>NC_088782.1:6189500-7440000 GCF_958450345.1 Calliphora vicina | reverse complement strand
AGCTATTTAGGGGCAGATTTTGTCGATTTTAAAAAGCAACCGAGCCGGGAGAATTCCTGATATATTGATATATGAATCATGTACATATGTAAGTTATTTGGGGGCTACGGAAAGTTGATTTCAACAAACAGACGGACATGGCTATATCGACTTCACTATCTATAACGATTCAGAATATATATACTTTGTAATATAGCATGAAAAATGTAGAAATTACAAACGGAATGACAAACTTATATATACCCTTGCCACTCATGGCGAAGGGTATAAAAACAATTAACACACTATAGGTTCTAAACGAGAAGATCTAGAAAATTTGATTGAAACCGGTAAACAGTTTAGGATCCACATACATATGTATATTTAAAAGTTTGTTCGGACATGTTTTTGTTTTTATTTCTATTTTTTTTTTTAGTTTTTTCCGCTATTATAATTGCAACTATTTTGCAATATTTTATAAATTTTTAGCACAGGCTGTTCATTCACCTAAGTTTGTCATTCCGTTTGTAATTTCCACAATATAATTTTCCGACCCTATAAAGTATATGTATATTCTGGATCCTTATAGATAGCGAAGTCGATTTTCTGAAGACCCCAGATACCTTTGGGATCCAATAATTCTGTCAAACATGCTTTCGAGAAGTTTGCTATTTAAAATCAGCAAAATCGGTCCACAAATGACTGAGATATGAGGAAAAAACCAGGACAACCTCGATTTTTGACCTATATCTGGATTTCTAAGTTATTATATAGACAATATGGATATCTAATGACAGATATTTCAAAGACCATAGTAAGTTGGACCTACAATGGGTCAAAATCGGAAAAAATAGTTTTAACCGGAAAAAAAATTTAAAAAACAAAAATTTTTTTTTTAAATTTAAAAAAAAAATTTTCGAATTTAAAAAATGTTAAAATAACAATTCGAAAAAAAAAATTTCCAAAAAATGAAAAAACAACTTTGGAAAAAAAATTTTGTTTACCTAAAAATATTTAAAATTTGTATTTTGAAGAATAATTTGGAGAAGGGTATATAAGATTCGGCACAGCCGAATATAGCTCTCATACTTGTTTTATATTATGTTTATTACAGTATGAAAATTACTTTACTTTCTTCTACATACGTTCTAATGTATGTAGGTTGAAATTCTATACAGAAACTCGTGATTTTTACATATTACAATTGCCTACAGACGGAATTTTATACATTAAAACAAACAATTACATACATGTAGTATGTGGTGCTCTTTGTTTTGATTCGAATTAACGTTTCATTTCAAAATCACTGAAATGGAAATCATTTGGCCAAATGAAAGTGAAAAGTAGATGATGATAGTGTTGTTACACATTTAGTTAGATTGATTGCAAAATAGCATAATATAGTATAGTATAATATAATAAACGCAATAAAGTCACAAATTTTTTAAACAATTGAATTGCAACAAAATTAATTAGGCTGGCCTCGTTTGTATGGAGTGAAAAAAATGTTGGCGATGAAAATCTTAAAATTAATAGTTAATATACATATATAATAATAATTTCATACGATACCAAAATTGCATTTGATTTATTTAGAACAAATATGAGAAAAATTTAAAAAAAAACTTAAAGAATTATATTTTTGTTCATGTGTAAATGCAAAAATTTGTGTCATCACTGCCAACCATTAATTTCCCTCAAAAAAAAAACATTTGACGTAAAGCAATGTTTTTATACCCTTCACCATGAGTGGCAAGGATTTATTAGTTTGTCATTCCGTTTGTAATTTCTACATTTTCCAATTGCGTATAGAAGTATATTCTGAATCGTTATAGATAAAATCGGCCCACAAATTGCTGAGATATAAGCAAAAAACCACGACTACCTCGCTTTTTGACCTATATATGGATTGCTAAGTCATTAGTCATTAATATAGACAATAATGGACCTACAATGGGTAAAAATCGGAAAAAAAGTTTAACCCCAGTTTTTTTTCACAAAACAAAAAATGTTTTTTTACCTTCAAATTTTTTTCACTAATAAATATTTAAAAAAAATATTTTTTAAATATTTATTAGTGAAAAAAATGTTAAACTAAATTTTTTAAATTTAAAATTAAAAATAAAAAAATGTTTACCTAAAATATGTGTAATTTTTGTATAATTTGGTGAAATATAAGATTCGGCACAGCCGAATATAGTTCTCACACTTGTTTTAAACTACATTAGAAAAAATATTACAACAAAAAAATATTTATTAAATTGAAGAAAAAAACTATAAAACTTGTAAAAACACATTAGAGAAAAATTCAAAACTTAAATATTGGTTTAATTGAGTATTTGACACAACTTAAGGTTGCTTAAGTCAATTATAGTTGGGCCCATATAATACATAGAAGTTTTAGTCGACAACAAAACATTTGACCACAAATTTGTTATAATCATTATTAAAAGTTTAGACAAATCTCTTTAAAAGTATCATCTCATATTCGTATTACGATTTAAAACTAAAAAAATGTCTTATTAATATTTAGACTAAAGCAAAAAGACAAAAGCTTGACATAAATTGTTAATAGTACATAAGTGTTTTTAATTCTAAATGTGTATTTATGATAAATACCAAAGGTTCGAAGGAATTAATTCTTAATTTCAAAATCAAATTAAATTTAATATCTTAAATATCCCAACAAAACAATCGTTATGAATTATTTCACAGGTTTAATTTCTTAGTGCTTTAAACCAATTGAGTTCATTTCTTTAAGAATCAATTTCTTATTAAATCATTAAAGTTGTCTTTAATTCAAATTCAATACACATTAATTGAAACATATACATTTTCTTAAATTAAAATTCAATTACAAATTAGATTTAGACGTGTTTTTCTATCAATATTTTGTAAACGACCAAAAGCCAAAAGTAAATTGAAGAAACACACAAATATTCATTAAATTTGGATTTGGATTTACAAAAATGTAACCATACAAACGAATTAATATTATAAATTAATTCAACAATGAATGAAGCTTAATATGTAATTACTTTTTTAAGGAATGGTTTTTTGGATTTTGGGAATGAGGATATTTCTAGGCGGACGAAGCCTCCATAGATATATTATTATATAAGGGGTAGTCCTGGAAATGTTTCGAAGCAGTATCAACCAAAAACTTGTTAAACATTTGATAAACTTCCTTGTGAATTTAATTTTTTAACTTAACCAGTACCTCTAATTGTAAATTATATGACCAGTTTTACTTCAAATTCTTATTATACCCTATAATTTTGTCATTCCGTTTGTAATTTCCACAATATAATTTTCCGACCCTACAAAGTATTTATATTCTGGATTATATTATAGATAGCGTCGATTAAGCCATGTCCGTCTGTTGAAATCAATTTGAAGATCCCAGATATCTTCGGGATCCAAATCTTCAATAATTCTGTCAGACATACTTTCGAGAAGTTTCCTATTTAAAATCAGCAAAATCGATCCACAAATGGCAGATATATGAGGAAAAACCAGGACTACATCGATTTTTTACCTATTTTTGACCTATATCTGTATTACTAAGTCATTAATATAGACAATATGGATATCTAATGATAGATATTTCAAAGACCTTTGCAACGACGTATATAAGACCATAGTAAGTTGAACCTACAATGGGTCAAAATCGGAAAAAATATTTTTTAACCCGAATTTCTTTTTTCACCAAAAAAAAAACAAATTTTTAAAATGTAAAAAATTTTAAAATAACAGTTCGAAAAAGTTTTTTTTCCAAAAAATTAATAAAAAAAAAACTACTTTGGAAAAAAAAATAATTTTTTTTTACCTAAAAATATTTAAAATTTGTATTTTGAAGTATAATTTGGTGAAGGGTATATAAGATTCGGCACAGCCATGCAACTGTTATATTTGAAATGAAAATTCTAGCCATTGTGATAACTTAGAAATTCAAATGAAATGTAATGTAATGAAGCAATGTAAAAAAAGGTTACTAGCCCTCTGATTTAGAATGCACTAGCTGTAGTAAATCATCATCAATTTCGCACATTTTAAATATACGGAAAGTATTGTACATTGCACATGTTACACCTTAGCATACTGTTGAAGGAGGAGATATATGACGATAAATTAACAAATTTCTTTTCATTGCGGAAATTATTGTTTAAGAAAACTTTGGTTTAACTACTAAAATTGGACTTTGTAACTAATAGTTATACTTTTTTCAATATTAACATCTAGACTTACTGCAACATTAACTTCCTGTACATTGTATAACATTAAGTGTAATGTATGTACTACATACATATAACTACACTGTTTATACCCCAGTGGTTACAATTTTATAGGGCTTTGCTTTACAGGCCTTCTAACAGACACAATTAAAACATTGAATCCTCATTTCAGTTTGACTTTTCTACAAGATGTTCTAGAAGAACTTTGCTTCTCATTATAAATCAAGATCTAACAAAGTCTTTGTTTGAAAATGTAACAGGAATCGCTTTGCAATGATTCGATTATTAATAAAATTCTAATTGTTCCCTAGCTGTAATAAAGTCAGAAATAAGATCGAAAAATGTCACAGTAAAAGTCTTAAAGAGTGAGACAGAAAAAACTTATACAAAGTCAAAACTTATGCTTGGTCCAACAAAAAATAAAAAAAATATGGGGGATAGGGTCAATTATGGACTGATCCTCACAAAAGTCGGTAGAACGATTTAGATTCTCGTTTATGCCCAATTTCATTACGATATTTTTCTGAGAGGGACCTTGTAAGGGGGCTAGAGGCTAATGTTGCCCGCCATACCTTACAGTATAATTTCAGAGTACTTAGATCAAATGTGTGCAACATTTTATCAAGATTTCCACATAATCGACATGCTTAATAGTATTTCAGGGGAACACCAATATGGGGGCTATGTGAAATCATTGAACGATATTGCTCATTTTCAATACCAAACAAACCTTATCAACAGAGAATATTTGTAGAAAATTTCAGCCCTTAAATTATGATATTAAGAAAATAGCGCGTTAACGGTAAAAAAAAGATGTCAGGGAAAAATACAAATTTTGTTTTGGATTTTGTCCTATGTATGTATATGTAAAAATTTGGAAAAGTTTCCTTTGTCTTGTCAACCACTGTTTATTTAAAACTACAATAGTGATAATTTATCAGAAATATTAAAATATATATTTGTATATACATAATTTATTGAAGCCAAATGAAACCGGTTTTTATTCCCTACTTTTGAAAACCTTAATAAGGTTGTAAATTATGATATGTATTTTAAGTTAACCTTAACATATGGGATTTCTCACATATGGGAATTCCCCAGATACAAAAAGTACATATCGCTCATTTGCTGTAAAGTCGTCACAACTCAAAAAAATTAATGTTTCAGGAGACTCAGTTTTAGATTTTAAACCTATATATTTTAGTTAATATTTTAAGGAAAATAACAT
This sequence comes from Calliphora vicina, assembly GCF_958450345.1. Taxonomy (NCBI): domain Eukaryota; kingdom Metazoa; phylum Arthropoda; class Insecta; order Diptera; family Calliphoridae; genus Calliphora; species Calliphora vicina. The sequence continues at coordinate 7,434,558 of NC_088782.1, read as the reverse complement.
ATATAATAAAATAATATGGTCCAATTTGGTCAGATAACATCTGGTTAAAACGTTAACATGAACACACAAACGGCAACGCACAACTAAAATAATACGTTATTGCAAGTAACCCCCTGTCTATACTTGACAAATATTTATCATAACAATTAATGACGTTTGTTCTCAAGACAAAGTTGTCTGTGCAAAAGCAATAACAATTTTGTCATAGCGAAGCAATAATACTAATAAATGGAGACTATACCTGATAATTTTTTATCTTGAGAACTATTTTACCGTTTATGATGATAAAAATTTATCCAGTAATTACAGTTTTTCACCGCAAAATTTTCAATCCCGAAATGCCGGGAAATTGTGCGAGAATTCCCGGGAATTATTTTCCTTAGTTTTATGTGTTTTTTTTTAAACTTGATTTTCTCTAAAAGATGCTTAAAGCTCCAAAACAAATGCAGAAGATTCATACAAGAAAAAAGATTAAACCCAAATAGACCAGTAACATTATTCCAAATATTTCAAAAACTCAAGGCAGTCACAGAATTCTATCCGATCGAAAGTGGAATTATTTTATTATTTTGCTTTTTCACAAAGAGTAAAACTAAAATTTTTGGAATAATATTATTTTTGGGTTTCTTCCAGTTTTAATTAACATCTTTATTTAATTTTTTATTTAATAAGCAAAACAATGCAATTCAAAATTATAAAAATAAAATATTTTTTTTTTGTTGCGAATTAACAGAAATGAATAGAAATTGAAGCCATTCCGATACAAATGACAAATGCATATAACCAAAATAAGAAATCGTGTCAGTTTATCTCTTTATATTAAATTTTTACTGGATTTTTTATTTGTATCCAATTACATTTTAAAACCAAAGTCTACATTCTTAAAATTGAATAATTTGTTCTAGGCGGGATACCGTGAAATTTCAAAATGAATCCCGATTTCCCGGGAAATGAAAAATTGCGGTAAAAGGAAAACTCTTGTGGTAATAGACAATAGGTTATGAAATTAGGAAAAAATTAAATGGCGATCCTGCATGTAATTTTAGAAGCTAGTTCACAAGACTTTGTCAATTATTAAAACTATGCAATGGTGTTATTAACTCGAAATTTGTGTTTTTTTAATTATGACGTTGTTGCAGCAAATGAGCGATATTTTCAAATGCATATCTAATTAAGGGAATACATTTTAAAGAAAAGCAAATCTACGATTTGTTTCATTTCTAAAATTTCTTTAATTAAGTCAATAAGACATTCAATCCAACAGAAATAACTTTCCAAGTACTGAATAAATTACAAACTTAAAGTTATTTATTATACAAATTTTATCATTGATTTGAGTTGAGTCGTCTGAAATATGGTACGACTGGCTGGTGTTTAAGAAATAATAATAAAAATAAGAGTCAAAAAAAGAAAAAAATAAAATAAAAAAAGTAAATAAACCGGTCTTAAAACTATTTCGCTTGGCCGATAAAAATTCCAAAATGAAATTAACAGAAAAAATATTTTTTGAAAGTTACCCACACGTTATTGTTGTTGATATTTTTATTTTATGTATTTTTTTTTTTGGCTGTCAGTTGTTTATTTGTTTTAAATAAAGTACATATAAATGTACATACATACATATGTATGTACGTACATACATATGTGAGTATGAATGTAAATATCTATTGTTATAAATGCATACGTATCCATCCATAAGCAAGTACCTGTACATTTTGCTAGACACCTGATGATTTTTTTAATGTAATTTAGAATTTATTTGTTATTACATACACTTATGTATAATTATTTCTACATACATAATATGTATTTATTATGTACATCATATCTATTCACAGTAAAAACATAAACATGTTAAGTGAATATAAATTAGAATTTTGTGAATTCTTTGCAAATTTTATTAAAATTTAATTTATAGCTGTATGAATAAATATGCAGGGAGAACATTTATTTTTGGTCGATTTCTCTTTTTTAAATGACAATACATAATTTCCAATCCATCCGAGATATTCAACTTTTTGTCTTGTAGCAACAGTTAATAAATTTCAATATTTTCTTCAGAAATTACAAAAATATTGAAATACAAATAAATAATTTTAATGTTGTAAATAAAAATGTATTCGGCAATTAATAACATTTATAAATGCTTACATGTAAATATTTATGTGCTTATAAATTATACATTTTATTTTTTGAAGGGCATTAATATTGACTTTCTCCCTAAAGTGGGACATTTATCCTTTTGTCCAAAAAAAGTCTGAAAGATACGTTAAGAAAGCAAAGGTAATTTTGTATTGGCACAGACAGTTTTAAAGATGTTACTTATGTAGGGATTTACTTATATTTATATTACTTAATTTTTATCTCTTAATATTTGGGTTACATTACTTATTTGTCTTTCTTTTTTATTTTCCAAATTATCAATTTATTAACACAGAGAAAAGTTATACATTTACACGAGGTACCCCGTATTGTCAAATAAAAATACAACAAATATATGTCTGATACATCAACAAAAGACATTGACTAACATGTATTTTGTTGTTGGAAGAGTTAGGTGTTTGACAAGTTTTTGACAATTAGGTCTCGTTGCTATGTTACCCTATGTTATTTAATGTGCTTTGAAAATAGACAAAATCGGTCCAACCAAAATAAATTTTAGACTAAAATTACATTTAAAAGCAAATAAAAATTTTGCATAAACAATTATTGCTAATTGCAAATTTATGAGTAAATAACGTTTTCATTTGCGACCCTACAAAGTATATATATTCTGGATCGTTATAGATAGCTGGGTCGATATAGCCATGTCCGTCTGTCCGTATGTATGTTGAAATCAACTTTCCGTAGCCCCCAAATAACTAACATACATGATTCATACATCAATATATCCTATATAATGAAAAAACCAGGACAAACTCGATTTTTACCTATTTTTGAATATCTAATCATAATCTTTGAAATATCTATCATTAGATTCAAACAATAATGTAAATTTTGCACCAACTGTTCAGAACTTCTTTCTGTGGAAAGGAATTGATTGATCTTGTGGAAATGTTCGATTTTAAGCGTAAGTGGACCACCAGGAAACCTCCAAAAAGGAACCAATTATAAAATCTTTAACCCTCCGTTAGTCGCAATCATTTTCAAGCGAGACTAGTCGCAATGTATCAGATTGATATCAATAAAAAAAGGCGCGTTTGAAAACAATCTCTTCACTTTTTATTTCGAAAACATAAAAACAATATTAAATGCAATGTATTTAAAAGTTTATAACAAAAAAAATTGCAGTAAAAATATTATTTTATCAAAAAATAGCTTAAAATTTAGGGTGTTTATAAAAATTTACAATAAAAAAATGTTTGCCTGTATCAAACAGATCAGTTGCGAGTAAATGGATAAATTTATAAATACCAATATTTTAATGCTTAATGAATTTGTACAAGATTTGAATATATTTAGGTATTTTGAGAATTTTTATATTGAACGGTTTAAGTTTTATTTAACTTAATATAAGTATATCGTTAATATAGAAAGGCCCTAACTCGTTTTTTTTTTTTGGTAGCCCAGATTTTCGTTTATTTCAATAAATGGTCCGCTCATATATTTTCCGAAATCGAATTTAAACTTTTTATAATAACACTTTTTCGAAACTATGTAGTGACAAGTGTAACTATTTCAAATAATAGCATTGATGGAAGAACCATTCTAAAGGTCAAAATTTAAAGCAAAACTCATAGATTAGAGAACTGATTTCAGAAACTCACCAAATAAGAGTTAATTGTACCTCAAAGAAATTTTATATAAAAATTCTGTGCCCAAGAGTGAGATCACAGAAAATAATAAACATGGATACGTATTACTTTGAGACAAGCAAGAGAGGTATATTCGGCTGTGCCGAATCTTATATACCCTTCACCAAATTATACTTTAAAATAAATTTGTTAAAATATTTTTAGGTAAACAAAATTAAATTATTTTTCGAAATAGTTTTTTAATTTTTTTAAAACAAATTTTTTTCCAAACTTTTTTTTAAATTTTTTTTTTTTTTTAAATTATGACAAAAATTTTTTTTGATAAAAAAAATTCTGGTTAAGAAATGTTTTTCCCGATTTTTACCCATTGTAGGTCCAACTTTCTATAGCCTATACATCGTTGCAATGGACTTTGAAATATCTATCATTAGATATCCATATTGTGTATATTAATGACTTAGTAATCCACATATAGATCAAAAATCGAGGTTGTCCCGGTTTTTTCCTTATATCTCAGCCATTTGTGATTCGATTTTGTCGATTTTAAATAGCAACCGAGCCGGAAGAATTCCCGATATATTGGTGTATGTAAGAAATTTGTTTACCAAAATTTAAAAAAAAGGTTTCATTTTTTTTTTGTAAATTTAAAATTTTAAAGAAAATTTAAATATTTTTATACTGGCACATTGCTAAAACTATGTTACGATATAAATATTGTAACATAGTAAAGCTTTATTTAGTTCACTCTTTCAACTCAAAAACTATCTCTAAATCTACAAATTTTGAATTTATTTATTAAGGGAATTGACGTCAGAAAATGTAATTACTTAAAAATGTTTTACAATGAACATTTTTTAAATTTAATTGTTGAAATTATTAATCGATGTTATAAATTGCAGATCCATCAGAATGCTTTCATTTATTACAGATATTTTAACTTACCAGCAGTATAACTGACTTAGTAATATTTTAGATTTACGAGAACGATTACACATGTCTCTTTATGGACAAAAGTCAATAACACATTTAATTTAAAAAAATAACACAATTTAATTCCTTAAACATTTAATTGTAGAAAAATTAGGTAAAATGCTTTAATATGCGATAAATTCTTTTAAAACTTATAATAAATGTAGTAGGTACGTTCGCACAACTTAAACTGATGAAACACTTTTTAATATTTTATTTTATTTAATTTAATTTATTTCTGCCGTTTTTGTGTGTATTTTTTTTGTTGGTTTTTGTTTTAATATCTTTGTAACATATACATTTTTTTGTGTATATAATTTTGCGAGTACATGCTATTATTGTATTTACGCATTTAATTTATTTTCAAGTAATATTCTTCTTTATTGTTACAATTAATTTTTCATTTTAATTTTATTTTTTTTATTTTTATTGTTGTTTATATTGTATAAAGATACAGTTACTTTTCAATTGGTATTTTTAACACTTTTTGCGCTATATTGATATTTTGGTCCGATTTTTATTAAATTTTCCTTGTTAAACCACTTTCTGAGACGGTTCGAGAGCGAATAATTGCTGTTTTGTATTGAGAACATTATTTAAGACTTCGTTGGGCACACGAAATTTTTAACAGAATTTAAATTGAAAGTAATTGAGAAAAACGTAAAATGTAGCTCAAAATGACACAAATATAAAAATCTTTAAAATGTATTTACTATATGCTGATACATACATACATACATACGTACATATATATTTACATATGTTTGTATGTATTTATTGACATATACATATATTTGTATAAGTACACATCTTTATATATATACAGTTGGGGACAAAAAATAGCAACTTGCTATTGTTTAGTGTTGATTAAATCAAATTGTCTTGCAAGTCCAAAGTCTATAATATAAATGCAATATGGTGGCAGAAACTGATTTCTTATGATAGAGTTTTTATGTTATCCAAGTCTAACAAGGATTAAACAAAGATCTTTATCATGTCATTCTTAAAAAACGATTAATGTATTTGCTACCTTAGATACTTGAAAGTAAATCAATAATTTTTAAGACATTTTCTTTCTTTCTTTTCTACATTTTCAATTGTTGACATCGTTGCAATTTTGCAATTCTAAACTTCAATTTCTTTCTGTTTTGTTTGTCACTGTTTTTACTATTTAAGTTAATATTGCAGCAGATATTCGAAAAATGAGAATGAAAAAGAATCAATTACGCATATTTTGAATGTATAATCACAGACAATAAAAACCTATTCCAATATCTATCAGTAGATATCAATATTGTCTATATTAATGACTTAGTAATCCAGATATAGATAAAAAATAGGTAAAAAATCGAGGTTGTCGCGGTTTTTTGCTCATATCTCCGTTATTTATGAACCGATTTTGCTGATTTTAAATAGCAAACTTCTCGAAAGCATGTCTGACAGAATTATTGAAGATTTGGATCCCGAAGATATCTGGGGTCTTCAGAAAATTGATTTCAACAGACAGACGGACATGGCTTAATCGACTCCGCTATCTATAAGGATCCAGAATATATATACTTTATAGGGTCGGAAATGAAAAATGTAGAAATTACAAACGGAATGACAAACTTATATATACCCTTCTCACGAAGGTGAAGGGTATAAAAAGGTCTTGTTCGGATCTTTTCTATGTTTTAGAAAAAACTATGTTTTTGGAGTAAAAATTAATAGAGATTAACACTGCAGTTTGTATGCAATGCGAATTATAAAGTTATAAAGATGCAATCAATCCGAATTATAGAGTACACAATGTAATGAAAACTGATGTCCGGATTACCGAATAATCCGGATTAATGAGTTCAGGATTATCAAGGTGATAATCGGCCCACAAATGGCTGAAAGTAAATCAATAATTTTTAAGACATTTTCTTTCTTTCTTTTCTACATTTTCAATTGTTGACATCGTTGCAATTTTGCAATTCTAAACTTCAATTTCTTTCTGTTTTGTTTGTCACTGTTTTTACTATTTAAGTTAATATTGCAGCAGATATTCGAAAAATGAGAATGAAAAAGAATCAATTACGCATATTTTGAATGTATAATCACAGACAATAAAAACCTATTCCAGAAACTGCAAAAATAAAGTCCAGACATTTATTTATAAATTCAAATAAATACATACATGATGCCAATCATACATATATAATTAAATTAATAATTAAAAACCTATACCTTGACATAAAACCTCTAGCAATTACACCTATAATTTTATCTAACATGTGAATAATGTTTGTAAACTAACAATTTTAACAAAAAGGTTCAACTGCATTTAATCATTGTGCAAAAAAAACCTAAACCTACTGCAAATACTAATAAACAAATAATAATAATTGACCTCTGTGCAATTAAAATCACATTTTAAACTTTATATTAGATATATTTATACCCTACTATACCTACCATATTTTAAGAACGCATGATGCGTTTGTGCTTATGTTGGCAACATCGAATAATAAGAATACCACACCCACTGTACTAAAGTAATGAATAATTGGGGTATTCACACGGTCTACTATTTGGTAGTATTGTCATAATGTCCTAATATATTATTATAGTTTAATCAAATTTTTGTTGTATTTGAAACAAAAAAGTTCTAAACTAATAAGACTATTTGAACTATGTTTATTGTTTTGTCATAAAATAATACTTTTTTTGTTTAAAACACAACAACAACTGTTATAATATATTAGGACATTATGACAATATGACTAATAGGACACCGTGTGAATACCCCAAATATATATTTACATAAACTGTATGAATCTAAAATTACTTTTTTACCCAAACCTTTTTCATTCTGTGTATGAACTTGTTCACGACTTTAGGTTTTTTTGATCGAAATTGCTTAAAAAACTTTTATAGAATAACGGTAACGGAATTTTTAGATATAACGGTATTTCCGATTATTTGAATAGCGGTAACTTGTTCATGACTTTATGTTAGCGTTTTTTTTTTGTCAAAATTTCAAAATATTTTACAAAAATACGTTATAGAATAACGGTATTTTAGAGGTGACTGTATTTCCAATTATTTGGTAACGGAGAAAAGTCGAAATCGACTTTTTGTTCGGAAAAAAGTCTTACACTCGTTTACGTTACTCAAAAATAAAGAAAAGTCGACTAACTAAAAAAAGACGAAAAAGTACACTCATGGCAAAAGGACCAAAGTCCTTAGTTGTATAAACAAATATTTGTAGTGAAATAATTTGATTTATTTTAATTTTCCTAGTAATTTTTTATATATCCTGATTTTTTTATTTTTTCAGTATATTATTATGTTAAAATTTCCTGAAAAAAATCTAAATCGACTTATTATCTCAAAAATTCGATAAAAGTTGAAAAAAATCAACTTTTTAATTGCAACATATTGTTATAAAAATATTTAATTGCAACAGTGTACACAAAATTCATCCAAAATATGTCTATAAAAACAAAGACTTTTACAACTTATCGTGTATTATCGAATTGCAGAAATTTTTATAAAAGTATTTGATAATAACATGCCAAATCAGTAATGTTAATTTGTTTACTATTTTATAAATTTAAATATATTTGAAACAAAAGTGATAATATTTATTAGTTAATACATTATCGCCGTGATACATTTAATTTTTATTGCAAAATGCGCATCAATAAATGTAGAAAACATGTATTTTTATACCCTTCACCTTGTCATTTCGTTTGTAATTTCTACATTTTTCATTTGCGACGCCACAAAGTATATATATATTCCGGATAGCGGATTCGATATAGCCATGTCCATCTGTATGTTGAAATCAACTTCCATAGCCCCCAAATAACTTACATACATCAGTACAGTAAAACCTTGATAATCCGGATAATTGATTGCAGACCCTAATCCGGATTATCAAATTATCCGCACTACCAAATAATAATTTAAAAACATTGTTCTTGTATTAAAAATGGTTTTAAAACACACATCTCATGATATATTATATTTATGTATCATTTAAATACATGATTACATTTAAAAAGAACAAATCTAACAGTGTGGTCTCTTTACTGAACTTTAGAAGAAAAAACAAGAAAAGAAATAATAAAAAAGGTCTTGTTCGGATCTTTTCTATGTTTTAGAAAAAAAAACTATGTTTTTGGAATAAAAATTAATAGAAATTAACACTGCAGTTTGTATGCAATCCGAATTATAAAGTTATAAAGATGCAATCAATCCGGATTATAGAGTACACAATGTAATGAAAACTGATGTCCGAATAATCCGGATTAATGAGTTCAGGATTATCAAGGTGATAATCGGCCCACAAATGGCTGAGATATAAGGAAAAAACTAGGACTGTCTCGATTTTTGACCTATTTTGTATCTAAGTATATGTGGATTACGAAGTTATTAATATAGACAACATAGTAAGTCGGACCTACAATGGGTCAAAATAGGGAAACAAATTATTAACCGTAATTTTTTTCACCAACAAAATTTTTTTCATCATAACTTTTTTTCAGTAACAAATTTAAAAAAAAAAAATTAAAAATAAAAATAAAATTTAGAAAAAAACAAAATGGTGAATGTTGTTCTTGTTTACATTCAGATATGGTATAAAAAATCGACTTTTCAAAATTACCAAAAGTTGATTAGTCGAAAATTTTACAAAAATTCGAAAAGTTAACTTTTAAAAATCTAAAAAAAAATCGACTTTTTGTGTCATCTTTACCCCCATTAACACGAAGTCTGGTTATGCCTTAACTAATAGTATTGTCGGTTAAAATTATTTTTGTATGAAAACTGTCAGTATAACTATTAGTTAAAACATAACATGACTTCGTGTTACTGGGGGTTAGAACCCTATTATATGTACATACATACTTAAAATATTTCTGTCTAGGGTTTTAAATTTCAAAATTTTATTTAGAAATGTACGACAAACCAATATCGGGTAAGGTATTAAGCTGAATGTGCAAAACAAATTCAAATTGGACGAGATGTAAAATAAATTTTACCAAAAAACTTTTTTAAAATTTAAGAAAAGGTAATATTTAACAGATTTTTCTCAAAAAAAAAGGAATTATATTAAATAAAACTGTTTAAAAAATTATAATTTACAAAATAATATCAATATCTAACCAATTTTTTTTCTATAAGCGTTGTAGTGTTTAAAAAATATTAAAAAAGCGTTTTCGCATCAATAAATCTGGAATCCATATTTGTAGGTATGCTAAAAATAGGGTTCTACAAGTCGACAATCGAAAAAGTCGAAATGTCTTACAGAATTATACACAGAGACGACACTCCGTATTGTCAACCAAAAAAAAACCTCAACAAATCGTATGTCTGATACAAAAACAAAATACATTACTGTCAAGTATTTTGTTGTTGCATGAGTTAGGTTTTTGACAATTACGTGTCTTCTCTGTGTTACCCTACCGAACACCTGTTCTGACCAAATTACAAGGACGTTTTAACATAAAAATGTGAAGATTAAATATGTTGCTAACCCCCATTAACACGAAGTCTGGTTAGGTGCTAACTAATAGTTATACTGTCGTTTAAAATTATTTTTGTATGAAAACTATCAGTATAGCTATTAGTTAAAACATAACCAGAGTTCGTGTTAATGGGGGTAAAAAAGTAAAAATTTAATGTAACAGTAAAATTTAAAGTTTTTAGCCAGTCTCAACTGAAATATATATTTCTGTCAGCATTTTCAATACACATTTTTTTAAATTTAGGAAATACCTAGTAAAGTAATAATAAGATGAGCGATCCTAGAATACACAAAATCGATGTTGCACTTTGTATAATAAAATGTTTGATAATTCGTTGGAATATTACAAACAATTTTTAGCTTTTTGTTTTCCCAAATTTTTTATTACTATCATATATTTACAATGTCAGTCGAAGATTTAATCTTATAGTACAAATTTTGAATATATATATCTATACCTTGCATCTACTACTTTCAACCTGTAAACATTGATTATATACCCTGCCTTAATTTTAGTTTGTTGTAAATAACAGATTTAGGTGATTGATTTTTTCTAAAACTAAAGTTGAGATAATTTGATACAATATTAAACTCTATTGAATATCAAATAAAAGAACCAATTTAATTAATTTCACTTTTTATTAGTTTATGACGTGTTTTCGGTGAACACTAACAACAAATACAATAAGTTCAATTAAAATTTTGTTTCGATGTGGCGGCTACTGTTGCTTTTAACAGTGACTGTTAATATATACATTAGACATGCCCTTAAAAAATAGATTTGCTTTGGATGGGTCTTATTTTGTTCATTAGTAGCTAAAACTAACCACTGCTAAATTTAGAACACGTGCCGGAAATCGTTTGAAAGTTGTAAAATTGGGTAAATAATGGTACTTTTTCCGATATCTTAAAAAAATTCCCGATTTGAATACTGTTTTTTAAACATTTGCTATAAACCTAAGCTTCTAGAGAAAATTATCTTTCTAACAAGGTATAAAACAATAATTTCGAATGAAAAATAACAAAGTTATAAGAGTTTTATCTGACCAAATATTGAGCAAAAAGTGCTAGTTTACTCACATTTTACTCGCATTTCTGTTGTTGACATAGTTGTTTACATAACTTTTGCATGCAAAACAGTGAGTAAATAATACAAAAATTTTTCTTGAATATATGACGTAGGGAAATTCTAATAACTTGGTTATTTTTAACTCGATGTTCATGTTTTATACCTTACTAGAAAGATGATTGTCTCTAGAAGCATAGGTTTATTGCAAATGTTTAAAAAAACACTGCTTAAAAGGGAATTTTTTTAAGATATCGAAAAAAGTAATTCACCCAATTTTACAACTTTCAATCGATTTCCGGCACGTGTTCTAGTAATCCGATTACACTTAAATTTTGAAGTAGTTATCGATTTTTTAAGGGCATGTCTAATGTACATACATACTACATACATATGTATGTATGTAGATCTTTTCAATTTGTTTAAATTAACTTAAACAAACTTGTTATAAATTTTTGTTTTAAATTATATGTACTACATACATAGAGTATCCGAAAAAGGAATTGACAAAAACTGGCGAGGTTGTGGAACAAAAAAATTGTCCAACGTGAGACATTTATTGTGTGCACTGCTGCCAGATTTTTGCCAGCCCTCATCCCCATTTCCATTTTTTTATCCCCAAAAATCCCCAAATACTCTAAAAAAGATAGGATTTGAGAATACTTAAAACTAGTTCAGCAAGCTCCTTGAATGGGTTTGAATCAGCAGAATCTTTGTAGGAATAAACATTACACCAAAATACATTTAAATTTTTTCCAGACTCTTCAATACAATCGTTCCATTTTACAAATGGTATTTTTCTCCATTGTTCTTCATATAAATCTTTTGGGATATTTGTCTTTAATACAGGATTTAACATTTTAGCAATAGAACTAAAATTTGGTTGATCCATTGAATTACAGTAGTGAATGGTATGAAATGTTAATAATGGATTTTCGATTATTCGATCAATTATTTTCAACTCATTTAATCGAACCTAAAAGTCGATTTTTTTTGGTCGATTACGATTATTTTTTATATTTTGTTTTTGTGTGTGTGTTTCTAAATTTTTCAAAAAGATGTGTTAAATCAATATTTTACTTTTTGTTCAAACATAAAAAAAATAAATTTTAAGAATTATTAATTCTTCAGATAAAATTTGTAAAAATAATTGTTGATCCAAATGCTCTGAACTCAATATATTTCTTTGGTTACTTATAACAAACCCAGCCTTTGTAAACAGAATTTCACATGACACAGATGTAGCCAATGCCCTAGAAATTTCAGCGCAATAATATACAGGTTTGGGTAATTTTTTTTTTTAATTTTCTTATTCTTCAATGGGGTTCAAGTTACGGGGGCAAACTGGTCGATTCAAGTATTGTTCAAGTGGAATTCCATTTGTCTCTTCATGCCCGACAGTTTGCTCATTTTGGGACTCAACCTGATGTGAGTACGATATTTTTGGCAGCCGCCAATATTTCGAAAAATATGCGTTTGAAGTGGTCATATTTATTTGCATCATATTGTGCTCCCACAAAAAGCTAATTATTGATTTTTCGAATAATCTACGCCCAAAGTCGATTTCAGTATAAAGTTGGTAGTGTAAAATCAATCACAAAATAATCGATTTATGACAGCAATCATCGATTAACGACCATAATCGAAGTCGATTTACGATTCACTAAATTACAGCATCATACACTTGAAGACAATTGCTTATGTGTTTTAACGACTTTTAATTTTGCTTTTTTATATTCTTCTTCTTTCATATCAACTATTCACAAAGAATAATAACACAAAATTTTAGGATTGCCATGGTAAAATTTAGCACAACTTTAGAATTGTCAAAGTATAAATTGTATGAAAAAAATCTTTTTCAATATTATCCATAATGTTAAACATTTTTAAATGTAAAAAATACAAATTTATAGATTTTAATCCTCCAAAATTCCCCAACAGATTTGGTTTATCCTCAGATCCCCTAACCGAAAATTGTATCCCCATTGGCTAAAAAATCCTCTATTTGGGGATAAATCCCCTAATCTGGTAGCACTGATTGTGTGTGCCTTCAATTCATGAACGAACGCAAAAATACAACAAACAAACAAAAAAAGCAAGAATAAGAAAACGTAAACAAAAATTCATATGTACGTATGAATGTCGATATCGAAGAGAACAGAAAACAAAGAGAGATTGGTTATGTTTTTTTTTTCACATATCGAAAATTTGGTTGATTTTGTACATGAAATTCGATTGACAAATATGTCGGTCGATATTTTGTACATTTTCTTTGCACTTTTTGAAATGATAAAGATTTTTTTTATACTTTTATAAAACTTAAAATCGTTATTAACACTTTCCTTAAATTCAACTTTTTTTAAATAAACAAACGCCCGTTCACACATTCAAACACGTTCACAAGCAAATGAAGACTAATTTAGTCAGAACAAAAATATTCTTTTGAAGACTAACATAGCAATTCATTTGAAACATTCCAAAATAAGTGGCGAAACCAAAAAAATATGTAATTCTGCTCTGTGTTTGATTTCCACAAAAAACAAATTCTGCGACAGAAAACCTCTTCAAACAGTCACCTCACACGAACACATGTAATCCTTACCTGACTGACAGTTTGACTTTACGCTGCTTAATCATGACTGACAAACACGCCATGTAAATTAGATGGAGTGTTTGAAAGGTCTGACTGACGAATATGATTTCCTTGCGCGGCCGATCCAGTCTTTTCCAGTCGTGGAAATCTTGAAAAACAAATACAAAATACAACTCTGTACGAACATGGGAGCAAAAGATAATGTCATAAATTTTAGTTTGTTTATAGTTTTTTGTATGTTTTTCTCTTCTTTATTCGATAATTAAACTACAAGTTGCAATGTTAAAGTTGCCAGATAAATTTTTGAAAAAGCACTAAATATAACAAATTGTTAAGCAATTGCGGGTTACACCAATTTTTATAATAAAAATATGTGGTTGGTAGATTTTTGATCAAGAAATCTACTTTTTAAAAATATTTACAACAAAAATTAAAAAATTTACTTTTTTCAACTATTCCGACCAAAAAATCGATTTCGACTCTTTTCGGCAACAATTTTATTGTTGTTAAAAACGACTTATAGAACCCTATTACAGATGATAAATATTAAAAACTTACAAATTGCATTCCCTGGTATACAAACAAATAGCTAAACCAAAATTTTTCCGCTGTTACAATTTGGCGAAAAAAGCTTAAGGCAAAAATATCGTTTCACCTTAATAATATTACTGAATAAATAAATATTACTTGAAATCTAAAACTTTTGGTCACAGCCGAAAAGTATTTTGTGAATTAGGAATCAATTCTTATTGTCAGTAAATTCTTCGCAGTTGCTGGAAAACATATATCTGCAATATGCTATATTTGACGAATTCTATTTCTATTCTAGTGCCGTATAGATTATTTATCTAAAATAATTATAATGAACAATTTTTATAAAAATAATACATACTAATTTGGACTTTTGTAACGGTCATGCAGCATTTCTTTCTGAAATAGTTCTGGCAACACTGAGAGCATAAATGCAAGTTGCCACCTTGTCAGATCAGAAATCGCCAGATTATAATTGTTTTGATCCGCCGACCATTTTTAACCTTCATAAGGTCTTAAAATTTACTGTCGTTAATGGTCTTTGGGTCAAATTTGACCCAAGTAGAAAATATATATTTGTTTGTTTAAAAACCTAACATAGTTGTCGACATTTGAAATTAAATAAAAGTCATAGAATATCAAAATTATCCACAATTCAGTTTTAGAAAAAATTTTATTTCAAAATGGTTCCAATTTTACCCTATGACCTAATGAAGATTGAAATAATTGAGTTAGGAGAAGATTACATTTATTATTTATATAATTTATTTCTGATTCCGAAACCCGTTTCATAATGTTTTGTATACTTTTTGAGATATCAATCATAATCAAATATAACTCATGCATGTCCGCAATTTTAATGAAGTTTATGGGCTTTATGTAGGAGCTTTGACCAATTATATCGTCATAAAACTTGATACTATTGTTAATGTATTTATAAAAGTTATCTGAGTCGAATTTTACGTAAAACTTATTTTCGGATGTGGGAGCTATGGTCAATTTGTGCCGATTTTTACAAAGTTATTCAAAACAATATTCTTAAAAAAATTCCGGACGAATAACATATACACATAACCCAAGAAACCGCACACTTAGACGATTTTTAATATTTAATAGGACGTGAATAAAAATTATAAAACGCATTTTGAAACTGGAGTCAAATATAATGATCTGTGATATATAATTCTCTTTCCAAAATGTGTGTTTTTATACCCTTCACCTTCGTGAGAGTATATTAGTTTGTCATTCCGTTTGTAATTTCCACGATATAATTTTCCGACCCTATAAAGTATATACAGTGGTTGACAAAACAAATATTTCATTAGTGACCTAAAATCTGAAATAATTTTTTAAAAAATTTTAACATTTTTGTAGATTTTATTTGTATACTTTTATTAACTTAATTTAACAAAAAACAAAGGACATAATTAATTAAATTCTAAAAATGAGAAAACAAAATTAAAAGATTTCTTTATTACGGCATTGACAAAACAATGGAGATTATTAGGTATTATTTTAACTTTGCAATAACTCAATATTTTGTTGGGTATCCCTTATTTTTTATAACTGCTACACATCGACGATGCATTGAACCAATTAAAGAGTCAATGGTCTCCTTTGAAATATTTTGCCATTCCCTTATAACCGCCTCCGATAAATCTTCCTTCGTGGTGTAATTTTGGGTCCTTATTTTACGATCTACAATTTCCCATAGATTTTCTATGGGATTGAGATCTGGCGATTGGGCAGGCCACTTCAAAACACGTACCTCGTTGGATTGTAACCACTCGGTTACAACCCTAGAAGTGTGTTTCGGGTCGTTGTCGTGTTGGAATCTCCAAACTAGGGGCATATTTTCTTCAGCGTATGGATACATAACATCGTTTAATATGGTTCTGTATCCTATACCTGTCATGGTATCTTTTATAATATGAATTGGGCCCATACCTTGCCCTGAAAAACATCCCCATACCATAATATTTCCACCCCCAAACTTTACAGTCTTATTTGTGTACTTTGGATCTAATCTTTTTCCCTTTGGTCGTCTTACAAATGTTCTCCCATCACTTCCTCTTAAATTGTATTTGGATTCGTCGGAAAAGAGGACAGTATTCCATTTCTGTATCGACCAGTTTAAATGATCCCTGGCAAATTGTAGACGAGCAGACCGGTTCTTTTTAGAAGTGAGTATTTTTTTCACACGACGATAGCAACCAAGACCAGCCTCATTTGCCCTGCGACTAATTGTTCGGGTACTTATTTCTAATTTTAGGCTATTAACAACCTCTCGAAGAGTTATTTTTGGGTCTTCCACTTAAATGTTGAGTTTTTACAGAACCTGTCTCACGAAATTTCTTTATAATTTTTGATACTGCTGATTTATTTATTGAATATTTGTCACAGATACTTTTTTGTTTTAAACCAGCTTTAAAATCGTTAATTATTTTATTTTTTAAGTCTTCACAAATCTTAACTTTAACCATTTTCGTTAACTTTGAAAAAAGCGATTATGCGAAATGCGAAATGCGATTTTGCGAAAAACTTCGAAAAAGAAATTGTGAAAAATTACCAGAATTTAAAAATAAAATAACCGTAAACAGGATGCTTTTTACATCGTTCTTTTAAATATTATATTCGTTTACACTTCTTTCTTGCATAAGTTTAAAAGTTTCCATTGTTTTGTCAGTAGCGAAATAGTGAATATTTTTAATTTTGTTCCCTTTTTTTAGAATATAATTAATTATGTTGTTTGTTTTTCAGTTAATTTATATAAATAAAACTATACAAGTAAAATAATAAAAAAAAAGTTTATTATAAAAAAATATTTAAAATTTTGGGCTACATATGGAATATTTGGAAAAGTTTCCATTGTTTTGTCAACCACTGTATATTTTGGATCCGTATAGATAGCGGTGTCGATTAAGACATGTCCGTCTGTCTGTCTGTTGAAATCAATTTTCTGAAGACTCCAGATATTTTCGGGAACCAAATCTTCAATAATTCTGTCAGACATGCTTTCGAGAAGTTTTCTATTTAAAATCAGCAAAATCGGTCCACAAATGGAAAAAAAATGTTGTAAATTTTAAAGACAATTAAAAAAAAACTTTGGAAAAAAATTAATTTTGTTTACCTAAAAATATTTAAAATTTTTACTTTAAAGTATAATTTGGTGAAGGGTATATAACATTCGGCACAGCCGAATATAGATCTCTTACTTGTTTTATTAAAAAATATTTAAAGTAGTACAGCCTAACCTCAAAAGTTTTAAAGTCGATTTCAAACCCATTATTAATTTCGCACCATGTAAAAATTTTAAATGTTTTATTGGTTTTTTAAAATTTTAAATTTTATGTACAGTTTGTTTATTAAATTTATTTTTATTATTTAAATTCATTGAAAAATATTTTCAATCACATGACGTATTAATTAATTAATTAACACACCGTTTAATCATTACAATGTTTGTGATGGAAAACGTTTTTAAATCTTTTTTGAAAATATTTCGTATGGTACCGATAAAACAAAAGTTCTATTATAAAATAAAGTCGGTTTTAACAAAAATTAACTTTAAAATTTTATTTGTGGTTAGGCTGATAGATTTTCGATTTTAATTTTTGTTTGTATTAATACAAATAATTTTCTTTTTCTATAATCAAATATCAAGGGTAATTGAAATATGATTTCAATTGACGAAATCTTATTTTCAATATATACACCCCATTCTGAATTTGTATATTCAATTATTCTAATTAAAACCAGTTTTTATTTTAGATATGTAAGTCGTTTAATTGAAATCATTTTTTCTGCGTAATTGAAAATGTCAATTTTGTTGGTTCCAATAGAAATCAGATATTTCGCGCCATTTTTTTGTCCAAAATGCAAAACAATTTAATTTATTTAGCAGTGAGGACAAATAACAGTTTTTATAAACTAAGAAATATATACATAAATATGTTTGTATTAAGGTGTATTGCGAACACGAATCAAGGGAATGTTCAAAAGTTTAAAATACGAATAATTTGGCATGTGTAATTC
Source organism: Calliphora vicina (assembly GCF_958450345.1). NCBI lineage: Eukaryota > Metazoa > Arthropoda > Insecta > Diptera > Calliphoridae > Calliphora > Calliphora vicina. The sequence continues at coordinate 7,416,109 of NC_088782.1, read as the reverse complement.
TCGTGTATAGTTAATACATATATGTATATCAGCAATTTTTACTTCAAAACTAAGATTTATGTAAATAATTTGTTTACAATATGCAAAATGAGTTTAAAGAAGAGGATTTTGTATAGTTGTTAATCAGTATACTCGGTACCAGCATGTGTTTGCGACAAATTTGTTTTTTATTTATTTGGAATTAATATAGGTAGAAACCATTTTAATTTCTTAAAATTTATTATTTTAGATAAATTTAAATCCTTTAATACTTTTAGGCATTGACAAAAGAGACACTCCGTTTTGTCATACAAATCAAATGTCTGATACAACATGTATTTTGTTGTTGCAAGCTAGTTATTGTTGCAACTTACTTAGGTATTTGACAATTACGTCAATACAATGGAAACTTTTTTGAAAACTATATTGTGTGATTTCAATTCCCAAAACATGACCTTTTATTAAATATACACTCAGGTCTCGTTTTATGCGGATTTTTTTTATGCGGATTCAAATTTATGCGGTTTTTAAATATTTTTTTTTTTTAGAATTTTAAAAGATTTTGTAATTTTATATGTTTTTTAAAGCTTTTTTACCATTTTTAATTTAAACCAAGTTTGAACTGTTTTCCGGATATCAAGAGTTGCATAAGCAACTTAAAAATTCAAAATCGCAAAGTTTAATGACAAATTATTTTGCAAGAAAAAAAGCAAGCTCCTAAAAATTCTTTGATTTCGTCCCCTATTGACTAGATTAATTCTAGTGACGAAAATTATATTTTACCATATGATGACAATATGATTATATCATCAAGTGATGAAAGTGACGTTGAACCAATTCCAAACCGATGCAGACAATTATTCAGTGATTCAGATTAATCAAGCATATTTACAGAATTTCTTTAGAAAATGTGTTAGCTCATTTTTTTTTGCATCATTTTCACTTTTTCTGAATTTAATGAATTAATTTTATATTTTTGTTTATTTTTTTAACGTATTTGGTTTTTATTGTTTAATGTGCTGTTTTTCTATAGCGAATGAGCGTTTTGAGTGGACGTTTTATATGTATTTTATTTTTGTTACAATAACAAAACACATGTTAAATTTCTACTCGAAGTACTCGTTCGCTATAGAAAAACAGCACGTAAGTAAATTAAATAAATATATATATTTTTTTGTTGATTTTTTATGCGATTTTGTTCTGATTTTTTAATTAAAATCTGAATTTATGCGGTTTTTCAGTATTTTGGAACGAATCATTAATTTGTATATGAAGCTAGAGTATCGTTTTATGCGAATTCAGTTTATGCGATTTTTTTTGGAACGCATCTATCGCATAAAACGAGACCTGAGTGTATATGTAAAAATAAATTGAAATTTATTTTTCTATTACAATATAGCAAATTTCAGTGTTTTAAGCATTAATATTTAACAAACATACATTTATAGAATGTGATTAAACTTCTTAGCATTCGCAAAACAATGGAAACTTTTAAACTTCTTCTTGAAAAAAGAATAAAACCCATTTTATTTTGATATTTATTAATAAAATACTAAAAAAAACTTTTTTGTTAATCTAGCCTTTTTATTTGCTGAAGTGCTGACAACATTGATTCTCACGAATATTTGATTATTGATATCGTTGATGTTTTGCTGTAGTTTGTAGTTTGAATGTGAGCGCATACTCGGTGCATATTTGCAAATATATCTACTACAAACAATATTTATTAAATTCGCTAACCATGAGTGCGTTTATTGAACTCTGTGCTTAATCACATTTAAAAAACAACACACATCATGTGGTTGCAATAAAGTTGTTTATTTTGAACCAAATTATTAAACTACTACTACTACACACTTGCATAAATAAAAGCTAATGCCAAAAATCAGTATTATGTATTTTAGTTTAAAACAAATATATATATGTATGTATATACATATGTATATATTTTTTTAAATTAGATAATGGTTAAAATTTGAATAATTGCAATTTTCAGTTGTATACAAATTTTCAGATCTCTATTAATTCATAGCAAGGTATGGAAAAACAATGTTTTGTTTTAAGTCTATACTATATTATTTCAAACTAAATCTAAAATTTAACCTAATTCTACTAGGTTATAGAAAGTATTAATATTTATCGGGTATGTCTGTCATATATGCTTATGTGTATGACAGCTATCGTTAAATATTTGTCTAATACTGAAATAAATAAGTTAGGGTGTGTGTCCAGATATTTTTTACCTCAATATCCAATATTCTTATTGACTTATCCTCGTAACTTTGTGACGGCAATGCTAACATATTGTATGCATGTATTTAAATTTTTATTTAGAGTTTATAAATAAATCATGAAAGCTGAATGAAAAATTGTATAAATAATTAATAGAACGAATATCGAAAATAAAAAAGGTTGAATAAGTATAAAATTGATGTGGAAGTGACGAAAAATATACATACCTATACGATTGATACTCAGAGAGCTCCGAAAAGTAGATCTAAAGAGATAAATGACTTGTAGAATTTTATGTTTGAACGAAATGTGCATGATTCATGAGATAATGCAGTTACATATTTGCTTATATATTTTGGGCATTTCTTTAGCCAGCATTAAATACAAACAACTTATGAATCACATTTTTCGGGGTCATTGTATTAATTGCCGATGAGAATAAAAATGCACCATTGTAAATATTTATGTGGAAAATACATAAAGATACACATAAGATTACTTTGACTAAATTTACCACCTCCGTATTTTTTAATGATATTTGTATGAGTTCTTAAAAATTAAAAAAAATATATGTACATATTAACAATTTCTTTAAGTTCCTATTTAATTTAAACAAAATAATATTAAAACTGTTCACCCGTGGGTCGAAATATAGAAGCAAAGAAATACTTCAATAGACAGGACTGAAGGCTAAAATCGAAAGTTTTAATGCCGCAATATTAGAAGAAAAATTATCAACAAAAATCGATATTAATATTGCAGATCTTGTGAGAAATAGACCCAATCGTAAACTCAAGTGTAATTTCAAGGAATATTTATAATGTAATCAATTCTTAATGATCCTATAGAAACTAATATATTTAAAATTACCAGACGAATCTATTATTTTGTAATAAGCAACTCAATAGCTCGAAACACTGTATATGATACAAAGCGGGAAGAATTTTTTTTTCAATTCATTTTTATACCCTTCACCTTCGTGAGAAGGGTATATATAAGTTTGTCATTCCGTTTGTAATTTCTACATTTTTCATTTCCGACCCTATAAAGTATATATATTCTGGATCCTTATAGATAGCGGAGTCGATTAAGCCATGTCCGTCTGTCTGTCTGTCCGTCTGTCTGTCTGTTGAAATCAGTTTTCTGAAGACCCCAGATATCTTCGGGATCCAAATCTTCAATAATTCTGTCAGACATGCTTTCGAGAATTTTGCTATTTAAAATCAGCAAAATCGGTCCACAAATGGCTGAGATATGAGGAAAAAACCAAGACAACCTCGATTTTTAACCTAGTTTTTTACCTATGTGGATTACTAAGACATTAATATAGACAATATGGATATCTAATGATAGATATTTCAAAGACATTTTCAACGACGTATATAAGACCATAGTAAGTTGGACCTACAATGGGTCAAAATCGGGAAAAAAAATTTTGAACCCGAATTTTTTTTTTTCAAAAAAAAATTGAAAAAACAAAAAAAAATTTTTTTAAATTTAAAAAAAAAATTTTTTTTAAATTTAAAAAAAAAAATTTTTAAATAACAATCGAAAAATTTTTTTTTCAAAAAAATTCAAAAAACAACTGGAAAAAAAATTAAATTTTGTTTACATAAAAATATTTAAAATTTTGAAGTATAATTTGGTGAAGGGTATATAAGATTCGGCACAGCCGAATATAGCACTCTTACTTGTTTCATATAAAATCCTTTGCTCTCTTAATATTTGTTCTAATACCAATTAAGGTTTTATATTTCGGAGCAAAGCAATAAAATAAGTCAATTAAGTATATTTTTGTTTTTATCGGATCAGAGTGAAAATGTGTTTTCATCAAGGTTTTCATTATTCTTCTCAACAAGTACAAAATGTCAATAGAAACTTGTTGTGAATTCGATAACGATATTTTAATAATAACGGTAACTTTGGTCTGAAATATTAATAAAATTTAAACAAATGAAAATAATTTCAAAATTATTAATTTTACAATATATGCAATTCTACTGGATAACTTTAATATAAATATAAAATAATAAATTAAATTTATAATAAAAATATTAATAAGTTTCAATTTATAGACAGAAAATACAATGTTTTTCTTGATGCTATAAAATAATTAGAATAAAGTTTGTCATGAAAAACAATATCCACCAATATTAAGCAATGAACATACATATTACAATATGAAAGTCCAAATGACCTCATACAATTTGGCAAAGTATGTAGTAACTATAACATAAAACGAACGTTCTTAAGCTTTTCATTAAGATCAATTAATTAATTGAATTTTTTATAAAATAACTGAAATATTTTCGATAATTTCGGTAAAGATTTTTTTTCGGAAACGTTGACATAAAAACCTAATTTTTAGTTTTGACGTTTGTTACGGCGGTGACGGTTATTTCGATTTGATGAATGAAATTAATAATAACGTATACAAAAACTTAAAATAAGATAGGTGGTATTATATAACTATTTTTAATTCTCTATATTTTAATAAACTCAATGAAAACACTTTTATTTTCATAATATAAAATGATTTATAAATTATTTAACGAAATAAACGATTTATCGGGAATTACTGTTATTTCGGTAACGGTAGTTAAGCTGAAAGTAAATTTTACAAAATACATATTGAAATATCGTCAGTTTTAAAAGAATTTGAGCATTTTGAAAACACGTTAAATAACGATTATTGTAAATTTATGTAGTTTATTGTTTTAGCATACAAAACCGCTAAAATATAAAACACATGTGTCTGGTAGCATGAACATATTATTCTTACTACGTTTTTTTGCAACTTTGATGTGTCATCAAAGCTCCTCTTTTAAACATACATGTTGCTTTTCATTTCATTTTGTGTTTGTGGTTTCAATAATAGAAACAAAAAGTAAATAAATACCTTAAGAATTAATTTCGAGGAATGCAAAAAGCATCTCATATTGCCCAACAAGATTCCCAGGAGAACATACCAACGGTCTTTACTTCCACTGTTAATATGAAGCGGCGCACGTTATCTGGAAGCTGTGCAGTTGGATTTTTTGTGCTGGCATTTGGCTTCATCGCAATTGCATTTGCCACACCCAACTGGCTGGTAAGTGATTACCGTATCACTGGAGCCAAATTAGAAAGATTAGGACTGTGGGTGCACTGTTTCAGATCTTTGCCGGATGTCAACGATGACAGTCAGCGGCGCTTCTTTGTTGGATGCCGTTGGGTATACGATCCATTTACCACAGGATATGATGAAATAAGAGGATTTTTGTTGCCCGCTTTTATGATAGCTACGCAGTTCTTCTTCACCCTGGCTTTCATTGGAATGTTAGCATCGGGTATTGGAGTTCTCATATTTTTCCTATGTGCTGGGCCTGATCAGAAACATTTCATAAAATTAATACAGGTAATTGGATATGTAGTGTTGGGAGCAGGCATATGTGCCAGCATTGCGGTGATTATATTTGCTAGTCTCGGCAATCGGAACAACTGGATGCCGGAACATGCCAACAATTGGTTTGGCTGGTCATTTATATTGGCCTGTGTAGGAGCTGTAATGGCTCTGGTGGCCGCACCCCTTTTTCTTACGGAAGCCAATGTACAGCGCCGTAAACGTACTCTATTTAAAGAATCGCAAACACGTTTCGAAATGATGCATGGTGGTAAATAATAAATTTCAACTGCAGTAATTACACTTTGTCACTCAAATCGGGATTTATTCAGTTGTACGTTTTCTAATTCAAATCCATTATACCAACATCCTTACATACGATTTATACAAAAAAAAAACACTGGACAAAGCGCAAATTGACTCCATAGCTCTTCAGGAGGCTATTTGTTGGTACTTAGGTTCATAAATACACATACATTTTTCTTCTTATTTTTACAATTCATTACATTATACAATAAAGACTGTCCGAACAACACAAAATAACCAAAAACAAATATTGAACCCATTTGCGGAAATAGTAATATCGTAGTGTGACATTAGTAGTTATTGCAATTCGCTAAAAAAAATGACAATACAAAATTATATCATTCCTTAAAATAGTTAATCATAAATTATAAGTTATAAATTATAATTGTTCGAATATCAAAAACTTTTTTACGAATAGTTGTGTGCCTTTAGTATTTTTTATTAAAACATTTTATTGCAATTTTTTAAGATTTTATTTGAATCTCTATTCTCTTACTAGACTAACAAATTAAAACGATTACATATAAAATATTGAATGTACAAATCATATTATTAAACAATTGTGTAAAAAGTAACGACCTAAATAATATTGCATTTTAATTGCGAATGTATAAATGCAACATATTTACATCTATACATATTATGTATTTATTTAGTATATGTAAAATTTACGACTGATGTTTATTTCGGTCATAACAATATATTTTTTTGTGTATTATTAAGATATTCATTCCGTCCATGTTTATACAAATTACAATATTTTAATAAAGAAACAAATAAAGCCATTGTTTAATATTTTTTCCCATGAATGTGTAAACAATTTGTGGTAAGCAATTATATTGTGTTTATTTTATCAAATCTACAGTTTGGGGTCAAGGATGTAACGATGCACAGTTAAAATATTGAAAATAAAAATAGAATTTTAATTAAAGCGGAAATTCACTTGATATCATTTGTGTTATTGCTTATTTGCAATAAGTGAGTTCAAACTCAGATTTTTAAACATGAAGTATGTAAGTTTAAAAATATCCATTACAAACAGAAGATTTTAGTTATTTTTATATATTTATATACTCCCATGGATACAAGAAAGAATTATACATTATTCATCTAAATCCGTTTATGGCCTATGGGCTAGGATTCTGTAACTGAATGAATAAATAAATTATTCGTCATCAGTTAAATCCACGCAAGAACTTCGTTTTTGTCTTGTGAAGCAATATTTTATGAGGAAATATTTTTTAATAGTTTGGTACTTTCGGTTTTAAAATGTACTTTTAGCTTGCTTTCAAACTAAAATCACATATTTCCAGCTCTGCTCCATTGTTTTTTTCGAAACGAAACTTGGCATTACTTTATTAGTCATTGCAAATTTGCTCATTCGGAAATCATAAATTTATATTATTGTATTTGGGAAGTAAATAATATTAAAAAATTAAGGATTTTTAATAAGGTGACTATTTTTCCTAATAGTTAAATAACTATATTTAACACAATTTTTGTCGGGATCTCCATTATTTATAGTTTAAAAGAAAACATTTCCTAAAGGAATCGATAATTATAGTATCAAAAGTAAATATTGGAGAATGGAGTTACCAGCTTGTCCACCATCGTTAAAGCAGATACAGCACTTTTTAAAGTTGGCTCAAGAACATGATTCCAGAGACATCATAGTCGCATATTGGTCAAGACTCTAGTAAGTTTATAGTTTCCTATTGCGTTTTAATATTTGACCATTTAATGTTGTATTTTTCTTTAAGTGCTTTACAAGTAGGTCTTAAAATAACCACCCAACAGCCGGAAGAAACAAGGTTACTCTTAGGTAAGTAAATTTGTTGATGAGATAGGGATTACCTATGCAATCTATGGTGAATGAATTTTATTAATATTTATAAATTAGTCAACAAAAAATGATCCTTACTTATTTGAAGATACATATATATAATGGTTGACAATACAATGGAATCTGTTCCAAATAGTTAACTCACTACAGCTTAGAGTATCCAAAAAACTGGTTTCCAGTTTAATTGATTTGATTTTTATCTTTTAAAAAAACCGATTATCCTGTTTCGATTTTTGTCTTCAAAAAACCCGGTTAACCGGTTTATATTAAATTGTTATTCAATATGAAAAATACGCTAATTTAATGAATTCTTAATTTTTGAATTCTTAAGGCAATTAAAATATATAAAATTTTACGAAATATTGTCAAATGCTACAATTTTCTATAAACATTTTTTTAATGGTTTTTAAATGGTTTTTAATCCGTATTTTGCGAACATAAATTTTCCATAGGTTTTCTATGGGATTGATATATGGCGAGATACACACTCCTAATTGGACCCCAATCGTTGTGCTGAAATCTCCAAACTAGGCTCTCATTTCAATTCAAATCAAAAGTTAGTGGCACTAACTAAAAAACAAGTTACTGCATCTAATAAACACACTAAACATTATATTTTGATATTCAAAGTGTCTTGTTCGCGATCGTATGTGTTTCTGTCATGAATCAAGATCACGACAACAGCTTGTTTTTTAATAATTTTTTTAGATTATCTTATACATATATAAAATAATATGACGGAAAAATATGTCGCGTTACGAATGTCGTGTGACAACAAGACAGCTCTCAATTGATAGCTTTCTAGAGTTTTATTTTTTGTCACCTTCGGGATACCATGTAAATTGCTAATATATTTTAAACAACAAATCAACAAAACCTATCTTTTGCATTAAACATAGTGATACAAACAAATATGCTTTTGAAAAATGTAAATAAGAAACAAATTTTTGGATTTCTTTATTTGTTTCACTTCAGAACAGATAATGTACATAGATTTGCTTAAGTTTTTTGAAAACTGAAATTACGGAATATAGTTATAAAAAAGTTTCCATTGTCAGTCACTGTATATTATTCGTTGCTAAACATTGTATTTTCTGTATATTATTTAAAAAAAATAGGTATCATGGATTGGTTAGAGTCAGTGAAAAAGGATAATAGCGAAAATGAAGCCATTAGTAATGAGGTTGCTGCTCAGGCTCACATGGAAAACTATGCATTAAAACTGTTTCTATATGCAGACAAGCAAGATCGCGAAGGTAATTTTGGAAAGTAAGTTTTATTAACTCTGCTAAATAGAAGTGTATATGACTATACCGTTCATTTGCGATACATAAGTTTATTGAAATTAAAATTTTTTATTTTCAATTATACCCTTCAACATGCGTGGCAAGGGGTATATATAAGTTTGTCATTCCGTTTGTAATTTCTAGCGAAGCCGATATAGTCATGTCTGAAATCAGCTTTCCGTAGCCGCAAATGAACGATATGAAAAAACCTTATTTTTATATGTGTAAAAAAAATGTTTTTTTTTTCAGAAATGTTGTAAAGGCATTTTACTCATGTGGCGTTATATACGACGTGCTACAAACATTTGGCGAATTATCAGAAGAAGCTCTTCACAATCGTAAATATGCAAAATGGAAAGCAGCTTATATACACAATTGCTTGAAGAACGGCGAAGTTCCAATACCAGGTCCCATGCAAGACCAATCTGAAGACAATGATATGAACGAAGCTATGGATGCAACGAATGAAAGTCCCCAAGATACAGAACCTCAAGACAACGCAAACACCGATAGTAATGAGTCCGATAAACCAACAATTGAGGATATATTGAATAATCCAAGCAAGTTACCAAGTCCACCTGTAGAAGAAGAAAAACCCGGAGGTTTTGAACCTTTCGTACCACCACCACAGCCACATCCAGTGTATACAGTACCAGAGCCTGTTGCTAATTTACAAATCACTCCAGATCAGATGTTAAAAGCCCAAAAATATTGCAAATACGCCAGTAGTGCTTTGAATTACGATGATGTCAAAACTGCTATAGAAAATCTGCAAAATGCTTTAACTCTTTTAACCACTGGGGTGGATAATTAGAATTGTTCTATGCGATAAATATAAAACATTAAACATAAAATAACAGCTTAAATAAATATCGCCTGTTTTTAATATTTAAATATATTGGATACAATTCTTTGTAGAGAAGTACATTCAGGCAAAATATAAACAATCCGTTGCTGTAAAATGGACCTATGATTACACAATTTGAAAGTGAAATGAAATACTAACATACATATGTATATGTATAAATATTTATGTATACACATATACATAATATTATATTAAATGCACTATGATTTTCTCTTAATGAGAATTACATTTAATAAATGCCTAAGTTAAACTAAAACAACCCTTTATTGTAATTAACTTTGTTAAAACGCTTTAAATAAAATTGACACTTGATTCAGATACCCGACCGGAAAACAATTTTAAAATTTTTATATGATATCATTCTGTTTTCAAATAATTTTTTAGTGTTTTTCATATAAAACTTTTAAAATTATTTTTCGGTCGTGTTCCTGTATCAGACCTTTTGGTATTATAAATAATACAAAAGTTGTTTAATATACATTTTTATTATTATCCAGACCTTTATTACAAAAACTATTGAGGGTAAGAAATTAAAACAAAATCTCAATTTATTATTTCGTCTAAATTAAAATAAAAGAAAACCAAAAATATTTAAAATTTTTTAGAACAAAAAGTTTATTATTGCATTCAATGGAATTTAATAAATATAACTGCGAGTGCAGCTTATAACTGATTTGCATATTAAATCCCAATTATGTATTTTGCTCTTGATCTTAAATGTTTATGAAACTTTGTCTTTTTCGGAATTCGTTTACTGCGATCGATGATCAACCAGAGCTGAACCGTTTTTTTTTACACCGAAGAGCAAGTGTTTTGAGAAAATGTAAACTATGTGTGCGTAATGTGAAAAAATAGTAATAATTTAGTCCTGTTTCACACCATTTGTTTGTGCCTGTGTGACGGCTGATTGTTCAGTTTCCTTGCGGCTAGTCTGTAATAATAAAGAAATGAAAATTTGTTATTAATGAGAAAAAACTAAAAAACTAAAATTAAAATTTAAGTTGTAGTGACAACATTCGCAAATTTGAGATTAATCCTCTGATTCAAAAACATAGAGCGGAATCATTCTTTTTTTGAGAAGACCTAACTCAGTTGTCAAAAACCTAAGTTGTGATATGCGTAACATTTTTGAGTAATTTTGTTCTAGTTTCAACTCTATGTATATTTTCTCTATTACTATGTTTATACGTAGCCTATTCGCAAATAACAATTATTTGCAATTAAATAACTCTCTGTTTGGTTACGGAAAATTATTGGTTTTATGTGATGCCGGATGGTAAAATTCAATCATTTGGTAACAATGTTATTGAACAAAATATGTTAATTTTTTTTATTTTTTTAAATGTAAAAATAAAAGAATCAAAAAATCTTGTTTATCTTGTAATCCAATTAATTCAAAAACGTAATGAAATATTTATAAAATGTCTTAATAGACTAAATACGTTAAAACATATGGCAATGTTTAAAATCTTAATTGCAAATAGTGTCGTTAATCAGGAATTGTTTACGTGAGTTAGCTATTCGCAAATAAAAAAATAATTCACTGTTTATGCGGCAATTTTTTCAAATTGCAATATTTTTATTTGCGAATAAGCCGTGCGTATAAACGTAGTATATGACTTAAACCATAGATAAATACACATATATCGGAAACTCTCCTGTCTAAGACCTAACTCAGTTGTCAAAAACCTAATTGGTGAGAATGTATTAGTAAAAAAAACTATGTGAAAACAAAAACAACACTCGTTTGTGAGATTATTTTGAGTAATTTTTTTTGGGTTTCCGCTCTATCTATGGCTGAAACCAAAGTATAACAAGTAGTCCAAATTTTAATAGGATCATGGTTGAACTGCGTAATACAAAATATGCGCTGTTCTTTAGTCTTTCATATAGTTTTATCAGTTTTAAAAAAAAAGTCAATTATTTTTTTGTTGTACCCGTCAAAATTAAAATTCATGTTTTCTCGTATATTTGACAAGTAAAAAATTTGGGTTAAATACAGATTAGAAAGATATTAATATCTACTATTTAAATCAGGTTTTATTTCTGAAATCGCATGATTTGTTGAAAATTTATTTGAGAAATAGTAAAATGTCATAAAACATTCAAAGACGTTTTTCTCAAAACGCCTTTTTTTGGATTATGACGTTGTTGCATTTTGTTCGGAATGGTTCAATTCCGTAGTTTTTATTACGATCGATATCATTTTAGATTCTTCAATTCCGTGCAATTTATTAATTCTGTATTTCTGATTTTAATTTGACAGCGTTTTTTATATTAAAGCAAAAGTGAAGTTTTTGATGTGAAGAACTGATTAAAAATTTTAGAAAAACAAATAATTGCAAAAAAATATCAATTCCACTTAGAAAACTGAAAGTGGTTTCATTCCGAAAGTAATGTTCGTTTTACTTTTTCTGATGAAGCAAAGTGGAATTAATTCCACTTTCGATCGGAATGGAATTCTGTGACAGGCCTGATTACTTGTTTAATACAAAATTCTTGTTTTTACAGTTCAATATGTTTTTTCAATTCATATATAAATTGCTGCTCTTTTACCGTAAAATAAACAAAAATAATAGTTTACCTGATACCAAACGACTAAGCGACCTCCCAACATAAATGTGAATACCAACGCTGGTCCAGAACGTTCAAAGGGATCGCTTACCATCCAGTGTTGATAAATGCCAAGGAGCATTAGAATTAAAAGCGTTACGTTAGCAGTATTTTTTACTTTATCTAAAAATAAACAATTACACATTAAAAAACAACTAAAAATTATCATTTAAAAATTCTTACGATATGGAATAAGAGCCATTGCCAGACCGCATACAATTTCCAGAACACCAACGGTGCGTCTATACCATTTCGAGGGAATTTTAATGCCAAACAAGGCAGTCAAAGGGAACACTTTGGCATATTTTACATATTCAGTGCGCTAAAAAGAAATTAATAATTAAATAATTAAGAATAAATAAACATTACAATTACTACTTATTTAAAAAAGGAATAATTAAGTACTTTTTAAATCTTAATTGTGAAATAGGTATGTTTAAATTGTTATGATATAAATAACTAAAATTACAAAATGGTTTGAAAACTGAGGATTTATTAAACATAGTTTGTATCTGTCCATATACTTAAGTTTGTCTATTATAATGATTCATTCATCTAATGCTAATTTAAATTTGATTGTAACATCAAAAAGAAAAAACTTAAAAATAAACATTTTGATACCTTACGCTGGGTTGTTGTTTAGAATTCTTGTTTATATATGAAAAATAAACAAAAGTAATATATAAATATGTATTTTTACGTAGGTACTAGCATCTATAAATTTATACGTAATACTACATACATATAAGATGTTTATAGATGCGAAATATAGTGAGTGGTTCAATGTTTTATTGTATATTGAAAAATCTTAAGTACAAATAAAAACATACTTCAATTTATGGTTGGAGATATCGAAATATCTTGTTCAAATTTCAATACCCTACAATTATCGGTATTTCATTTGGTTTCTCATTTGGTATCTCATTAGTGTTTAAATTTAAATTGCATTACATTAAGCGTGACAGCGTATGATTAATAATAATCGATATTACATATAAGTAGATGAGATGCAAAACTCGATCGTTACAAAAATTAAAAAAAAAATTGAGATAACTATTGATTCTGGCAGTCCTTCGCTATGTTGCAGTTTATTTAATTTTTTCAACTGTAGAGTTTTAGTCAAGAATCGAGTAACATCTAAGAATTTAAAACATTCAACTAATTTGGTACATTTAATCAGCCGCTACATGTTTTTTGTGTTTTTCCAAAATTCAGCGAGTTTTGTATTTCAACTACTCATATGTATTGATATAATTCAAAGAAAGTTGTCATCTAGAAAAAAGTTTAGTAGCAATTTTCCGATTTTGTAGGTCCAACTTACTATGGTATTATATACGTCGTTGAAAAGGTCTTTGTAATATCTATCATTAGATAGATATCCATATTGTCTATATTAATAACTTAGTAATTCAGATATAGGTCAAAAATCGAGGTTTTCCGGACAGACGAACATGGCTTAATCGACTCCGATATCTATAAGGATCCAGAATATATATACTTTATTGGTAGGCAAAAAGAGTCATTTAATTTGTGTGCTCTTTTGGTTAAAAAATAAAATATCCACAACAACATCAAGAAACTGATGTTGCGCTCTTTTGTTCACATTCGGGTTGTTTGACGAAAATCATCGTAACCTGAACAATATGAACGCCTACCATGGCTTTATAGGGTCGGAAAATTATATTGTGGAAATTACAAACTTATATATACCCTTCTCACGAAGGTGAAGGGTATAAAAAAAAAATACTTAACAGTATATAATAATCGAACCTTAAACATAGAGCGGAACTTCTCCAGTCAAAGATCTAACTCAATTGTCAAAAATCTAAGTGGTGGGAATGTACTAATCTACGGTTTAGACTATGATATTCTGGCTCTCTAATCTTTTACGTGTGGTGTAATTAAAGTGATCGAAATAGATCAAAACCACAAACTCCGAAATGCAACAAAATGATCCCCTGGATCCATACCTGCTTGGTATGTACCAAGCAAACAAAATTAAAGTAATTCAAAGTGTAAATGCAATAGTACATACAATTCATTATAAATCTAAATGCCTTCAAAAATTCGAATAAATACGTTAATAATGAAGCAATTAGATATAAAATACAAGAACCGTATTTAAATACGATCTCGAAATGAAAATATTTCACTTTTAATTCCCAACAGTATTTCTCCAACGTAGTCGATTCATCGATGTTGATTTGGTTCTATGCAACCGAATAAAAACATGATCTCCAATGACACGCTAATGTAAAAATCATTCATGTTTTACCTAAATCGTTCCACTTCGTCATCACTTGAACCCCTACCTAAACTACTTTGCTTCATACGCATAATTTTGAATGTAAATAAATATTGTTTTGCTGCGTGTAGAGTATCCAAAACCGAAACCGGTTTTTTCGTCTTTGTAAACTCCACCGGTTTCGGTTTTTTTTAAGTTTTCGATTTTGTGACAAACCGGTTTTTGTAAGACGGTTAACCCGTTTTAATGAAATATATTTTCTAACGCTCATTTAAACATATTTATGAAAAACTTTGATAACATTTTTTTTAAAATATTTAGTAAAACATATAAAATAATAGCATAAAGATAGAATTCAAAAATGCTTGATTTGGTACACAATTCCTATTAGCGTCCAAAAATAAATTTAAGTAAACCTTTTTCATATTAAATAAAAATTTATTATAAACCGGTTAACCGATTTTTTTTGAAGACAAAAACGGAAACTTTTCTGTCAAAGACCTAACTCAGTTGTCAGAAACCTAAGTGAACTAACAAAAAAATTACTCAATATAATCACACATACGAGTGTTGTTTTTGTTTTCACAACTGAGTTAGGTCTTTGACAGGAGAGTTTCCGCTCTATGTCTAATCTCTATGATTTAAACACAAAAATCATTATTTTTGTAATTTTCCTAAATTTATTTGATTTTAATCAAATAAATCAGAGCTTCGAATTAATTAATTTAATTTGAGCTTAATTCACTAAAATCTTAATTCCGAAATATAATATGTCATTCATTCCATAAATCCATTCCAAACATATAATTCTTTAGCTTCATTCAACGGCTTTTATTTAAATAAAATTCACTCGTCGTTGATTAAATCCATAATGAAATTGATTCATAACAGAATTCACTCAAACTTTAAATGATGTAATTTTTGTTAATTCAAATCTAACACAAGTTGAATTAAAATATTTTTTATTCATTCAGTTTTGTTTTGATTTTAATCATTTACAAAATTAATTGAAAAAACTTTTTGTAATAGATTTGAATTGAAGAAAAAAGTAATTGAAATGATTTGATTTAAAAATAATTTGAATGATTCAATAACGAATTATTTGTATAAAACATGAATTCCCAAAGGAATGAATTCAATACATTTAAAGTACAAATGTATTAAGCCTATGAATTAATTCATAATGAATTCATTAACGGAATGGTTAAGAGATACAAATTTAATTAGATTTCGAAATACACAACCTACCTGTAATATAATCAAAGAAAATAGTGATCATCCCCTTTATGCAAAAAGTTTTCAACATTTTGAATATAAAATTAAAATTTTGTTGGAAACATCTACAGTTTTTCTTTTTTAAATTGGTCACCCAAAATAGAAAAATATCAAAAATATGACAAAATTAAATGGCCTATTTTTTTTGTATCGTATGGAGTCAGACGAGGATGGTCCAGAGTTTATTGCACAGTTGCTCAAGTAATATTTTTATACATACAAACATGTATGATCTAGTATGAATAAATTTTTCAAAACACACATTTTTTTAAATTTGTATGTACATATGTACGTAAATATGTATGTTTAATAAATTTTGAATGTCATTGCCTCATAATAGCGAGGTCATTTTCAATAAAAACGAAAAGATAAACAAAATTCATGAGGAAATTTTTCAAAATAAATAATATACAGATGAAATGTATAACTAATATAAAAATGTTGATAATTATGCATGTACGTATGCACTGTCGAACGCTGTTATAACGAACTCGAAGGGACTGCCATATTTAGATCTTGTCCACTTTATTAATACTTTAAAATTAGATATTGGTAACTTTTGAAATTGTTGTTTACATTTTTTCTTTGCATTAAGAATATTGTAACTAAAATTTTGTTCAATAACAACAATAACAAAGAGTATTCCAATAGGGTTTACCGAACCTTTACAGTTGGTAGCGGCCAAGCTGCATCTGTTGAATTGGCTGTCATTTATTCAGTATTTAGCGTTCAACAACACATGGAAATGACAAAATTTAATGGGTACTGGAGGAGTTGGAAACTGACCATAACTTTCATCATCAAATCATCTTCTGACCCATTTCTGAGCGTTCAACGTGTCTTTTTTTCTTTTAAAATTTCAATAATTTATTTTCGTGAATGATTTTCGGAAGAGTTCCCATATAAGGGAACTATGGCCAATTATGGACCGATCGCCATGAAATTAGGTCATGTGATTTATGTCTATATGAAAGTTATAGAGGTTTAAGCTCATTAAAGTGATTTTCGGAAGCGGCCCTTATATGGGAGCTATAACTAATTATGGACCGATCATCATAAAATTAGGTGACATTATTTCCGTATATAAAAAGCATATTTGGAGCGAAATTTGAGTAGATACCTATATGAATTAAACATTTATGACCGATAAAGACCCATTTCGGGAGTACCTTTGTATGGGGGCTATGTGAAATAATGGTCAGATTTTAGCCAGTTTCTATAGGCTTTATCCTTGGTCCGAAAAAATTGTATGTTCCAAATGTTATCGAAATATCTTAAAAATTTGGAAAGTGATTCTGAGTCGATTGGTATACTTTGAGGTTACAAACATCTGCACAAACGCATTATACCCTCTTCACTATAGTGGTGTAGGGTATAGGTAGGTTTTTGACAGGAGAGCTTCCGCTCTATGTGTATTTATGTATCTATGTTTTGAACTATTAGTTAAATATCGTGGTTTCCCAAAAAAAAGAACACTTTTATTTAATAACAAACGTTTTAAATACAAGTTTCTTTATTTCAAAAATGGGTGCGCATCTTAACTAAGCTGCCTTTTTCAAACTCCTTACTATTCAACAAACTACCTTGGTTTGACTGATATTTGATCAAAATTGTTATAGCCGAATCTTAATGGTGGTTGAAATAAGGCCAATTTAGAGATAAATAACCAGATTTTTAATGTAATTATTTTTGGCAAACAACATTTTTTCATTTACTTGGCAAATGTAATATCAGTGTATGATTTATTAACCCCTTTTTCGTAACTACTCCGCAACTACTGCATACATACATATGTATGTATGTTTCCAAAATTATGAAACATAGATTACATTTGGGTGCATCACTCATTGTGTTCTAAAAGGTTTTGAAATTTAGAGAAAATATTACAAATAAATAATATCCCTTAGCTCAATTTTGAAAGTACACTGGACCACTCTAATGTAGTACATCCATGTATATTTACTCTCTTCTATATATGTATATTATGTAGTATATATAGTATGTACGAATTTTAAATAAAACTATTGATTATTCAACTCAAAATTTATGTGTATACTCACTAGGTCTTTGTATAGGTCCTTGCTTATATGTGGCGTTAATTTAAGTGTACCAACAAAAACAAAAAATAATCCCAATAATATGGAAAGACTTTTCAACACAATCGTATTTGAAGCTGGCATTTTCTTGTTTGTTTGTTTTTTTTATTGCAATTTTATTTTTTTTGTAATATTAAAATAATCTTAAAACTATATTTCGAGTATCGATTGTTTTTTAATTGTAGTACATACACTAAACAGCATACACGAGTATGCCAATAAAATTTATTAATTTGTTTATTAAACAAACATAATTTTCTTTCGTTTTTTATTTTTTTTTTTAGATTTTTTTTTTATTTTTGCGAATATATACAATATTTTCGAAATATATTAATTTTTGATATTTAGAAGCCGTTTGTTCTATTTATAAAATGTTCTGTGGATATGAGAAGACAACAAATAAAAAAAAATAATTCACACAAATCACAAATATTTATATTTTGATCATTTAAAAGAAATCTTATGACATCGACGGTACACGAGTTCGAATGAGACTGCTCGCAGTAAATTATTAAGTTGAGACCAGCATCCCGAAAATCGATTTTCCTTCCGTAGATTTTACTCTTTTATTTTGAAAATATATCTAATATGTTTGTTTGTATGTATATTTCTCATTTTTGCGCTCATTTGTACTTTTTTGCAAAATAAAACAAGGGAGGAATTTTCTATTCATATATATTCGTCTGGTGGTTGTTGATAAAATTAAACGCACACGTTTCAATTTTTCATCCCTAAAGATTCATTAGTCTGGTTCATAAATAAAATATATAATTGGATTTTTTTTAATGGACCACTCCGGAAAAACTATCACGGATTTTTTTACATTTTTCCATTTTTTTAGGGTTGGCTAGCGGTTTTAAATGTTTAGTATATTAGGTGAACATTTTGAATATTTTTAATTTTGCACCCTTCGTCTCATGATAAACAAATTTTTTTTATATATAAAAAACTATTTTTATGAAATACTAAACCGGGTTTTCTTCGAAATTTTTTAAAATGTTTATTTTCGGTTAACCGGTTTATCCGGTATTTTTGTGCATTTTTTATATTCATTATATACACATTATTGGTCTGATTTGAAACCTAAACTGCTGATTTACAATACAAACCTCTTTAGATTAATATTTTAAGAATTACAATGATAGAGGACGATGATTCATTATAAACTTAATGATTATTTTACCAAACGTTAAATTGAATTTGATGTACATACCTTTTTCCAATAAATTTGACTTCAGTAGTGTGTTTTGTTCTTAAAATTCTATTTTATTATTCATTTCGTTAGCTTAGTGTACAAAGTCATTTTCAGAAATATTACAGGAGAGACAAATAACGTTCTAAAATCCATGATTTGAAATATTTTTTAAATCTATTTCAAAATTATTAATTATTTCGTATGATTTATAATGACAAATAATCACAGCTAAGAAGAAGTGCGTTTGCATCTTATAGGTTCTTTTTTGGGATTTGTAACATTTTCAGTTTCATATCAGAACACATTTTAAAATTATCAAATATTTAATTAAAAAATGTATTTACATTTTTTGGTTGAAATTTAATGAATAAACCAATAATTAAAACAAGTATTGTATATTTAGTAACATATTTATACTCAACTAGCTTGACCCGGTGCGCTTCGCTACCCCTGTCGTAGTAAAATAAAAAATATATAGCCTATTGACGCTACCCAGTAAGGATCTATCTACGTTCCAAATTTCAATAAAATCGGTTCAGCCGTTTAGGCGTGATGCTCAAACAAATAAACAAACTTACAAAGACATTTATATATTTATATAGATACTCAATTTTTTATTTATTTAATTTCACGTAGTGCTACAACACTACGACATCAATTGTGAATTGGCCATATGTGTTTCCGCTCTATGTGTATTTGTTTTTCTATAGAACTTAGTATTCGATATAAATACAGTGAGTGACAATTAGAGTTTTTCACGAGAATTCCCGGGAATTCCGCAAAATTTTCTATTCCGAAATCCCAGGAATTTGTACGAGAATTCCCGGGAATTATTTTCCTTAGTTTTATTCGAAGTTTTTTCAACTTGATTTTCTCTAAAATGCAGAAGATTCATACAACAAAAATGATTTATCTCAAATAGACAAACAATGAATGTTCAGGACAGTAGCAGAATTCTATTCCGAATGAAAGAGAAATTATTTTAGTTTGCCTTTTCACAAAGAGTAAAACGAAAATTTTTGGAATAAAACCACATTTTGTTAAATATTATTGGGTTTTCTTCAAGTTTCAGTTAAGATCTTTACTTAATTTTTGATTTAATAAGCAAAACATTACCAATTCAAAATTAAAAGAAATAAAATATTTATTTTTTGCGAATTAACAGAATTATGTAATTGGAATCTAACGAAGGTAGAACAAAATCTAATGGAAATTGAAGCCATTCCGATACAAATGGCAGTTTCAAATCAAAGACATTTTTTTTAGATTTTTAACGAAGTCTACATTCTTTAAATTGAATAATTTGTTCTAGGCGGGAATTCCCGGGATCCCGGGAAAAATAAAAATTAATCCCGATTTCCGGGGAAATGAAAAAGTGCGGGAAAAGAAAAACTCTAGTGACAATATAATGGAAACTTATTTTGATGATTTAAATATGCGGGATTTTTTTTTTAAATTTTTAGACCTTATTTTGAAATATTTGTACAATATAAATGTAGGAACGGGACAGAATACAGTGTTTGACAGAGGAAATTTAAGTTCTGAGGAAATCATAAACCAAAAAAATATATATATGTATGTAAATTTTAAAAATTTCAAAGCTATACAAGACCTTACTGTATGTACATGTAATAATAATAATTGTTTATTTAAAGTCACTGATAGGAGCGATGTACAAATAAACTGATCGTGTTTACAAATGTATGTTAAGCACCCAGTAAACAAAATTTTAAATACTTATAGGTTGTATCTCAGTTGTAACTAGTGGTGGACGTTTGGAACAAATCATGAAACATCGCGGCCAGACTCTAGTAGATCAGAGCACTAGGTAATAATATGTTCCAAGTTTCAACTAAATAAAATAACTGTAATTTAGGTCGCTTGACGTCAAATTAAATTTAAATAATTTAAAATGAATCCTGAATGCTGGTTGGGTATGATTTCTAGTACAGATATTGAGAGAAGTGGCCTCCATTTGTCTTTATATGCGTTATTGTATCAGAATATTTTGTATCAAACACAACATTGCTGCGGAACAATACAAATTTCAATACCTAATGGATTTACTCTTATTAATTAAAAAATCTTTAATAGTTCAATATAGTCCATGGATTTCTGTGTCTATCCTAACAATTATTGTGATTAACTGGTTTTATAAATGTATATTATTTAAATTTTGGCCACTTAGAAAATCATTTGATAATCATGTAATAGGTAGGTAAAGCAAATAACAATAGATATCTATAAAGTTAAATATTATTTGCAATTTTGATTATAGAAAATATAAATAAAGTAGAAGAAATTGAAAACGATGAATGTACACCAGCATTGGAAGAACATGAGCATATACTATATGAAGGAGCTACAATAAAACTGCCTGGTGGTGCACAACAATTTTATGAAATGGTTGAAAATAGGCGAAGTGTCCGTGCCTTTAAATCGCACCCAATACCTTCCATACATTTAATAAAAACCTGCATACGAGCAGCGGGAACATCGCCAAGTGGTGCTCACACTGAACCCTGGACCTTTTGTGTTGTAGCCAATAGGGACTTAAAACAACGTATACGTGAGATAATCGAATTCGAAGAAGAACTAAACTATAAACAACGAATGAGTCGTCAATGGACAACAGATTTACGTCCATTAAAAACAGATCATGTTAAACCCTATTTAACGGATGCTCCTTATCTTATAGTGATCTTTAAACAGATTTATGGTTTTACAAAGTCGGGCAAACGCAAACAGCATTATTACAATGAAATTTCCGTGTCTATAGCAACAGGAATTCTACTCTGTGCACTACAGGCTTCTGGTCTAAGTTCACTTGTCACAACTCCGTTAAATTGCGGATCTTTTTTGAGAGACCTATTAAATAGACCATCCCATGAAAAATTACTTGTGCTTTTACCAGTAGGTTACCCAGCAGATGATTGTAAAGTGCCAGATTTGCATCGAAAGGATTTAAATGATATTATGCTAATGTATTAATTAATAATTAAAATATCACTCTTTACTGTAAATCAAAAGAAGAGTCCATATTTAATAATCCATTGATGCTAAATAAATATTGTAGTTGTGGCCATTTGAAAAATTATACAAATCTTTCTCATTACTAAACATGTTAATTGTTTTTCAGAAACTTCTAATTGTATTTCAGAAATTTCCATTTGTATTTAAGAAAATACCAATAAAAATTTCTGAAATACAAATAGAAATTTCTGAAAAACAATTGGAAAATTCAGAAATATGTACAATTAGTAACTGTTTAAGTATAAATTAAAATTTCTGAAATGCAGATGGAAATTGGAATTTTCTGAAATACAATTGGAAATGGTGTAGATCAAATATAAAACCGATAACTTTTGTTCTCAAAACCGATACCGATTCTATGACAACCCCGAATGAGTTTTTAGCGGTTTATCCAAAATAAAAGACAGCGTTTTCAAAGTGAAAACGGTTTTAATATGTTCTCACCTGGGCCTGCAACCCCCATTAATCTTCTTAATCATCCACAAAAATGGATGTGCCTGACTCCAGAATACTTAATTGTTTGCCATTTTTTTAATTGGTCTGTAACAATACCAAATTTTCTTTTATTATCAAAAAAAAAGTTGTTTGTGATTCATTGAATCTAATTTAATTATTAAACAAGTAAGGGCCATTATTACAACTTGCCGTTATAGTTAAAGTGACCTTTAAGGGTACCTTTTTCTATTGCTTAAAGTTACCTTTAACTATAACGGCAAGTTGTAATAATGGCTCTAAGAGAGCTATATTCGTCTGTGCCGAATATTATATACCATACCCTTCAGCAAATTATACTTCAAAACAAAAATTTTAAATATTTTTAGGTAAACAAAATTTTTTTTTTAAATTTTTATCGAAAAAAAATTCGGGTTAAAAAATATTTTTTCCGATTTTGACCCATTGTAGGTCCAACTTTGAATTTATATTTTTTTTAATTTTAATTTTTTTTTTAATTTTAAAAAATTTTTATTTTAATATTTAGCGAAAAATAAACTTTTGGTGAAAAAAATTCTGGTTAAAAAATATTTTTTCCGGTTTGTACCCATTGTAGGTCCAACTTACTATGGTCTTATATACGTCGTTGCAAAGGTCTTTGAAATATCAATCATTAGATATCCCTATTGTCTATATTAATGACTTAGTAATCCATATAAAGTCAAAAATAATTCAAAAATCTAGGTTGTCCTGGTTTTCTCCTTATATCTCAGCCATTTGTGGACCGATTTTCTCGATTCTCCGGAGATATTGATGTATGAACTTGGACATGGCTTAATCGACTCCGCTATATATAAGGATCCAGAATATATACTTTATAGAGTCGGAAAATTATATTGTGGAAATTACAAAGTGAATTACAAACTTATATATACCCTTCTCACGAAGGTGAAGGGTATAAAAACAGGATAGAATAATATAGATTTAAAATAATTAATTTTTTTTAGGTTTTTGCTAATAGCTACTTCCAAAATGAAGTAGTTGTTACAAAAAAAACTAGAGATAATAAAAAGCAAGACCCCCCATTTCTAGCTACGAAAAACTTAAATCGCTGTCCATATCTGATAAATTTGTATCATGATAAAATGGTTATAAGCCCCTGTCTATACCTGACAAATTTTTATTATGATAAACTTCAAAATGGTTGTCTAGATAAAGAATTATCAGGTATAGTCTCCATTTATTAGTATTATGGCTTCGTTATGATAAAATTTGTCTTGACAACAAATGTCATTTATTGTTATGATCAAGGCTTATTTAACAAGGTTACAGCAGTGGCGAATTGAAATAAATACAGGCGAATTCACTTATTTTTTATATATAGAGTTTGACATACGCGCGTACGGGCGGATATTTTTTATATATGTAGTTTGACATTTATGCGTGCTATTTCTATAATCAGCTGTGCTGCCGATGGCACCTTATTAAATGCACCTTGGTTATGATGAATATTTGTCAAGTATAGACAGGGGGTTAAGATAACAAAATTATCAGGTATATTCCCCATTTATTAGTATTATTGCAAAATTGTTAGTGCATTTTGCTCAGACAACTTTGTCTTGACAACAAACGTCATTAATTGTTATAATAAATATTTGTCAAGTATAGACAGGGTTAAAATGGTTTTGCTCATGTCAGCCGCGTCGGCTCTTAGGGTTGCCACTTATTGGTTTTAATACAATTCCATACGAAATTATCAACACATTCACACTTTTGGTGACAGTAATACAACAAAGCCGCTTGTTTCGTTTTTGACGGCGTTAAAAATTCGTTTAATGATGCCAGATTAAGAATTAAAGAACATTTGAAATCATAAACTAGTTGAAAACCGAATTATAAAAACTACATACATAAAAACATATCTTACACATTCACATTGATTAAAACAAATTTTTAAAAGTATTTTCAATCAATATTGACTTTTACAAAAAAATATAAATACAAAATTTAAAAATAGTATTAATGTAAAAAAATGTATATCTTTAGCTGAAATACAAAACCTCGTAAATAACATTTTTACTATTTTACAGCAGAAACAAATGTCGCAGATTTACTAAATATAGAATAACAATAAAAATTTATTGACTTTTCTAAGAGTTACGTTAGTTATGTACTTTTGAACTCATATTTTCTTCAACAAAAACACGTAACTTGTTTAAGATTTAATGAGAATTTATTTTGCATTCGTAAAATGTGGAATAATTAAGAATGTTTTTATTTAATATATTACTTTAATTTATTAATTTACACATTGCTTTGGTCCTTTTAAAAACATATAAATCGAAAATAAAAGTTATACGTAACGAACAAAATACGTTCAAATAAATTAAAGAATTTACAAGATTTAAAAATTTTAATATTCCCGGAATACAAATTTTTGTTTACGATAATTTGAATTTATGTAGGCTTAACTAAACTTATTAATTTCTATTAATAATAATTGTTAATACATGTGTACCTATTGATTTTTTAAATCCACTCAATAATATGAAAAAATATTCTGGAATTCATCGAAGTCCGGAAATAAATTTAAAATTACATATACATATGTCGATATATACATAAATGTTTTATTTTTATATATAAAAAACCCTCTATATATAATTAAATTGCCAATAATGAAAAAATTAAAAAATAACTTAGTAGGGGCCTTAAAAATATATTGTAGAAGAAGAATTTAAAATTTCTTATTAATTAGCTAAATAAACAGTTTTGAATATAATCCCTCTACATATTACTTTAAATAAATAAGAAAATTAAACAAATAAATTAAATAATAGATATAAAACTTTACATAAATGTGACAATATAAATAAAAATAATAATAAATAAAATAGAAAATACATAAGTATCTTTAAAATCTATATCAATTTTGACGATTTTCATTTATATAGTTTTGGCGATTTTTAAACTTGGATGATCTGGCAACTCTGTAAACCAATAATCGTCCATTTTGGCATTTTAAAAATATCTACGCAGTCGGGAAGTATAATTCGTGGCCGTCGTCTTGCTTTAAATTCAGTGAAAATATTACAAAACTATTAAAATTATTATTTAATAGAAAAAGCAAACAATATACATAAGTGCTAATAACAACAACTATTCAATGGAAAAAAGCAGATTCTGAAATATTGTAAGAATGAAATTCTTTAAAGTGATAATACTGCAAAAGCAATTATTAATGGTTAACAATGTGTTCTTTATATATTGTGAAAATGTATATACGAAAGGAACTTAAATAAATATAAATTTTATTATTAAAAGCAAAATAGAAAGAAAAGAAGAGGAATAAAATAAAAAAAATAAATACATGGTAAACACTATTGTTCAGTCAGTATTCAACTCATCTTATTAACCCATAAATACTACGAATGCAGTAATAGTGTATATAGAAAAAATAATTCTTTGTGGTGCATTATTATTAGCTGTCATTACATACGAATATGATTACCAAAGCAAACTTTCAAAAAGTCAAGTAAAATAAATATTGCATTTGTATGAGTTAGTGAATGAGTACAAGTATGTACGTGTGTGAGCTGTTTATTTGACACGACACCAGATCAGCAGGGGGAATCGGAAAATTATGAACAAAATGAAAACGCGTGTTGTTTAATATCCAAGAAAAACAAAAACTATTGAAAATACTAAGAAAATTACCAAAAATAATTAAACTATTGTATAAAAAGAAGAAAAGTGTAAATTGTTAAACAATTTCAGCCTAAAATATAAAATACTCTTGTGACATATGTATGCGGGTTTCACCTTGTAGTCAGTCAGTTCATTTTGTATACATACCAACATACCTACATTCATATATGGCTTTATGTGTATATAAATAAGATAAAAATTTCATTGTAAATGTATTCTTGTGTTGGTGAACTAAACACACAAAAATAAATATTTTTTACTGATCCTAATATACATATGTGAAAAAAGGTGAGTTCCAAAAATTATAGCTGGGAAAGCCTCCTCAAGTTTTCATTTTATCATAGACCAGGTCTTTGTTTTAGCTTAGAGCATACATATTTAAAAACTGCCTTTATTTCTTACTACTCTTTTTTGTTTTTTGGAAAATATTTTACATTTCTTTTAAGTACAACTTCATCATTTCATGTTTATTTTGCTTATACTTGCGAGAACTAAGATGTGTATGAAAACTTTCACTTTTTCAACTTTCTTATCTTTTTTTTGGAAATTTCATTTATTAGTCCGCAGAATAAATATTTGCCTGAATCAACGTAAATGTAAAGCAGTAATGTTGAACTTAATGCAGGCATTTAATATTTTTCAATAAATAACTTTTGGCGGGTTAAAGCAAAATCTAAATGAGGTGTTCACCATGAAAATCATGGCCGAGATATTTTTCAACTTCTACTAGGTGAGTCCAAAAGTCCACTAAACGTTATAAAGTACCCAGAAGAAAATAAAAGTTTATAATGTATGTACTTGTACTTCCATTACTTGTGTAAGGGAATAAATGCTCAGTTGTAAGCAAGCAAATAAAAGCTTTGATTAAAACTATCCATTATCCAAGTGGGACTTAGTCATACCAAATTGATTTCACAATTCCTATATTTGTTTCTGCTCCAATTCTGTCTCTTAAAGGAGACGTGATTTTCATATGGCAAGATACTACTTGGAACTAGGTATGTGTGTGTACATAAAAAAATATTGTATTCTCAAGTGCTTTAAAAAAATCGAAAAATTTACTTTTCTGTGGGGGGTATTATGAAGACAGTGATCACATGCGATGTATATGAAACTATCGATATGATCAGTACAGGACACTATGAATTAAAAAGAATACAACTCTAGTTAATACACGGTTTTTAATACGGTTCCAGATGTTCTTATATGATTAAAAGAGAAAGATTTACTGTTCTCAGTTTACCCGGTCAGCTTCGCCATCCAATCGTAATTATATAAAATTTAAAAAGTGTCATAAAAGGTAACCAATAAAGTCATCTTTTGTGGATTCTAACTCATTCAGGATCAT
Organism: Calliphora vicina; assembly: GCF_958450345.1. Classification (NCBI taxonomy): domain Eukaryota; kingdom Metazoa; phylum Arthropoda; class Insecta; order Diptera; family Calliphoridae; genus Calliphora; species Calliphora vicina. The sequence continues at coordinate 7,388,268 of NC_088782.1, read as the reverse complement.
GTGTGACTAATTTCATGAATTTAGGTTCATTATTATAAAATATTCAAAAAGTACCATTAAAATAAAGAAATATATTACCATAAATGCTTAATCTAGGTCAACTATTATAAAATATTAAACTAATAAAATACCTTTAAATCCCTTTATTGTAGATTTTAATTCTTTAGGATAATTTATATTTTTTCTGATTCTAGGTACATTAGTATAGAAAATTCAAAAAGAACCATTTGAAGTACCAAGGGAGAACTACCTTTTTGGTACCTTAAACCTCAGATCTACAGTTCACTCAGTGACATTACTCTTATATATACTTTATAGATTGAAAGATTTTTAAAACATTTAAATATAAGACTGTTTTTTCCATTTCCCATTATTTAAGCGAAACAACTTTTCATTTTCGAAAAATAACCTTACACTTTTCAATATTAAAGCTTATATGTTATTATTTGGCTTATATAATAAGAAAACTAAATTCGATTATGTTTAATAAATTTGCGAAGCTTAATTATTCTTCAGTTTGCCATTGTTTTAGCGATTTTTGTTTAAAAAGAAAAAAAAATAATTTGCAAATTTATCTGGCAGCTCACCATGTAATTATACGACATACATATGTACATATTTATAGTTTATTCAGTTCTATATCTACATATATTTAAAAAAATAATAGTAGAAAACTTTAATTTATTTCAGATTCGTTCTCAAGAACTTAGCCACCAAATATATCGAATAATTTTCAACTCTAAAAACGTAGAAAATTACGTTGCAATTGTTTTCTTTTCATTATAAATTATAATTTTGACTTACCTTGTACTTAGAGGGTAATCGAGCGGGAGAGAGAGAGAAGAAAAGTTGTTGCTTCACCAGGTGTCTATTTAGATTTACCATGAATCGGTATCACAACAAAAATAAAAATTCCCAACCAGCTTCAGCCAGTGTAAGTAATGCTGGGGCATATGGTAAAATGTCAACACGCCGCCAATTGGAACACGAAAGTGGCTATTATGAAGACATAACAGACGATTGTTATGGCTATAATTCGAATGTGAACAGTAGCGTTGGTGCAGGAAAACGCCAAAGACAATTGTCCAATGAAGCTGTGTATGGCGTTGATAAAAAGTATAAATCTCAAGTGACGCATCCAGTAATGTCTGGAAATAAGAAGAAAAACACATCCTCGACTTCTGCGTCATTTGGCGTTGGTGGTAATATGACTAAAAAGAGTCGCAACCTTCCTGAAAATACCCGTGCTAACAATGTTGCCAGCAATGGCAGTGTTAACAAGGCGGCGACGACATATCACACACAGAATCTTTGCTCGAAAAAAACTAATCCTATTAAAAGCAACAATAACAATAACAACAACAATAATACCAACAGCAGCATAAACAAAGAAGTAAAACTGAAGAATGTTTCTAGTATGAACACAAAAATATGCCTAAGTGCTACAAATTACAATGACTACTCCAATAATAATAACAACAACAATTACGGAATACAAAATGAAAAGAGTTACCATACAAACGATTTATTAAAGAATATGACAACAATTGATTTGAATGAGGTCGTTGAAGTTCCTGACAGTGATAGTGAAGAGGAAGATCAAGCAGCAACATCTATGGTTTGCAAAACAAAATCAAAACTGAAAAACGGCAGTGCCAGTAGCTCCATCAAATGTGTGCCAACATATGTGGTTAGCGGTAGCAGCAGCAATAGTAATCATTCTATACAAAATTTCCATGAACAGCAGGCAACCAGCTCGAAGATACAAACATTTAACAATAACAACAACAACAACCACACTAGCAGCAGCAATAAAGAACAAAAACAAAAGGAAACTACCAACAACGGCGGTGATAATGAGTCAAATAGTAATCCTAATGCCGATCTCGAACGTTTACAACGTGAAATAGAAGAGATCACTCAGGTCCATACAAATTGTAAGTACAAATTTATTTCTACTTTTACACAAAGAATGTCCTAATAATTCGTGTGACTTGATTTTCTGTCAAGATAACCTAATTCAAAAACGAAACTTGGTCAAATTTATATGTAATCGTACATATTTGTATGTACATGTAAGTTTTGGCCAGAATTTTGTGTTCTAACTTTGATATATTGTTATGCTCTTTATATTAATTTTAAATTTTAATTTAAATAACAATTAGGCACTGTTGGTGATGACGAAAAAGTCAACTTATCGCATTTCGAACTAATTCGTGTTCTAGGCACCGGAGGTAAGAATAGTAAATTATAATATGATTTATACTTTATGCTTAAATGTTGTATTGATATAAATTTACAGCTTATGGCAAAGTGTTTCTTGTACGAAAGAATGGAGGAGATGATCATGAACAATTATATGCAATGAAAGTTTTGAAAAAAGACACCGTAGTTCAAAAGAAAAAGACTGCCGAGCATACAACAACAGAAAGACAAGTAAGTAAAGAGTAAAAGAAACAAAATCTAAATTTCAAAAAGTAAATGTTTTCCTGAGTTCTTCGCGGCTCTTTGGAATGTTTCTATTTATCCCTAGTATACATGTACCCTTACCACTCATGGTGAAGGTTATTAACACGATCCATTAAAAAGCAATCATGTTATATTAATATTTATTAAAACAAAAAAATTTTACTGTTTATTTCAGGTACTGGAGGCTATTCAGCAAAGTCCATTTCTTGTTGGATTACATTACGCATTTCAAACAGAGTCAAAACTTTATTTAGTTTTAGGTATGTGAACTGGTTAAATTCTGCTGCTCTGGATGCTTCCATTTAATATTTTTCAATTACAGATTACGTTAGTGGCGGAGAACTGTTTACACATTTGTACAAAGCCGAGCATTTTTCTGAATCGACTGTTCGTGTGTACATAGCTGAAGTCGTGTTGGCCCTTGAGCATCTACATAAACTTGGCATAATTTATAGAGATATAAAATTGGAGAATATTCTACTCGACGGACAGGGTCACATTGTTCTAGCCGACTTTGGTTTGTCGAAAATTTTTTCACCCGACTCCGATCATCGTGCACATAGTTTTTGTGGTACCCTGGAGTATATGGCACCTGAAATTATAAGAGCTGGACCGAATGGCCATGATTTGGCAGTCGACTGGTGGTCGGTGGGAGTGCTGACATATGAACTGTTGACGGGTGCTTCGCCGTTTACCGTTGTCGAGCAGCAGAATTCTCAAAGCGATATTTCGCGACGTATACAAAAAGTAGATCCCGTGCTGCCACCCACATTGGGCGAAAACGTCAAAGATTTTATATTGAAAATGTTGCATAAAGATCCCAAAAAACGTTTAGGCGGCAACTGTCGCAACGCCGCTGAGATAAAAAATCATCCGTTTTTCCGCGGCATTAATTGGAATGAATTGAAAAGTAAACGCCGAAAAGCTCCATTTAAGCCGACTTTGGATTGTGAAGACGATACTCAAAACTTTAGTGAAGAATTCACTAAACAGCCAGTTATAAATTCGCCGGCTCCAGTGCCTGCAAATACTCATAGACTGTTTCGTGGCTATTCGTATGTGGCCCCACAACATCGCAAAAAGCTATTGGAGAGAGAAAGAATTCCCGAATTATATGAGGAATATTGTAGTGAACCCATTTATGTAAGTACATACATATTATATCTTATACATTCTAAAAAATAAAATGATTCATTCAATTTATTTGTTTTTTTTTTTTTGTATTATTTGTTTGTACCCTAGACACCAACTCCTGCTCCTGATAACATACAACTGAAAGAGTTAAGAGGTAATGGTGCTTTTGCAAACTGTTATATAGGAGTTGATGATATGGACGATAGAATGTTTGCTATCAAAGTTATACCCGAAACCAATTATCGTCCGGCCGAAGTGGACGCACTAATTGCATGTGCTCGGGATGAACACAAATCAATTGCACAATTTCTGGCAGTATATCGTAAAGATTCAGACTTCTGGATTGTTCAGGAATTTGTAGAGGGCTGTGAACTTTCTGACCATATAACACAATCCGAAAGTGGGCTTGATGAACTACTGTGCAGCGACATATTTAATCAATTGGTGCAGGCCGTACACCATATTCATGAGAAGAAATTCATACATGGAGATGTTAAACCAGAAAACATTATACTAATCGTAGACGATATGATGCAACACGTCAAATTGGTAGATTTTGGAGCGGCTTGGTAAGTGTCTTTTTTTTAAATAAATTTATAGTACAAAGAATTGTAAATTTCCTTTTATTGTTTAGTTATCACGGCAATGTGAAGAGCTGGCACGATAAGCCTCGCTTTACCATCGACTATGCTCCCCCGGAAATGCTGCAAAACACAGAGTATGCTACATATTCGGAGGCTTTGGACATTTGGTGTTTAGGAGCTACATTGTTTACAATGTACATGGGACACTCACCCTTTCGGCAGGGCCGAGAGGATCGTGTAGTAAGCTACGAAATGTTAAAGCAACGTATTCTAAACGAGAATATGTACACGGATTCAGTGCGTTGGCAAGATGCATCGGATGAATTGAAAAATCTGTTACAAGGTTGTATGGAAAAGGATGTTAAGAAACGGTTTACTCTCAATCAAATTCTACAACATCCTTGGTTCGATGTAACCTTAAAGCAAAAGGCGATGCTGGCAGTAGCAAATGAAAGCTACGAATGTCATCTTTATAGTACCGACATTCGTACACCAAGCACGGATTTCGCACAATCCAACATTAAAGAGGAGGATTGCGTGGTTGACACATGTTCTAGAACTGATGAGGAACATGTTCTTGAAGATCTCGAAGTGGTTGACTTAAGACAACAGAGTTTACAATCAGAAGGTGATGTTACAAGTGGTTTAGGCCAAAGCAAATCCTCTGATGAAAACAGTTTAACCGCAATGGAAACCGATGAAGTTTCATTGACAGAGAACACCATACAAGAAGAAATAATTGAGATACCCATCACTGCTCAACAAAATTCCCCCCATGAACGACTATCTGATTTGGTTGGATTTGAGGGCTTTGATGAAAATATGCCACCCATAGCCAGCTGGCTACTAGACATTAGCAAATTCATTATTTTCGACAAAGTCAGGCAAATATCCGGCCGAACAAGTGTGGCACGTGGCAAACAAACTAAACAAAATGTTAGTGTGCAATCGCAACCCACTCGGCGGTCATTGCGCAACGATACCAGTCTTAGCAAGATCACTAAACCTTTATTAGCCAATAACAAAACTAGAACATCCCCAAGATCTAAACAACATACATTATCAGCAACTCAACGCGAAACCCAAAGTGCAATTATCAAAAAGGAGTGTGTGCCCGAGGTATGGACGCCTGAAGAATTTAATGGCTTTGATGAAAAGGAACGCAAAAGGCTGTCAGTGAAAACCAAAAGCAGTTGGCGTATGTTCTGTACGATACTGCACAGCACCCAGATGTCTTTAAAATTCTTTAACTTTGCTCGAAGGGTCTATAATCGATCATTGGAAGATAATGAGGAAATAAAGTCTAACAAAACTACGACGCGGCGAAAGCAGCATGTAACAACGCCGCCCATGACCGAAGCATCAACCAACAAGGAGGTTCCATTAGCGTGTCGTAAACAACCCAGTCGTTTGGCTCGTGCTCAACGGGCCCGCTATGTTTTTGAATGATTGCTGTATAATATATATTTCATAAAGTATCCTGACAGTCCTAATTACATTTGGCTGTTTATAGTTTCAATTTAATCAATCCCAATCCCATTTTTCTTACAACTGACGGTTCTCTGCTGAATGTAACTTTATTTAGATTTTAACTTACTAATGGTTTGTTTCCATAATTGTTAATGAAATTGTTATTATTATTTAATTTTTTTTTTGTTTGGCAACTAGTAGACATGATCAAGTTCTTGTCCAAGCGCATTAAAAACAATTATTTATACCTTAAAAAACACATACAATATATTATTACAGTTAATGCCTAGACAAAGAAAGATTAAATGTGTCCAGTGATTGTGAATTGGAGTTTAATCAATACATATTAATATTTTTTCTATTTGTGAAATATATGTACAAATATTGAAACAAATTTCAACTTTTTTCCGATCTAGATGACGATGAATGTTATTTTTTACAAAACTACCTTTTTAAAAATGGTAATTTTTTGAATGCGACTTTTTGTTCTTGTCTTAAATATGTTGGCTTTTAGCACTTTCATAATCATGGGCACAAATATTGTTTATAAATATAAAAAAATACGTTTTTTAAACAAGAAATATTTCTTTTTTTATTCAGGTTACATTACAGACTCATCTTTTGATTTGGTTATTTTTTTTTTAACGAGATTTGGATAGAGTTTATGTTTTGTTATTTCCTTATTAGATTCAAATACAATTGCGCATATCTATTGTAATATTAACTATTTTTAATTTATATTTTGAATACCTTTCAATTTTACATGATATGTGTATGTAATAATTTAAAATCATCATGTATGAAGCTTCGAAATATCCAACAGATTTCTATTTATTTCCTATAAAAAGCTGTTCCTTGTTGTCACTGGTAATGATGATGATGATGATAAAATGTATCATTTAACTTGAACTTGATATTTAGTTAGCAAAATTTCTTTAGAACAAAATTGTAATTATTAATCGAACCTTTATATTTTAAATTATAGAAATATACTTCAAAAAAGGATTCGGGAACTTTGTATTAACAATAAGTTATTCATTCATCCCATCCAGCGTTGATTTACAATAATTATAACATATTTAATGCCTCAATACACCAAAAAAAAAAAAAAGGAATGAAAAGAAAATATTACCTATAACAACCTGCATAATTATTTTTGACAATTTTTTTTTTGTTTGATTATTATTTCTTTAGTATTAGTTTAGCTTTTAAGTATTTTACAAATTTGAATTTTGTTTCGTAATTTTCTACGAACAATGCATTTTTATTAAAACACACTTTATCTCTGGCATCGTTGATAATTCTATCACACTTTAAAAGAAAAAATTTAATAAAAATATTAAAAATAATATAAAAAATGTTGTACTGTGTATGCCAAGCATTAAAAAAATGTTTTTTTTGTAATTTTATTTTTTTTCTAAAATAAGTTTGTATTGCTATTGCTTCTCAGTCACAAGTTTCAAACATTAAAATGATGGCTGTATATAGTATAAACCGGTTAAAACATGGAATTAGAGACATTTTTTGAATTTAAAATATTTAAAACCAAAAAACATGAAAATCGTAATCGTCATTAGAAAAGAAAACAAACGTTTTTTATTTGTATAATTTAAATCGCCAGGGTTTCAAGAAAACTTAGATTCTTTAATTGCACAGTACTTTAATTTTGAATTGAAAGTAGTCCACGGTGGACAAAAATTAAAGAAAATTTAATTTTAATTTATTTAAGCACAAACTTACATAACAAACATATCGAAAGACCCCGATTAAGATTTTTTAAAAAGCCATACCAGTGGATGGATATTTGTATAAAATCACATACTTATACTTGAAATATATATAATACAGATCAGATGCCTTTGAAAAAGATGCCTTAACTCCCAAGACAAATGCAAAAAGAAAACAAAAATATAACAAAAAAAAAAAAAACAAAAACACAAGATACACTACAATTCTAATGACACTTGTAATTAAATGAAATCAAAATTAACAAGAAAAACAACATCAGCATACATACATACATATTTACAAATAAATATTAATATAAATAAACCAAATTTTAAGAAATATTGAATTTAAGAACCAATAAAAGAGAATAAGAGAACATGTAGCTAATTTAAGAAACACAATAAAAAAAATCACTTAAAATATCTTAAAATAATACAATATATTATTCATTCATGCATACAAACAAACAAACATATTTGTAAGTAGGGGCTTGCATAGTCGGAACGTAAGCAGTAGTATAAAGATAAAACAAATCATACATACATATATCAAACTTTTTAATTAAAATGTTTTCATGTTTCGTTCCTTCTCCTGTAAACTAATTAAAGAAACACAAGTCTTTTTATTTTATATTAATATAGAGTGTATGCCGAGCTATACAATTAGCTCTGAACAAGATTTGTAATATAAAAGCAATCGATATATAACATTTTTTCTTATTTTTTTTTGGGTTTTCGTAAAACTGTTATAGCAAATCTTAAACTAATTAGTTAATACATTTGTTAGGATATTGAACTGAGCTATTCTCAACTTGTAATGCAAAAAAAAAAAAAAAACAATTTAAACATAACTTAGTTTTTATTACTTAAGGACTAGTAATAGACAATTTAACATACATACATATTTCCCTGTAAGAACAATTAAACATGTATTTTGTTATAAATAAAAAAAAAAATAAATATATATTAAACCTAAATTCTCTTCACTTTTTTTAGGTGAGTTACATTTCAATCAGAGACCGAAAATAACACGCCCATATAATCAAAATACCCATATTGTGAATTACATATACATACATATTTTGTTATAAAAATTAAATCACTCAAAATAAGAGCTTTATTAGTTTTGGTTGTTCTTAATAACTGTTATAATTCTTTCTCAAAGTTACATTTTTACCTTTAATAAATTGTCACAACTCTTTATTTATTTAAATTTACACACTTTATAATTTACAAGAATACACTGGTAATATAGTTGATGTTAAGTCTAACTGTCTACACACAGTGGCATATTATAGTAGTTTCATGAATTATCTAACCGGACACAACTAGAATGTTCTATTTCTACAACTTTTAACAGATTTAATAGTTATGGGACGATTATGGATGGCAACCGAACTTCAGTTGCGTTGCCAGAGGACAACCACAAATTTCTGGTTGCCAATTTGGCTACAGAAATGATAGCAGTCAGTTGCGATCTGAAGTTCGGTTGCCATCTATAATCGACCCATTATTGTTGTCATACTTATAAATAATGGTAATAACAGCGTGTTATCAACATTGTTGATATGTAGAAGTTTCGTTTTTATATAATTTAGTTTTATTAAAATTTTTCGATTTTTTAACAAATTTTCGATATTTTGTAAAATGTGAGATTTTTTGGAAAGTTCGATTTTTTATTAAATTTATAATTTTTTAAAAAATATTCATAAATATTTAGATTTTTGTTAAATTTGAATTATTTTTTGTAAGATTTGTGATTTATTGAAAAAATGTCAATTATTTGCAAAATTTTCGATTTTTTTGTATAGTATTACATAGATTTATTTTATTTTTTCAATATTCTAGCTTTCTTTGCTTCAAATGAAGTTTTCCTTTTAATTTTTAAGTTAAATACATACATACATACTGATATTTACGAAAAATATGAAAATATAAATAACTTATCTTGATTATTTCATAGATTATAGCATTGAGACATATACATAGAGCGGAAACTCTCCTGTCAAAAACCTAAGTGGTATTAGTATTAGTAAAAGAAACAGTATGAAAACAAAATGTACGTGTGTAATTATTTTAAGTAATTTCTTTATTTGAGTTTTTTTCTAGTTTCCGCTCTATGTGTATTCCTCTATGATTTGTGTTCTTTTCTATTTATTTCAACCACTAACCTAAAATCATAGATCGGAAACTCTTCTAAGTGAGAATGTATTAAAAACTATGTGAAAACAAATACAGTGTGTTTTTTGGTTTCCGCTCTATGTGTATTTCTATACATAGAGAAACATAGAGCGGAAACTAGAAAAAAACTCAAACAAACAAATTACTCAAAATAATCACACATACGAGTGTTGTTTTCACATGGTTTTTTCAACTAATACATTCTCATCACTTAGGTTTCTGACAACTGAGTTAGGTCTTTGACAGAAGGTTTCCTCTCTATGTCTATTCTCTATGTTTCTATATGCCTTAAATCATAGAGAATTACACATAGAGTGGAAACTAGAAAAAAACAAGTATGAGAGCTATATTCGGCTGTACCAAATTATACTTCAAAATAAAAATTTTAAATATTTTTAGGTAAAGTTTGTTTTTTAACCCTCCGTTAGTCGCAATTATTTTCCGTCTAGTTGCAATGTATCAAATTGATATCAATAAAAGAAAGGCGCGTTTGAATTTAATCTCTTCACTTTTAATTAGAAAACATAAAAACGATATTAAATTCAAAGTATTTAAAAGAATAATAAAAATAAAATTTCAGAGTGTTTAACCCTGGAAGGTTACTCTTCATTTTAGTACATTATGGTTACTCTTCGTCGAATCGACGAAATATTAAAAAAAAAACGTTTTAACGGAACGAGTTTTAAAGCAAAAAATAAACAAAAAATATTTTTAGTTAAGAATCTTATTCAAAAAATAAGAAAAATAATATAATATATTAATAAAAATTATTTTTCTCTCTTAAAATTCGATACGAAAATTTAACCCTTTTTTGGGTTTTTTCAAATTAAAAAAAACTTAAAAGATAGAAATTAAAAATAGACACATTGGTCACCTGTTTGTTTTTCGAGAAAGTGTCGACACCGCATTTTGTCTGTCAAATTCTACCTGTACGGTAATCGGGAAACCTTTTTCAGAGTTATGGTTACTTTTTCATCGCAACTTGATCAAATATAAACAAGTTTATTTGGTTTGTAGGATAATAAAGTCAGTTCATTGTCGTAACAAAACATGAATGTTCCAGCTCGCAGGCCTTTTACATAGACCATTTCCTTTGGATTTTCTCTCTTCATAAAAGTGTCAACAATAGTTAATTTATAGTGTTCTAGTATCAATGTTTTGGCAAGGGGAACTGGTGTGAACTAGTTATTCATTTCAACATTGCGATTCGTTCCCTGAACAGTTTCGTTTCACGTTTTCGTCAGCACTTTTACTCTATCTCCCAGAGAAATTGGTGTTGGATTAGAGCCCAAAAAGTCACACTAAAGTTACTCTTCGTCGTTACGACCTGTAATTTTTAACTTCAAAAAAATTATTATTCAGCGTACGTCCGCTCATTTAGAGTTTTCGTTATTAACAAACGTTGACAAATAGAGAGTTATTTGAACACGCATTAAAAATGTTTGTGATAAAAAGTAAATGAGCTTCGTCGATTCGACGAACAGTAACCATCCAGGGTTAAAAAATTACAATAAAATTTTTCGAATTGTTTTTTAATTTTTTTTTAAATTTAAATTTTTAATTTAAATTTTTTTTTAAATTCGGAAAGTTTATTTCGACAGACGGACATGGCTTAATCGACTCTGCTATATATAAGAATCCAGAATATATATACTTTATAGGGTCGGAAAATTATATTGTGGAAATTACAAACTTATATACAGTGAATGTCACTTAAAATCGTACACCATCGTAGTCAAATTTTATTCATTAGTTTTAGAAAGTTGACGTTTTGGAAATATTTTATAATGCTATTTTTATATTGTGTGTGCTATTACCTATCAGAAAATTGGGTATAATTTTAATTGCCCTTATCCACAAATAAAAAAATTGGGTAAGACTGTCAGTGCCCAGAATATCAACGCTTCATTTAAAATCCTAAAGGCACTAAAAAATAGCAAATGATACCCTACAAAGTATTAGGATTATTTAATATTAACATTTTTTTTAATTTTTAAAGTTTTTATTATAATTTAATATAATTGTACGAATTTAAGTGAAATATGAATTTTGTGATGTTCTTTAATTTTCATCAATATTTTTTTAACGAATTGAGGTTTTGTTAACTTTTTTGTTGAAATACATACTTTTTGTTCCAATTAATAAAATGACTTTTAATTTTTTATATAATCACCTATTATTGCCTGTATAATTTCATATTTAAAAAAAAATATGTTGTACGATTTTGAGTGACACTCACTGTATATCCTTCTCACGAAGGTGAAGGGTACCCAGCGGCGAAATTGTTGAGGCCTTCAGCTATAAGGCCTTCTGTAAGACCTTCCTAGACCTTTTTTTAGATCCAGTACTCATACCCGCTTGCCTTCTCAGGCACAAAATACCGTTAAAACAATATAAAAACAATCACACATACAGGTGTTTTTTTCACATAGTTTTTTTTACTAATACATACATTCAATTGTTGTACTTGTAGAATCAACACCACTTTATAATGATTACGCTTTGCCCATGGGCCAATGAAAATTTTATTCTATCAAAAATTCCATTGGCCCATGATGCAATTATTGTATCATGCATTGAGCCATACTCTGCTACCGTTAAGGGCACCATACACTATCAAAATGCTTTTGATGTCAGTTTCGTGTAATTTTATGGTTTGATGTACACTTGCTGGATGACTGTCAATCATGCATTTTGATTTTGTGTTGAAAGTATGTATATTTAAAAATGCCAATATCGGATGCAACTTTAATTCCAATACTGCCTAGAAAAATTACAAATAATAAAAATAAAAAATATACTCTCTTCAAATACGCGTTGAAATATGCTTGTAAATGTCTTCGCGATTTCGGTGTCACACATACAAACAAATTCTCATTATTCTACTATAACGTGCCCTTTAGGCACACACTCAAAATATTTATTTTTATGAACAATTTCGAATTTCCAATATAAAAATCATGTGATTTTAAACGTAATTTTTGTTTTATGAATAGGATATATATTAGTTTATTAAATAATAAGCTATAATTCAGTAAAAACAAGTTATTAACAAAATTGTGTAACACAAGTTGATGTTTTATGTTATGAAAATATTTCACGTATAGACATAGTTTTTAAAACAAGTGTTATGACACAAATTAAATTACTCATCGTTATCGATAATAGCAGTTGATATTTTTAGTACCGATTGGTTGTTATCGATGCTCAGTGTTGATAACATTTTCTCAACGAAACTATTAGCGGGAGTACTTAAAATCGCCAGAAAATAGCTAAATCTATTTTGGATAAAATCAGTTTTTATTATTTAACAATAAAAACATTTTTCCCCACTTACCTGCTCCCTTGGCTTAAAAGTTATACACAATGCTGACAACAGCTATCCCTAAAATATTCTTTCAGTTCGACTATCGTTACCAAAATAACTTCAATAGCTGCAGAATTTAAAATGTAATATAATACCACATATTACCACGTAATCTTCGTATGCTTTATTAATAATTATTTAGGCGATATTTACGCTTTTAGTGATATAAATGAGTTCCATTTCATAAACTCAAATGATTAGCTACTTTTAAATTTAATTTTAACTTAAACAACTTTTTAATATATTTTAGTATACACAAAAAAAATCGCCAAAAACCAAAAGTATTTTCCTCGCCAAATGGATTTAAAAATCGGTAAACTACCATCACTAATTATTCTGCCTTTTTCTCTTTTCGCCAAAAAGGCGACGTTTGTGAATTTTTGTGTAAATTCGTGTCAGCACGTTATTTTTATTAAAATAAATATTTGAAAAGCATTATTAATTAATTTAATAGTAGTAAGAGGATACAATTAATATGGCGCAATTCGATTTAACTAGAACTAATTGCCAGTTTTTGGACAGGCATTTGACTTTTCCCTTGTTGGAATTTTTATGTGGCAAAGAGGTTAGTTTTTGTGCTTAGACAGGGAGCATTTTGATTATTTTGGAAAAGTGACTAATGAAAATGTATGTATTTGTAGATTTACGATCAAAAGGAGTTGCTGGAGTATATTTTGGAGACAGTCAACAAAACCAACATGATTGATTACACCATGGATACCCGCAAGCGTTTGGGCTTGAGCCAAGAAATGCCCGAGGAGTTGGTGCAACGTAAGGCTGAAGTCCTAGCTACCTTGAAGCAGTTGCAAAATGAAGTAGCTCCCATAATGAAAGCCACAGACATATTGAAAAATGGCGAAAGCATGAAAGATTCGAAAACTTTCGTAAATGCTTTGCAAAAAGACTACAATTTCAAAGTGGAACATTTGGATAGTGCTTACAAATTGGCAAAGTACTTGTATGAGTGCGGTAACTACCAGGAATCCACTTCCTACTTGTACTTTTGCTTGATTGTTATGTCTCCCAATGACAAGGTAAGATACGAATTAGTAAAGCATAAATTTCTTATTTTTAACTTTTAAAAACATTAACAGAACTACTTGAATGTATTGTGGGGCAAATTGGCAGCTGAGATCTTAACTTTGAACTGGAATACAGCTTTAGAAGATTTGACCCGCTTGCGCGATTACATCGACAATGCCAACTTCTCTACTGTGCAGGCCTTGCAACAACGTACATGGCTCATTCACTGGTCGGTGTTGGTGTTCTTCAATCATCCAAAAGGTCGTGATTTAATAATTGAGACGTTCTTGAACAAACCCTCGTACTTGAATGCCATTCAAACTATGTGTCCTCACATTATGCGTTACTTGGCCGTCGCTGTCATCATCAATCGCACTCGTCGCAATGCCCTCAAGGAACTTATTAAGGTAATCCAGCAAGAGTCTTACACTTATCGCGACCCCATCACCGAATTCCTCGAGTGTTTGTATGTGAATTTCGATTTTGAAGGTGCCCGTTTGAAATTGCATGAATGTCAAACAGTTATTTTGAATGACTTCTTCATTGTTGCGTGTCTGAACGAATTTGTAGAAGATGCCCGTCTCATGATTTTCGAAACCTTTTGCCGCATTCACCAATGCATCACCATCAGCATGTTGGCCGATAAATTGAACATGAACCCCGCTGAAGCCGAATGCTGGATCGTAAACCTTATCCGTAATGCTCGTCTTAATGCTAAGATTGATTCGAAATTGGGTCATGTTGTTATGGGAACCCAGCCGTTGAGCCCCTACCAACAGTTGGTCGAAAAGATCGATTCGCTATCCATGCGATCGGAACATTTGGCTGGTTTGATTGAACGTAAAAGTAAGCAAAAGCAAAATCAAGAGTCTGCAGACTCCTGGAAGTATTATTAGACAACATCATAAAGACATATATACTCCAACAGAATCTGCGACTAGCATTCTACAACACATGTATTTTTATATATGAATTCTTACAAAATTCCCAAATTATCTATTACTACTACTAAAAAAATAAAAAAAAAAACATTTTTTATTGTATAAAACTTTGTAACACATTACAATGTCCATGTACATTGGAAAAGGCCCAATGAATAAAATACCACCATCCCACACATTCTAGGCTGAAAACAAATCAATGTCTATTTATTTTCTTTTTTTAATTTTGAACCTGATTACAAACATTTTTTCATAATTTATACTAAAAATAATTACAAAATAAGACGATAACCTAAAAATGTAATTACTATGGAAATTGAAGGTCAAGCTTATAATATTTATTATATACAACACACCCTTCGATGAGATATAATACATCGAAATCTCTCCTGTGGCATCAGTCAGGACTGGTATATATACTATACTATATAGGCACGTTTCCAAATCATAAAACGTAAATTTAAATAAATAAAATTTGTGTTTGTGTAGTTATTAGAAAACTATGGAATAATAAAATAAACTAATTATTTAAATTTCTACTAATCAGTTATGTAGCCTCTTGGATGTCATACAATGAATTGCTACCTGCTCTTGGCAGAAGTCGCAGAAGATTTTTTAGTGTTTACCACCAGCCAATCTCTTGTTGGCAAATTTTGCAAATAGTTGATCCACTTTCGTACAAATATCAACCAGATAACTCCATACACCAGACACACTATGGATTCAATATAAAAGCCGTCAAACACTATTTTACACTCGGCACCAGCAGCGGCACATTCCTAAGAAAATAGAATAAATAGGTATTTGTTTATCATTTGATGTCTAAATTATCTTTATAAGATTGCTATTTACCTCCTTTTGATTTTTTGTTAAACAAAAATTGTCCCTAACAACTGTTTCATCAGATCTTGTACATTCTTTCCAAGTTAGCACATCAACCAGCCACAATATAACGGTATTTGCCCAGTTTCCGCCCAGATTCGAAAGTGTATTTAGGAAAGTCATGTAGGTACCGCCTACTGCAGGGTCTGATATCTTTGCAAAAAATGCCATAATAGCCACAAACATACAATACAGGAAGATTTGATAGATACCATAATTTACAATTAACAGGATGTAATAGTAAACTGGCACCTCGCCGCCAGCTATGATGTAAGGCGTGAAATAGGCAATGAGAGCTGCCATTGAAGCGAAAAAAATTCGATAAGGAATGGCTTTCACATACACTTCCATAGGTCGCGGACCATTTGTATAACGGCTCACCACCAATGGCAAAACAATCTGTAGCGGGATAATTGGTACCACCAACAAAGCCAGCTTCTCTTTAGGTACCCCAGCATCAATTAGTTTGAGCGATGTGACGGCATCACAGGCGGCGAATGTAACTTTAACTGTCAATAAAATGCCTGCCAATATTTGAATGGGACGCATACGCACCATGTCAATAAGTATTTTATAACTTTCGTAAATGTTCAACTCATGTTCTTCCGTGTATCTTGATTCTGAATGGTCGTCTTTTATATCATTTTCTTTTTTAAGAATGGCCACGAGGGTAGTTGCAACGAGAAAACAAACGCCCCAGAACCACAAGAATTCTGGTAGTGTTACCATACCCGTATCTTGGGGCTGCGCACGCAAATAGGTATTACAAAAGTCTTTCGATTCCAATGCTATAAAAGCCACATATCCCAAGAAATAACCTGCTGTCTGTCCCACACTATTGCAAGTGGATGCGTAGCCAACATTGCATCTCTTTAACATGGTCAAGGCCCAACCATCAACAGCAATGTCTTGCGTGGCGGCCAAGAAATTTAGCAAAAAGAAGAGAGTCGTGAGTAACGGAACATTTGGCTCTATGCCATTACCTCCCAGCCAACGGTCCACCACAAAAGATAGCAATAGCATGAACACGCCAATCAAGTACTGACAGGGCACTAGCCAAGATTTCCTACGACCAAAACTTTTTATATACAATGAGTCCACAATTGGAGCCCACAACAGCTTCAAACTGAAAGGCCAGTAAGCAAATGAAAATTCAGCTTGCTGCTTGTAACTAGCTCCTCGGTTCTGCAGTAACATTGGTATGGCCGCAATCAGACCCAGCGGTATGCCTTGTAAAATGTACAGAAACAGTAATATTGCTATGTTACGCCTATCGCCGCGTATATCTGTTTTTTCATGACGTTCTTCATTATACGTTTCTGCCGGTGGAACCAGCTGGTTCTTGTCATTATCAGACTCCTTACGTCGTCTAACATCCATCATGAAAGTAACAAATTATAACTCGCTTAGTGAATTAAAATCAGTATAAAATCAAAAGCGACACGTCACTCCTTCAAAAATCATTTACGTTGCGGTTGATGGTGCAGCGACAAAAGCAGGTACTTCAGATATACCTTTTTTAAATAAAGGAACAATTTATTGGTTTGTTTAAGCGTCAATTACTTTTTGTACGATTCAACAAATAATTAATAAAAAACGTAATAATATTGTAGTAATAAAAATTGTGCACGTATTTTCCGAAGTTCTTTTGTGGTTTATTATTTTTCTAAAAACAGCAAAATATAAAAACAATATAAAAAATTTACATTGGTAATCACCTGTTTAAAAAAAATGTACTTTTTTCAATACATAATTGTACAACTGTACACACATTTTTTTTGTATTCTTTATATTAAGGGTAATCACGAGGTATCGTGCAAATGTTTTAAATGCGAATTTATTTATAATTTTATATTTATACACAAGGCTTATTTAATAAAAAGTGAAGAAATTATTTTCAAACGCGCCGTTTTTTATTGATATCAATTTGATACATTGACACTAGCCTCGATTGAAAATGATTGCATCCAAGGCGTATTTAACAAGGTGTTAGCAGTGGCGAATTGAAATAAATACAGGCGAATTCACTTATTTTTTATTTATAGAGTTTGACATACGGGCGAATATTTTTTATATATGTAGTTTGACATTTGTGCGTGCTATTTCTATAATCAGCTGTGCTGCCGATGGCACCTTATTAAATGCACCTTGATTGCATCTAACGGAGGTCTAACAAGGTGACAGCAGTGGCCAAGGTGCATTTAATAAGGTGCCATCGGCAGCACAGCTGATTATAGAAATAGCACGCACAAATGTCAAACTACATATATAAAAAATATTCGCCCGTACGCCCGTATGCCAAACTCTATATATAAAAAATAAGTTAATTCGCCTGTATTTATTTCAATTCGCCACTGCTGTCACCTTGTTAAATACGCCTTGGCAGTGGCGAATTGAAATAAATACAGGCGAATTCACAAATTTTTTTATAGGGAGTTTGACATAAATGCGTACCGGCGAATATTTTTCATGTGTGTAGTTTGACATTATCGCGATTTCTATAATCAGCTGTACTCCGGATGGCACCTTATTAAATGCACCTTGCTACCTTATAATTAATATATCCTGGTGTGGACCAGGGCACACTAAAAAAAGATGACTGCGATGAAACAGCTGATTATTTTTTTATTCAGTTTGAACTGAACACTTGTGGTTGTTGTGGCGAAAAATACAACAAACCCAAAAGCAAAAACAACAACAGGCAACTTTGACAGTTCACCTACTTTTTAACAAAAACAAAGTACCTGTTGTTTCTGTATTGTTGTATTTGTTGTAGTGATGCAGTCTCCTTTCTTAGTGTACCCTGGTGTGGACTTTACTTAAGTGTCAGAAAAATTTTCAATATACAAATTTTAAACATTTTTAGGTAAACAAAAATTTTTTTTCCAAAGATTTTTTTTGAAAATTTTTTTTTCGAATTGTTTTTTTAAATTTTAAAGAATTTTTTTTTTGTTTTTTCCATTTTTTTAAATTAGCGAAAAAATAAACTTTTGAAAAAAAAAATCGGGTTAAAATATATTTTTCCCGATTGTAGGTCCAACTTACTATGGTCTTATATACGTCGTTGCAAAGGTATTCGAAATATTTATCATTAGATATCCTTATTGTCTGTATTAATGACTTAGTAATCCAGATATAGGTCAAACATCGAGGTTGTCCTGGTTTTTTCTTATATCTCAGCCATTTGTGGATTTTAAATAGCAACCGAGCCGAAAGAAATTGATGTATGAATCGTGTATGTAAGTTATTTGGGGGCTTCGGAAGGTTTCAACAGACATGGCTTAATCGACACCACTATCTATAAGGATCCAGAATATACATACATATATACTTTATAGGGTCGGAAAATTATATTGTGGAAATTACAAACGCATATATTTATTATATGTAGTTTGTAAAGAAATTTTTAAAAAATTAGATTTTTTAGAATTCGTATAGGAAAAATGGGAAAAGGCAAAAAAAAAACTCCTGCGGATTTTTTATTTCAGCCCAATTATGAATAAAAAATTCCGCGGGATTTTTTTCCCCCACTGAATTTGAATAGGAAAAATGAGAAAAGGCAAAAAACTCCCGGGGAATTTTCATTCATAATTGGGCTGCATTAGTAATTTTTAAAGCTAGTTTTCATTAATATTAGAAAGCAAGGCAGGCGTATTAACAGAAGACATGTTTCAAAAATCTGCAGTAATGTTAAACAAACCAAAAGAATAATGTGTTCTTTACTATTCTGAATAACTTCACGCTGTTCATTTGAACTTAACTCAAAAATACAATGTATAAAAATGTTAGATTCAAAACGAGACCACTCACTATTGTCAGTGTGAAAAATATATGGTAAAACCATAGAGAAATACAAATAGATCGGAAACTAGAAACAAACTCAAAATAATCATGCATACGAGTGTTGTTTTTGTTTTCACATAGATTTTTTACTACGTAAGTGGTGACGTTTTTAACAACTGAGTTAGGTTTTTGACAGGAGAGTTTCCGATCTATGGTAAAATAATATAAAAAATATATGCTGAGTTAGAGCAAGGCGTATTATGCACCTTGGGAACTCAATATAAGCCAAGTAATCAAACAATACTAAAGAAATAAGCAAGGTAGGTAAATATAAGAAATAAATAAACTATGCACGAAAGCTATCGTCAATGTGTAGGGATGTTCTCATAGATAACAATATAAATTTGTTATTGGCCAAATGGCTACATGTATTTCGTATTATGAAAAGTTTAATCCTTTAAGATAAGTCTGTTCATGATTAAATACTACATGCAATAAAAAAATGAAAAAATTTATTTAGTAAATATACATACTTTAATAAACGAATGTAGAATTGAGCATTACATAGTCTGCAATAATCTCGTTCTTACTACAAAATAGTAAAGAATAAACAAAAAATTTAAAATGTTATTTAACTTAAAAAACTATATTATCAGCCCAATTATGAATACAAAATTCGCCCGAGTTTTTTTTCCCATTTCAAGATTGAAAATGGAAAAACTCCCGCGGATTTTTATTCATAGTTGAGCTGTATATGTATGTATGTAACTATTAATGGAAACAATATTGCTAGAAAAAATCTTTATTTATTGTTCTTAAAAATGTATGTATCTTTTACAACTGGCTAATAAAACGAGGCATTATTGTTTTTTTAACGTATATTATATGTTAAACATTAGAATTTTTGACGGCAGGCATTATTTTCGTATTAGTGTTTTAAATTCTTGAAAAACACAATTGATTTTTTTTGATTAGTATCATCAATATCATACAGAAAGGGCTTATTCCTCCCATTTGTGATGGACCTCAGGTGTCAAATTAATGATATTAACGTGCACAGCTTGGAATTTTTCGTATTTGGGTGGTATAGCACATAAGCGATACTTGACTTCATCCCCCTCCATAGGGACATATTCACCTTCGATGCTGAGCAGACATGGCAAATTAATTAAGGATATATGTATGGGTAAAGCAATTGCACAAAATGATGTGTAATTTTTTTTAATGATTAAACATTTGTTTATGTTTAAGGCGTATACTTACTCCGATATGTGACAAAATATTTCGTCTCCACCTGATTTAGGTGCTATAAAACCATGGCCTTTGGTGCGACTAAAAGACTTGACTATTCCGGTAACTAAGGGATTTTCCAAAGCACGAGCCGATCTAAAATTGTGCAAATTAATATAACAATACCAAACTAATTTCCAATATTACTTACGTTGATGCAGTTCTTGTGCGTTTAGTTATAATAGGACTTGGAAGTTGCAATGTTGAATGTGGACTGCCACTGCTACTACGACGATATATTGGTGGCTTACCGGGGGTAAGTTTTTCGGGAGTGCTTGGTGTTTCCGACATTTTACGCCTTTTCTATATTAATCCAATGGAAAACAGCAAATTGTAAATGGCGTCAGCGGCTCTGTGTCGCTAATTAAATATTAAAGCTTTTTATTTTTGCTTTACACAGAACTTATGTTTGAACTTTACTTTTTGTTAAATTAATTGACTTTCGGATAAATATTGTACACTTTTCTGGTATAACAAATTATTCTAATAAAAATAAATTAGCAAAAATCAGTGCGATTTAATTTTCGCGTTACTTATGAAAGTCATGGAGTTACCAATTTTTTTTAATATTCTTTAAAAATGGCAAAGGGTAACATTGCACAAAAGTACTATTTTATAAAATCACAATTTTTGGGTGTTATGGGAAATCCATACATTTTAAAGAACTTTATTTATTGTAAAAATATTGCAGAATATTTTCTATGTGTATAAACTTGTTCATAGTGAAATTATAAATATAAAAATTACAAATTCAATTTTTTTTAATTTTTTGACCATTTTTTCGGATTATAATAACGATGTTAACAGTATTAATACGCCTTGGAAAATTCTTTCAAATAAAAATAAAGAGCCCCATTCGTAATTCAGCTCTGGGTGCAGGAAGAACTCGCGCGTCATTGTCAATACCGCGTAAGGGCAATCAGGCCGTCCTTTTTTCGCTACCTTCGAGGAATTGCGTTTCACTCGCATTGGTTAATGTGTGACGTCGTCGTATAACTACCGCGTTACGGTTCTTCGAAGTGTACATTAACCACATGCATTCGACTTTGGTATTATAACCAAAAATTTATTTTGATATATGTATGGTGGAGAACCAAACAAAACTCTAATTCAAATTTGGTGGAGACCATCAAACTTAGGAGCTGAGTTCGAGAATTCCGGCTTTATATACGAAGGTATAGGTCGATGTGGCAGTTCCTGGGCGAGACTTTTCTTTAGGCGTAAGCCGTAATTGGTGATGGCGTTATGTATTAAATACAGGCAAAATAATCCTTAGCTACTATCGCAGCTAAGTAACTTAAAACTCAAACAAACAAGATAGAGTTCTTTCTTTATTTTTCTTCTAAGAAAAATGAAACACAGTCTCGTCTTCTTCTATGTCCAGTCTTCTGGCATCTGTCCCAATTATACAGTGTCCTGTAATGAAATTTCATAAGTAAATTCGTTGTGCTAGCACAGGAAGGCTCGTTGGTCCACCTGCTTTGTGCAGTCTCATATAGTTTCTGGTGTATAACCATCTTGCATCTAACAAGGGTAATATCAGAAAAGTGGTCAATCGCCTCATCATTCATCATCGCACCCCTTTTGGCCAATTCATCTGCCATACAATTACTCTGATTTCCATCGTGTCCAGGGAATCTTTATTCTAGAACGTCTCGCTATCTCACTAAGGAATTCCCGGCATTCCTCGGTAAACCTAGATGTCATGAAGACACCCGCTATTAACGTTAACGACAGCGTTGCTATCAGTAAATATACATATATCACCAGATATTCGATAACCACAGCCAATTGGATGCACGTTTAATGACAGTGTCTTCCGCCTGAAAAGGTAGGCTTAAGTAGGATTTCATCAATAAAGAAACCTCCACCGACCCTACTGTCAGTATATATCCTTATTACATCGTCAGGGCTATTCGGGATTATGATATGGAAATGTACATCGTAAAAATGGGAACAAATCAAGATCCGCGTAACAGTTTATATTTTTATATTTTTTTTTGTTAATATTCACTTTTTCTGTATTGCCGGCCTTTGGCCGGGTGGAGGGACTTTTAACTCTGGGGTGTATCGAACACCGGCTTCGCTAAAATCACTTTTTCTGTATATCAAAATTTTCTCTAGTACTGTCATATAAAATCAAAAAGGAATTTTTGGTTTTATATGACAGTACTAGTTAATTTTTTTTTTTTTTAATTTTATTTCATTTATTTGTAATACAAAGCCTAAAAAGGCCAAAATATTAAAGGTATTGTGAAGCACTATTCAATGATACCCATAACGATCTGTTTGTTTTCCAAATATATGAGAAATGTACTATTATATGTATTGACTTTAAATTCATATAACTCTTAAACTAAGAGAGAGCAGGCAAAAATATTAACGTTTTTGTGCTTCTAATTATGAGAGTTATCAACACCAAAGAAACTATAAAAATGCAAGCTGTTTCGCTGATCTTGATTTATACCACTTTTATTTTGAGAGATAAATTTGTATCACAAAATGTAAATCACAATTTGGGTTTTTTGGTATTATGACACAAATTTGCCAAGTATTTTCTGAATTGTTCAGTTATTCTATCTTTTAGCTTGTTGTACTGAAAAATTCAACTCTAAAAAATATTTAGTATGTAAGTAGTCGGTACGAACTTTTTGCAACATTGAGTACTCAGTACTCAAATATTTTAGCAACTCTAGCGTTCTTTCATACAATAATAATCAGTCAAACAAATAAATTTCTGTAAATGTATATTTCGTAAAAATAGATTTTGATTGTAAAATGTTTTTTTAAGACAGATGATAGATGAAATAGTAAACAAAAGCTCACATAGCAATCATGTCAACTGATGAAACAGAAAATGACCATGCATATGCCGCAAGTCGGTTAAGAAATGAAAATTATGATTTACTGCGTCCCCGGACAGTATTACGGATAATACGTGATCGGAGTAATGATTCAGGACAGTCGACGTCGGGAAACTCGGACCACAATTATGTTAGTATTTTTACAGGTGCGAGCGTAAGCCAAAATAATATAACTATAAATGCCTCTGGAGGTACCTTTGAAAGTGATAATGATATATTTGATGATAATGACGACGAAAACACTGATGCTGCTAATGATGTTTTAAATTCAGGCTCTTCTACTGTAACATATGAAACAGGTAAAACACATTGTATAATTGAACAAAACTAAAGCAATATTCTAATTTAATCATTTATAGACAGAGAATTGTCTGTCTATCACCTTTAATATTGTTTTAGTTTTGGTCAGTATTGTTTGACATAGCAGATTATAATCTATGACTGTTTTCATTAGATAATAGATCAGAAGATTCGATTAGTACGGTAACAACCATATCCTCGGATCGAACACATTTTTCTGAACAATCGACCTCATCCGAGCAAACAAATTTTTCAGAGCAAACAAGCGATTCGATATCATCGAGATCTACGCCTTCAGAAACAGGTATGATACATACATGTAGTAACGCAACGATTATTTAATTTGACTTATTGTATTTTTTTAATATGCATGAATTTCACCATTAGGTACTGCTGAAGATACTCCACAGATAATTGGTCTCGTTCCTAATTTGCCTGAAGTTCAAGAAACGGACAACACAAATGATAATAACGCTGATGTAATAACTCTGGATAGCCCTTCGCCACCGAAAAAACGAAAACGTTTATCCTTAGAGGCTCAAGATATCAGTGGCACTCCAAAGGTGAAAGCCAAAAACGAAAACGATTTGGATGATGAAGATGATGGGTTAACTTGTCCGATTTGTTTGGATAATTGGGAAATGTCTGGGGAACATCGACTGGCATCACTTAAGTGTGGTCATTTGTTTGGAGATTCTTGTATTCGTCGTTGGTTGCAAGAAAGCGCTCGTCAATCAGGGCAAAGGGTATGTCCACAATGTAAAACAAAAGCGCATGCCAAAGATATACGTTACTTATATGCAAAACGTTTAAGAGCCATAGATCGCAGTGAAGAGCACCGAATGCGAGAGCACCTAACTGAAGTTCAAAACAGAGCTCAGAGTTTGACACTCGAATTAGCAACATTAAAAATGTCTTATGCTCAGGTAACTCAAAAACTTAAAGCATTAGAATCTGACAATGATTCGCTTAATGTATTGCTACGAAGCGGTGGCAGTTACACATTTCCTAAATCTGTGGCTCAGAAACCATCTTTTGTGTACAAGTTATTTATGGATCGTAACATAGAAATATCAAGAGAGCCTGGCTGTCGTGTCCTCACCTATGCCAAGGAGCAGACCGCTTTAATAGTATCCCAAAAGAGTACTCAGAATCTTTTTCCCGGCTATGGCTTAAGATTCGTGGATACGACTTCATTTAAACCAACTAATTTTCTACATACCTCCCTTAAATTATTGAGAGACATAAGTCTTTCTGATGATCAGCAATTACTAGCTGCCGCTTGCATGGAGTCCAAGGTAAAACTATTTGATTTGCGTACTCTTTCAGTGACTGCTACATTTAAGCCGGCGGAGAAACCTTTGTGGTCGTGTTCTTTAGGCCGAAAGGATAGTGAACACATTATCTACTTGGGATCTCAGCATGGTAGTATTTATGTATATGACACACGGTTTGCGGAAACATTTGTCAACGAACATCAAGCCGAATGTGATCTTAGCCCCGTGATACAAATAGCAGCTATACCAGCCGGACAATTATTTCCTTGTGGAGGATTTTTTGTCTGCAAACTTACATCTTTGTGGTTTTATGAACATTCTGGTGCGACAACACGTTCCACGCGTCTACCTATTGAAGGTCGTTTCATTTCAATGGATTTTGACGCCGCTACATTTAGGCTGGTGGTACAAACAAGAAGCTGCGCCCGTCATCCCCGTGCACGTTATATACTCGGGCAACTTAATAAAATCAATGGCATTCCAGTTTTTGAAGTTCAAGTAACTTTTTTTGCCTCAACAAACAGTCCTGTGATGGCTCGATGTTCCCAAATTGCTGTGGAATCGAATACACTTGTAGCGGCATATATACAAGATTCAAAACTACTATCTTTATATGATGCTAGTCGCGAGCAGTGCATACAATCACTGCCGGCGCAAGATATAGTTTACGATACTTGTCCCATTTACACAAAAGATTTTACATATTTGGCCGCCTTAACCGAAACCAAATGCAGACTATACAAGTTAAACTCTACCTAAAGGATAATTCCTTAAATCATTACCTAATATACATAGCACTTAAAATACTATTTGTACTGTTTTAATATACATAAGTGTTTACATTTAATCAAACAAACAATTTTAAATATATATTTTTTTTTATTAGTTGATCCGCCTAGGACAGTTTCGTACTAGATTAAAGATAAAATGCAAACTGTTTCTTTAATCTAGTACTAAACTGTCGTAGGCGTAAGACGTTTACGCCAACCATGATAAGGGTATAATCGGGTTCGATTTCCTTTATTAGACAATACTTTGAGAACCCTAATTATCAGTATAAAGTCAAATATCGTCCAAATTACAAAAACTCAAACAAGTTACGCTTAAAAGTTACTACTAAAAATCAAAAAAAGTCTAAAGGCGGACTTTTTATTTCAATTATAGAACCCATGCGATTTAAATTTCTACACGTTATTTGTATCATGTTTTGACACTCATGGATTTTCATATGTATCGAATACATATCACAAAACATATCGTCTGACCGTACCTTTAAAAGGAATAGAATAGGGTGACTCAAAAATTTTTTTGCGATTAATTTGAGATGGGACATTCAGGACTGCCAGATTGATTTTACATAAAATGTTATGATACATAAACCGCCGTCTCACTTAACATAATAAATAACATCGGTAGAATAATGGAACTGTATTTCCATAATTTTTTGTAGAGTTGTATTTGTTGTAGAATTGAGACTATCTGCAAATAAATTCGACTTGATCTGTACTAAACTGTGATATGTTATTTCGGCAAAATTTTTAAATTAAATTTTTATTCCAAAAATACGAATGAAAAATAAAAATTCTCACTGATAAATTTTGACCAAAAATCGCCAAAATGTCGATAAATCGTTAAATGTGACATCTCTGTTAAGTGGCATCATTGAATTTATTGTGTGAAATGACGTGGAATATTCTTGGGAGCGATTTGTATTAAGAAAATAAAAAAAGGAAATTTGTACACGACATAATTTACGAAATAACCGGAAAAAAGCAAATAATAATTAAGAAATAATAACTTTATATGTGTACGTTGTGGTAATAAGATTAAATACAAATAAACAGAATAATTATTGATTGAAAAATGTTGACCAACTTCGAGTCGAAATCGGCCCGTGTGAAGGGGCTGTCTTTTCATCCCAAACGACCATGGATATTAGTAAGTTTACATAGTGGTGTAATTCAGCTGTGGGACTATCGCATGCATACGCTATTGGAGAAATTCGATGAGCATGATGGTCCAGTACGTGGCGTAGCATTTCATCAGCAAATGCCGTTGTTTGTTTCCGGTGGTGATGATTACAAAATCAAAGTATGGAACTATAAGCAGCGTCGTTGCATCTTCACGTTGCTTGCTCATTTAGATTATGTGCGTACCGTGGCATTTCACCACGAATATCCTTGGATTCTTAGCGCTTCTGATGATCAGACTATTCGTATTTGGAATTGGCAGTCGCGTAACTGTATTTGTGTGTTAACAGGTCATAATCACTATGTAATGTGCGCTCAGTTCCATCCCACTGAAGATCAGATTGTATCTGCTTCGCTAGATCAAACAGTACGCGTTTGGGATATATCGGGTCTTCGTAAGAAAAATGTTGCACCCGGTCCCGGAGGATTGGATGATCATTTAAAGGGACATCCCGGCACCGCCGATCTATTTGGACAGGCAGATGCTGTTGTAAAACATGTCTTAGAGGGACACGATCGTGGTGTAAACTGGGCCAGTTTCCACCCGACGTTGCCGTTAATAGTTTCAGGCGCAGACGATCGATTGGTCAAACTTTGGCGCATGAACGAATACAAAGCTTGGGAGGTCGATACATGCCGTGGTCACTACAACAATGTTTCATGTGTTCTATTTCATCCACGTCAAGATCTCATCATTTCAAATGGTGAAGATCGTAGTATCCGTGTTTGGGACATGACAAAACGCCAATGTTTGTATACATTCCGTCGTGATGGTGAACGTTTTTGGGTTTTAACAGCTCATCCCACGTTAAATTTGTTTGCAGCTGGCCATGATGGAGGTGAGTTTTAAAATTTGTTTAATTAATTCTAATTGAGTTTAATTCGCTAAAATCTTAATTCGGAATAAAAAAATGTTAGCCATTCCTAATGGAACTAATTTATAACATAATTAATTCACCCTTTAAATGATAAAATTTTTGTTAATTCAAATCTAATGCAAATGGACTAAAGTATTTTATTTTGAATTGAATAAAAATTGTATCATGTAATATATTTTTCAAGCTAATTGTAATGAATTTAAGAAAATGTGAATGATTCAAACATTTAATTTGATTTCAAAAACGGAATTAAGAATTAATTCTTTCAAACCTTTATATATAAGCAAGTTCTAACGTATTTGTATTTCATTTGCAGGCATGGTCGTTTTTAAATTGGAACGGGAACGTCCGGCATATGCTGTCCACGGAAACATTCTTTATTATGTAAAAGAACGTTTTCTGCGAAAATTGGACTTTACCACCACCAAGGATACCGTAGTTATGCAATTGCGCGGCGGTGGTAAGTCCCCAGTGCACAGCATGTCATATAATCCAGCTTTAAATGCTGTTCTCGTATGCACACGCACCAACAACTTGGAAAATAGCACATACGATTTGTGTCAAATACCCAAAGATGCCGAATCTCAAAGTGAAAATGACAGTAAACGTTCTTCTGGTATAACTGCCATTTGGGTCGCACGCAATCGATTTGCTGTTCTAGACCGCAATCAGCAACTTGTTATTAAGAACTTTAAAAATGAAGTGACCAAAAAGATACCAACATTCTGCGAAGAGATATTTTATGCTGGCACTGGAATGCTGCTAATACGTGATCCTGAATTTGTGACTCTTTATGAAGTTCAACGTTTAGTGTCTGTGGGCAGTATTAAGCTGGCGAAATGTCGTTATGTTGTTTGGTCTCCAGACATGTCGCTGGTAGCACTACTGTGCAAGCATTCGGTTACTATCTGCGATAGACGTTTGCAGTATTTGTGTACCATTCAGGAGAATTGCCGTGTCAAATCGGGCGCTTGGGATGATTCTGGAGTGTTTATTTATACCACCAGCAACCACATTAAGTATGCATTGACAAATGGTGATCATGGAATTATTCGAACACTAGATCTGCCCATATATTTGACACGAGTCAAAGGCAACCAAGTATTTTGTTTAGATCGTGAGTGCCGCACTCGTGTGCTGCATATCGACCCAACCGAATATAAATTTAAGCTGGCCCTTATCAACCGCAAATATGACGAAGTACTGCATATGGTCCGAAATGCCCGCTTGGTTGGTCAAAGCATTATTGCTTATTTGCAACAGAAGGGCTATCCAGAGGTGGCCCTACATTTCGTAAAAGATGAGAAAACACGATTTGGTCTTGCCCTCGAATGCGGTAATATAGAAATAGCCCTCGAGGCCGCTAAAGCCCTCGATGACAAGGAGTGTTGGGATCGACTAGGCCAGGCAGCGCTTCTGCAGGGAAACCATCAAATTGTGGAGATGTGCTACCAACGCACCAAGAATTTTGACAAATTAAGTTTCCTTTATCTTATTACGGGTAACTTGGAGAAACTTCGCAAAATGAACAAGATTGCGGAAATCAGAAAAGATGTATCGGCTCAGTATCAGGGAGCCCTACTTTTGGGAGATGTCAAAGAACGCGTCAATGTCCTAAAGAATTGCGGACAGATGTCATTAGCCTACCTGACTGCAGCCACACATGGTCTTGAGGAACAGGCAGCTGCATTAGGTGAAGTTATAGCCCAGGAAGGAAATACTTTGCCCGAAGTAAACCACAATGCTACTTTGCTGAAGCCACCAGTTCCAATACAACAGGTCGAAACCAACTGGCCTCTGTTAAGTGTATCCAAGGGTTTCTTTGAAGGCGCCATGTTGACTCGTGCAAGCACTAGTGCCACAGCAAGACAGGCACTAAATGTTAATGCTGATGCAGCCCTAGATGTTTCGGCAGGCGATGGTTGGGGTGCTGATGCTGATTTGGGTCTGGACGACGATGGTGACGACGAAATGCATGACGCGGAAGAAGGTGGTGCTGTCGAAGGCGCTGGAGAAGATGGAGCTGGCTGGGATGTAGGCGATGATGATTTGGTGGTGCCTGAAGAGTTGGCCTCGAAAATAAAAGCCTCTGCCCTTGACAGTGGATATTATGCTGCTCCAAACAGAGGACAATCTCCACCACAACACTGGGCAAACCACTCGCCTTTAGTATTGGATCATGTAAAAGCAGGCTCATTTGAAACTGCATTCCGTTTGCTTAACGAACAGTTGGGAATAGTCGACTTCCAGCCTTTCAAGATGCTCTTTATGCAAAACTACAGTTGCTCCAAAACAAGCTTTACCGCCATGCCCAATTTACAGTCATTAACAGCCTATCCTTTACGCAATTATGCCGAAAGTAATGCCAAACAACAGCGACCTGCGTTGGGTATAAAGTTGAATGACTTGGTGCAAAGACTTCAAGCTGGCTATCAAATGACCACTGCTGGAAAATTCTCCGAGGCCGTTGAAAAATTCCATTCAATCTTATTAAGCATTCCCTTCTTGGTTGTCGAAACTAAACAAGATATAGCCGAAGCCCAACAGTTGCTAAAGATCTGTGCAGAGTACATACTGGGATTGAAAATGGAAACAATACGTAAAGGTCTACCCAAATCAACTTTGGAAGAACAGAAGAGATTATGTGAAATGGCAGCCTACTTTACACACTGCAAACTACAGCCAGTACATCAAATACTTACTCTGCGCACTGCTCTCAACATGTTCTTTAAACTGAAGAATTACAAGACGGCAGCCTCATTTGCAAGACGTTTATTAGAATTGGGACCACGTCCCGAAGTGGCTCAACAAGTTCGTAAAATCTTACAAGCTTGTGAAGTCAACCCCGTCGATGAACATCATCTGCAATACGAAGAATTCAATCCATTTAGCGTATGTGCCATCAGCTTTAAACCCCTGTATCGTGGTAAACCCGAAGTGAACTGTCCCTTCTGCGCCTCATCGTACGATCCTCAATACAAGAACCAGATATGCACCGTCTGTGAAGTGAGCCAAATTGGCAAGGATTCTATTGGATTACGGATATCTAATCTTCAATTTCGTTAGACTATTATTATAATGCAATATTATTAAAAACGCATACGTACATATTTCAAATGTTTAGCTTTCATTCATTAAATGTATGTATGACTTTAACTTTTTTTCAAGTGTCCAACAATAATTATTTTATAAAAAACACGATTTAAACGATTCCACACTATTATAATTATTACTATGTGTCTAATACATAATTTTACTTTAAAAATAAATATACTACATACATAATTATCAAATAATCAGTATTTATTTTGGATCTTTCTTTAATTACTCGAAATATCAAAAACGCTAAAATAAACCAAATTTTAAATAAAAAGCTACACAATTCAAAAAGTAATATTTTACGAATTTTTTTAATGAAATATGAACACGATTTTTAGTTTTGGTTTGTAAATTCTACATTTTTCATTTGCGACCCCATAAAGATCGTTATATATCTGGTTTACTAAGTCATTAATATCGACAATATGGATATCTAATGATAGACATTTCAAATAACCATAGAAATGACCGACAATGGGTCAAAATAGGGAAACATATTTTTAACCCAATTTTTTTCCTAAAACAGTTTTTTCACTTCATTATACTCATCATCAGCAAGGGTATACAGTGAGTGTCACTCAAAATCGTACAACATATTTTTTTTTTTTAAATATTATGAAATTATACAGGCAATAATAGGTGATTATATAAAAAATTAAAAGTCATTTTATTAATTGGAACAAAAAATATGTATTTCAACAAAAAAGTTAACAAAACCTCAATTCGTTAAAAAAATATTGATGAAAATTAAAGAACATTAAAGAACAAAATTCATATTTCACTTAAATTCGTACAATTATATTAAATTATAATTAAAATTTTAAAAATTAAAAAAAAAATGTTAATATTAAATAATCCTAATACTTTGTATCCTATCATTTGCTATTTTTTAGTGCCTTTACGGTTTTAAATGAAGCGTTGATATTCTGGGCACTGACAGT
Source organism: Calliphora vicina (assembly GCF_958450345.1). Taxonomy (NCBI): domain Eukaryota; kingdom Metazoa; phylum Arthropoda; class Insecta; order Diptera; family Calliphoridae; genus Calliphora; species Calliphora vicina. The sequence goes on along the minus strand of NC_088782.1, from coordinate 7,356,088 downwards.
CTTACCCATTTTTTTATTTGTGAATAAGGGCAATTAAAATTATACCCAATTTTCTGATAGGTAATAGCACACACAATATAAAAATAGCATTTTAAAATATTTCCAAAACATCAACTTTCTAAAACTAATGAATAAAATTTGACTACGATGGTTGGTGTACGATTTTAAGTGACATTCACTGTATATAAGTTTGTCATACGTTTGTAATTTCTACATTTTTCAAAAAGTAATATTTTATATATATATTCTGGATCGTTATAGATAGCGAAGTCGTTTGTATGTTGAAATCAACTTTCCGTAGGCCTCAAATAAGTTACAAACATGATTCATACATCAATATATTCGGAATCGACAAAATCGGCCCACAAATGGCTGAGATATAAGGAAAAAACCGGGACAACCTCGATTTTTTTTTAAATATATCAGGATTACTAAGTCATTAATAAGACAATATAGATATCTAATGACATATTTCAAAGTCCATTGTAACGATGTACATAAGGCTATATACAGTAAGTTGGACTTACAATAAATTAAAATTTTAAAAAAATTTAATTTTGAAAAATAAATTTACATTTTGTTTACCTAAAAATATGTATTTTAAAGTATAATTTAGTGAATATTAGGAACATTAGGCACAGCCGAATATATCTATCTTACTTGTTTTTGTTCATATATTTTTTTTACCAAAACAATTTGTTTCACCGACAAAATTTTTAATGTTTATCCTAAAGTATACTTTGGTGAAGGGTATAGAATAATCGGCACAGCAGAATACATATAGCTCTTTTGTTAATTGTAGTTTTGTTTTTACACCATTAGCGTTTAAGTTTGTCATTTCGCCCGCCCATCAATCAGTCTGTTGAAATCAACTTTCCGAACACCCAAAATAACATGTATTATTATTTCATGTATAGTACTGAGAATTGTAGCACATATTATAATTATGAGTTCTAGAGATAGGTATATATCTGTTAGAAATACTTTTAGAATACATACATCTAAAATTGTGATTTCTCGTTATCCAAATAATCCAAAGTAGATCAATATATGAAATCGAGTTTGATTAATTAGTATTTGCTAGATTGGCTTTTAATAATGATAGTAAGGTGTGATTCATACTAACTTGAGAATACAAAACCAATACAATTTGTTTTTCAAGGGTTTATTTATATATTTATGGGTGATGTTATAATAGAATGCAGTTATTATATATCAATGTATTAGTACTTAACATTTAATTCGAATATCTTAAATATTTAAAAATGTGTTGATAATGAGAGCAATTGGATCTGATTTATGTTAAATGAAATTTGGTTATATGATGTATTTTTATCAGTATTATCTCTAACGTCGCCACATGCTTGCTGCCCCAACTCCAATGCCTCCGGTAGCGACACCACGGCGTACTGCATCCATGTCTTCTGGACGATTCTCTCGATAAGCTCTTTTTGAATCTTCAAATTCACGCAATCTTTGGTTATATCGATCTATTTGATCTCGAAGTATAGCATCTTCATGCATTGCTCTGCGTTCGTCATATTCCAAGCAGCCGACACCATCAAGCCGTTCCAAATCTAGCCAACCACGGAATCGCACGCAAACACCATTCATAATGAAATACGATTTAATGTGCACTTTTCCCGGCTCCTTTTCAAATTCGCACTCCTTGTCATGTATATAGGGATTCTGGGTGGCATTGAAAACAAGTTGTAAATTTGTGCCCGATGCAACAAATGAAATCTCAGTGTGACCCTCTCGGCAGCCATTTTGAAAACGTATTTGCCGTTCTTCCAATGCTCGCTCACGGTATCCGGTGTACCGTATCTCACTCTCCCTGCTCAAACGGCGGAACAGTTCATCACTTTCGAATTTGGACTTTTGGTCGGGGACAACACGAGGCATTTTAAATATGAAACGTGGTTTCGGTTGTTCGTATAGACCAATTGTATCGTACGGTATCATTCCAGCTAAGGCTGCTTCGTTCATGGTGTTTTGGTTTTCAAAAAAACAACAAAGACTCGTTTGGGAGTAGTCCCACTTGTGTTGAGCAGCAATTTTTGATGATTTTTTACTTTACACTGACCCAGAAGAAATGTTTTCTTTGTTAATTAACAGTATATTTATATATTATTTAAAGAAAATGAATGCTTCCACGGTTTGCTTTAATTTTCTCCAGTATTTAATTTTTCAATACGAATTGTGTTATACTTACATTTTTGCGGTTTTCTTTCCTGGCTATTGTTTATCACAGTGATGCCATGTTATTTTTATTTTTTTATCTGGCAACTTTATACTCCTCCGGCTCATCTGGCTCACATCCAACATGAGTACACACACACACCGTGCATTTCTTATGTGACAGATTGGTTTGAAGACCCCCCATTTCTAGCTACGAAAAACTTAATATAAAAAAGTTTTTGCTCATGTCAGCCGCGTCGGCTCACATTTCATCACAATAATGTCTTTTTTATTTTTCTCTCTACCAGGAGATCATATATTATGAATGTGTAGTATTTCTATAGTTGAAACAAAAAGTCGAACTTTCGACGTATTTTGATTTTTAAAAATTCGACTTTTGGTAATTTATGAAAAGTCGACATTTCGATTTTCGACTTTTTTTATACCGATAAATTTCTGGTGTAGATGTAGATTTAAACGATTTGTAAGTCGTTCGACCAATCGAATAATCAACTTTTGTTAATTTATGAAAAGTCGACTTTTCGAACTTTCGACTTTATTTATGCCGTAAATTTCTGTCTCGTGTAGACGTAGATTTAAACAATTTATTATTTTCATGTTCCAATCCATATTGTTTCAACTGTCAAAAACATGTGTGTGTATATTTTTTATGCTCCTACACGTGCGGAATAAATAGTCTTGTTAAAACAAAATAAAATAAATTTGTTTCCAAAATATAATAAATATCCATTGTGTTTCGAAAATGGCTATTCCAAAAATCGAATCAAATGCAAAACCGAAAAAAATTGTATTTGATGATGATGGCGAAATCGTCAGCGAAGCAAAACAAAAATCGAAAAATAAAAAGGAAAAGTCGGTGAAAAATACTGATGCAGAGAACGTAGATGCGGTCAAGGATGAGGATGATGCAGAAATTGGAGATTTTGCTGAAGAGGAAGAAGATGACTATTTCTCAATGAGGGAAAAGAAAAAGTCCAAACAAAAAAATGATAACAATGAGAAGGAATCCGAGACACAGAAAAAGTGGTATTACATTGTAAGTAACATTAAATAGGTATATTGTTTTTGAACTTTATTGATTCTGTGTTCATTCCAGTATCCACAATACCCTGCCACTGAGGAAATTTTAGATATGAAAGATAATGATCAGATGGAATTGTATAATATTTGCCGCTCTTCGTATGATCAGGAAAAAGCGATATTTTTAAAACGTTGGTATATTTGTTGAGAACATAGAACAATCATTAAATGTTTTTTTTTATTTTTGCTTTAGAAAATCCATCCGATTCTAGGTGGCTTCAAACTGCTCTCCACAAAGGTACAGCCAAAGATCGAGCTAATGCTGGTGCCTTATTAGTTACCAGTAATCCTTTAGCTAATCTTGAGGCACTTTCAACACTCATAGGATTTACCAAGATATCAAATAAATCTAGCGCTGAAGTGATATCTATAGTTACTGATTTGTGGAAGGAGGTTCTGCTGCCTCCTAATCGAAAGCTTTATTCCCTTCAAATGCGAGGTGCGGATTGGAAATTAGTTAGAAAGGACACAAATCTTACTAAAGAACAGCAAAGAAAAATATATGCGTATTGGCATTTTGAAAATGAACTGAAGGACCAGTATTTTGGTAAGATTATACTTAATGGTATATCGATATTAGTGCCACTCACTTCATATAGAGGGGGGAAAAATTACCCTCAAAATAAACTTTGGTTTGTTTTATGATGTTTCCAAAAATTTAACTATGAAGAACAAACCAAGTTTTATTTTGAGGGAGTAACAAAACCCATTTTCTTTCGGTCTAATCTTGACATTTTCCTAATTGAGCGATTAGTAATTCCACTGTATTTCTTATGTCTTTTTAGAATTTTTAAAGAATATTCAACAAGGCATCCAGACCGGACAGGATAATAATAAAACTGTATCAATTCTAACGGCATCACAACTGTTATCATTTGCCCCTGAAAAAGAGCAAATGTTATTGACAATGCTGATTAATAAATTGGGTGACCCGGTGGCTAAAATAGCATCGAAAGCTTTGCACCATTTGAGTGATGTGGCCCATCGTCATCCCAATATGTGTGGAGTGATTGTTAATGAAACTGAGAAACTTCTATTCCGTAATAATATCTCCGAGCGAGCCCAACATTTTGCTCTTTGCTACTTGTCAAGCATAGCACCTGCCGGTCGACCAGAGGTCTGCACAAAATTAGTTCACATTTGCTTCTCCCTATTCAAGGTTCTGGTCCAAAAGGGAGCTATCAATAACCGAACTATGCAGGCCATATTACGCTGTTTACAAAAGGCCATATTGGAAGCCAAGCCGGCTTCTGGCAGCACTGAATTGCTAAGCAAAGAGATGCAAGATACTATATATCGTTTGGTGCATTTGGCCGATATTCGGGTTTCTATACAGACACTTGGCTTGTTGCTGCAATTGGTTTCCGTCAAGACAGAGAAAAGTGATCGTTTCTATAATGCCTTATACATTAAATTGGTTGACATGAACCTAACAACTATTGGCACGAAATGTGCCGCCCAGTTGCTGCACATTGTCCACAGGGCGATATTTATCGATACGAATTTGGCTCGTGCTCAAGCTTTTGTCAAACGGTTGCTGCAGTTGGCTCTTTGCATGCCCTCAAATATGGCAGCTGGTTGCTTAATCGTAATACACAAATTATTACGTAGTCGTAAGGAACTTTGTCCTGAGGAGGAAAGCGACACAACTGGTGGTAATGCCGTGAAAGTATCAGTGACTGACGAAGAATTGTCAAAGTTCGATAGTGATGGCGAAGAAAAGTATGATGATGTTGTCGACACAAATGACGGCAAGATTGAGGAAAACCCAGACACTGGCAATGTCGAATCTTCATGGCATCATTCCAAAGTAGCGCCATGTGAGATTGAAAGTAAAGTTCGTGAAATGAATCCCAGTAAATATGACCCCTATCATAGAGTGCCAGCATTTGCCGGAGCCGAATACTGTCTGCGAAATGAGCTAATATTGCTGCGGGAACATTTTCATCCCACTGTTCAAGTTTTTGCCGAAAGCATCTTAAACAGTAAGTTCATAGTTAAACAATTCTATTTGTAGTAACTATTTTAATGTGTTGTGTCTGTTTTTCTAGATAAACGTATTGATTACTATGGTGACCCACTGCGTGATTTTGGTCTACCACATTTTTTGGAAAGATTTTCTTTCAAGAATCCCAAAAAGCTGGACCAAGAGAAATCAAATGTAACGGCATTAGGTCACAAGCATTATATATCGTATGGACCTCGTGGCATGCCAGTAAAGAATCTAACTCGTAACAATTGCAGCGAAGAGGAAATGTTTATATTTAATTATCTGGAACAAAAGCGTAAGCAATCGGTTGTGACAAAACCAAAAACTGAAGACGAAGAAGATGACGAGGAGAGTCCACTAAAAACTGGAGATGTAGATGACGATGAATTTGAACAGTATCTAGATGGATTCTTTGGTAAAAAGTCATCTAAGGCAGAGAAACATGAGGCCGATGCCGAAGAATTAGACTTTCTCAAAGAGTTTGAAGATGTCCTGGGAGCAGATGCAAAACAGAGTAAAGGAAAAGCCAAGAAAAAACTTGCTGCTGATGAAGAGGATAATATGGAAGATATTGATGCCGATTGGGGCGATGATGATGATGATGACAAAGGCAGTGATTTGTCAATGGACGAGGATGGTTCTATTGATCTCAATCAAAATGAAGATGGCGATGAAGACGATGACGATCAATCAATATCTATGGATGAATTTGAGGACAACGAAGATGAACCGGACCATAGTAGTGACAGTGATATCGATGCAGATGATGATGACGATGAACCAAAACATAAAAAATCAAAGAAAGATGCATTATCAGACATGAACGAACGTAACTTTGCCAAAAAGTTAAAACACAGTGATGGTAAGATAATAAAATCAATGTTAAATTTATGTATAAATAATCATTTTTATGGTTTCCTTTCTTTTAGATATGAGTTCCCTCTTTGCTGCTGCCGATGACTTTGCTGAATTGTTAGAAGAAACGGGCAAAACAAAAGGTCAAGGTACCTTAAATGCTGTTTTCAACGCCGACAAGTCCTCAGAAAAACAATTACAATGGGAAGAACAGAGGCGTTCGAATACAAAATCATACAAAAATAAATCAAAACCAAGCGGTGGTAAAATGTTTTCGAAGAAACGTAAACATTAATAATAACATTATATTTTTATTTACAATAGTTATTGTTTATTTTAAAAATAAAAAAAGTTTAAAATTTTATATATGTACAATAATGGGTTTTTAATATATGCCATCAATTAGGTATGTATATTAGTCAATGTTGCTGCGAAGCTAAGGTTACCCCTAAAATACCCATTCAGGTGGACTATGGGTATTTTACCGTACCTGTAAATACCATTACCGATATTCTATAAATAATTTTTTAATTATGACCATCCCAGTGGAGTGAGGCATTCCAGTTTCCATGGGGAAAATCCATGAATTAAGCGACGAAATACTTCCGCCTTATTCTACGGATTTAGCCCCGAGTGACATTTCTGTTTCCAAACCTGAAGAAATGTCTCGGCGGAAAGAGATTTGACTACATCGATTAAATCATCTCACAATAAATACCTATTTTGATGACCTCGGCAAATCTTAATTTTTGGAAGGGATACAAAAATTGGAGAAACGTTGGATAAAGTGCAACCTTTCTCAAAGGAGAAAAATAAAAAAATTTGTATCCAAAAACCTGTGTTTCATACAAAAAGGCACACTATCGTAAAAATACAAATTTAATTTATAAACTCATAGTCATGATTTAAAAGGCATCGTATATTCCAAATTTCTACTACTAGGGTCAACTTTTTAGATTAACCTATCAATTTCTAAAAAGTCGACTTTTCGACTTTTTTTAAATATAAAGGGAAATCCACCCATCCAATTCGGTATAACTTATGTAAACATACAGTCAATCACAAAAGGCTTGATTATAACAATATGAACATTATATTTATTTAACTAAATTTTAAAGATTTGAGGTGTTATTATTTACATACATAAATAATACTAATAAGTACTAATTTTTGCAACTGGCCGCATGTTGTCATTTTGACACTCTTTGTTTTTTAAGTTTACGCGCTTTTAAACGTATTTATGTATTTTGATTAACTTTCTATTTGTGAAAATTTTTGATTATATTTATAATACAATGCAAAATAATTGTAAATAAAAAAGTTTATTTCTTAACACAACAATTAAAACCAGTTATTTTTATTTGCTCAATCCGTTTTAATGGTGGAAGAAAATTTAGTTCTAAAAATATTGAAAAACCTTTCAAAGAGTTTAATTAACAATGACAATACCAATAAAAGTTAAAATAATAAGAATATTGTAAAATTTAAATAAAATAGATTTGGAATTTTGATATTTATTTATTGAACACACTTGCAACAAACTGCAGATAAATACGGTGGTTCCCTATAAATGTGTAGTTATTATAGAAGTGCTGCAAATTCCAAATTAACATTTTGAACTGTAAATTATTTTCAAAAATTGGTAACAAGATCGAAATAATGTGCAAATTCGACTTTTAAATTTATTTGTTCACTTAGCACATTTTCAATGACCTCCAAAAAGTGTTCGCTATCGACTTATACCAGCAGCTGAAAACTATTCCTGAATTGGGATAGTAAGAAAACAGTGATAAATACGGGGTAAGTTTTAATGTTATCCCTTGATTAAATATTAAATTTCCTATTTTACACTGTCTTAAATTTTATCTAATTTCGTAACAATCAATAAGAGAATAGGTACAACAATTATATTGGTAATAAAATTCGTATCTTTTTTTTATACTATTTCATATTCAGCCCAATTTGAATAAAAATTCCACGGGAGTTTTTCCCCTTTTCTCATTTTTCCTATTCAAATTCAATGGGTAAAAACTCCCGGGGAACAAACTCCCGCGGAATTTTTTATTCATAATTGGGCTGATTGAAAAGTATCGTACATATTACTAACGCGACTCATCTGATAATTTTGAACAGTTCCTGTCAACAGGTAGTTTGTTTTTGACAGCCATTGATAGCACACTACTTCTTGACTTGAGTAGAAATTGGGAAAGTTAATTTAGTCTGCTCATTAAGCATTATTTTTTGCGAAAAAATGCTAAGCTTGACAAGTACTATGGGAACTCTGCACCATAAATTTAAATGCTCGAAAAGTGGTGTACTGAATTTCGGAAGATGCCGAACGTTCTGGACGCCCAGTTGAGTCCTCTACACCTGCAACAATTGAAAAAATTACGTATGGTGTTGGCAGATCGGAGATTGAAAGTGCGAGAGATTGTGGAAGCCATAGGTATATCACATGACTCAGCGGTTTCAACTTGGAATGATCTTTTGGGTATGAGAAAGCTTTCCGTAATAATTTTTTATCCAAAAAGCACGAACTTTTTAATCCACCATCATAAAAATACAAATTTACACATTCCTATAGATTCAGAATTATTTGCTGTTTGATATAAGAATATCGTTTTAGTCTTCCTGTCATTCGATTTCATTTAATACAAATATTTAGAAATTTAATTATATTCCATAGTTATACTGCAGGTTAACATATCTTTTGTATGAAAACAGTAATTATAGCTTTACTAGTTGACCACACCACCACGCCTTCCCCCGGTAGCTATTTACTACTGTTAGTTCTTCAAATTTCTCCAACCCACATACACCTGCCTGTTTTTATTTATTTGCAAATAAAATATCTAATTTTGTACAGCATACTTTAGGGAGCTTTTTTTATTACTGTTGACTGGACTCCAAAAAAAATTTCCGAGTTTTACTCGGAATTATTTTAATTTTTTTTCCTGAAAATTTCGAATCTAATGAAAAAAGATCAGCCAAATCGCTCCAGCCGTTCTCACGTGATGACATTACATACATGTACCATTTAATTTTTATATATATAGATAGATGTTAAAACATGGGGTTAAGTCGAACAAGTTTTTAAAAATTTTGAATTTACAAATGTCTGATTTATACAATATTTCAGCGTCTATAAACTGAATATATTCGAAGAAGTTTCGAGCATTGGCAAGATTTATAATGAGTGTTGCAAGCAGCCGTTATAGACTGTTAAATTCAAATCGTTAATTCAACTTTGAAACAATATTATTTTTACGTTCAAAACGATAAGACAAACAAACCCATTTTCTCAGTTCAATTATCCAAATTAAACTCAATTTTAAATAAATTTTAAGTTTTATTAAAGGTTTATGTTTTATTAAATTTTGGATTTTCAATATATATGTATGTATATATATGTATATATAAGTATGTACATATGTATGTAAATGTATACATGTACATATGTATAAAATTACATCGATTACATCTTTTGATTTAATTTTTTTATAATTACCATTTTTGTATGTATTACCAAGTTTTTTTTTCGAATTGTAATTATTTGAAAGAATGTTTGTTTGTTTGTTTGTATGTAAGTCTGCAAGTTAAAAAATAAATTTAATTAAATTAATGTATGGATGTATGGTAAGTGTAGATTGTTTAGCGAATTAACAGTTACATATTTTATGAAAAGATCTATATAGTAGTCGATTTCAAAGCATTTCAATTTGAATTAATTTTTTGTTTTTATTTTTATTTTATAACATCTACATACAATACAATTTTTATGCAAAACTTTTATTTGTATAAGAACTTTATAAACTTTTTTTGTATAATATTTTAGGGGGGAACAAATTAATAAATCAATAAATAAATTTTTAAGGCTGGGTATTATACGAGTTTAAAATATTTAACCCTCTTGTGCCCATTATATTTTATATACAATAAAAAATAAAACTTTGGTCACTAGTCAATATCTTTTACGTTTTAACTTTCTTGCGTCTGTTTTGTGTAAATTTCGAGGAAATAAACTTGTCTTTTTTTTCTTTTGTTTGAATTTAATTTCGACACGCATATATTTAGATAGTTTACAATTTAAAAGTTTAATATTTAATTGTAGCAGAGTAAAAAAATTGGATTTATTATTTAATTTTTTTTAAGATTTATTTTGTTTTTTTTTATTGATTTTGGTTTTAATAACAGTCTCAAGAGTTTGTGTGTTTTAAATTTTGGATTTAACTACATTTTATATATGTATGTATAAATAAATAAATAAATGCTTTCCAAATGTTAATATTGTAATAGTTCATTATAATAAAATTAATTTAAAAAATGTACTCCTATTTTCTTGTTGTATAATTTCCTAAATTTTTACTTTTTTGGTTTAAGTGTATGCAGATGATGGCCGAACACAAATGTACGTTATAGACCGATCGCCTTCCAAACAACAATTATGAAATATGTTTTATTAATAGTTTTCAATTTATTACATATGTACTATGTACTTGTGTTTTAATGCAGATCTTTTTGCAAAATATCGTAGCTTTCTTTTGCAATTCAACAACAAAATGATAGCAATGTATAACGCTCATAATTAACATACAAAAATATGTCAATTTCAAATACCTAATGCCTGTTGTAAACATCATTTTACAAACTCCCTTTCACATGATTTACTATATAATACATAAAAAACAGTTATAGACCAGATTTTCTATATAATACAGAAAATACTGTTATATACAAGATTTTCTATAGAAAGTACTGTTATACACAAGATTTTCTATAGAAAAATCGTTTATTAATAAAATGTTCTATAGAAAATCTAAGATTTTCTATAAGAATACAGTTTTATGTTAGATTTTCTACAGATTTTCCGTAGAAACTACTGTTATACAGAATATTTTCTATAGAAAACAAATAGCGAGAGAGCTATATTCGGCTCTTATATATAACCTTCACCAAATTATACTTTAAAATAAAAATTTTAAATATTTTAAGGTATTCAAAATTAAAAAAAATTTTTAAATTTTTAAATATTTTTTTTTTAAATTTATTGGTGAAAAAACTGTATGACATATGGGGGTTAAAAAATATTTTTTTATGACCCATATATACGTCGTTGCAATGGACTTTGAAATATTTATCATTAGATAACCATATTGTCTATATTAATGACTTAGTAATCCAGATATACATAGATCAAAAATGGGTAAAAAAAAATCGAGGTTGTCCTGGTATTTTCCTTATATCTCAGCCATTTGTGGGCCGATTTTCTCGATTTTAAATAGCAACCGAACCGGGTCTATAGCCGATATATTGATATATGAATCATGTATGTAAATTATTTGGGGGCTAGGGAAAGTTGATTTCAACATACAGACGTATAGACGGACATGGCTATATCGACTCAGCTATCTATAACGATTCAGAATATTTATACTTTGTAGGGTCGCAAATGAAAAATGTAGAAATTACAAACGGAATGACACAAGATTTTCTGTAGAAAATAATGTTATAAATAAGATTTTCTATAGAAAATACTGTTATACAGAATATTCTCTATTGAAAATACTGTTATACATAAGATTTTATATGTAAAATTCAGCTATACACAAGATTTTCTATAGAACGCACTGTTATACACAAGATGATATATAGAAAAGATTTTTTATAGAAAATACTGTTATACACAAGATTTTCTATAGAAATACTGCTGTATTTTAGATTTTCTATAGCAATACTATTGTATGTAAGATTTTCTATAGATAATACTTTTATACACAAGATTTACCATAGAAAATATTGTCAAAGACAAGATTTTCCCTAGAAAACACTGTTATACACAAGATTTTCCCTAGAAAACACTGTTATACACAAGATTTTCCCTAGAAAACACTGTTATACACAAGATTTTCCCTAGAAAACACTGTTATATACAAGATTTTCTATAGAAAACACTGTTATACACAAGATTTTCTATAGAAAACACTGTTATACACAAGATTTTCTATAGAAAACACTGTTATACACAAGATTTTCTATAGAAAACACTGTTATACACAAGATTTTCTATAGAAAATACTGTTATACACAAGATTTTCTACAGAAAATACTGTTATACACATGATTTTCTATAGAAAATACTCTAATACATATGATTTTCTATAGAAAATACTCTAATACACATGATTTTCTATAGAAAATACTCTTATACACATGATTTTCTATAGAAAATACTCTTATACACATGATTTTCTATAGAAAATACTCTTATACACAAGATTTTCACTAGAAAATACTGTTATACACAAGATTTCCCCTAGAAAACACTGTTATACACAAGATTTTCTACAGACAACACTGTTATACACAAGATTTTCTATAGACAATACTGTTATACACAAGATTTTCTATAGACAATACTGTTATACACAAGATTTTCTATAGACAATACTGTTATACACAAGATTTTCTATAGAAAATACTTTTATACACAAGATTTTCTATAGAAAATACTGTTATACACAAGATTTTCTAAAAAAGTATAGCTATACAAAAGATTTTCTATAGAAAATTCAGCTATAAACTGTTATACATACGATTTTCAAAAGTCTTAGCTACTTTGTAATGTGAATTGCATTTGAAAAAATTCAAAATTTGTTTCTGAAAATAAGCGGCATAAGAATTCGTGCTTAACTTCAACATTTATTTTTGAATTTTGTTTAAAAAATTAATGTATTTTTGAATACTCGGTTAATGCAACAATCGAGGTTCTAATGATCCTAACTCAATTTGCTTATCTGAAGTTTACCGATCTTGTATAATGGTATGTGATGTGAGTTTTTTCAGAAGTTACAATCGTAAATTAAATGTGAAATATGTAAGACTAACGGATAAACTTTAAAAAGTGTTAAATAGAAATTGAAAAATTCTTTGTAATGCGCTGCTTACAAAGGGAACTTTACTGGCATGGACGGAGAAACGGCCTAATAAACATTGATGGTATAGTACAGTACACACGGTGCACAGTGTGTGCGAAAAAACAAATAGAGATTGCAAATTTGTATACTTTTAAAGTATTTTCTTTTTTTTATTGTTTAAAAAATGTTGTTTGTGTTTTTTTGTTGTTGTTGTTTTGTTTTTGTTTTAATATATAAATTACATAAAAAATACGTATGAATGTTTTGTTTTATATCAAGTATTTTGCATAAATTATTATGTTCGTATGTTTATTATTTTGTTTTAATTTTCTTATCTTTTTTTTTTGTTAGTTCATAACTTATATATTATTTAAAAATAAAAATAAAAATGATTTCTTTTATGTATAAAAAATAAAACTTATTAATAAAATTTACAAAACTTTAAATACTAAATTTGCTTAATAGCTAAACTAAAAACAAAAAATGAAAAGTGTTGAGAATTTTTCGCAGTTAGTTTTGGAAATTACAATATATTTTAAAATAATTCATATAAAAAAAATATGAAAAAAAAGTTTCACAAATTTAGAATGAGGGATAAAAATTGGAGAGATTTTTGTTATCGTCTGCTTATTGGGATTTTTTTTTATTTAAACACACCCACATTCTGGATGCCCAGAATGAAGAGAACACCAAAAAGTAAATTTATTTGTTAAATTTGGTGTGAGTGTGGGCGAGAATATAAAGTTAAACTAAATCAGTCATCATAAGCATCTTCATCATTATCAGTCGTAGCTGAGCACAGTGTTTTTGAAGGGTCTCTGGTTATTGTAGACTTAATCGACGCGAGCATAACGAGGCACTATATCGTTGCTAATCCAGAAATTACAATTGGGATAATCTTCTTGTGGCAGGGGATCTTGACCCATATTAAGTACTCGTCTTCTGGGCTCGTACTGTGGCATGGTACCATGTGAGACATAATAGAAGAATAGTTGTTGCATGGAGGATACGAAGCGTCTTTGTTCCACTGTGTGTGGCTCATAACGGCCCAATATAGCCTGGATATCGGCATCAACTGTCGCTAATTGCTGATCGCCTTCACCTTGGGTGACCACATAGAATGGCACTGAGGGCTGGAGACGGGCATTTGTTAGTAGGGGGCAAATGGTACGTATGTCGCTGATCATGGAGATGAGAGCACGATAATTAGTGGCATTATAACGTTGTATGGCTTCGTCGGTTAGATTAAGAGCTCCAATTTTAGATGATTCAAGGAAGTTGCGTATTTCTTCGGCCGTCCAGTTGGTGCGCTTATGCAATTTCTCAGTGTGTGACTCATGAGCGGTTGTGCCCATGACCAACTTTGGTTTGCCGGTATGTTCAATCTTCCATGATTCGGCAGGATGCTCTTGTAAGATATCACCATCGATTACCAGCCACTCATGATGAGCAGTGGAGTTTTCCTCTACTGTGGGAATGTCAAGAGGGAAATGCAACCAGGTATCGGGGGTGGCATCCCATAATTTTTCAGCCGTAGTGTTGCGTAGACAAGCCACATCTTGGCAATCAATTTCTTGCATAATTTCTTGATTGCGTTTCTCAGATTCGGCTAATACCTTGCCTGGCAAAATGGCCGAGGCCGAGGAAACCCAGGCTCGAGTGTATAAATCTTCCGCCTTCTTCGAAGTAACCAAGGCAGAGACCAAAGTACCGCCAGCACGATGGCCCAAGAGCGTAACTGATTTGGGATCTCCACCGAAGTGAGCAATATTCAATTTGATCCATTTAAGAGCGGCAATAATGTCAGTGAGAGCATAATTTCCAGATGAATGAGGATAAGTATCCTTGGTGAGGGCATCCAAGGCCAGAAAGCCGAATGTACCCAAACGGAAATTGGGCCGTACAAAGATGACATCATGGGAACGGGAATAGCGGGCTGATGGCCTTAGGATACCAGGTGAGGGGCCAGTCAGGCTATCAGCTCCAATCATTACAATAACTGGCAGGGGATTATCGTAGCGCACATGCGGTGTAACTACATCCAAATACAGACAATCCTCGTCACCTATAATAGTGCCATTGCCCAGTCTCTGGGTGCACAGTTCACTGGAGTTGTGAGCCTTTAAGGTGCCATTCCAGCAATCGTCGATTCCTTCTATTATTTGGGCCGGTCGCCAACGTCTATCACCCACCGGTGGCAAGGCATAGGGAATTCCTCGGAAAGCAAAAGCACCATCCTCCTTCAAACCTTCTACCATGCCACAGCCGGTAACAGCATCCATATAACGTCCCTCTCTAATGGGCGGAGAGGTGAGCGTCTCATGAGAGAGCACATAACCAATAACAGCGATAAGCAAGACAAAAAGTAAAATGCCTAGAGCTATAAGGGCATCATCCACAGAGCATTTATATGAACGTAAACGCTGGCAAAATGACACTGGCTGTTCGTCAATTTCTTCTGGGGATTTCTCATCATTAGCCTGTTTAATTTCCCCGCTAGGAGTTTTCTTAAGTTTTCCAATTTCTTCGACACCATTATTCTTAGTTGAAGCCTTGTCGACACAGTCTTGATCTTTTAGGGAATCATCCAAGGTCTCCATGGAAGCCAGGCCGGCTTTACCCATGCCAAGTTCTACATCATCATCGGATTTCTTTTTTGGAACCATATTGGCTATGGGCAGCTTGATAGCGTTTAAAAGACCCCGTTTTTTGGGAGGGCCATCTGAGTTTTGCTGTTCATTACCAGCGGCTTCAGCTGCTTCGGCGGTAGCTTCTAAAATTTGTAAAAAAAACAAATAATAAATAAACAAATTTCGTTTTTTTCATTCGTATGCTAAACTTACCACTTTTATTATCAGCTTCCGCATTTGAAGCCTGCTGCTTGGCCTGTTTCTCTGCGGGTTTACGGACGAAAAAATTCCTCAAACGTTCACCAAAATTTTTGGCTGGTTTTTCCTCCTTTTTAACTGGTTTACTCTCAACCTCTTCCAATTCTTCTTTAGTTTCCTTTTCCAGTAATTCACCTTCGGCACCATCACCATCTGACTTGGGTTTGTTTTTCATAAAGAAGCCGGGAAGTTTCAAGCCACCAATGGGGATTTTCTTGGGCTTAACTTCGCGTTCCTCGGCAGATAACTTTCTTTCGTCGTTACCCTCTAAGGGTTCCGATTTAGCACCACCTTCTGGTATATCAATTATTTCCTCACCACCGCCATTAGCCTTCTTTTCGCCAGACTCGGCTGACTCTTTGTCTTTCTTGTCTGTAGTAGGCGTAGAGGGTTTTGAAGCGGATTTCTTTTTATCTTCCACTAATTTCTCTGCACTTTGTTTGGTCTCATCTTCTTTCTTTTCGAGCATTTTGTCGGTTTCCTTGGGCTCATCAACCACCTCTTGTTGGGCGCTATTCTCAGTCTGGGGAGTTTCTTTTTCTTCTTGTTCTCCCATGTTCTCAATTGTCGTTAAATGTTTCACAATTTCTTATATTTAATTTCACTTTTGTTTTGCGTCTGGGACTCAAGCTGCGTTTAGCTAGTATTTATTGTAGTTTAGTTAAATCTAAAAAGAAGAAAAATACAATATTAATAAAGATGTTAATTTATTTGTTTAAATAAATATTTATAGTTATTTGTATACCAAAAATAAATACTAACGTAAACAATAACTTTGTTATTTATTCTATCTATTTTTTTATTTTATTTTCTAAAGGATCTAGGATCTATCACGTATGAAAGATAAATTTGTAATGACTAACTACTAGCTGATAAAGCTGGCTTTATATAAATATTGCTTAGCATTTCGTATCTTGGAAATTTGTATTAAAAAAACCACCCTGCTTTGTGTATCTTTTAAAATTGTATATACATTAGTACATATGTATGTATGTAAGTACTATGTACACAATTGTGTACGTGAATTTGAGTCCTTTTTCTGTGTTTGTGTGTGCTTAAAGTATCATTGGTTTTGTGATCGGAAAACAAATGACACATTTCCTTTCATTGTTTAAATAGTACGTGCACAATTTTCCTGTATTTTCATTTCTAGGTTTCTTTTATATTTTAAGTGATTTTGCACAATGTAATCCCTCGCTTTTGAAATTTTGTTTACCTGGCCGTTTCAATAAGACTACCTGGAAATTTCCCAAACCAGGTAAACACAAATTTTTGTTTTTCCTATTCATTTTAATATGTATTGCTATCTGCAATTGATATAGAAATAAACCTTCTTGAAAACTGGCATACGTTAGAAATATGTGCCATAAGAATATTTTTTTTATACAAAAACTGGGATTTCGAGATGGAAAAGCCTTAAAATTAGAGTTTTCTCCACATTTTAAAATAAAATACCCTTGATTTTCCTTCTTTACAAAGTTTTTTTTTATAATTTCAGCCACTTACATATTTCACGGTATAATAAATTTGGATGTCCCGATTTGGAAGTGAAATTTGGCTACATGTAGGCTTAACTCCTCAGATTCTTTATAATCTAGTTATAAAAGCATTGTAATTTATATTGAACACCAGATTCAGTCGGGAATTATTCAATTTATTCAAATTCCTTTGATCAGTTTTTGCCTCAGGAAATTTATTAGATTGGGGCGTACTCGTTCATTCTTTACAATGTTTTTTTGTTAATAATTTCAGCCACTATTTTCACGTTGTAACAAATTTCGTGGAGCTATTTGGGAAGCGAAATTTGGCTATGTAGGCGGCTTAACTCCTCAGAGAGTTATACACCTTAAAATTGTTTAAATAAAAATACTTTATAATCTAGTTATAACGAAATTGTAATTTATATTGAACACCAAAATCAGTTGGAAATTATTCAAATTCCTTTGATCAGTTTCTGCCTAAGGAAATTAACCAGATAGTCATTCGACTAACATGTCCTAGACACTGTAAACTCTGTTGATGTCTAGAGTTCTTTCGATGAGTTGCAATCTTTGGCCGAGTGGAACTTGCATCGTTCCGGAGCATAAATCCAATTGTCGTGACTGATACGTTGAGGATTTGGAAACACATTTCTTCAACTTATTAGCGGACTCAGTTGAATCAGCAGGAACTTCGTCCAGAGGAAATGTTGTTTCCAAATATTCATATCTATCACCAGATTCCTATTTTCGTCTTTACACAAAATAATACCTAGCAGAGGTATTTGTTTGGTGATAAACTCGTTGGCCGCATTTCTCTTTCGTTATTTCAAGAAACTCCCAAAATTCGGCCGAGAGAAACTCGCCTCGTTCCGGAGCGTAGATCCAATTGTCGTGAGGATTTGGAAACATTTACATATATCTTCAACTTATTAGCGATTGAAGATCCAGCTGAATCATTAACAAGTGTGTAGGTCAATTATTCAGCTGGAACTTCGTCCAGAAGAAATTACCAGATTCCCATTTTCATCTCTACACAAAATAATGCCCCAGTAGCAGAGTTCTTTTTTTTTTGGAGATAAACTCGTTGGCGTCGAATCTCTTCCGTTAGTTCTTGAAACTCGCGTCGTGAGGATTGGGAAACACATTTCTTCATCTTATTAACGGTTGATGATCCTGCTGAATCATTGACAATAGTTTAGGTCAATTATTTAGCTGGAACTACGTCCAGAATGTTGTTTCCAAATACTCAGCATACATGACCTACATATCTCTCACCAGATTCCCATTTTCAATTCTACACAAAATAATGCCCCAGTAGCAGAGTCCTTTGTTTGGTGATAAACTCGTTGGCCGCATTTATTTTCCGTTAGTTCTCGAATCTCACGAAACTCTCGTCGTTCCGGAGCATAGATGCAATTGTCATGAGTATTTGGAAACATTTCTATCTTCAACTTATTAGTTGAAGATCCAAAGTCATTGACAATAGTGATTTAGCTGGAACTTCGTCCATAATATATGTTGTTTCCAAATACTCAGCCTACATGACTTACATATCTATCACCAGATTCCCATTCTCATCTCTGCACAAAATAATGTCAGTATCAGAGTCCTTTGTTTGGTGATAAACTCGTTCATTGAATTTTCTGGCTTCGTTTCTCTTTCGATAGTATTCGATCTTCTCGATCTCATTTTCCAAATATATGAGTTTGGCTCCCTCCTCAACACGATTTCCCTATCAACAGATTTCCATTTTCATCTCTGCGCAAAATAATGTCAGTCATTGATAATTATCGATCTTATCTTCCAAATATACAATTATGCTTCCCTCCTCAACACTGCTTTCGTTGCCATATGAGCAGGAGTGGCCTCTGTGCTATGTTTTTAGTTCCGTTGGTGACTTTACACTTCTCGTCCTACCATTTGTTCATTTCTTGCCGTTTTTTGGTAACAAATTTCTTCTTCGACGTCTTTTTTTCATAAAGGCTTTAATGTGTCGGAATTGGGGACTAATATCATGAGGAGTTTTATAGTTTTTGAGATTTTCTCCTTGACAGTATGAACACGTTAAGCCCAAGAATGGGTATCCTGTGACGAACAAACTGCCATTCAATACATTTTTCCCTAGTACATCCATAAGGGATGCTAAAGAAAGGTTCTGGTCCAATAAAGATTTGCCTTGACAGTGTGAGAAACGCTTTATCTGTTTGAGCCCAAAAATGGGTCTCCTGTGGCGAACAAACTCCCATTCAATCCAGGAACCAGAATTTTCCCTAGTACATCCATAATGGATGCAAAAGATTGGTCAGACATTTCCGTTTTTCATGAGCAGGTATCTCGATCTTTCGTCCAAAGATATATGTATATCCTGATCTCACTTCTTAATATAAAAAGGCCCTGAGTGAAGTCTGACTATCCGAAATCACAAGAATTCTTCCAACTTCTGCATAAGCTCTCTCTTGAAAGATTGTGGAATATTCTCCCATGAGAATTAACATTTGGACAACAAATACCCGCAACAGTTTCGCCATTTGCCTGTTTAGGTCCACCAATCAACTATAATTGATCAGCTACCAAATGTTGTTAATCCCCGTAAAAGGTCCTGTGCAACCCTGATGTACGGTTTATTTTCAAGTCTCCGGTTTTAATGGCGTCTATGCTCGGTAAGCGAAGAATGTGCAAAAAAAGCCCATGACAAATATAGGGTAGGTTCTCATTACCCCCGTGATGGATAGCAAATAAGGCGATAAAACTTATCCAATAAAGCTATAGCACTGACCTGCTCCAACATTTCCCACCAAAATAAGACGGCATAGATCAATCTGGGTTTATAATGATATGATATGACCAGATAAACGTTCTAGGCGTTTAGTCATACCAAAGAGCCGTTGCCATTGTCATATTATTATGACCCAGAACATTACGAAGGCTACAATCATTTCACCCAGATTGGACTAGTTTACAGTTCTTAAATGAAACTTTAGAAAATTAATCATTAAATGCAATTGGGCCCAAGCATATCGTGTTCTTTAACGTTTTAAACTAATTTAGATCACAAATGCAATAACATCTTTAGACTTCATTAAAAACTATTAAAAATTACAAACATTTGGTTTTATAATTACAAATTCACATCTATGTGACATCATTGTTTTAAATCCACCAACAATTATTAAAAAAAATTTGGTAAAATACGAATATAATTTAAAGAAAAAAAAACTTTGTATGTAATTTTATTAATTGCTGCAAGTAGTGAGTGGTAATTGAAACTACAACTAGTCACGCTACTTGAAAGATGACGTGTTAGACATTGCCATGCATTCATTCCTCTGTACAGTTTACGCACTTTTAAAATATTGTACAAACAATGTTGGTTTTCTACAATATTTCTAATAGATTTGAACCCAAAGATCATCCCAGTAAGAAATTATTGGGAAAAAAAAACATCTTATCTGTCGTATGAGTAACGATTCGTATCTGTTGTAATATTTGAACTGAACTAAATATTTAGTTTATTATAAATATGTTGCAACACTAGGAAATTAAAACAGCAGCTAATTTCTATTTTTAAAACAACATCAGACTTAATTGTTGCTCAACAATTAAGTTACAGTGGGATAGAGAAGTTCATATGCATATTTTGAAAATCATAGAGGAAAATCAAAACCTTTAGAAAATTGTATTTCAAAGAGCAGGTTTTCGAATTTTTGTTTTTAATTGAAAATTTAATTTGATGCAAAAACTTATCTAAAAATCTTTCGATAAAATTGTGTTTTTCGAATGTTACGGTTTATTACCATTAAAGCATAATTTTAAGTACTTTTTGCAAAATAACAGTGGGAGTTTGAAAAGGGCTCCTTTATATATAAATTTATGTAAATATGTATTGTAAAAGGCTTTTAAAAATGTTGCTTTCGTGTGGCGCCTATTGTCATAAAACTGCCTCATACTGCTTTCTTCCGGATTAAAGTCACAAAGTAATAAAAACAAAATATTACCTGTTTGACATGAAATGTTCCTGCAGACAGCAGTCTACTATTATAAACAACTACAACACGCAGCTACTCACCCATCATACCAGTACATTTCTTTTTTGCTAAAACCTTAAATTCATACTTTTTGTTTAATTCATTTAAAACTTTGGCGATGTCCAACATTTAGTTCCACTTAAGAGTCAATAAGACATGGTCAAACATCATTAGTAGTGGTCTTGAAAGTTAATCTTCATATTTATTTAGATATTTAGTGGACAGCTAGCTACCTGTCTAAATTGCAAGTCATTAGTCTGTGCCAAGATTGTAATTTTTTCGCAAGAAACCTTTTGAAGGAAAGGTACAATTCATTAAAGTTGAAAAATTGCATTGGGAATGGATTTAAATCCGTGTTTGTCAGCAGATTTTAATACGTTGAATTATATGAAATTAAGTTGAAAATAAAATTTGATTTTTAAACGGAATTTAATGATTTAAAATGGTGGGAGGCTAAGCTATGTCCAAATATTTAAAATATTTCTAGGACATTTTCATTACCCTAGATAATGTCAAACCTTACCCAAGTTTAAGAACGAACTTTAAGAATAGGGCAATTAATAAACATATCAGTAACTGGCAGAACTACCACATTCTATGGGGAAACCCAAACCAATAGTATACAATGGAAATTCTGAACATAACTACTAGGGTAATCGAATTATTCGATTTTTCTTTTGTTCGAATAAAACGAATAATTCGAATAAGAGATTTTAACTTGTTCGAATAATTCGATCACACATTTAAAATTAATCGAATTATTCGAATATTTTAATTTTTTTTAATAAAGTAAAGAATGCAGTTTTTATGACGGTTTTTTTTTATATTTTATTGTTAATGAAAAACAAAACATAACATTAAAGTTAACAATTCAAGTATTGATTATGTTAAAAAACATTCGAAAACAAAGTCCATCATTAAATTTTAAACAAAAATATTCTGATCAGATTAACTCCCGAATAATCTATAAAACAATTGACTGTCAAACCCTTTAGTTTCCGTTTTGGAGCTATTCTTTAAAAAAAATGAGCTAGGACATGATCCTGAATTCAAATACAATATTGTTACGAAATTGTACTTGAATTCAAATATAACGATTTTAACGGCTGATTTAAAGTTGCATAATGCTTTCAAATAGCAGTGCCCAAACTTTAACGTATCTGTGGGCATTATTAACATTGAATAAAAGCTTTCAGTTGACCATTGATCGTAAGTTGGCAACGCTGTTTGCTGCGACCGTATATTCGAATTCGAATATTCAGTTAGTCTGCTTTTACACAGGGCAAGTTTTCTTGCGCAAGTCTAGAGTTTATAGGAGAGAGAGGCAAGAAGAAAGAAGAGGGGTACACACTTGCTTGTACTGGCAAGTCTCTTCAATTCTCTTTTGTTTTCTCATTTTCACTATGGCGTCTATTAGGTTTTGACATACAAAATTGAACACAGACTTGCTGTGTGTAAACAGTCGAGCAAGTTTAAAAGGGAATCGAAGAGACTTGCTTCAAGTAAACTTGCTGTGTGTAAAAGCAGACTTAAAGAACATTGTAGAAAGTACACCACAGATGGCGTATGTATTAGTAAGATCTAGAATATTCGAACTTTGACAGTTAAAGAGCAATCTAGAGTGCAGATGGCAGTGTTATAAATAGTGGCAGAGGTTGCAATCGTGAGTGAGTTTATCAGAGACGCTTTTCGAATAAACATCAACTTAGTGCCTTAAAGTGTGTTGTATTTTTCAAGTGAATTCGTGTACATTATATATAAAAAACATTGAGTGACTATTTAATTCTGTTGTTGTACATTTTAAATAAATAAAGAGTTGTTACAATTTTTAAACTACTAAACGGCTTTAATTTGCAATCAAAAGTATCCGATTTATTTAAAGGAAATAAACCAGCTTTTTGAAAAGGTTAAAACGTAACAATATAATCGTATTAAGAACTTTTTTATGTCGTTTATTAATTCGGGTTTTAAATTGAGTAACTAATTCTTTAGTAAATTAATTATTCACTATTTCTAAATTATTTATAACAAATTGTATATAATTGCCAAATCTTTGCTTAATAAAGTGGTTTTGGGGAATTACACAATAAAGGGAATCTGTCCAAAGTTTGATATCATTGACAGTGAACGTGGCTAATTTGAAGCCAGGCAGTGCATGATTGACGCATTTACAAATACGCAAAAAGTTTATTACCATGTTAGACAAAGATGTTCAACGATGTTCAAAATCTTATATAAGACGAAATCCATGCTTTTCTTGCAACAAAACGTTAGTTTGCAATATTTGTGTTTATCATTCGATTTATTAAATATTGTGCAACACTTACGTACGCGGTTAATAACACTACTTATATACATATATTTTAAGACCATGGCCTTCATCTATTTCAATGTAATCATTATAAATGTCATCCTCAATATCACTTTCGACGACCGTTTCAAAATCACATTCTCCATCACATTCAACTCCACTTTAATCAAAGTTAATATTTTGATTATTAATTGCGATTCTTCTAATATTTCGCCACCTAAATAACAAATATTTTATTCCGTACCTTTTACTTTCATTGGTTCAAGTCCTAAGTTAAAATTTTGAAAGATTTGTTTTTAGAATTGTAAGTTCTTGCAGTAATATTTATATATTTATAAAAGAAGCTATCGGAACACTCATCTACAGTCATCGAAAGTCCCTTTGTATTTAGTTATTTGTCGAATTTCAGAAACAATACAATTTATGTGAGTCATTAGTACTTATTTAAATTTGAAATTATGAAAAATTTTACGCAATTTAATAAATTTAAATATATATGAACATTTATTCGTTTTATTCGATTATTCTACATAAAATTGTTCGAATTATTCGTTATTCGAAAATGGCCATTTTTAAATTGTTCGAATAATTATTCGAAAGAAATTATTCGATTAATCGAACGATCATTAGTCTAATGAATACCCTTCTAACTACACCAAAACTCAGAAGACTAGTTAATGTATTAACTGGAGATACAGGGCTGAAGTCTCATCTGGCTCGAATGGATATGTCCAATCATACGATCTGTACAACTTGTGAAGAGGAGTACGAAACTCTGGAGTATTACCTGTGCCAATACCCGGCATTTAGTCGAATTAGAAACGAACATATGGGCACCATGACAAACTTGCAATATCTTAGGAACTCATATTACAAATCATATAGAGGGGATTAAGTTTTTAAACTAGCCGACTCCTATTTCAATAGACTTGTGGATATGAAGAAAATAGCACTTTCCTGAATTGGCATGGACTCCCCTCTACTCAACCAAACCTTAATTTTCAGCAAAAGTTTATTTGATCAGAAAGTATTATAAAGTAACATTTGGACCTCAATAAGGAAATTGATTTGCTGAGACATAAGATCATTGATACAGTTAGAGACATTGTTATTTTTATCAATATGCTCATATTTGATAGCTTAATCCTCTTAATTATCAGACCAATCATGAATAAAAAATCCGTGGGCATTAAAAAAATTAAAATTAAAAAAATATTTGAAAAAAAAATTGAAAAAAAAATAAAAAAAAAAATTTTTTAAAACAAAAATTATATTTTAATTCAATTTGGATTAGATTTGAATTAACAAAATTGTAATTATTCAAAGGTTGAATGAGTTAATTTATGAATTAATTCATTCATTCATTTAAAGCATTTCACTATTGGATTGACTCTGCTTTACAGCATCGTCTCATTCATGAGAATTGTATTCCATGTAGGTAGAGCAAATAATGAGGAGATCACATGTACTGAATGAAGTATTTCTTGTACCCAGACACTTGAATGCTTTTTTCGACACTTGAAAGTGTGTTTAGTCTAGCAGACATCATATTGAATATCAATAACATCAAGAGCTTCTGAAACCATAATAGTTATAGCATCCATAAATACAATTGAAGAAACGTGATACGCCATTTAGAAATTGTTACAAGATCCGTTTTAAGCATAGTATTCATGTTTTGCCTCTTGAGCCCAATCTCCATCACTCTTGACAAATATTATAGGAATTACAATGGAGCTCTGCTGTATCCCTAAATTAATCTTAAATTCTTTTTAGAAGATCCCACTGTGATTATAATTACAAAAAGTTATTATCGATTGGAAAAGTCTACATTCAAAGCTGTACTCTTGAAAAAACTGACAGCATCATTAGTAAAACCAGCATGAATTCCATTCAGGAGATCATTGCTGATGTACAGTGCGATCGTTGAGAAAGCTTGAACCAAAAGTGATCAGTTTGAAAAGAACAACCAAATTCAACCTACTTTCACTTGCAAATGTTTTTTTACTGTTTAAAGTATTTGAATCGAAACAAAATTTTTAAGAAGTTTTCTTTTTTAACAACATTAATTAATAATGCCGGAAATGAAAGATATAAAACATTTGACCCAGACCCTTATGATGCGCTTCAACGCCAACACCAACACCACCACTACAATTATCTCCAAACATTGTTTTGTCCAACACGTTCTTCTTTTTAGTATAAACAATGAAAAATATTTACACAAATTTTCAAAATCATAGACACGCGTTTACCCTTTTTCTTCTTTTCTTTGTAATTCTAAACACTAGAATTTCCGTTAAACTTAAATGGAATTTGAAAAATGTTTGTTTATGTTTGAATAGGGAGACACACTGCAGCAATACACGTAGTAATTTTGGTGTAAAGTGTTGAAAAAAATTTGTTTGTATTTAAGAAAATAATTCAAAATAATACAATATTTATTTACATTATGTTTTCACATTACAAGTGGAATTTTAATATAAACATTTTCGGTGTGTGTGTTTATTTTTAAGCATACACATAAGATATGAGAGAAAAAAACACATGTATTCAATTTCTTTTTTTTAAATTAATAACGACATTTTTATTTCTAAAAAAAATAAGTGAAGTAGGTGATGCCGATCTAAATAAAACTGATAACAAAATCTAATCCTAGACTCCAAAAGGCTTAGCCTTTAATTTAGTGGTCGCCATATTAATTGTAATTGTAATTTTTGTTTTTAATTTTTATGAATATCCTTGATCATATTCGGGCCTTGCTGGTTATAAGTGCCGACAACTGCACTAATTGCATGAATACGAATAGCAAATGTTGTCTGAAAAATCATAAGCTCGCTAATGAATTTCATTTACCCCATGTCTATACCTGTTAAATTTTTGTCATGATAAACGTCAAAATGGTTGTCAAGATAAAAAAATATCAGGTGTAGTCTCTCTCTCTATTTATTAGTGTTATTGTTTTGTTATGACAAAATTGTTAGTGTCTTGATTTATAACTACAAAAGCCATTAATTGTCATCTATATATATAAAAGAGTAACGTTACTGACTGACTGACTGATTTATCATCCCACAGCCCAAATGACTGAAGCTAGAATCATGAAATTTTAACTGTGGGTTCCTCCCTCCCAAAAACGATCCACTAAGAAGGGATTTTTGGAAATTCGAACGTTTAGGGGGTAAAAAAGGGTAAAAACGGGTAAATCCGGTAATCTAATATCTTAAAAACTAATAAAGATACAAAAAAACTTGAAATTGCATGTTACTCCATTTAAAAAATAAGCTGACAGGTGTTTCATACTTTTTCGAAATTCGAACCTTTTAGGGGAGAAAACGGATAAAAACTGTATTTTGGTACTTTTTTGGCACCCTATGTATCTTTTAAACCAATAAACATAGAAACAAAATTTAAATCGTATTCTTTACTTATCAAAAAATAAAAAATATAAGTTTGGTACTTTTTGGAAATTCGAACCCTTAAGGGATAAAAATTGTAGCATAAAAACTGTAGCACAAACAACTTTTGCAAAATGGAATATTTTTAAATTTCAAACTTGAGGGGTGTTCAAGGAGGAAAAGGCAAATTGGTACTTTTCTCCTAATGGTACCTTTTCAATATTTTAAATTATTTCACTTATCGACATTAAAGTTAACTGATATGTATCTGAGTGAAGTTAGTTTTAGAAATAAGGGATTATATTTAGGTACCAAAATGTGAGAACTGAACTGTAGGTACTTTTTCATTCTTCTAATGGTACTTTTTTGAAATTTCTATAACAATGGACTTAGAAACATGAAATTAAGCATATATGGTCCTAAGTGAGTTAGGATTCTAGGGGTAGACTTTTTGCCATTATTTCTTTATTCGAATGGTACTTTTAGTAATTTCTTCACCAATGAATTTAGAAACATTAAATAAAGATTATATGGACCCGAGTGCGCGGGAGACTTAATAGTACTATTTCTTTCTTTTTGTTTTTGACAACAGACTTAGGTTTTTGACAATTACGTCTCGTCTCTATGTTACCCTATGGGGTAGAATTTTATCATATTATTTAATTTTCATTACTTTTTTGACAAGAACTTGTAAATCATAACTCAAATTGTATTTGAAACCAACTTGTGATATAAAATATTATTTTTTTAAATTTTCAACACACCCACTATCAACATTTTACAAAGTGGGCGTGGCTAAAATCTAAAAATATAATTTGTGCTTTTAAGCAGTTTCTAAAAGCAAGCTTTCGTAAAAAACCTTTTAAATATTTAATAACAAGTAAATATTCTACACAGAGTTAACGGACAAAGCATTCAATTTGAGCTTAATTTACTGAAATCTTAATTCAGAATTAAACATATCAATAATTCATTCTTTTATACCATTCTCAACAAAATCTTTAGTTTCCCTTTGAATGTTTTTATTTGGATTTATTTCACTCATGGTTGAATTAATTCATAACAAAATTTATTAAACCTTTGAATGGTTAAATGTTTGGTAATTTACAAGAGATTTAAGATGAATGATAGATGATTACATTCTATCATTCTATTTTCAAACATAATTATGAACTTAATTGGCATTTAATTATCATCTTAAACATTTTATTTTGATTTCCAAAGTGTGTCACGTTCGGGTGTCACACTTTGGAAATGAATTTACTTGACTAATCGATATTACAAACAATGCGGGAAAATATGTCACGTTACTAATGTCGCGTGACAAAACATACTAAAGGTTGTAAAATAAAAACCAATGTTAACATTTCATCAACACAATTCTAGATTATTCCATTTTAATTAAAAAAAATCCGTAATGAATTATGTTCCAATTCGTTGATTTTTGCATGGTAGTCGAAAACGATTCAGCAAAAAAGCACATTAAAAGTAAATCTTACTGAAAAAACTTATTTTGTATTCCCTAAAATAACTATTTCAGCCTAACTACAAAAGCCTTAAAGTCGATTTTAAGTGCATAAAGTTGACTATTATTTTAAATTTCGTACCATAAAACAAATTTCAAATATAATTTAATTTAGCATTTTGTTTTTTTTTAATTTTTTGAAATTTCTTTTTATACCCTTCACCATGAGTGGCAAGGGTATATATAAGTTCGTCATTCCGTTTGTAATTTATACATTTTTCATTTGCGATATAGCCATGTCCGTCTATATGTTGAAATCAGCTTTCCGTAGCCCCCAAATAACTTACATACATGATTAATACATCAATATATGGGGAATTCTTCCGGCTCGGTTGCTATTTAAAATCGTCAAAATCGGCCCACAAATGGCTGAGATATAAGGGAAAAAACCAGGACATTACTAAGTCATTAATATAGACAATATGGAAATCTAATGGCAGACATTTCAAAATCCATTGCAACGATGTATATAAGGCTATAGTAAGTTGGACCTACAATGGGTCAAAATCGGGAAAAATATTTTTTAAACCGAATTTTTTTTCATCAAAAATTTTTTTAGTCATAAATTCTTTTGCGAAAAACATTAAAAAAAAATTTTAAAAAAAACTTTATCAAAAAAAATTTCAAAATAAATTTTGAAAAACAATTAAAAAAAAAAATTAATTTTTTCTTGTATACTTGAAAATATTTAAAAAAAATTATTTTAAAGTATAATTTGGTGAAGAGTATATAAGATTCGGCACAGCCGAATATAGCTCTCTTACTTGTTTTATTTACATTCGTTGAAAAAAAAAATTAATTTATTTGATTTATATTTAATTTATTTAATTTATATGCATATGTTGGAAAAAGTTTTCAAAATCTTTTTTTAAATATTTCTTATGGTATGAAAAAAACAAAAGTTCTATTTTAAAATAAAGTCGACTTTAACAAAAATTAACTTTAAAATTTCTTTCATGGTTAGGGTGTTTGATTTTATATTTTTTTGTCACGTTCCGGATACCAGGATACCAATTAATCGACCAAACCTAAGTTTTGCACAAAACATACAGCTACAAATAAGCTATCGAAAAATGTTAATAAGAAAAAGAAAATTTGTAGATTTCTTTATTTTTTTCACATCAAAGGCTGTCACGTTCGCCATATGTTTTTTGGGAATCCTTATAAAACAAAATAATAACGATTATTTCCAGGGGGTCAATGTGCTCTTAGTATTTATTATCTCTTTAAATGCGATAAATTTAAATCTTTAGGAAATAATTAAATAATTCCCTCTTTTTTATTTACATATTTTGCCAATTTAGAACAAAAAGTGTTCAAAAGAGGCTTAAAGCTTTGATTGTTTTGTACTTAAGTTTATGATTTTAGTTTAATGGTATTCAACTAAATAAAATATTAAAGAAAGAAAATCCTTTAAAATCAGTTGTTGCCATGTTGCTGCTTAAAAATACAGAGTTCAAATGTAAATAAACCTTTTAGGACTGCGATAACGTCCTAGCACGATTTAGCAAAAGGAAGTGGAGAACAAATTATGACGACTTATAAGGTGTTTTTGCATAAAAAAAATACACAGATAAAAGTTGTTTTTTTAGTTTTGTTTGATTAGAATTTACCTATACACACATCCAAATACATGAATACACATAAAACCTAAATAAAGATGTATGTATGTATCTATCTAAGTATGATTTTGCACATAGATACATTTATTTTAGTTTAGTAAAGTGTGATAGTTTTGCTTGTGAGCTAATTCACACAAATACACTTAGCCAACAAAAAAGGATATTTTTCTTTATTTTTAAGTTTATAATTTAGATATTTGTTGAATTTTTTATTTAAAAAAATATTAGATTTAAAAAAACACTCACTTTTTAATTTTTTTTTTTATTATTTTTAATATAAAAATAATTTATTTGCTTTTATTATTAATAATTTTGTTTTATTTTATTGTTGCAACCTGAGTTTTTTAGTTGCTTGCTTCTATGTATCTCATCACTAGTTAAAATGTTACAAGTACTGTACTACTGTGTTGTTGTACAAAACATCATTCTCATTTACACACAGCTAAATATTATTTAAAATGGAAACAATTTGTAATGATGATGTTTTCTTTAGTTCAATCACAATTTAAACAAGAAAAATAAAAATTCAAAATTTTCTTTAATTTTCGATCCGTGGTACTTTCTACGACACGTTCGTACCGTTTCAGAGCGTTGTTCAAACTATTGGCCGGCGCACAAAAACTTTTGAAAAGTAAAATCACCAGAGAAGTTTTATTTTTCTATAAACTCATACACAAACACGCATTTTTACTCAGTTCCATAGTTTTGTATGTATGTATGCATTATTATGTACTTGTTCCAAAACCAAACAATATAAAATTTACTCCAGTCGTACCCATCCAATTTTCCACACTCCACCAAACAACAATTGTACAACTACAAGAAGGGAACAAAAACAAACAACAAACAACAAATAATCATTGTAAAAAAAAACATAAAAACGCCACTTTGAAAAATCCGTTGCATCTAAAAATGCATAAACTCACACTCACACACAATTATACACATGGAGAAAGAGAGTGAGTGTTAAAACATAGATACACAAACACACTCTCATAATTAATGGAAAAGAGTCTTCTTTAAAATCAACAACAACAACAATAAAAATAATCCAAAAAACATCCACATGTAGCCAAACATACAGACTTTTTAAGACCCTCGATACTTGTACTTTGCTTTAAGTTGAAAAACCAAAATAGGGGATGTTTTGGATTATATTTCTCTGATGGTTTATACTTCCAATTTATTATTTCATTACATGTGTGTGTGTGTCTGTGTAACTTATTATTTCCAATACCACAACTAGCTTATACTCGAATATACGAATATACACTTTAATTTCTATGCTTACATTCCTAATAATATTAATAAGTACACTTTTTTTTCCAAGTATTAACTCTTTTTAAAACAAAAACAAATTCATTTTTCAAAATACATAAACATACGTGGCTTGTTTGTTAAGTTTATGGCTGTATTTAACTTAAAATCAGTGATCGACACTAATACCAACCAGGGTCCGAACATTATCGGCTATTTAACTGTAAATAACTGGAATAGCTTGTCTGGAATAGCTACTGCAGGTTACCTAGAGTTTCCAAAAAACCGAAGAATTTCAAAACCGAGGTTTCGGTTTTAAAAAATTGAAAACCGATTGGTTTCGGTTTTGTGATAATTTATTAAGTATTCAGTATATCGTCACCTAAAATGCAAAATAACGTAACATCACTTTTCAAGTTCATAGGAGAAGCAAAAAACGATATAAAATGAAAACTACTTGAGATATTGAAACAAAATTTTCAAATTTGAATTACAATGGCCCATAATCATAGTCAAAAATAAAGTACATTTTAAGAGAATTAAACTCGACTTTACTTAAGAATGGACTTTAGGTCTATCATAGACAAGTTAAAGTATACTTCTGACGCTGAAGTCGACTCTAAATATAAAACTAGCTAAAGTTGTTTTTAACTCGTTTAACAACAGCATCAGCTGTTCTTCGCCGAGTAAAAAAGTTCGTCACAAAGTAAAAAATGTTTAAGTTACAAGATATTGGTAGAGATTTTGCAATTATTGAACAGTTATCAATAAAATTAGTACCAAAATATCGTAATTATTATTAATTAATCTTATCTTTTCCATTTTTTCACAACAAACAACTTTCTTTCTTTAGATGTCCCGGTTACTTTTATTGTTTACGTTTTTGTGATTTTTTTTTAATTTTGTATGTCAGCTGTTCAGCGTTGCCACTTGTCTGTTTTTAGTTGTATATTGTATGAAAAATTTTCTACATTTGCGGTGGCACCCAGTTAAAGTCGATTCATTTTAAAACATACTTTGATTTTGACTATGGTTTGCAAATTAATAAAAAGCAGGTTTTTATTTTAAAGTTGATTTTAAAAAGAACCGACTTTAGTGTTTGACTATGATTATGGGCCAATGACTCTAGAAATATATTTTATGAAAAAAAAAATGGCTTACGTTTTTTTGAATTGTTATTTTCTGAAACAAAAAAAACGTATCATCAATATAAATTTTTATGGAAAAATAAAAACTTAAATAAAAATATTTTTTTTATTTTAAATAAAAGCAGTTTATATATACTTTTTTTAATTTTATTATGTTTTTTTTATTTTAATTACTAACGACTACTTTTTTAAACTAAATAAGTTTCTTCATTAAATTTTCATTAAGACTGCAAAAAATATTCAATTGCAACAAATTTATTAAAAACAAGTAAGAGAGCTATCTTCGGCTGTGCCGAATCTTATATACCCTTCACCAAATTATACTTTAAATAAATTTTTTAAATATTTTTAGGTAAACAAAATTTAATTTTTTTTTAATTGTTTTTAAAATTTTTTTTAAAAAGTTTTTTTTTAAAATTTTTTTTTTGGAAAAAAAAATTTATGAGAAAAAAAATTTTTGGATGAAAAAAAAAAATCGGGTCAAAAAATATTTTTCCCGATTTTGACCCATTGTAGGTCCAACTGTAGGTTAACTTACTATGGTCTTATATACATACGTCGTTGCAAAGCCTTATCTACATCGTCGCAATGGACTTTGAAATATCTATCATTAGATCCATATTGTCTATATTAATGACTTAGTAATCCATATATAAATCGAGGTTGTCCCGGTTTTTTACTCATATCTCCGTTATTTATGGACGGATTTTGCTGATTTTAAATAGCAAACTTCTCGAAAGCATGTCTGACAGAATTATAGATGATTTGGATCCCGAAGATATCTGGGGTCTTCAGAAAATTGATTTCAACTAACAGACAGATGGCTTAATCGACTCCGCTATCTATAAGGATCCAGAATGTATATACTTTATAGGGTCGGAAAATTATATTGTTGAAATTACAAACGGAATGACAAACTTATATATATCCTTCTCTCGAAGGAGAAGGATATATATAACTCCGAATATTGACATTTAACCTTGTGGAAGTAAACAATTTTATTCAATGCATTTTAAATACATATCAGTATATTTATTTCATTTAACGAAATTAACTAAACATACATTTAGAGAACTGCCCTAACGAATTTCCTTTAAAAAACAATCTGTTAAATTACACTGGAAAACAGTTCTGTGGCATAGGATGATTATAATGACAATAACAGCAAAAACAACATAAAACATAAATAAAGAAGAAAATACAGAAGAAAAAAAAAACAATTAATGTGAAATCATAGCATGAACTATGTACGATACTACGTAAAGAAAACAGTGAAAACAGAAATCAAAAACAGTTTGAAAGGAAGAAAAAGTGGATGAAAATTGATATTTAGGGGAGAAAACGACTGACAGACTAACTGTGTGTGTTGTGTTAAAGACAAGAAAGAGTAAACAAAATCAGGAAAATAAGCAGACCATCTCAACATTATTTTTTGTTATTATTTATGGTTTATTTTTGGGAGTTCACATTAAACAAAAAAATAAAAACAAAACATGAGAAAAACAACTTTTCTTTTGTTTTCAACACCTAACCAATCGATCTGCCTTTTTTTACGTTTTACTTTAATTTTTTTGCGAGGGTTGAGATCTTTTTAACAGCTGTCAGTGAAACTTTTGTTTTACGTAGAAACACACACACATCTGGAGTGTTTAATAAAACATACATTTTACAATCTTTATTTTAATTTTGTATGTTTTTTCTTTTATCACTTAAAAAGGCTATTGAAAAAAACTAAATAAATTTAATATTTAGAAGTTCTTTAAAAATTCATCATTTTATTTCGTATTTTTTTTTTTTTTTTTATTTACAAAATATTCAAAATTTGACCTTTGACCCCAGAGGCGAAAAAGTTAGGTTTGTCCGATTTTGGTCTGGCTTATAAAATTCGTAATTTTATACCCTTCACATTCGTGAGTTTGTCATTCCGTTTGCAATTTCCACAATATAATTTTCCGACCCTATAAAGTATATATATTCTGGATCCTTATAGATAGCGGAGTCGATTAAGCCATGTCCGATTGTCTGTTGAAATCAACTTTCCGAAGCCCCCAAATAACTTACATATACGATTCATACATCAATATCTCCGGAATTCTTCCGGCTCGGTTGCTATTTAAACTCGAGATATGGCTGATATATAAGGAAAAAACCATGACAACCTCGATTTTTTACCTATATCTGTATTACTAAGTCATTAATATAGACAATATGGATATCTAAAGATAGATTTTTCAAAGACCTTCAAACGAAATATATAACGCCATAGTAAGTTGGAACTACAATGGGTCAAAATCGGAAAAAATATTTTTTAACCCGAATTTTTTTTTCACCAAAAGTTTTTTTTTCGCTAAAAATTAAAAAAAAAAATTTTCCAAAAAATTAAATAAAACAATTTAGGAAAAAACATTTTTGTTTACCAAAAAAAAATATTTAAAATGTTTATTTTGAAGTATAATTTGGAGAAGGGTATATAAGATTCGCCACAGCCGAATACTTGTTTATATTTAAATCGAGCAGCAGTAAAGAATTTTATTTTTCTAGAAATTTGAAACATTTGAACAATATAAATTTATTCAAGGTATTGGCTATTGTTAGCTATTCTGCGCCAAAAGATCTGCTTATCTTTTGAGGCCAAGAATGAAATAAGCCAATATCGGATGCTCTGTTCCAAAGTGAAGCGTATCCCAGAGAGAGTATTCTGCATCGATCGAAACAAATAGTAGTTGGACGGGGCAAGGTCATTCTAAATACTTCTTAACCGGTATTCCAACATGTGGCCGAGCGTTGTCATGATGGACTAATACGGTTTCATGTCGGCCAATGCTCGCTTCAATAGAATCAGTTGCCTTCGGTACTGGTTCCCTGTGATGGTTTGGCCAGATTTCAGCATCTCATAATAGATAGGACCCACCAAATATAGAGCATTACCTTAGCGCCATGGATATTTGGATTTGGTATCGATTCGACTAGTTGGCCGAGCTTCACATACGATCTATTACGCTTCGGGTTATCGTAATGGATCCATTTTTCATCGCAAGTAATGTTTCTTTTGTAGCGTTCAAGCATCATTTCGGACATGCAAAATCGTCATTCAAGGTCTCCCGGCTTCAATTCGTATGGTATTCAATTTCCCTGCTTTTGGATGAATCCTGCTGCTCGTAAACGTTTTGAAATTGCTGCTTGAGTAGCTCCCAATGATTTTGCAAGCTTTTGTTGAGTTTTACAACAATTTTCATGGTCTTCAAACTTTTTGGCTGGCCTGTTGAACGCTGTTATGTTTGTGAAAATTCTAACTACAACCAACCTATGAACCAATATTTTTATACCCTTCACCATGAGTGGCAAGGGTATATATAAGTTTGTCATCCCGTTCTACATTTGCGACCCCACAAAGTATATATATTCTGGATCGTTATAGATAGCGGAGTCGATATAGCCATGTCCGTCTGTCCGTCTGTGTGTTGAAATTAACTTTCCGAAGCCCCCAAATAACTTACATACAGGATTCATACATCAATATCTTCGAAATTCTTCCGCCTAGGTTGCTATATAAAATCGATCCACAAACGGCTGAGATATAAGGAAAAAACCAGGACATCCTTGATTTTTTACCTATTTTTGACCTAGTATATCTGGATTACTAAGTCATTAATATAGACAAGATGGATATCTAATGATAGATATTTTAAAGTCCATTGCAACAATGTATATAAGGCTATAGTAATTTGGACCTACAATGGGTCAAAATCGGGAAAAATATTTTTTAACCCGAATTTTTTTTTCACAATTTTTTCACAAACATTTTTTTTCATTTAATATTAAAAATTTTAAATTTTAAAAACTAATTTTTTTTTTAAATTTAAAAAACAACTTGGGAAAAAAATTAAATTTTGTTTACCTAAAAATATTTAAAATTTTTCTTTTAAAGTACAGTGAGGCCTTGATTATCCGTGATTCGATTAATATTTTTGGATCGATTTAATTTTTTTGCATCGACTAACCGTAATTACCTCTATTATCCGGGATTATAAGCATAATTTTGTTCGATTATCTTTGAACAATGTGAATAAAACGAAAAAGGGGAATTCCCTCTATTGCATACGATGATTCGGAAGCATATACAAAAGTAGATTTTGCTGTTTATGAATGGTTCCGGAAGGAACGATTTAAAGGAGCTCCAATTTCTGGATTAACAGCGAAGAAAAGGCTAAATTATTTCACTCAAAATTAAATAAAAAAGCGACATTGTATTCACAAACTTAATGCAGCAGGAGAAATATAGCTGCTACAATTTTCGTGGAAAAATTAAATGAATTCATATCAATGAAAAAACTCACCAATGAGATAATGGAGATTAAACAGACATTTTTTGAAATTGTTTACCTGTGAGCAGTTTGCCTTAATGCTGAAAACGTTATTGTGAAAGTTTGTCCACCAAATTGGACGATATTGATCCAACTGATGGATCAGGGTGCAATATAAAGCCGTAAATGTCATTATCGAAAAACTATATGTATTAAAAAACTGCTTAAAATTGGTACTCAATTAACCAGGAAATTTGATTATCCAGAATGCTCCCGGTACCGACCATTACGGATAATCGAGGTCTCACTGTATAATTTCGTGAAGGGTTATAAGATTCGGCATAGCCGAATATAGCTCTCTTACTTGTTATACTTATAATCATAACATGATCAAAAATACTCAATAATATGGTCATTAAGCAGAAATCATAATAGGGTCGGTCTCAACCATAATATGATTGTGCTACAAACATAATAATCACAATATGGTTGTATACAATCATATTATGGTTGTGCTAGGTAACTAACGCTATGTAACCGGTATGTGAATCCAATACGTTGAATACTTTGAATTAGTTATCAAGCTGTCTCATTGTAATCAAAAACGGTCAATTGACCCCCTGCTCACGACAAGCACTCGTTAAAATAACTACACACGTAGCTAGTTATGTAACTACTTAGTCACCCTAAATGTTAATAAAAATCACTAGTTCTGGACAGTCTCCTAGAACTGCTGGGATGTTAAAATAACCGGGCAAGTAGATAAGTATGTGTGGTGGTTGAATCTGCAATAAAAATGAGAATAAAACAATTTGTTTCATTTGACACTGTGTTGTGTATTGTTGTCATGCGTTGTGCATTAATTCCAAAAATGTTTGTGGTACAAAAATATTTTTTTGTTTTCGCTTTAATTTTCAAACTTCTTTCGAACAGATAAACAATATTCGGAAGTAGGACAAGTCAAACATATAAATATTTATATATTTGTGCATACGCACACTACAACTACATAGTACGTCCAATGTGGATGAGATTATTTATCACGACTACGCATCTCACAATTTGTGTTTAATCTATATTCTATCTAGTCTACAATTCTTTTGGCAGTAAGAGAGGAAAGTGTGCAAGAGGAGTTGCTGTGAATGAGGATGACGCTTCATGCAGTACACGTGTTACGCATATTGTAAATACTGTTTATTTTTACGCTAACTCAGCGTTATAATGATCTTTTACACTTTTGCTGTAAATGTGATTCGTTTCAATATTTAGCATGAAAAAAATCCCGCAAATAATTGTAAAAAAATATACATATGAGTGTCTGTCTGGCTATACTAAAAGAAAATTACCCCCTAAGGG
Source organism: Calliphora vicina (assembly GCF_958450345.1). NCBI lineage: Eukaryota > Metazoa > Arthropoda > Insecta > Diptera > Calliphoridae > Calliphora > Calliphora vicina. Next base: position 7,317,732 of record NC_088782.1, on the reverse strand, counting down.
TTTTGCAAAGTTGTTTTGCCTTTTAATATTGTAGCCTCTTGAAGTTGCAGTATTTTTGAATTATTTTTTTTCCATTATAAGTGAAAATATAAAACAAATGTTAATTAATTAATTAACCGGAAAGTAATTGTTCTAATGGACACTACTTTAAAACATATTTATTTAGATTTATTTACTACATATTTACATAAACAAATATTCATTACCACGTAATGATTTAAAATGCTATAATAATGATTTTTCTCTACTTATAATTTAGCATTTTAACTCATTACTTTAACGTGCAGATGTCATCGCGGACAACTACTTACCACGGATGCTTACAATATAAGTTATTACTTAATAACATAAAATAAACTTGACCAGGGCTACTAGATAGTTTAAGAAATATGACATGATTTCTGCAACTATTCTGTGTTTTACGCAGTTTGTCGCAAACGTCTTTATGATTAAATACATTTTATTATTATACCCTTCAACATGAGTGGCAAATTCTCTGCGATTTGTTAAGTTTTTCCAAATCAATTTGCCACGTAAAAAACATAAGGTAGACATGTTATATATCAATGATTAGGGGATTTTGTCTATTTTTCAAAAATATATATGGGGGATTTCATGTCAAGTGAACCAACTTTTAAAATCGATGTCTTCCGAGGTTAGACCTATTGGATAGTAATTCAGACACAATTTTTCAACAAGATTGGTGAAGAACTCTCTGAGTTAGAGGGGGTCAAAATTTGACATTTCATCGAAAGACATCGATTTTAAAAGTTGGTTCACTTGACTTGAAATCCCCCATATATTTTTTGACAATTAAGAAATTTATGGAATGCTTTTTTGAAAAATATGACAAAAAATTCGTTTTATTGAGTTTTTGCAAAGATTTTTCAAATTGAAATTAACAGCCTGGCCCACGATTTCGAAAGAAAAACGATTCGAACAAATTTGTATGAAATCTATTCGAAAGAATTTTAAAAACTGAGTGTTTTTCATACAAATTTTTTCGATTCGTTTTTCTTTCGACATCGTGGGCCAGGCTATAAATTTTTAGTTATGAATATTTTTTAATGAAATTTTACAGTTATATCGAACTTTCTATTGAAAATGAAAAAAATAAAAACAAATTTTGAAATTTGTAATCAGAAATCCCGCAATTCCCAAATAAGTATTGAAAAATTCCAAAAATGGGATTTTTTTTAGTTTTTTTGGCTATAATAAAACTGGGTTACCGGAACCCTTTTTAAAATAATTTAGAACATACATATTTGGCCATCTAAAATGGTTTACTATATTTTGATATTTGCTACGCGATTTGAGAATTTTTGTTCTAAAGTTGAATTTTACATAAAAAAATTTACGTTTTTTGAATGGACCTGGTCCTCTCGGTATCAACAATTTTCAAATTTTTTTTCATTTAGTTTAATATTTGTTGTAAAGTTAGCTTTCCTAATACATCTTCTTAGACACTTTTTAGATAAATTAAAAAGGTAAAAAGTACTTTTTTTCCCCAAAAACTAGCGAAAATCGCCTTTTTATACCCTTCACCATGAGTGGCAAGGGTATATATGAGTTTGGCATTCCGTTTGTAATTTCTACATTTTTCGAACCCACAAAGTATATATATATTCTGAATCGTTATAGATAGCGGAGTCGATATAGCCATGTCCGTCTGTCCGTCCGTGTGTTGAAATCAACTTTCAGAAGCCCCCAAATAACTTACATACACGAATGATACATCAATATCTCTGAAATTCTTCCGGCTCGGTTGCTATTTAAAATCGAGAAAATCGGTCCACAAATGGCTGAGATATAAGGAAAAAACCAAGACAACCTCGATTTGTGACCTATTTTTGACCCATATCTGGATTACTAAATCATTATTATAGACAATATGGATATCTAATGATAGATATTTCAAAGACCTGTGCAACGACGTATATATGACCATAGTAAGTTGGACCTACAATGGGTCAAAATCGGAAAAAAATATTAAAAAAAAAATTTAAAAACTAAAAAAAAATTTTTTTTTAAATTAAAAAAAAAAATTATAAAATTTTAAAAAAAAAATTTGAAAAACAATTTCGAAAAAACAACTGGAAAAAAATTTAAATTTTGTTTACATAAAAATATTTAAAATTTTTATTTTAAAGTATAATTTGGTGAAGGGTATATAAGATTCGGCACAGCCGAATATAGCTCTCTTACTTGTTTAAATTCAAATGCAAATAAGTTTTAACTCAGTCATTATTTTTAAACAATTCGTTTTTGATTTGACAAATACATTTGTTGTTAATCCAACGAAGGATGACATGGAGAAAATCGGGAAATATTTGGACCCGCTGTTATCAAAAATCTGGAGTAGGGTGGGTAAAAATGTTGAAAATTAAATTTTTAAATGCGAATATCTGCTAAGTTATTAAAGATATTTGATTTTTTGTAGTGATTGATGATCTGATTCTATATACATATGTAATTGTTCGTTCGTTTTAAAAATTAAACATGCCCGAGGTGTCACCTGGCTGCACCCCTGGTAGGTTCATGCGATCAAAATTCAAAACTTAAACTCGACAATACTACTACAATAATTAGGCCCTAAGGGCTTACAATCTAAAATAAATGAAATAAATAAATAAAAAATACTTCTCCTTTCATTCAAATCGGACTAAGGGTTTAGAAGTTACCTCTTTACTTTCTAGTAAGTCAAATTGGTCAAAATCGGGAAAACTATTTATTAACCCGAATTTTTTGTGACCAAAAAAATTATTTTTCCTTGCAATTGTTTTCATTATTCCAAAGAACTATTTTTTTAATATTTTTTTTTGTCAAATAAAAAATTTCGAAATTTTTTTTTTTCACCCCCTGGATCTGCTCCTATAATATTAGGATTATAAAATATCATAATATGATCCTTTTTTGCGATTTTGATCTTGAAGATGAAGTTTTTTTTATTCTATATGTTCGCAATTTTTGTTCTTTATGACATGGGCTACAACTTTGCCTCAGAGAGTAAATCAAAATTCCCAACTGTTTGCAAGATATGAGCCTGAGAAAATGAATGACTTTTTTGCAAAAATGACACCGAGGTCCCAAATCTTTTGGGCCCCATATTAAAAAAGTGCATGACTTTGGGCAAAACTGGGAGACAAGGGTCTTTTTTTTTGGTCTTTTATCACGTATTGGTGTCCGTATATGGTTATATTTCCAAGACTTAAAAAATTACCCCAAGTTTGAACACAATTTAATTATGAATCCAGCTCAATTACAACATGATTTTTAACCCCTTTAAGACGACATGGCCATATATATTATAGAGTATTTGGGATCATAATTTAATTGTAGTTATAATTTTCACAAAATCAATCATATAGCGACAATCATGTAATTATAAAATCAAGTAAATAACATTGAAATAAATTGTATTTAATCATAAAGTCGTTTGGGACAACCATTCTCAGCGTGTAATTGTAAGTTATTGCCATGTTTTCCAGGGATAAAAACAAAACATTTGATAGATTAAGGTTTATGGCAACTGCGCAAAATTTTATGTTCTTGTTCCAAATAAGGCTGTTTTCATTTGTAGAAATTGCGAAACTAAGAAACCATAGAAACTTCTATAAACCAAAAATTGGTTGCTGCTGGCTTGGATTTAAGTTTGAATTCGAGCATTTATTTCAAAAAACTAAATTTCTTCTTGTAACGTGTGTTTTTGTGGCAAATTTCTTTACCCCATTGTTTCATATATGCTTTTATTTTTTTTTAAATTTTAACTTTTTTCTTTAGCATATTTATTTACACACTTCCTTTATGAATCATTCGCCAAAAAGCACATGGACGCTTAAATGTAAATGTTCATGTACTTGCGTGGTAGTTTTCTGCTGAGTCATTGTTGAGTGGGTGTTAAACAGTTATTGAAACCAGCGTTTAAAATAGCTGCTATATTAGTCATAAGTTGCTTTAATAAAAATAGTTACATTTACTTTTTCATTCTTGAATAACATTGCTATTAAAAGTATGTTTGTAGTAGTAGTTGCGGTTTGGGTTCACATATTGCAGTTTCTAGTCACACATATAAACAGCATTCATCTAGTGTTTGTGGTGCAGTGACTAAAATATATTTTTAAGCTTTAGCTATTACCGGTTGTATTTATATTGAATTTGTATATTACGCACACAATATTAGCAAATAGCGGCAACTGGCAGTAGCACAACCAAAACAATTAAAATTTCTGCTAAACGAAAACAAAAAAAAAACATAGTTATGGTTACCACAACATAGTGCAACACAAAAAATATAACCATATACGGACACCACCATGTGATAAAAGACCAAAAAAAAGATCGGTGTCTCCCAGTTTTGCCCAAAGTCATGCACTTTTTTATGGGTCCCCAAAGATTTTAGGCCTCGGTGTCATTTTTGCAAAAAAGTCATTCATTTTCTCAGGCTCATATCTTGCAAACAGTTGGGAATTTTGATTTACTCTCTGAGGCAAAGTTGTAGCCCTAGTCATAAAGACCAAAAATTTTGAACATATAAAATCAAAAAAACTTCATCTTCTAGATTAAAATCGCAAAAAACTTTAAAAAATTCGATTTCTTTTACCTTTTTCCCCTGTTTAGGTTCATAGGTAGCAAACCGTTAAAAATTCAAGGAAACAATCAACTGCAAAAATGTACCTAAGATCTCAATAAACAACTTTCTAGAACATATGAACTTCCTAGGAATGAGTCTTAACACCGTTTAGATATGTCAATATAAGTTAGTAAGAAAAAACTAAAGGAATGAAGTGTTTTGGGCCATAAACTATTAAATTATTATAAGCATACTTTTAGGCAGTGTTTAAAAAGCTACGATAACTAACAAATTTTTAACTGTTGCTACAACTACTGCTTCAAAAAAGTGTATGTAGCGGTAGCAGTAGCATTTGTCTTTTTTCGTTTTCTTGTTTTTTTAAAACTACTGCTACCTTCAAAATATAAAACTCGTAACAGAGCAGTAGTAATAAAAAGTAATAAAAACATGAATTGTAAATGGAGTAGTAGTATAAAAATACAAATCATTGCTACTGCTCTATATCGAGTTTTAATTTTTAAGGTAGCAGTAAAGTAGCAGTTGATGCAGCAGTTAAGGTAGCAATAAAAGTAGTCAAAAAAGAAAATCTTCAGTCATAACACCAAAATTGACAGAATTAAACACTGTGTGTTGTTTTTGTTTTGAGAGAGTTTGAAAGAATTATTAGCTGCTACTTCAACTGCTACTTCTTCTACTACCTCAACTGCTACTTCTATTACTACTAAATTTTAAAAGTAGCAGAATTAATAAGGTAGCAATAGAAAATAAATTACTCTGCTACTTTTAAATTTTTCTTTCATTAGTACTACTACAACTACTTCTACCAAAATGTGAAGGTAGCAGTAGTAGTAGTAATTATTGACTCCGAGTTTTTATTAATTTTTTAACTAGACTACTTGTGTTTTTTCGTTGCTACTGCTACTTGTAGACTAGTTTTTTAAACACTGCTTTTAGGCAGCTTAAAAAAATGTATTTCTAAATTTATTTCGAATTTTTTTAAGTTTTTTGCGATTTTGATCTTGAAGATGAAGTATTTGCGATTTTATATGTTCACAATTTTTGTTCTTTATGACAAGGGCTACAACTTTGCTTCAGTTAGTAAATCAAAATTCCGAACTGTTTGCAAGATATGAGCCTGAGAAAATTATCACTTTTTTGCAAAAATGACACCGAGGCCCCAAATTTGTTGGGTTCCATATTAAAAAAGTGCATGACTTTGGGCAAAACTGGGAGACACGGGTCTTTTTTGTTTGGTCTTTTATCAGGTACTGGTGTCCGTGTCCGTATATGGTTATATTTCCATGACTCAAAAAATTACACACAATATTATCATACGTTTAGTTATAATGTGATTTTTCTTTTATTCTGTTATTAATATCAATTTGTCATTTCTGTATTTTATTAATGAAAGCACTTGATGCTCAAAGTCTTTTCTTTAATAACACCCAATTGTTATTTATAGCCAGCCTTTACACATACGTATATGATAATTAAATGAACAAATGAAATTTTAAATATTAAATCCTACAATTTTTAAATAGCCTTAGCATTTATCTTAGGTCTTGCTAAGTTATATTAATTTATTATCTGTCTTGTGGGCGGAACAAAATTCAAGGCTAATTAAGGCATTTACAGACGAAAATACTGAGTATAAATATTTGTCAAAAACCCAAGTATCTGAATACAATTTCATCGTCCAAACAAAAATTGTATTAGATTTTATAAAAATAACGAATTTAAACGAATAATGTAGATTATCTTTATCCCAGAAACTAGCTCTTAGTATTATAAAATTGAGAGTACTTTTGTTTTCTTTAGGGTTAAATTTTATTTACATTTACACAAATTATATTTCAAGTTTGGAATAAATCTTTAAAATCATTACTTATGTATGTCTCTATATTGTACATACCCATACATATTTCAAATTTTAAAACCACTCATCAGTATTTTATAAATTTGTATTAAAATGTATTGTGTCTATGTAGTATATTTTTATATATTTAGTACAGGTATCCATAGTATTAGTACCTCATTGAGAAGCCATTTAAATTTTTGTTTTGAAATTGAAAACAAAATTACTTTACGAATATGCCTAGTTACTTAAATAGACTTACTAATGTTTTTGTAGTTGCAATTATTGCAAGTTTATTTAAATTTCTGCAAAGAAAACAAGTATGAATATTATAATGTTTGCAAAAGTAATGGGAACAACAAAATATTTTAAAATTTTCAAATTATAAGAAATTTTAATTGAAAATGGGCCAATTTCTCGAGAAATATTTACTTATTTAAGAATGTCTGAAGAATATTGAGGGAAATATACATATAAGTAAATATCTAGATGAAGGTAATTTACAAATTAACGCTTAATATGTTTTTGCATGCATTCCGGAGATATTAGCCGAATTTTCTGGGGATCGAACAAAATCCACTTTATACAAATATACAAATCGAAACAGAAACAGTTCCTGCATCAATTTACTAATGTCCGTCCATCTGTCTGTCCATGTAAAAATTGCAATAATTGTACAGGTCGCAATTTTTGAGGTAGTGTATGGAAATTTGCCGAGTCACTATTTATTGGGCGAATCAAACTGAATAAAATCTCTCCATTATTTAACATAGCCCACATACAAATATCTTCCTGAGGCAGGACTTTATTGCCGATAAGTGCCCGAACAAATACATATGTTTTATTGTGTGTATAATTTAAAAATGCGGGATTCACAACAGATGGCATATCTTTTGAACGCGTTTTTTAATAACACAGTGCAACACGAAAAAATAAAACCATATAAGGACACCACCTCTTTAATAAAAGACAAAAAAAGGCCCGTTTCTCACAGTTTTGCCCAAAGTCATGCACTTTTTTTATGAGCCCCCAAAGATATGGGGCCACGTTGTAATTTTTGCAAAAAAGTGACCATTTTCTCAGGCTCATATCTTGCAAACAGTTTGGAATTTTGATTTACTTTCTGAAGCAAACCTGTAGCCTTTGTCATAAAGAACAAAAATTGCGAACATATAGAATCAAAAAAACTTCATCTTCAAGACCAAAATCGCAAAACTGGGGACACGGGTGTTTTTTTTTTGGTATTTTATCACGTAAGTGATAAGTGAATGCAAGAACTGGAGGGGCATTACCCTATTAAATGCTATCTCCAAGCTAATGGCAACGATTCTACTAGAACGCATTCAACCATCAGTAGAATCTATACTGCGCAATGAACAAGCAGGATTCCGTACTGGTAGATCCTGTGCTGACCACATTAATTCTCTACGTATCATCATTGAACAGTCCAAGGAATACAACACACACCTTTACCTTCTTTTTGTTGACTTTGAAAGAGCCTTTGACACAGTATCAAGGGTTCACTTGTGGGATACACTTTCTTCTAAAGGTATTCCCAATAAAATTGTTATGCTCATCCGAGAACTATATAACGAGTCCACCAGTCGAGTACGTTTTAATGGTAACACCAGTGTACCATTTTCATCCTCTGCTGGAGTGAAACAAGGCTGTATTCTATCACCTACATTATTTCTTCTGCTTCTTGACAGTGTACTTGAGCAAACCAATATCGAAGCCCCAAATGGCATACAGTGGAACATGGCCGAAAAACTCAATGACATAGATTATGCCGACGACATTTGCCTAATGGCACACCGCTTCGATGATATAGAAGCTAAATTAAAACAACTTTCTGTAAATGCGAAGAAGATCGGTTTGAAAATTAATTTAAAAAAGACAAAGCTTATGCGTATACACAACTTCAATCACGCCGCTAAAACTGGAAAATATCGTAATACAAGATGTGGAATCATTTAACTATCTTGGAAGCGTAATTACAAAAGATGGCGGCACTACTGATGATATACAGGCGCGAATAAATAAAGCAAGAGTTGCATTTCAATCATTGCATAAGGTATGGAGAACCAACACCATCAGTAGGAAAACAAAACTACGGCTCTTTGACTGCAGTGTAAAGTCTGTGCTGTTGTATGGCTCTACTACATGGGGAATAACACAGTCCAATTTAAAGAAACTTCAAGGTTTTATAAACCGATGCTTGCGCCGGATTCTTTGTATTTTCTGGCCAAACACCATATCAACGGAAGACCTCTTAAGACTTACAAACAACACACCAATAGAACACGAAATAATGAAGCGAAAATGGACATGGATTGGCCACATTTTAAGAAGACCTGAAGATGATATCACCCGATCAGCACTTCAATGGAACGCTCATGGTCATCGTAGACCTGGAAGACCACGCACTACGTGGATAAGAGCGGTTAAACAATAATGTAATACTGTTAATAAGTCATGGAACCAAATTAAGTATCTTGCCAGGGATCGAAGAAAATGGAAGGAAATTGTAAATGCCCTATGTTCAACATGAACTTTTATTTTTTTATATTACATATATGTATTTCTATGATTATTTTAATATAAATAAAGGACATATATATATATACATATATATATATATATAAAGTCGACTGTAAATATAAAACAAGCTGAAGCTGTTATTAACTCATTTAACAACAGCAACAGCTGTTTTTCGCCATGTAAAAAAGTTCGGCAAAAAGTAAAAAAAATTAAGTTACAAGAATTTGGCAGAGATTTTGCAATTATCAATAAAATTAGTACCAAAATATTCTAAATATGATATTAATCTTATCTTTTCCATTTTTCCACCACAAAACACTTTTTTCTTTAGTTGTCCCGGTTACTTTTATTGTTTACCTTTTTTGGTTTTTGTTTTAATTTTCTATGTCAGCTGTTCAGCGTTGCCACTTGTCTGTTTTGTGTTGTATATTGTATGAAAACATTTTCTACATTTGCGGTGGCACCCAGTTAAAGTCGGTTCAATTTAAAACATACTTTAATTTTGACTATAGTTGGGAAATAATATAAAGCTGGTTTTTAATTTAAAGTTGTTTTTAAAAAGAACCGACTTTAGTGTTTGACTATGATTATGGGCCAAAGTGTTTTTGTTGTTTTTTGTACCAAAAAAGCGTCATATTAGGGAAGTTTTGCTTTACATCATTAATTTAAAAAAAAGTGCAGCTGAACCACAAGAATTGGAGGCATTACTCCAGGAAGATTGTTGTCGAATTCAACAAGTGCTTGCAAAATCATTGGGAGCTACTCAAGCAGCAATTTGAAAATGTTTGCAAGCAGCAGGATTCATCCAAAAGCGTCCATACGAAATGAAGCTGAGAGCTGTTTGAACGCTATAAAAGAACATAATTTTTGCATTACTTGCGATGAAAAATGGAGCGTAAGAGATGGTATGTGTGTGAAGACCGGCCAACCTGCCGAATCGACACCAAAGCCAAGTATCCATGGCGCTAAGGTAATGCTCTGTATTTGGTGGGAGCAAAAGATTCCTATTTATTATGAGCTGCTGAAATCTGAACATACCATCACAGGGAACCTCTACCGAAAGCAACATATTCGTTTGAAGCGAGGATTGGCCGAAATATTCAGAATTTGCGGTCAGACATGAATTCTTAATATTCCATCATGACAACGCTCGGCCACATGTTGCAGTACCTGTTAAGAACTATTTAAAAAGAAGTATCCAGACCTTGCCCCGTCCGTCTACTATTTGTTTCGATGAATGCAGAATGCTTTATCTGTGATACGCTTCGCTTCAGAACAGAGTATCCGAAATTTGTGATTATGCTACAGACGACTAGAGACAAATTTGTCTGACAGACTTGACAAAATTTTGGCGATCTGTGATCAATAATTTAAACAAATTAAAAATGTATTTCCTATTTAGTAAAATGCTAAAAAGTCTAAATATTTTTATATCAACCTGCGGGTCAAATTTCAAATCCATCCATCCATCTATATATCTATATATATGTTTAACCGTATGCTGTTTATAAGTTTAAATGTGCATTGAATTGAAGTGAAATATCTGGATAAAGACTTAAGTGTTAGGTAGCAGCGATAAATTAAATCTAATTTCAATTGTAAGATAAGAGGTACAAATAAATTGAAGAAAATAAAGTGCATGAAGAAATCATCATCATCATCAGCAGCAGCAGCAAACACAAACAAAAACAACAGCGAAAAACTCAACTCAACTAACGACTGCAGCCACAAACAATACAATATTGCACCAACAATGAGGGGCCATCATTTAGTTTATTTAGAATGAACCCAGAGCATTGAACCCATAAAACACTGCCTGTTAAACTATTGAATAATACAACTACAACAACTACAGCAACAACAACTACACAGAGCTTTCTTTATAGAGTACAAAGTGTATATAACATGACTGGACTGGAATACTACGGAACGGGACGTACCGAACCAAACGTGCAGTAATGATGAGCGAGTGAGTGCATTGTTGTACCAACTACGAGCGAGTATTACTTTTTTAGAACATATTGTGTTGTTCTAAATACCCAGCAGTTCTACAAATAGTCAATGTATCCCTTATAGACAGTAATTATCACTAATGTCAGATTACTTGGCTGACTCCAAGGCGAATTTATACAAGGTGGAGTCAGTCAAACAGCTGATAATTTTTTTTTCGCTTTTTGGTTCTAACAACTGTCAAAGCTTGTTTTTATATTTAAATATCTACATATTCTAAGCTTATTAACAAAATATTTATTGTTTACATAAATAAGTAAAGCCCTCACTATTCAATTATCTACACTATATTATGTTTAAATACTTATTTGTTTAATTTTTCAATTTGTTTTTTTTTGACATTTGACACCACCTTGTATGAATTCGCCTTGGCTGACTCTAATTTATATATTTTAGAACATTTGACATGTATGTGCTCTTTGTAGTTCAGATATAAGTCAATTGGTTACTTTATACATCCCATGTAATCAAGCGTGATGACAATTGTCCCTATTAGTGTCTCTAAGTAATCTAAAATGTAGTCACTTTAAAGTTTTATTTTGTAACGAACTTTAGGCAATAGTTATTGGGTATATGACTTAAAAATGCGAGATTTACAATAGCTGGCGTATCTTTTGAAAGCGGTTTGTCATTTTGTAGGATACTTATCTGCCATAGTGTAAATAACAAAGTTTTTTTTTGCTTCGAAAATGTCGATTTTGTGCCAACAAAGCGTCATATGCGGGAAGTTTTTCTTTACTTCTTTTATTTGAAAAAAGTCTCGTTGAAGCACACCGATGGCTCGCCGAAGCTTATGGTGAATGTGTTCCATCGGTTTCAACGGGCGAGAGTTGGTTTGTGCGGTTCAGAAGTGGTGATTTTGATACGGAAGACAAAGATCGCCCAGGCCAGCCAAAAAAGTTTGAAGACTAAAAATTAATCCATGAAGATTGTTGTAAAACCCAACAAGAGCTTGCAAAATCATTGGGAGGTACTTAAGCAGCAGCTGGATTCATCCAAAAGCAGGGAAATCGGGACCATATGAATTGAAGCCGAGATACCTTGAAAGAAGATTTTGTATTTTGTAAAATCATTTTTGCACCGAATCATTACTTGCGATGAAAAATTAATGTATTACGATAACCCGAAGCCAACCAGCCGAATCGACTCCAAAGCCAAATATCCATGGCGCTAAGCTAATTCTCTATATTTGGTGGGAGCTAAAGTGTGTTATCTATTATGATCTGCTGAAATCTGACCAGACTATCACAGGGAACCTGTACCGATCGCAACTAATTCGTTAGAAGCGAGCATTGGCCGAAAAGCGCCCAGAATATGCGGCCAAACATGAAACCTTAATATTCCATCATGACAACGCTCGGTCACATGTTTCAATACCTGTTAAAAAGTATTTAGAATAAAGTGGTTGGGAAGTTTTTTCTCATAGTTCCTTTATAGTCCAGAAAGTGCTCCGTCCGACTACTAAATATTTGCTTCCAACGATGCAGAACGCTCATCCTTGGTCTCAAAAGATGAATAGTTCCTTTGGCTTGGAATCCTTATGTTCCCAGAAAGTTGGGATAGGGTCATAGCTAACAATGGCAATTACTAGGGTATTCAATTAATCGGGTTTCTGGTTTAATCGGTTCATCGAGCAAATAATTAATCGGGGTTCAGATTTAATCGGTTAATAATCGGTTAATTTTAAATTATTCGATTAACCGAATAATTTCTATTTTAATTTTTAACTGAAAATAAAACCACGAATTCTGTGTACTTATTTAAGTATTTCATTAATAAAATGAACAAAAACAAAACATAACAATTCAACCAAAAAATAAATAATTCTCTTTAGTTTTAATACAACTTGACTTGATTGTAGATGTTGGATAAATCGAAAGTAAGACATGATAAAGAATATCCAATATCTCAGTTCTTTTTTTAGTTTTTCTAAGCATAGAAAATTATCCATTATACCATTGAAGTCCTTTTTGGTTTTTTTTTTTAGATTTTGAATACTTTTTCGATAAGTTCTGATGAAATACTCGTTTCACTAATGTCTCCAGTTTCGTCTATTATCATGTCCTCCTCCGACAAATACATGTAAATTAAATACTCACTAAACATGATTCTTGGATGTTCGAAAAATACGTAATTTTAATTTGACATTTGAATTTGAATTAGAACTAGGGTTTTTAATTTCCCGGGTACCCAGCTATTCCCGAAATATATAATGATACTGTAAATTAGGAATATTATATCCAAATTTCATATAAAAACTTAGACCGTTTTCTCATTAGGCGATTATCTTTTTTCCCAACGAAAAACTGCAGATTAAAGAAATTTGGTTTTCTCAATGTCTCATTTTCTTCTATTCTGTCGCAAAGCTAACCCGACCTCATCTGCCAATTATTTATTTATCGTACAGATAAATTCAATCAGCTGACTGCTGTTCATAGTATGTATGTGTTTGTGTTTTTGTAAACGAAATTAAATAGATTTTATAAAAAAAAGTTTAATAGAGGAATTAACATTAATTTGATGGAGGATGAACACGAAAAACATGAGTGCCAAGTGAATGCTGAAAAATTTTATCATGCCAGACCTAACTACCTGGCAGACATGGAGGATAATGAATATTTCAAAAGATTCCGGCTTTCGATGGCCACGTTAAACAGCTGATTTACGTAAACATGTTGTCAATTGAAGGCAGGGTTCCCAACATTCACATCTATTTTGAGAGGTATTGCCAACTGAAAATAATCTTTTTTGTCGGTATATTGAGAAAAACAAAATTGTTAACGGACAGTTTATCGGCCTAATAAATTTATGTCGACATTTAGTAACAGGCAGTTTGTCGATACATTGAGAAAACGGGCCTTAGTGTTATAATTATTAAATATCAGAGCTTCGAATTAATTAATAAAATTTGAGCTTAATTCACTAAAATCTTAATCCGTAATTAAAAAATGTCAGCCTTTCATTCCATAAATCCATTCCTAATATTTAATTTTTTAGATTCATTCCAAAGCCTTTGTATTTTCGTCAGTTTTTAATTCCCGGGATTCCCGACAAAAATCCAGGTAGTGAAAAATTGGCAAAATTCCCGGGAAATTTGTACCGGGAATTCCCAGGATAAAAACCCTAATTAGAACGGAAAAATAAATACAAAATAAATATATTAAAGTGCAAAAAAAAAAATAGATTTCGGTTAATCGGTTAATCGAAACAAATTAATCGGTTTATTTGTTATTTGAAAATCTTAAATTTTAAATTATTCGCACAGTTAACCCACCAAAATTAATCGGTTAACCGATTAACGGTTAATCGATTGAATACCCTAGCAAATACTTTGAATAAATTTATATTGAACAAATGTTTTAAAAGAAAAGCTCAAAATTTTAAAATATTTTCGAGAGTCAATGTCCCTTTGTAATCTTTATAGTGTTTATAATGATCATTTAACAGTCCCTTGTTAGATCAATTTAAAGTAATTAAAGCCTAATTGTATTTCTATTTAAGAACATGTAAAAGTAACTAACCAGTAAGGTAGCTAGTAAAATATATGACTCCATATAATCAGTATGTGAATCCTAAGCATTGATTACATTGGACCATCTACCAGACAGTCTCTTTGTAATCTATGAAGAGTCAATTGAGCCCCTGCTATTTATTTAACTAGTGGTTGCACTAAATGTTAGGTAAAATCACTAGTTAAGGACAGTTTTCCAGAACTGCTGGTTATGTAGTTAGTTGTATTTATGTTTGAATGTGAATTGCCTAGATGAAATACGAGTTCGAAATTGAAAACAATTATTCTATTCAGAAAACTCAATAATAAGTACAAACGAAAATGTAAACTAACTATAGGAGTAATAAGTATTTATGTTTTTCATTGGTTTTTCCCAATATCAAGCTTGTGTTTTTTATAGTTTTTACAATAAATAATGATTTAAAATACATAGGCGTTGCAAAGATCAGAAGATATTGCTAATCAACAACATCCCAATAATGAAAATATGTAATATTCTATTTTTAATAGCATTTACTTTAATACAAACATTTGAACATTCGAATATACAGTAATTATCTTTTAAGTTTTCAAGTAATTAACAAAAATTATAGAATTGAATTGTTCCTTTGACTATAAAAATTACGCTCTATGATTGAATATTGATTATTATTTTCATTAGAAGCCCTAAATATTGAAAAGGTTTTCCAAAGAATGTGTTTTTTATAGAGGCGGATAACTTTAAATTGAAATAAAACATAGAAAAACGTTTTTAATATCCATCCAATTGGATTTATTAATTAACTATTAGGAATATGAATTCAAAATTTAGGATTTGTTTAAAATGTTTAGCTTTATTTTTTCACATTTTATACAGTATAAATTTATTCAAAGTATTGGTTATTGTTAGCTATGACCTTTTCCAATCTTTCTGGCAACATATGGCATCCGATCCAAAAGAACTGCTCATCTTTTGAGGCCAAAAATTAATCAAACCAATAGCACATACTCTGTTCTGAAGTGAAGCGTAACCCAAAGAGAGTAGTAGTCTGACGGGGCAAGATCTGGACTATAAGTTGGGTGAGGCAAAACTTTTTAACTTTTTAACAGATATTGCAACTAGAGATGCGAATCGGGACTGATTTTTGAAAATCCCGGGGATCGGGATTTGGTAAAGAATCCCGAAAACCCCACCCGGGGTTTCGGGATTTGGTTTCGGGAAATTTAAAATCCCGAAAATTATAAGAAAGAAACGTACATAATTATGTCTTTACACAGAAAAAACTATTTCTTAAACCGTTTCAATTCAAATATTTGTCACATATTGAACTGGTTTCAATTATTTCATAATTAAATCAAGTATTCATTTGCTCAAAAACTAAATTTTCTGATATTTTCTATTGAATTTTGAGTTTTGAATTTGATTATTTTGACAATTGAATATAAAATTTTCGTTATTGGTTGAATTTCAAATACAAAAATTATTGAATAGATAATTTTCGTAATTGAAAACACATTTTTGTTATTTTTTGTGTTTCAATTACGAAAATTATCTATTCAATAATTTTTGTATTTGAAATTCAACCAATAACGAAAATTGTATATTCAATTGTCAAAATAATCAATATTTATGACAATATTTATGAAAAACGGGATTTGGAAAATCCCGAAAAACCCGGGATTTAAAATTGAAAAATCCCGGGCTTCGGGGTTTAAGAAATCCCGAAAACCCCGGGATTTTCGGGAACGGGATTCCCCGTTTGGCATCTCTAATTGCAACATGTGACCTAGCGTTGTCATAATGGAATATTACGGTTTCATGTCTGGGCGTTTTTTGGCCAATGCTGGCTTTAAACGAATCAGTTGCGTTCGGTACAGGTTCCCTGGTCAGATTTTAGCAGCTCATAATAGTTAAGACTCTTTTGTTCCGCCCAAATAAAGAGAATTACCTTGCGACATGGATATTTGGCTTTGGTGTCGATTCGACTGGGTGGCCGTGCTTTACATATGATCTCTCTCTTACGCATCGGGTTATCGAAATGGATCCATTTTTCATCGCAAGTAATGATTCTGTGCAAAAATTATCGTCTTTCAAGGTCTGTCGGCTGAATTCGTATGGTACCCAATTCCTCTGCTTTTGGATGAATTCTGATGCTTGCAAACATTTTGAAATTGCTGCTTGAGTAGCTCCCAATGATGTTACAAGCTTTAACTGAGTTTGACAACAATATTCATGGAGTAATGCCTCTAATTCTTGGTCTTCAAACTTTTTTTGGCTGGCCTGGGCGATATTTGTCTTCCGTGTCAAAATCACCACTTCTGAACCGCACAAACCATCACTCGCACATTGAAACCGAGGTGTGCTTTTTTAAAATTAAAGAAGGTAAAGCAAATCTTCCCATATATGAAACGTTTTTTCTGTTTTATTTAAAGTTCGCCGCCTCTATAAAAAACACCCTTTACCTTTTATAATCGTAATCAATACCGAACTATATTTCTAACAACCATAGGACGAAGGAGCAACTAGCTATGAAGCTGATTCTTCCGTTGTACGAAGCTCTTTGTACGCTATTTGCTCTTACAAAAGTCTTGTAGGAACAAACAAATATTGACTTTAAACATTAATTACTTAAACAATATAAATGTACCTATTAGTACAATACACCAATATTTGTATATTTATCTTTCTATTAAAAGATTTTTGCAATTATCTAAAAATTTTTCAACAAATCGCTATAATTCAAAACACCTGTGTGAACGTTTAATTAATTTAAATTAAAATTTTAATTATTGAATGAATACAAAATAGATTTTCATCTACTGATTAAACCACAGCATACCCTTTATTTTCACATTAAATTCAAAGCATCATCTGTTCATTTATGTAACATAATCTACACAACAATTATAACAACTGACGACGTACTTGTGGCTCCAAACCATGAACACATGGCAACCAACACTCACTCTCTGCCTTCATCACTGTCAGTCAAAGTTAAGAGCCATTGAAATGGAAACTGCCGGCCGGCCAGACGGACGGCCAATATAAACTAAATCTACGAGATAAATGTTTGAAACACAAGTGGGTTTAATAAGTTGGTTTGGAGAAACCGCAATTGACATTAATAGAAATATTATGTGGTTGATTAATTTATAACTCTATCAGAGATTAAGTTTTTTGTACAAGTAGCTTTTTTTCTTAAACGAGAGAGGGTGAAATTACATAAATTGATTTGGTTACAACAAGTCAAAAGTTATAACTTTGTTATAAGTTTTAACCACATACGATTTGAAATTTAATTTGCTACTATGTTGAATACTAATACTAGCACTGGAAGAAAATTTCGATTTATTTCAGAAATATTTATAGATAAATATATCCGCTATAGTTCCGGTTCGGTTGCTATTTAAATTCGGCCCTCACATGGCTGAGATACAAGCAAAAAACCACAAATGCCTCGATTTTTGATCTATATCTGGATAACTCAGTCATTAATAGAGCTAGTATGGATATCTAATGAAAAATATATCAAAAAACATCCTAAATTTTTAAATTTTTGAAAAAGATTTTTTTTTGGAAATTTATTAGTGAAAACAATTTTATGAATAAATGCTTTTCCCGATTTTGGCAAAAGCCTTTGAAATATCTATCATTAGGAAACCATATTGTCTATATTAATGACTTAGTAATCCAGATATAGGTCAAAATCGAGGTTGTCCTGGTTTTTTTCTTAAATCTCAACCATTTGTAGGCCGATTTTCTCGATTTTAAATAGCAACCGAACTGGGTATATAGCATATATATTCATGTATGACTCATGTATGTAAGTTATTTGGGGGCTACGGAAAGATGATTTCAACATAAAGACGGACATGGCTATATCGACTACGCTATCTAAACGATCAAGAATATATATATTTTGTGGGGTCGCAAATGAAAAATTAAGAAATTAAATTTTTTCATGTGAAGGACCTACCTAGGGTCGATTTTTTTGGAATATCAGTTATATTTCGGATACATTCGGTGTTGAACAGCTTTCCTTTTGAAACATTTGACCTTTTCCCATCTTTCTGGCAACATATGGATTTCCAGCCAAAAGAACTGCTCATCTTTTGAGGACACGAATCTAGCCAATTTCGGATACTCTATCTTAAGTGAAACGTATCCCAGAGAGAGCATTCTGAATCGATCGAAGCAAATAGTAGTCGAACGGGACAAGTTCTGGACCAAAAGGCGGGTGAGGCAAAACTTCCCAACCACTTCGTACTAAATAGTTTTTAAAAAGTATTGCAACACGCGTGTCCTAACGTTGTCATGATGGAATATTACGGTTTCATACCTCGCTGCATATTCTGGGAGTTTTTCGGCCAACGCTCGCTTCAATCGAATCAATTACGTTCTGTGCAGCTCATAATAGATAGGACCCTTTTGGTCCCAGTAAATATAGAGCATTACCTTAGCGCCATTAGTATTTGGCTTTGCTGTCGATTCGGCTGGTTGGTCGGGCTTCACATACAATCTCTTACACTTCGGGTTATTGTAATGGAACCATTGTAATGGATCCATTCGGAGAAAACATTATTTTCTTTTAGCATTTCAAATATACAAAATCGTCTTTCAAGTTCTATTGGCTTCAATTCGTATGGTACCCAATTTCCCTGCTTTTGGATGAATCCTGCTGCTTACAATTGTTTTGAAATTGCTACTTGAGTAGCTCCCAATGATCTTGCAAGCTTTTGTTGAGTTTTACAACTATCTTCATAAAGTAATGGCTTCAAATCATGGTCTTCAAACTGTTTGGCTGACCTGGGCGATATTCGTAGGTCCGTGTCAAAATCACCACTTCTGAACCTCACAAACCATCTGTCACTCGTTGAAACCGATGGAACACATTCATTATAAGTTTGATGAGCATCGGTGTGCTGCAGCGCCACTTTTTTTTAAAATTAAAGAAGTAAAGCGAAATTTCGTTGGTAATATTTTTTTCACCCAAAATAATTAAATCATGAAATTTCAGTTTTCTATAAAAATTTTATTCTGAAAATTGATAGGATACATTTTATTCTTTAAAATGTTAATCCTATAGTCCTAAGGTTTTCAATAATACCAAATACTAGTACATTATGATTTAGGAAACTCACAAACCTTGCATTCTCTTTAAATTTATGAACGTTTCTGAAATATAATTAGAAAATTCTGAAAAACAATTGAAAATGGTGTAGAACCAAAAACCTGGCCCTTTATGGACCGATATGGATTCTTTCAATACTTCAGAAAGTATTGTTACGTTTTAACCTTTTCAAAACGTTTGGTTTATTTCCTTTAAATAAACCGGATACTTTTGATTGCAAATAAAAGCCGTTTAGTAGTTTGAAAATTGTAACAACTCTTTATTTATTTAAAATGTACAACAATAGAATTAAATAGTCACTCAATGTTTTTTATACACGTTTAGAAATTCGCAGAAATACAGACACACTTTATAATGTACACGAATTCACTTGAAAAACACAGCACTCTTTAAGGCACTCAGTTGATGTTTATTCGAAAAGCGTCTCTGATAAACTCACTCACGACTGCAACCTCTGCCACTATTTATAACACTGCCATCTGCACTCTAGATTGCTTTTTAACTGTCAAAGTTCGAATATTCTACACCATTTTTCATTGAAATTGAGAAAATTCCAAATGAAATCGAGAATTTCCATTTTAAATTGTGAAAATTTCAATTGAAATTGAGAATTTCCATTTGAAATTGAGAATTTCCATTTGAAATTGAGAATTTCCATTTGAAATTGAGAAAATTCCAAATGAAATTGAGAAATTCAAATTGAAATTTAGAAAATTACAAATGAAATTGGAAAAATTCCAATTGAAATTGAGAAAATTCTAAATGAAATTGGGAAAATTCTAAATTAAATTGAGAAACATTATATAAATTATTTTAAACTAAAAAGAACAAAATTAACGATTATATCAGATGTGGTGGTCTGGGTAGAGCGACGAATTTCACTTTATTTTGTCGTAGAAAACATGGTTGGTCTGGTGTTGGATCCCGAACAGGGATATACGGTCGCAGCAAACAGCGTTGCCAACTTATGATCAATGGTCAACTGAAAGCTTTTATTTAATAATGCCCACAGATATGTTACAGTTTGCTATTACAGCACTGTTATTTGAAAGCATTATGCTACTTTTAAATCAGCCCTTAAAATCGTTATATTTGAATTCAAGTACAATTTCGTAACAGTATTTTCTACTTATATATTACAGTTTTTATACCCTTCACCTTCGTGAGAAGGGTATATATAAGTTTGTTATTCCGTTTGCAATTTCTGCAATATAATTTTCCGTATATACATTCTGGATCCTTCGATTAAGCCATGTCCGTCTGTCTGTCTGTCCGTCTGCCTGTTGAAATCAACTTTCCGAAGCCCCTAAATAACTTACATACACGATTCATACAGCAATATCTCCGGAATTCTTCTGGCTCGGTTGCTAGTTAAAATCGGTCCACAAATGGCTGAGATATTTCACCTATTTTTGAGCTATATCTGGATTACTAAGTCATTAATATAGACAATATGGATATCTAATGATAGATATTTCAAAGTCCATTGCAACGATGTATATAAGACCATAGTAAGTTGGACCTACAATGGGTCAAAATCGGGAAAATATTTTTTAACCCGTATTTTTTTTCACCAAAAGCTTTTTTTAAAAAACAAAAAAAAATTTTTTAAAATTGAAAAAATTTTAAAAAACAATTCGAAAAAAAAGTTTTTCCAAAAAATTAAAATAACAACTTTGGAAAAAAAATTTTGTTTACCTAAAAATATTTAAAATTTTTATTTTGAAGTATAATTTGGTGAAGGGTATATAAGATTCGGCTCAGCCGAATATAGCTCTCTTACTTGTTTTTATTTCTATTTGGTATCTGTGTAATTCCAAAGGTATCAACCTTCAAATATGAGCTGATTTTCAATACCAGCATTCTCGAATGTTTATCTGATATATTGATATCACATGTGGTCTCATAGATTATCTGGAGTCTTCGGAAAATTTATTTCTACAAACTAATTTTTTTTGGATCATACTTGTAAAAGTGTCATTGGATGCAAGAACTTACCACAATTTGCTACAATCGCTTATAAATAAGTCATTACTTTAATGTTACTAAAATTAGTTACACGGAAGCCGTATATAATAGATAAGAAATATGTCATTATACGACTACTTCTAAGTAATGCTGATGGTATGTAGTAGCTATTGAAAAGTATTTTATTCAGTAATTAAAAGTGATTATCAAGTTTTTGAGTGATAATTTTTTTTTTTTTTTTTTTTTTTGTATAATAAATATTTTATTTATTTTTCTTCAATTTATATAACCAAGCCTTAGGGGCCATTAATGGCTAATAAAAGCTACTAAATAAAATAATTAAATATATTAACTTTTAACAAAAATAGTATAAATAAAAATAGTTAAAAACAAGTAATTACAAAATTATTAACATTTTTTTTTCTTTTATGCAAACATTTAAATAAATATAAATGTATATATAATTTAATAAAAAAAATAAAAAATATAGTTATCAGACCCTTTTTTAAATCATTATATAATAATAAAACAAAAAAATTATAATGCATGAAAGTGCATATCTTTTAAATTTTGAGGATTAGTTAAAGAGAAGGAGAAAAAATTATAAATCATGTGTAATTACATAATTCATTAGTTTTCTTCGAAAGGCATAAGGCGAAGATGAGAAACATCTTAGATCCCTAGGTAGTGTATTCCATATTCTTGATAATCTTATCTGGAATGATCTTTCAAATATTGCGGAATGAAAGAGTGGATATAAAAATTGAGGGTTCCTATCAGAGTTTATCAAATGAAAGTTGTCTACTATATAATCAGGGAAACCGTTTACAAAAATCTTGTAAAAAAATATTAATAACCGTATAGCTACATAATTATGAAATGAACATCGAAGGAATCTGTCCACAAAGGGAGTTACATGGTGACGTATTCCCAAATGAAAAACAAATCTCACGATTCTATTGAAAATTATTTTAAATGTAGCAAATTCACGACCCGTAGTACCAGAAAATACTTCTATACAATACAAAATATGTGGCATCAATAAAGCATTAGCGACACGCATTCTAATAGAAAATGGAAGATATATATCAAGTGAATATAACCTTCTCAATAAAAATGATATTCTGGAAGAAATGCTGTTAATATGAGCTTTAAAATTTAAGTGATCATCAATTAAGACACCGAGACATTTCATCCTATTTACAAATTCAATACATGTGCCATCAAGTGTAATATCCATATTATCAGTTCGGAAACCAAATCCCATTAATTTAGTCTTTCTTGAATTAAGTTTAAATCCATTTTCAGAAGACCAAGTTAAAACTCTACTAATAATGTAATTAACTCCTTCCTTTAAGACATCAGGAAACTGTGAGTCTGCATAGTAAAGAAACTGAACGTCATCTGCATAGACAAAAGGCCTACAAGGCAGACCATTTCCTATATTCAGAAGGTCATTCAAGTACAACATAAATAGTAATGGCCCAATAACAGAGCCTTGGGGTACACCACTTACTACACGAAGTATTGGGGAGTTGGAGTCTCCAATCGAGACATACTGGCTTCTACCACATAAATAAGAATATATAAGCTTACAAGCCAAAAACGAAAAATCAAAATGCCGTAATAATTTTACCACAAGTCTTGAATGTATAACCCTCTCAAATGCTTTCGATAAATCAAGAGAAATAAGAACAACATTCTTGCCTTTATCTACAAAATTTCGTATTGAATCCGTTAAACCAACAAGAAGTGCACTGGAACTATAGCCACATCGAAACCCAGATTGGGCTGAATGTAACAATGAGTTACCATCAAGATGAAGCAACATTTGTTTCATAAAAATATGTTCAACAACTTTAGACAGAATCGGAAGGACAGATATCGGACGCAAATTATTAAAAGAAACAGAATCACCTTCTTTCCTTATAGGAACTACTCTAGCCATTTTCCATTCTACGGGAAATACCGATGTAGTAATGATTGTGTTAACTAAATGAAGTATATGGGAAGAAAGAAATGGAAAAATAATTTTTAAGAATTTCAACGACAACCTATCATGACCTGATGCATTCGACTTAATTTTTCCAAAAGCTATATATAGATCCTCAAGATCCACACAATGGAATGAGAAAGCTCCTGCAGTGTTATCATTTAGAGAGTCAAGTGAGAAAGGTACATCTTCATTTTGACATGAAACAAAATATTCATTAACTTCACTAGGATTTATAGTAATGAGATCATCTCGAGTCTCTAAACAACCATTATTCCTTAAGAAATTCCACATTTTCTTCGGACCAAAGTTCTGAAACATAGTTGAATAGGCACGCTCCTTAGCTACTTTAATTACTCTCTTAGCTCGATTTCTATATTCACAATATATTGTCCAATTTCTATGATTCCTATTTCGGAGATAATATTTATAGGCTATATCCCGTAACGAGATATGATATAATATATTAGGCGACTTAAACCAATTATCAGTTTTAAAACAAATCTTACGCCGCACAATTGGTACCAAGGAGTGCAAAATATCAACATTCGACATAAAAACTGATAATTGAATATTTACGTCCGCAGTCGAGTACATACCACAAAAATCTAACGAATCCACAGTATGTTCCAATGCTTCCATATTTAGTGCATTATAATCGGGATATGAGACATATTTTGTGAATGATTGAGTAGGAATATCAAGAGAAATATAAATAAAAGAGTGATGAGAAATACCTGGACATTGCATTTGACCAGATGTACCAACAACAAGAGAGGGGCTCAACAGAAAGTAATCGATAAGAGAAGTAGAATTATTATTAATATCATAATGAGTAGGAGCCGAATTATGATGACAAATCAAACCCATACCATGACATATCTGTCTAACTATATTAGAATTTCTAGAACAAAACATATTTATATTAAAATCTCCCATAATACAAACATTAGTATACCTAACAATTATATCACCAACAATTTCATCCATAATATTAAAATCACCCTTAGGTAAATAAACCACACCTATTAGAATCTTTATTCCACGTAAGATTATTTCAATAAATATTGATTCAAATACACCATACCTATCAGATTTAAAAACCACCTTATATTTAATATTCTTAGATATAAGCAAAGCTACTCCCCCAGCCCTTACAGGTCTAGGTCTATCACTTCTACACATATCATAACCAGAAATATTGACAGTTTCAGTCAAAGTTTCCGGCTTAAGCCATGTTTCGCTCAGACCCACAATGTCAAGAACATTACCACTAAGAATGTTTCTTATCTCATTTAATTTAAATGAAGATGAGGATGTACTAAAACTTTGAATATTATAATGACCGATCTTTAAATGTCCCACAAAGTTTAAAAGATTAGTACGAAGCACAGAGTTGTTGCTACATACTGGACCCAAATTAACAAAGGAATCCATAATAAATATATATAAGAAAAAAGCTGATAACTATATGCAAATTAATAATATAATAATCTGACGTTAAAAAAAATGTAACTTCTGAGATGAATAATTAATATAAATTAATAAATAAGAAAAATATATATAAATTGCAAATAAAAGCTGATATACAAAGTTCAATAGAGAGAACATAACATTCTACTATTATATAAAACAATGAAATATATGGATTGAATCATTTATTCAAAATGAAATTCATATATTATCAAAGTTTTATAAAGCAATATTTTCATAAAAAAGAGAGAAAAAAAATCATTTTACAAAGCTTCGACAAGATAAAAATTTCATGATGAATATAATGTATGTAAATAAATAGGTATATACTTGAGCTATCTCCAGATTAAAGATTATTTGCAGAAGATAATGAGCAGTCATTCAATTCGTCTCCCTCAAGTAATTTTAAACATTGATCATATGTGAGAGTTTCTTCCGCATTTTCCGTGTTTTTAATTATAACTTTGGGAACGTCATAATTCAAAAATGTATATTTCATAATTTTACTTTTCTCTTTTAACTTTCGGCAAACAGTAATCAGCTTCTTAGCAACTTCAGTAAAGTGATCATTAAGGTACACATTTGATTGTAAGGTTCCACCAATCACATCATTCAGCTTAAGGTTTCGATTCCTATGATAATTTATCATTATCGCATCACGAGTTTGGACAGAGTTGAACTTCACAAGGACTTTTTTCCCACCAGCAAAATATGTGCAGTGTTGAATGTCAGTGTACGATAATAGAACATTGTATAATGTACAAATTTTTAAAATAGGTTTTCTTAAATCTTTAATTTTCTTTGGCAGTCCCGAAATAATAATATTTGACCGGTTTAAGCGCCTCTGTAAAATGTTGTTTTGATTTTCTAAATATAATATTCTATCGTTTGCTGCATTATCGACAACCTTAATGACGTCAAAACAATTTTTTATATCCGATTTAATTTGCTCACTACTATCACAATTCAAGATATTTTTGTTAGCAGACTTAGATTTCTCCTCCAGTAACTTAAGATTGCATTCGAGTTGCTCCTCAAGTTTACGTTTAGCTTCAAGGAATTTTTGTTCCAACTTTTCTTCTAAGGAGGACATAAGAGCCGAAAATCCATTTCTTAGTTCTTCTTGAATGTTGCAGTATTTTGGTAGTCTTGAGCAGTGTTCACAAACATATTTTAAATTTCTATTCTTCGTAAGAAAAACATGTTGCTCTACTGATACATTACTACAGGATATGTGAAAATATTTTTCACAATAAGAGCAATCAATACTTCTGTTTGTCTTCGTTATATTTTTATCACAAATAGGGCATTTAAATGGAACTTTAGACATGATTAAAATAGCAATAAATTCATAAGTCCCAGCTCTGATGTAAATAAACAAATGTAGTTCAGGCAGCCGCAGCACCAATATATAAACAAGAGTTCTCCAAATTACTCCAAATTGGAAGAACAAGAACAGCAAATCTTGGAGAACAAATTAAATTTGTATTCTCAACGCCAACAATAATTGGTATAAAACAGCAACCCCAATATTATAAGCAGCCAGTATGATTTCGGCCACAGAGTACGGCTTATAGGATGTTTACTTGTATTTAGTAAACAAACAATGTATGAAATAAACTTTTATATTGTTGTCAGATGGCACTTTAAAATTTTACTTTTTAACAACTTTTGTATAAATAAAAACCACTTTATTACAATTTAATAAATTTTTCTTAAATTATTTTCTTAGCGAAAAAATTTGCGCGTTAGTTCATGACGAAGTTGCCAGATCATTTTCAATTTGGCAGTAATTGAGTTTTTTTTTTTGAGTGAAAGAGAATTCAATCCTATTTTTATCTGACTAAATGCCTTTAACAAATATTTCAATATAATTTCTTGTAGAATTTATTTTTTCTAAGATTATTTCATAATTCACACGTACATACATAAAACCTCAACATACATACAACTTCAATTCAATTCAGCAAGTAATAATAATAATAAGTTCATGATCAAGTTCAGCAAAATATTTAATTAAAATTATAAATTATCTCCCTCATCCATTCATAAACGTTCTATTTTTTTCATTTTATTTACACGAAACACACATGGTTGGTGGTCTTAATTATAGAAATAATGTTGGAAAATCTTGTATAAGTCTGTTGTGAGTAGGAGGGTGGCAGAGATCAAATACTACGATGTATAGATCTGCAGCATCAAAGCATACACTGATACACTGATTGCAATGCCTCCGATACAGAGTATGAAAACAGAAGACAAAGTTAATGAGTGAGTGAGTGTTTGTTTTTATTTGAAATAAAACAGATCAATTGCTTCAATTTTATTTTGTCTTCTGTTTGTTTCATCTCTTCCACACATATTTTATATCTAATGAGTTGCAAGATACATACTAAGACTGCGAGTGCAACACATCAACCAACCAACCAATTAACAAATGCCAACATAAACAAATACGAAATACGAAATAAACTAAAAGTTAACATTATTTACAATAACAATGCTAAACAATTTAACATTAACACCTGATATGTTGGTGTCGTTTGGTGTTGAAGATACTTTTAGTTTGGTATCCTAGAATTCTCACCCTTGTTAATTTGTGGTACAACTTTGTTTATGGTTTTTTTGTTTTGTTTATTTATTTATTTATGTATGTATGTTGCCACTGTGGCTATAACATTAATTATTTCCATGTTTACTTCTTCTTCTTCTTCTTTTTTGTTTCGTTGTTGTAAAGGAAGTGATGCATCGCGTGCTCGCGCTCTTCTGCTCATTGATGACATATTTGTGTTGGATTTTTGTCGTACGTGCTGTTTAAAAGGTTGCTATTTGTTTTGAAATTTGTTGATTTGTCTAGAGATTGAAATAATGGATGTTTCTGGAAATGATTTAATACAAAATGAGATTTTTATTTTGTTGGATATTTTGTATAACATTCAAAACTCTAACAATTAATTGAGAATTAAAAAGAATGTCAAGTTGGCCAACCTAATTTAAACACGGTTTATCGTAATTTCCAATTTACATTTCCCAACAATAAGAATTCATACATACGTTAAGTTTACAAATCATTGTGGCACTCCCCATAATAATTCCGAAAATAAATTGCAACATTAAACAGACACAAATGTAAATATTAATACTAGATACAGGGATGGAAACAAGTAAGAGAACTTATCTTAAATACCCTTCACTAAATTGAACTTTAAAGTAAAAATTTTAACTATTTTTACGTAAATAATTTAAACAAAAAAACGTATATTGAATTTTTATTTTTATACCCTTCAACTTCGTGAGAAGGGTATATATAAGTTTGTCATTCCGTTTGTAATTTCTACATTTTTCATTTCCGACCCTATAAAGTATATATATTCTGGATCCTTATAGATAGCGGAGTCGATTAAGCCATGCCCGTCTGTCTGTCTGTCTGTTGAAATCAATTTTCTGAAGACCCCAGATGTCTTCGGGATCCAAATCTTCAATAATTCTGTCAGACATGCTTTCGAGAAGTTTGCTATTTAAAATCAGCAAAATCGGTCCATAAATAACGGAGATATGAGCAGAAAACCGGGACAACCTCGATTTTTGACCTATTTTTGATCTATATCTGGATTACTAAGTCATTAATATAGACAATATGGATATCTAATGATAGATATTTCAAAGTCCATTGCAACGATGTAGATAAGGCTATAGTAAGTTGGACCTACAATGAGTCAAAATCGGGAAAAATATTTTTTTCATCAAAAAATTTCTTTTCCAAAAAAAAAAATTTAAAAAAAAAATTATTTAAAAAAATTTGGAAAAAACTTTTTTAAAAAAAATTAAAAAAACAATTAAAAAAACATTTTAAAAAAAAATTAATTTTGAAAAACAATTAAAAAAAAATTAAATTTTGTTCACCTAAAAATATTTAAAAAAATTTATTTTATATACAATTCTGTATATAACAGTTTATTCTACAGACAATTTGGTGTATAATAGTTTATAGAGATTGTGAATTGCACTATATAAAAAATAGTTACAAAAGTAACTCTGTGAGTGAAAAAGCACTATTTGAATATTATTTTGATACCGAACAAAAGTTTCCATCCCTGAATGGATAAATACATTCTCATGCACTCTCTGGTTTGGCTCATTTGCGAAAAACTGTCATAACTGAAAATTTAACTACAAATCATTTCGCCGAAATTCATATCGAATGAGATATCAATGGAAAATATGTATGTAAATACAGTTCTGTAGACCAAAGCATCCAAACTCTAAACCTGATAAATTTTTATCATGATAAACGTGCAAATGGTTGTCAAGATAAAAAATTATCAGGTATAGTCAGCATTTATTAGTATTATTGCTTTGTTATGACAAAATTGTTAGTGCTTTTGCTCAGACAACTTTGTCTTGACAACAAACGTCATTTAATGTTATGATAAATATTTGTCAAGTATAGACTGGGGGTTAGCTTATACATGTGAAAACAAAAAGGACTTATTTCCGAATTTGAACAAAATATGAGTTCAGATAGGCTAGTACATATGTATATCAGTCTGGGACAGTGGTCGTCATAAAAAGAACATCGAATTTGGATTATAATTTTATGCACTTTCATTCTCTTTTGTATTCCGATCTGCTATTGATTGTGAATTTTATTTTTTATTTGCTAATTTTTACGAACTTCATTGACATTCGTATTGTTTGCAGGTAAATAAAATATCATATTCGGACCCAGAAGGCAATCAGTAACTATGCTCGTTAAATTATTTAAATTATCATTAGATTGCATACATAAAAACCTATTTAAACTATTTGCTCAAAAACTGCAGTTTTTCATTTGTAACGATCTGGTTGCGAAAGAGCGATGCCATTATTTCTAGGCATAAAAATAAATAAAAAAAAACTCGCATAACAAGAGATAATGGAGGTGGGGAGACAGTCAAACAGACAGACACCAAGAAAGAGTGTGGCCCACATGTGTGTAAATCCAACATCCAAATGATTTGATTTCAAGTTCATACCTTCAACTTCATATTGCAACAACATGTATGTTGTACAATAATTGTTGTTGACATTTTTCAACAACAAAATACATACAAAAACTCAAAATCACCCATACATACAAACAAACTTGATTTTTTTGTGGAAAATTGTTGCTTTTTGATTTGGTTGGAAAATGTTAAAAGGCAACAAAACAAAACATCACGGAGCAACAAACATAAGTGTCTCCTCTCTAGTCTCCTTGGATATCTGCAGCTGCAAAAACTAAAAAGTGCAACACGTGTGCTTGCGTGTAATGCATGAGTGGCCCCCTCTTGTCATTGTGCCATAAATGGATGTGCAACAACTGATAATACATACAACATGCAGCAGTCAATATTCGGTAAGCGACATAAATTTATATCAACGAACACATTTGTATGCATGTGAATAAACATAGCGTTAGCTGCAATGCAAAACATGCTAAAAATACACTTGAAATAATTAATTAGTTTTTTTTTTTATTTATCAAATCAAATTATGTTTTAGGACCAAAAACTATTATCATTCGATCTACACAAAAATTAGATAAAACAAGTAAGAGTGCTATATTCGGCTATGCCGAATCTTATATACCCTTCACCTTTGTTGTGGATGCATTATTATTTTTTATAATTAGTATATATGTATGTACATTGCCCACTTTCAGCGTACAGCATCCTAAATTTATCAAGAACACAAAAAACAACAACAACGCCAAACGAAACAAAACACCAAAAGAAAAAACAAAATACGCAAGGCAATGAAACCAACACACATCCAAACATACGTTTAATTGTATAAAAAACAACAACAACGCCAAAAGAAACAAAATACGCAAAGCATGCACATTCAAACATACGATTTGTTGATTTTTTGTCAAAAAAACCAACACACAACCAAACAAACGTTTAGTTGTATAAAAAACAACAACAACGCCAAAAGAAACAAAACACAAAAAAAAACAAAATACGCAAAGCATGCACATCCAAAAACATACGTTTTGTTGCTTTTTTGTCTAAAAAACCAACACACAACCAAACAAACGTTTAGTTGTATAAAAAACAACAACAACGCCAAAAGAAACAAAAAACAAAAAAAAAACCAAATACACAAAGCTTGCACACCCAAGCATACGTTTTGTTGTTTTTTTGTCAAAGCATGCAATACATTGTGTTTTTTGATGAAATTTTCAGAGGTTGTCTCGGATTTTTGCTCATATCTCCGTTATTTATGGACGGATTTTGCTGATTTTAAATAGCAAAATTCTCGAAAGTATGTCTGACAGAATTGTTGAAGATTTGGATCCCGGAGATATCTGGGGCCTTCAGAAAATTGATTTCAACAGACAGACAGACAGACAGACAGACAGACAGACAGACGGACAGACAGACAGACAGACAGACAGACAGACAGACAGACAGACAGACAGACAGACAGACAGACAGACAGACAGACAGACAGACAGACAGACAGACAGACGGACATGGCTTAATCGACTCCGCTATCTATAAGGATCCAGAATATATATACTTTATAGGGTCGGAAATGAAAAATGTAGAAATTACAAACGGAATGACAAACTTATATATACCCTTCTCACGAAGCTGAAGGGTATAAAAACGAGAAATCGGAAAAAGTCGAAGAGTCGACTTTTCATAAATTAGTAAAAGTCGACTGTTCAATTTGATTTTACTACGGTTCTATGTTTATATTTATTTTTATTACAAAAATTTTAAAAATGTGACAAGATGAAAATCGGAAAATGTCGAAGAATCAACTTTTCATAAATTAGTAAAAGTCGACTATTCAAATTTGATTTTACAAAAGTTCAAGAGTTGTAAATAATTCTTACACTCATGTATTTGTTACATTAAAATAGAATAAAAAGGTGAAAAATCGCAAAAAGTCGTTCAATAAAGTCGAATATTCAATTTGATTTTGCTAAGGTTCTTTTTGTTCGGAAATCGTAATCTTTATAATAGGGCCCATACACAGCAATATATAATTGTGCAATCAAGTGCTTGTGCCAGCTGATTGACCGTGTATGAGCTTGTGGTGTGATTGTACCAGCTGCTGGTGCTTAATATGGCCCATACACAACACCATCATTGTTGAGCAATGAAGTGATTGTGCAATTAAGCTTGAAGCACACATTACTCCAGCATGCTGGTACAAAATTAATTTTTTACCAAAAATTTTGTGGAAAAGTTTGTAATGAATAATAATTGAATCGTGTGTTGTAAAATTAGATCATAAAATTTAAATCGTCATGGCATAAACATCAAAAAAATAAAAAAAATTAATATGAATGCCAAAAAAAAATATTTTGGGGAGCATTTCTCGAACGTAAACAATGCCTAGCCTATGGAATGTTAAAAGTAAGGAATGGTAGAACAATTAAAACAGGTGGACCAAGAAGCAGATAGAGAAAAAGTGGTAAAAAGAACAAATTTCGAACAAATTACAAGTTTTTCGACCAAAAAAGTGAAAAATCTGCTGCAGGAACAGATGATGTTTTTGAGTCTTCGTTGTGGTATTACGATAAACTCAATTTTTGGAAGATCAGTAATGTTCCAGAGAAGGAAAATGTACCATCATCACCTTCTGCGCTGATTGTCAATTCTTTTAGAAGTTTAATATGTTCTAGTTCCCCTTTGTTTTCTATCAATTTCTTTATCCAAATACGATTTTTTTGCTCATTTTTCGTTTTAGGATAATAGCAACAATAAGTGCACCACAAATTTTATCATTATTCATTATAACAGTTTCCACACAATTTAAAAAAAAAAATAATTTTGTACCAGCATGCTGTTGTATTGTGTGCTTCAAGCTTAATTGCACAATCACTTGATTGCTCAATAACGATGGTGTTGTGTATGGGCTCTATAACAAAAATTTAAAAATATCAGTTTTCTAATCAATAATTTTGTCAAACATTCACAGTTGACTTTTCATAAGAAATTTATAAAAGTCGACTAAAAAGTAGGAAAAAAAAACTACTTTTTATAAATACTATTCAAAAATTTATAAAAGTCGAAGAATCCACTATTCAAAATAGAAGAAAGTCTAGAAGTCGTTCTAACCACAGAATCCTAGAATTAAAAGTAAGAAAACAATATTAAAGAATCGAAAAGACGACTTGTCATAAATTAGTAAAGGTTATAAAAATTTAAAAGTCGACTATTCAAAAATCGACGAAAGTTTACTGTTTATTTTAACTACAGAACCCTAGATTTAAGAAAACAATATTAAAATAGGAGATTAAAGGTCACTATATCGACCAAAGAAGTCCAAACCACGACTTTTAATTTATAAAAGTCGAAAAAACCAACACATGTTTTGTGTATGACTTAAACATTCGGGATTTTTTTCAGATTATTAATTCGTACAATATACAGTGGTGGCCACCAATTTAACACAAATACTTGAATTTTTTTCATCAACTGAATTTTAAGTGCGATAGAGCCAAAATAAAAGGACCTCTAAGGGTATGAAATTTATTATTAATGTTTCTAGTTTCTGAAAAATGTTTGGAAAAATCGGTAAAAGATATATGGACAAAGATATGTGGAAATACGTTGACACACCTCAGCGAACATCAGCTGTTAATAACATGATATGACCGAAACTAATGGAACTAAAAATACGAAATTTGGTCCGAATATTTTATAATAATAAAATTATAATGATATAAATGTGAGAAAATATGTTTATTTAAAAAAACAAATTTTTGGTCAAGTTGTAGAAAAATTGTATGTGTTCGTGGTGAATATGTATGAATTGACTCAGTCGAATAAAACACACTTGTGTGTTAAAACAGTCCTCATGCATACATATTTGTGGAAATATTTGAAAAAATAATTGACAATTACATGGAATTTAGCAAACAATTTTTGTCTTAAATTCCTGGCCACCACTGTAAATTTATTCAAAGTATTGGCCATTGTCAGGTCATGACCTTTTCCCATCTTTCTGGCAACATATAGATTCAGAGCCAAAAGAACTGCTTATCTTTTGAGAACAAAAACGAATCAAGCCAATATCGGATACTCTGTTCTAAAGTGAAGCGTTATGCATTGATCGAAACAAATAGTAGTCGGACGGGGCACGTTCTGGACTGCATTCTACTTTTTAACATGGGCGTTTTTCGGGCAATGCTCGCTTCAAACGAATCAGTGGCGTTCGGTACAGGTTAACTGTGATTTTTGTCTTTTCGGACATGCAAAATCGTATTTCCCCTACTTTTGGATGAAATGTTTTCAAATTACTGCTTGAGTAGCTCTCAATGATTTTACAAGCTCTTGTAGAGTTTTACAACAATCTTCATGGAGCTATGCCTCCTATTCTTGGTCTTCAAACTTTTTTTGGCTGGCCTGGGCGGTCTTTGACTTCCACGTCAAAATCACCTCTTCTGAACCGAACAAACCATCTCTTGCACATTGAATCCTATGAAACACATTCACCATAAGCTTGGATGAGCAATTAGTGTGCTTCAGTGGCACTTTTTTCAACTTAAAGAAGTAAAGCAAAAGTTCCCGCATATGACGCTTTGTTGGTACAAAATTCGACATTTTCAAAGCAAAAAAAACTTTGTTATTTAAACTATAATGTCCAATAACTAAGTGAAAATAAATGACAGATATGTACCCTTTAGAATGACATATAATTTATTAAAAACAAAAATCGCGTTTAAAACAAACGCCATCAATTGTAAATTTCGCTTTTTTAAGTGGAAACAAGGATAACCAATATTAAAATATGATAAAAAGACGAAAAGTATACTTCAAAACTTAGCTAAAATGGAAAAATCTAGTATGTTCAAAATCTAAGAATGACAACATTTTGTTTTAACTATAAAACACTAGATTTCACAGTAATAAAACAATAGTATAAAAAGTCGACTTAAAAAGTCATGAATACGATTTTTTTTAAATGTGCAAAATTCAAAAAGTCGACTATTCAAAAATAGAAGAATGTCAAAAAAGTCGACATTTTGTTTTAACTAAGGGACCCTATATTCCACAGTTGTAAGAAGTTACAGACAAAATTCAATTTCTTTTGCAGCTGTCTAATGTATAGTTGTAGAGTACAGTATGAATGATTCATCAATGGAAGGTCATATCTAGAGTGTCCAAAAAACCGGCAAATTTGAAAAACCGGTTTCTGTTTTTGAAAAAACCGGTTTTGATTATTGTGTTTTAAAACAACCGGTTAAACGGTTTCGGTTTTTGTCTTCAGAAAAACCGGATTATATTACATTTTTATTTAATATGAAAAAGGTCTCTTTAAATTAATTTTTATTTGTGGACGCTAATAGGGGATGTGTTAAGAATTGTGTACTTAATCTTCGGACATTTTGCATTTTTGAATTCTTAAGGCTCTATCTTTATGCAATTATTTTATATCTTTTACGAAATATTGTCAAATGCTATAATTTTCTATCAAATAAATCAATGTTTTTGAAAATGGTATCAAAGTTTTCCATAAATATGTTTGAATGAGCTTTAGAAAATATATTTCATTAAGACCGGTGTAGCTTACAAAGATGAAAAAAACTGGTTGACCGGTTTTCGGTTTCGTTTTTGGATACTCTAGTCCATGGAAAGGCAAAACATGGGCGCCGCGTTTTTCATTTACTCTTCTCTTACGTACGTGTTCACACGCATTGTAGAGAAATAAACAACTTTTAATCAGTCTAGCTTGAGAACTTAAACAAGCAGGCTGTGTATCGTTTTTTTAACGCACAATTTAAGAATCAGCGTTGCCAGTGAAAAAAAAATGTCCCAACTTTTAAAGATGTATGGTGAACAATAGAGATTTTACATTTTTAATTGGGGAAAAGAGACGAAAATTTACTGGCAACACCGATTCGTGGTGAGAGCGGAGAGAGTGTATAACTAATACAATCGTAAAATGCAATAATATAGGTTGCCTTTCCCTG
This sequence comes from Calliphora vicina, assembly GCF_958450345.1. Taxonomy (NCBI): domain Eukaryota; kingdom Metazoa; phylum Arthropoda; class Insecta; order Diptera; family Calliphoridae; genus Calliphora; species Calliphora vicina. The sequence continues at coordinate 7,281,743 of NC_088782.1, read as the reverse complement.
CTCTAGTCCATTGGTAGGCGTTCATATTGTTGAGATTATGAACATTTTCGTGAATTTACACCAGTAATGCGCAGGCCATAGCACAATTGTGGAAAATAAAATCACACGTATTCTTATGCTCTTACATTTTAGTAGTCGTTGTCCACTCAACGAGACAACTAGGAATACGCATGAGCACTGGTGTATGACTTTTTCTTTATTTTTTCAGTTTTTGTATTTGTGTGTTTGTAGGTGCACTGAATAAAATAAGGAATTGAATGTGTTGGTGAGAGTAAGTGTATTGGTGAGAGGATTTATTTTTGCGAACCTCTGATTTACACGTACACAACCCGAAAGTAAACAAAACACACAGCAAGAGCGTAAAAAATACAAATAACTCATTTAGTTGCAAACAATAGAGCGTAAAAATACATATATTTCATTCTGTTGATTGATGTTGTTGCGAATTTTTTATTTTTAACCCATACATGCACACAAACTACAATTTCTCTTTTTGCGCTTCCCTGCTCTAGTCATATCTATATATTAAAAGAGTATAAAATGTCGAAAAGTCGTGAATACGATTTTTTTAAATGTGCACAATTCAAGTTAAAAATTCAAAAATAGAAGAATGACGACTATTTGTTTTAACTAAGGGGCCCTAAAATACACAGTATGAATGATTCATCAATGAAAGGTCCTAGCTGTTTATAACAAGAGTATAAACAGTCGAAAAGTCGACTACAAAAAGTCGTGAATACGAGTTTTTTAAATGAGCAAAATGCGAAAAGTCGACATTCCAATAACAGAAAAATGTTATGCAGCACATTGTGAGTGACCCCCTGTCTATACCTGATAAATTTTTATTATAATAAACTTCAAAATGGTTGTCAAGATAAAAAATTATCAGATATAGTCCCCATTTATTAGTAGTTTTGCTTCCTTATGAGAAAATTGTTAGTGCTTTTGCTCAGACAACTTTGTCTTGACAACAAACTTCATTAATTGTTATGATAAATATTTGTCAAGTATAGACAGGGTTGATGATTCATCAACATATTGTCGTAAGAAATATGAAAGGTTCTATTTATTTATTTTCCAATTTCTATTACTACAATGCAACATGTTAGTTGTTACAATTGAAGTCTTGATTAAAGAATATGATGTCTGCAAAAAATGCCTTGTCTCGGTGTATTCTAAGACATAAATGTGCCATTTAATATTGACATTTTTTTAGTAAATATATTTTTAAAAGACTGATTTTGACGTTGACGACAATGACAAACAAAAAAATCTAAACTAAAAATAAACTACATAAATGTTACAATCATATTTAACCAGGCGTGGCATTTGTCTTGCAGCCAAACAACCTCACCTTAGAAAAGGACTGACTAACAGAATGACTGACTGGCTGGCTGGCTGGTTGGCTGGTTGGCTGTTAATAGTTATTGCAGATCTTAAGCGATGTTTACCAAAAACTTAACCAAGCAGAAATTATGTAGCAGTTGTTTGCGTGCCAATTTCTGATTGTGTTTGACATGTAAACCATGCAACGAGTGTTCATACATATGTATGTATGTATGTAGAAAGTAAATATTGGTATGTAACCAAATCTATTGTTGTGTAAAAATAGGAGTTTAGTAGGAGTAGGAGTGAGTGAGTGTGGTGCCCACAAAAATAATCACATCTATCATAATTTCCATTATACATAAATGTGTTAAAGATTATTATATAGAAGGATACATAAAGTAAATGTGCATTAGACTGGCACTATCTAAAAAGAGTAATTTAAATATTGAGACACTTGGTTTAAAACAAAGAAAAGTCAAGCCACCCTAAACAGTTTCCTATTAAGGTCAAAGTTCAAATAATTAGAATTTTTGTATAATTGAAAAATTTATTTATTTTTGATCTTTTTTTTATTACATTTTCAAAATAATTACGTGCTTTAAATTGAAAATAATTTATTTTTTATCTTTTGAATGAATATTTTTTGCTTGTTTTATTAAGACATTATTATCTTACAGCCAAGACTTTATACAAAATAACTTCTCACATCCATTTCTAGCTCTTACCCAGCAAACTTTGTTTTAAATTATAAAAATTATTGTAAAAAACAAACATATTAATAAAAAACAGATAACATTCACATATTTTTTTATACAAATCTAAACTATTTGAAATCCCAATAGTGCTTTTGTTTGCTGGGTTATCACACATTCCTTGTCAAGATAACAACAATATTGCGGCCTTAAATGGACAATATAAATAATTTTCTTTTCTTTTTTTCTAAAAAAAAATGTAATTGAATAAGAATTTTTTCTTAAAACTAAATAAATAAATAAAAATATATAAAAGGCCATTTCAAGCCACCACAACTGAGTAATAATACTATTGACAATGCTGGGAATTGCGATTACTTTGTTGTTTTTTTTTAAAGCGTAAACAAAGCTATTTTGAGACACTGCTTAATAACACAACAACAACAACAATTGAGTTCCTTAAGAGGAGTAACTGATGATGTTGTATGAATTGGACAGCATTCCAAAATTTTAGCTACAAAGAAACATAATTGTTGCCGTTCAAAAAGGACTCACACATTTTGTGTAAATTGAGTAATTTGTCTGTAATACTTTTTTTTTTATTACCTTTCAACATAAGTTTGTCATTGCGTTTGTAATTTTCACATTTTTCATTTGCGACGATGTTCCAAATAACTGAAAAACATTATTGATACCTAAATATATCAGGTACAGTCCTGCTTCGTTTTATATTTAAACCTAGCTGACCCGGTGCGCTTCGCCACCCCAATTAGAAGAAAGAAATAGTACTATCAAGTCTCACTTTGTGAATCTAATTGTAAATATCTAATTTCATATTTCTGGGTCCATTATTATAGAAAATGCAAAATGTGTTCCTAATTTTAAATTTTTAGGTTTATTATTATAAAATATTCAAAAAGTACCATTGCAATAAGGAAATAGTACCATTGATTATCACTTTTAAATTCGCATTCACTAAACCATAACCCGTCAAGCTTGAATTTTAGATTTGTATATCATTTCCTATATTATCAACTAATTTTGTTTCTATAATACTTAATATTTAATAAATTATCACAAAACCGAAACCGATCGGTTTTTAATTTTTTAAAACCGAAGCCGCGGTTTTGAAATTTTTCGATATTTTGGAAACTCTAGGTCCATTATTATAGGAAATTCAAAAAAGTACCATTAGAATATAGAAAAAGTACCAGAAAACCCACACTTGTGGTTTCCCACTCACTCGGTTTATATATAAGCTTTATTTCATGTTTCTAGGTTCATTGGTGAAGAAATTACAAAAAGTACCATTCCAATAAAGAAAAAGTACCAAAAAGTCTCCCCCTAGAATTCTCACTCACTTAGGACCATATATGTTTAATTTCATGTTTATAAGTCCATTGTTATAGAAATTTCAAAAAAGTACAATTAGAAGAACAAAAAAGTACCTATAGTTCAGTTCACACATTTTGGTACCTAAATATTATCCCCTATTCCTAACACTAACTTCACTCAGATACATATCAGCTAACTTTAATGTCGATAACTGAATTAATTTAAAATGTTAAAAAAGTACCATTAGGAGAAAAGTACCAATTTCCCTTTTCTTCCTTGAAAGTTTGAAATTTAAAAATATTCCATGTTGCCAAAATTGTTTATGCTACAGGCATGTCTGAAAATATTAAAATCTGTGTTAATGTGCCCAAGAATAAATATGTTTTAAAAAAAGTACCAAACTGTTTAGTCGGATTTGGCCCAATATACACCTATTCACTCGAGTTCCAAATAACACCCTGTTAGTTAATTTTTGTATGAATCCAGGAACCAACGTTAAAAAAATTATCAAAATTGGCTTAATAATTTCAAATATAATGTATTTTCCCGATTTTATCCCCTTTTTGGTACCTTTTTTATCCCCATTGAGGTGGTACAATTTTATTCAAATAAATTTCTGTAACGTGGTGGGAGCTCAAAATAAAATATTCGTATGTCTATGTCAAATTATAGAAAAACATATTTTATGAAAAAGTACCAAAAATAAACACAATTTTTATCCCTTAAGGTTTCGAATTTCCAAAAAGTACCAAACTTATATTTGTTAATTTTTAATAAGTAAAGAATACGATTTAAAATTTGATTCTATGTTTATTGGTTTAAAAGATACATAGGGTGCCAAAAAAGTACCAAAATACAGTTTTTACCCGTTTTCTCCCCTAAAAGTTTCGAATTTCGAAAAAGTACGAAACACCTGTCAGCTTATTTTTTGAATAGAGTAACATGCAATTTTAAGTTTTTTTTGTATCTTTATTAGGTTTTAAGATATAAGGTTACCGAGTTTACCCGTTTTTACCCTTTTTTACCCCCTAAACGTTCGAATTTCCAAAAATCCCTTCTTATCGGATCGTTTTGGGGAGGGAGGAACCCACAGTTAAAATTTCATGATTCTAGCTTCAGCCGTTTGGGCTGTGCGATGATGAATCAGTCAGTCGGTCAGTCAGTCAGTGAGTCAGTAACGTTACTCTTTTATATATATAGATGAATCGTGTACCTAATTTATTTGGGGGCTTCGGAAAGTTGACAGACAGACGGACATGGCTTAATCGACTCCGCTATCTATAAGGATCCAGAATATATATACTTTATAGGGTCGGAACATTTTTTTGTGGAAATTACATACGGAATGACAAACTTTTATATACCCTTCTCACGAAGGCGAAGGGTATAAAAATAATAAATATACAAAATATCGGAAAAAAATCTATAAAAAAATGTCAGCTCTTCGACGTTTCATAAATTAACAAAAGTCCACTATTTTATTTGATTTTACTAGGGTTCTATAAATCATCTTTCGAACAATAACATTTTTGCTGAACTAATCGAAATCGACTGTTTGGTCCGAACACTCAATATGTGTATATCAAAAGAGTCGAAAAGACGATTAAATGAAAAAATTTTCTAACATCGATAGCCCATGTTATATCAAAAACATGATAAAATGTGAAATCCCATGAGTTTGTCACTCCGTTTGTAATTTCTACATTTTTCATTTGCGACCCCATAAAGTATAAAAAAAAATCAACATAGTTTTTGATTTTGCAAAAAAAAGTCAAAAATTATCCTCGGGAGTTTTTTCACATTGAATTTGAATAGGAAAAATGAGAAAAGGACACTAAGCGACCAAATAGGTCTTCAAGGAAAATATCTAAACTTTTGTTTGAGAACAAAAACGGGACCATTTAAAAAGAAAGTCAAAAAAGTTTTTGATTTCGGAAAAAAAATTAAAAATTTTTTATTTTTTTTTTTCGAAAGATTAAAAAATAGCTATCTAAACTATTTGTGACATATTTTGCTAAGAACCAGTTTGACCAAAATTTGACCCCCCTGACTCAGAGAGTTCTGGACCGATCTTGTTGAAAAATTTACTATAACATGACTAACCTTGGTGAAAATTTCATCCCGATCGGAAGACATTGATTTCAAAAGTTGGTTCATTCTTATTCACCCAGAACCATGTATGATATATTTCAAGTTTCTAGGTACATTATTATAAAACATTATCAGTATTATCAGTTATCAGTTAAGTATTATCAATATTTGATCACTCTACCTTTTAGTAAATTTTTTTTTATCAAAATTAAAATGATAAAAATTCGTAGGTCATAATAAAATATTCATATTTCAAGTTATTGAAAAACATATTTTTTTTTGGAAAAAGTACCAAAAATAAATACCGTTTACCCCTTAATGGTTCGAATTTCCAAAAAAGTACCAAACTTATATTTGTTAATTTTTAATAAGTAAAGAATACGATTTAAAATTTATTTTTATGTTTATTGGTTTAAAAGATACATGGGGTAGCAAAAAAGTACCAAATACCGTATGTGGATAAGATACCTCCTGAAGTCTTTCCTGTCACTTTCAATATATGAAAATTCAAATCTAATGTCGACAAACACTACTCCCTCTATCCTCTCTCCCATAACCTATTTTCCTAGTTCCAACACAATACTTTGCATGAGTAGGTGTCATCCCCTGAGTGCTGGTCCAAGAAAAAAAAAGGTTGGAATTTCAAAAAAGTGTCAAACAGTTTTTAAAGCAGACATTAAGACACTTTGTTTGTATCTACATTAGTTTAGGAGATAAATTGGGACTACATGAGCAGAGGGGAACCTATAGTCCAAATGTCATGTCTCTCTCTACCTTTTGGTGTTTGGACTGGGAGATGTTGAATCAGTAAGGTTACTCTTCTATATAGATAGAAGATAAATTAATGCATTTGTTTAAAAATGTTAGTATATAATCATTTCCGGTAACTACTTACTACTAGTTTCCCTATTAAATCTAATTTAAACAATTCCCCAACTTCAATTTTTCCTTTAACCTAAAACCTTAATCCCATAAAAATAGACGAATTTTATTCTTTAGCACTGTAGTTACTTGTTTGCCGTTGTTCCTTAAAGAGCTTGATGATGTGTTTTTTATTAGTTTTTTTTTTTATTTATTTTTGCAATGAAAAGAAATTGAAATGGTTAGACCGTTCTTGAAAGAGAACAACATCAGGAAACTGGCAAACAAGTTATAGAAATGCATTTCATCTTCAGGCTATACAGCAACAAAAAAATGCTAAAAAAAAGTTTTAAGTCTTGTGTATGTACTCTTAGATAATGAAGATATAGCGGATGTTATAAAAAAATTAAATAAAAAAGAAGAAAACTATGAAATTCTAAGGCATTATTAAATGTTAGTAAAGTTCCCGTATATACAAACATACATACATATGTATGTACGTAGACAGGACGAGTTATGGCCAAAGAAATCATTAAAATATGTTTTATTCAGACATATTTCCGCTTTAGTAAAATCACTCTAAATATGGAGTAAAGAAAATGTTGGTTTAGCATTTTATATGATTCACTACACAGAGAAAACAGATTCGTGATAGCAACCGAATTTGTTGCCAATCGAATGATTCGGTTGCACACATAAAATTTTTCAGTTCTAATAACAGAAAGTCAGTTGATAAAGAAGAATTTCAGTTAAGGCAACCAAACTTTAGTTACCCCTTACAAAATATTGTAGTCACAACTGTAAAATTCGGTCACTAAGAAGAATCATTCGATTGGCTACAAATTCGGTTGCTATCACGAATCTGTTTTCTCTGTGTAGCAATCTATTTTTATATATAATCAGGTGGACCAGAATTTGCTCTAAACGAATCCAAGAGATTTAAGTTTCGTTTGTTTAATTCAGGGTTAAGGCCCGACTCTATTTATAATTCACCCAAGACACCTTTTGGTTTTAACTTTCAACTTAGCACCAGCGCCATTCTCGGGTTACACACAAGATAAAAAGAAATTTGTTTTAAAATTATTTTCAATTTTATCAAAAATTTATGAGAAATATGTATGTAATTAAATATGAAAATCGTTGAGAAAATGTGTGAGAAATTTTGATGAGTAAAACAAAGAAAATCGCCACTTGAAGTACTTGAATTTGTTACATAAATGTGGTATTAGACTGCTTCAAAATTGTCCACAATTTATTCTATTTAATACGAGTATTGTTTTATCTTGTTTCTCTTTTTAAGTCGATTTATTGATGTTTTTATTCTATTTTAATATTTTTGTTTCTAGTTTGAAGTGTCGATTTTTCGCCTTTTATAAATTAAAAGTCGTATTTTCGACTTTTTTGACCTTTTAACCTTCTATTTTAATATTGTTTTCTCAAATCTAGGGTCTTATATTTAAAACAAAAAGTCGACTTTTCAACATTCTTCGATTTTCGAATTGTCGACTTTTAAATTTTTATAAATTTTTTGAAAGGTCGATTTTTCAACTTTTGCTAATTTATGACAAGTCGTCTTTTCGACTTTTAGAATTTTCGTACTATAAAATCTAGGATTCTATAGTTAAAACAACGACATTTAGACTTTCTTTTATTTTTGAATAGTGGATTCTTTGACTTTTATAAATTTTTGAATAGTATTTATGAAAAGCCGTTTTTCGACTTTTTTGGACGACTTCTTATCTTATTTTAGTTAAAACAAAATTTCTTTTTGCATAGTCGATTTTTCGACTTTTATAAATTTCGGAATAGTCGACTGAAAAGTTAACTTCTCGACTTTTTCCGACCAAAAAAAGAGTTTGATTTTTTCCAGCAAAAAGTTAATTTTTGAAGGATTTTTTAAACCAAAAAATTCGAGTTTAAAAATATATTTTTTTACAAAATTTTCGAAAAAAAAATTGGAAAACCTATTGCCTGGAAATTGGTAAACGTTATTTAAATAATCGAACAGTTGATATTATTAACAAATTTCTCACCTAATCGCACTAGATAAAGAAGTCTGTCCACATGTTTGTTGAAATCAACTTTTCAAAGACCCCAAATATTTGCCGAATGACAAAGATCGCCCAGGTCAGCCAAACATTTTTTTTTAAAACGTTTACGAGCAGCAGAATTCATTAAAAATCAGGGAAATTGGTTACGAATTGAAGCCGATAGACCTTGAAAGACGATTTTGCATGTCCGAAATCATTTTTGCACCGAATCATTACTTGCGATGAAAAATGGATCCATTACGATAACCCTAAGTGTAAGAGATCGTATGTGATGCCTGACCAACCAGCCGAATCGATACCAAAGCCAAATATCGATTGCGCTAAGGTAATTCTCTGTATTTGGTGGAAGCTATCTATTATGATCAGCTTCAATTGCTTCAACTGATTCGTTTGAAGCAACAATTTGCCGAGAAACGCCCAAAATAAGCGGCCAAACATAAAACCTATAATATTACATGACAACTCTAAGCCACATGTTGCAATACCTGTTAAAAACTATTTAGAAAGAAGTGGTTGGGAAGTTTTTCCTCACCCGCTTTATAGTCCAGAACTTGCCCCGTTCGACCACTAATTGTTTCGATCGAAGCAGAACGCTCTCTATAGAATACGCTTCAATTTTGAACAAAGTATCCGAAAATGGTTTGTTTCGTTCTTGTCCTCAAAAGATGAACAGTTCTTTTGTCACGGAATGTTGAAATCAGCTTTCCGTAGCCCCCAAATAACTTACATATATGATTCATACATCAATATATCGGGAATTTTTCCGGTTGCTATTTAAAATCGAGACAATCGGCCCACAACCTCGATTTTTGACCTATTTTTATCTATATCTGGATTACCAAGTCTGATTTACTAGTTAATAATTAATAGATAGACCTTAGCAATGGTGTATATAAGGCCAAAGTAAGTCGGACTTACAATGGGTTAAAATCGGGAAAAATAAGTTTTACCCTGAATATTTTCACCAAAAAATTGTTTTTATTATAAAATTTTTATCACTAATAAATTTAAAAACATTGGCCCATAATCATAGTCAAACACTAAAGTCCGTTCTTTTTAAAAACAACTTTAAAATAAAAACCAGTTTTTTATTAATTTGCAACCATAGTCAAAATTGAAGTATGTTTTAAATTGAACCGACTTTAACTGGGTGCCACCGCAAATGTAGAAAATGTTTTCATACAATATACAACAAAAAACAGACAAGTGGCAACGCTGAACAGCTGACATACAAAATTAAAAAAAAAATCCAAAAAACGTAAACAATAAAAGTAACCGGGACATCTAAAGAAAGAGAGGTGTTTGTTGTGGAAAAGTGGAAAAGATAAGATTAATATCATAATTACGATATTTTGGTACTAATTTTATTGATAACTGTTCAATAATTGCAAAATCTCTACCAATATCTTGTAACTTAAACATTTTTTACTTTGTGACGAACTTTTTTACTCGGCGAAGAACAGCTGATGCTGTTGTTAAACGAGTTAAAAACAACTTCAGCTACTTTTATATTTAGAGTCGACTTCAGCTTCAGAAGTATACTTTAACTTGTCTATGATAGACCTAAAGTCCACTCTTAAGTAAAGTCGAGTTTAATTCTCTTAAAATGTACTTTATTTTTGACTATGATTATGGGCCATTGTTTTTTAACTAATATCTTATTAATACATATATAATATATATTAATCAGAGTTTATAAAAAAAGTTTTTTAGAAAAATTTTAAGTCGGTAACTGTAATTATCAGAAAGGGTATTTTGGGGGGTATCATGTGGTTATATATAAAAGTAAATAAACAGTTCAAGAAAGAGATGGATAAAGAGAGAGCTACAGACCCTAGTTTGAACTTTTTTATTTCTCCAAAATATTTTGGAGCAGTCTATTCTCTTGTACATATTTATCCCATCAGTATAATAATGATATTTAACGTATGAAAAATCAATTGATTAGAACAATCGAAAACATAATGAATGTAAAATAATATGGATAATAAGAAAGAATGAAAGAAAGACCAATTGAAAATGTAACAATAACAAAGAATCTCATATAAAGAATCCAAAAAATTATGAAACAAACAATCACTGCTGTCACAGTGACGTATACTGACGTAGTGATTTATCTGTCTATTTCATGATGATTGTTGTTCGAAAAAAAAGAACAATAGTTAAAAGCGTTGTGTGGTGTTTTATAGTTCTAAAATACAATGTGTTTTTAACAGACTTTTACACAAAAAACAATTAAAAAAAGTAACAATAATAAAGTATGTTTTTAAACACAAAAACTCACACACATGAAGGAAATTTACGAAAAAACAAAAAAAACTGCAACATTTTGTAAGACATGCCTGAGTGCATTTGATATACGAGCTGAATGAAGTTGAAATGAAAAAAAATCATTTTAAAACTATAACGGATGCACAAACTACAAGTGTGTTTTTTAAACACACCCAGCAGTTATGGGTGACCTCTCCTATAGTCCAATAACCGATTGTTTGTAAACAAACCTTCCTCCGACTACTCTCCCATAGATTACTTCTGGTGGGTAAAATAAGTACTTTCTAAAGTGCAGTACAAAATAAAGTGACTACACTTTAGATTACTTAGAGACACTAAAGTGACAATTGACTTCACGCTAGATTACCTGGGAAGCAAAAATCCAGTTCGAATTATTCACAAAAAATTCCAGTACAAAATAAACCTTTAAACTCACTAAGCACCAAAATCCCAAAAATTCAAGCACTTGAACATTTTGCTGGAATTTGACTTGAATGCAAAAACTTGAAAAATTAAACAGTTTTCAAACAAAAAGCATATGGCTTGAATAAAGTGTAATACAACTGTAATTCAATTGCTTGATTATAATTCAAGGCTTGAATTACACTTGAATTTAACTTGAATTCCATTAAAAATGCTAATTAGGAACTCTAGATTACTTAGAATTGGAGTCAGCCAAGTAGTTATCAGACTTTAATGAAATTTACTGCCTATAAGGGGTATCCTTGACTACTTGCAGAACTGCTGGGTAAACAGATCCATACACAGATGCATTAACAACTTAAAAACAGCAAAAAAAAGAAAACAATAAAATGGTAATAACCAACAAACAAATAAATAAACCAACTTTTTTTGTTTAACAATTTTCCTGCCACAAATAAAGGGGTCAATGGACAAAATTCTAAACATAAAATATAAAAAATAAAAAATAAGAAATAAAATAATCCAGCCGACAACAACTTTGTTAAATAAAATAAAACTTATTTCAACTTTAACATTAATTAAAACGAACGACCATTGTAATTTCTAAAGAATTTACAACAATTAAATAAAGTCCAGAACAAAATAAATAAAGTAACATAGACAAAACTCAAGTGAAGAAATGAAATGAAATTAAATGAAATAATTCTACAAGTATTTCGTGTCCGTCCGTCTGTCCGTCTGTCTTACTGTCCATTTGTTTTGTTGCTCTCTTTTTTTCTTAGGAATTAGAATAAGTTTGTAATTGAGTGTGTCAGTCAGTATGACACAGTTTTTTTTTTGTTTAAAGTTCTTATCTTGTAAATGTTGCAATTAATAGAACATGTTTTTTAAAATTATTTATTTCATTTCGTCTTGTTAATCTTAACAAATGTTATTCCAATTTTCTATTTTATTTTATGACCATTTTACAGACAGTTTTCTTTATTTTTTTTTACCGAAATTGAGCCACTGAATTTTCTTAAGTAATAAGTGGCAGTAGTAGCATTCGTCGAAACAAGAAATTGTGTCTAACCGCAGTGTTTTAGTAGTTTTGTTGCAGCTGACATAGACAGTTGTTATACTATCCTTTTAAAATATGTTTTAGGATCCAAAAAGAGTTGGGATTGCCAAACGGTCTGGATTTTTAATTCCGGGGATTTGGGATTTTATGAATGTAAATCCAAGTATTTTTCAAATTTAACAATGAAAACTACATATTTATGCAGCCTTATCATGTAAGGCTTAGTCGTTTTACGACAACGACAGTTTTGTACTAGATTAAAGAAATTATTCAACCTGTATCATTAATCTAGTACGAAACTGTCGTTGTCGTAAAACGCCTACGCCTTACATGATAAGGCTGATTTTAATAAAAATATAACAGGCCAACATAGAGGCGAAATGTTATTGTCAAAAACCTAACTCTCCATGTTAGTCAATGTATTTTGTTGCTGTAACTTACATGAGATTTGTTTTATTTTGGTTTGACAAAAAGGAGTGTCTCCTTCTATGTATATTTCTCTATGACTTTTTTAATCTTTCTGTATCTTATCAGTATTGTATAATTTACTCAAGTTTGTCGAAACTTATTGAAAACGTAAATTCGCAAAAAATGGATAATGGAACTACCATGACAAACAGAGAAGGGGTAACAAATGTTTGGTTGCTTCAACCGAAATTCTTCTTTATTAACTGACTTTTTCTTGATAGAACCAAAAATTGCATATGCGCACCGGAATCATTGGATTGGCAACAAATTCGGTTGTTACTACGAATCTGTATTCTCTGTGCAGTAATTTCTAACTTCTAAATTGAATTCTTTTTTTTATTGTCTGACAGATTTAAATGGATCACATTTGATGATTTTAACGACATTTCGATCGTCTTGGGTGCCATTTGCCGTTTACAGACCCAATTTTCTTTATATTCAAAGGCGTTGCGTATACCATACTTACAGTAGTCGGAATCGAATTGTGAGATTTTATATGCAACCGAAAAATTCGATTGGGGACAAATTCGGTTGTGAACACAAATCTGTTTTCTATGCGTAGATTTGCTCCTTCAATTATATTTTAAAGTTTTCTGAACAATGACTCCCAACAATACATGAAAAACGTGAGAATAAATAGCGGCTCATTTGTCAGCGTCGCTATATTTCTCTCGCAAATATGTGCATATATATTTTTTTTAAATTTTTAGCTTTAATTTTGAAACATTTGTACAACATAAATTTATTCAAAGTATTGGCCATTGTTAGCTATGAACTTTCCTATCTTTCTGACAACACATGGATTCAGAAGCAAAAGAACTGAATAGATAGGATCCTTTTGGGCCCACCAAATTGCCTTTGGCTTCACATAAGATCTCTTACGCCTTGGGTTATCGTAATGGATCAATTTTTCATCGCAAGCTATGATTCGGTGCAAAAATTATGTTCTTCAAGTTGCATTTCAGACATACAACATCGTCTTTCAATATCTCTCAACTTCAATTCGCATGGTGAATCCTGCTGCTTGCAATCGTTTTGAAATTGCTGATTGAGTAGCTCCCAATGGGTTTTCAAGCTCTTGTTGAGTTTGACAACAATCTTATTGGAGGAATGCCTCCAATTCTTGGTTTTCAAACATTTTTTGCTTTGACTTCCGTGTCAAATTCACCACTTCTGAACCGCATAAACCATCTTTCGGACGTTGAAACTGATTTTTCATTTCCGACCCTATAAAGTACAGTTGTGGACATGCAATTAAGTTATTAATGCAAGTTATTTTTTAAGTGTAAAAAACTTGTTTATTTTTTTATATTTACATTGCAATGTTTATGCAAAAAAAAGTTCCTTTAGGATTATTTGTAAATATAAGAATTTTTGTCATTTTAGTGCTTTGCTTTATTAATAGTCAATCATTTCTTGAAACCTCAACAAAATTTAGGTGGACATTTAATTAAGTCATTTTAATTTTAAAAGGTAAATGGATATAATAAAAAGGTAAATTGTTGTAAAAATGGATCTAATGGACAGTTTAAATATTTTAGCACCCTCCCCCATAACGTCGTTTGATTTTTCTAAATAATGGGTAAAAATAAAAGCACTACTCCCGCTGAAAGGGAGATAATTTGGAATTGTTTCCAAAATGTTGCTTCTATCGCCAAAGTGGTACAAACATTAGGATTATCCCGGGGAAAAATTGTTAACGCAGTTACGCATTATAAAAAATATGAAACTTTTAACAATTTAAAAAGAAAACAACCGCGAAAAACGACCGCAGCTGAAGACCGGATTATGGTCAGAATAAGTAAAGCTGACCCATTTTTGACATCCACTCAAATTAGATCTCTGATGGAATCAAAATATGATGTTCAAATTACGTCAAGAACTGTAAGAAGACGATTGGCCGAAAATAACCTTCATGGTCGCATAGCACGTCGAAAGCCAACCGTGTCAAAGAAGAATATTAAGAAACGTATGCAGTTTGCCAAAAATCATATCAATAAAGATTCAAATTTTTGGAAAATGATAGTCTGGAACGACGAATCTAAATTTAATGTGTTTGGAAATCATGGTAGGCCATATGTACGACGACCAATAAATGCTGAATTGAACCCCAAGTACACGAAAAAAACGGTGAAGCACGGTGGGTCATCAGTGATGGTTTGGGGGTGTTTTTCCTCGTCTGGTGTAAAATGAGAGGGTAAAATGACTGGTGAAATGTATAAGAACATATTAGAAAATTACCTTAATGGCGATTATGCTGAAAATTTACCACCAGGGTGGACGTTTCAACAAGATAACGACCCGAAACATAAATCTCGGGTCGTTAAGTCTTGGTTAGATGAAAATCAAATAAATGTTCTTGAGTGGCCACCACAAAGTCCCGATTTAAACCCCATAGAAAATCTATGGGGGATCATAAAACGAGCCGTTTCGGACAGAAAGCCCATAAACCAACGTTCACTTTGGGATATTATTCAAGAAGAATGGAATAATATTACTCCACAACAGTGCAACGATTTAGTAAAAACAATGCCAAATAGATGTGGGGAAGTAATTCGCCAGAAAGGATTTCCTACTAAATATTAGTTGTTAAAAATATATTTAATTTAAAATATTTTAATTTAATGCTATTTTTTCAAACAATTTTGAAATAACTTAATTTAGAACATAAAATCATTAAAAGTGAATTTGTTTTGTTATAATATAGTAGAATAAGTTTAAAATTTAATAAAAATTAAGTTGTTTTTGTTTACTTTTTATTAAACAAGCTATTTTATTAACTGCAATATCAGAGACATTAAATGACTTAATTCAATGTCCACAAGTGTATATACATATTTTCTGGATCCTTATAGATAGCGGAGTCGATTAAGCCATGTCCGTCTGTCTGTCTGTTGAAATCAATTTTCTGAAGACCCCAGATATCTTCGGGATCCAAATCTTCAATAATTCTGTCAGACATGCTTTCGAGAATTTTGCTATTTAAAATCAGCAAAATCGGTCCACAAATGGCTGAGATATGAGGAAAAAAACCAAGACAACCTCGATTTTTGACCTATTTTTGACCTACATATATCTGGATTACTAAGACATTAATATAGACAATATGGATATCTAATGATTGATATTTCAAAGACATTTGCAACGACTTATATAAGACCATAGTAAGATGGACCTACAATGGGTCAAAATCGGAAAAAAAATTTTAACCCGAATTTTTTTTTTCACAAAAAAAAATTTTAAATTTAAAAATTTAAAATTTAAAAAAAAAAATAAATTTAAAAAAAAAAATTCCAAAAAATGAAAAAAACTGGAAACAAATTAAATTTTGTTTACCTAAAAATATTTAAAATTTTGAAGTATAATTTGGTGAAGGGTATATAAGATTCGGCACAGCCGAATATAGCACTCTTACTTGTTTTTATTTCATATTTTTAATTCAATAGTAAAAAATATCGCCTCAGCGTCAAAAAAGGCTTTATAATGCAAATATTTTTATTTAAACAAAAGAAAATTTTTTGATGAAAAAAAAAAAAAAATCAGGTTAAAAAATATGTTTAACAATTGTGACCCATTGTAGGTCCAACTTACTATAGCATCATTACATCGTTGCAATGGACTTTGAAATATCTATCATTAGATATTCATATTGTCTATCTTAATGACTTAGTAATCCAGATATAGATCAAAAATAGCCCAAAAATCGAGGTTGTCCCGGTTTTTGCTTATATCTCAGTCATTTGTGGGCCGATTCTCGATTTTAAACAACAACCTAGCCGGAAGAATTCCCTATATATTGATGTATGAATCATGTCTGAAAGATAATTGGGGGCTACGGAAAGTTGATTTCAACATACAGACGGACATGGCTATATCGACTTCGCTATATATAACGATAATATATACACTTTGTGAGGTTGGAAATGAAAAATGTAGAAATTTCAAACGGAATGACATACTTATATATACTCTTGATCATGGTGAAAAGAAATTTAAAAAAAAATTTGTTTGTCATAAAATTTTTTCGCTAATAAATTAAAAAAAAAAATTTGAAAAAAAAAAATTTAAATTTTGTTTACCTAATTCTTGTTTATATTAAAACTTATTTGGTTATATTAAAACTTTCCAATTTGGGAGTGCAAATTCTATTTTTCACCCCCCTTGTACGGTTTTTTGATAACTCTTACTTACTTAGTTAATATCTATGAGGGTTTGAGTCTCAGCTGTCATGTTTCAAAACGATATCTAGCGACTAATCGAACCGTACTAATACAATAAATCATGTTACCGTTTAAATTCCCATTTGTGTGTTGAATTATTTGTTTAAAACTTTATTTTCCTTTATTGCAATTTTTGTTGTACTTGTTCTCAACTGATTGCACACTACTGTTTTCCACTCTATTGTATGGATTTGTATGATTGTCCGTCCAGTGCCGTCCCGTCCCGTCCCACAAGTATACAATGACAACATCTTTTGCTGAAAACAATTACACCCCAAACAAACACAATAACAATGGAAAAACGTTCGAAATAAAAGCAATAAAAAAATAATAAAATTATTGCTGTAGTAGTAAATATATCTTTTCTTCTTGTATCTTGAAAAAAAAGGGAGTCATCGTCACATCAAGCTACATTCAATTTTTTATATTTATTTTTTTTTTTTGTATAAAGAAATGAATAAAGGAACTAACAAATGAATACATACTGAATAATTGCAAAAGTACCAACATACAGATATCTATAGATATAAATAAAAAACGAACATACATAAATAAAGTGGACCATGGGGATGATCTCTTACATCGTGTTATTAAATGTTTTTTATTGTTCAGTTAGTGATAGTTTTTATTATTTGTATGAATTTATTGTTATAATAAACGAATGACAAATTTAAATCCTATGAGCACATTAAACTGTTATTTATGTATGTATCTTTTATTCTATCTTCTTTTTTGAGGATTTTGAAAAATCAATTGTACAAAATAGTTAAGGGGGTGTTTCAAATAAATATATAGCAGGCAGGCAGGCATCTTTCTTAACCCTGTCCATTGTAATCTACTGTGTTTTATATTTAAGTTTTCCAGCTATAAAAAGGAAACTAAATGTTATAAATTAAATAAATAACTGGTACCTATATTTGTCTATCTAAGTTAGTTTGATTTAATTGCAAGCAACCACACCCGGTTGAAAAATCAAATTTGTCTGTAGGTACTTACTTACACTCCTTTTTCTCCGTTCGCATTCGTCCAACTGTCTGTTCGTATCCAAGTTTGGTTTAGTTGTTTTTGTTTTTGTTAAAAATTAACGGTATCTTAATAATTTTATTTCAATACTTTCAAACACAAATACACTTTAATTCATGTTTTATATCTTTCCTTTTTTTCTGTTATTTTTATTTTTTTATTATAAAATAATAGTAACTTTTGTTTTATTTATATTTTTTATTTTTTTTTGTGAATCACAAACAACTTGTTTTTATTTTTTGTTTAATTTCCAACAAACTTTTTATTTGTTAATTGTTTGTATTTAACATTAACAGAGAACTTTTCAAACGCGAGATACAATACATTTGCCGGCCACGACTTTGCAACGAATGGAGTCGCAAAACATCTTTGCAAAAAAAGAGAATAAAATAAACTTGTACTCGACTTGCACTCACTCAGTCAGTCAGTCAGTTACTCACACCCATATACTTGCATGATTTTATGCTTAAACTTGTATAAAATTTACTGTATATTTATGTTGCAAGTGTTGTCAAATTAATACCAGCTGGTTTTATCGCAAAATAAGAAAAATTCGCAACAAGAAGGCAATTAACTGTAAAGATAGGTAATAACTATAGCTCAACAGTAAAATAAGACAGAAAAATTAAAGAAGTCTATCTTTTTGATCTCCTTAATAAGATATAAAACAAGTAAGAAAGTATGGTCGGGCTTGACCCTACACTAAGTAAAAAAGCAAAAACATTTTTCTTTTAAAATTTCAATAATTTATATTCGTGAGTGATTTTCGGAAGTGGGCCTTATATGGGAGCTATGACCAATTATTGACCGATCACCATGAAATTAGGTCGTGTGATTTATGTCTATATGAAAGTTATTTATGTTGAATTTTGTGTATATGCCAACATTTTAAAGAGATTTATGCATGTTAAAGTGATTTTTGGAAGCGGGTCTATATAGGAGCTATGACTAATTATGGACCGATTGTAAAAAAAGTTGGTGACATGAATTTTGTGTATATAAAACTTATTTGGAGCGAAATTTGTGTAGATACATAGATAAATTAAACATTTATGACCGATAAAGTCTAATTTCTAGAGGACATTTGTATGGGGGCTAGGCCGATTTCAGACAGTTTCAATAGGCTTGGTCCTTGGGCTGAAAAAGTAATATGTACCAAATTTGATCGAAATATCTTCAAAATTTGCGAACTTTACTCTACGCACAAGGTTTACATGGACAGCCAGCCAGCCAGACGGACGGACATCGTTGGTTGTTAGATTAATATTTTTGGGCGTTACAAACATCTGCACAACCGCATAATACCCTCCCCACTATGGTGGTGTAGGGTATAAATACGAGGTCAAGAGACAAAGAGTGACAACAACGTGCAACTCTGACAATATATAAATAGTGTTGATATAATTCCCATACAGTTTATTTTCTTTTAGCTTATGTATACTGACATTCCATGTAACCTAGCGTGAAGTCAATTGTCACTTTATTGTCTCTAAGTAACCTAGAGTGTGGTCGAAGGACGTTTTGTTTACAAGCAATCTGTTTTTAGGACTGTCTATGAGATGTCATTTAAACTGACTATTTTTTCGATAGCTTTTGGCATGAGGAAAAAAATTTCCACTAGCACATATCAAAAAAATCATATTCCAGGCACCCAAATTTCAGAAAAAGTCATTAGCTGACACAATTTGTCATTATCTCACCAATGAGATAATGGAGAATGGAAAGTGTTTACTTGAGAGTAGTTTGGCTTGCCATAATGAAAATTTCATAGAATGACACAAGGTCTCAAAGGAGAGACTAACCACTAGGGTATTCAATCGGTTAACCGATTAATTTTGGTCGGTTAACTGTTCGAATAATTCAAAATTGCCGATTTTCAAATAACGAATAAACCGATTAATTTGTGTCGGTTAACCGATTAACCGAAATTTATTTTTTTTGCACTTTAACATTTTTTTTTTGTTTTTAATTTTCCATTTTAATTCAAATACAAATGTCAAAGTAAAATTTCATATTTTTTCTAACATTCAAGAAATATGTTTAGGGAGTACAATAACTGATACATATATTTAATTTACATGTAATTGTCGGATGAGAACATGATAATAGGCGAAACTGGAGACA
Organism: Calliphora vicina; assembly: GCF_958450345.1. Lineage (NCBI taxonomy): Eukaryota > Metazoa > Arthropoda > Insecta > Diptera > Calliphoridae > Calliphora > Calliphora vicina. Next base: position 7,261,795 of record NC_088782.1, on the reverse strand, counting down.
CTACTGAAACGAGTTTTTATCAGAACTTATCGAAATTATTAAAAGTATTTAAAATCTAAAAAGGACTCCTATGGTATAATGGAGGATTTTATATGCTTAGAAAAAACTAAAAAAAATAACAGACAAATTGGATATTATTTATCACGTCTTACTTTCGATTTCTCCAACATCTACAATTAGCGAGAGAGTTTTTTCCAAGTCGAGTTTTATTAAAACTAAAGAAAATTATTTACTTTTTGGTTGAATTGTTGTTTTGGTTTATTTTTTATGTTTTTGTTCTTTTTATTAATAAAATACTTCAATAAGTACACAAAATTCATGATTTAGTTTCAGTTTAATATTTAAATAGAAATTATTCGGTTAATCGAATAATTTAAAATTAACCGATTATTAACCGATTAAATCTAAACCCCGATTAATTATTTGCTCGATTAACCGATTAAATCAGAAACCCGATTAATTGAATACCCTACTACCCACATTAGTGTAAAGCACTTGTTATTGGATAGAGCTTTAAAAAATGTCCATGAGAATGGTTTAACAATAATTTTGTACCAGAGAATAATTTTGTGAAAGAGAATTTTAAGAAAGTCGGTCTAAAAGATGATAGTAAAATCATTCTGCTACAGGACAACTGCCCAGCACATGCAGACGTGTAGGATTTCAATTCTGAAAACGTTATTGTGAAAATTTTTCCACCAGATTGCAATATGGAGCTTAAATGTAATTATCAAAAAACTGTCAATATTAAAAAACTACTAAAAATTGGTACTCAAAACCGTGAAAATTTATTATCCAGAATGCTCCCGGTCCTGACGATTACGGATAATCGAGGTCTTACTGTATTTCATACTAGCCAACCCGACAGACGTTGTCCTGTCCAAATTAGAAAAAATGATTGTGTCTGATTTATGATACACGAAATTTTTTGTTTTGAACAGGAGACATACAATTGACCATGCGGGAACCATGGATTTTCAATGTTAATGCCGCAAACACGCAACGGCAGCCCGGAAACTGCAAGAGTTTAAAATCGAATGACATGTTGGTCGCAGCCATTGGGATCCGTGGTATCAAACGTCTTCTGCTTTGTACTTTCCTTTAAGTATTGTTGCTTCGATGTCGTTACAAAGACGTGGTAGATTTATGTTTCGTAACATTATGATTAACGATCCGACTTCCAGTTGGAGGTTGTGATGTGGTAATCCGGGTAATTCCAGCGAGTTTGAAAACTCGGTTGGATAGTAGACGACATCATCTTGATTCAGAGGCCTGACAGAATGCCACGAGAAATTGATTGCGGTCGAAATGTCAACCGGAATTTTGCCGTTGACAATGTCTAGCAATTGTTTGGAAAATACTTCTCATCAATCTGCAGCTCCACACGCATATTCACAATCAATTTGAGTTTCTTGGCGTGTTTCCACAAACGGACTTTAAACATGCATTAGTTCATCGGTTGGCGTTGACCGTGAAATTACTGGCAATGTTTGCCAAAAATCACCTGCCAACAGAATCATCGCACCAATCTACGTTTTGTCTAATGTCTCCAAATACTTTTTATGCGGCATTAAACACTCATCCCAACCGTTTGATTTACTGTAAAACTTTGGCCATCGTACTGTTCTTGGAAATATTACATGATGGATTTTCATTGATTTGCATAATGAATGACAACATGAGTGCTGAATATGTAGAGCGACCGCCTTCCAACAACGTAGCGGCAATTCTTGGTGAAGCAAGTGCATTATCATTCTGCGAACGTATCGTAGCCAATATCAACGTAATCAAAAAAGTTTTTCCAGCTCCACCAGGAGCGTCCCAAATATAAATCTCTCTAGTTCCATCTTTCACAACTTTCATAAGAGTGTCGTACGCATTTTTTGGTTGTCAATTCAACAGGGGAACATTTGTTCGAAGGCACCGCAATCAAAATGTTTTTCTTGATTAAACGCAGTCTGCATCGGACGATTGGGAGCTGTCATGCCTAACTAAGATAATAGCTTGTTCGACATCATCCAGTTAATTTTTATTTCAGAAAAAACTTAAATTGGATTACTACGAATATTTAGTAGGTTTATCTAAAAACGTTTTCCGTTTTTAGATAAATCGAAAAAAGTGGGCATGGTCAATTTTTATTTCCTCAAAAATCTAAGTTAAACTATGACGAAAAAATATTTGTCCAAATCGGTACTGCTGTTCTCAACTGATGCAATTACCAACGAACGACATTTGATTTTTATTTATATAGTTATAATAACGAAATGACTTTAAATTTGCAAAATTACGATCTTTGGGAAGCTAACCAAAAAAATCGTTTATTTAGCATCACCAATTAAACTGGAAAATAAGAAAATCGAAGAGAATGTAATCAAAACATGAGAGAGCTTGGAATAAAATTGTAATCAGTGATGAGATTTAAATACCAATTTTATTAAGTACCGGATTGGAGTATATTACGGAAAACTATGTGATTTTTGGGTTGTTCAATAAAATATATATAAATTAAAAAATTTAGGAAGAAATCAACGACTTTTGAAGATAGCTATTAGTTTATCAATGTTTTTTGTTTAATGGCGAATATTTTTGAACCGCTACCATCATTTTAGCAATATTTAAAACAAATTTTGTACAGAATATTATGTAAATCAGACACTTTAAATTTTAGAAAATAATATTAAATGAAACTAATGCTAGAACAATTGTGCCTCGACTACCATCACTGTTTATTTCTCCATTCCGAAGAAAAGAGTGCAATTTTAGGGAGTTTCATCGCAATAGTGCACCATTAAACATTGCATATGGAGTGACCAGATACTAATCCATTTAAAATGAGATACGAATCATTGATGTCTGTGGGTGATAATCGATAATAACGAGTTTGTGTACGTGCCTGCAACGTATTCGACAAAAGAACATTAAATATTTATTCGTACTATTGTGGCAGCAGCAGCAACATACAATAAAAGTTGTAAAAAAAAAAATATCATATTCTTCATATTATTTTACAATGCACTTGTATGTAGAGTAGTTATTCAGTGTACAGAAATTATTGTGTACAGAAGGATAAAACAATCAATATTAATAGAATTGAGAAGCATGTAACAGCAAATAGTGGCAGGATTTAAAGTAACTGCTTGAAATGTATACTAGGAGTATGTTTAAAGCATTTAAATTTGAATTTAAGGAGTTTTTTTTAGGGACGAAACGAAAAATTTCTATTAAAAAAGTAATTTAAGTAAAACTGTTAAAAACTTTAGTAATGTTAGTCAGATTTTAAAATTTTCCTCATATTAATGCTAATCAATCGTAGATTCCGTTTCCCATCAAAACAGGATGTATCATAGAAAACTATAGTTGAAAATCTCAAACTCTCTTTTATTTTCCAAAATATTCCTTAAATATGAGCCATTGTGCGATTAAAAACATATTTAAAATTCAGAATGGGACCATGGTGGTTTTCGAGATATTGGCAAAATGCTGGATTTACAATAGATGGCGTATCTTTTGAACGCGGTTTTTGTTTTTAATAACTTATATGTCGTTTTGAAAAGTAAATATCTGTCATTTATTCTCACTTAGTTATTGAACATTATAGTTTTTTTGCTTCGCAAATGTCGAATTTTGAGCCAACAAAGCGTCATATGCTGGAAGTTTTGCTTTACTTCTTTAATTTGAAAAAAGTGGCGCTGGAGCACACCGATTGTTCTCCAAAGCTTATAATGAATGTGTTCTATCGGTATCAACGTGCGAGAGATGGTTGTTCGGTTCAGAAGTGTTGATTTTGACACAGATGACAAATATCGCACAGCCCAGTCAATAAAGTTTGAGGACCAAAAATTGGAGGCAATACTTCATGAAGATTGTTGTAAAACTCATCAAGAGCTTGCAAAATCATTGGGAGCTACTCAAGCAGCAGTTTAAAAAATTTAAACCAAGAGACCTTGAAATACGATTTTGCATGTCTGAAATGCTGCTTGAATGCTATAAAAAAATAATTTTTGCACCGAATCTTTACTTCAAAAATGGATAACCCGAAGCGAAAGACATCATCTGTGAAGCTCGGCCAACTAGCCGAATCGACACCGAAGTATTTCTACGACAGCCCTCGGCCGAGGGCTGTCAACTCAGCATTCACTGCTGCTACACCGAAGCCAAATGTACATGGCGCCAAGATAATCCTTTGTATTTGATGGGAGCAAAAGGATCCTATCTATTATGAGCTGCTGAAATCTGGCCAGGACATCACCGAACGCAACTGATTTGTTTGAAGCGAGCATTGATCGAAAACTTCCCAACGCTCATGAATTTGTTGGGAAGTTTTGCCTCACCCGCTTTATAGTCCAGATCGTACCCCGTCCGACTACTATTTGTTTCGATTGATGCATAACGCTCTCTCTGGGATACGATTCACTTTGGAACAGAGTATCCGATATTGGCTTGATTCTTGGCCTTAAAAGATGAGCAGTTCTTTTGGTTCGGAAGCCATATGTTGCCAGAAAAAGGGGGGAGGTCATAGCTGGTCAATACTTTGAATAAATTTTATTAATTTTAAAATAATAATTTATAGAATTTAAGGAAATGCATTATAAAGTATTCTTGCTTAAAGGATACTGTTTAAATTTATTATACTTTTTCCTTTGGAAATGGAAACTAAAGTCTCCTACGATTAATAATATACTAAATTTATGAAAATCGGCCAACTGTCAAGCCCATGACGAAGATATGATTAAAAATATATTTGAATTTTTTTGATTATTCAGCGAAGTTTAAGAAATTTTTACAAAATGTTTATTATCTCGGGATACCCTCATGGTCCAACTCTAAGTTGTTTATGTGTTGTTAACCACACCAATGCACTATAGTTCAAAGTATCACTTTTTCCGTGCTAAATTCAAATTTCGAAGTTGTCATTATTCATTATTTTTTGTTGTCAATCTGTTACTAAAACTCCAATGCAATCAAATTCGCAATTGGTTTTTGTAAAATACAAAATACTGCTTGACAGCACGCCTTCAAAGTCAAAGTTTCGATACATTTTTAAAAAATTGTGAATAGTATCAATATTGTATTGTAACTTTTAACCGTTAATTGTGGAAAGTGTGTGAATAATTTAAATAATGTTTAAAATGGAAAACAACGAGACGTCTAAGTACTTAATTTTTCTTTCCTAAATATTTGGAAACTATTTCCTTTTATATTAAAAATTACAAATTTTAAACATAACCTTAAAGTAATTTCTTTTGATTACAAAACTTTAACTTTATAGAAGCTTTTAAAAAAATGTTAACGTTTGTTAAACTTGAATTAAAAAGAAATAAATATATTGGAATGTTGTGAATTCATTTCACTTTATTTCATACTGCGCATTTTTGCGCTTTCTGAGTAATTTAATTTTTTCTAGGTTACTGTGCTATAAAAAAAATTAACTTTTTGAAATTTGGCCCAAAACACACAAAGTATGATGCTATTATTAAATATATTTTGAAGAAAATTTGTGCTCCTGTTATTCCTAAAGGCTGTAAGAAATTATTGGATGAAAAAGTCCGCCATTTTGTCTGCAATTACTTAAAAGTAAAATGTCAAAAATGCAGAAGAAAGGAAGATAATTTTCGAAATGAAAACACTATATGGCTTAATGGTGATATATGCTTTCAGATTTGTATCTTTGGTTACCAATGACATCCACCGTACACAAGGCATTAATACATTCGAAGCAGATGATATAAGACACAGACGAAGAAATAGGATCGTTTTAAAAATTGAACATAACCTAATACATATGCTAATATGGGGACCCCAGGACGCACCCCTGGTGTCCTCATGCGGTCAAAATTTAAACTCGTCAACACTTCTTCTTTGCGCATGTCAAATTTTATTCAAATATAACTAAGGACTAAGGATTTAGAAATTACAGATTTATTCCCCTCTTTTTTTCTATACCACTGTGCGAAGTTTTATCTGATACTTCAATTAATATGTATTGAATCAAATGTGTTTACAAAATGAATTACTGATTCAACTAATTTGACTGAAAACTAATATGAAATAAATTTTTTCTAATCAAAAGCAATGAATTTACTTTATTTTTCTCCTGATGGGTTAATGGTCGGCAAAGGGTTAATTTTTTCTTAAATTTGTTGAAAATATAAGTATTTCTACCTATGGTCCAATTTTGGACCATATATACGTCAGAGCTGTAAATGAATCACTCATTTTTGAATTAATTCACGAATCATTCACACAAAAAAATGAATTGAATGAAATTTGAGTTAATTCAAATGAATTTGGTAAAAATGAATTGCAATTCGTTTCTAATTCAAATGAATTGAATTGATTTTGAATTAATTCAAATGAATTTGGTAAAAATGAATTGCAATTCGTTTCCAATTCAAATGAATTGAATTGATGTTGAATTAATTCAATTCATTTACAATTCATTTGAATTGAATTGATTTTGAATTAATTCAAATGAACTAGAAAAAAAATTAGCAATTCATTTCCAACTCCGACGCGAAATTCGCAGCATATTTAGCAGGTTGTTCAAAGTCATCAAGTATGCAGTATAATTAATCGACGGTTAAAAAATCTTTCTTTAAATATAATGCGCCGTTACCATCGTCAGCTGGCGTTGAAAGATTATTTTCGTACGCCTCTATTCTAAACATCCCTAAACGTGGATCTCTTTCAGATGATAATTTTGAAAAGCTATTATTGTTTAAGGTGAATGATGCATTCTAATTAAATATAATTAGCCTTATTTATGAAACTCAATTGTGTTAGTTCAAAACATTGTTCATACATTGTTATTTTTCCTGATTTTTGATTATTTTTGGAAGATAGTTTTGTTTTTTTGAAATAAATATAATATAAATATTAGCAAAAAGTTTGTCGTTGGGTGGTCGTGGGTCACAAAATTTGAAAAATTATTAATTGCTTCTTGAATATTAAATATCTTTTGTCGTTCAGCGTATTTAAAAATAAAAATCAGTTCTTCTTGAAGAAATAAACCACAAACACCATGTTTTCATTGTTCATGCGCGTATACAGGACAAGGCTTTTAATTTTTTGTACTGGATATTTTCATTTTGGTAGGAGAAATCTTTCATTCCCCCTAGAGATCTGCTCTCGAATCTTATTGACTGCAACTCATTTTTGAGTCATTCATTTGAATTGCTAATTCTTTTTTCTAATTCGTTTGAATTAATTCAAAATCAATTCAATTCAAATGAATTGTAAATGAATTGCAACTCATTTTTACAAATTCATTTGAATTAGAAATGAATTGAAATTCATTTCTGCCTAATTCGTTTGAATTGATTCAAATTTCATTCAATTCATTTTTTCAATTCAATGAATTAATTCAAAATTTAGCTAATTCATAATGAATTAAAATCAAAAAAGAATGATTCATTTACAGCTCTGATATACGTTAATAGTTATTAATTTCGCACGGAAAAAGTGATACTTTGAACAATAGTGCAATGGCTTATAATTAAGGAAAATCTTTAGAATATGGAGGATAACTTTTTCGAGTTATCCTATGTTATTTTTTATTAACCATATTTGTTGCCATTTATTTTTTCTATTTCTGTTTTCTTAATAAGTTTGAATTTAAAATTACCAATTAAAAACTCACGTTCCTATGTTCTGTGAAAACTTTTCAATTCTTATGAAAACAATAATTTGAATACTTTCCGTCTGTCTGCTTTTTCCCACTGTTTACAACAACTCCCACACTGCATAAATAATTGTATAGAATTTTTATATTTTATTACCAGTAAATAAGTATGAGTTTATACAATATTTCCTAACAATATCCGTAGAATTGGCGAAAGTCACGTGTTGTGTTTTCAAGCCTTTTGAAAGGGGCTTAAATAACAGTGTTTTATTTTTTGTTGGTTTATTTACCCTTGGAAGATACTTTTGTTTGCTCAAACTTTAGTAGACGAGACGGTTTTGCTTTTAATCGAAATTTATTATTTAACAAAATCAGCTGCCAATAATTGGACGCTTTTATGTTTGTTGGTGGTGCAAGCAACATCATTGCTTTAATCACTTCAATAAAATCGATTAGTTTAACTTTTAGGGATGTTTTCTGCAACATTAATAGGGAAAATAATTAATGATAGACAATTAATAATATTAACCGAATTCAAGTTAGCTTGATTTGAAAATGTAGATTAAAAATCTATGGTCATTTGTTTTTTCTTTGAAATGCAGGATTTGTCATGATTATTATAGATCATATAGCTTCTTAAAAGGATTCTACAGCTATCAAAACATTTCAACTTTGTACTACGAATATGTAAATTTTAACCATGATAAACATCAAAATGATTGTCAAGATAAAAAAATTGTCAGGTATAGTCTAAATTTATTAGTATTATTGCTTCGTTATGACAAAATTGTTAGTGCTTTTTCGCAGACAAAGTTGTCTTAACAACAAATGTCATTATTTATTATGATAAATATTTGTCAAGTATAGACAGCGGGTAACAGATTTTAAAATTTGTCTGACAACCTGTCAATTATGCCCCGCTTATTTTTGGCCACAGATATAAACAAGTTAGGTTGTATAATTAGTTTTTTTTTGTTTAAATTTCCCACCCGCAGCTTATCAAATTTATTTTATAATCAAAATAACAGCAAACTGCAGAATGTAAAGCAATTATTTATAACAATAATTATTTATTTACAATAAATTAACAGCTGTAAGAAGCGATAATCAACTTCCGGTTAATTACATGTTTCTCAACAAAAAGCTGCTTGTTGTCAAGCCCATGACCACCCACCCAAACCAAACCAAACCGAACAACCCGAATCAACTAACACCTTGTAAAACATTTAAAGCATAAGGAACCACACGGACCCCAAAAAAAATATATGAATTAAATTACTACATATTGATTTTCTCTAATGACCAGACATAAATAAGCCAACATTCACTCATATGCAACATAAATAAGTAACTAAAAGAAAATGCAAAAGCCGAAAGAGTGCTAGACACAGAAAAAAGTACAGCAGAGATAAAAAAAAACATTAATTTGTGTTGTACAGTTGTTAAATTCACATGTAATGATGAAATGAATTTTTAAAAATTGTTAAAACATATAAAAATGTGACATATGTATGCGAACGCGTGAAAACTAGTGATAAATATCACTCAGTCTACTCACCCACCTCTAATGACAGAAACACAAACACACACAATAAACGCACTATAAACAACAACAACGATAACAACCTCAACTTAATCGATAATTACACCGACAAAAAAATGTAATAAATAAACAAACGAAAAATATGCTCGTAATAAGACACAAAACAACTCAGCACAGTGACATACTGAACAAAAAAAAAGATAAACAAAACATGAAGAGAGCAATAAAAATATAAACAAAAAATTCTTTAAACATCCGCCCGCCCGTTAATAGATTTGGGTTTTTAAAAGGCAAACATTTTGTAGTTTGTGGCCGGCAGTGTTGCCGTTCTGGGTTTTATCCAACAAATTAGAAAGGTGATATCTTTCTGCTTTTTGGTTTCCTTAATTCGGTAGCCAACTATTATTTTATTAAATTTTCGCCTGGGGTTGTCATCTTCCATTTTCTTCAAACTTAATTGAACCCTTCCTACACACAGAAAACAGATTACTTGAAAATAGGTTGTAATTAATAAAATTTAGTTAAGATAATCAAGATTTTATTGTAATCATTAAATAACTATATATCTAATCGATTTTTTGTGTTTAAAACTGTAAAATCGTTTTTGTAATTGAATTACGGTTGGAATAACTGTAAAACGTCGGTTTGTGTCTTTACTATTATGATTTTTATTCATTCGGAAAAGACAATCAATATTATTAGGGTTTGTAATCGAAAAATTCGGTTCCGACATAAAATAATGAAATTATTGGTTTTATTGACATTTATGAAAAAATAAAATAGAAACAGAAATAATTTATTTGTGTACAAATTTTGGGCAGGAAAAATTGAATTATAAACAGTAATCAACAAATGTTTATGTAACGGTAAGTTAAGTAACATCTTAATGAATTTATTTCCCTAAATCTATTTCTGTTTTGGTAATGACTTTTTTATGTTCTTTTAGTTGTTTTAATATGAATAAAAATCCTGTAATTGTAAACGAACAATCGTGTAACTATAAACCAGCGCCTAAACTGAAACCAGAGAATGTATAACATTAGAGAGTTTTCTATTGCAGATCCGCTGCAGGTGGTTGTCGGCTATTGAACTGGTTGTGATAAAATCATCGTGTTTATATGAAAATCCTGAAAAAAGCCTGTGACCGTCAAGGCAAGACCAAGTTTCTATCTACATATGTACTTACATCAATTTGGAATGGAGGATTTAACTCACATCATACATAAAACAATTATAATTTATGGTTGCAACAACGAATCTGTTTTCTCTGTGTAGTAAAAAATATCATTTGAAAACTTCTCATACAATGAATTAAAAATGCGGCATTTTTTCACATTTTATACAATCTAAGTTTATTCAAAGTTTGGCCATTATTAGCTATGACCTTTTCTAATCTTTCTGGCAACATATGGATTCCGAGCCAAAAGAACTGCTCATCTTTTGATGCCAAGAACGAATCAAGGCAATTTAGGATACTCTGTTCCAAGGTGAAGCGTTCTGCATCCATCAAAACAAATAGTAGTCGGACGATGCAATGTCTGGACTATAAAACGGGTGATGCAAAACTTCCCAATCACTTCATTCTTAATATTTTTTAACAGATATTGCAACATGTGGCCGAACGTTGTCATGATGGAATATTACGGTTTCATGTCTGGCCGCATATTCTGGGAGTTTAAAAAGAATATGTTGCGTTCGGTACAGGTTCCCTGTGATGGACTGGTCAAATTTCAGCAGCTCATAATAGATGAACCCTTTTGCTCCCACCAAACACAGAGAATTACCTTAGCGCTATGGATATTTGGCTTTGGTGTCGATTCGGCTGGTTAGCCGGGTTTCACATACGATCTCTTAGGCTTCGAGTTATCGTAATGGATCCATTTTTCATCGCAAGTAATAATTCGGTGCAAAAATTATTTTCTTTTATAGCGTTCAAGCAAAATTGTCTTTCAAGATCTGTCGGCTTCAATTCTACCCAATATCCCTGTTTTTGCTTGAATACTGCTGCTCGCAAACGTTTTGAAATTGCTACTTAAGTAGCATCCAATGATTTAGCAAGCTCTTGTTGAGTTTTACAACAATCTTCATGGAGTAATGCCTCCATTTGGGTGGTTTTAGCACGTTGATACCGATGAAACACATTCACCATAAGCTTTGGTGAGCAATCGGTGTGCTTCAGCGGCACTTTTTTTCAAATTAAAGAAGTAAAGCAAAACTTCCCGCATATGACGCTTTGTTGATATGCCAAAAAAAACGTTGTTGCTTACACTATAATCACCCATATCATGAAAAACATGTAAAATTTATGTTCCCATGAAATATCCATTTCCCTCGAAGGGAAAATTGCTATCGTGATATTCCCCTGAACTTTTCATTCACAATAGTTGATTTTGTTCGTAACAGATGTTTATTGTTTACAAAATTCCATCTAAAAATTTCCCTACATGGGGAATTTTTCACATGAACAAAGTTTATGAACGAAAAATGGGAAAAGGGAACATATTTCATGTGAAATATTGATTCGCGACAAGGGTGAATGTTCAACAACTAGATATGATATTTATGATGACAGATATTTACTCTTCAAAATGACATATAAGTTTTTACAAACAAAAACCGCGGTCAAAAGATACGCCATCTATTGTAAATCCCGCAGTTTAAAGTCATACACCCAATATTTTCATTTAAATAGCTGATTTCAAACGAAATTCAAGGTTGGCTACCTATTCAAAACGATTAAAAGGTAATAGTGCATTTGCACCGAAGCGAAATCTAGTACATATGAGATTTCGAGCCAAATCTAGTTATTTTGACGAGATTTCCCATACAAAATGAAATCTACTTCGTGACAAGATTTTGGGGAAATCTTCTCAAATCTACTCAGTACCAAGTGATGCAACCGTGAATTTCTTAATAATGGACTAAAAAATACAGCACTGTACAAATAAAATTTGACAGATACAAATGAAAAAAAATATAAAAAGTGCGGAAAAATTTTAGCGTTTGATAAATATTTTCAATGGATGCAAATATGAATAAAAGTTAAGTGATACATATGCACAGGTTAGGAAACATCTCAAAATACCAATTATAATACTAAAAATTTACTTATTTACTGTGGGTTTTGTTAGTCAGCTGATTTTGTTATTAAATGAAATCTTGCTAAATGTGAGAAAACAGCGGTATAAATGGTATAGATTTTGACAAAGATTTCAATTCAAATCCACTAGATTTCGCGTCGGTGTAAATGCACTATAAGGGTAATTCGTATATTATTGATGGTATTTTGGCAATTTTAGCTATACTTAGCTTAACGATAACCCCCGGTCTATACTTGACAAATATTTATCATAACAATTAATAACGTTTGCTGTCAACACAAAGTTATCTGAATAAAAACAATAAAAATGTTGTCATAACGGAGCAATAATACTTGACAACTATTTTGAAGTTTATCATGACAAAAATGTATCACTCATAGACATAGGATAATAGTAGTTAAACTTGAAATTTATAGAATTTCGTAAACATTTCTCAATGGCAACACTGTTATCCATATGCATGTTTATGCGTGTCTGCAATTGTGTTAGAAGAAGTTAGCGAATATGGTCAGAAACACAACAAAACCAAGTTAGTGAGTGCTAGAATAAATAAAAACAATGGTTTGTAACAACAATTAAGCTGATTAACGAAGTGCGACCAATGATGATGATAATGATAAACAATTTTTCCAAATTCAAATGTCCAGGTAAATAATAAATTTTATGATAAAATAATAACAAAAAAAAACATAAAACGAACACACACAACTGTCGAAATACTAAAACAACATAAAATGTTACTTGTGTGTTTAAAAAGAATTATAAACTGGTAAATTTTTACAGATTTTTTTTTAAATAAATTTTAATTAAACCAATGAAAGGTTTCATAAACATAATTCAATTAATGTAATTTAATAAAGCTGTAAAATAAATCAGAAAACAGTAGTAATTTGGAGTTTTTATGCCGGTGGTCGTCTGCTCGTTCGGTCATGCATTATAATTATGTTGCATTTCTGTGGTGTTGAAAGATCAAAAGATCGGATTGATTATTGAAAATGAATGGGTTCCCTACATGTAACAATTACAGCTCATAACTATAAATAATTCGATTTGTAATAATAAATGTTTGTAGTTTGTTAAGGGTCTGTATTATTTGTTTAAATAAAATTTTATCAATTTACAGTCACACATACATATTTTGTATTGAATTAATTTTATTAGTTTTCTGTATTTCTTTATTTATCACACATGTTTTCAAATCGCAGTAATTTCTAAGGGTCCATAATTTTATTTTGATTTTCAAATATAATTGAATTTCACATTGAAATTGTAATAATAAAAATTATACAAAAATCTGGGCTTTCAAATCATCAAAAGTCTAATGATTTTCTGGTTACTGTGACATATTTTATACTGATGATGACTCAAGTAATGTCTACATGAGAATCATCACAACAGTTTCACCACAATAAATAATCTATTCAGACATTACATTGTACAGTGGGGCCGATCGCAAACTTATTGAAACATCAATAGAACTTTCAAAAATGTATCGCCTATTTTTTTCAAGATGATTTGAATAGAAGAAAATAATAAAATGTTACTATGTGAAAGTTCATATTACAACATTTTAAAGACAAAAATAATAGTTTAAACTGATTGGCCCATAATCATAGTCAAACACTAAAGTCGGTTCTTTTTAAAAACAACTTTAAAATAAAAACCTGCTTTTAATTATTTTGCAACTATAGTCAAAATTAAAGTATGTTTTAAATTGAACCGACTTTAACTGGGTGCCACCGCAAATGTAGAAAATGTTTTCATACAATATACAACAAAAAACAGACAAATGGCAACGCTGAACAGCTGACATACAAAATTAAAAAAAAAACAAAAAAGGTAAACAATAAAAGTAACCGGGACAACTAAAGAAAAAAAGTTGTTTGTTGCGGAAAAATAAAATATATAAGATGAATATCATAATTAGAATATTTTGGTACTAATTTTATTGATAACTGTTCAATAATTGCAAAATCTCTACCAATATCTTGTAACTTAAACATTTTTTACTTTTTGCCGAACTTTTTTACTTGTTGAAGAACAGCTGATGCTGTTGTTAAACGAGTTAATAACAGCTTCAGCTAGTATTATATTTAAAGTCGACTTCAACGTCAGAAGTATACTTTAACTTGTCTATGATACACCTAAAGTCCACTCTAGAGTTAAGTCGAGTTTAATTCTCTTAAAGTATTCTTTATTTCTGACTATGATTATGGGCCATTATATTTAATTTTTTAATGTATGTTTTAGGCTAAAATTGCGGCGAAAAGTAGGCTCCCAATTAGCTTGTAGTATGAAATGAATTTGACTCTGATTGTTTTTTTGCTATTGTCAAATTGTTTATTGAATCCGAATGTATATTTTCTATTCAGTTTTTAGTTTTTGTATACATATATTTACAGAATATATATTGTTTAATTATAAGAGAAAAATTTGTCACGTACGGTATGTCACGTACAATATTAAATTTTATTTATTATAAAATCATCCATAGATTGTTTTTATTTAAATAAGACGGATTGCAAAGGAAAAATATTTCGTTTATTTCGCTCAATATTTTGGACAACAATGATTCGAAAGAACTTTTTATTATTTTAAAATATAGTACCCTCTGAATGGAACATAAGGACCAAATTATTTTTCAGTTACTCTTATTTTTGAAAAATCTATTCCACTCTATAGGCGTACAAATGTCACGTACGATGATATGGAATTATATTTTGCACAGTCCTACAGTTTACTATAATATGTTATGAAGCTCAAATCCTTTGTGGTGGAAGATTTAAATAATGCCCTGGAAGTGATATGATAACTGCAATAAAATGGGTTATACATGTTCCCATCCAGGGAGAAGTCTCAAAGTACATGCTATGTGGTTTAGTTTAGCAACCTATAGAATTTACACGGTCCCGTGGCAGCATTAAGAACGTACTGGTGGTATCTAAGATCACTAGTAAACAGTATAGTAAACTATCCCATAAGTATCCTAAGGTCACCCTTAGGTCCAGCGGTATTAGCTTTTGGGAATTGCTTCTGGACAGCGAAATAAATCTCTTGTTTGAGCTCATGTATATGTAGCTTCCCATTGACTAACAAACTCCGACTTAAATTGGAATCATCTCTTTTCTCTGGTATATTATTTTTGCAGGTATAAGTTTTAAGCACAGACCGCGCTAAAGAGCTCAGTATGATCTCCCTCAAAATAAATGATAAAATACTGGTCTGATTTCATTAAACATTTGGTACGTCAATAGATGAGTTGATCTTTTACAATACTGTCTTGGAATATGTTAATTTGAAAATACTGATTAGATTTTCTTAAAATTTTGAACGTCAATAGTAGAGGAGTTCATCTTTCAGAAGTGTTAGTTTGAAGCAATTTCCATGGAGCAAATGTTACTTCTTGAATACTGTTTAAATTTCCCTTAAATTCAGAACGTTAATAGAAGGAGAATTCATCTTTCAGAATATTGACTTTGGAGGAGTGAGTTTAAACCTCGCGGAAATAATCGCCCGCGATTATTTAATCCCAAATAATCTATGACTTAAAAATGCGGGATTTGCAGTAAATGACGTATCTTTTGAACGCGGTTTTGGTTTTTAATAACCTTTATGTCATTTTGAATGGTACATATCTGTCATTTATTCTGACTTATTGAACATTATAGTGTAAACAACAATGTTTTTTGTTGATTCAAAAATGTCGAATTTTGTGCCAACAAAGCGACATGCGGGAAGTTTTGCTTTACTTCTTTAATTTGAAAAAGTCTCGTTGAAGCACACCGATTGTTCACCGAAGCTTATGGTGAATGTGTTTCATCGGTTTCAACGAGAGCGAGAGGGTTTGTTCGGTTCAGAAATGGTGATTTTGATACGGAAGACAAAGATCGCCCATTTTGAAAACCATGAATTGCAGACATTACTCCATGAAGATTGTTGTCAAACTCAACAAGAGCTTGCAATATCATTGGGTGCTACAATTTCAAAACGTTTGCGAGCAGCAGGATTCATCCAAAGGCAAGGAAATTGGCTACCATTCGAATTGAACCCGAGAGATCTTGAATAACGATTTTGCAAGTCTGAAATGATGTTTATAAAATAAAATCCTTTTTGCACGATAACCTGAATCGTAATAGGTCGTATGTGAAGCCCTGCCAACCAGCTGAATTGATACCAAAGCCAAATATCCATGGCGCTAAGTGGTGGGAGCAAAAGGGTCCTACCTATTATGAGCAGCTGAAATCTGGCCAGACCATCACATGGAACCTGTAGCGAATGCAACTGATTCGTTTGAAACAATAATTTCCCGAACAACGACCAAATATGTGGCTAAACAGAAACCGTAATATTCCATCAAGACAACGCTCAGCCACATGTTACAATACCTGTTAAAAACTATTTAGAAAGACGTGGTTGGGAAGTTTTGTCTCACCCGCCTTATAGTCCAGACCTTGCCCCGTCCGACTACTATTTGTTTCGATCGATACAGAACGCTATCTCTGGGATAAGCTTCACTTCGAAACAGAGTATCTGGAAGTGGTTTGATTCGTTCTTGACGTCAAAACATGAGCAGTTCTTTGGTCAGAAAGATGGAAAAAGGTCATAACTAACAATGGCCAATACTTTGAATAAATTTATATTGTACAAATGTTTAAAAATAAAAGCTAAACATTTGAAAAAATTCCACATTTTTAATTCATACAACCAACAGTTTACCCGTTTTTTACCCCCTAAACCTTCGAATTTCCTAGGGAGAGGGGAACCTATTGTACAAATTTCATGTCTCTATCTTTTGGCGTTTGGGCTGGTCGATGTTGAGTCAGTCAGTCAGTCAGTAACATTACCCTTTGTTTAGCGATAAGAACCACTGTACATTGCTACTACAACAGATTATGAGCTTTTCTAAATAAAATAAAAACTAAATGTAACTTATGTATAGTATATTGATTTAATTCACTGAAAACTATTCACATTTTTTCTTCATAAAACCTATAAAAAAACAAGCTTCTCTTATCTCCCATATGCAACCATAATAAATTTATGAGTTTTTATAATTTTTAATTTTAATATTGAGCTGGTATTCCATAGAATTCTCGATAATCCTAATAGTTACACAATACACAGTTGTCGTATGTAAAACACCAATGTATTTTTTACATTCAGATCAGCATCATCATCATCGTCATATTGAACCACCTCCATCCAGCTTAATAAGAAAACAACGAATTGAACAATTTCTTTTATTTATTTTTCATTTGTTCGAGTACAAAAATACAATAAATAAAATCGTATGTAGTATGTATTTACTTATGTAATAATTAGTTAATATTGTCTGAGATTGGTTTCACTTGAAAATGTGGGAATTAGTTAATAGGAATACAATAAAATAAAATGTAATAAACACTATTTATAATCAAGTAGACACAATTTGTTGTACATTTCTGCTGGCTGTTTCTAAAGTAATCAATGGAATGAATATAAAATGTTAAGTAGGATGAACTTTATTTAAACAATTATAATAAAGATCGATGGATTCCAAGAAAGTTTTAGAAAAAAATTTTAATTTTTTACCTCGAACTTTTAGTTACTGATTGAATCCGAGCCATTTATAGCTATATTCTGTGACGAATCTTATATTAAATTAAAAAAAAAATTTTAAAAAATATTTGTGTCAAAATTTTATAGAAACATTTTTTTTAAATTTTTTTTTATTTTTTGAAATTTATTGTTGAAAAATATTGTATTACAAAAAAAATGTTTTTAGTGAAAAAAAAAATCAAGTTAAAAATTTTTTTCCCGATTTTGACCCATTGTAGGTCCGACTTACTATGGTGTTTGCAAATACCTTTGAAATATCTATCATTAGATGTCCATATTGTCTATATTAATGACTTAGTAATCCAGATATAGATCAAAAATCGAGGTCCTGGTTTTTTTCAAGTGGATATGTTATTTTATGAATCATGTATTTAAGTTCTTTGGGGGCTACGGAAAGTTGATTTCAACATACAGACGGGCAGAGAGACATGGATATATTGACTCCGCTATCTATAACAATCCAGAAATGTGCGGTCGCAAATTAAAAATATAGAAATTACTAACGGAATTACAAACTTATGGTGAAGAGTACTCGTGTTACATTCGTGATGGCTTTCGAAATATAAAAATTCATAAAATTTAATGCAAATCGTAAATCCCATTTTTTATTGGGTGTATTGTCTTAATTGTGCGATTTACAATATCTTTTGAACTTAGTTTGTTTTGTTTTTAATAACTTATATGTATGTGTGCATTTTGAACAGGCCTGCCAAAAAAGTTTGAAGTCCAAGAATTGGAGAAATTACTCCATGAAGATTGTTGTAAAACTCAACAAGACCCAGCTAGCATTTTCAATCGTCGAAGAGTACAGTGGGAATCCGATGAAGGTCGTTTTTGATCGTCGACGAGCGCATTTTTTAATCGCAGAAGATCCCTTGCACGGGAGTAACTGTTTCATCATCTGATTCTTCTGTGAGATTTTTCGACAACACAGCGAATGACGCTAATATTAATCGTAAAGAGAATCGTTTGAGATTTGTGTAGAGTTTATCTAAAGAGTCTGTAATAGAGCATGCCAAGAATTGTATGAGACTCATGTAGGTATTATCTTACAACTCTTGAAATGCTCAGCCGTATAATTCTTATATTATTCATACAGACAATCTCGAAATGATGGTTTGACAAATTGTTTTCAACTTAAAAAACAAATATTTCCCGATTTTCTCCATTTTTCTTTTATTGGACTAAAAACAGATATTTATGATAAACAAAAAAAGAATTGTTTAAAAATAGTGATTGACTCCAATGTTATATGCATTTGAATTTAAAAATTAAAAAAATCGATTTTTCGCAAGTTTTTGGGAAAAAAGTACTTTTTTTTCTTTTTAAGTTAACTGAAAAATTTCTAAAAAGGTGTATTAGGAATTTATAATTTTTGAAAAGCTAACTTTACATTAAATATTTGAAATGAAAACAAATTTGAAAATTGTTGATACCGAGGGGACCAGGTCCATCCAAAAAACGCCTATTTTTTATCTAAAATTCAACTTTAGGGCAAAAATTCTCAAATCGCATACTCGATATCAAAATACAGTAACCCATTTTAGATGGCCAAATATGTTTTTAATTGTTTTGTAAAGGGTTCCGATATCCCCGTCCTTGGTATGGATATTATAACCAAAAAACTAAAAAAGCCCATTTTTGGGATTTTTCAATACTTTTTTGGGAATTGCGGGATTCTTGATTACAAATTTCAAAATTTGTTTTTAGTTTTCTATTTTCAATGACAAAAACTATATATGTATGTAACTGTAAAATTTGATTAAAAAATATTCATAAATAAAAATGTAATTTCGATTGAAAAATTTGTATCTTTGCAAAAACCCAATAAAAAGCAATTTTTGTTAAATTTTTTATAAAAGTATTCCATGAATTTTTAAATTGTCAAAAGTTATATTTTTGAAAAATAGATAAAAGACCCTATCCATTGATATATAACATGTCTACTTTATGTGTTTAACGTGGCAAATTAATTAGGGAAAACTTAACAACTCGCAGAGAATTTAACATGGGAAACGCTTCACTTTGGAAAAGAATATCCGATATTGGTTTGATTCGTTATTGACCTCAAAAGCTGTGTTAAGTGACATTGCCGCTTTTGTAATCTAGGACAAATCTAAGTACACTTTCGAACAAGTGTCGCGAAAATCGTGTCAGAATGCAAGAGCCACAATGTCGCTCATCTTATCGTTAATGATTATATGAGCGATAATAGCTTTCATTTTGTCGTTAATAATTACAAGAGCGACAATGTTTTCCAATTGGTCGTCAACGATTGTGTAAGCAAATCTTCAACGATAATAATTGTCGCGAAAATAGTGCAAGCGATATTGTATTCATGTTATCTTTGAAGAACGACATTGTCGCTCATCTTGTCGTTGACATTTATATATTTGTCGATGACGCTCTATAATATTAATTTTATATTGGCGAAAATGTATTGCATTTTGTCGTCAACTATCATATGGGCTACAATGTACCAGTGAAAGTCTTGCGAGAATACAAGATCGACAATGTCGCTATTTTATCGTTGTCACTGTAATAGTGACAATTTCATTTATAATGGAAGGTCGTCTACGAGTTTATAAGAAAAGCTTCCACGACATTATCCAACAATTGCCAAAAAAATAGTCTAATAAGAGCGTAAATGTCACTCATCTTTTCGTTGACACTATCTATATATATAAAAGAGTAACGTTACTGACTGACTGACTGACTGACTGACTGACTGATTCATCATCGCACAGCCCAAACGGCTGAAGCTAGAATCACGAAATTTTAACTGTGGGTTCCTCCCTCCCCAAAACGATCCGATAAGAAGGGATTTTTGGAAATTCGAACGTTTAGGGGGTAAAAAAGGGTAAAAACGGGTAAATTCGGTAACCTTATATCTTCAAAACTAATAAAGATACAAAAAAACTTAAAATAGCATGTTACTCCATTTAAAAAATAAGCTGACAGGTGTTTCGTACTTTTTGGAAATTCGAAACTTTTAGGGGAGAAAACGGGTAAAAACTGTATTTTGGTACTTTTTTTGCACCCTATGTATCTTTTAAACCAATAAACATAGAAACAAATTTTAAATCGTATTCTTTAACTAACAAAAAATAAAAAATATAAGTTTGGTACTTTTTGGAAATTCGAACCTTTAAGGGATAAAAATTGTGTTAATTTTTGGTACTTTTTCATAAAATATGTTTTTCTATAATTTGACATAGACATACGAATATTTTATTATGAGCTCCCACCACGTTACAGAAATTTATTTGAATGAAATTGTACCACCTCATTGGGGATAAAAAAGGTACCAAAAAGGGGATAAAATCGGGAAAATACATTTTATTTGAAATTATTAAGCCAATTTTGATAATTTTTTTTAACGTTGGTTCCTGGATTCATACAAAAATTAACTAACAGCGTGTTATTTGGAACTCGAGTACCAAGGTGTATATTGGGCCAAATCCGGGTAAACAGTTTGGTACTTTTTTTAAAACATATTTATTCTTGGGCATTAACACATATTTTAATATTTTGATACATGCATATAGCATAAACAATTTTGGCAAAATGGAATATTTTTAAATTTCAAACTTGAGGGGTAAGAAAAGTAAGAAAAGGGAAATTGGTACTTTTCTCTTAATGGTACTTTTTTTAAAATTTTAAATTATTTCAGTTATCGACATTAAAGTTAGCTGATATGTATTTGAGTGAAGTTAGTGTTAGAAATAGGGGATAATATTTAGGTACCAAAATGTGTGAACTGTACTATAGGTACTTTTTTGTTCATCTAATGGTACTTTTTTGAAATTTCTATAATAATGGACTTAGAAACATGAAATTAAACATATATGGTCCTAAGTGAGTGATAATTCTAGCGGGAGACCTTTTGGTACTTTTTCTTTATTGGAATGGTACTTTTTGTAATTTCTTCACCAATGAACCTAGAAACATGAAATAAAGCTTATATATAAACCGAGTGAGTGGAAAACCACAAGTGTGGGTTTTTTGGTACTTTTTCTATATTCTAATGGTACTTTTTTGAATTTTCTATAACTATGGACTTAGAAACATGAAATTAAGCATATATGGTCATAAGTGAGTGAGAATTCTAGGGGGAGACTTTTTGGTACTTTTTCTTTATTCTAATGGTACTTTTTGAATTTTCTATAACTATGGACTTAGAAACATGAAATTAAGCATATATGGTCATAAGTGAGTGATAATTCTAGGGGGAGACTTTTTGGTACTTTTTCCTTATTCGATTGGTACTTTTTGTAATTTCTTCACCAATGAACCTAGAAACATGAAATAAAGCTTATATGGAACCGAGTGAGTGAGAAACCACAAGTGTGGGCTTTTTGGTCCTTTTTCTATATTCTAATGGTACTTTTTTGAATTTTCTATAACAATGGACTTAGAGACATGAAATTAAGCATATATGGTCCTAAGTGAGTGAGAATTCTAGGGGGAGACTTTTTGGTACTTTTTCTTTATTCGAATGGTACTTTTTGTAATTTCTTCACCAATGAACCTAAAAACATGAAATTAAGACCGGAGTGAGTGGGAATCTACAAGTGACTGCTTTTTGGTACTTTTTCTATATTCGAATGGTACTTTTTGAATTTTCTGTAATAATGGACATAGAAATATGAAGTTAAGCATATATGGTCCTAAGTAAGTGAGAATTCTATGGGGAGACTTTGTGGTACTTTTTCTTTATACGATTGGTACTTTTTGTAATTTCTTCACCAATGAACCTAGAAACATGAAATAAAGCTTATATGGAACCGAGTGAGTGGGAAACTACAAGTGGGTGCTTTTTGGTACTTTTTCTATATTCTAATGGTACTTTTTGAATTTTCTATAATATAATGGACCTAAATATGAAATTAAGCGTATATGGTCCTAAGTGATTGAAAATTCAAGCGGATACCTCATGGTACCTTTTGTTTATTCTAATGGTACTTTTTTTTAATTTTCTATAGCAATGGACTTAAAAACATGAAATTAAGCATACATGGTCCTAAGTGAGTTAGAATTCTAGGGGAGACTTTTTGGTACTTTTTCTTTATTCGAATGGTACTTTTTGTAATTTCTTCACCAATGAACCTTGAAATATAAAATAAAGGTTATATGGACCAGAGTGAGTGGGAATCCGCAAGTGGCTGCTTTTTGGTACTTTTTCTATATTCTAATGGTACTTTTTTGAATTGTCTATAACAATGGACTTATAAACATGAAATTAAACATATATGGTCCTAAGTGAGTGAGAATTCTAAGGGGAGACTTTTTGGTACTTTTTCTTTATTCGAATGGTACTTTTTGTAATTTCTTCACCAATGAACCTAGAATCATGAAATAAAGCTTATATGAACCCGAGTGACTGGAAAACCACAAGTGTATACTTTTTAGTACTTTTTCTATATTATAATGGTACTTTTTTGAATTTTCTATAACAATGGACTTAGAAACACGAAATTAAACATATATGGTCCTAAGTGAGTGAGAAGTCTAGGGGGAGAATTTTTGGTACTTATTCTTTATTCAAATGGTACTTTTTGTAATTTCTTCACCAATGAAACAAGAAACATTAAATAAAGGTTATACGGACCCGAGTGGGTGAGCAACTACAAGTGGGTGCTTTTTGGTACTTTTTCTATATTCTAATGGTACTTTTTGAATTTTCTATAACATAATGGACCTAGAAATATGAAATTAAGCGTATATGGTCCTAAGTGATTGAAAATTCAAGCGGATACCTCATGGTACCTTTTGTTTATTCTAATGGTACTTTTTTTTAATTTTCTATAGCAATGGACTTAAAAACATGAAATTAAGCATACATGGTCCTAAGTGAGTTAGAATTCTAGGGGAGACTTTTTGGTACTTTTTCTTTATTCGAATGGTACTTTTTGTAATTTCTACACCAATGAACCTAAAGCCATGAAATTAAGCTTATATGGACCCGAGTGAGTGGGAAACCACAAGTGGGGGATTTTTGGTACTTTTTATATATTATAATGGTACTTTTTTGAATTTCCTATAATAATGGACCTAGACTTTCCAAAAAATCGAAGTTTTTGGTTTTAAAAAATTAAAAACCGGTTTTAAAAAATTAAAAACCGATCGGTTTCGGTTTTGTGATAATTTATTAAATCTTAAGTATTATAGAAACAAAATTAGTTGATAATATAGGAAATGATATACAAATCTAAAATTCAAGCTTGACGGGTTATGGTTTAGTGAATGCGAATTTAAAAGTGATAATCAATGGTACTATTTCCTTATTGCAATGGTACTTTTTGAATATTTTATAATAATAAACCTAAAAATTTAAAATTAGGAACACATTTTGCATTTTCTATAATAATGGACCCAGAAATATGAAATTAGACATTTACAATTAGATTCACAAAGTGAGACTTGATAGTACTATTTCTTTCTTCTAAATGGGGTGGCGAAGCGCACCGGGTCAGCTAGTATTATATAATATTAATTTCATTGGTCCATAATAATAGTCAGAAATAAAGTATATTTTAATAGAAATAAAGTCGTCTTTACTTAAGAGTGGACTTTAGGTCTACCATAGACAAGTTAAAGTATATTTTTGACATTAAAGTCGACAGTAAATATAAAACAAGCTGAAGCTGTTATTAACTCATTTGACAACAGCATCATGTAAAAAAGTTCGGCAAAAAGTAAAAAAATTAAGTTACAAGAATTTGGGAGAGATTTTGCAATTATTGAACAGTTATCAATAAAATTAGTACCAAAATATTCTAAATATGATATTAATCTTATCTTTTCCATTTTTCCACCACAAAATACTTTTTTTCTTTAGTTGTCCCGGTTACTTTTATTGTTTACCTTTTTTGGTTTTTGTTTTAATTTTCTACGTCAGCTGTTCAGCGGTGCCACTTGTCTGTATTTCTTTGTATATTGTATGAAAACATTTTCTACATTTGAGGTGACACCCAGTTAAAGTCGGTTCAATTTAAAACATACTTCAATTTTGACTATAGTTGGGAAATAATATAAAGCGGTTTTTTAATTTAAAGTTGTTTTTAAAAAGAACCGACTTTAGTGTTTGACTATGATTATGGGCCATTATGTTCTCATCAATGTTTATATGGGCGACAATGTATTTTGTCGTTAACTATGCGAACTTAAGTACGTACGTTATTGAACAAGTGTCGCGAAAATCGTGCGAGAATACAAGAGCGACAATGACGCTCCTATTATCGTTGACACTGTAACAATGAATTATTACATTAAAAAAATGAACTTGAGCCAGATTAATAAATTTACTCTCATATTCATATTTTTCGATTGCATTATAAAATATTAATTTCATTATGTTGCCATTAACGATTATAGGAGCGACAATAGTTTCCATTTTGTCGCCTACTGTCCATACCAAACTACGATTTAAGTATTAAATAACAAATTTCAAAGATTGAGCTACTTTTCTTAAATAAACCCTTATTTAGAAAGTTTTTGACCATAAAAGATTGTTTGAGCTTTTTATATAAAAAAACGAATTTGCTCAAAATTAAAAGTAATCACAGATTGAGCTGCTTTGCTCAATTAAATACATTGAACATATTTATAAAAGTTTTCTTTAACTTGTATTTAATTTACAAAATGTAAGCATGGAACGAACGGTTTTGTCATTAAATCTAATTATCTAATGCAATAAAAGTGAATCGTTACTATTGTAAATCCTCACAGTTTTCTAATGACAGAAAAGCATGACATGCCTACAAATAGAGGTTTGCTGTTTGTCATTTGTTGGTTAAGAAAGGTTTTGTTATTTATAAACTATTTACTCGTTCTACATTGGTAATTTAAGAACCATTGAAACGGGCAGCATGATGTTCATGTTAATGGAGAAAAACGAAACGTAAAAGAAATAAATGTAATTTTTAATTGAAAGAATTAATAAAAAAAAGGGTTTTACAAAAAAAAAAAAAAACAATAGGTATAAATGAATATACATGAGTATGTATAGCCAAAGACCAGCCTGCCACCATTACAATTGCTAGACAATTTAGGTTTTTAGTTTTTTAAGCTTCTATTATATTCTCAAACTTTAATATTTTTTACTTAAATTATAGAAAATTTCATAACTAAGGCCTCTAATACACGGTTGTCATATTCTTACAAAGTTGTTAGAAAATGTTCAATAAATGGTTAACCATTGTATTAACCATTTTCTGTGCATGTTTCTGACAATCTGACAACCATGTATTCGTAGCTTAACGCTTTAGGAATTTCTTCAATATCTCATATTTTTAAAGTAAATTTGTTTGCAACCTGAGAATCCAACAAAATTTAACTAATTCAAATAACATTTGCTGGGTAATGTATAAGATACACTCATACTTGCAACATGCCGCAAACGCAAACACATACGTAATCAAACAACCCTTCATCAGGTTTTATCTTTTTTTAAAAAGTATATTCAACAAAACACATTCATGTGTGTTTCTGTGTGTATGTGTATTTATTTTATTAGAAATTCTTACTGACAAATGTACAATTAGAACAAAACTGTACCTTCTAATACCGGTAGTTGGGCATCATCAAACAATCTCGTTAGCGGTAGATCAAAATACGTCATTAAAACAATAACAAAACTGAATACAAAAGTTGCAGCTGTTTGTGGCACGTACATACTAGTATAATGCTGGCATGAAATAATGTAAATTTTATAAAGTGTTGAGCCCTTATTGCACAATAGTGGAACGTGGGATACATAAATCGTCTAAATATTTAGTTTTTTAGTTTCTGTTTCTGATACCTTATACAAATTAATTCAATTCATTAAATGACAAAAATTGGATTGTGAAACAAGTCTATGGAAATAAAACATAACCCTTCGTTGATTGACAAGGACCCTAGTGACTTCTTAGGGTTTTAAATTATATGGATTTGGCTCAATACGTGGAAACTGATTGAAAACATTCCATAGTCGTGGACGACATTATAGAATATTAATTTCATTATGTTGACATCAGATAAATGGGCGAAATTTAATTTTGCCGTTAACGATATGGGCGACAATTATATAGTCAAATCGTTGCAAAAATCAAAAATTTCATGTGCCCCTAAAAAATATTGAATAAACCTATTTGACAGGAAATTATCTAACTATTTCAAATATGCTACTCTTATTACAATCAGATTTTTGGTTCTGAAGATATAGCTCTTCAAAGTTGACTGATTTTCAGTTTTCAAAAAACAGAGTATTTTTAGGTAATTTGGTCCGTTTTCAGATACAATGGCCCATAATCATAGTCAAAAGTAAAGTACATTTTAAGAGAATTAAACTCGACTTTACTTAAGAGTGGACTTTAGGTCTATCATAGACAAGTTAAAGTATACTTCTGACGCTGAAGTCGACTCTAAATATAAAAGTAGTTTTTAACTCGTTTAACAACAGCATCAGCTGTTCTTCGCCGAGTAAAAAAGTTCGTCACAAAGTAAAAAATGTTTAAGTTACAAGATATTGGTAGAGATTTTGCAATTATTGAACAGTTATCAATAAAATTAGTACCAAAATATCGTAATTATGATATTAATCTTATCTTTTCCATTTTTCCACAACAAACAACTTTCTTTCTTTAGATGTCCCGGTTACTTTTATTGTTTACGTTTTTTGGATTTTTTTTTTAATTTTGTTTGTCAGCTGTTCAGCGTTGCCACTTGTCTGTTTTTTGTTGTATATTGTATGAAAACATTTTCTACATTTGAGGTGACACCCAGTTAAAGTCGGTTCAATTTAAAAATACTTTAATTATGACTATGATTGCAAATTAATAAAAAGCAGGTTTTTATTTTAAAGTTGTTTTTAAAAAGAACCGACTTTAGTGTTTGACTATGATTATGAGCCAATATCTTGAAAACTAGGTAACGGATCGTCGTTATTTTTGATTCCATTGATAGATCTATTTATTAAGAAAATAATAAAAAATTGTACTGTTTACTATGTATTTGTCATATTTGCCATATTTTCCAAATAAGTTCTTTGATCATTCCTTTGCCTAATGCAAAAATGTCCTGCTGCCCGTTATTTTCCCCATTTTTTCCTGACTTCAAATTTTGAAAAAAGACATGGTTCCAAAAATGTGTTGCATGAATTTTAAGGCAATTTATGACATATAACCATGAAAACCCAATAGATATACTTTTTTTACGAATTGTGATCAAAGTTTATAAAAAATTAAAAATTAAATTTATAAAATAATTAAATCTTTTCTGGTATTTTACAAAAAAAAAATTAAAAATAAATTAAAAAAAAAAATTTATCTGGAATAATTTTAAATCATAAAAAGAAACATAAAAAATCAAAAATTTAAAAAAAAACTATTTTATTTTACTTCCCATAAAATTGATTTTTCCACAAATTTCAACTTTGGTAACCCATAAGTAGGCACCTAAAAGGCATTGAACTCTTTTTAAAAACTCATTTCATAGACTGATCAATTATCTATCATATGCCTTTTACATTTTCTAATTATCTCATTTGATTCAAAAGTTATGATTTTAGCATCTAAAAACTCAAATGGGGCCACTGTGCGACGTTTTCTAATAAGTGTCGCAAAAATTGAACTCTTGTCGCTCATTAAAAATAATAAAAAAACAAGATTAATGCAATATTGTTGTCGTCAATGATTAAATAGGCGACAATTTCATCAATAACTATATAGTATTAGTCAATGTCTTCCATTTGGTCGTCTAGAATTCTATTGCTAAATCCTCAGCTACATTTCCTAACAAGTTTCGCGAATATAATTTTGCTTATCTTGTTGTGGATATGACAATCCTTTTATATAGATTTCCATCGACAACATTACATAATATTAATTCCACCATGTTGTCATCAATGGTTATTTGGGCGGGATACTCTTTCATTTTGTCGTCAACGATTATATGGGCGACAACGTATACGATATTTTCCAACAAGTATTGTAAAAATTGAGCAAGACTACAAAGCGAAAATGTCTCTAAACTTGTAATTGATCCTTTTACAATGACAGATTTCTTAATATATTCATCGACAAGATTATCAACAATATCTTCCATTTTGACGCCAAAGATTATGTAGGAGAGATTGTACATTTATTCGTCATCGCAAGCATACAAAAGCGAGAATGTCGCTCATATTGTAATAATGACTGACTGGTCTATAAAAGTTTAATCTAACTACACGCAGAGAAAAAATATAATTGGGCATGGTTACTGTAACCATTTAAATAGTGTTAAAAGATTTTTAACTACATATATTATAGTCACAGTAACCATTTACATGATTGTGGTTACCATAATATGGTTAATTTACGATTAATATTATTGTATCAACCATATATATGGTTACAGTAAACAAATATATGTTTGTGGCAACCATATTTATGATGAATAATTTTATCATAATATGTTGTTCTCAGATTATGATAAGCCTTAAGCCGAGAGCAACATAATATGATAATTCCTTCACAAACATATATTAGGTTACTGTAACCATATACATATATGGTTACCACAATCATGTAAATGGTTACTGTAACTATAATATTGTTAAAAAACTTGTAACAATATTGAAATGGTTACAGTAACCATGCCCAACTATATTTTTTCTCCGCGTGTACATTGTCATCAATGTATTATATGTCGTCAACAATTTGTTAGGTATAAAAATGCTTTCAATTGGGTCGTCTAAATCTGAGTAGATTTTGGAAAAAGTGCCACAATAATCGCGCGATAATACAAGAGCGACAATGTCGCTTATCTAAACAATGAAAATCTCCTTTATATAAATATTTATCAACTGCCCTTTTAAATATTAATTCCATCATGCCACCACCAATGAATATACAAGTGGCATTAACTTCCAATTTGTCGCCAACAATTATATGAGCGACAATTTGATCTTAAAAGATTATAAAGATAAAGTCTTCAACGACTTTTTCCGCGAAAATAATAGAAGATTACAAAACGTTATTTCACCATGTTATCTTAAATTTTTATACCGCCGACAAAATTTTCCATTTAGTTGTTAATGATTATAGAAGCCAAAAAAAATCCTTCATTTGGACGGCAACGATTACATAGATGACAATTTCGTCCAATTTAAGATTACAAAAGTGAAAATCTCGCTTGTCATGCCTTCGTTGACACTGCAATAGTATACAGTTTCTTTACATATTCGTCGGCAACATTTCACCATGTTGCCTTCAATGTTTATATGAGTGTCAATGCAATTTGTTTTGACGCCAAATATTATATTGGCTTTCCATTTGTTCGTCAACTTTTATAAAAGCGATAATATCCATTTAGACGGCAACGATTATAGGGACGACAATTTCGTCCATATAATCCATGCCGAAAGCGAAAATATCGCTTATCATGTTGTCTTTAATACTGCCATAGGGACCAGTATCTTTCTATATAATTTCTACGACATTTTAAAACTTTAATTTCACCGACAATGTCACTTATCATGTTGTCGTCATTGACACTGCAAAAGGGACCAGTTTATATATCTTTCGACGATATTATAGAGCGTTAATTTCGCCATGTTGTATTTAATGTTAATATAGGCGATAACATCTTTCAATTTGTCGCCAACGATTATTTTTGTTCTTTATGACAAGGGCTACAACTTTGCCTCAGAAAGTAAATCATAATTCCGAACTGTTTGCAAGATATGAGCCTCAGAAAATTATCACTTGTTTGCAAAAATGCAACCGTGGCCCCAAATCTATGGGGGCCCATAAAAAAAGTGCATGACTTTGAGCAAAACTAGGAGACACTGGCCTTTTCACGTAGTGGTGTCCGTATATGGTTATATTCCATGACTTAAAAAATTACACACAGTGTAATCAGAGTTGATAGGAGACATATTTTAAGATTAAATAGCTTTTAAAGCCGGCAGGATTTTATAAAAAAAAACAACTCTCAGTCTTTGTCGCTCATTTTATCATTTACAAAACTAACTTTTAAGGACATCTTAAGCTACAAGTGACAAAATCAAAAACGTCTTACATAAATCTTCGAAGCAAATGTCTTCTACAATGATTTGATCAACTTAACAAGTATTCAGATGAAGTCAAAATATAGCCCCTTTTTAAGAATCGTTCATTGAATCATCTATATTTTTATAACCATAATACTTTATGTATATTCCTTTGTTTTCAGTTTCAGACTACTAATCAATAATAATTATGTTACAGATTGTTTGTTTGTTCGTTTGTAATGTAATATTGTCCTTCAGGGGGTTACTTTGAGCAGTTTGTTAGTGGTTGTTGATAATAAGGGTTGCAGTGATAACTTTTTTTCTGTTGTTTTCCCATCGTTTGGCAAAATGCATTTGCATTCAAAATTTAGGCTTTTTTTGTTTGTTTGTATTTCGATTGCATATATTGTATTATAGAGGGTGATTTTTCGAAAATCACTACTCACTTTCACTTCGAAAAGTATTTGCTTTTAATTTTTCCATTTGTATTTCAATGTCACCCTTAACTTTAACAGATTTTTACATATGTATTTAGACATATAAATCTTTAATTTATTGTTATATATACGAGGGTTGCAACGAACGGCTTGGCCATGTTGTCGTTTATAGCAAGATTGCTACATTTAGTTGGAGTTTAAATTATAGGAAATCATGAAACGAAAGCTACATAAATATTCCAAAATATGCATTTATAACATAATATGCTAAAACAAATCGATGACATGAGATTGCAAAACCTTTGATTTGATAAACTTTTTGAGCAAAGTTAAATTTGAATTACTGTTTACGAAATTTGAATTCAAACACTTTACAAAATTTCCATAAGTTTTTCATACTCGATGTGAAACAAAAATATCCAAGTAAATTGGAAGATGTTATCTATTCTCACTAAAAAACACTCCCATTAACATAAAATCCTACATATTCTGTTTCAAAACAAATAAATCAATAATTTTCGAATGCAACTTAATAGCTGTAGCTGTAGCTGAAATCAAAAATATGGTTCGTGCTGAAATAATAAAAAAAAAATAGAAATTTCTATGACATGCAGTGACAATAAGGGATTCCAATTTGATATTGTTTGACATTTGTGTTATTTAATCCTCTTATTTGTATTTTGATCAATACTTCTGTTTCGATTTTATTGTTAAGCTACTGTGAGTTAATAATGACAATGATTTGTGTTTAATAGAGCAGATGTTTCACACAACACATACCAGTTATAAACATCTTGTAATGGATTTATTGCACACATGTTTTATCGTATTTAAAAACTATAAAATCTGTGAACTTTTTACAAAAGAATGAAATTAAATCGTTTTGAAAATATCATATTTTTTGTGTAATTCTTGTAGATTTTTAAATTTATTAGATTCCTAGCACAAGCCAAACTAATTTGAAATAAGTAAGCTTGATTTGTTTTTGTCTTAACAACGTTTTTCTTTTTTAATTTAAATTTAAAATAATAATTAAAAATTCATTCCGTTGCACTGGCAATTTGTTTACTTGACTTTTAAAATAAGCCTAGAAGTATGCTACAATATTTGCTGCATGTACTAAACAATTACAGTTCGTAGCTGAAAAAAGTTATACAAAGTCTATGGATAAAATCAAATACATACATATAAGGCATAAACAATTTTTAAATTTAAATTGTGTATGGACGTTATTTTGCATTAAAATATTGTTTAAATTTTAATTTTTTTTATCAATACGGTAGTTAACAATGTTTCAAAACAATTAATTTATATTTAGATTTTAAAATGAAATTAAATTGCACTCCATTTCATTAAGGAATTCATTAAGAATCAATTCATAGTTTAAATTTCAAAATTATTGAATTCATTCCTTTGAGTATTCATTATGGAATCATGCAAATTTTCTTTAATTCAAATCCACTACAAATTTAAACATTCAATAAATTTTATTAAGCAATTGAGGAACCGCAGAACAAAAGCTACTTTTTCGAATTTTTTTACAAATTGATTTTTTGGTATGTTTATAATATTTGGGTTGAAATCTTCTAGAAAAAAATCAATTTCCCAAAATTTTTAAATTCTCAAAAAAGTACCTTTTGTTCTGCGGCTCCTCAATTGCTTAATAATATTTATTGAATGTTTAAAATTAAAAACAAACACAAATTTAATGAAAAACAATTATTTTCATACAATTTCGATTAGAATTGAATTAGCAAAATTGAAATCATTAAAATGTTTAAGGCATTTTATAATAAATTAATTCAACAAATATTTTACTTTTCCTCAGTTTTCGTTAAACCGAAAAACCACTGTATCTAAAATCCAAATATATTTTCCAACATTAATAGTGTTGTAAAAATTACAAAAATTGTGTACGTCTCTAAGCTTTAATTTCAAAATTAAACAAAACCAATTTGTTTTAATAAAAAAATATAATCGTGAAAAATATTTTGAACTATTTGAAGCTATGTTAATTTTTAAAAAACGGGTTACAATAATATACATTTAAAATAATTAAAAATTAAGTTTTTTAAACCGTTACAAAAAAAAAACTAGTGAAAATGCTGCCAATCTGGCATCTGTAGTTTTGCTAAAGTCAGCCGCGTCGGCTCATAGGGTGTTGCCACTTGTTATACATAATCTAGCATAGACATAAACCCAAAGTCATGTTGATCAGTATTGCCATATGCTTATGTAGTACAGTTTATAACAAATAACAAATAACAACACAAACACTAAAACTTGTATGACAATGATAATATTATAACAAAAATGTTTTAATAATAATTTCCATCCAATATTGTTGAATTTTCAGTTTTATAATAATTATATCACTGTAAATAATAAAGTTCTAAATGCGGGGATCAAATTAAAACATTTACTGCAGTAGTTGGAAGATATCTTTTAGGAGGATAGCATGTCAAGATCCCCAAAAGTTATCAAAGTAATATTTTGTATTTTCTAGGAGACCGCCGCGGCGCGCCGTGATATCGAGCCCTTAGCGCCAAATTATCGTAAGCGACATTTTTAAAATTTTTGTTTTATTGCAGAAATTAAAATTTTATGACCGACTGATGTTTTTGCGTTCTCAGAATATCATAATTGTTAATAACATCAAAAATATATGTTTATATTTTACAGTAAACAAATTTTATCATAAGCGACACACAGTGGTATAGAAAAAATAGAGGGAAATAAATCTGTAACTTCTAAATACTTAAATTGGTTTGAATGAAATTTCACATACGCAAAGAAGAAGTGTTGTCGAGTTTAAGTTTTGAACGTGGACCTCATGGGCCCACCAGGGGCGCCACCAATGGCCCTCAAAGTAGGACATCTCGGGTATGTTACATTTTTAAAACGATATTATTTCTTGGTTTGAGTTCTGATTTCAAAAACATTATACATGTAGAATCTTCTCATCGAGCACTACAAAAATCCTCGTCGTAGCTATCAATTATCTATTATAGCTTAGGAGATATTCCAATTTGAAAATTAAATTTTCAACATTTTTATCCACCCTACTCCAGTTTTTTGATAACAGCGTATCCAAATGTTTCCCGATTTTCTCCAGTTTTCCTTTATTAGACTAACAACACATGTATGTGTCAAATGGAAAAATATCTGTTTAAAAATAATGAATAAGTCCAAAGTTATACGCATTTGAATTTAAAAAAATGTAAAAAAAAAAGAAAAAAGAACTTTTTTTCTTTTTAAGTTATCGCAAAAAATTTCTAAGAGGATGTATAAGGAATTTCTACTTTCTGAAAGCTTAGTTTTCATAAAATATTTTAAAGGAAAACCAGTTTCAAAATTGTTGTTACCGAGGGGACCAGGTCCTTTCAAAAAACACCTATTTTTTATGTAAAATAAAACTTTAGGGCAAAAATTCTCAAATCGCGTATGCGATATCAAAATATAGTAACCGATTATAGGTGGCTCAATATGTTTCTAATTATTTTGTAAAGGGTCCCGATAACCCCGACCCTGATATGGATATTATAGCCAAAAAACTAAAAATTACCATTTTTGGCTTATATTAGGAATAACAACTATTTACTGGGTGGATCAATAAATTTTCCCTCTTCTCTCTATTTTTTTCTCTTTTAAATTTAATATAAAACAAAGTGTGTATGAGATATCATCGACATTTTTTATTAGTTTGAAAGGCCTATCGCGGCTTCGCTTTGTGGTGCACATCCGAAATATCAAATTTTCCATGACTTTGGCGCATAAATTAGGCTGAATGTAACCGATGGCATGGATTATGTTGGCTTTGAGGGCCGCTGTGGTTTGTGACTTATTTTTTATTATTGTGACCTGCGACTTAAGAAAAACCCACAAGAAAAAGTCTAATGGGGTCAAATTGTACGATCTCGGTGGCCAGTTTATATCACCACCACGTGAGACCATGCCCTCAAATCGATCGAGCAGAATGTCCAATGTGGCATTAGCTGTGTGGCACGTAACGCCTTCCTGTTGAAACCACATGTCGTTAGTGTCCATCCAATTCAGGCCAAAATATGATGATGGCTTGGCCAATGTCTGTCTTAATGAAAAATGGACCGATGACCCCCCAGCCCAAAATCCACAACAAACAGTGATTTTTCGGAATGCATTGGACATTCTTGGATCTCATGTGGATTGAAATTGACAATTTTGTTTGTCGAAGATGATTTTTTATGAAAATTATTGTCAGTTTCCAGCTGCTCCAGGGCCGATTTTGATAAAATAATTTTAGCATTTGCACGTGTTGTTGAAAGCTGCCAAATCTCCGTCCATGGAAATTTGGCAAAACAAACTGAATAAATGACAGCCAATTCAACAGATGTTGCTTCAACAATATGGCTGCTATCAATTGACAAAGTTTAGAAGACCCTTTACATACTAAAGTATTCAATTTATAATCTTTGCACAATATCTAATTTAAATAAATGTAGAACAAACTAATAAAATATTGAAATGTTTTTGTAAGGAAATATTTATTTTATTTATTTGCCTTTCAAATTTGCTAGTACATATTTAAATACATGTCCATATGTTAGCACACTTTACTTAAAATTTAATTCTTAACTAATATTTATAAAATTCTATACTAAATTATCTAAAGTATTGCATCATATTTATTGGTTTTAATTGCATTCAATATTTGTTTATGTTAATTACTATTTAGTCTTAAACTAAATCACGATAAAAGTTTTAATAATAGGCAACCAACCTATAAAAAAAAAATCATACAAATAATTTATTCCATGAACTTTCCACTACTTTTAGGTTTTGAACTTCTTACTATCTTCGAAAATTGAATATTCATGACAATTGCATAGGCACATGACAAATAGGATTCATTCATGAGTCGTGTGTTTAACTAATAAAAAATATTTTATAATTATTTAATCTATCTAATTTGTTATTCAACAAACAATACGAACAAGTGCTAGGTGTATTTATGAATTGTAATGAAATCATTGACATCTTACTTACTCTTACTTACTCTTACTTAATATTGAAACAAAACAATTAGTTTAATGAGAGTGGATCTCATCCGGTTTTTATTTTTGGAAATTGTTTTAAAGTCGTGACTTAATAAATTCATTTCGTGTCTATTTAAGGTTTTTAATAACAAAATACTATTAATTATTATAAATGTTTTATTAAATAGTAAAAGTTTCAGAGATATATTAAAAATTTTAGTTCACATACAATACTTATCCACTATCAACAATATTAGACTTTATTGATTCTATTATTCCGGTTGTAACTTTCATTATATATTAAATATTATGAAATCTTAATGTGATTTGCTATCGATATTCGACAATTAGGTGCTTATTAAGGTATTTATTGACGGCAATACTGAGTATTAAAATATTATTGAAATCATTCGGTATTTCAAAAAATCGTTTCGAAAAAAACATTTATTGTTTACACGATAGTATTACAAATATTTTATTTCTTTGTTGATTGATATTTTTCTGCAAACTTTATTTTTATTTTATATTTTCTTAACATTTTTGTTTGCCTTATTTGTATTTTTGTAAATACATACCCGATACATATGAAAATAAAAAGTTTTTGAATTGTTTTAAACAAATTTTAAATACCGACCGTAAATCAAAAAAATCATTTGTATTTTTTGAAAATCTAATACAAAATTTTGTTTATCCCCATTAACACGAAGCCTGGTTATGCCTTAACTAATAGTTATACTGTCGGTTAAAATTATTTTTGTATGAAAACTGTCAGTATAACTGTTAGTTAACACATAACCAGTCTTCGTTTTACTGGGGGTTTGACGATGAAATTGTATTATGATACTTGAGTTTTTGACAAATATTAATACTCAGTGTTGCCGTCTATAAATACCTTTAGTGATAATTGTTAAAGAATTAGTAGAGTGTTAAGGCAATTAGTCCAGTTTTTAGGAAATCTGAGCCTTTAATACAAAAGGAATAGATTAAGTAAAAATACACCATTTGTATAGAATGCTTTGAGCTTTCTGTCCGTATTTTAACAATATTCGCCTTAATCATGTTTTCTGAACTGTCCCAATAGCATCGATCCTGACGGGGTCAAATTGTAGCTCTGAGGCAGACAACTGACATCGACAAGACGTTTAATGGGTTAATACGGAATTCAAACTATGACTTTTCAGTCATGCAATTTTATCAATTCTCTTTTGAATTTGCTTTTACTGCACCCCTCTTGCCAACAAACTCATACTATTGGTTACTTTTGATGGACCGTTGATTCCTGCTGAAACTAAAGATCATCTTATTTTAACGATTCTGCAGCGCTTATAGTAGACGTAGTTTTTTTTAAACAAACACAAACTGCGAAGCGTTTTGCTTGTCTGCAATACACCCAGAATCTCTGGCGGGATTCGAACCCGCAATTCGCAGATTGATAGTCCAGCACACTACCGCACGCAGAGAAAAAATATAATTGGGCATGGTTACTGTAACCATTTATATAGTGTTACAAGTTTTTTAACTATATTATAGTCACAGTAACCATTTACATGATTGTGGTAACCATAATATGGTTAACTTACGATTCACATGATTGTCTCAACCATATATATATGGTTACAGTAAACATATATATGTTTGTGGTAACCATATTTATGATGAATAATTTTATCATAATATGTTGTTCTCAGATGATGATAAGCCTTAAGCCGAGAGCACCATAATATGATAAGTCCTTCATCATATAAATGGTTGTCACAAACATATATATGTTTACTGTAACCATATATATGGTTGAGACAATCATGTGAATCGTAAGTTAACCATATTATGGTTACCACAATCATGTAAATGGTTACTGTGACTATAATATAGTTAAAAAACTTGTAACACTATATAAATGGTTACAGTAACCATGCCCAACTATATTTTTTCTCTGCGTGCGTATACACTATCGGGGCACCAGTTTAGATGCACCTAGAAGTAATCGCACCTCTCACTCATAGCTGCCACATTCTCTTTGGTATATATCTAGGGTTTTTATCCCGGGAATTCCCGGTACAAACTTCCCGGGAATTTTGCCAATTTTTCACTACCCGATTCCCGGGATTTTTAGTCGGGAATCCCGGGGATTAAAAACTGACGAAAATACATAGAAAACAAGTTAGAACTCTATTTTTTCACCAAAAAACAGTGAAAAGTTTTTTATAGTTTTCGGCTTACAGTGGTGGCCACCAATTTAAGACAAATACTTGAATTTTTTTCATCAACTGAATTTTAAGTGCGATAGAGCCAAAATAAAAGGACCTCTTATTTATTATTAATGTTTCTAGTTTCTGAAAAATGTTTGGAAAAATCGGTAAAACATATATGGACATATATGGTAAAACATATATATGTGGAAATACGTTGACCCACCTCAGCGAACATCCGCTGTTAATAACATGATATGACCGAAACTAATGGAACTAAAAATACGAAATTTGGTCCGAATATTTTATAATAATAAAAATATAATGATATAAATGTGAGAAAATATGTTTATTTAAAAAATAAATTTTTTGGTCAAGTTGTAGAAAAGGATTGGCATCCCTAGTGTACGTGTACACGTTATCATAATCATCTTTTATGAGGGATGTTTTGATTTACATCTTCAATTTTAAGAAAAAGTGCCGGTGAAGCACACAGATTGTTCACCAAATGTCCGTAATGATGTTTGAACGCTATAAAAGAAAATAGTTCTGTAGTTGGTGGTACCAAAGGGTCCTATCTATTATAATATTCTGAAATCTGGTCAGACCATCAAATGGAACTGTACTGAACGCAACTGATTCGTTTGAACCGAGCATTGGACGAATAATGACCAGAATGTCCGTCTGTCTGTCTGTTGAAATCAACTTTCCGAAGCCCCCAAATAACTTACATACATTCATAAATCAATATCTGAGGAATTCTTCCTGCTCGGTTGCTATTTAAAATCGAGAAAATCGGTCCAAAAATTGCAGGACAACCTCGATTTTTGACATATCTAATGATAGATATTTCAAAGACCTTTGCAACGACGTATATAAGACCATATTTTTTTCACCAAAAGTTTTTTTTTCGCTAAACATTAAAAAAATGAAAAACAAATTTTTTTTTTAAATTTAAAAAAAAAAATTTAAGATTTAAAAAATTTAAAAAAAAAAACAATCGAAAATTTTTTTTCCCATTTTGTAAAAAAAATTTATTTTGTTTACCTAAACATATTTAAAATTTTTATTTTGAAGTATAATTTGGCGAAGGGTACATGTATAAGATTCGGCACAGCCGAATATAGCTTATTTACTTGTTTGTAAACACTTTGGCTAAATTGAAAATTTCGATCAAAAAAGGAAAGAGCTAGGAAAAGCCCTATTAGTATATTTTCGGCGTTCTCTATTTTAAAGATAACTCGGTTGAAATGCCTTTTAAAATGTCTAATGTATATTCTGCAATATTTGCATAATAATTCTGCCAAAACAAATAGATAATTCAACGTGTATGTAAATCAGTATTCGGCAAAAAGAGAACATTAAACGTGGATTATAAAAACACTTTCGTTCCCCATTGTAATCTTACCAGCTATTGTTTTGTGTTTTTTATTTTTTGTTAATTTTTATGAACTTCGTTCACATTCGTGTAGTTTACAAGTAAATAACCGATCAAATTCGGCTGCTGGTGGCTGTGAGTGCCTACCACTGATGTTAATGCAATCGATTTGTTGAAAATTACAATAATTATGAATAGGTCTCCTATGAGAGTCTAGCTATGATGATTTGGTTGGTGAAATCAAGTATTCACAAATGCGTGTATTTTTACTCGTATCTATGTTTTTTTTCTATTCATGTGTGAAAAGTTGTTGTTGAAATCATGTTTTATTATTTTTTTATTCTTTTGAATAGCACAAAATCTTTTGAAATCTTTTGATTAATATTAAAGAAATACAAATGCAAAGCATTTATTTTTTTATAACAAATAATTTATTTATTTATCATTATTATTATTATTGTTAATTTTAGTATATTAACATTTTATGTATTTTTTATTATTTATATAATACAGACAAATAATATTAAAATAATAACACAAAACAAGATAAAAAACTAAGACTTTTAACATTATTGGACTTATACTAGAGTAGACAAGACAAGACAACACAATAAGACAATGAGGCAGGCGGTGAGATAATGTGATTGCCTCATTGTATTCTCAACCAAAAAAAGATTTCAGCTGATAGTTGTTAGGCAAGTTGGGTAATACAAACTTATAATTAAATAATAATAAATTTAGCTAAAATTATAGAGATTAACAAAGAAGTACAGGCTAAGAGTTGATTAGTTGCATAACTATAGATTCCTGAGTTATGTTCCAAGTCTGATAAGCGGGACATTGCATGGATCTGTTCACTGTCCAATGAAGGACGATAGTTCCAGTCAATGGTATGGGTTTTGCAGATGTGGCCATATACTCGTGCTGATATTTTGGGGGTACGTTTGCGTTGAGGATCACTAAAGTCCACATGATACATGCCGAATTTTTCTCTGCAAAATATAAATTTTAAAAAGCTTTTTAATTAATTCGAAGATGTGATAATTTCTACTTACGTAAAGCCAGCTTTCCACTCATAACTGTCCATCAGACTCCAGGCTATGTAACCCTCGATATTGGCACCATCTTCCATGGCATCTAAGACAGCACTCAAATACATGTTGTAGTAATCAACGCGAGCATAGTCCTCCAAGCCTCCCCGGTCGCTAACACCATTTTCAGTAACAATTACATTGGGGTTGTTGTATTCTCGTTTAATCCACATCAATAAATTGTACATTCCCTTGGGCACAACCTGTAATTTCAAACATTAAAACCAAAAATTACAAGAATATTTGTATGTGTTTACCCCCTCCCCCCTTTTCTGTCTACTTTTGATTTCTATTTGAAACAGTTTTCAAAAAACCTTTTCAAACAACTGACATAATAAATATGTTGGCTAAACGGAAGTGAAACAACCAAATTATTTAACACTTTGTAATTGGAAAGGTTCAAAAAGAAGTCTCCCCTCACAGCAGAAACAACTTTTTATAAAGACTAAGCAGTGACTGGACAATAAATAAAGTAAAAGCATTAAATATTTAAAGTTTTTCCTTGAGTTAACATCATTTATATCACTCTCTATCTGACTGTTTGGCTGTCTGTCTGTCTCTATCTACCTGTATTAATTAAAGAATTTGAAGTACTACATATTGTAAGTAGCACTTGTAATTTGAACAAAAGGAAATAAATTAAGAGACAGGTTTTTGTTTATCAATTCGCTCGTATCTCGTCTCTATCACCCACACAAATTCCATCATCTGGCTGGGCCGTGGTCACACTATATAAAAATGTTGTTTATATAAAATGCCAACCACTTTCATTAACAAACATTTATATACTATATTCACTTATTATTGAATTATCACCATTATTTTTTCTATATTTTTGCTATAAATTA
Source organism: Calliphora vicina (assembly GCF_958450345.1). Classification (NCBI taxonomy): domain Eukaryota; kingdom Metazoa; phylum Arthropoda; class Insecta; order Diptera; family Calliphoridae; genus Calliphora; species Calliphora vicina. Next base: position 7,219,956 of record NC_088782.1, on the reverse strand, counting down.
TTTGTTAAATATTAATAACTTAAGGAGGTTTGGTTTAGTTCAATAATTGCATATTGAACAAATGTTTTATAAAAAAAAATAAAAGAAAACAGGTGCCAATTTCAAAATGCGAGTAATAAACAAATTAGCATTTGCATTAATTATCACATACTTATGCAAATCATAAATAATTATATTATTCAAAATATTTATACACATTTGTTTAGAGTTTTTCTGTTACAGTTTTGAAACTGGAAATACTGCAAGGATTTCGAGTAGATTTTATTGAAACAGCATTATTCTAGGAAAAATAAATGTGTTGTTATTGAAAATGGTTTTATTGTATAAAACAAGGTTGGTTACACTTTCAGCTTGACGAGCTTTACCGAAATGACTACAACAATTACACTTATCAAAATAATCGGAAATACAGTTTTATTAACATGGCAATATTGGTCTAGACCCACAAAATTGTATATATTCTGGGTCCTCATAAAATTCGAAGTCGATCTAGCTGTGTCCATCCGTACGTCTGTCTGTTGAAAGTACGATAAGGCCTAGAGGGATGAAATTTTCCCCAAATATTCTCTATTGATCAGAAATCTTTGGTATTGAAAATGGGGCTAGACGTGGAGACCTAACAAATTTGCTACAAAAAGTTATTGCTATTAGTTAATTTAATTAACAAAATAATTAATTAAAAATATAAAAAATTGTCTTTGGACTTGCCACAATACAAATTTTGTTCCCGATAACATTTAAATGTTATTTTCATCTCTGCGATTAACAAAAATGTACTTATGTAGTTTGGTACCGTGGAATATTTGTATTAGTTATTTTCAAGCCCCGGCAGAGTTTTCGAATCTACATCAGGGACCGTAAATAACGGTTATCCAGAAAATTTGAAATCAAAAACTCTCTGTGTTAGAGTCAACTGAGACCTATACTCTTATATACCAATAGAATGATCTCAACTCCACAGTAGACAGTTATTTTTCAATCTAAAAATAAAAGAGTTTTAAATAGCCGTCTCAAAAAAAAAACTCATTTGAGGAGTTTTATTTTTTCCGTCAGAAAAATAAAATTAATTTGAGTTTTATTTGTTCCGTCAGAAAAAAAGCTTTTGAGGAGTTTTATTTTTCCCGTCAGAAAAAAAGCTTATTTAAGGAGTTTTATTTTTTCCGTCAGAAAAAAAACTTATTTAAGGAGTTTTATTTTTTCCGTCAGAAAAAAAACTTATTTAAGGAGTTTTATTTTTTCCATCATAAAATAAAAGTCTTTTGAGGAGTTTTATTTTTCCCGTCAGAAAATAAAACTCATTTGAGGAGTTTTATTATGAAACCATAATATTCCATCATGACAACACACGGCCACTTTATGCAATACCTGTTAAATTCAAAACCGTGTTGCATTGAAAACGCCTTTATTTTAAAATATCCCCAATGTGATCCAAATAAAATTGTCTGCCTCAAAATCTTTCACATTCCAGACAAATTCCCAAGTCTAGCAATCCAGGCTGTAGTGTAAATAAAGAATCAACTCGCTTATTTGAGAGCTTGCAGTGCCATGATGATAATAGAAACTTCACGAAATTCGTGCCTAAACGAAGGATGACCACAATTGAATGTTAATAACCACTGAAGCACGATGAAAAGTAATGGAGCGAGTTCATCGAGACACTGTTGTAGTGAGTAAATCCACGCCAAAGAACCTAAAAAAGTCACTACTCCAGGTGTCTGAAAAGTTATACGTTCGAATATGTCACTTCATATCAATTTATGCATCAACGTTTCTAACCAACATTCACGAAATTCAATTCGGAAAACCAAGAAGCAGTAACATTCCGAGATTCGGTAGACCTGAATTCGGAGTTAGACAATATTGGAGTTTCAATTTTGAACCCAGAATAAATCTTACAACTTCTCGTAAAATTCGAAAATAACCCTCCAGACATATCATCCTAAAGTCAGATTTGATGTATCTACTAGAGAGTTGTAGTAAATCTCAAAACATAAGTAGCAAACCTCGTACTCCCAAATATAGCAAAATAAAATTTAAATATTAATTTAAAATCGTTAAACGCTAACACTTCTTGTTAAAATCGTAAATAGCACTTGTTTGAGTATATGCCAGAGATATCATTCCATAGTCAGATTTTATGATCTACTTCAGCTGACAGAACAAAAACTAAAAGTCAGAATGCATTTCCACCTTTGAGAGAAATGTTAACAAAACTGTATCTAAAGTCACTGTTAAATTTAAAAATATTATAATTACTTTTTGAGATAATTGATGTTTTGTAAAGTATACCTTGAGGCACTCTTGCGGGTTAGAGGGATAAATAGTATCTCTCGTGCTCCTAAACATTACATAACTGAAATATTAAAAAAATTAAATATAGAATTTACCTTCAGCCATACAGATCCTGAGCCAGTCCATTTGGGGTCTTGAGTTTCCACCACACCCATATCATGATTGAACGAAGGCACCGGAAATTCTGCTGAATTGTTGTGATCGTTTTTGGTCACCAAATTCGTGGTGTAGCTGTTGATGCCAAAGAAATCGGAAGTGCCTCTAATACGTTGAATTTCTTCTTTGGTAAATTCGGGCAAACGAGATTGTGTAAAGCCCTGTTCCTTGCTGAGATTGTGTATGCGATCGATCATAATAGCCGGATAGTTGCCATGGTGAGAAAATATAGGATGAGCAAACCAACCCACCTAAATAAATATAATTTTAATTTTATTTTAATTCAATTCATTAAGGTTTAATTCAGACTTACATAAAATTGCATGGCTCTTTCAGAAGCTTCACGGTCTTCGCTGGAATCTGTTTTGGGTTCGGGCCACGAAACATCCACAGTTATGCCTATACGACCCTTTTGAGATTTCTTGTACTCATCACGATACATGTGCACAACTTCGGCATGGGCCTTGAGTATATTATGGCCACATAAATAAGCCGGTATACCCGGATAATTATAGGCTGGTGCCATATAATCTACGCCATAGCCATGCTCACACACATGCCAAGGCTCATTAATGGTGGTCCAAATTTTCACACGATCCCCAAACATTTCCAGCAACAAGCGAGCATAGTCCTTAAAAAGTGGTATAATTTCAGCATTAGTCCAACCGCCCAATTCTTGCAAACGCTGCGGTAGCTCCCAATGATACATTGTCACCATGGGCGTAATGTTGTAGTGCAACAGTTCATCTATAAGATTGCTGTAGTACTTAATGCCAGCCGTGCTAACGTGATTCATGTGACCGGTCGGCAGTATGCGGGGCCATGATATCGAGAAACGATAAACTTTAACATGTAATTCGCGCAACATTTGCACATCCCTGCGCCACTGAAATTATAACAAAAATCGTTGCAGATGTCAAACATTTTTGTAAAACAAAATGACAAGATAACTTTCCACTAATATTAGCGGTCACTAACAGCGTAGCACTATTATTATAATTTGCAATTATTATGGACACACCTCCCAGTTTAGTTAAATTGGAACTAGCAACACAAAAACGATCGGCTAGTAACTAAATAAGTACTAGACAAGAATGATTATTAGCATGTGTGAATGTTGAATTTAAATTTTTACTAAAATTTATACAAAATTTACATGCTCACATTGTGTTCAACAAGCTTTATGAATTTTTAAAATTACGTATAAAATAGATATTTGAAATATGTGAACTTGTTAATTGAGGTCATTATTATTACATTATTATTTAAATATTTGTTGTAAAGTCTTTGTTAGATAAATGCAAATAGAAAATTGTTCCTCTTAAGATCAAGTTTTATAAAAAAAAATACAAGTATGTATGAAATATATTAATCAACATTCTACATAAAATATTGAACTATACCTACTTACTAATAATAATAATCGCCGTAAACAAAGTTACAAGCAACTGTCAACAAGTATTGAATAGAATTGAAAACAAATCTTTTAATAGCATTCGTTTACGTCAACAATATATACGATTATCCAAATGTCAACTTTAAATAGAAAAATTATAGAAATTTGTTATCATATCCAGTTGGAAATATCATGTAAAATTATAAAGAAAATTGGATGACATTCCTTGATTTTCTTTTATATTTGAAATAATAACAGGAGGACAAAATTAAATGCAGAATTTGTAGTGTTTACATTTAACCAATCGATTGAGATAGTCACACAGAAAGAGAGCAAAGATCATCAAGATCATGAAATTTCCAACTGGGAGGTGTATTTATGATTGATTATTTTTTATATTAAAACAGACAGACATGTGTTAACAGCTTTAAGTTTAAGTTCGTTAATTACTTGCTAAATCCGAAGAAAAATAAATTTAACTAATTTTGAAACTTCTCACACAATGTACATGCAGTTAGTGACAACTAGGGTGATCGATTCTTCGACATTTTTTAGAAACCGGTTTTCGGTTTCTTCGCAAAATTGCAATTTTATTGAAACGCATAGATATTAGAAGAAACAAAGATTTATTTCTTAAAATAATAGTTATTAAATCAAAAACAGTTGGAAAAACATAACAACAAAAATTAGATCATATAACAAAAAATTATCCTTTTTAAAATGCTTAAAAACTTTTTAATTCTAATTTTGATTATTTATTTTAACCTTCTCAAGGTCTTCGGATCAAATTTGATCCATGCTGAAATTAAAACTGAATTTTTTCTAAAAGTGAGTGGTTGATATTTTATGAATTTTATTTAATTACAAATGTCAACAAATACGTTAGGTTTTTAGAAACACAAATTGGCCAAAAAATTTTTTCTTTTGTTTTTATAAAGCTTGACTTTGAAAATGATATTTCTCAGTGTACTTGTAGTACATATAGTTAACAAAGCATTGAGTACATTTTTATGCTTTTCAGATCGTTTGTCTTCGAAAATACTTGGAGTATTTGTTTTAAAAAAGTTTTTCCGATTTTAAATAATTTTTTAAGTTTTTAATACACTAAAATTCATAAAAACACACTTTTAAAAAAACCGGCTATTCGAGAAAAAAAACCCGGTTTCAAAAAAAACCGAAACCCACTTAACCAAAAAACCGGTTATTATAAACTGGGCCGATCACCCTAGTGACAACCCAGCAGTTAAGCTAGTCAATGTATCCCTTATAGACAGAATTGTCAGTGATCTAATATCACTTGGCTGACTCTAATTTATATAGTTTGGGTCATTTGATACGTACGTGCTCTTTTTAGTGCTGAGAGAAGACAATTATTACTTTATACGTCCCAGGTAATCTAGTGCGAAGACAATTATCTCTAACTAATCTGGAGTTTTGTCACTTTAAACATTTTGGGTTTATACAAATTGTGTTGATATAATTCTCATACAGTTTATTTTTATTTTTGCTTAAGTCTACTAATATCCCATGTAACATAGCGTGAATTCAATAGTCACTTTATTGTCTCTAAGCAACCTAAAGTGTAGTCACTTTAAATGTTTATTTTGTACTGCAGAAAGTTGTTATTTTACCCAACAGAAGCAATCTATTGGAGAGTTGTCGGAGGAAGTTTGTTAATAATCAATCGCTTATTGGATTGTCTATGATATGTCATTTTAGCTGACTGTTTGAGGTCAATTATCACCCGTACATGTTAAAATAACTAGTTATGTAGCTGATCAAGTAACCAGATAGGTAGCTAGGAATCATCAATCGAATACAGATTTATTTTAACGATGTTATGCTGAGGAAAATATATGTTTGGAATGAATTAATTCTTAATTCAATGTTCAAAATCAAATTAAATATTATCTCTTAACCATTCACTTAAAGAATTCATTACGAATTAATTCATAGGCTTAAATCCCTAGTATATACTAAAAACTCATTTAAGAATTAATTTCTTATATAAATGCTTAAAAACAGATTGTATTAAGACAAATTAGTTTATTTCAATTTGTATTAACTAAAATTGAATCATTCAATGGTTGTATGAATTCTGTTATAAATTAATTCAATGAATTCTATTTAAATAAGAGTCTTTGAATAAACCCAAAGAATTAGAAATAAATTTATTCAATGAATGGCTGACATTTATTATATCCCGAATTGCGATTTTAGTGAATTAAGCTCAAATTGGCTAAATAATTCAAAGAAGACGCTTTAAATGGTTCAATGTATCGTCGCTGTGAAGCTGTAATAAAAAGGATATCCAACAATACTTATATTGAGTCAGTAAAAGGCCCAGACAATTTTTGTTAAAATGAAACCTAAGTTTCCAGTGTTTTGTCAATACAGTAGACTCTCGTAAATTAGAACTATTTTATTCGTGGGATAGCTCTAATTTCCAAAGGTTTTTTTTTACTAAACATAACAATTCTTTCAAATTCACCACAGTTTAAAGAATTGTTTTTTAAATATGTAAATGCGGAGTTTACAATGGATGTCGTATCTTTTGAACTACATATATGTCACTTTGTAGGGTAGATATCTGTAATTTATTCTAACTTAGTTATTGAACATTATAGTGTAGACAACAACGTTTTTTTTTATTTGCTTCGAAAATTTCGAATTTTGTGCCAAATGCGGGAAGTTTTGTTTTACTTCTTTAATGTGCCGCTGAAGCACACCTGTTAAAAACTATTTATAATCAATTGTTTGGGAAGCTTTGCCTAAACCGCCTTATAGTCCAGACCTTGACCCGTCGATCGATGTAGAACTCTCTCTCGGAGATGCGCTTCACCTTAGAATATAGTATCCGAAATTGGCTTGATTCGTTCTTGACCTCATATAAAAAACAGTTATTTTAGCTCCGAAAGATGGGAAAATTTCATAGCTAACTTTGAATAAATTTATAAAAAAAAAACAAGTAAGAGAGCTATGTTCAGCTGAGCCGAATTTTATATACCCTTCAGCAAACAAAATTTAATTTTTTTTGCAGTTTTTTAATTTTTTGGAAAAAACTTTTTTTCGATTGTTAATTAAAATTTTTTAAATTTTTTTCTTTTAAATTAAAATTTTTTTTTTTTAAATTTTAAAATTTTTTTTTGGTTTTTTCAATTTTTTTTTGTGAAAAAAAAATCGGGTTAAAATTTTTTTTTTCCGATTTTGACCCATTGTAGGTCCAACTTACTATGATCTTATATACGTCGTTGCAAATGTCTTTGAAATATCTATCATAAGATATCCATATTGTCTATATTAATGTCTTAGTCAAAAATAGGTCAAAAATCGAGGTTGTTTTGGTTTTTTCCTCATATCTCAGCCATTTGTGGACCGATTTTGCTGATTTTAAATAGCAAAATTCTCGAAAGCATGTCTGACAGAATTATTGAAGATTTGGATCCCGGAGATATCTTGATTTCAACAGACAGACAGACAGACGGACATGGCTTAATCGACTCCGCTATCTATAAGGATCCAGAATATATATACCCTTCCCACGAAGGTGAAGGGTATAAGAAGTAAGAGAGCTATGTTCAGCTGAGCCGAATTGTGTATACCCTTCAGCAAATTATACTTTAAAATACAAAACAAGCAAACAAAACTTAAAAAAAAATTTATGAAAATTTAAAAAAAAAAATTCTAAATTTTTTATTTTTTAAATATATTAGTGAAAAATTTATTGAACAAAATTTTTTTTTGGTAAAAAAAATCGGGTTAAAAAATATTTTTCCCAATTTTGAGCCATTTCCTTATATCTCAGCCATTTGTGGGGCGATTTTCTCGATCGGCCGAACCGGGTCTATAGCAGATATATTCATGTATTTAAGTTATTTGGGGGCTACGGAAAGTTGATTTCAACATAAAGACGGACATGGCTTTATCGATGCCGTCAGAAAATATGTATATACTTTGTGGGGTCGCAAATGAAAAATTTAGAAATTACAAATGGAATGTCAAATTAATATATACCCTTGCCACTCATGGTGAAGGGTATAAAAAAGATCTGTAATTAGAACTGGTGGTTCTAATTTCAGAGCATGCTATGTATGTAAAAACGATGGTTCTAATTTCCCAAGAATTCGAATTTCCGAGAGTTATAATTTTCGAGCGTCTACTGTACCATTATAATGAATACTTTTTAGTTTGTTTTCTATTTTCAGAATTTAATAATTTTCATATTTTTTAATATGCATAAGTAAATAAAAGTATATATTAATGAAATACTAAAAAATTAAAAATTTTAAGATTTTTTGGGATTTTGAATATTTGGAAATGTTTCCATTATATTAACAACGACTGTATTTGTTTGTTAGGATACAGCTAAACAAATTAAATAAATTGTAAAAAAATACATTTTGGTAATTTAAAAATCTACATAAATATGATGCAATTAATCAGAAAAGTTAACAAATTTAAACGTTTGTTAAACACAATATTTGGGATTTTACACCCTACGTAGTTATTAATTAATTTGTTAAGAAAAAATTGACAACAACATTGACTTTAGACATTTAAATATTAATATGTTTAGACAGACTTTCTTAAAGATTTTAAAATTCAAATTAATTGCTGTAAACGCTTAATAAAAACAATCCCTTCCTGTTTAACCAAGGGGTGTAATTTATAATTACATTAATTATTGACAGTTGTTTTTTTTTCAATATTTTACGTATAAATTTTATCTAAACCGAAACACCTGTTACCTGTTTTTTTTTTTGTATTTTTTGCAAATCCGTATTAATATCATTTAAATACTAAATCTATAAAAATTGTCATAATAAAATACTAAATCGGTATCATTAAATTTGCAAATTAAAAAAAAAAAATCTTACTCACCTTTACTTTATACACTATTAATTTAACAATTTTTCAACAAAGTAAGCAACACAAACTTAATTAATTCAAGTGAGTGAGTGTCTCGATTATGATATGATATTTAATTTACTTTATATTTTTGTTTAACTTACATGATGATAGCTATCAGATGTTATATCGCCATTTGATTGATCGGCTATCTTTGCGGGTTGATTGTGTGTCATAAAATCCCAAATAGATTCACCTTTATCATCGGCATTCCAGCCACCTTCAATTTGATACGATGACGAACCCACGCCCCATATAAAGTCTTTTGGAAATCGTCGCAGAAATTTTTCCGTTGTGCTGGGCAAAAAAAAAATAAAAATAAATTAAAAATGATTACTACTCTAAACATTTACATGGATTTTATAAATAAAAAAATATCATTAAGTTTTTAATATTTATTTAAATGTCGTTCTTGTATCAGCAGAGATATGTTTTTTATTCGTAGGCCTCTGATAACATAAGTTCTCATGGCTGTGTTAACCATTTTCGGAGCATTTTTCTGACAACCGTGTACACGTAGCTTTACATATCATCATCATCATCATAATATTAATAGGCAAGTCGATTTCTTTAGACCCCTTTTACTATCACATTATACATTTAATTTGGGCAAGAAATATACCATTTTAAAGGGATTTATTCACAGAAGAAGTGGATAATATATGTTTTATTGAAATCGGTTCAGTTTTTTAGGAGTTATAAGCGTTTAAAGATGTTATTAACACATATGCAAAAACGTGTACATGTGAACCTTAAGCTAAAAAGTAAACAAAGCAATGCGTGTTTGTTCAATTTCTTGTTGTTGTAAATAAATAGGAGAGACAATTAAACAGTATTGATTTCGCTCTGTTGTAAGTGAGAGTTGTTATAGAAAACAAAGAAGAAGACTTTAGTAATTTAAATTCGCTTTAATAAATATATTTTGAAGGTGCTTTTTTTATTTTCTAATTCCCATATGCATAAACAATTTTTAAATTTATCAAAGGTTTATAAAACAAATTTAAAAAACTGTTTATGCATATGGGGATAAATATATAATTGTAGATAAGTAAATAGTTATTTTATAATTGTGACGATTTTCAACGTTTTATCACTGCATGAAGTTTAATGAAAAATGGGACGGGTCGGTAAAAATGTTTAGTCGCCTCCCATACAAAGTAAATAGTTATTTCTAAATATTTTGTGAAATATAATTGCAAGATTCTTCAAACTTAGTCTAAATAAATTTTCATAGTTTCGCTGAAATTGTTCTGGATTGTGGCGTGGCACACCCAAAAAGGGAGATGTCGGAAAAGGATGTGAGTCACCTCCCATACAAAGTAATAATTGCAAGGTTCTTCAAACTTTGTCCGCATAGCTCTCTTACCACATAGATTGGCTGAAAATGGTCGGGATTGCATTAGTGGTTGTGGCGCAAAGTAAATATTTTATTTTGAATATCTGGAAAACTATAATTCTAAAAGAATTTAAACTCTGTATCAATCAATTTATTACCATTCTAAGGAGGTTAGCTAAAAACGAATTTATTCCTGATCCCTGTTCGAAGTTTAGCTATGCATGTTCGGCCTTATAAAGGAAAGCTTGATAATTACATAAAAGGTTTAAAAATGGGTGGGATCAGAGTAGTGGAGTGGTATCTCCCATACAAAATTAGTTAGATATTTTCGAATATCAAGTGAACTGTAATTGAGAGATTCTCAAATTTTGTATGTGTTATTTTCGTATTTCCATTCATATTTTTTTTAATTTTACTAGGGTAGGGGTACACTGAGGGAAAAACGACGTTTCAAAATCGACAACGGTTGGTGTCATTTTGACACCATACGGTGTCACTTATTTTCGACACCGTACGTTTACAATTTGTAAACAAACGGGTACGAATCGACAACGCAATGTTGTTAAATTATTTGCGACGCATTTCAACGTAAGTTGCTTTTCATAAGTGTGTTTTAATTTTATTTACATTAAAAAAATTAAAATATTTTAATAAATAATAAAGGGTAATAGTGATGCAAATAAATGGTTTAAGAACCAAAATATAAAAGAAAGTGTAATTGTGTTTGATTGCGAATTTGCGTTGATGCAGATGAAGATCCAGGCAGTGAAGTCAGTGGAGATCCAGGCAGAGAAGACCACCAAATCCAGTGACGACATACAACTCCAAATGGAAATTTATAGTTTTTATATTTATTTTATATTTATGTTTTATATGTATTGTATTAAAAAAATGTAAAAAATAAAGAAATTGTTATTTATATTAATTACCAAAAAAATAGAAAGGAAAAATTGTCAGGTGTCAAATCGTACACAAACGGTATCAAGTCGATAATTTTTATTGTCAAATCGTACACAAACGGTGACAAATTGTCAACGGTCTGTTATAAAATCGTACACGAACGTTGTCAAATCGACAACGAATGGTGTCAAACGGCTACGGAATGGTGTAATTTTTTCGTTGTCAAATTGACACCGTTCGTTTACAATTTGTACACATACGGGGTTGATACACTATTGACACCGAATGGTGTCAAATTGTACACGGATGTGTTAAGTAGCGAAGTGCACCGGGTAATGCTAGTTGTAAAAAACAGATTAAAATATTTTTTTTGCAATGATAGTAGACATTTTGTAAAATGGGAAAACCCCCAAACAATTTGTTGTTGTTTTTTCAATTCGTGTGGTACCCAATTTCCATGCATTTGGATAAATTTTGAGTTTTAAATTTGTTGCTTCAGTAGCTCCCAATGATTTTGCAAGCTCTTGTTGAGTTTTGCTACAATCTTCATGAAGTAATGACTCCAATTCTTTGGTCTTCAAACTTTTTTTGGCTTTCCTGAACGATCTTTATCCTCCGTGTCAAAATCACCACTTCTGAACCGCACAAAACTATCTCTCACACGTTGAAATCAATGGAACACATTCACCATAAGCTGTGGTGATTGAAGAAATTAAAGAAGTAAAGCAAAACTTCCAGCATATTAACTTTTATTCGATTAAAATAAAACTCGAATAAGTGAAAACAGGAGTATTTATTCAACATTTGAATTATTATTTTTTTAATTTAAATCTAATCCAAATTGGAAAAATATATTTTTGTTTCTTTAGATTTGCATTTACAAAATTATTTTCTAAAGCTATATATTGCAATGGATTTGAATTAAATACAATTTGAATGAGTACTTAAAATAATGAATTCAATACAGTTGAAGTACTAAAGATTCAAGCCGCTGAATTAAGTCGTAATAAATACTTTAAATTTAACATTTGGATTGATTTTGAAAATTGAATTTAGAATTAGTTGTTTAGAACTTTTGCAACTTAGTTAAAGGATATATGCATTAACAGAAGTTTCTTAATCAGTAAAATCAAAGAATAAAAGTGGTACTGTCACTCTGTAAATACTTTCAAATCCATTTAAATGAAATTATTGTTATTGACGCATTTAAGAAGCTGCGTAATACAAATCTGTTAAAACGGTCTTAATCTCTAAATATTTTGTGCATTTGCATTTGGAACAGAAAGAATGCTGGTAAATGGATGCTCATCACCAAGAATTGAAATGCAATCATGGTGCATTTAAAACAGGTTGTCACTTAAACTTTTTAATTAAAAGAAAAAAAATACCTGTTTAATTCGTTATTAATATAAGATTATTTCTGTCTTGATATTAACATTAAGTATTCTTTTTTCTTAATAATATCTACATTAATTTATAATGTAGTTTAGCAAAATGAATCATATTTAGCCCTTGAATCTAAAGTAACAGGAAATAATTTATTTCATAAACTGAAAATATTGGGAATATCTTAATAATTGTAATAAACATAAAAGAATGCATGTAAAACAAATTAATTGGAAAATAATAAATGTTAATTGATTTATTCATAAGTCTCACTTAATATACTCGTACGATTAGTCAATTAAAATTTATGTAAATGATAATTAAAAAATTTCTTTAAAAGTTCATATGAGTATAAATTGTATTACTTTAGTTAAGTTGGAGATAAAGAATTTCATAAACTAATTCAAATAAATATATGGGTGTTTTCATCTCAAGTGACACAACTTTTGAAAACGATGTCTTCCGATCAGAATAAAACCATAGTCTGAATGCATAAGGCTTGGAAGAACAAATCAATTAACTATATAATACAAAATGGACCTGCTATCTTTAAGTACATTTTTCGTTAATGTAGACTAATTGAAAATAAATAAATTTGAAAAAAGATACTGCTATTATTTCAATGAAAATTAAAATGTACAAACACTAAATGAGGAGCCGCAGAACAAAAGGTACTTTTTCGAACTTTTTACCAATTAAATTTTTGGTATTTTTATAATTTTTGGGTTGAAATCTACTAGAAAAAATCAATTTCCCAAAATTTTTAAATTTTCAAAAAAGTACCTTTTGTTTTGGGGCTCCTCAAATGTGCATTTCGATTTTGTTATAAACAATTAATTGCAAATTAGCAATAAAGAACATATTAACTGACAAATTATAAATGATCATAAACATAAGTGTGATATTAGATGTCCCCAAATAATTTTATGTTTCCAACTCAAATTAACATTTTAAGACAAGAATTCAGAACAATTTACTTCCAGCATTATGTGTATCTCTAAACACCAAACAAAGACCCGGGGAACGAACATTAAGCGGATTTTTACATAAACTCAACACGATTTTTCTATTTTTTTGCTATCTAATAAAAGGTTTTAGAACAGATATAATTCTCATTAATTTCTCTTTTACAATCTGATGTGCGTTTCCTGATTAATCCTGATTCCTGATTAATCAATTATTCGATTAATCAAGTATTTTGATTATTTATATTCAAAATTAATTAATTTTGATTATTCAAATCAAAGAATTATTGATTAGTTAAATATTTGAATAATTTCCAAACGTTTGTTTTTATTTCCATTCACACTTATTCTATTTAGCGTCTTCAACACAACACAACGCCGTATTTAATCGTTTGTTGTAACTCCGTATTCCCGTTGACAATATTGACATTTATCGATGACTGTCAACATTTGTTTGGTATTCTGTAACCCCCTGTCTATACTTGACAAATATTTATCATAACAATTAATGACGTTTGTTGTCCAGACAAAGTTTTCTGAGCAAAAGCACTAACAATTTTGTCATAACGATACAATAATACTAATAAATGAAGACTATACCTAATAATTTTATATCTTGACAAAGATTTTGAAGTTTATCATGATAAAAATTTATCAGGTATAGACAGGGGGTAAGAAAAATTGACGTTGATGTGCCTTTCATTTTGTCGACGCTGTTCTTGGTGTCGTCTACTGTTGTGTTAAAACAAATATTTAAAAAAAAAATAAATATTAAAAGTGAAAAGAAGGAAAGAAATTTATTAAACATGGACAAAATTAAAATTACTAACCCGGAAAGCTGTTGGAAAAGGATTTCGAATGACAAAATTAATTTTACATATTTGGCGGGACTTTAAGTTCAAAGTAAAAACAACAATACATAGTGCAAAGCTACTGGAGACGGTATATTTAAACAACTTATACTGAGCACCTTGGAGGAAGCTGTGGTCAAATCTGCTCTAATTGCAGAAAATAATAAATCCTGGGGGTAAGTTTAACGGAGTCCCGAACACTGAGTGTGACTTTTCACAAATAGAAGAAAGTAGCATAGCTGTTACAGCAATCACATCATCAACAACCAATTATCAAAACAAGTGAAATTCCTATTGAACGGAATAAATCTTTTTTACACTATTAGTTTTTTTATTTTCTTCGTCACTCTAATCCGAATCGGAAAGAAAAATCATTTTATTTGAATTATTTTTAGCAATGTTTTTGTTTATTCACAAATAATTTTACCAAAAAAAAGTAAACAAAATGAATCAGCTGACTCAGATGTTAGATATTTGTGTTGTATGTATCGATAAACAGTCAACGTCATAAGACGGTTACCCCCTGTCTATACTTGACAAATATTTATCATAACAATTAGTGATGACGTTTGTTGTCAAGACAAAGTTGTCTGAGCAAAAGCCCTAACAATTTTGTCATAACGAAGCAATAATACTAATAAATGAAGACTATAACTGATAATATTTTATCTTGACAACCATTTTGACGTTTATCATGATAAAAATTTATCAGGTATAGACAGGGGGTTAGGGATTACAAGATTGGTATTGACGTTGTCTTAAAATGATGTAGACTCAAAATTGACGATGATGTTGACGATGCTAATTAGAATAAGGGTGATTATTTTACTTTGTATTTTTTCTTTTTAATTCTTCTGAACAAAAATATTCAAATTTGAAAAATCTAAATTCAAATTAATTGATTAAGAATCGTTGGTTAATCTACTAACTACATAGAACTACATAGACATTCATCTTGTCTACACGTAAATAACCGATCTTGTACGGTCACTGGTCTATGAGTTCCAATTACTAGTTTAGATCTATAAAATTAGGAAATGGGAAATCATAAACAGAGTAAGCTATCATTTAAGATGCGAATATCAACAAACGGCACCATCCTAATATGAATTTAATAGTATATGCAACCATATATGGTTGCATTCATTCATATTGCTAAGTTATTATTTTTACATAAAAACTAATTGATGTTTGTTATTAAATATATGAAAATAAATTAACAAAAATCTTGAAGTAAATACGAATCTTTAAATAAAGTTATAAAAATAATATAGTAATTATCAATGAGTTAGATATATACAATTTATATCTATGACTTATTTAATAATTATTTACATATGTGTAAATATATGTATAAGTACAGAAGGTTATTTAGAATTTAGAAAAATTCACTTTTAAGATTCTTCTCATCTCTTCTACCTAAAATTCTGAATAGCTAAAGAAGTAAATTTGTTTTGAAATTTGAAATGGAACTTTTTTATTTTTAAAACATGTTTAATAAAGTTTGTCAAATGCACTTACTGGAACAACTAATAAAATTTAAGATAACGTCATAAAAATAACAAAATACTACGGGTACATACCTACATACATATTTACATTTACAGTCGAACTTCAAATGTCTGATTAACAAAATCTGTAAATAGCGACATGGTAGACTTTATGTCTACACGTGCCGTACGTTACATTGCCATTCGAATTCTTGAGCACGACAAAGTCATAACGTTTTACATGTCACAGTCATTCAGTCAATTCTCTGGAAATGGCGTTAAACTAAGACGATTAAGTTTTTTAATAATATTATTAAAATATTTTAAATATTAAGTGTGCTAGAAGAGATCTTAAAAATATCCCTGTTGGAAATTTGTTTCCCCCTTTTGACTATTTAACTTGTCAACATATGTGACAGAATTTCATTTCATGCTAAATTAATAAATAATAAATAACTATTACGTAACCTTATGTCAATACTTGATAAATTTTAGTCAAAATGGTTCTCAAGATAAAAAATTATCAGGTTAGCCTCCATTTATAAGGATTATTGCTTCGTTATGACAAAATTGTTAGTGCTTTTGCTCAGACAACTTTGTCTTGAAAACAAACGTCATACTGTCATTTATTGTTATGATAAATATTTGTCAAGTATAGACAGGGGCTAAGATGAAAACTATTGTTGTTTTCAATTCACTTTAAGAATGTTGTATCAAATCCTTTAGCTTCATTTAAAGGCTTTTATTTTATACAGAATTCATTCATTAATTCATAATGGAATTAATTTAAAAATAAATTTCATTTAACCTTTGAATGATTAAATCTAAAATACAAATTTAATAAAAATAATTTTTCTTCATTCATTTTTTTTTTGGTTCACTTTTAATCATTTACAAAATGAATTGAAATAAATTGTTGTTTTAAGAAGAAATTTAATCATTTAATAAATTTTATTAAACTATTTTGTAATGAATTTGAATTAAAGAAATCTTAAATGATTCAATAAAGAATTAATTCTCAAACGAATGAATTCAATGCCTTAGAATTAAATTGTTACGTATTAAGAATTAATTCTTAAATACTTTTGCTTCAAAGTAGGTTTCCATTAGAAATTCCCGGGAATTTATTTTACAAGTTTTCATTTTAAACTTACAGCAATATTTCGGCACAGATAAAACAGATTCTTCATTGTGATTTCTTTTCAGCCACACCGAAAAATTGGATCAATTTCACTGAATCATTTGATTATCAATAGTTTCTATGTGTAACACGTAAATTAATTTTTAACTTAAAACAAGTTCAAATTGTAAGTCTTGAACAAAATATTAATATGCTTAACATAAAATTTTGAGAATTTCTTTATAAGTTTTCTTCTTAAAATAAAAGATTTATTTCTGCACAGATAAAGCAGATTCGAAGTGATCTGTTGCCAAACGTGATTATACCCATAGATTTTTTCGACACTAGAAATAGAAAATCAGTTGACACAGACGATTAAAATCGAATTTTTGTCACACCAACTAAAATTATTTAGCAAAAAATTCTATTATCACAAACAAAATTATATTTTGTGTGTGATAGAAACAGAAAAAAATAACTTTTCTAGTATGTCGATTTAATACAAACTGAAACAAGGCGAATTTATATACAAGGTGGTGTCGGTGGCGAATTCAGGAAAATACGAGCGAATTCATTAATTTGGAGTTTGACATTCAAAACCACTCTCTCATTGTTTCGAATGTCAAACTCCTTATATAAAAAATGCATGAATTCGCTCGTATTTGCCTGAATTCGCCACCGACACCACCTTGTATATAAATTCGCCTTGTTTCAGTTTGTATTAAATCGACATACTAGAAAAGTTATTTTTTTCTGTTTCTATCACACACAAAATATAATTTTGTTTGTGATAATAGAATTTTTTGCTAAATAATTTTAGTTGGTGTGACTTGTATATAAATTCGCCTTGAACTGAAATTTTAATTTCTTAAAATAATTATTAACATTAAAACTTCTAAGGATATTCATATTTAGAGAAAATAAGTAAGAGAGCCATATTTGGCTGTGCCGAATCTTATATACCCTTCACCAAATTATACTTTCAAATACAAATTTTAACTATTTTTAGGTAAAAAAAAATTTTAAAAAATAGTTTTCAAATTTTTACAATTTTTTGGAAATTTTTTTTTTAGTTTTTTTAAATTTATTAGTGAAACAAAATTTATGATTTTGGTAAAAAAAAATTCGGGTTAAAAAATATTTTTCTCGATTTTGACCCATTGTAGGTCCAAATTACTATAGCCTTATATACATCGTTGCAATGGACTTTGAAATATCTATCACCTGATATCTATATTGCCTATATTAAAGACTTAGTAATCCAGATATACATATATAGAAAAAAATGGGGCAAAAATCGAGGTTGTCACGGTTTTTTTCTTTATATCCAGCCATTTATGGGCTGATTTTGTCGATTTTAAATAGCAAACTTATATATACCATTGCCACTCATGGTGAAGGGTATAATAATGGTTGAAATTTCTTTATATTTCTCTTCCGAATCGAATTACTACGTTTTTCCAGATTTAACGGAACAACTTTTTACCGATTACAATATAAATTTATTCAAAGTATTGGTCATTGTTAGCTATCACCTATTCCCATATTTCTGGCAACATATCGATTCCGATCCAAAAGAACTTCTCATCTTTTGAGGCCAATATCGGATACTGTTTTCCAAAGTGAAGCGTATCCCAGAGAGAGCGATCTGCTTCGCTCGAAACAAATAGTAGTCGGACGGGGTACGATCTGGACTCTAAAGAGGGTGAGGCAAAACTTTCCCACCACTTCATTCTAAATTCTTTTTTTAATACGTGGCCGATGAAATGGTAAAAGTCTGTGATAGTAGGAAACCTAGTTACGAGGTTCTAAAATATTCTTCGATATTTATCCACAAATCTAAGTACATATGACGACAATACGTTAATGTAGCCATGGTGTACTACTTTCTGACCGCATGATGCTACTCCCGAATGGTCGTACGGTGGTCGAACTTTATGTTGGAATACAACTGTGTAACATCTGACTAACCACTAAGAAATGTCCGGTTGACTATTAACTAGTCTACCGGGGTTCCCAAGAATTACTACTTGCTAACTTATAATATTGTGGTGTGGTGTGGTGTGGCTATTTCATTACTACTATTTATCACAAATATACAATATTCATATTTATTAGTTCTTTTGAAAATCATTCAATGAAATCTATGAATGTACAATCTGCCCATCTACATAACGTTCGGTTATTATGTGTGTGTGTATTTTTTTTTATTGAAAATAAATAGTTTTTTGATTTGTACGTTTGTATATGTAAAACACCTTGATTTAGTTGTAGAATTTTTGTTGTTACAAATAATTTGTCTAACGTTGTAAGTTTGTGTCTGTTTATGAGCGAACAAAAAATAACTTTGACACTTGTTTGGCACTTGTCTTGAAAACTTTAAAATTCGTATATGGTTTTTTCTCTTTCGATATTGGTTATTTGTTTGTTTGTTTTCATGTCTATTGTCATTGATAGTGTGTGGTGGTATGGCAAATTGGACTTTTATGTACGATTGCAAGTACAATGATTTTTACATTGATATTAGCTGGAGGTTTTTTTGATTTTGTTTCTTTTTTTTTTGTTTTCTTAATTGTTTTTATTACCAACAAGTACAATATCATGGCAACATTTATTGACATAGTATTGAAATACTTTAAAGAGTAATTAAATTAGCTAAAACACCAAATTAATTAATTAATTCATACTAAGTATAGACACATGCAACATGCAACTAAGTATGTCTAGAATGTTGCTAATATACACCTCTTTAGAGAACTTTAAATTTAACAAAAAAAAAAAAAAACACTAGCTTGAAGGCATTCATTGTTCTAAAGCGATCTTCATAAGAATTTAAATGAAATTTTGGATAGTAATGAATTTATGGCAAATATTTGAATAATCGAGGAAAACAATATCAATCAATAACACTCTGCTACAAAATGACATTTTTTGACAGAAATTGAAAAGCGTCCTAAGTCCCGGTCCACACTGTGAAACATTTGCTGCAAAACATTTGAGTTTGTTGATGAAAGGGGAAAGAGAAATGAAAAAGGCAACTTTCATGTACATGAAGTTTTTGTTGAGTATGTCATCCACATTTATTCGTTCGTGTTCGTACTGTACAGAAATGTCAAAAACTGAAAAGCAAAAACTTCACTGTGTGGACACGAATGCAGTTTCAAAAGAGAATTTAAAAATGTTTTGCAGCAAATGTTTCACAGTGTGGACCGGGACTAATGGAGGTTATAGGCCTAGATGAGGACATACTAAAACCGTTTTCAAAGATTTTGAAACACCCTCAAAATTTTGAGTTACATATTTTGAAACAATTTGTAATGTACTCAACAAGATCTATAACCAACGCTAGGTCGTTTTCCAAGTTTTTTTTTCCATCGTAGCACCGTGTAATGATCCAATGATGGAATATTCAAATAATTTTTTTATGAGCTAAAATTTGAAAAAAAATGTGTCTATTTACTAAAATATTGAACATCATTTTATTAAAAAGGAATTTCTACATTTATTTTCAATAGATTTTGTATTAAATCCTAAAATCACAACATTATCAATCTTAATTTAACTATGTATTTATATGACTATTGAGCTTAATTCTCATCGGAAATAGGAATTAAAAATGTTAGTCATTCATTCCCAAAATATAATTCTTTAGCTTCATTGAAATGGTTTTTATTTAAATCAATTCGTTCAAGCTTAGATTTATAAAAGTTTTGTTAATTCAAATCTAAAGAGTCAGCCAAAACAAAACTTATACTTGTGTTAAGTTAAATAAAACTTAAACCGTTCAATATAAAAATTCTCAAAAATATTCTACAAATTCATAAAACATTTAAATATTAACATATTACTCGGTTTTTATAAATTTATCCAGTTCTTCCTCCCATTAAAGATTTTTTAGTTGCTTCCGTTACCTTTTTAGACCATGTGGAATACATACGCTTAAAATCGGATACGTCCGATGATACCATTCCTGTGTTCTTTAATTATTTTTTTACAAGAACTTTCCACATGCCGAAGTTCTGGACCTCCCGTGGTACAAAATTTACATTATTGTTTGAATACCATTCAAGGGCCTTTTTCCATAGGGGCATGATGCCATGTCGTGCCAGAAATATGAAGGCACTCTATGCTGTTTTGAGAAAGGTAAAAGCTGTTTTTGTAGGCACTCCGTACTACATATTTCTGTGTTCTTTGGGAATTTTGTTTGTTTTATTATCCGGCATTATTCTTGAACATGACCTCGTCGATCAGCCACATAAAAATCTTGACACGAACACGGTGAAAAGTCTGCTATCCATCGCACAACAGATGTATTTTTATACCCTTCACCTTCGTGAGAAGGGTATATATAAGTTTGTAATTCCGTTTGTAATTTCTACATTTTTCATTTCCGACTCTATAAAGTATATATATTCTGGATCCTTATAGATAGCGGAGTCGATTAAGCCATGTCCGTCTGTCTGTATGTCCGTCTGTCTTTCTGTCTGTTGAAATCAATTTTCTGAAGACCCCAGATATCTTCGGGATCCAAATCTTCAATAATTCTGTCAGACATGCTTTCGAAAATTGCTATTTAAAATCAGCAAAATCGGTCCACAAATGGCTGAGATATGAGGAAAAAACCAAGACAACCTCGATTTTTGACCTATATCTGGATTACTAAGGCATTAATATAGACAATATGGATATCTAATGATATATATTTCAAAGACGACGTATATAAGACCATAGTAAGTTGGACCTACAATGGGTCAAAATCGGAAAAAAAAATTTTAACCCGAGTTTTTTTTTTCAATAAAAAAAATTGACAAAAACAAAAAAAAATTTTAAATTTAAAAAATTAAAAATTTTAAAATAACAATAGAAAAAATTTTTTTTACAAAAAATGAAAAAAACATCTGGAAAAAAAATTAAATTTTGTTTACCTAAAAATATTTAAAATTTTGAAGTATAATTTGGTGAAGGGTATATAAGATTCGGCACAGCCAAATATAGCACTATTACTTGTTTTTTTATAAAATTTGACATACATTTTTTCGCTAGTTCTTTTGTTTCTAAGTTCTTTACCGCATTGCGATCTGGAACTTTCTAAACATTATACAACTTCAAACCAGCATTAGCTTTGGCTTTGCGCACAAAATAATTTAACTTTACGAGCATTTAACTTTACGAGCTGCTTTACTGTTCGGTGCTCTTCGAAAGAGTTGTTCGACTTCTTTTGCCTTACCAATATCTGTTAGACCTTTTTTTCTTCTTGATTCCGGTTTTCTTTCAATGCTCATGCCTTCCTTATACTGTTTAATACAGTGTGACGATGAACATTCTAATTGATCTGAATGGATTTGAATTATTCAATTTTTCTGTAATTCAAATCCATTAATGCTATAAAAAAATAAATTCTTAAATAAATTACTTTTGGAGAACTAAGAAATTGTTAAGGGAATTTGATTTTGAAATTTTAATTAAGAATTAATTCTTTCGAACATTTATTCCTATGTAATAGAATTGAAATGATTTTGCAACTAATGATAAACAATTTACAATTTAGATAGCAATAATAAACTAAGAGCCTTTTACAAGTTAATAATACTTTAACATAAAAATTCTAAAATCTTTCAATCAACAATAATTTTGTTATGTTTAACAAAGACTTATATTAACAATGGAAATGTTAAAATTTATTTTTTATTATTTAAGGTTTTTATAGACGGCAATACTGAGTATTAATACCATTCCAATTAAAAATATTATTAAAATCATCCAGTTTGTCAAGAAATAATTTTGAAAAATACATTTCATGTTTACACGGCAGTATTAAAAATATTTTTGTATTGATTGTTGATGTTTTTCTGCAAATTTTATATATTTTTTATATTTTCTTCACATTAATTGTTTGTCTTATTTGTATTTATAAATACATACGCAACACATATGGAAATAAAAACTTTTTGAATTGTTTTAACAAATTTATAAATACCGATCGTAAATCAAAAAAATCATTTGGATTATTAGAAAATCGAATACAATTTTCTTTAGACTATGAAATTGTATTATGATACATGCCTAAGTTTTTGACAAATATTAATACTCAGTATTGCCTTCTATAAAAGCCTTTACATGTATTAAATTGGTATTTGTTGTTATTGTTAACAAAGAAATTATTAAAAATTTTCTGTTTTAAGTAAATTTTATTAAATTATTCGAATAATGTAATATTTTTTATTCATTATTCGTTGTAATAATCGAAGAATGTTTATAAATTAATCGATCGCTCGAATAATAACAAAATGGTTGACATTTATTCAATCAAAATTAAACTCTAATAGTTAACAAAAACAACAGAACATTCGGCGCAATAATATAAGTAAAACTTCTACGCGTGTTACTTTTATTGTCAAAATAAAAAACAAACCAACCATTCTGCATCATAACAAATAGATTATCACATTTTTATTGAAGTTCAAGGTTGTAAAGTAATAACCTCAAAAAAGTGGCAAGTTTATGAAACAACAGATATGTTCTTTATATTAATTCTTTTGTAGCATATCAGTATTATTAAATAAAAAAAGTCTATCAACTATTTTGTATTCAGTAATGTGTCTAATACCGTTTGCCTTTCCGGCAAAAAAGTTGCCTTTTTCTTGCCTTTTACAAATTCAAAACAGTAAACCGTTAAGATGTTCTTTTATTTATTTATCGCCTTTAATTTAATCAAGAAATTATATGGCGAAAGATTAATATTTTCTAAAAATGTCGCCCTAAGAAAGGCTGTTTAAAATATTTAGTTCAAAAATAATTTTAAATTAACAGCTGCAATCCCCGGAGTAGAGTAAACGATATTCTATTATACCCCATCTAATAATTCTATTTATTTGAATGTTAAATAAAAAAATATAATTTTATCTTTCTGAAAACACATATTTAGTTAAATAGACAATCTTATGCAAATCTTATGAACAACAAATTCTAACAATATAAATATGTTTACGATTTCGCTCCAGAAAAAGATAAAAGATATAAGAATGTACTAAGATTCCATACTAGAGGGCATTGAACTAATGTGTTTATAGTATCACAAAGAGAAAACTTAATCACTGGGCCAAGTGGAGTTATGGACTAACATGTTTAGATAAATCTAATCTTAAGCAATCCCGGCAATCTATTTTTATGTGTTGAATAAAGAAATGCCATAAACTTATTCTTTTCCCAAAGCTAATATTAGAATTCAAGTCGTATAAAGTTCAGAAAGTTCGAGATGGCACTGCGTTAAAGAACTTAGAAATAAAAGGACGAGTGAAAAATTTAGGTAAAATTTTATAAAAAACAAGTAAGAGAGCTATATTCGGTTGTGCCGAATCTTATATAGCCTTCACCAAAATAACTTCAAAATAAAAATTTTAAATATTTTTTGGTAAACAAAATTTATTTTTTTCCAAAGCTGTTTTTTGGAAAAATTTTTTTTTTTAAATATTTAGCGAAAAAAACTTTTGTGAAAAAAAATTCGGGTTAAAAAATATTTTTTCCGATTTTGACCCATCCTACTTACTATGGTCTTATATACGTCATAAACCGAACAGGAAGAATTCCGGATATATTGATGTATATATCGAGTATGTAAGTTATTTGGGGGCTTCGGAAAGTTGATTTCAACAGGCAGAATTTCGAATTCGAATTGTTTTTTTTTTAATTTTTTTAAATTTAATTTAATTTTTTTTTTTGGTTTTTTGAATTTTTTTTAAAAATATTTAGCGAAAAAAAACTTTTGGTGAAAAAAAAAATTCGGGTTAAAAAATATTTTTTCCGATTTTGACCCATTGTAGATCCAACTTACTATGATTTATATACGTCATTGCAAAGGTCTTTGAAATATCTATCATTAGATATCCATATTGTCTATATTAATGACTTGTCCTGGTATTTTCCTTATATCTCAGCCATTTTTGGACCGATTTTCTCTATTTTTTGGGGGGCTTCGGAAAGTTGATTTCAACAGACAGACGGACAGACATGGCTTAATCGACTCCGCTATCTATAAGGATCAATAATATATATACTCGGAAATGAAAAATGTAGAAATTACAAACGGAATGACAAACTTATATATACCCTTCTCACGAAGGTGAAGGATATAAAAACCCATCTGTTATTGATGATAATGAACTTATATACTGGCAGACTTTTCACAACTTCCGGTTTGAGATTTTTATGTGGCTGAGGGACTGAGGTAATACTGAAGAACAATACCGGACAAAAAAACAAACAAAATTCCCCAAGAAGTTTCTTGTGTGGCAAGAGAAGCCAAATATTTGTGACATCAAAAGCGATAAACACAATAATTTATATTACGGAGTGTCTACAAAAAAGGTTTTTACCTTTCTTTAAACAGCACAGAGTGTCTTCATATTTCTGGACCGATTTGGCATCATCCTACTATGGAAAAAAGGCCTTTGAGTGGTATTCAAACAGTAATGCCAATTTTGTCCAGAACTTAGGCCTGAGAAAAGGTATTGGGCTCTTGTAAAAACAGAATTAAAGAACACAGAAAAGGTATCCCAGAACATATCCGATTTTATGCGTAAAACGTAACGGTAGCAACTATAAAATCTTTAATAAAAATTTTATAAATTTATAAAAACCGAGTAATATTTTAAAGTTAAAATACTTTCCGTAGCCCCCAAATAACTTGCATACATATGTACATGATTCATACATCAATATAACAGCTATATACTCGGTTCGGTTGCTATTTAAAATCGAGAAAATCGGATCACAAATGACTATGATATAAGAAAAAACCCAGGACAATCTCGAATTTTTACCTATTTTTGATCTACATATATCTCGATTACTAATAGTATGGTTATCTAATGATAGATACGTATTTCAAAGACCTATGCAACGTCGTATATAACGCCATAGTAAGTCTTTCAAAATCGGGGAAAAAAAACACCAACAACTATTTTTTTACTAATAAATTTTAAAAATTTGAAACAATGAAACAATGTTTTTATTATTTTCAATAGGCCATAATCGATCACAAATCTCTGCTTAATTAAAAATTTGGTTGTCACAACGAACCTAATTTCCTGTTGGTTGCGCAAATCGAGCTCGTACTGTATTTAAAGATTTGTTTGTTGCATACTGAAGCACACTTTCAATATTAAAGTAAAAATATTATTCATCACAGTTTGATTTAAAATTAGTTTATTATGCCCTAATTTTGTAAGGCGTAACGAAACGTTTTTTTCGACAAATTTTTCATTTTTGAATTTTCATATTTTTCAAAACGTATTTTTCATTTGAATTTTATAAAACTGAACAAAACAATCAAACATTTAAAAAATTTTTCAATAAATTTTATTTGTTGGAAAATAAATAAAAATAATTTGATTTATTAAAATACCAAATTTTTATTTTTTCATTCAAACGGAAATGCAAACGAAAATTCGTTTGAAGATACAAATTGAGGCCATTAGTTTTTATATATGTAGTATGAGTTTATAACACCATAACTTCACTATTTATTAAATTCATAGAAAACATTAACCAATGATAAATTTGTTCGGGTAAATTCAAGGAAAATTTACTACATGATTTCCTTAAATATGTTCCATGGGAAAATATGTAATGAAGGGACGAGCATCAATATTTCCACAAACAAATTACTTAATAAATTATAAATTACCATAAATTACATTTTTCTTAAAATTAATTATTTTTAATTGTTTTACTTTCCGATATTCCCTATAAAATCTTAAATAGCCAAATTTTAATTCACAAACCAAATAAAATTTGTTATTATTTTATAGAGTGGTTTTTGTTATTATTTAAATGACTAGCTTTGCAAAATTAATATAAAAATCACACTCTTTGCTGTTGCGCACATTTATGGTTTTAATATTCAATCATGCCATCATTATAAAAACATGTTTTAATTATTATATTTAATTCTCTTTTTTTAGTTATTTCATTTCATTTATATTAACCAAAGTTTAATATTATTGTATAATTTATAATCCACAAACTTAGATGCTTAATTTATGTTTTTTTTTTCATTCATTTATTTTAATAACAAGCAAGCACATTATTTAATATGTTACACTTACATCACAGTTGAGATTTGAAAAATTTGTATTAAAATTGCTAATTTTATTATATTCAACATTTTATTTGATCCTTTTTCAACACGCCAACTTTTTGCTTCAAACAAACAACCAAAAAAAAAAATATTAAAGCTTTGCGTGCTAACAATATGATGCAAATACGATCGATCGTTTTGTTTTTAAAATACCCGTGCCAACCGATTTGTTGAATTTCACTCTAGAACGGAGTGTTTGTGAATACTTAAGAATGCTTTTATATCCTCGGCTATAAATGACGGTTAAAAATCAGCCAAAACGAGTTAATACACAAACCAATGTTGGCAAGTAAGCATCATTCTTACACACTCACTCTAACACACACACACACATTACTCACCTAGAACTTGCTGGTATTTTTTGTTTTTGTTTGTTTTTTTTTGTTGTAAAACTAACTAAAAAACACAACGAAAATAAAAATATTAATATTTCTGTTAAATAATTTTACACGAATTGTAATCAAAACAAACGAATATAAAAGAAGAGAACAAAATGCAAATGCAACTCTGATCGTATTTTGCAACAGACAGATAGATGTGCTTACAAGAAAAAAGTGAATGAAGATGATTTTAAACAAAAATACATATTAATCTTTTTACACGTGCGTATTGTTCAGCTAAAAAATACAATTTTTTTTCTCACTTCTAAATCTGTACATATAAAGCTATATATTCTCAAAAGAAGTAGAAGAGTAAACAAGTCACTGACTAGACTTGGGGTTTTTCTCTTAATCGAATTTCTTGTTATACTTAGTCAGTCTATGACTATGATGCACTACATACATACATATGTATTTAATAAATATAAACAATTTTGATTACAATATTTATTATAATTTTGGACGTAATTGACTTGTTGTTGGCCACAAAGTTACAAGGAGAGATCCAAGGAGGGGGTATTAAGGGTAAAGTAGTAGCAAAACTAACAATAAATTTGATGATTACACATTTACTATTATTATTATTATTAAATTAATTGTTTTTAATACATATTATAAAAATGTTTACATTTCATTTATTCTCAAAATTTTTATAAAATCACTTCACTGGTTATTCCATATATTTCATATTAAGTGGAAAGGGAATTTTTTAATTGTTTATATTTTTTATAATAATTTTAGTTTGCTAATGATTAATTTATATCGCAGCGTAAATTAAAGCAAATTATTTTGTTTATTACACATTTAATTCATTTAGTATTATTTTATTTATTTAAATATATTGTAATATTACGGAAATCAAAATTTTTAAACTTCTGAACTAAAATTTAGCCTAGTTTATAATTATTTCTGAAATTGTTTGTTCGGCGATACTTGCTGATGAGTTCAGCGGAAAAAAACTTCACTTTCTATGTTATAATCAAGGCAAGGATTTTCATGCACTAAAAAATTAAAAATATGCGCTTATAATATGCACTATAAAGGTAGAAAATATGCACTAAAAATTGCAATGATATGCAATAAAAACAAGTTTTTCATATGAAATATTTTTATTAATAAAAGAAAAATATAAATTTCACTATTTTCAGATAGGTTATTATATGGGAGGCTAGAAGAAATAATTGACCA
This sequence comes from Calliphora vicina, assembly GCF_958450345.1. Classification (NCBI taxonomy): domain Eukaryota; kingdom Metazoa; phylum Arthropoda; class Insecta; order Diptera; family Calliphoridae; genus Calliphora; species Calliphora vicina. The sequence continues at coordinate 7,191,450 of NC_088782.1, read as the reverse complement.
ATTCTAAACAAATTCAATAGACTTCGTCCTTGGAGCAACAGAAAAGATTGTACCAAATTTTGTCGAATTATCTTTGATAAAAATACACGATTTCGTTACATCATATCGCTGGCTTAACATGCAAAGGCTCTATCCATATTTTAAAATTTTACAGGAGAGACAAAAAACATTCAAACTTTTTTTTGCGTAACTATTTTCGAATTCTTTAAACGCAATTTTTTATTTGTTTTCTATGTGCGTAAAAGCAAAATGATAAAATAAGTATTTGCCGAGATAAAAGGACTTAAAGCTTTTTCTCGATTACTAAGTCATTAATATAGACAATATGGATATCTAATGATAGATATTTCAAAGTCCATTTTCAACGATGTATATAAGGATATAGTAAGTTGGACTATATCCTTATAAAAAAAAAATATTTCAACCCGAATTTTTTTTTTTTCATAAAAAATTTTTTTTTGTCATAAATTATTTTTTAATTTTTTAAATATTAAAAAAGAAAATTTGGAAAAATCTTTTTTAAAAAGGGTATATAAGATTCGGCACAGCCAAATATAACTCTCCTACTTGTTTTCCACTAATAATTTTAAAAAACAAAAAAAAAATTTGAAAAACAATTTTTTTAAAGTACAATTTGGTGAAGGGTATATAAGATTCGGCAAATGTCCTCTCGAAATACTTTATACTATGGAAATCATGTTACCTAATTTCATGCCGATCGGTATATAATTAGTCACATCTCCCATATAAGGCCCGCTTCCAAAAATCACTTTAACGAGCATAAATCTCTTAAAAATTTTGGTATACACATAAAATTCAAAGCAAATAACTTTCATGGCGATCTTTCCATAATTAGTCATAGCTCCCAAATAAGACCCTCTTCCGAAAATAAATTATTGAAATTTTAAAAGAAAAATAATTTTGCTCGTTTACTTAGTGTAGGGTATTAAATGGTTGGGCTTGACCGACCATTTTTTCTTACTTGTTTTAACACATGTCATTGAACAATTCGACAGAAATGGTTAAACTGTACTTTTTATAGGCACTTAGAGCTTTTTCTTGTGATAAATTGGACTAAGCGCTTTTGCTCATCACTACAAAACAAAAACAAAAAGAGAGATAACTCCAATTTTTTTCTTTCTAATCAATGTATTTTTACTTATTGTATATTACCAGTGTTTAAAAAGCTGCGATAACTAACAAATTTTTAACTGTTGCTACAACTACTGCTTCAAAAAAGTGTATGTAGCGGTAGCAGTAGCATTTGTCTTTTTTCGTTTTCTTGTTTTTTTAAAACTACTGCTACCTTCAAAATATAAAACTCTTAACAGAGCAGTAGTAATAAAACATGAATTGTAAATGGAGTAGTAGCATAAAAATACAAATCATTGCTACTGCTCTATATCGAGTTTTAATTTTTAAGGTAGCAGTAAAGTAGCAGTTGATGCAGCAGTTAAGGTAGCAATAAAAGTAGTCAAAAAAGAAAATCTTCAGTCATAACACCAAAATTGACAGAATTAAACACTGTGTGTTGTTTTTGTTTTGAGAGAGTTTGAAAGAATTATTCGATTTTATTCGTCTCAGATGTTCGTGTTGCTAACAGAAAGATCGTGTTTTCTGTGTGTATAACAAAAAAGCCGAACTTTTGTTTACAACACGACCAACATACACAAATATACATTCACAACAACAACACGTAATATAATTTTTTGGCTGAAGATTTTTATTTTTTACTTATTTTATTGCTACCTCAACTGCTACTTAGCTGCTACTTCAACTGCTACTTAACTGCTACTTCTTCTACTACCTCAACTGCTACTTCTATTACTACTAAATTTTAAAAGTAGCAGAATTAATAAAAAACTAATGACTGCTACATCAAAACTTTTTCTTTTTTAAGGTAGCAATAGAAAATAAATTACTCTGCTACTTTTAAATTTTTCTTTTATTAGTACTACTACAACTACTGCTACCAAAATGTGAAGGTAGCAGTAGTAGTAGTAATTATTGACTCCGAGTTTTTATTAATTTTTTAACTAGACTACTTGTGTTTTTTCGTTGCTACTGCTACTTGTAGTCTAGTTTTTTAAATACTGTATATTACTGCATTAAAATCTCAATTGCTAAAAAAAAGTGGATTTTTCTGACACAAATTCTAGAACGGAATACTTGAGGTATATGGCCCTTAGAGCAAAACATTGGTCTTTCCGAGACAAAAACATTGATATATGTATCATATTTTAAGAACCGACTGTAAATGGCAAAGATATAACAAAAATTGTAAAAAGGCGATCCCTACGTTCGGCAAAAAAAAATGTTCGTAACTGTCTTGCATAAATACATTATATTAGGGGGTGTACGGGTATTTTTTTGAGGTACGGTCTAATGTACAGTGTACACTGATATAAAAATATGTATGTATATCCAAAAGAAAATTAAATATGCAATAAAATGGAAAAATATGCTTAATATATGCATTTAAAAGAAATCGATGCCATTTTGTTGCAAATTCTTCGATGCGGAAAGATAAATTGTCCAAAGTGATTTTGAGTTACTGACTACAAACATGCATTTGCATTGAAATCCTTGCCCTGGTTATAATATATGTTCCATTGTATATTCCCAATGAACAATAACAAATTTTAGTATCATATTTAGGGTTGTAATTCGAAAATCGATCAATAATTGTCGATTAATCGAATAAATTAATTTTCATATTAAAATTAAAAGCAGAGACCAAAAATAACTGTTATTCATATTTTATTAGACTGAAAAAGTTAGGCATAAATCAATGAATAATTTTTACGTTTTTATATAAGAGTTATTCAAAATATTTATTTATTTTTTTTTCGTTGCTCATAACTTTTATTTTCAATTTATTATTTTTTACGTTGCCTAATAAGAGTTCAAATATATACATTGATATAGAATAATATCTCACAAAAAACAAACAAAATTCCCATACAATTTTTGCACTTGTGGCAAAAGAAGCCAATCATTTGTGACATCAGGCACGATAAACACAAAAATATATATTACGGAGTGTCTACAAACCGTCTTTTACCTTTTTTTCAACCGTTTTGTTGAAATTATTTTATAACTTATTAATTTAAACCAATTATTTTAAAATTTAAAAAACTTAAAATCTTTGCAAAAAATACAAAAATTCGTATATTTTTGACTTGAATAATAATTTGATACCAATATAACATATGAACAAATATCTTAAAAACCTTAAGTTTAGAGTTATCCAAAAAATCGTTATTACCCGATTTTCCGGTTTTTAAATCAATTTTTACCAGATTTTTTGTCTCGAATTATTCGACAAAATCGAATATTTTTTGATATTATGTATTTATTTTCAGATTTAATAAAAAAATTAGAAGCTCAGCTCATTAAAAGAAGTTCATAATCCACACAAAAGAACTAATATTGCAAAAACTAGAGACTTAAAACAAGATTTTTATTATTTGCACAAATTTTCAAAAATATCAAATAAATTATATATTTTATACAATGCAATTTTAACAGTTAATCCCTCTTCAACTATAAGTGAACGTGTTTTTTCTGTTTCTTCTTTAATAAAAAAAAAACAAGTAAGAAAGCTAATTCGGCTGTGCCGAATCTTATATACCCTTCACCAAATTATACTTCAAAATACAAATTTTAACACTTAAATGCATGATCTTTACTTTTATTTTTCTATATTTTTATTTATTATATTTCATTTAGCTTTAGTTTGATTTAGAATTTCGTTAGGTGAAACTTTTCGTACTCCATTTGATTTTTCTGAATTAGTATCAAGCTTATATTCGTCTAAAATTAAGTGGAACTGGAATGTAGACAATTGGCAACAATATGCATTAAAGGGTTAAATATTTTTAGGTAAACAAAATTATTTTTTTTTCAAAAGTTGTTTTTTTAATTTTTTTTTTTGAATTGTTATTTTAAATTTTTTTTTTTAATTTTATTTTTTTTTTTTTGGTGAAAAAAATTTCGGGTTAAAATTGGCAACACTATGCATTAAAGGGTTAAATATTTTTAGGTAAACAAAATTTGTTTTTTTTTCCAAAGTTGATTTTTTATTTTTTGTAATTTTTTTTTTTATTTTTTTTTTTAACAAAATTTTTTTTCTTCTAATTTTATTTTTTTTCCGATTTGGCCCATTGTATGTCCAACTTACTATGGTCTTATATACGTCGTTGCAAAGGTCTTTGAAATATCTATCATTAGATATCCATATTGTATATATTAATGACTTAGTAATAGGTCAAAAATTTAGGTTGTCCTGGTTTTTTCCTCATATCTCAGCCATTTGTGGACCGATTTTGCTGATTTTCTTCTCGAAAGCATGTCTGACAGAATTATTGAAGATTTGGATCCCGGTCTTCAGAAAATTGATTTCAACAGACAGACGGACATGGCTTATCTATCCGCTATCTATCTATAAGGATCCAGAATATATATACTTTATAGGGTATAACAAGTAAGAAAGTATAAAGGTCAATGCTACCCTACACCGAGAAGATTCCTTTAAAAATTGATGTGGGATCTATGACTAATTATGGACCAATCGCTATAAAATGACGTGGCATGTCTTCTGAATATATGAAACTTATTTGTGTTGAATTTTATTTGAATACCAAAATTTTTAAGAATCTATACTAGTTAAAATAAATTTCGGAAGTGGGTCTTATATGGGAGCTAAACCGATCATCACAAAATTTGGTAATGCGAGTTCGGCTTATATATAATTTATTTGTGCTGAATTTAGTTTGGATATCTATATAAATAAGGTATTTATGAGAGCTTAACTATTTAAAGATAGGGCAATCGTATGAGGGCTAGGAGAAATAATGAACCGATTATAACAAAATTCAATAGACTTGTACGCTTGTACCATTTTGTGGAATTATCTTTGAAATTTCGATCTGTAGTTTGAGACTCATAAAGAGATCCTGAGCAGATTGGTATACATACTTTAGGTGGGTGTTGTCACAACATTTTTGCACGTTACAAACATCAGCACTACATCGTATGTCCTCAAATCATTTAAATTGTTTCCTCTTGAAATATTTATTTAAACAAGTAACGGAGCTATATTCGGCTGTGAATCTTATATACACTTCAACAAATTATACTTTAAAATAAAAATTTAAATTTGTTTTCAATATTTTTTTTATTTATTTTTATCGAAAAAAATTTACGAAAAAAAATTTTTTTAATTATTTTTTTTTTTTTTTTGTGAAAAAAAAAATTCAAGGTAAAAAATATTTTTCCCGATTTTGATTGATTTCAAATTTTGTGTACTTTTTATGTAAAATATCTTTAATATTAAAATTTAAGTTATGTTTTTCAAATAAATTGTTAAAAAATTTAACGATTTTTTATTTGTTTTAATAAAAAAATAATTTAAACTTAGTTAAACCTCAATTCCAAAATTGACAAAAAGGCTAAAAACTGGTTGTTCGAACCGAGTTTTGATAGAAAACACAAAAAATCGCATTTTAATAATTACGTTTTTTCGAATTATTCGAAAACCGGTTTTTTATATATGCCGAATATTTGATAACTCAAAATTTTTAATTTTTCACTTTCTGCAAGAAATCGATGTGCAATGGTCATTCATATCTACCCACTGTAAAAATCTGCTATCATTTTCTCTACTCTTTCGCCAAAAAATAGAGTTGTATCCGTAAAGTTGTTTCATTGTAATGTATTAAAAAATTAAAAAATAAAATCGATGTTTTCAAACTTGGTACCACATCAAAAAATTGACTTGAAACGCAAATATCGTTTCGTTTTATAAAATGTCAAATTTGTATTTTTTTAAATATAGCTGACTGCAAATAACGGTCAATTCATTTATAGCATTGCCGCATAAACAACTTTTTTACACTGTTGTATTTCATATTCATTGTTTTAGTACCATATTAAGCAACTACTCGTGTTTTTTTTCTTTTTCATTATTTGTTTTGGTTTCATATTCTGTTTTACAATATTTTCCACACGTGCTACTTGCAACATATTTACTTTTTTTTATTAAGTATTAATATGGAACTGTTTACAGTAAATCGGTAATTATTAATGCTTGTTATACAAATTTATAATATATTCAATAATCATACTTTTTATTACTTAGCTATGTGGGCAAAGATTTGCCTGGAAAAGAGAGCAATGAAGATGAAATACTGCAAAATCTTTTGAAGAAGGTGGAAAAACGTAAACGAAAACAAATCAAAACTAAGGAGGACATTGATGAACTGGAAAGTGGTAGATTACAGGAAAAACAATTGAAAGAAGATGAATCATTAAAGGTGGTGGAAGATAAACAGGAAGATGAAGTTGATCCCATAAATGAAGGTATTGAGCAGTATTCCGAAAATATCGCAGATGGTGGCGAGAATAGTGGTGGTTTTGCTGTGTTGGGCGATGAGAACGTTTTACGTAAACGCCAAAGTGTGGATGTGGTCTTACCATCATGGTTAGCTCATCCTACAATAGTGTCAACTAGCATTGCCACAACTACAGAAACAGAAGATGAAACCAACATTTCCCAAATGCCATACCTGGCTCCTCACATACGTGGAACACTAAAGGAAATGAACATTTCAAGACTCTTTCCTGTACAGTTAGCTGTAGTTCCTTGGATTTTGGAGTCACACTCTAAACCAGCACCGTTTCGACCCAGAGATATTTGTGTCTCTGCCCCCACCGGCAGTGGTAAAACTTTAGCATTTGCAATACCCGTAGTGCAGTTGCTGTCTCAGCGAGTTGAACGCAAGATACGTGCCTTGGTAATTTTGCCGGTTGCAGAATTGGCCCTTCAAGTTTTCAGAGTATTTAAAAAACTCTGTGACAAAACCGATTTGACGGTTTGCTTACTCTCGACCCAAGTGCCATTTCAAGTAGAACAAGACAAATTGGTTGAACATTATAAAGGAAAGTACTTTTCAAAAGTAGATATTATAGTGACAACACCCGGACGACTGGTCGATCATTTGCACGCTACTAAAGGATTCTGTTTAAAGTCATTGCAGTTTCTGGTAATCGATGAAGCTGATCGCATCATGGATGCTGTGTTTCAAAACTGGCTCTATCATTTAGATGCTCACGTCCGAACAACATCCGATCAGTTGCTGTCGGGAAGAGCTGCTCCTTTGTGTTACAATGAACTGGAAACATCATGTGGTTCTCAGCCACACAAACTGCTCTTTTCTGCCACCCTCTCTCAAGACCCAGAAAAATTGCAAAGTTTGCGACTGTTTCAACCAAAACTTTTCACTTCTGTTTTGGACAGTATACAAGAGTTGCGTCAAAAATACGCCGATGCTCATGCTGAGAATGAAGTTAATATGGCACGCGGAGAGTTTATAGGCAAATACACTACACCAGCGGAGTTAACAGAAAAGTACTGTATCACCGAAGGCCGTCTAAAACCTTTAACATTGTTCTCCCTAATAAAGGAATACCAGTGGACGAAATTCTTATGTTTCACCAACAGTGTAGAGTCATCTGGAAGGTATTTTGTCTAACATTACACTACTAGACATTGAAGTTTTAATAATGTAAATTTTTTTAGATTGGCTTTCGTCTTGAAAAAGCTGTTCAAAGAAGACCTTGTTATTGCTGAACTGTCCGCCTCCATAAATGTTAAAGAAAGGTCTCAAATATTGAGTTCTTTCTCGAGAGGACAAATTAATGGGTATGTTCTTACAACGTCTTTATTTTAATTAATTTTAATATTTCTAATTAAATTAATAAAAGTGTGGTATGTTCGGATGCTTTGGCACGTGGTATTGATATCCCTGATGTGGACATTGTGGTTTCGTATGATCCACCACGTCACATTAAAACTTATATACATCGCATTGGTCGTACAGCTCGTGCGGGACGTCCAGGTACCGCCATAACCTTGTTAACGCAAAAAGAGCAACAAACATTTGATGTAAGTATTAATTAAATAAATGCTGCAACTAAATATCATTGAAATAAAAATTGTGATTTTTTAGAAAACACTGGCTGAAGTTGGCAAAGTAATAACCGCCGAACTGACAGCTTCCACTACCACGGAAGAAACATATGCCCAAGAATATTCCTCGGCTTTGACGGCCTTGCGAGAAAAGGTCACGAAAGATAAGCGTCTTAAATTGCTGCAAAAGGAGCGTGCCAAGGAGAAATCATTAATGCACAAAGATACTTCCAAGATGACGCTAATGGAAAAACTTCAATACCAGGCCAGCGCGCAAGTTCATGAAAAAACTGAAATCACAACAACTTTAAGCTCTAAAAAGAACCAAAGTAAAAAGTTCAAGCCCAAAAAACAAAAAAAACAAAACAAAAAATAAAACTTTGTTATATTCTTCAAAAAAAAAATAAAATTTCTTTTAATTTGCATTCAAAACTCTAACATGGCACAGTGGTATAGAAACATTTTATTTTGGAAATAATTATGTAGCTCATGAACGATTGAAGATATCTTGATATAATTTTACACGGTCTGAAGTGAGATGTTTGTGATTTAATTTTTCATGGGGGCTAGTGGGCGGTTCCATTGGGTCATATTTTCCTCGTTTTAGGAATTTCGTTATTTAAATAAAAGTCGATTTCAAAAGTTATCAAGCCATTTATTAAAAGATCTTTCGATCTATATATGTACCAAATTTGAATGCGATGTAAAAATCAATATATCATGAAATATCAAGATTTATATTATTTATTTAAGTTTTGGAAGGCCCCAACACAGTAAGGCTAGGCTATATGGCAATTTAAAGTTTTAATTGTAAATCAATTTTCAGAATAATGGTAAATGTTATTCTGAAAATTGATCGGAAATTGGGGGACAATGGACAAGGTCTCAAACAGCATTGTCTTTGAACGGGTATTAAGGAGAATGGTAATCCTTCAAAAAAACCGGTTTATATCAAATTTTTATTACGCTAATAAGAAATATGTCAGGAATTGTGTACTAAATCTCCGGAAATATTACATTTTTGAATTCTTAGGGGTCTATTATCTTTTACTAAATATTGTCAAATGATAAAATTTTCTATAAAATAAATCAATATTTTTAAAAATCGTATTAAAGTTTTTCAAAACTATTTTTAAAATATATTTCATTAAAACCGGTAAACCGTATGCTAGGTTCTAAGGGAAACGCTCTGAATAATCTAATCGAGAATTGGGATGCATGGATGGGTGGCCCCTATTCACTCTGTCCTTTCAATATTCTTCAACACATACAATAAAACTTCCAACATCAACTTTAACTTTTACGAATAATAATATTTATGTATATAAGCACATTAAACTAAATTGTATATAATATAATTCAACAAAACATACTTACTTGTTTGTTTGTTTTAAAATAATCTTTGATATCTTAATTTTTACGTTTCAAACTTCAATTATTTATTAATAACATGTGAGTTGTGTTGTTTTTTCGTTTAAATTTTTCAAACATACATATGTAGATAATTATCAACTCTTACCACATTATAAGAGAGTAATAAATTTTAATATTAAAAAAACTAGCACACCAACCACATTGCGTATGCTTAATTTAATAAGTAATCAAATTATTTCATTGACGTTAAATACAATTTTTAATTTATATTAAAAGTGCAAAACAAGTTAAAAATACAATATACTATATAATTAATGAAAATATATGTATGTATGTATGTGTAAAATAAAAACAGGGTTCAATATTTTGCCCTGATATTACAAATAAAATTTTGTAAATGGTCAATATTGAAAAAACAATTTAAATAACTAAAATTTCAGTTGAATTTGAGGTTGACCTAAAATTTAAATAAAAAAAGTTGTTTTTAAGTTAAAGCTGCTAAGCACGGCAAAGTTTTAAAAACTATTAAAACCAAATTTCAATTGACAGTGTAGCAAGTTAAACATATTATTATTAGTAATTGGTAAAATTGAAAATAAACAAAAATTATTATTCCTTGATTTAGCACGCGTTACCAATAGAGAGCAATTGAATCGAATTTAAATGACGTTACTGGGAGGAAAAAGGCGAGAAGAAAACAATTTGACACAAGGATATATAATATCACAGCCCGTGGAGTGTGCTGTACACCACAAGGGGTACAACAATCTCGAAAATAAAGACTAATAAAATAAGGAAATACTTAATAAACTACAAATAATATTCTCAAGTACCTGAACAGTACTCGACTGAGATTGAGTAAGTGGAGACGAAGTTCTTCGCCAGCAGACTAACTTTCTACTGAGAAGTATGGCTCCGGTGTATATGCCAGATATACAAACAGCTGCAAAAATAGCAACTTATTAAACAAAATTAAATTAAAAAAAAAAAACATCTTGTTTGTTGTGTCAAATATACATGTATAAAGTACATAAGTAAACAACAAATAAATATGCTGTATATATATGTGTTATAAAATACTAATATAGTTAAATGGATAGGAGGAATTGCTCATAATAATTACAAGTACAATTTTTTTGTTTTGTTTCTTTTTTCTTAATGATGCATGCAGTCTTTTTGAGAGAAAATGTATAAATAGAATTGAAATGTACACTTTATCTTGTTTTCTTGCAATAATCATGAAAAAATGGGTCAAATTTTCTTTGGAAGAAAAACAGATTTAAATACTTGTCGTCGTACTACTTCTAGAAAGCAATGGGTTCTTCATTAACGATCTAACAGTTGCGAGTTCTTATAGAGTTTGCAAAAATTGTAGAATTTCCGGATTTGAATTGGCAACAACACTGAATTTGTCGGGATAATTTTCACGAATTTCCTTGACCAAACCAACGGCATTCTCGCAAGTGTCTTGGTCGACAAACTCCTTTTTATACAAGACGTGTATGGCAATGGCGAGTATTTGTTCGATAGAGGCGGTAATAGCTTCACGTGACTGAATGTACAAGAGTTTAAAGCACTTGAAAATTGAAGCATTTTCATCGAAATCTTCACGCAAAGGCAAATGCTTCAACAATACGGGCAAAACTTGATCCAAAGGCACTAGGTTGCAGTTTGTGATGATAAGACGAGCAATGGCTCCACAGATGTTATCCAGGGCAGCATCTTCCTTTTCGTTAGCAACAGCTTGTGACAATGCCATCAAAATATGAGGATAAGCTCTGCAAAATTAAAGAAAACCAAATTGATAATGATAAATGTAAAAACAAGTAAGAGACTTTCACCAAAGTATGTTAAGGATTGAATGCAATTTTTGGTATAAAAATAATTATTTCCAAAATTATTTAATACTTACTCGTATGATTTATCTTCAGCATATAAAACTAATTCACCCAAACCGAAAACAGCATTTTGACGAGCCTGACAGAACTCATCAGAAAGACCATCAATCATAATGGGACAGAATGTGGAGAAATAGGTTCCTGTACAACTCTTCAAAGCACCAAAACATTCAGCCAAAGCTCCGTAAACAAAAGCTCTTTGAGACTCAAGTTCTTCGTTCTTCTTAGCCTTTTGCTAAAATTGTAATTAAAAATTATTTATGTTAATCACTGTATTACAATAACAATTAATAAGTAGTCTACATACCAATTTAGAAATAATAACTGGATAGACACGTCCGAAATACATGGCAAACTTTTCGGGCTGCATGGCATGACCAAACAGCGGCAACAAGTTACCAGCACCTTCGACAATAGCTTCATCGTATTCGCTCTCTTCGGCATCGTCATCGTTGCCACCAGCAGGCTCATCGAACTGGCAGGCGACCTTTCCCAACAAAACATCATTAATGCAAGTGAAAATGGTATTGGTCAATTTATCATCGGGCAAAGCAATATGTTTCAACTCCTTTAAGATGTCCGAGAAGCTTTCGAGAGCGGCGAGGACCACCGACACTTCTTCATCGTCACGCACAATTTGACCCAATTTGGGAATTAAAATGGTGATGGCATTTCCAACACCCTGAACGTCGTTCTGCTTGTACAAGGCAATAATGAAGGTGGTCAAGGCGTCAATGGAAACTTTACGAATATCCTCTTGGGGATGATCGATCATTTTGTATACGTTCTTATAGGATTGCTCGAGGTAGGGAATGAAAGCCACACCGGTATGTTGAGCGAATTCCTTAAGAGCTAAAATGGCCTCCTCTTTTTCATCCAAATACGAGTTCTCCACACTATAACCAGCGATATTGTCTAAATCATCATCTTCGCCATCGGAATTCTCAATGTCGATTTCACGATCATCGTTTTCCTCATTGTCGGGTGCGGGGACGTTAATGACATCTTCCTTGAATTCGGGTATAACTTCTTCAGTCGAGAGTATGGAATCATAGAAACGTTCCATAATCTTAGGGAACACGGAGGCCATCTCTTCATTGACAACTTCGGCCAGCGAAGCAATTAAGTTGTATATTGCACGACGTACATCTGGATCATCGGCCTCTTCCAATAAAGCCAAGGCGAAGGTCATGGTATCAGTGGCCAAGGGCATGAAGTTTTGCTTGCCTATGGTACGGGCAATGGCAGCCAATGTATCGATAGCTTGAGAACGCAATGACAGAATGTCTTCGTTTTCAGTTTTAACCAAATATGTTTGCAGCATAGCAATCAATTGTTGGAAATAAGGCATCATATTTTCCTTGGCAGCATTAGCAGCGGCAGAAATTGCACTCAAAGATAGTTCGCGTACACGTATGGAGTTATTGGGGTTCATGGCCTCAAACAAGCTAAATACAATAGGGTGGGTACATACATTTATTTTAAGTAACGTCAAACATTAACAAATTTCCTACAACTTACCGCTCCATAAGTAATGGTAAGTGAGGGACTAAAGCATCCTCCAAATTCTCACAGAATGTTTCCAAAGCATAAAACATGCGATCAATGTGTTTGGGTTCAGCACCGCCGCTCTATAAAATAATTCAAAAGTAATAAAATGTTCATTCATTATAAAATTGTCTAATAAATTGTTTTCTATACATAATTGGCTAGCAGCGTTTTACGCTTAATTTGCAATTGGCTCATATACAGTATGGAATTCGAGTTTTGCTTAATGCCTGTTGGCCAAGGCTCAGACACGTCGCTTATAGTATTTGCAAGTGGCCAATAAGCCTTAAAATCAAATGCAGCATTTCAAAAAAAAAAGATTAGAAGAAAACAAAAAAGAGCAGAGCCAAAAATAAAAGTTATATTAAGAATTTTGATTCAATGCTAACAAAACCAAATAAAAAAAACACACTAAAATTCAGTGCTGCCGCTGAGCCTATTTCTTAATTCAAAATTTTATTTTACGGACACTATAAGAATACATTACTTTTAGTTTAGTGAGGCAACACTGATTGATACTTTATATTAAAATTCAGAACACTTAAAATTGCATATAGAAAATATTACTTACCCTTAATTCGTTGCATAATTGTTGAAGGAATTCGAAGAGAATTGGCAAAATTTGTGGAGCAAACTTGGTAATATCGGGCTGAAGATGTTCCGAGAATTGACCTAGGGCAAAGAAGGCAGCATTGCGTACAAGTGGAACGGGATCAGTTATACCCACTTTGACAATGTTCAACATTGTCTCCAAGTACTTGTTGCAAATGGCTTCCGAGCATCCCTCGGCAATAACAGCCATACTCAAATAAGCTGCACGACGTGGCAAGGGATCTTGACCCTGCAATGCAGGCTCCAACAATTGCAATAGTGGGGGGATCAACTTCTCTGGGGGAACATTCAAGGCTAACAAATCCATAGTTTGTGTGGCTGTAGTCATTGGATTGGAACTGTCTTCGCCAAGGAAATATTCTTCATCATCTAGAAATTTAATTGAATACAACATTAAAATTAAGAGACCTATTAAAATGCTTAAATACACAATTAACTAATTTCAACTTCAATACAAAAACATGTTTTGAAAAATGGACATTTGTCGAATATTAGTGATTTTTTTTTTAAATTGTCAAATTTTCGTAAAAAATTTAGATTTTTGTTAAATTGCTGATTTTTTGTAAAATTTTTGATATTTTTCTTAAACTGTAGAATTTTATTGAGAGTATTCAATCAGAGTGTAATTTTCGATATTTTTTTAAATGAATAATAACCTTATTGATTTATTGAATTACTTCAAATGAACTTTTTACCTTATTTTATATTAAATTTTGATTCATTTGTAAATTTGTATGATACTACATCATGTGATTTTCTGTGTACTAATGATTGATTGAAATACAATATTTTAAATTTAAACAGTGTATGTACTTACCCTCATCACCTTCTGGTTTTGTGGCCATTAAACTAAACACAACTTGAATGATGGGCTCAATAAGTTTTTGCTTAATGATCACCTTCTTCTTGAGACGTACCAACCAGCCAATGTAGGCAACAGTTTTCACACGAACAGCACTATCCAATTGTGGGTTATTCGAAGCCTCCAAGCAAAAATCTAGCAACAATTTAATATTGGTGGTCAACAATTTTGGTGTATAATCGGCCATGCTTTCCAAAATATCGAAGGCACCTACGAACTGATCAACATCTGGCTGCACTGCAAATGCTTGCAAAGACTTGATAATCAAAGGAATCGACTTTTGATATGTTTGTTCGGCAGCGTTATGGCCCAAAATGAATGGCACCAAGTAAGTCATACCAGTCAAGATATTAAAGATGACCGGTGAAGACATATTACCACTGGCCTCGGTGGCCACAAGGGCTGCGGTGAACATTTCACATACCGACTCCATGTGGGGTACGAATTGATCGGGTGCCACATCGGTAAGGGTAGCGAAAATCGAAGAACCCAATTCACTTTGTTTGGGATCAGCTGAACTGCAGTGACTGTAGATGAACTTGAGAACATTATTCATCCAAGGATCTTTTGTATCAGCTTCATGGCGTACCAATACACCAACAAATTGTGCAATAGCATTACGTACAGATTTTTCCTGTTCGGTAACTAAGGCATTGAGCATTCCTTGCTTAATACTTTACAATTGGTTAAAGAAAAAAACAAAACAAAAAAATATTATTTTACATTCAGTTTAATACACACACAGAATAAGTTAATGACTTACATCTGTTGCTGTTCTGGTGGTACCATCTGCCAATGGCGCAATTTGCCTAAACGTTTCTTTAACAATACAGCCGAATATTGGCGTACCTGAGGTTCTTTGTTTGAAACAACAATGTCGCATAATTGAGGAATAGTCTCAGGACGCTTGTAGGCTTCCTGTAGATCAGCGGTGGCCTAAAAAGAAAAACAATAGTATTTTATTTTCTAAAGACTTTAAAAAATATATGTATTAGGTTTTTGCCACATGTTTTTTAGTTAAATGCACACATATCTATGTATGTATGTTTGTATGTTTCTATGTGGTACATAAAATCTACTTAAATGGAAACAATAAATATTTTTTTTTATTCATTATGATATACAGTATTTATTAGCACGTGGCAACAACAAGATTGCTGAAACTAAATTTTTTTAAAATTTGCACATTTTATTTATTGTTGTTTAGTAGAATGTGTGCCAAATGTTATCTTTCATGTCTGCGTTCGTATATTTTTCTTTTTTGCTTTATTTACCTGCATGAATTTATTAATATTATAATTAGCATATAGGCACATACTTATATGTATGTATATAACTAAAATATAACAACAATAAACATCTATTTGAATATTTCACAACATTCACCATTCATCCAAACAACAAATGCAAACTTTTAAAATCAAATACAAATCTTCTTCCTACTGTGTACATATGAACAAGTACTTTTGTACATGAGGATTTATTTGAATATTATTCATACATGGACACACAATACAATACATTATATGTACGTAGAAACAATTTTAATTATGAACATTATGCGTAAATGTTTTATTAATTAGTCATTTAAAAAAGAAGCACATGTTTTTTATTATTACTTCATGTCTACTATTTCATAAAATATTTAGGAATTCTTTTATTTAATTGTTAATAAAAAAATATTTGTGTTGCCGACCACACCCCACCTTCTAATGTCTATAGAAGATTGACCAAGTGAAATGACACATCACTTGGCTGCTGCAAGATGTACAAATATTTTAAATATCATTAAATAAACAGATTTCATAAAGTATGCCATGCATGTAAACTATCCATAAATACTTAATTTAATTTAATTCACTACTCATATAAAAATTTCTAGTAAAAACTAAATTTCGCATTTTAAAAAAATAACAAATTTGTAACAGTTTTTTGTTCTGTAAGTAAAACCTTGAATGAAGTTGAATTTATGTTATTCAAAAATCAGTTTGATCTGTAACCACGCGAAAACTTAATTTTCTGCAAATATTTATAAACCAAACAGAATAGATGAATCTAATTTCAATTTCTAAAAAGCTAGTAGAAAATATTATCTTTTTCAAACCAAGATTTTATAATAATATTCAAAAAAAACAATTTGAATGGTCTAAATCCGTTATATACTTGCACTTTTAAAATTCCCCTGCATGTACAATATCGGCATTTGGCAACCCAAGTTATTCTTTTCTTTTTTTTTGCACTCACACAAACACGAATATATAACTACAATAAAACAAACAGCAAAAAAGAATTGCAATAAAGAAATAGATATAAAACTGAAAGAAAAATCGCCGTGAATCTTTCTTAAAAAGCCCCTCCACGTGTTTCACAGTATTTCCTATTTTTCTTCAGAATTCTACAAAACTCATGCTTAATTATAGAAAATCAAGAAAAACTTACCTGCTTAATAAGATTATTGTCGGCACACAATAAATTTGCAATGATTTGCTCCATTTTACTTTTTATTGATGTTTCGATTTGCAACAATAAAAATGTTTTTTACTTGCAGCTGCAGTATAAATTGTGTAAATATAACAAAGTATATGCTATACTTTTCTTTACAAAACTTATTATTTCTTGTTTAAAATTTCAACTTTTTCACGTTTGCAAGCACACCTACAAGTACACGTCTTCCGGACGTTTGTGAAAGAATAAAAAAGAAAATTATCTTGTCTGACAATTACGCTTCGGCTAATTTTGTCGTTTTCTCGTTTTTCTTACTTTTTACATACAGAGTTGCAAAAATTTCTTTCATAAATTTTACGCGCCAATAATCGATAACGATGCTGTCAGCTATCGAACGCATCAGAATTTGTCACAGAGTATATAATATGTAGTTTTTTTTAAATTGTTTTTAATTATTTAATAAAGTTATATCTAAGTAAATTATATCATTTATTTTGTAATGTTATTTATTATAGATTGCCACTTTTAGTTTTCCAACAGTGTTGCCGTACTTGTCAAATGTTTAAACCATTTCCTCAGCGTTTATATGCAAACGCAAAAATCTGCGATTCTTTTATTCAAATTCTAAAACGAATGGTGAAAGTGTTAAATAAATGTCCTTTTTTAATATCGATGATATACTTCAAAGTCTACCATAACACCTAAAATACACATTCAACACAACCAGCATTTTCTCTAAAATACCGTTACAGAAATTACTGCAATTACCGCTAAATTATGAATATACAAATTGTTTGCAAAAGAATATTATGGGAAACAAAATTTGTATTCTATTAAGGTTTTTGTTATTTTAACAGACTGCTTTCGTCCCAGTTTTAAATATTATTTGGAAAAATTCACTGAAATTTATTGTTTAGTCCCCTTTTACAATGCAGAAATTGAAAGGCAGACAGACGAAGTTTGTCGTCGAGGGGTTCTACAGGTAGAGTGTGTATTACACAGGTTTAAGTTAGTTCAAAAGAGAATGAGAAAAATGTCTGCCTTTCAATTTCTGCATTGTAATAGGGACTTAGGGTATAATTTAGTTCCTATGCGCATTTCACTGGTTCTTTAGAACAGACTATCACGAAATAATTTTTCTTCCTATATTGAATTTATTTAAATCTACAGAAGAAATTACATTATCGCACATTCTTTTCATGTCTGTATTTAATTTATTATTAAAGAATACAAATCAATAAAACAAATATTTATTATGAAAAATATTACACATTCTTAAATATATGATACTTTTTGGATTTACACTACAATACTATTTGTATTCTACTGCAGCTGACAGCTACGCAATGGTAAAGCAAATGTAACTCATATCTATCATACATTTTCGTACTTTTCATACTTCAATATTAAAAATAATAAACCTACATTAACGTTTGTGTAGGGTTGACGTAGGCTGCACGCAACTTGAAAACAATTTTAGTACAAATTGTGCTAAAAAATAGAAACAGCTGTTTTCTTGATTGAAAATTGAAACACCAATTTGAATGAGAAATTGAAATTAGTGGAAAATATATACCAGTTTTTCATACATTTCGCGTTGAAAATTTTGTATCGCTGTGCTGTTGTTCAGCTGGCTTTGATTTGTGATTGAAAATTTACAATTACTTGTGAATTGGTGCGCGCAAAGCCATTAACAATTCGTCGAACATATGCAATCAAAATTTGCTACGTGGTGACATAGGGTTAACTAAAAAAACAACCTTATTTGTAGAAAAAAAAACTTGGTATCACTGTTTTTGTATGTAATGTACAATCTAGGGTTAAATATAAGAGTAATGATTAAAAGAACTTGGTAACTCTATGTGCAAATTCTTCTACATACATTTTAACACCGCCATTTTTGAACTATACACAAAGATAAATTTTTGGGAAAATTTTTTAAAAATAATAGTAATCGGGCCAACTATTGTTAAATGTTTCTGTGTTTTATTATGATATTGTGAAAAATATATTTGCGACTGTTTTAAATTTCTATAAATATGGATAATAGCTCGTACAAAGAAAGAAGCTCCTTACGCAGGGATGACAATTCATTGGGAATTTTAAACATGGATAATTTAAAGGGTAGAGGAAAATGTAATAAAGAGTTTTAGGCGTGTGTAAATTTTCAAGTTTTAATCATTTTTATTTCCACAGTTTTTGGTGATCTATCAACTGATTCCTTTAGGAATGCTAATAACAGAAGTGGTGGGTCGATCGAAAATGGAAGAATCGTAAATGATCGCTTAAATGTAAGTTGATTTTACATTTACAATGATAAAATATTTTAATAAAAATCTGTTATTGTACTTTATGCAAGAATGAACGAATGAAAGCATTAGAGGCTTTACAAAAATCCCATAAAGGTGATATTTTTAAAAGGCCACATCCAGTTAACAACAAAGAAAACTCTAAAAGTGCCATTAATGTATCATCAAATAATCCATCAATGCGTAAGTACAAAAAAATATATAAACAGAAACTGGTTTTAAAATGACCCTTTTTATAGTAATCTAAATATAAAAAAATATTTAATGAAAGTTACTAAAAAGTGGCACATTTCTTTAAAGTATTGTGTAATAAAAGTTGATCAAATTTGTTCCTTTAATCTAACAAATTTTAATTAAGAGTATTTGATTCTTAACATTCAATGTAGTTTTATAAATTCATTTCATAATAATTAAAAATGTACAATTTGTCAGAACTAGATCATACGGATTATGTGCCATTTTTAATTAAGAGTATTCGATTCTTAATATTCAATGTATTTTTATAAATTCACCATTCCATAATAATTAAAAATGTAAAATTTATCAGAACTAGATCATACGGATTATGTACCATTTCGTCGTCCCAATGCTATCAATATATCAGATCTTGTCACAGATGAAACTATAAATCTTGAAAGTAGCTCATCATGTCCACCATCTGCTTCGAAAGATGTCAAAGTATCTTTTGAACCAACAGAAATTACGGGTCGATCTACTCTCTACAACAAGGAGATAAAAAATCACAAAAATATGGCAGTGGGCGGAGGAGGTGGCAGCCGTAGTGATGTTTACAGAACAAAACATATATCGGTCAGTGACATTCTTGCTTCTTCGTTTGCACCAAAAGCACGCAATCTCTGTGAAACGTTGCAAAGCAGCGATATTACCTTGGATTCCACCGATCATCATCTGCAAGGTATATCGAACGCCAGCAGTTCTTTCACAAGTTATAATGGGTCAAGAAGCTTGCCGCGTACCGCAGATATGTCTTTGTCAAAGAACACCTGTACTGAGGAGTCATTTAATGGTGGTTTTGGAACATTTTCGTTTAGTACGGCTGGTGCTGGCACCGGTCTGGATGAAAGTGAAAATTTTGCACCTGGAGAACTCATGCAATCTAAACTAATCAATGACGAAATATCATGGGCCCAAGAATATGCTGCCATACCAGCTGCTACTTTAAGTGAACAAGCTAAAGCAAAGGCTTCACGGAATTCAGAAATTACCTCAAATGTTTTTGACACACCTTCAAATTCAAAGTAATATGACAACAACTTAAAACTCCAATGAACATAAGTTTATTTACATACATTATATTTTTAGCTCCATGATTGCCGGTGATCCAAACTTTTCAGTTGGAAATTTTTTCAACATGAGATCAGACAACCTATGGAATATTGTTAAAACCAAAAGTCCAGATAAGTACCGTACGCCTATTGCATTGGTGGATGAAGAGGACAATACCGTAACCACAACAACATCAAGTGATTTAGAGGGTTCTTCTAAGATTTCAGTCACACCGAAAATTGACAATAAAACGTACACTCGTGTAGGTACACTACTAACGCCAATAGAAGCGAAAATGTCATTGCCAAGACAAATGACCAGTTCAAATAGTAACCACGAAAGCAAAGATTCTGGCAACTCCACGGATAACTCGTATCTGCTCAGTATTTCTGCGATAGACCGGGCTTTATGTAAGTAATTCATTTTAAATTAAATTATTTCAGAAATTTCTAGCACATTATAAAGGTATCGGATTAGCACGAATGTTTATTTTTTTTTATTCGATTTCAGCCTAAACAAATGGTTTATGTAGGACTGTTTTTTTTTAGAAAATAAATAAAATATATAAGCCGAAATATGGATTGTATAATTAACAAATTTATTTATTTAGGTAATTTGGATATTCCATCGGATGCTTCTGGTATTGGTGTGTCCGAACAATTATTGATGCAAGGTAAAAAATCCAAGTCATGTATGAATCCGTATAATGAGACAGAGAATTTTGAAAACAATGCTGAAATGTTGCGTTCAAAAGGTCGATCTTTAGGAGCTGACATTAAAATGAATGGTAATGAGAAACTTAAAGCTGTTGAGGAAATGGTTTTAGAAAATAAAGAAAATCTTGATCCTGAAACTAAACGTACTTCAGGTGGAGGGACTTTATCCGATACCATGAGTTTTAGTGAATCGCTTTTAAATTCGAGCGATATGAAAAACTTGCAGCGTAGCATTGCTCTACCACGTTCACCGTTAAGCCCCATAGAACTAGGCGCTCCGAATATACGAGTGAATCGGGTGGCTGATGATGGTGGTGACGAAGCTGACAATGATGAATGGCCTGGTACTCCCATCACCAGTAACCGACGCATTCGGCGTACTAAATCACCAAGAGATAAAAGTCCTTTGCAAAGTAATGCAGTCGTGCAGGATTCTCCCGATGCAACCACTCCGGTTAATTCGAGACCTTCTCGAGCTTATGCCCTAAATAATAAAAACAAAACAGAGAAGGAGCCAAAATCAATGAGTTCTACACGTCTCGATGGAGTTGATCATAATTCGAATACAGATTTCGGAATATCGCCTAATATTTCGAATGGCCATCACCACTCTGCTAGTTCTTTAGTGGTACGAAGTAATACTCTAAGTGTTCCACCATGCATTTCGCCCAGAGCTCCAAGTCCAGCTCGTTTAGACAATTCCCCACTCTCTTCACCGCGTAGCTATAATTTGTCTCAGGTACACTCACCAACACCCAGCACCTTAGGATTCCAATCACCGAATCTTGATGCCACATCAAATTCTGATCGTCAATTACTTAGTGCCGGTGCAGCTCGAAAAGCTGTATCGTCTCCGGTTGGTAGTGAGTCCTCCAGTACTTGCAGCAGCTATGGTACCATGCAAACCTATCGAAGCGCCATATCGGCCCAAAGTGGTCGCAGCGTTTCCCGATGCTCTAGTTCAAGTGAATTTAGCCATCGAGACGGCAAACAAATTCCCCTCAAAGTAACAAATATCGAACTTTCTTGGGGCAGCATCAAATTGCGCAGCGATTCTCGTAAATCCATGCAAATAAAGAATATTATTAGCAAACGTTTGGTGATACGCATTGAGGTAAGTGGTCCAGGTTATCAAATTGTCAATTCTCAGCGTAGCAACACCATTACGTTGCACTCGCAAGAGTGCCGAACCATAAGCATTAGTTTTTGTCCCACCGTGCGAGGTGTGGCCATTGGTAAACTATCATTTTACGCTCCCAGCGGTGCACAGACAATTGGAAACTCATTTCTAGATGTTCCGCTCTATGGTTATGGTGGAAATGCCAGCGTAATTGCACAAAACATATCGATGGGACCAGTAGGCTCTCCCTTCGTTACCATGGGGGATGTGTGCGAGTTGGCCCAGCCCTTGGAACGTACTGTTAGCTTTTACAATAAGGGTCCACTGTTGGGTTTTGCTGCTGTCTCTATAGACTCAATTGGTCTAATGATGCCTCGCCTAAGCGATGCCTTTGAAATACATCCTCGCATGATTCTAATACCACCCAAAAATATGGTGGACGTGCGTATTGTGTTCCGTCCTAAGCGGGAGGAAATTAAGAAAATAATCAAAAAAATGGGCAACGTTTTAACTTTGGCTAACATGCGTGTCATTTGTGGCGACGAAGCCAATCGCCAGCGAATACGACGTTTGTTGTCTAAAATGAACGAAGAAGAACGTGCGAAGCTCTCTTCGAGTGCTTTAGATATGCTGTGGACGAAATTTCCCCAAGAATTGGAAATATCCGATTTAAATGACATCAATGAAAATCCAAACATTGCCATGGACTTGGCATCGTTCTTCCGCATTCATGAAATTTTACTTACCATCAACCATGATAATATGGATGACACAATTGAAGCGTCTTCACTATTTCTGGCAGACGTGGATGAGACCGTACTGTTTCGAACCATATGTGCTGCCGATTCGCCTACACCTACATCGACTCTGGGCACCGTAGATGAAATGTATGATGAAGAGGCTGATGTAAAGTCAGACCAAAATCCGACAACAAAGTCCACCAATCAGGGTACCTGGTCCGTAAACCCTCGTACTCTTGAGATACATCTGAACAATCAAAGTCCTACTACTCTCCGAGTGCATAATGGATTTAAATCGCGTCAGTTTTTCGAGGTGGCCTGTAACTTAAAGGAGGTATTACGTTTTACACCTAACGATGGCTATGTGGCACCAGATGGAGGACAAACTGAAATTGAAATCAGCCTACATACGAATTTACAGTATCCTTTAGGAAACGTTTATGTCATGGTATGTTGTTTAATTAATTTTTTACTATTTTAATTTTAAATAAAAATTAATTGTACTATTTGTATTTTATGAATTTTAAGGTTTACATGGAGAATGAAAGGATCATGGTGCCTGTTAAGATTATTAAGTAACTTTGAGAATTTTATTTTTGTTCATTTTATTGTATTGTATGTAGTAATTAGTTCCAAGTTCATTTTATATGTTTAAAGCCATTTGTTTTAGATAAAAAAAATAAAATATACATGTATCAAATTTTAAAATTTCAATGATCTATTGTAATTTATTTTGGAATGTCAGCAGATTTCTCCAATTTTCTCCTTTAGATTTGTAGCGTTTTCTGAATCAAACATTTCGCTTGGCAAGTCGCAACCTAAGTACGCATCGTTATCCACACAGTATTTTATGAGTGTGCGCCAGCACGGATCTAAAACCAACAAATATGGATTTCCAAAGATGTATAAAAGATAACGGGCCCGCGATATTGCCACATTAATTCGTTTCGCACAGTGGATAAATCCTAGAGAATGACGTATATCATTTGGTACATATTTTTGTGTAGATCGTACAGTGGATATCAATATTATGTCACGCTCCTGCAAGAAATTACAAAAATCTTAAGTAGAAATACATTTTTTAATAAAAAAAAGTTTTGGGTGAAAATTTTTGTGTGTTCAATTTAAAAAAATGTATGAAACCATGGTATGAAACTAATGTTTGATAAAAATATTTCCCGATTTTGATCCTTAAAAATGTTAATGACTTTGTAAAGCAGATATATGTAGGTCAAAATTGATATCCCGAATATAAATAACAACCTAAGCGGGACTATAGCGTAACTTGTATGTATGTTATTTTGGGCCTTCGGAAAGTTGATTTCAATATACAGAAGGACATGGCTATAACGATTTTTATTTTTTTGAACAAATCTTTTTCCTCGCAACATTTTTTCCATCAACATTTTTCACCAATTTTTTTTTTAAAATAAGACAATCGAACTTACCTGGCCTTGAAACTCCTCAACTGAACCTATTTTTGGCATAGCAATGTCAGCTGTAGTGAATAGTGTACGCAAATGCTTGACCTGTTTTGTGTATGGTGTTATAATACCAATGTTCTCAGGTTTTATATTCTTTCGATAAAGCTGAAGCGTCATTAGAAAAACCTAAAAATCAACATAAGAACATTACTATTATTAGTTTTAATTTTTAAATAAATTATAGTGGGAAATACATTTTTAGCTTCATGGGGATTGTACCATGATGGTGAATCCTTCTCCTGCATATTCTCACTGAGCATTCCGTAGAAGAACACACCGTGTGTCTTAGAGCGCTGATCAGATTCAGGCAGTAAAACGCGTATTTGATTAAGCATATCAGCTTCATGCGAGTTATTCTCGCTTATCATTGGCATTAATTCAGAGTCGTAGAAAAGATTGTTGTACACATGAAGTATGGAGGGCAGTGCCCGATAACTGTATAGTAGTTTTGTGACTAAGCGAGGATCGAAACCACATGAATTGGGATAACGAATAAGGTCCTTCAAATAAGGCGAACGCGCTAGTAGACGTTCAAGAAACGAAGTGGCAAGACCTTTCTCGCCAGCATAACGATTTGTTACAATTGCCTGCAATTGTAAGGGATCGCCAGCAAGTATAACTTGGCCACGATTTCTCGAGACCTGAGAGATTGCTATCATTATTTCGGGTTCCGAGCACTGACCAGATTCATCGATTAAAACATGTGTAAAATGACCTTTGGGAAAATCCATTTGCAGAAAATTACCCAGGGTAGAACAAGTGCTGATGGTAACGCGATGACGTCCCAAGAATTTCATTTGACATTTAAGTTTGAGACCTGATTCGGTGACTATCATAGAATCGTTACATGTACCATCGGCCGCTATATCGACTGTGGCACAGTAGGGCATAAGATGTTCTGGCACTAGTTCCTTTTCAATATGGTTTTGTGATACAAGACGTATAAAATCACCAGCACAAAGATCTCCACTTTTTATTAAACGAGTTGTAATTAAATCCGCTGAACTGTTTGAAGGTGTTCCCACTAGAAGACGTGAACTAGGCAAGTTTTTAACCAGCTGGAGTATGGCTTCAACTAGAGTAATAGTTTTGCCTGTGCCTGGTGGTCCAAATATGACATATGGCATATTTTGTACTTCTCCACGAAGAATTTTAAATACAGCCATTTTTTGTATGTTATTTAATGATTCGTTATACCATTTGTAAGATCTATCTTGCGAAATAATATTGTTCTCTGCATCCAACTGTACATCCAGTTGAGGATGATCGCGCATATTCACATTAGAGGGAAAGAGAAACTTTTCACCGAGATGTTTGACAACACGTTCGACGGCAAAATGCTGTTTACGAAAGCCAAATCGTGAAAAATAAAATTCTAAGCGATAATCTTCTCCATTGTACTTTTGTTGAAATCCCGTATTGAATTTTAGTAATACCCTGTTAAAGAGAACCTTGTGTATAACGCCATCATAACTACGGTTATCCAAATCTCTATCACTCCAGGGGTTTATCGCACGCACCACATCACCCAGTACCAATGAAGGACGTCGCTCACATAAATTATCAATAGCAAGCGATAAATATTCGCCATCTCTTGTGAAATGAGCACGTTCACGGTCATAATTGCGAAAGTTTACAAAACACTCGATTTCTTCTAGGTAGATTAACGTTTGAAAACGAGCTGCATAGTTGGTCATGCTAAGATCTTGCTGTATGCTAGGAAACATTTGTTCAATGTTGTCCAGCATGTCTTGTTTATTTTCACAAGTTAAATACATTTTTCGTAAACGTTCCGGAACTTCAAAGTAACCAATGCGCCTAGCAACGAAACGTCGTTTA
This sequence comes from Calliphora vicina, assembly GCF_958450345.1. Lineage (NCBI taxonomy): Eukaryota > Metazoa > Arthropoda > Insecta > Diptera > Calliphoridae > Calliphora > Calliphora vicina. The sequence continues at coordinate 7,165,244 of NC_088782.1, read as the reverse complement.
GGGGCAATTCCTACACCTGGTACGACTTCACCGCGATTTGACCAAATCTGAAATTATTAAAGTGCTGTGAATTCGTTAATCTAAAACTGTTTCATTTTTACTTACCTGATTAGCATAATGGCGTGATCTATACGTTTGATTGCGGCCCCCCACAACTGGTGTATTGGCATTACGATCCACTTCTACTTCAATAGCCAAATTTTGCTTAATAGCTTCAGCTTCTGCCTCAGTTTCACAGACAACTATTGAAATACTGCGCTTTATACGAAACGTTTCAAATTGTATAACGAATTGTTCATTGCTTTGGCCGAGTTCTTTCGACTCGACTTTAAATCGTATAGAGCGCTTTGTATTCGGTTCTAAGACGAATGAAACTCCCGGTTCAGGATCTATTAAACGCACTTGAGTTTTACTCTTACGTCCCACAAACTCTATATGACCGCGAAAAATCCGGTCACAGTTGTTCGTACAGATGCATTCTACTTCCTGCTCTTGAAATAACGAGTCAAACACACAGTTTATATCGGGACTAACTGTGATGGCACGATTTTCAGAACGTCGTTCTAAACGTATTGTGTTGCCGTTGACTTGTGGATCGTAAAATTGTTCCAAAACTTTTAGCCTAATGCAGCGCCAAACATATTCGCCCTAGTGATTAAAATAATATAAATAATTAGAAATCTCCTTTTGCAATGTTTCTGAAGAATAAATTCAATACTAGAAACCGAAAATAAATCTTTCATATAATCAAAACACCCAAATTGTGTTATAAAATATAAATCACTCTAAATAACAAATAATGGTTTCCATTCCGTAGTTTTTATTCCGATCGATTTCGTTTTAGGTTCTTCACATTCCGTGTTATTTGTTAATTCAAAAATAATTCTGTATTTCAAATTTAAATTTCACAGCGTTTTTTAAAATTGATTGAACATTTTCAACTTTTCCAAAATTTCACTTTGAAAATTGAAATTTTCGCTTTACTATTTTTGAAGAAGCGAAATATGGAATTAATTCCACAATAATAAATTCTAAGGTAATTTTGTAAAAAATTAAAATTTCGTAAAATTAAAAAAAATTGATTTGTTAAAAAGTTGTGATTTTACAAAGTGGATTTTTTAAAAAATGTTAATTGTTAAAAAATATAAAATGAGTCTCTGCTAGTTAAATTCAAAAGTATCTCCCCTAGTGATCTTTATTTATTTACTCACCCTTTCACATTCAATGAGATCGGCGCTGACGATGTCACCTAAATTTAATTTGCAGGCTGTGGGAAGAATATCAAACGTAAAGTACGCATCTTGATTAAGGACACCCCAATCAGAATTTAGACGCTTTACGGTACATTTTTCACTTTTCATAAGGCGCGCAGGATGTACACTGACCTCCTCCAGTATTTCGCCATTTCGATCAACAAAGTGTTCGTCACTCTGAACATTACAACAAACATACACGCGGTCACCCTCCTTAGGAACGAAATCAATTTCAACACTGTCCAAATGGATGTTCATCGTTTTATAGTCCGTATCGACTATTATAGAATCCGGCTTTCGTTCGGCAATTAAGCCCAAAATGTTGCGCTGATGCGTATTGAAAAATGTCGGTTGCTCAGTCTTTAATTCTTTAATCTTTGCTTCAATCTAAATGCAGAAAAAATCATGAAAGCTAGCTCAAAAAATCTATTACTTACTAGCCTACCTTTTGTTCTGTTGGTGTTTCTTCATCCCAATACTGGTCGATAACTTGATCAATCTTAATCACTTTTATATGATCGGTCTCCTGGTGTTTATAAGCCAAATATTCAACTCGACATCCTATTTTCAATTCGCTGGCTACCGATAAGGCCACACTCATGTCAAAGAATATGCCATGATCAATTGTGCCATGGTTACTCTTCAAAGCAGTTATGATGCCTGCACACAAAGTAAATATTTAACTGTATCCTTTGGCCAATACTCTTCCCATACTTACCAGTACGTTTAAAACATTTTTTTTCTCCACTTTGTTCCTGCTCAGCAATTGGATTTGATGATATTGATGATGACTGTATAACATTTTTCATACACGATATTGGTTCTGCATTGTGGTTGATATTCTCCTTGTCAATTTCAAGATCAAGTTTTGTTTGTTCTTCTTCAAGTTTTTCGGCCAGTTCTTTTTTGTGAGCTTCTCTCGAAACCCATAAATTTCTTAAAATCGATATCATTGTCCGTCCACTTGTTGCGTCTGATACTACTAAACTACATTCAATACATACATACAGTATGATATAAATACAAGGTACAAGGACGCCTTAAGAATTGTTCTTTCTATCCAATGAATCATACATCCAGTCGGTTTCGTTAATGTAGTTCAATTCTTTGCGCAAATTTTGCAAGCGTTTCAAATAATTTTCAGTTGTGGTTACCTTCAAGCCACACTCGGTAACAATCAATGAACGATAACGTGAGAAGGTTTTATCGTGTTTAACTTCGGCTTTCTGTGTCTAAGAGAGTAAAGGTACACAATCCAATAAAGAACACATTGTTTAATCCAGTAGTAACTGCATACATACCTCACTGGGATTAGATGAACTGGGCTCTTCGGATATGCTGGGCAACTCAGCAGACATTCTTAACACGAATGTGGCACGTTGTTTATTTATGACAAGAAAACTCCTAAACCTTGTATTTAAATTTAATATGTCTTTATTTCTCCTTGCATTCGTAAAAGTAGTTCAACAAAAATATCCAATTTCAATTAAAAATTCTTTGTTTTTTGCTAATAAGAAATTACAAATAATTGCGGCATCAAGGCGAATTTACGAAAGGTGACGACAGAACTACAACATGTACAAAAACAACATGTACTTTGTTTTTGTTAAAAGTTAATTGAACTGTCAAAATTGCCTGTTGTAGTTTTTGCTATTGGGTTTGTTGTGTTTTTAGCCGCAACAAACATAACTGAATGACAGTTCAATTATCAAAACAAGTGAAGAAAAAAATAATCCATTGTTCTTTTGAGGTCACCTTCTATAAATTCGCCTTGTGCGGCATTTTAATGATTGCCAGATACTTTTCACCGTTGTCCCCTACCAAAATTAAAAATATCCCCAAATATTAGCGGTATTCACAATGTGGAGTACTTGGCATAGCGTAATGATTATAAGGTGTATGCGTTACGGCAACAAATACAACAATACAAAAACAAATAACTTTCATAGTGTCAAAAATAGCTGCATAATGCATACAAATTACAGCAAAAAAAAATTTTGACAAGATGAAAGTTGTAAACAAACTCGAGCAAAAAAAATCAGCTGTTTGATTAATGTCACCTTGTATCAAAAATTTCATGTTCTGTTTTTAGTTTTTTTATATTGTGCTCTTTTACTACATTTACCAGGCCAAGTACTCTACATTGTGAATACCGCTATTGTTTTTCTTAAAAAAATTAAATTTTTATTTAAAAAATATTTTAATGTTTTTATTTTAATTATTCAATTTAAACTTTGATTTTCCTGCTTGTCAGAAATGTTAAATCAAATGCCAAAATTCTAGGGCTAGTGAAATTATATTCACCTCAGAAGTGTAAAAATGTTACTTACTAAAGTACTTTGCCACTATTTCACACAAGCCCATTCTGTGAATTTCAATAAATATTTAAAAAAAGAAAATATTTATTATATATGTATATAAGTTTTTTAAGTACTATAACTCCCAAACTAAGTGAGAGCAGGTACAAATTTCAACGTGTTAATGCTTTTAATTATAAGAGCTATCAACATCAAACATATTAAAATACAATCTTTTGCCAAAATCTTGATTTATGCCCACAAAATTAATGTGAACTAATATTACCAATTGCAATTAGTTGCTTTATTTTATTCGTCTAAAATTCTTAAAAAATGTTTTGGTTTGGCGATTTTTTCAAATGAGTAGCTATACAACCCTGGTCTCAACAATAACAAAACAATTTTATTGTCAAATACATTTGACATTTCTACATAACCAAAAAAGGTGCATGTACAAAAAGGGTTAAAGCAAAATTTGCAAAAGTCGTCTGCTGGGCAAACTTTAACCAAAAAATAATAATAATAAAATAAAAGAATTGGAATATTTTAAATTTTGTTGCATTTGCAAAAGGGTAAATTAGTAGAAATATTGCAGCATTGAGAAAATAAATAACTATCGTTCTAGATATCTGTTTAATTCGAGTTGTGTGATTTACAAAGAATTGTGCATTTGTTGAAACCGTCTGAGGTGGTTGTGAACCAGAGTATAAACGTGTTGAAGTTACTGGTAGAAAAATGGTTAAAAATAAAAAGGGCAAGAAAGAGATAGTTTCAGCTGGAGCTGAAGCATCATCTGGAGAAGAAATGTAAGTAAATATAAATGATTATTCTATTGTCTTATGTGGAATGAATGTCTGTTGGAACATGCTGTCTGGTGGTTTGAGAGAAAGTGCTACGTTGTCAAGCGTATGTACGTACATACGGATTGCGATGTTGATGTTGTTTTATGCATTTATATTGTACATACTTTGTATGAATGTATTGCATGTATACCTATGCGGTATGTGGTGTGGGTACAAACTAATTATTTTGCATATTTCGCTTTATTTTCTCGTCTCACAGCGAAACGGAAACTCAACAAACGGTCATTGACTCCGACGACCAGGAAGAAAAAAATGTTAATGTTAAAAACAAAAAGAATAAACAAAAGAAGGGCAAAAAGAATAAGAATGATTCCGACGACGAAGAGGAAATCGACCAGGTCGAAAGTGCAACTGCTGGGGTGGGAAAACTTAAAATCAAGTCGAAAGCCAAAAAGTCAGCGTTTGAGCTATTAATGGATGATGATGATGACGAAGACAATGCCCAAGAAATTGCCCAGTCTGAAAGCGAGGGAGAAAGCAATGAACCAGTGAAACCGGCCAAAGGCAATGACAAAAATGCTGGTAAAAAAGGAAAGAAATCCAAACGTAAAGGTAAAGGAGATGACGACGATGAGGATTTGGATAAGGTTTTAGCAGAACTTCAAGCTGAATATGCTGGTGAGTCAACTCCAGCTGCAGCCATAGTTGTATCTCCCGAAGATTTGGCTGACGAAGAATTCGGAAAGGGAAAGAAGAAAAATAAGAAATCTAAAGCTCAAAATGATGAAACTGAAAATATGGAGTTGGACGATGCTGATGATGTTGAGACTGAAGAAGGCGGTACGGTAAAGACCGCGGCACAAAAGAAAAAGGAAAAGAAAGAGCGCCAAAAGCGAGAAGCAGCTCTTGCCAAACAAAAGGCAGCCCAAGAGCCACAAAAGAAGCAAAAGGTGACTGAAATTGTAGCTAAACCCGAAGAAATAGTGCCGGAGATTGTTGAGGAAACTAAGGAAGCTTCAGCGGAACCAGAAGCTGAGGGTGATGAAGGTGAAGCGGGAAAAGCAGCTAGTAAAAACAAAAAGAAGGGAAAAAAGGATAAAAAAGCCGAGGCCGAGGAAGAAAAGAAAGATTCCAAAAAGAAAGGCATGTCAGCAGCCATGGTAGCAGCTATGCAAGAACGACTTAAAAAAATCAAAGAAGAAGAGGAACGCCAACGGCAATTGGATGAGGAACGTTTACGCCAGGAAGAAGAACGAGAACGTTTACGCCTAGAAACAATTCGTTTGGAAGCAGAGCGCAAGGAAAAGAAAAAACAAAAAGAAGCTGAACGCAAAGCTCGTCTAAAGGCAGAAGGAAAACTTTTAACCAAAAAGCAAAAGGAAGATCGTGCAAGGGCACAGGCTATGCTGGAAGCTCTTAAAGCCCAAGGCCTTGAAATACCAGATCCTTCAGAAAAACGTCCAACAAGGCCAGGTATTTTCATATTTTCTGAATATTGATTGTTTATTTTTTTAAATTGTATGATTTAATTAAAATCTATTGTAGGCACTCGAATTCGTCCCAAAAAGAAGGGTCCACAAGCCAACCAACAGACTGAAGCTGAGGCTAAAGCTGCAGAAGAAGCTGCCAAGGCCGCCGAAGCTGCTGCTGCTGCTCAAGAGGCAGAGAAAAAGGAAGTTGTCAAAGAATCTTGGGATGCATCCGACTCAGAGGAGGAAACTTCTCAAGCTACTACAACAAATAACGATGAGAAATCATCCAATGATAACGCAGTTCCTGCTGACGAAGATGAAGACTCCGAAGAGAATGATAGCGATTCGGATGAAGATGATAGTGATACCGATTCTGATTCCGATTCTGAATCAGATGACAATGAAAAGGAAGAAGCCATTAATGCTAACGATCCAGAAGAACGTCGTCTCCGTGCAGAACGTCGTATTATAAAACGAAAAGCCGATGCTGAGAAGAATCGTACAACGGATAATCTTCGTGCTGCCGTTGTTTGCGTACTGGGTCATGTAGATACGGGTAAAACTAAAATTCTTGATAAATTAAGGAGAACTCATGTACAAGATTCCGAGGCTGGTGGTATCACTCAACAAATTGGAGCGACAAATGTTCCAATCGATGCCATTAAAGAACAAGCTAAAATCGTACGCAACTCAAGTGATTTTGAATATAAGCTACCAGGTTTACTTATTATTGATACACCCGGCCACGAGTCCTTCAGCAACCTTCGTAACCGTGGTTCATCGCTCTGTGATATTGCAATTTTGGTCGTAGATATAATGCACGGTCTGGAACCCCAAACTCTTGAGTCAATCAATTTGCTCAAAAAGAAAAAGTGTCCATTTATTGTTGCACTCAATAAAATCGATCGTTTGTACAATTGGAAAATGATGGCTCGTCGTGACATTCGCGACGTCCTTAAGGAGCAGGAGGCCAATACTCAAGTTGAGTTTAACCAACGCACTAAAGAGGTCATTCTACAATTTGCCGAACAAGGTCTCAACGCAGCCCTGTTCTATGAAAATCCTGACCCCAAGACCTACATCTCTCTTGTACCCACCAGTGCCATTACAGGTGAGGGCATGGGCAATATTTTATTCCTTATAATCGAATTCTGTCAGAAAATGCTGGCCAAACGTCTGATGTATTCCGATGAACTACAGGCTACTGTACTGGAAGTTAAAGCAATTCCCGGTCTCGGCACAACTATCGATGCCATTCTCATCAATGGCAAACTGCGTGAAGGTGAAACAATGGTTTTGGCTGGTACCGATGGACCCATTGTAACACAAATTCGTTCCCTTTTAATGCCACAGCCGATGAAAGAGCTACGTGTCAAAAATGCCTACGTCGAACACAAGGAAGTTCTGGCAGCACAAGGTGTTAAAATAGCCGCTAAAGATTTAGAAAAGGCCATAGCTGGCATAAATCTTTTAATTGCTCACAAAACGGATGAAGTTGAAATATGCAGGTAAGTGATTAGATTTAAGTGAACATACTTTTTAAAGACAATACATATAATTATGTTATGTTTTCCATTGCGTTACAGGGAAGAGGTAGCTCGTGAATTGAAGAGTGCTTTAAGCCATATTAAATTAGCTTCAACTGGTGTTTATGTTCAGGCGTCCACTTTAGGATCTCTAGAAGCCCTTTTGGAATTCTTGCGCACATCGAAAATTCCTGTAAGTTTATACTTATTTTATTTTTCAGGTTTAACTTAACAGCGTAAAAGTAAAATTAAAAAACTAGATCTATTCGAATACGGTTAACCGGTTTTTCATTATATAGTTACCTAAAATGCAACACATTTTTAAATTTTACAGGAGAGACAAAAAACGTAATAAAATTTAAAGTGTTTTCTTTCTTCAATAAAGTCGCTATATCAATATTCATTAAAAACTCAATTTTGAATTTTTGGTTGTTACGCCCTTTTGCATTTCAGGTGACGATATGCACTATTATTTCAGTTTCACTTTATTTTTACTATAGAAAATTAAATTTCAAATATATTTTTACAAATAATGAACAAACATCGATATATTTCAATAAAACATTTTTGTAAAAAAAAGTGAAATAATATCAACTTTTAACAAAATTTTTGTTGACAAAAAACCGATTTTTTGGACAAAAAATATTTTTATTTATGAAAAAAATATTTTTATTTATGAAAAAAATATTTTTATTTATGAAAAAAATATTTTTATTTATGAAAAAAATTTTTTATTTATGAAAAAAATTGTTTTTTTTAGTAAAAATAGTGTTTAAATAAAATAAAAATACTACCGTTTCCTAAATAATCGCAAATACATAACCTCTAAAATAATGTTACCTTTATTCTATAAATGTTTCTAATTATGTAAACACACGCAATTGAATTTATTGAAATCTACAGAAGTTTTTTAAATTAATGCATAATGCGTTTCGAATCGAACAACCTCGTGATATATACACTAAAGTAACTAAACAACTTAACAAAACTACTTTAAATAAAACATCCACTAAAATAGATGATATTACTCTATAAATCCGGTCCAACTGGAGTATTCCATTCGGGTTATTAAAAAAATTGCATTATTTTAAAAACCGTTTCGAATACGATTTTAGGTGAAAATATTTTTAGGAAACAAAATAAAAAAAAATGTATATAAAAAAAAAAATTTTAAATTTTTTATGAAAAATTTTTTTCGTGAAAAAATAAAATTCCGATTTTGACCTTGGCCTTATATACGCCGTTGCAAAGGTCTTTGAAATATTTATCATTAGATATCAATATTTCCTATTAATGACTTAGTAATCCAGATATATGTAGATAAAAAATCGAGGTTATCCTGTTTTTTTCCATATACATATCTCAGCCATTTGTGGGCCGATTTTCTCCATTTTAAATAGCAACCGAACCGGGTTTATAGCGGATATATTGATGTATCATGTATGTAAGTTATTTGGGGGCTACAGACGCAGGTCCACTCAATAATGCCCGTTAAGCAAAAGTTTATGTTGAATACTAGTGCATCCTTAAAGTCTAAACAGCTTCTGAACAGCAAAAACCATCGTCAGCAAATAGAAAAGACTCATATATCAAAGAGTTACTACAACGAGTGTCAAAAAGTTAACATATCAAATAAACAGAAGAGGCCATAAGACTGATTCCTGAGGGACAACAGATGATAGAAAACTTAAGCTTGAGCTAGCTCCATTGATCTGTACAAAACATAGGTTTACATGCTGATTTGGAAAAATTAAACTCAATACTGAATTTTCTATATAAATTGGTAGTGATTTAAAGAATTAAAAGCCTTTGTAAGATCCAGGGAAATAGGAACACTGAATTCATTATTATTAAGTTAAAAATAGTTCTTAATTTTTAAACAGCCAGGCGAATTATACCAAATGTGAAAATATTCAAAATGTTTTCAAATGTTGAAATCAACATTCCGTAGCCCCCAAATAACATTCATACATTTTTCATACATTGATCAATATATCCGATATACACCTTGTCGGCTGCTGTTTGACCTATTTTTGATATATATCTGGATTACTATGTAATTAATATAGACAATATTTTACATTTACATTTTTTTTAATTCAAATAATTTGTTTTCACTAACAAAAAAAAAAAAATAAAGTAAATCTTTTTTTTTAAATTTCATTTACATAAAAATATTTAAAATTTTATTGGTGAATGGTGTAAAGACTTCGCACAGCCGAATATAGCTCTCTTACTTGTCCACTATTTAAGTTTGTTTGATTTTATATTTGCAAAATTATGGACGATTTGAGTGGTTAAATTTAGCATAGTTGGGGGTAGTGCACTAAATGTTGATTGAAATCAGCATTTAGTTTGCACTATTTTTTATCAGCTTTAGTGATAATTCTTAACTAGCACTAAAAAAAATAGTGATACTTTTTTAACTATCACTAAACGAAGATTTAGTGCAAAAATCTGCACTACAATTAATTAGTGCAAAATTTTAACCTGCAATCAAAAATGGCTGCATTAAACATACTATCACTAAATTTTCAAAAATGAGTAGTCATGAAATCGTTGAATCCAAATTCGAAAAATAAAAATTTTAAATATTTTTTGTTATTTTTAATGAAATATTAGTCTTAAGTTTTAAATTAGTGTTCAGAAATAAACTTAAACCATTTTGAACTTAAAAATTTAGTGGACAATTTGAAGTTGCACTCAAATTAGTGCATACAAAAAAGTTGCAATAAACTGATGATTGCATTTTTTTAAATCCACTAATTTAATTTTGAGTGCAAAATTTTTTAACTCACTATCACAAATGTTTAGTGAGGCTCCTAATTTTCAACTCAGCACTAAATATGAACAAAATGATTGCACTAATTTTGCACTATCACTAAGTATTAGTGCAAACTGCAAAATTAGTGCACTACCCCCATATATGAAATTTAGTTATTGATCTGTAAAAACATTCTTATTTTCAATATAAATACAAAGTTGTTTCCGTTTTTTAACCATTTTTTATTTATGAATTTAATTAATTATTTGCTCTCATTCTATTGAATATTTTGCGAATGACAAATAGTGGAATGTATTTTAAAAGCAAACAATTTTAAATGTTGGCATGGGTGAGTTTGTAGACGATACGTATTCATTCATTCCACAATTCATTGATGAGCAAATTTCATTGATTAACACAAACTATTATTTATTTCATATGATGAATTTTTTATCATGCAAACGATACATCTTGTTGTTTTTTTTTGTGTTTTTTGGTAATTGACTGACTAATTAAAGCTATTAAGTAGTAAAAAAACAATCAAAAATAGAATTAGATATGAATTAACGTTATATGTTGGCACATTCATACATATCGCTTATTTGCGACAAGAGTTATAACTCAAAAAACAGAGTTTAGAGTTAAATGGATTGTAGTGTTTAAAGAAATTTTATTATTTTTTAAATAAAATAAAAACCTGATCTACAGTGGTGGCCAGGAATTTAAGACAAAAATTGTTTGCTAAATTCCACGTGATTGTCAATTATTTTTTCAAATATTTCCACAAATATGTATGCATGAGGACTTTTTTAACACACAAGTTAACATTTCATAACATTTTTCTACAACTCGACCAAAATTTTTTTTTTTTAAATTTTTTTCTCACATTTATTTTTATTATATTTATCATTATATTTTTATTATTATAAAATATTCTGACCAAATTTCGTATTTTTAGTTCCATTAGTTGCTGTCATATCATGTTATTAACAGCGGATGTTCGCTGAGGTGGGTCAACGTATTTCCACATATCTTTGTCCATATATGTTTTACCGATTTTTCCAAACATTTTTCAGAAACTAGAAACATTAATAATAAATTTCATACCCTTAGAGGTCCTTTTATTTTGGCTCTATCGAACTTAAAATTGAGTTGATGAAAAAAATTCAAGTATTTGTCTTAAATTGGTGGCCACCACTGTATGTAGTAGATTTATCCAAAATAAATAACGCTAAATTCTTTCTCTAACGAAAATTGTAAAAAATTAGTCTGGGGATTGTTTTATAGTTGAATCATATGGTCGCAAAGAAATGATATTCGATGAATCGAGGAAAAAATAAATTTTTTATTGATTATTCAATTTAGAATAAAATATATAATAATAACCTAATAAATTTATTTTCAAAATAATATTAAACAAACATTTTTATATTAACAAACATTTTGAGAAAAATATCTCAAAGAAACAAGACCAATAGTTTATAATGTTATTGCAAGTTGGTTGTATTGGAAAGTTTATCACGATTGAACATTTGTTTTTGTAAATTTAAGTTAAAAATTTAATTTAGAATGTAGCAAATCGGGTCTATGATCTTTATTATTATGTTTTATAGACGGGTGTTATATAACAAAAATTATTTATTTGAAAATTGTAATTTTTCAAAAAACCATTCCATAATTTTAGCGAACTTTTTGCGAATGGATACCCTAAGAAATATGCCTACATATGTACGTGTATGTACAATATACATATTAATAAAGATATTTTTAGTAACACATTTAATTTTAAATACACATTTGTAAATTATGTTCTTTTTAAATAAAAAACGTATTTCAGATATGCGAGGTAAAACACACTACACAACTACTTGAAATATTCACACAAACAGATAGGCATAAATATTAGCTTATATCCATACATACGAACAGGGTGGCACAAAATTAACTTTACGAGTGAGATAAATTTTGAAAATTTAAATTTTCCCACGAGAACAAACAAGTTAGAGTGTCGTATTAGGATAATTCGAATCTTAAACTTATTATATATTTTTGGTAATTTTTTGATATTCATACATATTGTCCATTTAAAAAACTTAGTAAGGATATATAGTCAAAATATGTAAAAAAAATTGATTTTGCCGATTTTCAATAACAATTCTTTTGAATATATCACATATGGGTATTTCCTACGATTAGTCAACCAGGATCGAAAAATTAAATGTTGATAATCATCGTGTTTTATTGAAGATATTTCGATATAATTTAATACATATAATTTTTTCGGCCCAATGACGAAGCCTATTGAAACTGGCCGAAATCGGTTATACATGTAACTAAATTTTATTATGATCGGTCCATAATTAGTCATTGTTCCCATTTAAGACCCGCTTCCGTAAATCACTTTAACGTTCATAAATCTCATAAAAATGTTGGTATACACATAAAATTCAACATAAATAACTTTCATATAGACATAAACTACGACCTTATTTCATGGTGATCGGTCAATAATTGGTCATAGCTCACTCTCGAATATAAATTATTGAATTTTTAAAAGAAAAATTTTACACCTATGTTACCCTACACTAACCCCCATATTCATAAAAATATCAGTTTTAAGGTTTAAAATACAATTTAGTTAAAACACATTTTAGGCCTAAAATTGCTTTCTTATAAATTCGTATTCATAATGAGCATTTTAATAATTTTTTAAATTCTGTGATGGTAACACTATAACTTTTATGTGCCACTTCAATCATAGTGCAGCAAAACAATGAATATTAAATAATAAAGTACTCGTACTATTTTTTTTAGTAAATAAAATCTGAAATTACGGATTAAACTTGTTGTTAAACTAACACAATCAGCGAATAAAAACCGTTCCTATTTACATTAAGCCAAATACAGTAGCCCAAGAGAGTCTACATACAGGAAAAATTATTATGTTACTTTAATTTAAAGCAGTTTTTTTAGTTTTTTTTATGAGATATATAATAAAAAAAAATTCAAATAACGCCCAAAAGTTCACCGTTATTAGAGTTATTGATTCTGAGTAAAATAATGAAAAATTTATTTTTGGTCACGCCTTCTTTTGGGTGGGCGGGGCTATTAAGTTTCATAATATTTTGAACTAAAGCCGAAAAAACCAAAAAAAAATTTCGTTATTTGACTCAGAATCAAAAAGTCTAATAAAGGTGAAATTTTGGGCGTGATGGAAATGTTGCTAAACCCGACTAAAGTGATGTTGTTTTAATTTTTTTTAGTGTGAATTTATTTTTTTAACAAATATATTTCATTAATTTTAACAAATACTGCTTTCAACGAAAGAAATTTAATTTGAATTCCTGTATGTAGACTTTATTGGGCTACTGTATATTAATATACAAACATTTTTATATATTTTTTTCAATTATTATTAAAAGTATTCGAATTCGAATGAGTTCACAAACTTGTGAACCTCATGTAGCTCACTGCCGGAGGAATATCTAACAAAATCATATATTTTTATAATGGTAATTATTCCACAGCGGAGTTAAAATTATGTTTAGCAATTGCAATATTATCGTCTATTATTGCAAATTTATAAACACTTATCTTTAAAATTCCTTTATTTTAAGATAAAATATAAAAAGAATACCTTAAAATAGGTTTAAAATAGGGTCGAAGCAATTTTAAAATTCGTTTATTTAAAACAACATTTGAATTAGGTATTTTAAGCTAAAATACGTTTATGAATACAATTTTAAGGAATTTTGCTTAAAAATGCCTTAAAATGCTGTTTAAAATTTTGATGAATACGGCCGTAAGGGTATTATATGCTCGGGCTTGACCGACGATACTTTCTTACCTATTTTTTAAGGAATTTATGGAAAAATGTATGGTGATAATAATAAAAAACATATGGAACAATCGTACGTTCGCGACCATTACTTAAACCAATTAAACAAAAACCATAGAGATATTTTATTGTGTAAATACCATATAGATACCTAGATTAATAGACTTTTAAAATAAATTTATCGCTTTTAAATATTCCGTATCTATTATGAAAACTTAAACTTAATGAAATCCATCTTTTGCACTAAACATAGAGCTACCAAAATGCTATCGAATCGCAAAAAAAATGCTAGGAAAAGTTTTGTTTTCTATATTCTTTGGACATCAAAAGCGTACGAACGTACGTTCGTGACCCCAGGAAATGCCCATATAGAGGTCGATCTGAATTCGAAATTTAAAGTTCTCCAGAATTTCGAAATTCGCTTTAGTTTGGTTTCTATATAGGTTCAAAGTTCAAAGCATTAACATTATAGTGTAAATAAGAATTTTTTTTGAGGTCAATTCGCACCTGTATATGTTGATCAAGTAAACAGTTATGTAGCTAGTAAGTTAACTAACTCTATGTAACCGGCATGGGAATCCAATGCGTTGACTACTTTGAACCAACTATCAGTCTCATTGTAATTCAAAAGGGTCAATTGACCCCTGCTAAGGACAAGCACGTGTTAAAAAAACTAGTCACGTAGTTAGATACGTAACTAGTTGTCACCCTAAATGAGAGGTTAAATCACTAATTCGGGACAGTCTCCTGGACCTGCAGAGCATTAAGATTCTGTGTGTCAAGTTTTAAAAAATTTGGAAGTGGTAAGGTCCGATGTCTTGTTTGTTTCATCCCAGCTACATTAATTTTCTTGGTCTTGTTGCCCAGTGTAATTAATTAAATAAATATTGTATAAATAATTCAAAGAATAAAGTTCAATTTGCGCCACCCTGTGCACACACATACATATCTATGTATACTAGCATGGGTATGGGAAATTCTAACACCCCCTCTCTCAGTCGCAGGGCCACCAACCACACTACCATGAATACCAAGAGAAATAAACAGCCAGTCAGCCAAAGAACGAAAAAGAAAAAAATCTATCTAGACTCTAGAGACATTGATGTATAAAAGTTCGATGTTGTCTTTGAATAGAAAACAACACAATATTTCGTCATTGTCGTAAAACAAGAAATAAATACGAAAAAAAAAGAATTAAACGAAAACGAACGAAAATCTATCTACCCATAGACCATAGAAAGTAGTGCTTTGGGAGCTCTTAAATTTGTTGTGAACGCACACCAATGTGGGTGGTGGTTAAAATTGCTGGGTTAGGCACCTAACGACGCCGTGCGTAATAGCCGAATGACGGCACGTATTTTGCAAAATGCGGTCGACAGCCAAAATAAACAAAGATTTTTGTGTTGATTTTTATTATTTTATATATTTGGTTTGCTGCTTTTAAACATGAAAACGATATCTAATGAAACCAATTATTAGTCATTTCCGTTGGTCGTTTGAAATAAAATCAATTATGGAAACAAACTTTTTGATACGTTTATTAAACAACATACAAAAATTTAAAATTTCAATTTTCTATGTTGGACACTGTTTAAAATAATATAAAATATGCCTGTCATGTATGGATGTCTGTCGGTTTGTCAATGCTGTGTCCAAATCATATTTTAAATATTTGTTTCTTTCAAGGCATTCTATTCCGTACTTAGCATAATGCCAAATGTTTGTATTAGAAACATTTAATTCATTAAGCTTTTGCAACTTTGTATTATATTTTGGTTAATTGCATTTTCAAAAAAAAAGTTATTTTTATAAGGTTATTTGAAATATTTTTTTTTTCAGTTAAATTTTATTAATGTCATCACTTTTATAGCTAATTAATAATACAATCAAATAAGGATTTTACTAAGAAATGAAAGCTATTGGGCTATTAATTGTAATTGACTTAAAAACATGACCTTTTCTAATCTTTCTGGCAAGATATGGATTCCGAGCCAAAAGAAGTGCTCATCGAATCAAGCTAATATTGGATACTTTGTTCTAAATTGAAGCGTATCCCAGAGAGAGCGTTCTGCATCGATCGAAACAAATATTATTCAGACAGGGCAAGGTCTGGACTTTAATGCTGGTGAAGCAAAACTTCCCAACCACTTTATTCTAAATACTTTACAACAGGTATTGCGTGATGGAATATTACGGTTTCATGTCTGGCTGTTTTTCCGCCAATGCTCTCATCACACGAATTACTTGCGTTCGGTACAGATTTCAGCAGCTCATAATAGATAGGACCCTTTTGCTCCCACCAAATACAGAGAATTATATTAGCGGCTCATAATTACTAAAATGACTTTAATCTTAAAAGAGATGATTTTAAACGCTTATTGTACAGAATATATTAAAACCACTATGGGCGGTTGATAAAATAACTCCGGGCAATTGGGGATGCCAATGTAATTCCTTGATTTCCTTTTGGTCCTGATGTATGAACAATATGTTAATGGCAACATGATCTTGCTGAAATACACAGATCTCTTCCCAGTATTGTTTACCAAAAGGTACTAAATCGCTATTGTCTGCTCTCATTTTATTGTTAATCCAGTGCTCTATTTACCGTTATAGCTAATTAAAACCCATGCCTTTTAAGAATGTTCTTTTTTGTATATATTAGACCTGGACATTTAAAATATAATAATAATAAGGCTCTTCATATTTTTATAATTCTAATAAATAGTGATGAATTTATGAAACTTTTCCGACTACCCTTCCATTAAGGTTTCTGTCACTTTGTTCGAACAGGTAGTCCTCCGTTAAAAATCGACCACACTTTTCGACACCTTTTTTGTGCTCTTCAATTCTCAATTCTCTCTTTTAACAAGATCGCAATATCTCTCCACCGGTCTTAACAAATACCACATTATTGTTCTTGTACCACTTAATACCTTGTTTACCATAGTGATAGGATGCCAAATCACTTATGAATGGCAGCATCCTCCCTTGTAAACATTACTTGGTGTAAATTTCGGTATTTATAAAGCCCTTTGTAACAAATGTTTGGCTTATTTTGCCGCAACTGCAAGAACTTTTTGGGAAAATTTGTGGGTCCTAAACTTTTCTACAACATTCTCTCGAGCATCAGCAACATAAAAATATTGACGTTTCGTCATCCATTATGCAGGTATATTTTTTGTATAAAATTTAACTTCAATTTCCGTGCTCTGTCTTTGGGCTCTAAACTTTTAGCAGAGTTCTTGTCAGAAACTTTTTGAGACTTTTATGTTTTTATACCCTTCACCATGAGTGGCAAGGGTATATATAAGTATGTCATTCCGTTTGTAATTTCTACATTTTTCATTTGCGACCCCACAAAGTATATATATTCTGAATCGTTATAGATAGCGGAGTCGATATAGCCATGTCCGTCTGGGGGCCACTATGTTGAAATCAACTTTCCGTGGGCCCCAAATAACTTACATACACGAATGATACATGCAACGACGTATATAAGACCATATTAAGTTGGACCTACAATGGGTCAACATCGGAAAAAATATTTTTAACCCGAATTTTTTTTTCACCAAAATTTTTTTCACAAAATATTAAAAAAAATAAATTTAAAAACTAAAAAAAAAAATTTTAAAATTAAAAAAAAAATATAAATTTAAAAAAGAAAATTTAAAATTTAAAAAAACAATTTCGAAAAAACAACTGGAAAAAAATTTAAATTTTGTTTACCTAAAAATATTTAAAATTTTTATTTTTTGAAGGGTATATAAGATTCGGCACAGCCGAATATACCTCTCTTACTTGTTAAACCTGTATTGGCTTTAACTTTTCGTACCAAATAGTCCGAGTACTGAGCTAATCGGATTGCTTTCCTACCGGATGTGATGGGAGCTAATTTGAAAATGTTTTCTATTTATTGGCTTTAGAAACATCATGGAATGGTCCACAATGAACCAGTTTTCTATCAACGGACAAGTTCTAACGATACTGTTTAATAACATTGAAATCAGCTTGACGGTAGACCTTTGATTGTTTGGCCAACTTTATGTAGGACCAAGTTGGGTTTTGTTGAAAATATTTAATAATTTTAGTACGCACTTTTTTTCTCGTCACTCATTTTAATCAGATTAACAATAAATGAACATAATTGACATTAAACATAATAAATGAAATGTTTTACAAAGGAAAATTGATAAAAAAAAAAATCAAATAATACTTGGGTTAACAGTTTTAATGAAAAACGTGTGATAAGGTTTTCTCGATCTCAGTCCTTATTATCTAAAACTGGCTGATGCAAGATCTGAGGACAATCGGATAATGAGAACACGTGCCAGAAATCAATTTAATGTTGTATAATTGGGTATTTTTTGTTTGATTTATACCAAAAAATGTATGCTTTGGTAATTTCCTATTTAAGGAAAACAAACTTTTTGGTATTTTTTTTTTAAATTTTAGTAATTTAAACAATATTTTAAATGCAAATCATTATTTATTTGTAACACTAAACTACTTTGATTTTTTTTTTACTTTTAATTTTGTATGCTTAGGTTTTTTCATTTGCAATTCTTTTATTGTTCATTTACTAAATAATAGTAGTAGGGTTTATAAAAAAAAAGTCTGCAATGCATTTGCGAAAGACAAGAAAAAAATACATACGCCAAAAGAAAACCTATTGTCTGCATTCATTCATTCAACGTTTCACAGTAAGTAACTACGAGTATTTCATTCATAAAATTTACAAAATCTTTAATGAATTACAGCTGTTGTTCAACGAATGTATAATTGAATGAATGAAAAAAACTATTATTTTGTTTTCCACATCGTATTCGTATACATACTTATGTTGAATGTTGAATGTATAGATGTGGGTGATTGCATGTTTGTAGGTAGCAAAGGCTGCTTTATAGCATGCAACATGAATGAAAAACACACTGTGCACACAAACAAACAGATGCGGTCAAAAAAATACTATTGTTTTCAATGGCAACTGCTTGCTATAGAAGCAGCTGCGCTGGACGAAACATGCAGTATGCTGTTTCTAACGATATAATTTATACCACATTAAACATATTTAATTAATTGCGAATGGTAAATGTTTGTCGATAAAGCAGCATATTTAATATTAATCTGCTGCTCAAATTACTGTTTAATTTGTGCAATTATTAGAAAAGAAAAAAAGTTTTGCTTATAAAAAAAAGTGAAAACATTTGTTCTTCACAAAACTTGTCCAGTGGTGAGTGGGTAATCAAAACTCGAGATATTACTGTATCACTGATATACTCACATACATAGTATATTGTATAGATTTATGGTACTTAACATACAAACTACTAAAGTTGATGGGAACCAAAAAAATAAAATAAATAAAAAATAAAACACTTAATTTAGTAAAAGTATCTATTTGCACCACCTACCTATTATAAAATTCTTTGTATCAAATTATGAATGAACAAAAAACAAACTCCTACTAACCGGTAGTATTATACCATATTTGTATAACAAGTTACCATAAAAGATTGTACCTCAACTATTTCTTAATAAAACGTTTGTACGTCACATATGGCTGAATATATTTGAATATAAATATGTATGTATAAATATATTGTAGATATGAGTATATGTACATATGTGTATGTATTTAAGTAAACGAATATATATAACAGCTATATAGTATCAGCTTTCTTAATGCTAATGCAAGACCGTCACAACTCAAAATCTTAAATTATTGAAGTATTAGTACCAAAAACAACTAACTGAACACGAATATTCTGTTATTTCAGCAGTTAGTGTGTATTTCCCCATTGTAACCGTTTTGGATGTAACATAATTTAATGTAATTTCACTCCAAATATAGCTAGTATATATCGTAAAGATATGTTAAATATCAGCTGACTTTTTTAGTTATGTTGTTTAAAGTGTCTTGAATGTTGTCTGTTTTTTGTGATATTTTCACGTCTAAATGACCACGCAAAATTTTATCACCGCTGGCAGTGATGCCAGGAGATTTTTTCAGTAATCCATACGCACATGAAAAAAAATCCCTTTTTTTCCTACACAAAATCCGCTTATGTGCTGTATTTCTATAGCGAACGAGTGCTTTGAGTAGACGTTTTACATGTATTTTGTTTTTGTTACAATAACAAAACACATGTTAATTTTCCACTCAAAGTACTCGCTCGCTATAGAAAAACAGCACATTAATCGGATTTTGAAAACATTGTTTTTTCCGGGACTTGTTTGTCAAAAACTGAATCCATTGTTTAGATTTTTGTTTTTGAAATATTTGTTTGTGCATTTTTACTTTAAAGTCGTCATCTTTGACCGGCTCCAGCCATTAGCTTCTCATCTCTCAACAAACTTGAGCTGTATTTCTTTGCTTTGTTTTCATTATTATCAGAAGACGAATCGAAAATTTTTTCTAAAATTAGTTATGTTTTAATTCATAATGTTTTAGTGTTATTTATTACTTGGTTTTGTGTAAAAAAAATGCACAAAACCAAACAAGTATCTACTTTAGAGTGGTCAAATATTCGACATAATCTAAAAACCGGTTTTCGAATAATTCGAAAAAGCATAATTTTTAAAAACCGGTTTTCGGTTTTTTTTTATCAAAAACCGGTTCGAATAAGCGGTTTTTAGCCTTTTTTGTCAATTGGCTTGTAATTTCTACATTTTTCATTTGCGACCCCACAAAGTATATATATTCTGGATCGTTATAGATAGCGAAGTCGATATTGCCATGTCCGTCTGGGGGCCACTATGTTGAAATTAACTTTCCGTGGGCCCCAAATAACTTACATACGTGATTCATACATCAATATATCGGGAATTCTTCCGGCTCGATTCGAATCGAGAAAATCGGTCCACAAATGGCTGAGATATAAGGAAAAAACCAGGACAACCTCGATTTTTTACCTATTTTTGACCCATATCTGGATTACTAAATCATTAATATAGACAATAGATATCTAATGATAGATATTTCAAAGACCTGTGCAATGACATATATGTATAAGGCCATAGTAAGTTGGACCTTACAAGGGGTCAAAATCGGAAAAATATTTTTTGGAATTTTTTTGTCCGAAATTATTTTTCCCCAAAAAAGATTTTTTAAAAATAAAAAATTAAAAAAAACTTTTAAAAAAAAAAAATAAAAAAGGATAATTTGGTGAAGGGTATATAAGATTCGACATAGCCGAATATAGCTCTCTTACTTGTTGTATTAAAATTATTAAAAATAATCACATAAAATCTTAATTTCATTTTAATCAATAATTTTTGCTTTATATTTCAATAATGAAAATAATAAAAGAATTTCACTTTCAAGCGTGTAAATTTTATATTTTTTCAATGAAATTCGACAATCGCTAACGTGAACAATTTCACTAACATGAACTGCCCTAGTTTTAATTAGTTCACGTTACCGCGAGTGCACTGTAGTTTAAAAGCGGTGTCATATTATAACTTACTTCATATTATACCAGATTTATGAGTTTCTAATGATACATTTAGACAAATTTTATATTTTTTAATTCTATAATTGGAAAATACATAGTTTTAAATTGCAATTGCAAAAAAATCCCTACAATTCGACAAAAGTAAGAAATCTTTTCCTTTTTCCCTACATGCGAAATTTTGGAAAAAAATCCCTACAAAAAGGGAAAATTCCCTACACTTGGCATCACTGCCGCATGCTGATCTTGTATTATCAGATTTAAACAGTATTAATACTTTCTAGATTTTGAATGAATTTCACGAAATTCGTTCTTGCATGAAGGAATCTTAAATTTTAAAAAATTCCCCATTTTACTTGCTCCTCATGTCTTTTTCGTACATCAAATGAGATAGTCATATCATAGGTCAAATTACAGTTTAAATTGAGCAACAAAACCCATGGTAGGTTGTCAATTCGAAACAGTTAAAAGGTAATTGGATTATTTCGGTAGCGATAATTTAAAAATGCGGGATTTTTTAAAATATTTAACTTTTATTTTGAAACATTTGTACAATATAAATTTATATAAAGTATTGACCATTGTTAGCTATGACCTTTTACCATCTTTCGGGCAACGTATGGATTCCGCGCCAAAAGAATTGCTCATTGTTTGAGGCCCACAACGAATCAAGCCAATTTCGCATACTCTGTTCTGAAATAAACGTATCTCAGAGAGAGCGTTCTGCATCGATCGAAACAAATAGTAGTCGGGCGGGGCAAGGTCTGGACTATTAGGTGGGTGAGGCAAAACTTACCAACCACTTCTTTCTAAATAGTTTGTAACAGGTATTACAATGTGTGAAGTAGTGATGTCATAATGGAATATTACGGTTTCATGTCTGGCCGCATTTTCTGGGCGTTTTTCGGACAATTCACCCTTCAAATGAATCAGGTTCTCTGTGCTGATCTGATGGTTTCGGCCCCCCCAAATGCAGATCATTACCAAGCCCTAGGGAGTTTTGGCTTTGGTGTCGATTCGGCTGGTTGGACGGGATTTACATACAATCCCTTACGCTTCGGGTTGTCGCCCGTTGAAACCGATGAAACAATTTCCCCTAAGCTTCGGTGAGCAATTAAGGTTCAATCACATTTTCGACATGAAATCCACACTATACGGTTCCTTTTTGTGGATACAATGGTTTCAGGATTTTCTTTTAAATTTAGCATAACCCAATCGCAAAAGTTTCGGCGCTCTTGTAGCCCAAGATCTATACGTAAAATGTAGACTGCCATATTGCCAATTTGATTGAATTATTTTGAATTAAAGCACATACAGCTGTAATATTTTCGGTACTTCGAGAGACAGTTCAATCGAATTTATCGATTTAAAAACGAAATTGTTACTCGGATTCGGTTTACAGATCAGCGAGTTTGTCTGGTTGAACCCTTAAGCACTGCAACAGTGCTACTGCTGACTTTTTGACATTGAATGTCAAATCATAAAAAAAGATTAACAAAAATAAAACATAAATTTATTGTTGAAAACCCTTTAGATAGTTTTTGTTTCAAAATACACATACAGCCCAATTATGAATAAAAAATTCCGCGGGAGTTTGTTCCCCGGGAGTTTTTTTGTCATTGAATTTGAATAGGAAAAATGAGAACAGGGAAAAAACTTCCGCGGAATTTTTATTCATAATTGGGCTGATAGTTTCAAAATATATCGAATGACTATATTCAAAACGATCTTTGCTCTGGAGAGCAACAAATTTTATTTCGCTTATTTTTAATTCATACTGAATTCTTTATATTTACTCAGTCCGCTACTAAATTATATATATCATCACCTAAAATGCAAAATAAAACGTAAAATCACTTTTCATAAGTTTATAGGAGAAGTAAAAAACGATATAAAATGAAAGAAATAGAGAAATTACAAAATTGTCAAAAATATGTATGTTTTTTTTTCTGAAACGTATACCACAAATGGTCTTGTTTGTTGAATAGCTCATTTTAATGTAAATCTAAGATAGATGGTATTGAATATAGTTTCTCGATATAAGATTTGACACAGGCGAATACTTGTTTTTTATCATGTAAACAATTTTTTACTTTGTATGCTTAGGTTTTTTCGTATATTTTGTATTAAATATATATTTCTGCAAATTTTATAGAAAGAAAGCACAAAATAACTAAAAAATACCCCTTCTATAAGACTCTTCCCCTAAGCAATTGGTCATTACTATCTTTATAGAAAGCTACATTCCGATTTTGCATGAACAGCTTGTTTTTTAACATTTCTCTCATTCATTCATTCATATGTATAAATATTTATAACTATGAACGTATGAATGTATGTATGGATGGATGTATGTGTTCATAGTACCAAATGTATGTCTGTGTATATGAATCAGTGAATGAATGAGTAAAACGTACACATTTATGAATGAAATTAAGTGTTCAGCACTGTTGACGGACGGTTTTGCCATTATTATATGCATTATTCATATATAGTGACATACAAACATGTATTGTACTCGTATATTTTTTATTTGGTATTGAATGAAAATAAAATGAATTTAAATACGCTTAATCCCCCCAAGTTGTTTGACAACCCTTTCATGATCAATTTAATTTTTGTCGCTAAAAAATATTTTAGCTTTTGAAACTATTTTTTTTTTACTTATGAGAAATAATGGGTGCTTTTTAAGCCAGATAGAACTTACCAAAGGGTTAACTGTCAAACGAACTGTTATAATGCGCTCACTTTTCAACATTTATGACCAGTATACAAATCATAATAAATAGATTGGCGAAATTTACTTTGAAAATCAGTTATCGATTCGCCAAAGTTATAGACCACTGTTTTATCGCAAACTAGTGTTCAACGATGATGCTAATTTTTGGCTCAACGGGTTTGTTAATAAACTAAATTGCCGCATATGGCGTGAGACCAATCCAAAACAGACCCATCAGACACCATTTCATCCAGAAAAATTCACCTTTTGGTGCTGTTGGTGGTGGCATCATCGGTCCTTATTTCTTCAAAAATTAAAACGGAGCTTGCGTTACGTTTAATGGAGATCGATACCGCACCATGATCAATGACTTTTTGTTTGAAAATATGGATGACATTGATTCGGGCGAGATGAGATTTCAACAGGATGGCGCTACACGTGACCGCAACCATCGATTTATTGAAATCAAAATAAATATTTCGAGAAATGGACCTGTCAATTCCGTTTGTAATTTCTAAATTTTTTCATTTCCGTCCCCACAAAGTATATACTTATATTCTGGATCGTTATAGATAACGGAGTCGATATAGCCCCCAAATAGCTTACATACATGATTCATAGATCAATATATCCGCTATAGACCCGGCTCGGTTGCTATTTAAAATCGAGAAAATCGGCCCACTAATGGCTGAGGTATAAGGAAAAAAAACAGGACATCCTCGATTTTTTACCAATTTTTGATCATTAATATAGACAATATGGATATCTAATGATAGACATTTCAAAGTCATTTACAACGACGTATATAAGACCATAAGTTGGACCTACTTGGGTCAAAATCGGGAAAAAAAATTTTTGGAAAATTTTGAAAATTTTTAAAAAAAAATTAGAAAAAAACATTTAAAATTTTTTTTTTAAATAAAAAAAAGCAACATAACTAGAAAAACTATTTTCGAAAAAAAATATTTTTAAATTTTGTTTACCTAAAAATATTTAAAATTTTTATTTTAAAGGATAATTTGGATTCGGCATAGCCGAATATAGCTCTCTTACTTGTTTTTAAATGGCAATGTTTTCAGTTGCTATTCTATTTTGGAATCAAGTGTTCTTATGTTTCCCCTAAAAGCTTTATTTGCTTGTACTATCAATGTACGATACGTCGTACTATTACTAAAAATAATAAAAAAAAGTGAAATAAAAAAAAAAATCAACAGGAAGAATTGCTTCCGTTGCGAAATGTTGTTTTGTACATTGAAGTTGCTTTTTTCGGTCTAAATCAAGATCGTCGATGTTGTCTTCTTTAATGTTTGCATATTTTCCCCCTCGTGCTTATTTTGTTTTTTTTTATATTTTTTGTTTTATCATTCTACATACATACTGTATACATATATGGGTACAGTGAGAAAGTGTTTAAAATAATAACTGGTAACGATTTAGCAGTCGAACTTGTCCATTTGTTCTGACACACCGAAATGTTGTTGTTTAATTGGAAAGTATTGCGGATATCCGCAGTTTTACAATATTGGGATAAAATTAATTTTCAATTGATAATTAATTTCAATAAAAGGTCTGGCCTTTTTGCTGTATTTATATTTATTTATTTATACGTCTTTTAGTGGTTCTTTTTTGTATGACACATTCTAATAGTTGTTTAAGTTTGCTGGTGGTATCGATGAAATTAGGAAAATAAAATGTCAATGTACTGAGAAAATGTATTGAGTAGTTTAGACATTATGTGAAATAGTATCCAGCCCCCCAATAGGTATTTTATTTATATTGTATATATTATCTGTATGTAATTATAGTTGTTACATGGGTCCATATGTCTATATGTGATCATTTCTATCGTTGTACACATGTTTACTTACCCCCACTGTTGTCAAGTGGATAATAGTGTGAGTGACGGTGACGGTGCTGATACTATTTGTGTCAATTAAGTTAATTGTTTATTGTACAGTCTGTATTTAGAATTGTTTAAAACAACAAAATTGTATTTCTTTATTTCTTTTTAGTACGCAGCCATTCGCATTGGTCCAGTTGTGAAGCGTGATGTCATGAAGGCATCAACTATGTTGGAACATGAAGCTACGTAAGTACATTTGTATAATAAATAAAATAAATTATTTATTGACAGCCGATAGATATTTTTCTCTTTTGATATATTTATGATCAAAATTTAAGCAATATGAACATTAGACCGTACCTCAAAAACTAAATTCGCCGTGTTTTTGTCTCGGGACAAAAGTTTAATGATTTCTTGCGAGCTTTAATTTTTTGACATTAGGGTGGTAGGAACACAGATCTGGTAGATAAATAGTAAAACGGGATACTTGAGGTCAATGGCCCTTAGAGAAAAATATCTGTCTTTTGTCTCGAGACAAAAACATTGATATACATATTATACTTTAAGATCCGACTGTAAATGCCAAAGTTATAACGAAAAATGTACATTCGGCAAAAAATATAGGATATAGGTTATGGTGGCCCTTAATAAACTAAAGTTGGATTTTTACCAGTCTCACTGGTGAACATTGGTAAAAAAATCAACCTGAAAAAATTTTAGGTAAATCGGTTTGGGTTAAGACGTGCCGTTCCGCAAGCCCTCTGAAGTTTTGAGATGCATTTACAAGGGAAAAAATTGCAATTTTTTCAGTTTTTGTAAACATTTTGTCATTAAAAAATTAATTTTGCAATTTAATTTAAAAAAATAGAAATATGAATTACGTACATCTAATGAGACATAAAAAACAGAAATTAGTCAAAAAATGTTAAAGTTATTAAAAATTCACCAGACCATTAACGTGACTCAGGCCACTAGAACACGAAATTTAGGATCAAAATTAAAATATTTTTAAAAATATTAAAATAAAAGCTCATTTTTACTTAAAAGATATCCATATTTACTTGTATAGGATACCGTTAACCTATTTGCAGGTATGACTAAAAAAATAAAATTTCTTTAACGGCAGTTTCAAAACTCCATTTTCAATTTTTTAAAAATTTTGTTAAACAAATTTCAGAATTTTTTGACCATCTCATTGGGATTTATTGAGAATATAATAAGGAATAAAAATATGAAAATATCTCTGATAGTATTTCCGTACCTGCGATTTAAATTTTGAAATTTTCGAGAAAAACAAATTATTTGGCCATATTTTATAGTCCAGATAATTCTAAATATACTCTGAAAGCTTTACTAAAATTGGAAAACATTAAATCTTAAATCAAGAAGGTCAAAGGTCAATTTTTTCAATATTTGGAATTTCTAATTTAAATATAGCGAAATGTTATTTATTTTTGGGCCGATTTTGATGAAACTTGAGAAAAATTTAATACTAGACTTTAGTATTTATGGAAAATTAACCCTTAATGGCACTGGAAATTAACCCTTAATGGCACTTGGGGCTAAAATAACACACAATGCGGCACGTGATGAGGTCCCATCTATAACAGAAATATCTAGAGCCACCGTTTTACTTTCGGCGAAACGGTAAATGGAACGACACCATTTTTGCGATATGAACAGCAGAGCGCCCTCTACGAAAGCCATACTGGTTGCATGGTTGCTGGTTAAGTAAATTGTTGGACCCCAAATATTTAACCAGAACCAGGTAGTTTACCATACTCTCCATAACTTTGCAAAGTGCTCCTTTTAGGAATTGATATGCTGAAAAGGTAAATAATGGACGAACTAACACCGAAGAGCACTGCTTCTAGACCAGCGCATAGTCAATAATACTCTTTCGAATTCCGGCAAGTAAGAATTACTTGCGAATAATTCAGCTAAAAGGTTAGCTTTATCAGTGGGTCAGTCATCCTTTAGTCTTTTAACGAATGACCAAAAGTTTTTACTACCCAGAGGAGCAGTCAAATCTTTAGTACGAAGGTGATGCTAGCAATCTCATTGGAGGCAATCATTGGTATACAAATTTAAGTTTATTGTACTCAGTGCAACAAAATATTGACCATTTTTGATGTAGTTGAGGCTTTTCCACAAACAAAATTAATATAACTTTTTTATTTATATTAAATTTGAAAACTGAAAAGTTTTGTTTATTTAGTTTTCATCAGATTCAGATGGTGTGTCAAAATACATAGTTTTTTATATGTAAATACTAAAAACACTGACAAATATGAATCAATACCTTTTGTAATTTAATATTCCCGTGCCACATTAATATAACAAACACATTGCATTTTAAATTTTATAAAATACACGGTTTGTGATATTGCTTAATACATATATTATTATTATTATTATATTATACAAAGATTGATTAAATGCGATAGTACAGACATCTAGCAGCACTAATGATGGTAGTTGAACCATATTTGGTTTATTTTTTTTTTTTCAATTTAAATTTTAATATTTTCCACTCACAAAATAAATTTTGTATAAATACACGCACAAACAAAATTCTACACGAAAACATGAATGAACAAAAAAAATAAAAATAAAAAAACAATGGTAGTAAATAACAATTTAAATAATATTGAATATCCGATGTTGAATAAATTAATAGCCATCATTAACATCATCATCAACATTAACTTTTCCTTATGAAAATATCATCATGATCACCATGCCAACGACGATAAAACTTGTTTGAATGAGCAAGAGTCTGAATGAATCAATGACAATCTCAATATCTGGCTGTCTGAGCGTAGTACATACAGTGGCAGATAAAACAGATGAAATAAATTTGATAGAATAACACATGACTAGGTATTTCTTGTGGAATTGCGTATGCCAATCATGATGGTAATAAGGGGCTACTTATGTAGAACTTGATTGTGATAGTAGGGAAGATCTCTGCAAGGTTTTTCTATGTGAAGCTCTTAACAGATGAATTTATTAGGTTTTTTACTAAAAGTTCTTCTCTACACATTTGTCGTTCACTGTATATTCGCACGATTGTGATACGCATGTCTGAATGACTGAGATATAGACAGACAGACGTCAGCAGCATATTCAACTAACTCCACATGCAAGATTCTGGAATTTATTATGCCATTATTTTGTCTTTTTTTAAATGGGTAGTTTCCTGTGTAATGTGCGATCATCGGGCGAATTACTCACTTGTAAAAAGTGAGTGAGAATGCACAGACATACATACAAACATACATATGTTGTATATCATACTAACGCAGCTGTTGTCAACTAATTAGAAATGCTAACCTCTTTGTATTAGTCACACAAGCTGTACAGCCTTTTCAATAGAAACCGAAATGAATAATTTCAATACAATCAATTAAATTATTGTATATTGCAAAAGCAATTTTAGTTAGAATTTAGTTTTTTAAAACCAATATACATATACCACGATTGACTAATGTTACCATTAACTTAACGTTATCCCTAAAATATCGAAATAATAAAAATTTCTGTTAACGTTTTAACCGTTTTGAGTCTTGCATAAATCATATAAGATGCTTTCAATCATTTTATATTGCATTGTTTCTAAGTAGTTGATATCAGCTTCATATTTTTTCAGTTTCAATCTGTACATATGGTTTGTGGTAATGCATTAGGGGCATAACCAAATTGTTGGCAGAAAAATATGAAACTGAATGATCGATGCTGCTTTTAAAAGATCTCGTTCCTCTGGAACAATTGTTGAAAAATTGCTAAAACAAAAGAGTAAGACATTGTATTGCAATCAGAGCTTCAAATTATTTAATTCAATTTGATCTTAATTCACTGAAATATTCATTCTAAATTAAAAATTTTAACAATTTATTCCGTAAATCCATTCCAAATAAACTGATGCAGCTGAAGAGCATCCGATTGGGAGCAAACGCGTCCCAAGTGATCATTCAAAATTAAAACCACTGAGTCATGTGAGATGCCTATGGCTTCAACAATCTCTCGCACTTTCAATCTCCGATCGCAAAGTGGGGCAGAATCAAAATTTTTTGGAAATAAATCTGGTATTTCTAAACGGCTGGTCCGATAAAACGGCTGGTCCGGGATAAAATTTGACGTGGGCGTAGGGGTCTCAAAGTAGGGTACCTTCGACATGTAAAATTGTTTAACACGTGCAATTTTTTTGTTTCCTATTCGATTTCAAAGATTTTTATGTTTATATTTTAGCGCTCGGATAGGTCTTGAAAATACATGCTTGCGTGTGCTATTTATCTCTTCTAATTTTCGAGTTATAGGCATTTAAAAATTTAAATTTTAAAATTTGCCACGCCTTGGCCCGCTTTTTTAAAAATATAGGACGTAATTTCGGACCAATAATATACAAAAGATTTGAGGTCAATATCTATTATGGATCAAAAAATAAACGATTTTCAATTTAAATATTCAAAAAATAGTTGATTTTCGCTGTTTTTTGGGCGAAAAGGTGACATAACTCCTTTTTAATTAAAAATAACTTTCTTTAACAACATATAAAAATTATATGTTACCTGAAAGATATCTTTACGGAGAACATTTTGATATAAAAAACATGTCATATTCTTCGAATATGTCGCACCTACGCCCTTCGGAAGGAAGTTGACCTATTTTTTTTATCAAAAATTCAACTTTGGTCCACATGTTCTAAAATCCCAAAGCTGGGATCAGAAAACAAAAAGCAGCTTTGTGTTCCCTATTTATCGCCAAAGTATTTTCCCAGCCCCGAAGGAAATGTGGACTCTATAGGCAAAATTGTAAAAAATACCATTTTTGGGATTTTCGCTCCAATTTTTAGGAATTGCGGGATTGCCTTTGACCTTTTGACAAGTTTTTTACACCTTGTTATTTAGAATGACAAACTTAAAAAACATTGAAAATTTCATTAAGTTTCGTTAATAAATAAAGATTTTAATACATAAACTAAAA
This sequence comes from Calliphora vicina, assembly GCF_958450345.1. Lineage (NCBI taxonomy): Eukaryota > Metazoa > Arthropoda > Insecta > Diptera > Calliphoridae > Calliphora > Calliphora vicina. The sequence continues at coordinate 7,134,289 of NC_088782.1, read as the reverse complement.
CTAAAATTTATATCAAAATTTTAATAGGATTGCAAATATTAGGAACAATTTGATCCACATTTATTCCGAGCTATATTTTTTTGTTTAGATAAGTTAATTTTTGGTCTTACAAAAAAAATTTCAAGTCAATATCTCAATTAGATTAAAAAATATGCCACTTTAAAACTCCTTTTTTTTGAAGACCTAGCCGAGCGCTTTTCAAAAATATAAAAATATGTGAAATCAGATAGGAAACAAAAAAATGCCACGAGTTTAAAAATTTTACATGTCGAACGTACCCTACTTTGAGCCCCCATATCGACACCTCTGGAGCATTTGTGTGGCCCATTTTAATAACTTAAACGAATGCTCCTTGGCTACGCCCACGGATAATTTTATCCCGATCGGACCAGCCGTTTAGAAATGTCAGATTTATTTCCTACAAATTTCGATTCTGCCCCACTGTGGATCGGCCAACACCATATCGTGGATTTGTTCAATTCAACCGAAAGGGTGTAGATACCTCAACTGGGCGTCCAGAACGTAATCCAGTAAATCACTTTTTTACCATTATATATCAAGCTTAGTCTTTATTGATAACAAATAGGATGTTACAACGATGCCGCATCAGTTCCGAAGTTTTTATACCCTTCATTATGAGTGGCAATGGTAATATAAGTTTGTAATTTCTACATTTTTCATTTGCCAGCCCATGATTCATAAATCAATATATCGGGAATTCTCCCGGCTCGGTTGCTATTTCAAATCGAGACAATCGGGCAACAAATGCCTGAGATATAAGGAAAAAACCAGGTCAACCTCGATTACCTATTTTGGATCTATATCTGGATTACTAAGTCATTAATATAGACAATATGGATATTCAATAATAGATATTTCAAAACATTTGCAACGGCGTATATAATGCCAAAGTAAGTCGGACCTACAATGGATCAAAATCGGGAAAAATATTTTTTAACCCGAATTTTTTTTTCACCAAAAAAATGTTTTTGTTATTCAATTTTTTCACTAATATAAACAAATTTAAAACAATTTTTTTTTGCTAATAAATTATGAATTAAATTTTGTTTACCTAAAAATTTTTAAAATTTGTATTTTAAAGTATAATTTGGTTAAGGGTATATAAGATTCGGCACAGCCGAATATAGCTCAATAAATGTATTGCATTTAATTCAAGATTAATGCAAATTTGAATTATTTATTTTTAAGATTTGATCTGATAATCTATTATATTGTTTTCTACGATTTCTTTAAATCTCTAGATTTGCTACTATTTTGGCGTTTGATGTTAAGGTGGAGAAGGAGGCACAAGAAATGGCTGATTCAGTAGGCGTCAAAATATTCCAGGCCGACATTATTTATCATTTGTTTGATAAATTTATGGCTTTCCGTGAAGAATTGAAACAGAAAAAGCGCGAAGAGTTCCGCTCAATAGCAGTCTTCCCATGCAAACTTAAGGTGAGTTAAAGAATTATTTATATAGCCCAATTATGAATAAAAAATTCCCCGGAAGTTTGTTCCCTGGGAGTTTTTTCCCATTGAATTTGAATAGGAAAAATGAGAAAAGGGAAACAACTCTCGGGGAATTTTTATTCATAATTGGGCTGATATTAAATACTTTTAATTGTTGTTCTGGCTGAAAGTTCTTTTAGAATATTATGGTCACTATAATATGTTTAAGTTACCATTCATATGATTGTACAAACATATATATGATTGTAGTAATTAAGTATATGTTTGTCGCAACCGTTTATATGATGAAGTGTTATACCATATTGCGTTGTTCTCGGATTATGGTTATCATTATGCAAAAGCATTATTTTCTTCATCTTGGACTTGCTCAAGAACCTACTAAGTAAATTGTTTTAAGTTGTTTAAAAGGAAAAACTTGCAAATACTAGTAAATACGAGTATTCCATGTACATAATATGTATGTATGTATATGTATTTTATATAAACCAGATAAAACGCAACTGAGTATTTTCAATGTATATATTTAGTATGTATTTGTTACCAATTCTATTTCCATTGAGATGTGAATGAAACATTCTTTTGTGGTTGCTGCTGTTGAGCAACATGTTTTCGATCAAGTTTAGTTTTCTTCTTTTTGTTTCTTATAAAGAAGAATGAGGATACTCGCACTGTAATTGCGTTCTACAGGCGGATGTCAGCATTTATAGTAGACGGTTGTTGTTATAGTTATTGTTGTAGTTGTCGTTGTTGTTGTTGTGAGCGTACAGGTGTAAAATGCAATCAACCGGATGAAGATACATTTATAACCCTAGAAGCATGTCAGAAATTGTGTGAAGTAATTGTATTAGCTGAAGTTGGAGTTGGAGCATCGGATGAAATAAGTAGTTTCAATTAAGATAATTATTCTGTTGCTGACTTAATGTATGTATGTATGGATGGATGTATCTATGTTTCAATGGTGCATGACTAATGGCTATTGTGCCGGCATCAACATCGATCACAACCTTACAGAAATATTGAGAATTTTCTTAACTGCCATTTAATGATAAACGTATTCTTTGAAATAAATTTATTTAAAAGAAAAGCTAAAATTTTTCATTATATAGTAGTTTTACAGGTTTATTTTAATCACAACAGATACATTGTATAAATTAGCTTAAATGCAATGCTAAAGTAATAAATCCATACTAAGAAGTTCTTAGGTTCCTTAAGATTCAAAATGCTTGTTCATATCGACCAGAAATGCAGTAATTTAGTTCTTCTTCCTTAAGTTGACTACCGTTACCCCTAAAATACCTCTTCAGCCGTAGCCGAAATAATCGAAAATAACGTTAGCTCTAAAATACCGTAACTTTTATTTTATGTGCTTAAATATGTGGGATTTTTTTTTAATTTTTAAGCTTTTATTTAGAAACATTTGTACAATACAAATATATTCAAAGTATTGGCCCTTGTTAGCTATGACATTTTCTTATCTTTTTGGCAACATATGGATTCTGAGCCAAAAGAACTGATCATCTTTTGAGGCCAAGAACGAATCAAGCAAAGCGTATCCCAGAGAGAGCGTTCAGCATCGATCGAAACAAATAGAAGCCGGACGGCGCAAGGTCTCCATTATAAGGCGGGTGAGAGGAAACTTCCCAACCATTTCATTATAAATAGTTTTTAACAGGTATTGCAACATGTGGCCGGGCGTTGTCATGATGGAATATTATGGTTTCATGCCTGGTCGTATATTCTGGACGTTTTTTGGCAAATGCTCGCTTCAAACGAATCAGTTGTGGGATTTGGTCAGACAAGATTTCAGCAGTTTATAATAGATAGGACCCTGTTGGACGCACCAAAAATAGAGCATAGAGTTAGCGCAATGGATACTTGGCTTTGGTATCGGTTCGGCTGGGCTTCACATACGGTTCGGATCCATTTTTCATCGCTAGTAATGAATCGGTGCAAAAATGATTTTCTTTTACTGCGTTCAAGCATCATTTCGGACATGCAAAATCGTCTTCAAAGGTCTCTCGGCTTCAATTCGTATGGTATCCAATTTCCCTGGTTTTGGATGAATCCTGCTGCTCGCAAACGTTTTGAAGCTCTAGTTGAGTTTTACGACAATCTTCATGGAGTAATGGCTCTAATTCTTGGTCGTCAAACATTTTTGGCTGGTCTGGGCGAACTTTGTCTTCCGTGTCAAAATCACCACTTCTGAACCGCACAAACCATCTCTCGCACGTTGAAACCGATGGAACACATTCATCATAAGCTTTGGTGAGTAATCGGTGTGCTTCAGCGGTATGTTATTCAATCCGCCCCATTGAAAGATATTGGGATCTTGCGAAAAGCGAAGTGAAGAACACATGACTTGAAATAAAAAGGATGAATACCGATTCAAAACGGTAACGCTAATTTGGATTATTTCGGTTTTAAATTCTGTATATTTCAATAAAACTGTGTTATTGAAATCAAACATTTTTATTTTAATAATTTATTATTATTTAAAATATAGCGGCAACGGTATTTACGATTATAGCGGTAGTGGTATTTTTGCGGTAACGGTAATTGTAGTTATTTCGGTAGAGGTAACTTTTTCGGTAACGGTAGTTGTGCTGATTATTATAGATTATTTTTAGGGTAACAATAAGATGGTATTAAGTTACAATAAATATTATAAGTGAATATTATTGAGAGTCACTGTACGTACGAACGTCTATGTTAACATAGTAGTATGTGGTGGGTAGTTTGAATTTCTTTCTTTCAAAACAAGAATTCGTAGACGTTGTTGAACGGAAATTGAGTTGCAATTAACATGATAAACAGTGTATGTGGCTGGGTTTAAATGCTTAATAAAAGATATGGTCATAAGATTGTTATGAAAGTCACTACACCTGTAAGACAGTGGGACCGTTTAAGTCTAGATATAAATGGTATACAACAGCTACATATGTATATAATTTAATTTCTATATCTTTTTGTTTTATTACAGATACTGCCACAATTTATATTCAACAGTCGTGATCCCATTGTTATGGGCGTAATGGTGGAAGCTGGCATTGTTAAAGTCGGAACACCGATTTGTGTGCCCAGCAAGGAGGTAAGTGCAAATTTGTTTCTTCTATTTTTCTTTTTAACATTAGATTACATAGTTACGTCAAAACCAAACTAGACATTTAAACAATTGTGGACATTCATTGCAAGTAAATGAATGAATGTCTTTGTAGTGTTTGCTGGCTGGTAGTAAGTGTAAGTAAATAAATAAATATAAATAAAAAAAACCTACTAGACTTGATTGAAAAATAACACCCACCCTTCATTATTATATACGCCATGGTTTTCTTACATTCCATAACAATCTATCTATCTGTATGTCTGTCTGTATGATAATGTTAAACTGATAATTTATCATACTCCTTTCATTATATGTTGTTTAGAGCATGTTGTTGAAACTTTGTTGACTCAGGTGTGATAGATAGGTAGTTAGTTGGTTGGTGGTTCCACAACAAGAATTGTTTAATATGTAGCTTTTAATTATCGATATGTAGTGGCTTTACATATAGCGTAATACAATTTGTAGTCGTCATTAATGAAGAATGTTTTCATTTTCTGGGGGTAAATGTCAAAAAAAAAAAAACTTGTTACACTTGCGGGCATGTTTTTTGCTTTTCTTGTCCATAAAGACTCACTGTACCTCTGTGTGTGTGTGTGTTGACGTCTTGAATGAAATAAAATTGATTCATTCATACCACTATGTGTCAAATTTGTTTGCAACATCCTGCATAATGTTTAAAAATCTTAAACTCGTTTCGCTGCAACCCTTGAAAATACTTTTGTATTTCACCTTTTTGCATATATACACACGTAGTCACTTGTTTAGATATTCCTGATTTGGTTTAAACATTCTTCTTTTTAAATCGTCATGTTGAGAACATGTTTGTTTTTATTTTTTATTCGTTTGATACTTTTACTGTTGCCTTTCGTTATTATCATCCGGCAAAATCATCCATTGGTAATTATGACTTCCTCAATTACCCAAGAGTATGTTGTTGTTTCCCGTCCCTTTTTGCTAAAAACTATCATTACAGCAGAGTCTAATTATTGTGAATATCAGCACAAGGAATATATCAGATGGTCGACATTAAACGTAGAGAGGAAGAGTGTCATATATAAAAAATATCACATTTTCAGTAGAACAGTTCCTTCAGAAATACGGGCCAAATAGCTGAATATTTTGATACTTCTATGCGCAGATTGAAATTCAATGTCGACTGAAAATGTATAAAGTTTAGAACGTTTTTATAAAAACGTTGGTTCGTTGGTCTGCGTGGTAGCTCGCTCCACATAAGAATCAACTAGATTCCGTCTTGAAAAGACCACACCACTTAACTAGTTAAGTGAAAACTATATCAAATGTAGAATCTGATAACTAAGGAGTACTAAATTCAACCGGTAGCATTAAGGTATCCAATTAAATCGTACAATTTGATGTGCGATCTAATTGGATCTAGATAAATGAAGAGCCGAACTTTCACAGAGGAGATGAAACACAGTTTTCTCTTTTCCGCATTCTGTTGTATGGAAGTCCGAGTATACTTGTATGCTGGCCGATCGCCCTGTGATCATTTCCACTGCTATTAGCATTGAAATGTCCTTTCGGTACTCATTCAGGAGTTCGGTACTCCATTTCTTCGTGTATGCTGGCCAGAATTTTCTGGCTGTCTTACATGTTTCCAATTTGCGCCACCTATTGTCAACCGTCTGAAGGTAGTTTCTGAACATTTTGTTTTTAATGGACCCAGTCGCATTGCGACATCCAATTCGGAAGCTTCTCTTACCATAGTTCAGGGAACCAAACTAGAGTGATGTCAGGGACGCCAGATCCATTACCACACTCCATCTTTAAACCAATCATTTATGTCAAATCCATTAATTTTTGAACCTTCTGGGTCAAAATCCAGCAATTCTACTAAAGAAGTCAGACAGTAATTTTCACTAATGTTTTATTACTGACTCCATGTACATGTGCTCTTTGTTCATGTGAAAAGATATGTGAAGAATGGCAGACTTAAAGCATATAGCAGAAACAATGATAAAACAAAGAGTTTTCGGAAAAAGTTCATTAATTTGAATCAGAGTTGTATCTAAATTAAATGATTTAATTTAAAGTGTGTTGAAATTGTTCCTTGGGCGCAATGCAATCGTTGTTCGTCTTAACCTGACCCCATAGTTTCAGGCCTAATAAATACTGCTTCAGTTCTCTTAAAATTAAGTTTTATCATAAATTTCTTGTTTCCTTTCAATTTATCTTCATGTTCTTTGTGTTAAGTTCTCCTCTCTCTCTCTTGAGAAATTCTGAGTGTAAAGTTTTGTGGTTGATTGGTGGTTTGATACTTAAGAATTGCAAAATGTTTAGGTTTAAAATTCGTACTCTTATTTAGATCGTTTCCATGCTCTGTAAATTTGCTAAATAAAAACAACAACAACACAAATAAAAATTCAAGTGATTGCGCCTGTAGTTGAGTGGAAATAAATTGGGTTGTCATTGATCTGAAATTTGTCTCTAGAGAACCAGTTGGTGGCAGTTTTATGCCGGTATGGCCTGAAATGTTGCTGCTGCTTCCTATAGCGCAAACAGGCAAGAAACTATTAAACCCGTTGGGCATGTTTTGTTCTTTTTATTATTGTTATTTGAAATTTTAATTTAAACTCTTGTTGTTTGGTTATAACATGCAAGTAGGTATGTTTTAATTTCCTTTTCAGTAGCAACTACAAGAATCATCCTCAATTGCTTCGTTTTTTTTGCTGTTGCTGATGCGCTCCTTGTCGTTGAAGTTGGTAGTTCTAGCAACTTTAATTGTGTGAATGAATTTACGTGTTTGCGTAAATTACACTACTCTACAGCAATTAAAACTACTTTTGCAGTACATGGTATTTTTTTTTTTTTGAAATAAACATTGCAACGATGTATCCGAATCAAGTAAATCATCATTCTGTATCTTTTCAATAGATCATATCTTTTATATTTTGTTTGTTTTCAGTTATATGTATAAACAATTAAATTTTCTTAAAGATAATAAATCTAATGTAATTTATCATTCATTGGAATAAATCATTCCATTATATGTTCAAGGCCTTTCCTGGATTTCCATTACGGCTTGAAATTCTCCCTTTTACATTTTATCCTCATAAATTGTATATTTTGTCCAAACATTTTGTATCAAATTTGTAAATTCAAGAACAATTTTAGAAAATTTTTAATGCTCGTTTACTTATACCGGCAAAATTAACAAAATGTCCTAAGAACTTTCTCAAATGAAAATCTATTTGCCTTTGGGTCCAACGACAAAGAAATTTAATTATAAAAGAGCTCAGAGATATTTTTTTAGACCGATTGTGTTGTTTTAACTTGTCTGTGTCATTGAATTCCCTTTTCACAAAAACAAATATACTTTTACGGTCTGAAGTTCGGGGTAGTTTGGTCGATTTGTCGCACTTTCAAGAGTCATACTTTAATTATGTAAATTTGTGTGTTTATTGATTGTTTTCTGGAATTTTTTAGATTATTTTATCACAACTGCTTAAAGCACTATGTCAATGCTTTTTTTCACAGCTGAAGCATTTTAAATATTTTGTAGTTTAGTCCTTTGCCAGTCTGAAGATTTCGATAATGTTACCAAGAGGTATAGCATCAGATATTTAAAGCAGTTTCTTATCTGGCCTGTTCATTACTGTAGTAGTCTCAATACGCAGTGACCAATAATAGAGTAAATGACCGATACACTACTTTGCCTTGACAGTTATTCCTTACTCTGTCTGACTAAGGTTGATGGTGCCTAGCTAGATTTCGCCTGACGACGTATTGAGAACCTTAAGTCATATCCAATTATCATGTTTGCCTTCATTTAGAATCCGTCAGGGAAGTTATGTAATCAGAGCTTTGGTTTAGGAGCGAGGGATACAAATTCAGTATTCTTCCATGTCCATACGTTCTGGATCTCCAGTGCATATATTGAAGTTAGGGGCATAATAGTGTTCAGAGCTTCTACTGGTACAAGCTGATTTCTGAAATGAGTATTGAATAGAAAATCCAGAGATTGCGATGAAGATTCTGCAAGGAGTCATCCATTCTTTTGACTGCTAACGGTATCTGGTGAATTACTCGAGTAATGTTAGTTTCCAAATCTTATATCGTTGCTGGCTCGACGAAGACTTTTGATATCACATAACCCCAAATACATAAGTGTGAACTCGGCCCGGAACGCGAAATTTGCGAAGCTTGATGATGCAAACTATTATGCTCAATTATTTGTATATGAAATTTTAAAGGATCTACTTCCTTTCTTACTGACTTAAAGCACTCAGTTCTTCTTGGATTCCTAAAGCATGTTTTTGTCTTATTGTGCATTGTGTGGTCTCTCCATTTATTAACTAAGCTTTTCCTACATATTAAAATTAAAATTTTCTGAACTTGGAAAAATAAATGACGGTTTTGAACCGGAGTTACATATGGCACCTTTATCATGATCAGTTCGGTTATTTAGCTGATCGGTTATTTAGCTGTAAACAACACGAATATCAACGAAGTTCGTAAAATGACCAAATAAGAAACAAAAATCATAATAAATCGCCCATGTTCTGGAAAACGCATTTGAGCACGTTCTAAAAACCATGCGATTTCTTTATACATTAGCCAAATTTCTAGCGTTTTCGTTTGTCAGAACACCTGTTTGGCGTTTTCAAATCGAAAATGCAAATTTTAAGCGATATGCACTTTTTAGAACATGGGCGAATAGCTGGCCAGGTTACAAAAAGAGAAAGAAAGAGCATATCATCAGGCCTATCACAGAATTCCATTCCAATCGAAAGTGGAATTAACTATGTATTTTGATTCATACAAAGCAAAACGAAAATTTCTTTCGGAATGGAACCACTTTCAGTTTTCAAAGTCGAGTTGATATTTGTAATTATTTGTTTTTCTAAAATGTTTAATCACTCTCTGTACCAAAAACTTCTCTTTTGCTTTTAATATAAAAAACGCTATTAAATATTTTTCGAATTAATAAATTACACGGAATCTGAAGAACCTAAAACGAAATTTACTGGAATAAAAACTACAGAATTGAAATCAAGAAACTGTGTGACTGTGGCCTGCATAATTCATATTCCATATTATTCTTATGGCGATCATTGATCTACCTAGGTAACCAACCTTATTTCTAATGGCTTTTGCTAAGGTTTGAAAAGTATTTTCAAAATTATGTTTAAACAAGTTTTTTCTGACTCATTTCTTAAATAAGCATAGCCATCAAATAATTTTCTGTTAGTTCCCATATTTCAAGAAACAAAACTGCAATAAAACCAAAACCTTATTTCAATTTACGTATATAAAGCTATAAAAAGTCAACGTTGCAATTAAATTTAACCCCTACCGGCTCATGTTTCAATTTGCTTTAGTTGCAGATTTTTTTTTGTCGTTATTCGTTTATTAAACTAGAATGAAAGAAAGAATCTTTTAGGTTATTAACTTGTTTTTGTTTTAATACACAAACATTATTATTATTATTTTATTTTGTTAAACCTTCTGTTTTTGCTGTTAATGCCGGTAATGCTTTGTGAGTTCCTTAATGCAGTCAGTGAGTGAGTGAGTGGTTCCTTTTCAATTCTTTATTGTGTTGTTGTATTTTGTTTGTATTCATTATTTGGTATTCAGTGAGACGACGACGACAGTCACTTACTTCCGTTTCTATTGTGTATGCACATATTTATCGTGCCATATTTGTCTTCACTGTATGATGTACATACATACATACTATACTGGTTTTTCTCTATGTACTTACTTAGTATGTAAATATATATGTATGTATGTATGAGTACATACAGCTGAAGTATGTATACTTACATCCGAAAGGGCTTAATTTAATTGTTTCTTCCGGTTACTTCCGGTTGGTTACATGAGTGTACCTAAATACATCAGATTAACAAATGGAACTGTTTTCTATATTGAAGTCGTCGTTTGTGGTACAACAAAAAATATATTGTGTGTGAATGAAATGAATATTAGTATTAGTATTATTATTATTGTTATTGTATGCTTTGTATTTTTCACGTAGCTGTGTGTAAATTTTTAATTCTATTAATAGGGAATTAAATAAATGTCGTGTTCACAAAGAGGGTTAAAATTCACATAAAACAATGATTAATAATACACTTACTACCGGAACGTATCGTATAGCAGTGTCATATAAATCTGTAATCAGCGTAAAATGCAAATAATCATTATTTTTTGCTGCTGTTTTTTGAAGAAAAACCATTTAAGGCACTTTTAAGCTTTAAACACGATCCAATTATTCTAAAACATATCTGAACGGGGAAATATATTGGATATACGGGATTTTTTTTAAAATTTTTAGCTTTTTTTTCAAACTTTTGTACAATATTAATTTATTCAAAGTATTGACCATTGTTAGATATAACATTTTCCCATCTTTTGGGCTTTTCTTTTGAGGCCAAGGTCGAATCAAGCCAATACCGGATACTCTGTTCCAAAGAGAAGCATATCCCAGAGACAGCGTTCTGCACGGTCTGAACTATAATGCGGGTGAGGCAAAACTTTCCAGCCACTTCTTTTTAAATACTTTTTAACAGGTATTGCAACATGTGGCCGAGCGTTGTCATGATGGAATAAAACGAATCAGTTGCCTTCAGTACAGGATCCCTGTGGATATGGTCAGATGTCAGCAGCTCATAATATATATGACCCTTTTACTCCCAAACAATATACATAATTACCTTAGCGCCATGGATATTTGGCTTTGGTGTCGATTCGGCTGGTTGGCCGGTCTTCACATACGATCTCTTACGCTTCGGGTTGTTGTAATGTATCCATTTCTCATCGCAAGTAATGATTCGTTTTCTTTTATAGCGTTCAAGCCTAATTTCAGACATAAAAAATCGTCTTTCAAGGTGTCCCAGCTTCAATTCGTATGGTACCCAATTTCCCTGCTTTTGGATGAATCCTGCTGTTTGAAACGTTGTATTGAGTATCTCCCAATAATGTTGCAAGCTCTTGTTGAATTTGACAATAATCTTTATGGAGTAATGCCTCCAATTCTTGGTCTTGAAACTTTTTGGGATGGCCTGGGCGATCTTTGTCTTCCGTGTCAAAATCACCACTTCTGAACTGATCAAACCATCTCTCGCACGTTGAAACCGTTGTAACACATTCACCAAAAGCGTTGGTGATCAATCGGTGTGCTTCAGCGGTACTTCTTTTTTCAAATTAAAGAAGTAAAGCAAAAACAAAAATTCGACATTTTCGAAGCAAATAAAACTTAGTTGCCTACACTATAATGTTTAATAACTAAGTGAGAATAAATGACAGATATGTACACTTCAAAATGACATAAAAGCTATTAAAAACTAAAACCGCATACAAAAGATACGACATCTATTGTAAATCCCGCATTTTTAAGCCATACACCCAATATATCATAGAATATCGTACCTGATCAAAGTATAGCTCAAAAAGATATCTTCCCTTATTGAAAGAAAGCTCGATTAGAAACTTATATATGAAATTCAAAATGGGACCATGGGGAGTTCTTGAGTTTATTGAAATTTAAGGATATATTTTGAAGTTTTTGTGTATATTTGTATAACTAATTGTACAATTATTATAATTGTCCAATATTAATCCTTGAAAGTTTTTTATTATATTGTATAACTCAAAGAAGCATTTTTATCAGAAGGAGGATAATTAGTACACAGAGAAAACAGATTCGTGATAGCAACCGAATTTGTTGCCAATCGAATGATTCTATCTTAGTGACCGAATTTTACAGTTGTGACTACAATATTTTGTAAGGGGTAACTAAAGTTTGGTTGCTTCAACTGAAATTCTTCTTTATCAACTGATTTTCTGTTAGAACTGAAAAATTCTATATCAGCAACCGAATCATTCGATTGGCAACAAATTCGGTTGCTATCACGAATCTCTGTGTATGATTTGGGTACTTTGAAAACGGATATCTCGCATATAGAACCTATGTATCAAGTTTTAACAAATTTAGAAATCCTTGTCGAAAACTAGTTGACTGTTTTCCTAATTTCAAAGACAAATTTATGGTTCATGTTACCAAATCGGGTTAAATATGAATCTCTAACGTTCACATCTGTTCGTCAACCAGATGATGATGATCAATATGCTTGCCACTGCTAAAATACTTAAGTTGCCAAATCGTAAAATATTTATTTGTTTTTTTTTTTGCGCACAGAGCATGATCGTTCTCATCACCATCATCATTATCATTCTTATGTCAGTTATTTTGAACTTCATTCGTTTCCTCCATGAAATTATTGTTTTATTTCAGTTTTTTTATTTGTTTATTTGTTAGTTTTGTTCTCTCATTCATTCAGCCACATAAAAATGATACAATTTTATGAGTTTTTTTGTTATTTTTTATTATAAACTAAAATGCGGATGTTGCGATTTTGTTTCGTTTTGTGAATCAGGTAATTTTAGTAGTTCTTGTTGCAATTGTTGCTATTATATAGAGTTGATGAGGATTTAGATATGTTGCAGCACGTTTTTGAAAAGTTTTAGTGTTTGTGTGTGTACGTTGAATGCAGCATGTCCGTTTCTAAAGTCGAATTTAATACTTCCTGCCGCTGCATGCATTGTCAATTATGAATGTATTGTATGTGAAGTCACAATACTTATATACAGGAATTTGATGAAAAGCTTTATGAACTTTTTTCTTTAGTTTTATGAATTAAAAAAATAAGTAATAATTTGTACTTCCTAAAAGTTGACCAGTTTTGTTCCCCTTATTGCTTAAGAGTATTATGTCCTTAATTTTCTCAGCCAGAGATCTGGATAGTTTCAATTGGATAAATCTGAATAGTTTTCTGGTACCTTTTGGCCGATTTTATGGCAAAAAAGTGACATTCTGATTTTACTGCCACAATTCCCAAAGAATTTTTTGGTATTTTCTGTATAATTAAAAATTAATGTATGTAATAACGTTTGACTCAGTAGGGATTTTTTAACAATTGTTAATCAAAATAAAATATTGGATGTATGACTTAAAAATACGGTATTTTTTAAAATAGTCTTTATTTTGAAACATTTGTACAATGTTCTGAAAAGCGCATATTCCTTAAAATTTGCGTTTTCGATTTGAAAACGCCAAACAGGTGTTCTGACAAACGAAAACGCTAGTGAATACTGAAACAAATAGCAAATCGCGTGGTTTTCAGAACATGCTGAAATGCGTTTTGCGATTTGAAAACACTGCGATTTTAGAACATGGGCTATAAATTCATACTGAAACAAATAGCAAATCGCGTGGTTTTCAGAACATGCTGAAATGCGTTTTGCGATTTGAAAACACTGCGATTTTAGAACATGGGCTCATAAATTCAAAGTATTGGCCATTGTTAGCTATGATCTTTTCCCATCTTTCTGGCAACATATGGATTCCGAGCCAAAAGATCTGCTCATCATTTGAGGCCAAAAACGAATCAAGCCAATATCGGATACTCTGTTCTGAAGTGAAGCGTATCCCAGAGAGAGCATTCTGCATCGATCGAAACAAATAGTAGTCGGACATGTGGTCTTGCGTTGTCATAATGGAATATTACGGTTTCATGTCTGGCCGCTCGCTTCAAACGATCGTTCGGTAAAGATTCCCTGTGATGGTCTGGTCAGATTTCAGCAGCTCATAATAGATAGGACCCTTTTGATGCCACCAAATACAGAACATTACTTTTGTGATATTGATATTAGGCTTTGGTGTCTATTCGGCTGGTTGGTCGGGCTTCACATACGATCTCTAATGCTTCGCTTTATTGTAATGCAGCATTTCGTACATACAAAATCGTTTTTCAAAGTCTTTCGTTTGGCGCCCATTTGCCCTGCTTTTGGATGAATCCTGCTGCTCGTAAACGTTTTGAAATTGCTGCTTGAGCTTCCAATGATTTTGCAAGCTCTTGTGTTGAGTTTGACAACAATCTTCATGGAGTAATGCCTCAAATTCTTAGTCTTCAGCATTTCAGACATGCAAAATCGTCTTTAAATGTCACTCTCGTATGGTACCAAATTTCCATGCTTTTTGATGACTCCTGCTGCTCGCAAACGTTTTGAAATTGCAGCTTGAGCTTCCAATGATTTTGCAAGCTCTTGTGTTGAATTTGACAACAATCTTCATGGAGTAATGCCTCCAATTCTTTGTCTTCCGATCAAACCATCTCTCGCACATTGAAACCGATGAAACACATTCACCATAAGCTTCGGTGTGCATCAGCAGCACTTTTTTTCAAATTAAAGAAGTAAAGCAAAACTTCCCGCATATGAAACTTTGATGGCCCAAAATTCGAAGCAAAACAACGTTGTTGTTTACACTATAACGTTCAATAACAAAGTAGGAATAAACGGCAGATACATATCGCACACTCAGTTCAAAAGGACACAACTCAAAATTAGAATTCAGATTTTTTTAATGAGATAGGGTTTTTTTATAATTACATACTGTAAATCTGTTATTCGTCAACTTTTTTTAAGGGAGGTCTCTTTTAGTTTTGTCTACCAGAATATGTAAAAACCCCGATTTTGAAAAAAACGGGATACGAGATAAGTTATTAAAAACAAAAACCGAGATCAAAAGATACCATCTTATGTAAATTCCGCATTTTTAAGTCATACACCCAATATTTCCAAAAAAATCGGTAAAGATTTTAATCCGCTATTAGCAAAAAACCATGACTTTTTATAAAAAGTAGTTTTTTTTATTACTCAAGTTGGAGCACAACCAATACATCAGAATCAGTAAAAAAACAGTTTTAGGTATCTATTTGAAATGGAAAATCAAACAATAATAACAAATTTCATGAATCTATTAAAAATTTTTTATAAATATTTATTTGTTTTAATACAGTTTTAGTCTGCACTGTAACCAACCAGCTTATCAAACTAATGAATTTTCATTAATATATACAAAAATAGACGACATCCGGTCTGTATCAAAAATTTAAATATTTATATCTACATACCTATTTTTATCAGAAATATTTATATGGATTTATATGCATCGGATGTTGATGATGCTGCAGCTTTCTACTTGTACATGCACTTACAAACACAGACACTCGCACACATGTTTAAAAAATATATATATAATACTTTCAGTTACATACAAATATAGAAAATTAAATAAATCTTTTTTAATAACAACATTTAGTGGCCCAATTTGTTGTAGACCTTAACACTACTAAAATGTGTTTTACTGACATCTTAAGGTAATTTAATGATCAGCATGAGTGAGAAGATCTGTAAAAATCTAAAATTTAACACTTGCATTGACATATTCAACGGAATCTATTAATATGATTTGTGGTAAATACAATTTTCGTTTGTAATATTTATTTTGTTAAAGAAAACCATAAATTATGAAACATTTATTGGCTAAATTTGGTGTTTGTGCTAAATTGTACTGCCACTGTGTATCAACAATAAATGTGATCAACACGATCCGTCCGCACACCAATCAACAGGAAGTAGCGACACATGTGCATTTGTAGTCTAAACGCTTGGGTTTCTCTATACTTATGAATACTTAAGTACATATGTACATATAAACATTAGGGTGGCCTCGATTGTATGGAATGAATAAAATAGTTTTGATATTTTGTACTAAGGACTGAGATTGAAAAAAACCTTAACACTCGTTTTTCATAATGCAGACAATTTTCACAAAAAGTTCTTGACATGGCGAGTAATATGCAGAATGTTTACAAAAGAGGATGCTTTGGCATCCTGTCACTAATGTATGTTAAGATTTGTTCGATCTCAGTCCTTAAAATTAATGTTTAGTTCATTTCAATAGTATGTATGTTTCTTTATGATTCAAAGAAGTTGGTTTTAGCAAATCGTTTCGCAATGTTTTAAGTAGTTTGAAGTAGGGATGTGCGATTAATTTGCAAATATATTCTCTGTGAGTTGTTAAGTTTTCCTTAATTAATTTGCCACGTAAAAAACATAAAAAGACATGTTATATATCAATGCATAGAGGATTTTGTCTGATTTTCAATAATGTATATAACTTTTGAAAAATATGACAAAAAATGCTTTTTATTGAGTTTTTGCATAGATACAAATTTTTTAAATTATAATAATAACTTTTATTTCTGAATATTTTTTAATGAAATTTTAAACTTATATAGATTTTTTTATTGAAAATAGAAAAATAAAAACAAATTTTGAAATTTGTAATCACGAATCCCGCAATTCCCAAAAAAGTATTGAAAAATTCCAAAAATGGGATATTTTCGTTTTTTGGCTATAATATCCACACCAGGGACGGGGTTATCGGAACCCTTTACAAAATAATTAAGAACATATTGGGCCATCTAAAATGGGTTACTATATTTTGATATCGACTATGCGATTTGAGAATTTTTGCCATAAAGTTGAATTTTACATAAAAAATATAAATTAAAATTTTTTTTTTCATTTAAAATATTTGACGTTAATTTAGCTTTTCAAAAAGTATAAATTCATTATACATCCTCTTAGAAATTTTTTAGATAACTGAAAAAGAATAAAAGTACTTTTTTCTCAAAAAAAAAAATAGTGAAAAATCGCCTTTTTTTAATTCTAACTTTGGACTCAGTCATGGCTTTTAAACAATTATTCCTTTATTTGATATATACATCTGTTGTTAATCCTGTTGAAAATCGGTAAATATTTGGAACCGCGGTCATCAAAAAACTGGAGTAGGGTGGGTAAAAATGTTGAAAATTTAATTTTCAAATGCGGATATCTCCTAAGCTACAAGAGATAATTGATAGCTACGTTTTTATGTAGTGCTCAATAAGAAGATTTTTTTGAAATCGGAACACAAACGAAGAAATAGTATCATTTTTAAAATTGACCATACCCGAGGTGTCCTACTTTGGGGACCCTTGGCCCAGCTCCTGGTGGACTCATGAGGCCCAGATTCAAAACTTAAACTCGACAACACTTTCCCTTTGAGCATGTGAAATTTCATTCAAATCGAAGTAAGGGTTTAGAAGTTACAGATTTATTTCCCTCTATTTCTCATACCACTGTGCGATGTTCAGTATAAAAATTCAAAAAATAATAGATTTTTGCCGTTTTTTGGGCGAAAAGGTGACTAACTCTTTTTTATTTATAAAAACCTTTCTTTAAGAATATATGTATAACAATTTTATTTTATTCTGTAAGTTATCTTTTCGGTGAAGATTTTGGTCTAAAAAACATGTCCTAGTTTTCGAAAATGACGCCCCTACGCCCTTTAGAATTTGACCTATTTTTTATAAAAATTTCAAATTTGGGCCACAAGTTCTAAAATCCCAAAGCTGGGATCAGAAAACAGAAAACAGCTTTGGAAACCTTGATGTGTTCCCTATTTATCCCCGAAGTATTTTCTCAGCCCCGTACGAAATGTGGACCCTATGGGCAAAATTGTGAAAAATAGCATTTTTGGGATTTTCGCTCCAATTTTTAGGAATTGCGGGATTCCCTTTGACCTTTTGACATGTTTTTTACACTTTGTTATTTAGTATGACAAATTTAAAAAACATTGAAAATTTCATTGAGTTTTTTTTAATAAATAAAGATTTTATTACATACATATGTATTTATTGATTTTGTAAAACTAAAATTTGTATCAAAATTTTAATAGGATTGCAAATATTAGGATCCACATTTATTCCGAACTAATTTTTGTTTGTTTAGATAAGAAAATTTCAAGTCAATATCTCAATTAGATTTAAAAATAAGCCACTTTAAAACTCAGTCCTTCAAAAATATTGCACTTTTTGGCCCACGTTAAATTTTATCCCGATCGGACCAGCCAGATTTATTTTCAAAAAAAAAAATTGAGTCTGCCCCAGTGTGCATACTCAACACACTAGAAGCCCAGCCGAATCAACACCAAAGGCATATCTTTGTAATTATAGTTGCCCGATTCCGTTGGGGTTCACCTTAGTAAACATGCATTTGAATGAATGAATTTTGAGTAGTCAATGAATTGTACACATTTCAACACAGGGCAGACCTGCTGCTTGTCGTCAGCCCACCACCATTGCTGACTGTTACAAATGGTGCATTTTTAGCTTTTAACAGAAACCATTCAAAACAAGAAAACTAAAACCGAAAAAAAAAATTAAATTACATTTTAAAATATGCCTACTTACAGCAACACACACAAAGCACGAGAATACACACGTACATACATATTTAGATATGAATAAAATATTTTATATACAGTGAAGATCAATGCAGTAGCGCGACAGACAGCAGGTTTTAATAAATCAAGAATTTATAAAAAATTTCATCATGTTTAGATCGTTTCATGGCAGGCATAAATTAATGAATATCTTGTTAACTAAGCAATACTAAAACATCTTTAGTATAACCACTGGTCTTTACTTAGAATTTCTACAAAATATGTTTTCAATCGTATCAACTTGTAACTAGTTACATAAGCCCTGCTGAATTGAATGTAGCCTTCATTGCGACTATTTATTATTAATTTTCTCCTAAATGAAATTGTTTATTTTTATTATTTTATTTTTGTGTAGTTGTAATCGCTGTTGTTGCCGTTTTAAACTACGTAATATTGTTTGTTACTTTATTATTACGTATTTAACTTTGTTGTTGTTGTAAATAATATTTTCTGGTTTGTGGTATCTACATACACACATCTACCGCCCACAGGAAACACTAAGCTTTTAATTTCCTGTCATAAGAAGTGTGTGTGTAAGTATGTCTGCCTGTACATTTGTTAAAGAAAATGTAGATAGAGTTGATTTGATGTACAAAGCAAAAACTGCCATAGAAGGTTTCTTTTTCGTTTCTTTTATTCATAAAACTGGTCATAAATTTACATTTATAAACTAAAATACAAACAATAAATAGAAGAAAAAAAGAAAATCAGCCAGAAAGTTAATGTTGACTGCTAACACTGCTGCTACCCACCTTTAACAGCTAAGCAGAGACTCATTCATAATTTGTGCAAAAAATACTTATTTTAAATTAATGCAATACATAATAATTTTCTGGAAATTCCCAAATATATTTAACATAAAAATTACATTAAATTGTTTTTGTTTTTCTCTATTTCAGTTTGTGGACATTGGTATCGTTACATCCATCGAATCGAATCATAAACAAATTGATACCGCACGCAAGGGCCAAGAGATTTGTATAAAGATTGAACCCATACCTGGTGAATCGCCCAAAATGTTTGGTAGACATTTTGAGGCAGAGGATATGCTTATGAGCAAGGTAAGTTTTATCGTAATATGTTTTAAGGCATAGAATAAAATATACAAAAAACCCGAGTCTGCTCTCAAAAACCTAACAAACTGTTTGGTATAATTTAAAATGCTTTGAAATATTTGAAAAAAGCTATCACAAAATATGCTAAAGACGGAAGGGAATAAAATCATTGACATAATAAATTCGCGATCTTGAGGAGTAATTTCAAACCTGTTTTCTACAAATATCCCAGTCAAATTGACAAACAGATGATACCATTTGCAAAAAAAACATAAAGGCTCATAAATCAGGATTGAAACTGAAATAAGACAATGGTTATATTCATATTAATGTCTAAAGCTAGAAGTTAAAGGTCATATACATTTTTTTTTTAATTTTGATAATTTTGTACAACAAAAAAAAATATTATTAAATTATTAAAACATCAAATATCGCTGATAGTATATTAAAACATTCTGAAAAAATTACTTAAATCCAAATTAAGTTCCAATTTTGAGTAATAATTTTTCATAATTTTTAAAATTCAAATTTTCAAAGTTATTCAAATTAACCTTTCGAGAAATAATAACTCTAATCGTTGCGATTCATTGAAATTAAGGTCGAATTTCTTAGGAGCCGTAAAATACTTCTTAAAAATTAAAAAAAAAATTGTTTTCACCGTTTTCAAAATTTGAAATTATATATTCGAAATTGCCTAAATTTGAAGTTTTCAAGTGCTGAAATCAATATTATAAAAATTTTTATGTAATTTTGAATTTGAACATGAAATTTTCGTATAAATATTGAACAATATGTGGCTATAAGTTGATAAATTTAAAATATAATAGCGGTATTCAGTGTTTGGTGCGTTTTAGTTTTAGGTTGCAACTGTTTCTTATTGCAATAATTTTGCCATTGACAGTGAACGGTATTTTAAGCAACTTTGCAATGCTAAGAGCTAAATAGGTAACAGCTGATATACATAATTATTATTAATCGACAGTTGTGGCAGTTGTCCTGTCATAATGTACATTATCATTAAATATTATAATTTATTGAAATTTAAAGTAATTTCAGAAATACTACTTTTTTAAAATAGCAGTAGAAATACTACCTTGTAATTTTTTTTTTAGAAATACTACCTTTTTAAGATAGTAGTACCTTTTACTACCTTTTTAAGAAAGTTGTAGAAATACTACCTTTTTAAGATAGTAGTATTCAGTAAATACTTAGTAGTAGAAATACTACTTTTTTAAAATAGTAGAAATTCTACTTTTTTAAAATAGTAGTAAAAATACTACTTTTTTAAGATAGTAGTAGAAATACTACCTTTCTAAAATAGTAGTAGAAATATTACTTTTTTTAAAATAGTAGTAGAAATACTACTTTTTTTAAGATAGTAGTAGAAATACTACCTTTCTAAAATAGTAGTAGAAATACTACTTTTTTTAAGATAGTAGTAGAAATACTACCTTTTTAAAACTGTAGTAGAAATACTACCTTTTTACAATAGTAGTAGAAGTACTACCTTTTTAAAATAGTAGTAGAATTACTACCATTTTAAAATAGAAGTAGAAATATTACTTTTTTAAAATAGTAGTAGAAATACTACCTTTTTAGAAACTTTGTAGAAATACTACTTTTTTCAAATAAATAAGAAATACTACTATTTTCAAATATTAGTAAAAATACTACTATTTTAAATTAGTAGAAATACTACTTTTTTAAAAAAGAGTAGTAGAAATACTACTTTTTTAAAAAAATAGTAGTAGAAATACTACTTTTTTAAAATAGTAGTAGAAATACCACTTTTTTAAAATAGTAGAAATTCTGCTTTTTTAAAATAGTAGTAGAAATACTACCTTTTAAAAATATTAACATTTTGAGATAGTAGTAGAAATACTACTTTTTTAAAAAAAATATTGGAGCTCAATAAATTCTGTGGTCACAAGCAATAACCGCTTAATTCAAAAATGTTTAGAGAAAAAGCAATTTATAGTTATAAAAGCGTTTCTGCGAAAAATAAAAGAATGCATTAGAAAAAGTAGAATGCAGAATCAAAGCTTCTTACCCTTACAACGCTAAAATGAAAAATTATAACAAAAGCTTTATTTATTAGAGAAATATTTAATAAAAACAAATATCATCGCTTAATGCAACTCAGAAATACTAAATTGAAAGTGCTAATGTCTGATTAAGCGTTTGTTGAAAACAAGTGTTTTGATTGTTGCTTGGCATATGTTGAGTTAAGCTGTTATTACATATTTAAATATTGACATATCAAGTAATTAAGCCAATTTGCAATAATCGCTTGTCTTTAGTTTGGCTATTATAATAGCACTCTTATTTATGAAAATTTATTTTGTGAAAAATAACAATAACAACTAAAGTCTTTATAAGCTATTTAAACAAAATAAAATATAATTGAATGTTTTCTTAAGTATATTTTGGCGTTTATTGTAAATGCAATAGTCTTCCTTAGGACTTAAGCCAATATGTTTCTAATTAATAACTTTTTAAATAAGAAAGTTAGGAAGGTAGGGATTTCACGTATACATACAGTTCTATGAACAGTATAATGTAGCATCTATAACTCAAATCTTTCTTAAGTCGACTTAGGTGGTTATTGCTTATGACCACAGAATTATAATATTTAAAAATAAATAAAAAAAAGAATAAAACAGAATTTAAATGTTCATTATTCAAATATCCGATTTTACCCCAAGATTGATTAAATAACACACCGCGTAATGTCGCAAATATGTATTGTAGGTATAATTTGAATAGATTTTGAAAGAATTTCAAAATTACATACATTAAAAACTGAGTTTACTCTAAATTTTATTTATTTAGATTTTCTAAAATTTTAGTGAATTTATGTATAAGATTTTTATTCTAAAATCTTGCAAAATATGGACTCACTCCAAATTTAAGGATACCAAATCTACATAAAGGATATTAAAATTGAATAAATATAAAAAATTATGTGTATAATTGCTGGCAATTTAAGCCATTTAAGAACATTGAAGTGTTACTAAATAAACTGCATATTTGTGTTTGATAAAATCGTTGACGTCATCAATTACCTTCTACAAATGTTTGTGTATATAAGTGAGTTTCTTTTTATATACATTCATACTCTCCATATACATGAATACATGAGTACATATTCATATAGTACATGGTATATAAAACCAAATATAAGAATGAATGCTTTTGAGAATGACACAATGACCCAGTTATTTAATGTCTGTATGCATTTCGTACAGAAAAAAAAAAATATAAAATACAGAATCTATTTATAGCAACATGACCTACAAAAGTAACTACTACCGACTGACGTTATTGTATTCCGCTGAATGAACAGAACTAAAATTAAAATGTTTAACAAAAATGTCCTTATTCCGTTCAACAACAATTGCAAATGCGTCATAATTCGTTAGTTTACTGCAGTTCATACAAATTGTTAAAAAAAAAAACACTGTCCTTCTTCTTTTGGGATATTTTGGGATTGTTGAATAAACTTAATACAAAAATATATACAATTAGCCTTCAATGGTATTTATTAATTTTTTTATTTAAATTTCTGTTTCTATTTTTAGATTTCTCGCCAGAGTATTGATGCTTGCAAAGACTATTTCCGTGATGATTTAATCAAGGCTGATTGGGCTCTAATGGTTGAACTGAAGAAATTGTTTGAAATTTTGTAATTTAATTATAAATGTCCAGAGACTCTTAAACAATTTGCTGCTAAATGCATCATCCATCCATCATTCATTATTTTGCCTTCGCCCTATAAAAACAAAACAACAAACACAACAGAAAGTGAAATCAACCCAGCAACAAAACCTAAATGAAAACAATTTATTAATTTATTTTTATCCTTTTTCAAAATTTCATTTGAATTTCAACCAAATGTTGTCACAATAAAAATGAATGTTTGATGTATGAATAAGAATCTGTATTCGGTACTTTTTTCTTCTTATTTTTTTTGTACAGTTTCAACGTATTTATTTATGGATATTTTATTAAAGGTTAACGGAAGAGTTATTAAATTCCAAAGGTTTGTATAGAGGTTTTTTTGTTTTGTTATTTATTGTTCAAACACAGTATTTAAACATTCTATGACGTCATTGCTTGGAAAAAATAGAAGGTTGTTCAATGTAAGAATAAATGGATGGACGGACGGACGGATAACACTAGTTTACAAGGTTTTTGTTCATAATGTGAAACATTTATGTTTTTATTATTTTAGGCCGTCTTAACTTCGGCAATAATATTGATAAAAATCCAGGAAGTCAAACTTTTGAGATATTTATTAAGAAAGAAAATATTAAAAATAAAGTTAAATTTGGAACAAAAAATAACAATGAACAGTGTTATTGTGGTTTTTATAAATATTTTTATCTCCAACTACAGTCTGCTAGCATATGCTGGTCCCAAAACCATTGATAATTCCGTTCAAATCCGTCGCAGTGAGCTCGATCGGAAGAAAACTGGTAATAAATCTATCATACAAAGTTTTAAGTCAATAAAAACATTATTTTATATCTTATAAACTCCAAAGTAAAAACTTTTTTTTTCAAAATCTCAATCCGGCTAGTCGCAAAAAATAATGAAATTGTGAAAGATGCATAAATTTTGACAAAAATTAAGCTTAATTTTTTTCAAAGCTTTTTAAATAATGTTCCCATCCAATAGAAATTAGCCTATGCCACAACGGTGGTCGTGTGATCAAAGATACATAAATGCACAAAGATCGGAAACTCTCCTGTCAAAAACCTAGTGGGTGAGAATGTATTAGTAAAAGAAACTATGTGAAAACAAAAACAATACGAGTGTTGTGATATTGTTTTTAGTGTGTTTCTCTATGGCTGTGATGGCGTCAAAATAATTTTCTTCATATAAACGTGTGTATTTTA
This sequence comes from Calliphora vicina, assembly GCF_958450345.1. Lineage (NCBI taxonomy): Eukaryota > Metazoa > Arthropoda > Insecta > Diptera > Calliphoridae > Calliphora > Calliphora vicina. The sequence continues at coordinate 7,109,620 of NC_088782.1, read as the reverse complement.
ATATGAAGACGATTATTTTGATGCTGTGATGGCATACTCTTAAGCAGTTCTCGTAGGCGACAATGAACAATTTGTATTGCAACGTCAATCTTCGATATCAGCTGGTTACGATTCTGCTGTCTTTTTGATTACAATTAAGTAGCTGACGATTGCCGCCAACGTCATATGTAGTCGTGTAGCTTGTAGCCAGCTGTAGTCTGTGTTTAAAGCATGTAGGTACAGTTTTATACCCTTCACCTTCGTAAGAAGGGTATATATAACTTTGTTATTCCTTTTGTAATTTCTACATTTTCCATTTCCGACCCTATAAATGGATCCTTATAGATAGCGGAGTCGATTAAGCCATGTCCGTCTGTCTGTCTGTCTGCTGAAATCAATTTTCTGAAGACCTCAGATATCTTCGGGATCCAAATCATCAATAATTCTGTCAGACATGCTTTCGACAAGTTTCCTATTTAAAATCAGTAAAATCGGTCCATAAATGGCTGAGATATGAGGAAAAAACCAGGATAACCTCGATTTTGACCTATATCAGGATTACTAAGTCATTAATATAGACAATATGGATATCTAATGATAGATATTTCAAAGACCTATGCAACAACGTATAAAGACCATAGTAAGTTGGACCTACAATGGATCAAAATCGAAAAAAAAATGTAACCCGAATTTTTTTTCACCAAAGAAAAAAATTTCAAAAATAAAGATTTTTTTTTTTAAATTTTTTCACTAAAAAAAAAAATTTTAAAATTTTAAAATTTAAAAAAAAAAATTTTCAAAATAACAACTCAAAAAAACATTTCTAACAAAAAAATAAAAAAAACAATTTTGGAAAAAAAAATAAATTTTGTTTACCCAAAAATATTAAAAATTTGTATTTTGAAGTATAATTTGATGAAGGGTAAATAAGATTCGGCACAGCCGAATATAGCTCGCTTACTTGTTTTATTTTACGTTTACATCCACATCTTATCGGGGTGGTAGATCGGCTCTACGAAGCCTTGATCGTGTTTGGGTCTTAGTACATGAAAAATAAAAAATCAATTTTTATTAAAATTTTGATTCTTAATAAATTACCGTGCCTAGCATGTTTCATTCAATGAAAAAAAAATATTTTTTTTTGTAAACCTGTGTAGTTTGAAAAAATAAGTTCCTTAACCGGCAACCAAAGGATATTGACCTACATATATGTTGTATGTATAGTTAGTTAGTTACGTTGGTATCTCTGCAGTGGTATAACAACACAGATACAGCTCAGTTTGTATGATACTGTATTAGTAGATGTACATACATACATATGTATGTATGTATTTAACAAGGCTGACTGTAATCACTGAGCACAACATGCGCATGCTTTCATTCATAAAATAAAAAAATAAAAATAAAAAAAACAACATAAAATAAAATTTTAAGAAGAAAAACTATGTTAAAATGTGAATGAACTCAGCTGCACCAACCTTGCCACGAATGTTTCAAGTATTTAGTATGTAAAAATGCACAAATCAATGAAAATAAAAATGAATGGAAAGTGTACATACAAACTACATAAAATAAAATAATATCCACATGCATTTTTTATACAATACAAAAACAACAACAACGACAACGACAAGCGTGCCACCAACTAAATGAGTAAGTGAATCTCTGCTGATTTGTTGTCGTACACACACATGTGGTACATAATACATATTTTTAGACCAAAGTCTCAATGAATGTCGTTCGTAACCATATGAAATGAAGAACACTTGGATTATTGAATGAATGAATGACTGAACGAATGAATGAATAAATTTTGTTGGCTTGACGACGCGTTGCTTGCTAAATACCTGCCAGCCAGCCAGCAGTAACTAACAAAGCAACCAACCAACTATCATTGTCCGTCTGTCTTTATATTTGGGTCATCTTTGACAAGAAAAGGCTATGAACCTTGTCGCTTTTTCGTACCCAATTACCACTCACTAAAAGGGCTGCATTTACGTACATACGTACGTTCGAATTAAGACAACTTGATAGAGTTTTTATCTCTGCTTGGATTGGCTTCAATGAAGCTGCTGCTTTAATACGCAAATGATGCGTTTTTCCTGCAACTACATTTGCACTAAAACGAAATCCTTGAAGTATATGACGCAAATTTTGTTCATCAGAACACCATAATGCATTAACACCTTCATCTTATTATTAGTCGTTATTAAAGTTTGTATGAATGTTCAGTACGAAGTTCTTTAATTTCCCTTGTTTGCCTCCTAAATAAAATTGAATCTTTGATTTTTTTTATATAATTTAATCGAAATTGATGAGATTTTCTGTCTGCATTTCAAGAAAGGACATGATTAATGATAGTTTTCCATAAATTGCGATAAATGAAGACTTTTGGGAAAACACATGGACTGGACAGTATAGATTCGATTTTATTACCAACGATCTGTAATCACTTATATTTCTAACCAAAAATCGTTATTTTCTTTGAGCACGATCTGTGATCTCTTTTGTGAAAATAACAAAGTATATAAAACCATCAATAACTTCGTTATAAGACGTTTAATTGGGAAAAAGATCTTGATCACTTTTATTTCTAACTAAAAATCTATATTTTCCGAGTCCAAAAATAATCGATTTTGTATACGAATAGGGGTCAAATATAATTGTTCTAATATTCCAAATATCCTATCATGAATACCTTTTCCCGCGAAATGTTTTCCCTTTCCCTATTATTGCAATCGTGAAAAAATTATCCGTGAATAATTTCCCGCGAGTTTTTTAACTTTTCCCTTTAATTTATTCACTTTATTTTAGCTGGGGAACAGAACATGTAAGCGGTTCTTCTAATAATTCGAATATTAATGTTTACAAAATTTATTTTATGCGCAAGATATGTTAATAAGGCACAAACTGATATATTGCTCAACAATACAATGTATCGGGCAACTCCAGTGGGTCAGATGCATACCGCAAATCTTGACGAATCATTCAATGGTGCGTGCTTTCCTCATCTTGCAATAAAATTATTAGTCCAATTCTAAACATTTTGTACACTTTAATTTGTTGTAATTCTTTTGTATTTTTGTATTTATATATACTGGATTTTTTTTTTGCAAAAGTACAATAAACGCAAAGTGATCTACGTTAACACCGTGAATCTCAACTAATATTCTAACATTCTGGTCAAAAATTTAATTTTCTTAAAGTAATTTAGAATATACCGATTTACATCGTATGTTCCACAGATTTCCTTTACAGGACCTTTCAAATTTAAACCATTTTATGTAAAATTTTGCTTTAGCCTATCTGTTCTAAAATCCCAAAGCAGGGAACAGCCAACGGAATACGCTGCACAGTGGTTTAGAAAAGTTTTTTTTTTTTTGGGAAACAATTCGGTATCTCGGGAACTATTGGAGATATCGTAACGAAAATTTACAGGGTTGGAGCCAAAAATCCATTTATGATCCGAATGAAGGAAATTTAAAATATAAATATAAAAAAAAATATGCTTACATGTGTTATCTCTTTTAGTTGAAGTTTATTAATTTTAATTTAGCTCGATCTTTTTTTCCTTTTTAAGATATATAAATATATAAAATAAAAGAAACTTGCTAACTGTTATCTAGTATCTATAAAAAGTTACACGGCTGTGCAGAATCTTATATACCCTTCACCAAATATATGTACTTCAAAATAAAACTTTTAAATATTTTTAGGTAAACAAATTTTTGTTTATTTTAATTTTTTGGAAAAAAAATTTCGAATTGTTTTCTAAAATTTTTTAAATTAAGTTTTTTTTTTTAAATTTTAAAATTTTTTTTGGTTTTTTAAATTTTGTTTTTTAATATTTAGCGAAAAAAACTTTTGGTGAAAAAAAAATTCTGGTTAAAAAACATTTTTTCCGATTTTTACCTATTGTAGGTCCAACTTACTATGGTCTTATATACGTCGTTGCAAAGGTCTTTGAAATATCTATCATTAGAGATCCATATTGTCTATATATGACTTAGTAATCCAGATATAGGTCAAAAATCGAGGTTGTCCTAGTTTTTTCCTTAGCCGGAAGAATTCTGGACATATTGATGTATGAATCATGTATGTAAATTATTTGGGGGCTTCGGAAAGTTGATTTAAACAGAAGACGGACAGGTGGACATGGCTTAATCGACTCTGCTATCTATAAGGAGAATATATCGCACTCGTTCAACAATACTGTATTAACTCAAAATTTTCAAATGTTCAGTAGAGGCCAAAAACTGTTTGTGGTTACATTTTAAGAGAATTTGAAAATCTGAATACGTCATATTAAGCAAATTCCATTTGAAAATATATTTACATTGTTTTTCATTAAAATTTTTGCAATTATTGCAAAATAAATCTATTTTTTGAGTTAATACCATTTTTCTGAAACTTCTCGATATTTTTTTGTATTATTTTATCAACAAAGTAGTATCAACTCAAAAAACCAAATTTAAATAAAACAATTTGATTATTTTTAACTTGAATAAAGGCTCAATTCAAAATAATACATTTTTTTATGAAAATATACGATGTATTTCTATTTAAATTTTTGTATTAACTCAAAATAATACCTTTTTATTGATACAAGGTAAGGAGTGAGATCGAAAAATTCTTAACACACGTTTTTCATTACATTTTTTAACCCAAGTATTATTTGAATTTTTTTTTGATCAAGTTACCTTTGAAAAACATGTCAGTTATTATGTGTAATGTCAATTATATTAATTTTTTTGTTAATCTGATTAAAATGAGTGACCAGAAAAAAGTGCGTACTGAAATTATTAAATATTTTCAACAAAACCCAACTTGGTCTTACAAAAAGTTGGCCAAGCATACAAAGGTCTGCCGTCAAACTGTTTCCAATGTTATTAAACAGTACCGGGAGAACTTGTCAGTTGATAGAAAACCTGGTTCAGGTAGAAGGAATGGTCCACATGATGTTTCTAAAGCCAAAAAAATAGAACGCATTTTCAAAAGAGCTCCCAACACATCCGGTAGGAAAGCAGCCCGGTTAGCTCAGTGCTCGGACTATTTGGTACGAAAAGTTAAAGCTAATGCAGGTTTAAAAACATACAAGGCTCAAAAAGTTCCTGACAGGAACGCTACTAAAAATTTAGAGGCCAAAAACAGAGCACGGAAATTGAAGTCAAGTTTTATAAAAAAATATTCTTGCTGCATAATGGATGACGAAACGTATGTTCTGGCAGATTTTTCGCAACTTCCAGGTCAAAAATTTTATGTTGCTGATGCTCGAGGGAATGTTGAAGAAAAGTTTAGGACCCAAAAGCAGACAAAATTTCCCAGAAAGTTCTTGGTATGGCAAGCAATATGCAGTTGCGGCAAAAGAAGCCACTCATTTGTTACAACGGGCTCTATAAATACCGAAATTTACATCAAGGAATGTTTACAAAAAAGGCTGCTTCCATTCATAAGACTTCATAATGTGTCCACTTATTTTTGGCCTGACTTGGCATCCTGTCACTATGGCAAACAAGCCCTTGAGTGGTACAAGAACAATAATGTGGTATTTGTACCAAGAGAGGCAAATCCTCCAAACTGCCCGGAGCTAAGGCCAGTGGAGAGATATTGGGCTCTTGTTAAAAGAGAATTGAAGAGTACAAAAAAGGTGTCCAAAAGTGTGGTAGATTTTAAACGGAGATGGACTACATGTTCGAGCAAAGTGACAGAAAGCACTATAAAAACGTTAATGGAAGGGTTTCCGAAAAAGGTTCAAAATTTCATCACTAGTGATTAAAACTATAAAAATAATTTTTTTTGTAAATTGTAATAATAATTTCAATCAAATAAAAAAAAAATTAAAGCTGTAAGTTTAGTGGTTTCTTTTTTATAAACATATATGTATGTTAAGAATTTTTCGATCTCACTCCTTAGTTACTATTTCTCACGAAAATGGTCTCAAATGTAATTTTCGAGATGAAAGAGTAATCGGAATACGTTGAAATTTTTACAGTAGATAGATATTGATGTTGTTAGTTGATTTCTTGCAAAAAGTGAATTTTTAAAAATTTTGAGTTAATACAGTATTGTTGAACGAGTGCGATATATACTTTATAGAGTCGGAAAATTATATTGTGGAAATTACAACCGGAATGACAAACTTATATCTGTGGAGTTTGGACAAAACATCTTAAGTCGAAATAAGAAAATATCTTAGTTTCTTTTATAATAAAACTAACTTTTCAATCTAACACTAATCTGCTTCTTCTTACGAATATTAGTTTCTGAGATATAATAAAAAAACAAATCAAATTATTTGGAGATGTTGCTGATTTGTTTTTGACAAAAAAATATAATTCACAAAAACTGTGAAATTTATCGATAATTATTTTATTATTTATCAATTGTATAATTCTTTGAGACAAATAATAAAAAAAATATTGATCGATAAATTCAACAGTTTTTGCACTCTCCTGAAAAATTCGAAAATTCCACTTAAGTTGTTTTGTCAAAACTTCACAGATATATACCTTTCTCACGAAGGTGAAGGGTAAAAAAAAATTCTAAAAAAGATCCTCGAAAAATCTAAATATTTGTATAGCCCTATATGTTACTGAAATACACAGTTTTTGGAACACATTTTCCCGTTTTAGGAATTTCGGTATTTGAGATAAAAAGTGGCCAAAATTATAATTCCATTGATTTAAGGACATTTGGGTCTATACTAGTTTCAAATTTTGTTATGATATCTTTAACCGTTGCAATGTTTTATTAATACAAATTTTATATTTTTCTTCATGGAAAATCACCAATTATATTCGGGAAATGTTTATCGGACATTTTTGGGAATTTCTTCATAAGTTTTATTCTAAAAGTTACAATATTCAGATACGTTTCGATGATCAAATTTGTTGCTAATTGAATTATTCTATTATATCCATAGATTTTTTCGGTTCTAACAACAGATAGTCAGTTGGCAAAATAACCGAATGGTTGAAATAACCGAATTTTTTTCACTCAAAAATTTGGTTATTAAGAATGAATAAAATTTATAGTTTATGCTCTTAAACGAATTATTAAGATGCCTAACATTACATCTTTTAGGGATATTCAATGATTATTATTCATATTGAGAGAAAATAATAACAATAATAGTGGTTCAAATGTTTATCTACAATAAGATTTGAAAATTTTCTCTAACTACGTATGTTTTGTAGAAATTCTTAAGTATTTTAATTAAACAAAATTATTGATTTCATACTGATTAAAACTACGACTGGGACAATACCGATCAAATGCCACTATTAAATCAGAAACTCTTATAAAGGCTGGACCAACAACCAAATATAGTTATTTTATACTTCTTTTAAAACCCTGGTAAAATTATAAGTCAATTTATTCGAATTTTTTTCTTTCTGGTTTTTGATTTAATTTAGTGTTAAAAGTTTCCCGGGAATGAAACGATTTTTTAATTTGCTCCCGGGAAAGAAAAAAGTCCGGGAAATTAGGAACCCTATTTTAAAGGTAAATGATGTCCAAAAAATTTACAAATTTATTTCATTTCACTAAAATATTAATCTTCAAGTGTTAGGGTTTTCACCAATATCAAATACTGATATAACAAGATTATATTTAATATTTAAAGGCTCCACAAACCTTGCCCCCTTTCAAAAATTTTAGAGTTTTTTATTTTTATTTTTAATTTTTTTTTTATTTTTGACTAATAAATGTTAATCATTGTATTGAACATAGCTAACATTGTTTAAAAATAGGTATTTAAAATTAGTATAAACCAGTTACACTAAAAGTTTAGAGGACATTTGAAAAAGAGGAAAAGTATTACAGGTTCGTCACAACTTTTTATTCCCAGAATTTTGTTAGATAAATTAAGAATTTATATATGTATGTACTTACATGTATGTATAAGTGTGTGTATGTAATGACGTCATTTATAAAAATAAAATAAGAAAAAATATCCTCCACATAGAAACAAAATACATTCAAAAGCAAATTCATTCACAAAATTTCATGTGGAACTAGGTTACCGCAGTGTGATGCTGTCATGTAGAATCCATTCACATTCACGAGTATATGCTTTCATATTTGAGAATAGAATACAAGGTGAGTTGAAAGATGTCCTTTGGCTGTGAATGGGGTGGATTTCAATGAGTTTGCGAGAGAATACAAGAGAGCGATAGAGAGACCAGAAACAATTGATAAAAGTGTTTGCACTTATGTAGGGACAAATTACAAGGAGACTTCTGACAAAAGCAATCGTTTTTTGTGTTTCAACATTTTCATTGATAAATATAAAACTGCAGAGCAGAACAATCATCAATGAACCATTCGTCCTTCATTACGTTGCTTTAGTTTTCTTTTAATTCATGTTTGTAGTGAGCTTCAAAACTATTCAGCACTAAAGTAAAACTAAAAATAAACAAAATTCTGATTTATCGACCTTAGTTTGTAAAACTTATGTATATTAGACCTTTGCGTCTATTTTTAGTTACCATATTTAAATTGTTTGTTCTAGGACTAATCGTTGACTAAAAACATAAAAATTAAAACGATATGGTTTTTTTTAATCATTTTAAGTTAGGTTTCATCAAAAATTATATGTGTTTTTCTTAACAATTTATCAGAAGAGCAAAAAAGCAATTTATTTTTTACATGAAAACCAAAATGGTGAAAATATACATTAATCTCCTTAATAACTTGGAAATCAATGGGCATATTTGAAAATAACTTGGTAAATAAATGAACGAGCAGTAATAAAATTCAATAATAAATTAATGAATAAAAAAATTCATTCACCTTTGATTTTGTTAATTCAAATCTAATCCAAATTGAATTAAAATATTTCTGATTTACAAAATGAATTGAACAAATTGTAATTAAAAACAAATTAAATCATTCAATAAATTGCATTAAGCATTTTGTAATGGCTTTGAATAAAAGAACATTTAAATGTTTCAATAAAGAATGAATTATCAAGGGAGTGATTTCTATAGGTTTGAAGTACTCGTACTATAGAATTAAGCCTATGAATTATTTCGTAATAAATTCAATGGAAACTTTGTCCCACAGTTTATCAATTACGAAAAAACATTTATCTTTTACGAGTATTAATATATACATAGATGTAGTGTTGATGATTTCCAAAAAAACCGTTTTACTGTTTAATATAATAATGTAGGTTTTGGTTATAAATTGAAACAGCATGATTGGATTTTTGAAATATTGTTCGGATCCGATTGTTATAAATGTCCGATAAGGCTCTACTCACGCATTGTCTTAAATATGTAAGGTTGAATTTTTTCCGGTCTCGGTTTATTTTAAATCGCTATACATAAGTTATTTATCACCAATATATACATATATGGACCAATGATATTGGCATGTTATTTTTTTTAAACACTACTTAAATTAAAATTTAAATATGCACGACAAAATTAACAAGAGTATTATATTCGGCTGTACCCACCATTAATATGTAGTTTTCGCCTTCTATTTGGACTTGAATCAGTTGTGGTCCGAACTGTATAGAACTTGATAGAGTGAATAATTTTTTAAAACTTTAAAGGATTTATTTTAACATTTTATGTTAATATAATTATGATCTAGAGATTATATGGGGGTTAGGGTCAATTATGGAACGATCCTCACAAAAGTTAGTAGAAAGATATAAAACTTGTTATGTCCAATTTCATCACAATATTATTTATTATAAGACAATTATGAATATTCAAGTAATTTTCAGAGGGGGAACTTGTATGGCAACAAATGTTACCCGATTTTCGCCATAATTTACAATATAATTTCAGAGTGTTATCACGATTGCCGAATAATCAACATATGTATGGCTGCTCAACCCGATATTGCTCATTTTTAATAACAAACAAACCTTATCAACAGAGAGTAATTGTGGCAGCTAGCAGCTCCTTTTATTTGGACCCTATCGTGTTTTTAACAGACAAACAGACGGACATAGCGAGATCGTCTTAGAATCTTACTGCGATGTATACTTCGATGTGTTACAAATGGAATGACAAAATCAATATTCCCTCCATCTTTTTTGTTAAAAATAATATAAAAATAAAGAAGCAAAAATGCGCAAAAAACGGGAAAATATAAACACAAATACACTGGTGCATATTCCTACACACTATTAACAGCCATTTTTAAGGGTATTTTCCTATAAACGCACTTTAATTTATGGGCCACTGTAGCATTATGAATAATGTGTGGATGATCCTTTGTTTTCAAAAATACGGTCTGTCATTGATTCCACAAATTTTTTAAGCAGATTGTAATCAATTTCCTCCCAGACTTGTTTAATTCATAGTTTCAGCTCTGTCACAGTCATTATGCTTTCATTCTGGGCATTATTTGTATAAACTTTACGGGCCATGTATCCCCACAAGTTCTCCATTGGGTTTAAGTCCGGACTACAAGCCGGCCAGTCCAACAGAGGAATGTTATGTTCATTAAACCAAGATTTCGATTGCTTAGAAACATGGATTTCATCCATAAATGAGAGAAGAGCATTTCCAACAGTTCGTTATAAATCACACTATTAATTTTTGTCGGAACAAAACATATTTTCGACTTGCCAACTGCAGAAAACGCTGCCCAAACCATAACACTGCCACCACCGAAATTACGTTTTGACATCCGAACATCGTTTGATCTCAAATCGTGTCAATAGCATGAGTATGAGTCAGGACCGTCTAAATTAAATTTTTTTTTGTCAGAAAAAATTACTTTTTTTCACTCATCTGTCCATTTCATATATTTTCTTGCGAATTTTAGACGATTTTCTTTATGGTACTAAGGTTTACATTTCGGCTTTTTCCATTTTATGTTTTCAGGATCAAAGGATAAAATTATTTGTTTATAAAGGAAACATTTAATGCAGCTTTCAATGCTATATCAGAATTTTTCGAGTAATTTCAAGAATGTTCTAAATTTTGTAATTTTTTCTAAAATTTTATGTTTTATAAATTGTTACTAGAGTTTTTCTTTTCCCGTACTTTTTCATTTTCCGGGAAATCGGGATTAATTTTGAAATTCCCGGGGGATTCCAGGAATTCCCGCCTAAACATCTTATTAAATTTTACGAATGTAGACTTCGTTAAAAATATATACAAATAAAAAATCCAATAAAAATTTAATATAAAGAGATAAACTGACTCGATTTCTAATTTTGGTTATATAAAATACTGTCAATTTCCATTCGATTTTATTCTATCTTCGTTAGATTCAAATTAATTCAGTTCAATTCAATTCCATGGAAGGTGGTTTTATTCCAAACATTTTAGTTTTACTCTTTGTGTAAAAGCAAAATACTAAAATAATTCCACTTTCGATCGGAATAGAATCCTGTATTTCAGAAATTTCCATTGGTATTGCTATTAGAAATACAATGGAAATATCTGAATGACAACTACTAAATTCTGAAATACAAATGGTAGTTTTGAAATATAATAAGACATTTCTGAAATATAATTGGAATATTCTGAAATTCAATTAGAAAATTTTTAAATACAATAGGAAATGGTGTGATTCTAATTTTATATTAAATTTTGAATTTAGAAAAACCGTCTGGTTGAAATTATATGAGGATAATAACTTTGACAGTTGAAGCGAAATCATTTATTCATTGTGTTTTGCTAAATCACCATGAACGGATAAAGTTTTATCAAAATGGGTGTTCTGTTCAGGCAACGTTTACCTTACAGAACTAAAGTAGTTTGTTATTTAAAAAAATTGCTAATTATAATAAAAACTGTTTATTATTTTAACTTACTTACAAAGATTAAACTTACGTATTCATAATTATTTTTTAAATTTACATATTAATGATTTTCCAGCCTTAAGTCCTTTGATTGTCGTCTTGACGGTAGAGAACCGGAATTTTATTGGGGGTGGCACCACATTATTTATGACATTATCACTAATAGATGAATTTGTATCATTTCGGGTAAATACATTCTCCAAGTATTGGCAAGTGCTTCGATTTTTTCTGAAGTATTTTTTTGCCCATTCTCCGTTCTGAAGGCGTATGGGCAACTCATATACAATAGGGCATTGCCTATTTTTCACAGCTTACCAGAGATAATATTCTGTTTTCTTAGTAGTGTCTATGTTTTTAAGATAATTTCACAGATTAGATTCCTTAATAAGTAATCTTTAAGACGACGTGATGTCTTCATTGGCACTGATTATGTTTAGCCTTTACGCTCAGAGATCGAAATTGTTGCCATTGACGTCTGAGTTTTCTCTTTTCGGTTCAAAAATGATTTTATTTTACAGTGTTCAAACAGCATTTCAGACATACAAAATCGTCTTTCAATGTCTCTCAGCTTCAATTCGTATTTCCCTGCTTTTGGATGAATCCTGCTGTTTGCAAACGTTTTGGAATTTGCTGATTAAGTATCTCCCAATGATTTCGTAAGCTCTTGTTGAGTTTGACAACAGTCTTCATGGAGTAATGTTTACAATTCTTGGTCTTCAAACTTTTTGGTTGGCCTGGGGGATCTTCTGAACCAAACAAACCATCTCTCGCCGGAATAAGCTTTGATGAGCAATCGGTTTGCTTCAGCGCAATTTTTTTTCAAATTAAAGAAGTAAAGCAAAACTTCCCGCATGTGACGCTTTTTTGGTACAAAATTCTACATATTTGAAGGAAAAACAGCTTTGTTGTTTACACTATAATGTTCAATAACTAAGTGAGAATAAATGACAGACATGTACCCTTCAAATCTATTGTAAATCCATAATTTTTAAGTCATACACCCCATATATTATTTGAATTTTAAACTAAGGAGGTTTCACCACATATTTGACTATAACTAGAGACTTATTTTTCCAATTTATTACATAAAATACCAGACAATTCTTATGATTAGCAGATTAAAAAATAATGTTGATATACTCGAAGCTTGGAGGTAATTTGAATTATAATTCTCCGTTACTTTATTTAACCAATTAGGTCAAATCATTTTCGAGTTATGCTAAAGTAAGTGCACCAACCCCCATTATTCGTTTCTCAGAAATACCAACAAAAAAAAATCAACCTAGCTTGATACTACAGCGTTTTTCAAAATTGTATATCATCACAACACAGGAAAAGCAAAAGCACGAGGCTACAGTGATGCAAAAAATGCAATACAGGTAATATTTTTGGTGTAACAAATTGTGACAATATTGGAAACAACAGTAACGGCATAATTACTTTTTAAAAAATGAAGACAAATTCACTTATAAAAATTAAATGATTTTTGTTTACATAAGAAAGTAAAACGAAAAAAAAAATTAATAACTTTAATTGTGCGAGAGTAAATTACAAGATTTTTATGCAGTTAATTACAAATACTTATTGGTAATTTACATGTATATACAAATACTTTACACACATATACAATAATTAAATATACCCAGCGGCGTAAAGAAGTAGTAAGCAGGCCTTCTGGAAGGTCTTATTTATCAGACACAAGGGCTTATTGCCCCATTCCATACTCATGCATTTTTTACACACGATGTCCTAGCCAGCCAAGGCCTTCTGCTTTACCTTCTTCAACAGGCCTGATAGTAGGCCTTCTTCAACAGGCCTTATAGCAGGCCTGTTGTTGGAATATTGTTAAATAAATTTTGTCTTTGATTAAGCCTAAACTATGTTTAAAATTTAATAAGTTACCCGCCCTAAGCGATCATCTAATTATTTTAATTTATTTATAATAAAAACATGAATAATTTAAAAAATTTATACAACGCACAACTGCTTTGTCAAAGAATTTAAGCAAAACTGTTTAAAGTTTACTTCTTTTTTTCTTTACACTTTTTGCATTTTTTGTATTTGTTGTTTTGTCTTTGGAATGTGATTTTTTAACGGTATTTTGTGCTTGTACTACGTTTGTAGCAACAGAAAGAAGGGAGCTGGTAGGCCTTTCAAAAGGTCTTCCTGAGAAGGCAAGCGAGCATGAGTACTGGATCTAAAAAGATCTAGGAAGGTCTTACAGAAGGCCTTATAGCTGAAGGCCTCAAAAATTTCGCCGCTGGGTATGTACATGGATATGTGTTACTGTAAATGTATGGTAAATAAACAATAATTTATATATTATATACTAACAAATACATATCTACATATGTATATAAATATGTAAGTAAAAGTAAAAAAAAGGATAAAAATATGGCGGAACTTTCGTTATCAATTTCTAGGGCACGCCCTTAAATACTAGATTCAAAAATCGTCCGCCCAGCTTCCCTGAAGTTTAGTGCAGCAATAAGATAATGTGTGTTTCTGTGTGTATGTTCAAGTGCATACTATAACTTGGGTTTATAAAAACTACAAAAAATGGCCGCCAGTACAGCAAACATATACAGCCATACACATGCAATGCATGTGAAATAATAAAATGACCTTGAACATGAAAATCTCATTGGTGGCCTTCGTTATGCATTCACTGTCAAGGATAGTAGGTGTAGTTCATCTAACCCATTTATAGTACACTTTTCCATTTCAACCCAACTATTTCTCTATACTGCACTACCCCTCTGCTGCAAAAGTATGCATCTCTGTATGGCTGGCTGTCTGTCCATTCGTCTCTTAGACCTTCTGTCAGCCAGGCTACAAGTAAACTGATAATAACAGAACAAATCAGTTTCAAAAATGTTCTTGTTGCATTAGTTTCAAAAATAGCACGATATTTTGTTAATTTTTTTTTATTTTTTTGAGTTAATTAACTAAAACATTAATTGCTTATAAATTATTGTCCATTAGCTATTTACCTGTTTACCTTTATATTTAATTAATTTTCATTTTGGATATAAAAATTAATAGCAAGTATTTTGCTTCATTTGTATCCTTTACATCCTTTTTGTTTGAGTAGTTTTGCACAGAAATCAAATACAAAATACAGCTACAAATGCATGTCCATGTGCAGTTTTCTTTCTGTTAGCCGATGAATTTCTTTAACAGCCAGGAAAGCCCGAGTAACGACTGATGCTTCGTTTGGATTTATCTCATCTGGCACGAGTGTTTGGCGAAAGGATATACAGCTTTTACGAAGCACACGATTCGTTTATATTTCGTGGTATTTGTTTTTGTTTTTTATCTTTTGCATTGCCATTTGTATAATTCGGTTGCAACATTTAGTTGCAGTATAAGTCTTGAACAAGTAGATTGTATCTATGTCAGTAAATTATTTGCAATATTTTACAAATACATACATCATAATTTCATATACATATATAGAATTTAAAAAAAATATATAAATAACTACATGTGTATTTTTAAAAAAAAAAACCAATAAGCCTAATTAATTAAATAAAAATAAAGTGAATTGAATATTTATTAATAGTCTGCAGCTGTTTGTGAGTGCAAAATAATTATACTAATTAAGAAAATTAATTAATTTTTCTAAAAAAAAATAAATATATATTTAACACATTAATAAAAAATAAAATAAGTTTAATTATTAAGGTTTAATAAAACATTTCAACGCTTTAATTAATCTCAGGTAAGGATAATATTTCAAATACATACATATTACATTAATAACTAATTAAATGTTAATTAACTTATTTTTAACAAATTGAAAATCAAAGTTTTTGTTCTATATTTAGTCCTTACAATTATAGTCCTTAACCATTAATATTTAGTTTATACTCTACTTATTAATCCTAATTTCAAATACGATCAAGTCAATAATGTTGATCTGTTATCTCTGAAAAAAGGGCCTATCTTCCACAATAATTCCACATAAAACTGTAGCTTTATAGAAACTAATGATTTTGTTATAAATATATTTAATAATCTTCATATGTAGGGGGTTTACCGGGCAGCATTGGTAAATATTTCCTGGAAAATATTTCTCTTTCTAATTATGCATAAATTTGGCCAAGAATCTTGACACATATATATAAAAATAGGAAAATATTTAATTAAGGAAACAATAAATAAACCAGAAATAATTAATTCACTAAAATCTTAATTCAAAGCCGTACTCAAAGGCTTTCATTCAAAGGCTTTTATTTGAATATATTATTATTATTAATTCCTTTAGTTCCTATAAGGAACATAGGGCCGCATAGATAGAGTTCATTTATTGTTGAAATACATAATTCATAATCCCCTGTCTATACTTGACAAATATTTATCATAACAATTAATGACGTTTGTTGTCAAGATAAAGTTGTCTGAGCAAAAGCACTAACAATTTTGTCATAACGAAGCAATAATACTAATAAATGCAGAATATAACTGACAATTTTTTATCTTGACAACCATTTTGACGTTTATCATGATCAACATTTATCAGGTATAGATCAGGGGTAATGGAATTATATCATAACAAAATTCATTCAAACTTTGAATGCATACATTTTTGTTAATTTAAATCTATTTCAAAATGAATGAACATGGTTTTTCTTCATATAATTCGCATTAGTTTCGTTTTTAATTACATATGTATTTACAAAATGCATTGAATTCAAAGCCTATTTTTGATGGATTTGAATTCATGAAAAATTCAATCATTCAATAACATTTATTAAGCAACACTGTTTGTAATGTCTTTGAATTAAAGAAAACTTGAATGATTCAATAAGAAATTAATTCTATAAAGAATGAATTCTCAAAGAACTGAATTCAATATAAAGGATTGTTTTTAAACCCGATAAAAGTTACGAAAGGAATAATTGTCAAACGAACTGTCATTCTTCGATCACTTTTTGACATTTATGATCAGTATACTCTGGCAAATCATCAATAATAGATTGATGCTTGAACAATGCTACCATATTATAAAAATTTACTTTGAAAATCAGTCATTGGCGCAACTTATAGACGACTGTTTTATTGCAAAATTGTATTCAGCGATGAGGCTCATTGCCGCATATGGAGACCAATCCACAATAGATCCTACAGACTTCATTACATCCAGAAAATAGAATCCAGAAACTGGAAATCTATGTTTCCAGATAAAACTTGCTTCTCTACACACGAAACCAAAAAGACCAAAATTGTACTTGACGCGAAAAATGCAATATGTATAGTATTGCATCATTGAACCATTTTTCTACAAAAATGAAGCCGGAGCTCTCATTACGGTCTATGGAGATCGTTGCCGCACCATGAGCAGTGATGTTTTCTTTGCAATTATGGATGACATTGATCGGGGCGAGATGTGGTCCCATACGGCGACGGCAACCACCGATTTATTCAAATCAAAATTTGGCGATAACTTGATTTCGAGAAATTGACCTGTCACTTGGCCTCCTAGGTCATGCGATATAAAAATATCGAATTTATCAGAATGCACTATAGTTTAAATTCAATTTCTTTGTCAGATAATAAAAGGTGGCACACACTCTAAGAATATTTATTCTATGATTATGTAAAGAAGTTAAATTATAATAGCAGGAACTCAAGAACAAGAGAAAGTATAAAAACGATCCACCATCAAAAAAGATGGGGGCATATTGATTGATATTGTCATTCCGTTTGTATGACGATCTAGCTATGTCCGTCCACCTGTCTGTTGAAAACACGATTCCATATGTATACTCTCTGCAGATAAGGTTTATTTGTTATTGAAAATGCGCAATATCGGTCCAAGATTTTACATAGCCCCATACAAATATCCCCCGGAATACTGATTGAGCAATTATAAACATGCTGATTATTCGGCAATACTGATCAAATTTTACACAAATTATTTTAAAGTACTCTGAAATTAAAATGTAAAGTATGGCGAAAATCGGGCAACATTTGTCCCCAGTCCCCATACAATTAACAATATCATGATGAAACTGAACATAAACTAGTTTTATATAAATTTAAATCTCTCTACCAACTTTTGTGAGGATCGCTCCATAATGGTTTCTTTTATTATTTTTAAATGTAAAATACTCAATTAATTCTAACTTCATTGAAAATTAAATCCAAAAATCAATGTCTTATCCCGATTAATAATGTTGTTAACATTAATGCTGAATTAAAAATTTTAAATTTTGGCTTAAATGTCTCAAAAAAAAAAATTTTAAATTAGTCATATACACGCAGAGAAAAAATATAGTTGGGCATGGTTACTGTAACCATTTCAATATTGTTACAAATTTTTTAACTATATTATAGTCACATTAACCATTTACATGATTGTGGTAACCATAATATGGTTAATTTACGATTCACATGATTGTATCAACCATATATATGGTTACAGTAAACAAATATATGTTTGTGACAACCATTCATATGATGAAGGACTTATCATATTAGGTGCTCTCGGCTTAAGGCTTATCATAATCTGAGAACAACATATTATGATAAAATTATTCATCATAAATATGGTTGCCACAAACATTTGTTTACGGTAACCATATATATGGTTGATACAATCATGTGAATCGTAAATTAACCATATTATGGTTACCACAATCATGTAAATGGTTACTGTGACAATAATATTGTTAAAAATCATGTAAAACTATTTAAATGGTTACAGTAACCATAACCAATTATATTTTTTCTCTGCGTGTACGAATTGTGGCTTTGAAACTTTTAGATATAAATAGAATATCTCGTTTGTTGTCTGCTGGGAAGCGGCGTGAAATTAATACTGATCCGAAAATAAATTTCTATAATCCAAAATAAAGCAAATAACTTTGTTATTTATGATTCTTAATATTTTTATGTAGTATTTTTATTTTTTGGCAAAATATTTATTGGAGTTGGACCAATTTTCCAACTTTATTTATAGAAATTCGTTATAACAAAATTTTACTGTATTTAACACACTTTGGGCCATTTAAATGAAATATATATTAGTTCTTAATCCATACGAAATACCCTTTCTAACAAGATAAAATTAATACAAATAAATAAAATTCGGTTGCACAATATTCAAGAAGATTAATTCCATCTGCTCTACTGCTTTAGAAGTGGTAGTAATTTCCGTTTTCCTGGCTTAATAAGCCGGGTAACTTATCAACATTTTAAACATAGTCAAAGCTTAAAGATAAAACGTATATTTTCATACAAACAAGTAAGAGAGCTATATTCTTTTGTGCCGAATCTATATACCCTTCACCAAATTATACTTCAAAATAAAAATTTTAAATATTTTTAGGTAAACAAAATTTATTTTTTTTACAAAGTTGTTTTATTAATTTTTTGGGAAATTTTTTTTTCGAATTGTTATTTTAATTTTTTTTTTAATTTAAAAAAAAAATTAATAATTTTTTTTAAATTTTAAAAAAAAATTCATTGTTTTTAATTTTTTTTTTTGGAGAAAAAAAAAATTCGGGTTAAAATCTTTGAAATATCTATCATTAGATATTCATATTATCTATATTAATGACTTAGTAATCCAGATATAAGTAAAAAATAGGTAAAAAATCGAGGTTGTCCTGGTTTTTTTTCTCATATCTCAGCCATTTGTGGACCGATTTTGCTGATTTTAAATAGCAAACTTCACGAAAGCATGCCTGGCAGCATTAATGAAGATTTGTATCTCGAAGATATCTGGGGTCTTCAGAATTGATTTCAACAAACAGACGGACAAGGCTTAATCGACTTCGCTATCTATAAAGATCCAGAATATACATATATACTTTATAGGGTCGGAAATGAAAAATGTAGAAATTACAAACGGAATGACAAACTTATATATACCCTTCTCACGAAGGTGAATGGTATAAACATAAATTAAATCATTGATTGAGTCTTAACTAAGTTAAAAATATATATAAAAAATCTTGATGTACATATAATAACACTAGCTGAAACCCAATTATTGACCTAATAATGAATCCGAATTTTCTGTCGAATACTACTAATAGCTCAATTCGTTTTGGTGTTAAAAGGATTATTCTGATTATGATAGTTCGAGAATTAGTTAGTGGTTTTGCTATGAACAAAATCGTTATTCAAATGAGCATCGAATAAATTTAATTTGAGCTCAATTCACTAAAATCTCAATTCGGAATTAAGAAATGTCAGTTCCATTCCATAAATCCATTTCAAAAATGTTATTCTTTAGCTTTTTTTTCTTATTCATCGTTGAATAAATTGATAATACAATTAATTTATAACAGAATTCATATAATATTTGAATTATTAAGTTTCATTAAAATATTGTTCATTCAATTTGTTTTTAATAATTTACATAATGAATTAAAAAATTGACTTACGCCTATTTGTAATAGATTTGAATTGGAGACAAATTTAATCATTCAAAAACTTTTATTAAACTATTTTGTAGTGGATTTGAATTAAAGATGAATACTTAAAATAATGACTTCAATACAATTGAAGGAGTATCAAACGCCTTTTATTTAGCTAAATGATTAGATTTGTTGGGTATGTTATTATGGATTGAATTACTGACATGTTTAATTCAGATTTTAGTGAATTGAGCTAAAATTGAATTAATTAATTCGAAGCTCTCTCTGCTTTTGCACAATCCTTGAGTTGATCTAAATTTAGTTGAAATAAATGTTTCATTTTATATTTTGCTAAATCAATCCTTTACATATCACAATTGTATGAATTTCTATGCATAAGGTATTTTGGAATGCATAGTCCTTACAAAATCTACATGAATGTTGTGTAATTAAAACTAATTTATGAAATCAAAAACATCTATTTTTAACCCAATGTTTAGCTCAGTAGAGGGCTGGAAAGCTGGAGAGGAATTTTTGGAAACCAATGTAGTTTTCTGAGCCAGTAAACAAAATAAAGTTAATTATTTTGTTTTCTCAGAAATTTGCAATTAAACCCCAATAAGAAATAGATGAAAAAAGAAAAACACAAGGTATTAGGATTTAATTAGGAAAAAATAAATATTTATTGTATTTATTTTAGGAACAAAGGATTACCTTTACGTTTGCCTGTGGAGAGAATAAGGACTAAAAATTAGTTTGACAAACCGGAAACAGCAGCTTTGACGTTTGGACCAATTGACTTTTGTCAAAGTGAAAATAAAGAAAGAGATAGATAGTTATTTGCGATAACTATCTATATTGCAACTATTAGCATCTATATATAATAAATGCTATTAGGGAGGACCCAAAATTAAGTCACTACAACCAATTTCACAACTTTCAACAGATTTGTGGCACGGGTTAAATTAGTTTTAAATACTAAATATCAAAGCAGGGCTTAACTAAGACGAATTGTATATCAAAGTCCATAGCATTAATTTTAATAAATTTATCAAAAATTACCTACTATGTACCTAATAGTCCTGTCCCCACTTTGTCAGGCAAAACCAAATAAGAAATTAAACGCATTATAAATTTATGGTATCTTGAAATTTATTTATGGCACACATGCAATTTCAGGTTTCAACCAAACTTAATATAGACAATATAGGTCTATGTTAAGCTGCGATATACGTAAGACCAAAATCGCCTCCTTTTTATACCCTTCACCTTCGTGAGAAGGGTATATATAAGTTTGTCATTCCGTTTGTAATTTCTACATTTTTCATTTCCGACCCTATAAAGTAATATATATATTCTGGATCCTTATACATAGCGGAGTTGATTAAGCCATGTCCGTCTGTCTGTTGAAATCAATTTTCTGGAGACTCCAGATATCTTCGGGATCCAAATTTTCAATAATTCTGTCAGACATGCTTTCGAGAAGTTTTCTGTTTAAAATCAGCAAAATCGGTCCACAAATGGCAGAGATATGAGAAAAAAACCAGGACAATCTCAATTTTTGACCTATATCTGGATTACTAAGTCAATAATATAGACAATATGGATATCTAATGATAGATATTTCAAAGACCTTTGCAATGACGTATATAAAACCATAGTAAGTAAGTTGGACCTACAATGGGTCAAAATCGGAAAAATATTTTTTAACCCGTTTTTTTTTCACCAAAAGTTTTTTTCGCTAAATATTAAAATAATTTAAAAAACAAAAAAAAAATTTTTAAAATTTAATTTTTTTTTTAAATTTAAAAAAAAAAATTCGAACATTTTTTTTCAAAATATGAAAAAAACAAAAAAAAAAAATAAATTAATTTTGTTTACCTAAAAATATTCAAAATTTTATTTCGAATATATGTAGCTCTCTTACTTGTTTATATATATATATAGTTATAACGGAATCGTAAGATATACTGAATTATCATTCAAACAATATATGAAAAATAGGTTGGAAAATTAAGATAATTATACAATTCAGGACAAACCATTACATATATTTTGTTTGTGAAATTTTCTATTTTTGATATCGTATGTTCATTTCCATGTTTTAAAATTGTATACAAATTTGTATATCTGAGAATGAAATCATTTCGGGAAGCCAATACATACGTCCGTTCGAATATTATATAAATATTTTTCGTATCCCACATCAGTATGCCTTTTATTTATTTATATCGGAAACATATACAAATTTAATACTACACAGAGAATACAGATTCGTGATAGCAACCGAATTTGTTGCCAATCGAATGATTCGGTTGTACACATAGAATTTTTCGATTCTATCAACAGAAAGACAGTTGACAAAGAAGAATTTCGATTAAAGCAACCAAAGTTTTGTTACCCCTTTTAAAATTAAATCATGTAAATGGTTACTGTGACAATAATATTGTTAAAAATCTTGTAACACTATTTAAATGGTTACAAGATTTATTCTCTGCGTGTACGAATTTTGGCTTTGAAACTTTTAGATATAAATAGAATATCTCGTTTGTTGTCTGCTGGGAAGCGGCGTGAAATTAATACTGATCCGAAAATAAATTTCTATAATCCAAAATAAAGCAAATAACTTTGTTATTTATGATTCTTAATATTTTTATGTAGTATTTTAATTTTTTGGCAAAATATTTGGACCAATTTTTCAACTTTATTTATAGTTCAAACTTTGGGACTTCAAAATGGGTTGCCAATAACCAGAAATTCGTTATAACAAAATTTTACTGTATTTAACACACTTTGGGCCATTTAAATGAAAAATATATCAGTTCTTAATCCATACGAAATATCCTTTCTAACAAGATAAAATTAATAAAAATAAATAAAATTCGGTTGCACAATATTCAAGAAGATTAATTTCATCCGCTTTACTGCTTTAGAAGTGGTAGTAATTAACTTTTTTCTGGCTTAATAAAAAATTTTAATTTCAAAACTAACAAATAATACTTAGGCCGGGTAACTTATCAACATTTTAAACATAGTCAAAGCTTAATCAAAAATAAAACTTAATTTTTTCATACAAAAAATAAATTAAATCATTGATTGAGTCTTAACTAAGTTAAAAATATATATAAAAAATCTTGATGTACATATAATAACACTAGCTGAAACCAAATTGTTGACCTAATAATGAATCCGAATTTTCTGTCGAATACTACTAATAGCTCAATTCGTTTTGGTGATAAAAGGATTATTCTGATTATGATAGTTCGAGAATTAGTTAGTGGTTTTGCTATGAACAAAATCGTTATTCAAAATGAGCTTCGAATAAATTCAATTGGAGCTCAATTCATTAAAATTCAATTCATTCATCTAATTATTCATCGTTGAATAAATTCATAATGCAATTAATTATAACAAAATTCATATAACATTTGAATAATTAAGGTTTTGTTAATTCAAACCTAAAACAAATTAAATTAAAATATTGTTCATTAAATTTGTTTTTCATGATTTACATAATGAATTAAAAAATTGACTTAAGCCTATTTGTAATAGATTTGAATTGGAGACAAATTTAATCATTCAAAAACTTTTATTAAACTATTTTGTAGTGGATTTGAATTAAAGATGAATACTTAAAATAATGACTTCAATACAATTGATGGAGTATCAAAAGCCTTTTATATAGCTAAATGATTAGATTTATTGGGTATGTTATTATGAATTGAATTACTGACATGTTTAATTCAGATTTTAGTAAATTGAGTTAAAATTGAATTAATTAATTCGAAGCTCTCTCTGCCTTTGCACAATCATTGAGTTGATCTAAATTTAGTTGAAATAAATGTTTCATTTTATATTTTGCTAAATCAATCCTTTACATATCACAATTGTATGAATTTCTATGCATAAGGTATTTTGGAATTCATAGTCCTTACAAAATTTACATGAATGTTGTGTAATTAAAACTAATTTATGAAATCAAAAACATCTATTTTTAACCCAATGTTTAGCTCAGTAGAGGCCTGGAAAGCTGGAGAGGAATTTTGGGAAACCAATGTAGTTTTCTGAGCCAGTAAACAAAATAAAGTTAATTATTTTGTTTTCTCAGAAATTTGCAATTAAACCCCAATAAGAAATAGATGAAAAAAGAAAAACACAAGGTATTAGGATTTAATTAGGAAAAAATAAATATTTATTGTATTTATTTTAGGAACAAAGGACCTTTACGTTTGCCTGTGGAGAGAATAAGGACTAAAAATTAGTTTGACAATTGACTTTTGTCAAAGTGAAAATAAAGAAAGAGATAGATAGTTATTTGCGATAACTATCTATCTTGCAACTATTAGCATCTATGTATATATAATAAATGCTATTAGGGAGGACCCAAAATTAAGTCACTATACTGGTGACAAAACTTGTTAATGCGTTTGGCATTAACACCCAATTTCACAACTTTCAACAGATTTGTGGCACGGGTTAAATTAGTTTTAAATACTTAGTTAAGCCCTGCTTAACTAAGACGAATTGTATATCAAAATCCATAGCATTAATTTTAATAAATTTATCAAAAATTACCAACTATGTACCTAATAGTCCTGTCCCCACTTTGTCAGGCAAAACAAAATAAGAAATTAAACGCATTATAAATTTATGGTATCTTGAAATTTATTTATCGCACACATGCAATTTCAGGTTTCAACCAAACTTAAATACGCGATATACGTAAGACCAAAATCGCCTTCCTTTTTATACCCTTCACCTTCGTGAGAAGGGTATATATAAGTTTGTCATTCCGTTTGTAATTTCTACATTTTTAATTTCCGACCCTATAAAGTAATATATATATTCTGAATCCTTATAGATAGCGGAGTCAATTTTCTGAAGACTCCAGATATCTTCGGGATCCAAATTTTCAATAATTCTATCAGACATGCTTTCGAGAAGTCCACAAATGGCTGAGATATGAGGAAAAAACAAGGACAATCTCGATTTTTTACCTATATCTGGAATGATAGATATTTCAAAGACCTTTGCAATGACGTATATAAAACCATAGTAAGTTGGACCTACAATGGGTCAAAATCGGAAAAATATTTTTTAACCCGATTTTTTTTCACCAAAAGTTTTTTTCGGTAAATATTAAAAAAAAAACAAAAAAAAAAAATTTTAAATTTTAAATTTAATTTTTTTTTTTAAATTTAAAAAAAACAATTTTTTTTCAAAATATGAAAAAAACTAAAAAAAAAAATAATTTTGTTTACTTAAAAATATTTAAAATTTTTATTTCGAAGTATAATTTGGTGAAGGGTATATAAGATTCGGCACAGCCGAAAATAGCTCTCTTACTTGTTTATATATATAGTTATAACGGAATCGTAACATATACTGAATTATCATTCAAACAATATATGAAAAATAGGTTGGAAAATTAAGACTATTATACAATTTATACAATATATAATTTTGATATCGTTTGTTCATTTCCACGTTTTAAAATTGTACACAAATTTGTATATCTGAGAAAGAAATCATTTCGGGAAGCCATTACATACGTCCGTTCGAATATTATATAAATATTTTTCGTATCCCACATCAGTATGCCTTTTATTTATTTATATCGGAAACATATACAAATTTAATACTACACAGAGAATACAGATTCGTGATAGCAACCGAATTTGTTGCCAATCGAATGATTCGGTTGTACACATAGAATTTTTCGATTCTATCAACAGAAAGACAGTTGACAAAGAAGAATTTCGATTAAAGCAACCAAAGTTTTGTTACCCCTTTTAAAATTAAATCATGTAAATGGTTACTGTGACAATAATATTGTTAAAAATCTTGTAACACTATTTAAATGGTTACAAGATTTTTTCTCTGCGTGTACGAATTTTGGCTTTGAAACTTTTAGATATAAATAGAATATCTCGTTTGTTGTCTGCTGGGAAGCGGCGTGAAATTAATACTGATCCGAAAATAAATTTCTATAATCCAAAATAAAGCAAATAACTTTGTTATTTATGATTCTTAATATTTTTATGTAGTATTTTTATTTTTTGGCAAAATATTTATTGGAGTTGGACCAATTTTCCAACTTTATTTATAGTTCAAACTTTGGGACTTCAAAATGGGTTGCCAATAACCAGAAATTCGTTATAACAAAATTTTACTGTATTTAACACACTTTGGGCCATTTAAATGAAAAATATATCAGTTCTTAATCCATACGAAATATCCTTTCTAACAAGATAAAATTAATAAAAATAAATAAAATTCGGTTGCACAATATTCAAGAAGATTAATTTCATCCGCTTTACTGCTTTAGAAGTGGTAGTAATTAACTTTTTTCTGGCTTAATAAAAAATTTTAATTTCAAAACTAACAAATAATACTTAGGGCGGGTAACTTATCAACATTTTAAACATAGTCAAAGCTTAATCAAAAATAAAACTTAATTTTTTCATACAAAAAATAAATTAAATCATTGATTGAGTCTTAACTAAGTTAAAAATATATATAAAAAATCTTGATGTACATATAATAACACTAGCTGAAACCAAATTGTTGACCTAATAATGAATCCGAATTTTCTGTCGAATACTATTAATAGCTCAATTCGTTTTGGTGATAAAAGGATTATTCTGATTATGATAGTTCGAGAATTAGTGGTTTTGATATGAACAAAATCGTTATTCAAAATGAGCTTCGAATAAATTCAATTGGAGCTCAATTCATTCATCTAATTATTCATCGTTGAATAAATTCATAATGCAATTAATTCATAACAAAATTCATATAACATTTGAATAATTAAGGTTTTGTTAATTCAAACCTAAAACAAATTAAATTAAAATATTGTTCATTAAATTTGTTTTTCATGATTTACATAATGCATTAAAAAATTGACTTAAGCCTATTTGTAATAGATTTGAATTGGAGACAAATTTAATCATTCAAAAACTTTTATTAAACTATTTTGTAGTGGATTTGAATTAAAGATGAATACTTAAAATAATGACTTCAATACGAGTATTGAATGATGGAGTATCAAACGCCTTTTATATAGCTAAATGATTAGATTTGTTGGGTATGTTATTATGGATTGAATTACTGACATGTTTAATTCAGATTTTAGTGAATTGAGCTAAAATTGAAATTAATTCGAAGCTCTCTCTGCCTTTGCACAATCCTTGAGTTGATCTAAATTTAGTTGAAATAAATGTTTCATTTTATATTTTGCTAAATCAATCCTTTACATATGACAATTGTATGAATTTCTATGCATAAGGTATTTTGGAATTCATAGTCCTTACAAAATCTACATGAATATTGTGTAATTAAAACTAATTTATGAAATCAAAAACATCTATTTTTAACCCAATGTTTAGCTCAGTAGAGGGCTGGAAAGCTGGAGAGGAATTTTGGGAAACCAATGTAGTTTTCTGAGCCAGTAAACAAAATAAAGTTAATTATTTTGTTTTCTCAGAAATTTGCAATTAAACCCCAATAAGAAATAGATGAAAAAAGAAAAACACAAGGTATTAGGATTTAATTAGGAAAAAATAAATATTTATTGTATTTATTTTAGGAACAAAGGATTACCTTTAGGTTTGCCTGTGGAGAGAATAAGGACTAAAAATTAGTTTGGAAACAGCAGCTTTGACGTTTGGACCAATTGACTTTTGTCAAAGTGAAAATAAAGAAAGAGATAGATAGTTATTTGCGATAACTATCTATCTTGCAACTATTAGCATCTATATGTATATAATAAATGCTATTAGGGAGGACCCAAAATTAAGTCACTATACTGGTGACAAAACTTGTTAATGCGTTTGGCATTAACACCCAATTTCACAACATTCAACAGATTTGTGGCACGGGTTAAATTAGTTTTAAATACTAAATATCAAAGCAGGGCTTAACTAAGACGAATTGTATATCAAAGTCCATAGCATTAATTTTAATAAATTTATCAAAAATAACCAACTATGTACCTAATAGTCCTGTCCCCACTTTTTCAGGCAAAACTAAATAAGAAATTAAACGCATTATAAATTTATGGTATCTGGAAATTTATTTATCGCACACATGCAATTTCAGGTTTCAACCAAACTTAATATAGACAATATAGGTCTATGTTAAGCTGCGATATACGTAAGACCAAAATCGCCTCCTTTTTATGCCCTTCACCTTCGTGAGAAGGGTATATATAAGTTTGTCATTCCGTTTGTAATTTCTACATTTTTCATTTCCGACCCTATAAAGTAATATATATATTCTGGGTCCTTATAGATAGCGGAGTCGATTAAGCCATGTCCGTCTGTCTGTTGAAATCAATTTTCTGGAGACTACAGATATCTTCGGGATCCAAATTTTCAATAATTTTGTCAGACATGCTTTCAGCAAAATCGGTCCACAAATGGCTGAGATATGAGGAAAAAACCAGGACAATCTCGATTTTTGACCTATTTTTTACCTATATCTGGATTACTAAGTCATTCATATAGACAATATGGATATCTAATGATAGATATTTAAAAGACCTTTGCAATGACGTATAGAAAACCATAGTAAATTGGACCTACAATGGGTCAAAATCGGAAAAATATTTTTTAACCGGAAAAATATTTTTTAAAAAGAATTTAAAAAACAAAAAAAAAATTTTTAAATTTTCGAATTGTTTTTTTTAAATTTAAAAAAAAAAACAATTCGAAAATTTTTTTTCAAAATATGAAAAAAAATAAAAAAAAAAATAATTTTGTTTACCTAAAAATATTTAAAATTTTTATTTCGAAGTATAATTTGGTGAAGGGTATATAAGATTCGGCAAAGCCGAATATATGTAGCTCTCTTACTAGTTAATATATATAGTTATAACGGAATCGTAAGATATACTGAATTATCATTCAAACAATATATGAAAAATAGGTTGGAAAATTAAGACTATTGTTTTTTAATTTTTTTTTTTTTATTATTATAAACGAAGTTTGCGATCCGTTCGCTAATTTACGAGGATTTCTGCTTTAATTACCATTATTATTTAAGATTCTTTGAG
Organism: Calliphora vicina; assembly: GCF_958450345.1. Taxonomy (NCBI): domain Eukaryota; kingdom Metazoa; phylum Arthropoda; class Insecta; order Diptera; family Calliphoridae; genus Calliphora; species Calliphora vicina. The sequence continues at coordinate 7,080,435 of NC_088782.1, read as the reverse complement.
TTTTTCGTGAATAAACAAAATCTTCTGATCTTGTTGCGAGTTCTTCGGCCAATTTTGTGGTATTTACTTTTGGGTTTTTGTTGACTTCTTTTAAAATGAAGATTACATCTCTACGATGTAGTTTCTTTGGGCGACCACTTCGCGGCTTGGTTTTGACTGTACCAGTGTTTTCGAAGTAACTGAATCTGTAGACTTAATAAATTGCATTGCTTATCAGTTATATTTAAAAAAAACCAGGACATGCTGTGGTCGTATGTAGACTTTTGTCAATGATTTTTTTTATTGTTTTTTATGAATAATTTTGCAAGTTTACATTGCAAAAACATTTTTTTTTTGGTGCATAGCAATAAAAATAGATTTCAAACAAAACCGCATTATTATTTTTTTATTTACCGGGGTTTCTCTCATAAAGTGGCAAAAAATGTGGTCGTACGTAGACTTATGCGACCACTGTAACTATTAGTTAACGCATTACCAGACTTCGTGTTAATGGGGGTAAGTGAAAAAAATATAAATCTGCATTCCAAAATTCAATGCGTTTGGTGGTTAAACATTTTATACCCTTCATCATTAGTGACATGTTGTATATTTTGTGCGAGAATAGACAAATATCATCCGCATAATCCAAACCCTCGAGTTGGTATGAGAAACTCCATGTAATTCCTCTTCTGTCTAAATAGACTTGGCTCATTATATCATATTGCGCTGCTTGATGGTGAACAGTTGAGGTGACAACTGTTCACCATCAAGCAGCTGGAGCAAAACAAGGGCATCCTTGTTTTACTCCAGCGTTAGTATGAAATGGTTGACTGATGTTCTCATTGAGAAGAACTGAAAGTTCAGCATCCTCGAACATAGCTCTGATGATTCGAATTATTTTCTGGGGTACTCCTTTCCTAGATACAGTTGCTATTTAAAATCGAGAAAATCGACTCACAACTGGCTGAGATATAAGCAAAAACCGCTACTACCCCGATTTTTCCTTAAAAATTGTTTTCACCAAAAATTGTTCTTATTTTGATTTCATTGATTTTGTCAATCCGTTTGTAACATATCGAAATATTGGTCGTAGAACCATAAACTATACATATATCCCGGATCATCATAAGATGTCCGTCCGTCTGTCTGTTGAATACACGATAAGGCCAAAACGAAAGGAGATAGCTGGCTGAAGTCCTAACCTAGCTGCCATATAAATATCACCCAGGAATACTGTTTGAGAAGTCATAAATATGTTGATTACGCAGCAATCCTGATAAAATTTTGCACAAATTAGTTCTAAGTGCTCTGAAATTATCAGCCCAATTATGAATAAAAATTCCGCGGGAGTTTTTCCCTTTTCTCATTTTTCCTATTCAAATTCAATGAGAAAAAACTCCCGGGGAACAAACTCCCGCGGAATTTTTTATTCATAATTGGGCTGTATGTTTATTGTAAAGTATGGTGATAATCGGGCAACATTTGTCGGTAACGGCGATTTAGCGGTAAAGGTATTTTTGGCTTATTTCGTTAACTGTATTTAAGCGGTAACGGTGCTTTAATTTCAATAAACTCAAGCATTGCAAATCAAAATTTGTATTTTAACAGTATTTTAGTGGTAACGGTAATTGCTGTTATTTCGGCTACGTGAAATGTTAAATACAAAATAAGGCTTTTCAACATTCAACGTATCACATTCATATACGTATAAATTGCATTATGGATGTTTAAGGAGAATGACGCCTTGACATGATTTCTTGACAGACTAAAATTAGTTTGGTAGTACCAAATTTGATATTGATTGTTTGAAATATAATTTGTAATTTGAATGTAAAAATGTTTAGTAAATATTTCGAATAAAAAAAAACTATTTTGTATTATGACAATAACTTATTATTTATAGTTAGCGATATGTTTGGTTAATATGTATACAAGTATTTATGTACGTACATAAATAAGTTAATAAATAAACGCATAAAAACTAATATTTACATATAGAAATATGTAAATATACATAGTATGTATGAATGTATTTATGTATATTCATAATTATGTATGTATGTATGTAGTACGTACGTAAGTTCAATAAATGTATGCAAATTACAACGAAGGTGTTCATTCGCCGGAACATACCACTATGTAGGTGTTTTATTAAAATGCAGATTAACAAATTTTATCTACAGTTACAGAAATCGCGTTATTTTGCATTTTTATTAAAACATGTTTGTTTGATACTTTAACAATTCCAAAGATTTGCAAAAAAAAAAAATAGGAAAAAACTAGCAAGAAAATCAGTTTTAATTCGACCATTTAATGCTTTACACCATTATTACTGATTATGTTGCAAATATTTTCGAATAGAAATTAAGCCAACGAATGCAAAAAAAAGCAAATAATAAAAACGAACGCAAATTTTATTAGGCTACCAAAATTTTTTCAATTCAAATTGTTTCCTCTCAATCATTATCTCCTTATAGAAAAACAAAAAAGTTTTTTTTTTGGCCTAGAATTGTGTACCAACGAATCGTCATATGCGGGAAGTTTTGCTTTACTTCTTTAATTTGAAAAAAAGTGCCAATGAAGCACACCGATTGTTCACCGAAGCTTATGGTGAATAAGTTTCATCGGTTTCAACTTGCGAAAGATGGTTTATGCGGTTCAGAAGTGGTGATTTTGACACGGAAGACAAAGATGGCCCAGGTCAGCCAAAAAGGAGGCATTACTCCATGTAGATTATTGTAAAACTCAACAAGAGCTTGCAAAATTAGTGGGAGCTACTCAAGCAGCAATTGGGTACCATACAAATTGAAGCTGATAGACCCTGAAAGATGTTTTTTATGTCTGAAAAGCTGCTTGTACGCCATAAAAGAAAATAATTTTTGTAACGAATGAAAAATGGATCCATTACGATAACCCGGAACGTAAGAGGTCATAAGTGAAGTCCGGCCAACCAGCCAAATCGACAACCAAATATCCATGCCGCTAAGGTAATGCTCTATATTTGGTGGCACCAAAAGCGTCCTATGTATTATGAGCTGCTAAAATCTGGCCAGACCATCACAGGGCACTTGTACCGAACTCATCTGATTCGATTTTCGCATTGGCCGAAAAACACCCAGAATGTTGCAATCCATGTTAAAAACTATTTAGAAAGACATGATTGGGAAGTTTTTCCTAAGCCGCAAACATTGCAATTGTGGCGAAAACAAAGTCAAATATTTCATTAAGTTATTAACTCAAGCATCCTATGAATGCGATCTAAGAAGCACCAATTCCATTCCTCACAGCGTCTCTCCACTACTTTAAGAGCAGCTGTCAGGCGTCAAATAGCCTTCTTCGTTTGCTTTGCTGCGAACACGATCTCAACTGAGTAGCATCTGTTTCAATGATTAAGGGTAGCAACTAAGTCTCCTTCTGCACTTTTGTGCCTTCCTGGGACTGTGTTACTTGTCTCATAAACTAAATAGAGATGCTAATCGGGATTGATTTATGAAAATCCCGTAGTTCGGGATTTGGTAAAGTTTTCGTGAAATCTAAAATCCCGAAAATTATAAGAAAGGAACGTACATAATTATGTCTTTACAATTGAAAGTTATTTTTTTCTTTAGCAATTAATTTTTATTAGACTCTAAAAAGGATACTATTGCATCTATGGTTTCATCTGCCATTCTGGAACGAATTTTGTTTCCGACATATGCTGCTGCCGAAAAACATATTTCACATTAAATCGTTCACATTGGCAAAACCGTTTGCAAATTCTTATAACAAATCTGCAAATCCTCTTGTTCCTTCAGAAATAAAATGATCTATTTCTTTTGCAAGTTGCAAATCTACATTATAACTTGGTTTCGTTGTTATTTTGCGTTTTTACATTTATTAATAATATCTTTTAGCCTTTGAGCAATCGAAATATTTTCATTTTGTTCGAGCTCCTCATCTGAGATAAAATCAATTTCGTTTGAGGAGGATTTAAATTGAGTTTTGTTAGATAACTTACAAAAAAGGTGAAGAATTGATTTTCCAGAGCTCCACTCAAGGAATTTAACAAATTTGCTGGACATCACTTTGCGATATTCGGGCATGTAGAATGTGAAAATGCAAGAAAAAGGCACACAAAAATGACAATTTACCCTATTTATTTATGAAAAACGGGATTTGGAAAATCCCGAAAATACAGGAATTGAAAATTAAAAAATCCCGGGCTTCGGGATTTCTTCTTTTCGGAAACGGGATTCCCCGATTGGCATCTTTAAAACTAAATAATTGATAGCTTTAGTGTTCGTTCCCTATGTTAAGGAGTGACGGTTGGTGTTTTCTGGTTTTGTCAGTCCGAACTATGATTGTGCTATTACTGGCTTATATTGAGCGGTATCTTCTTCTGCGTCAGGCTGCAGAGGAACTGCAGTGTCCCTCTTTTTAATATGTGGCAGTGCAATAAATTGGCAAATACTCCTACCCTCCCTAATTGACAACAAAGACAGCCCTATGTCATTGATAGACGACCTGCTAGCATTCCCTGAAAAACACGAAAACATACTGAAGTCTAATGACCCAGTGAGAATCCAAGACAGAAAAACAAAGAACGGGACGAATGGATGAGACTGACAGTATTCAAGCAGAGAATAGCGCATAAGGCACAAAAATCCAGAAGACAAAGGAGAGAAAGAATTCATACAACTTCTTTTTAGAAGTCTCGCTCTACAGGAGCGCAGACTGTGATACATTGGTACATGACTTGTTCATGATCAGGACCTTCTAAAAGACGTGTCATTGACGAATCTATTCAAATTTTTTTATAAGTACCGGCTAGTTCGGAAGTTTAACAAAGACATCCGGTTTATAATTAAGGATATTACAATATGCCTAACAGCCTAGCCTGTTGGTATTTTAAATAAAATATTCCAAAATTTCAGATTTCATACTGTTCTTCTATTGAAAACTGCGACGTGTTCACTGCCTTGTATTGCGCTTTTTTAACATATCGCGCATTCGAAAAGGTTGTTGGAAAAGTAGAAAAACTGAGAAAGTATAAAATAGATTTCATACATTTCAAAATATTGCGTTAAATCTTTATCACAGGTACGGAAAAGTGTTTCTAAAAGGCTCTGTTGTTGCAGTCTCGAGCCTAGAAGTTTAGCTTTGTTCTTTGGTAATTCTAGTTCCTTACAATATCATTTTATTTAGCTTGCGTGTGACTGTGATGAAAAACTAGATTCTTCGTATTCTGACTTTTAGGAAATTGTTTGCATGTGATTTCATCTTGGTCGTCGTCAGTGTTAGGAGGCTTCGGGATTGGTTGAAGGTAATTGTGAGGCAGAGGTTAAGTAGCTCCAGATATATTTGTAAAAAGTCTTTCATTAAGCGCTTCCTATCTTATAAAACAAAGTGTATGTGAGATATCATAATTTTGTATTCGTTTGAAAGTACTAATGTTCTAGAAGCCATGGTAGGCGTTCATATTGTTCAGGTTACGATGATTTTCGTCAAACAACCCGAATGTGAACAAAAGAGCGTAATAGAGCGTAAAAATACACACATTTCATTCAGTTTATTGATGTTGTTGTGGATATTTTATTTTTTTACCCAAAAGAGCACACAAATTAAATGCCTCTTTTTGCCTACCAATGTTCTAGAGGCTTTGCTGTGTGGCGCGCATCCGAAATGTCCAATTTTCCAAGACTCTGGCGTATAAATCAGGCTGAATTTGACTGATGGCATGGGTAATGTTGGCCTTGAGATCCGTTGTGGTTTGTGCCTTATTCGCATAGACCGAATAAAAAAACCAAAAAGGAAAAGACTAACGGAGTCAAATCGCTCGATCTCGGTTGTCAGTTCACCTCCAGATGACCATGTAATCAAATCTCTCGTGCAAAATGTCCAATGTGGAATGAGTAAGCAGAGCCGTCCTGTTGAAATCACATGTCGTTGATGTCCATATCATCCAATTCCGGCCAAAAGAAGTTGATAATCATCGAACCGTTGACAGTGAGGCCTGGTCAACGTCGTTCTCAAAGAAATATGAACCGATAACGAAGTCAGCCGAAAAACCACACCAAACCGTGACTTTTTCGGTATGCATTGGATGTTATTGGGTCGCATTTGGGTTGGTATCGTCCATTCATCCTGAAATGGGCAAAGCGAACGCAACGCTGCTCGAACAGAACACCCATTTTGATAAAACAATTTTATCATCATCAATTTTATCATCATCTTGTTGAACGCTATTTGGCCAATTCGACAGATGTAACTTCAACAATATAGCCGCTGTCAAAGATCAAAGTTCGAAAGATCCTATTGGAAGACCCTTTATATATGTACTATGCTATTAATTTTTTATAATTTCAAATTGAATAGTTAAATTTGTACGATAACAGGTATTGCGAAAACTTAAACTTTATCACTTCGTATTTATGTGATTAACATGATTAAAATTTCGGATATGTTCTTATTGTAGACTAGTATAATCAAGAATCGAAAGAAATAGTGTCAAGATGTCCTACAAAACAATGTAACAGTGGTGACAATAGGTGACAAAACTTTGATTTATTTAGTTGATGAACCCAAAAGAAAATGCTTATTGACTTTATGAACCGTTCGAAATGCGAAGGAATCTGGAAGCTTGTACGTTAGAGTGTCCCAAAATTTTTTTTTTTTGGAATTTCGGAACGCATACCCTCTAATTTTTTTATATATATAAAACTATAGTTAAATATACAAGGGGAAAAAATGCAATTTTTTCAGTTTTTGTAAAAATTTTGCCATTAAATAATTACTTTAAAGCAATTTAATTTAAAAGAATCGATATGTGTACGTAATTGTCGTTCTAATAAGATATAAAACACAAAAATTGGTTAAAAAATGTTAAAGTTATTGAAAAATCGCCAGGCCATTAACGTGTCTCAGGCCACTAGAACAAGAAACGTAGGAACAAAATTAACATATTTTGAGAAATATTAAAATAAGAGCGTATTTTTACTTAAAATATATCCATATTTATTTGTAAATGAGTTTTTGTCCTCATAGGATACCGTTAACCTATTCGCAGGTATGACCAAAAAAAAATATTTTTTTTAACTGCAGTTTCAAAACTCCAATTTAAAATTTTTAAAAATTTTGTTAAACAAATTTCAGAATTTTTTGATCATCACTTGGGGATTTATTGTCAACATAATAGGGAATAAAAATGTGAAAAAATTATGTCAATCCCTCTTATAGTTTTTCCGTACCTTCGATTTAAATTTTGCGATTTTCGAGAAAAACTAATTTTTTGGCCATATTTTGGCGAATGAGCCGAATTTCCTTACTGTTATGATTTTTAAGTAAAAGCTATTCAGAATATTATAGTCCATGTAATTTTAAATATAGTCTGAAAGTTTTACTAAAATCGGAAATCGTCAACCCTTAAATCGAGAAGGTCAAAGGTCAAATTTTTCAATATTTGGAATTTCTCATGGAAAAATAGTGAAATGTTATATATTTTTGGTCCGATTTTGATGAAACTCAAGAAAAGTATAACATGATGTCTAGTATTTATAATAACAGCACAAAAATTAAAATTAACCCTTAATAGCAATTGTGTTTTATGTCTTATTAGAACGACAATTACGTACACATATCGATTCTTTTAAATTAAATTGCAAAAGTAATTATTTAATGGCAAAATTTTTACAAAAACTGAAAAAATTGCATTTTTTCCCCTTGTAAATGCACCACAAAACTAAATCGCAAGTCGGCACGGGTTACAATCATGATAGAAAGACAAAATTTCATATTTAACTATAGTTTTATATATTTAAAAAAATTAGAGGTTAGAGGCGTTCCGAAATTGGAAAACAAAAATTTTTGGGACACTCTATTGTACGTAGCCAGAGTACATTAAAATGTAAATGAAGTAGTAAGGGAGTCATATTCTAATAACTTCAAGTGCATCTGGCTGTTGTTTAAAAGTTATTTTTCACAATATCCAAAAAAGTCAATATAACTTCATGCAAACCTTAATGGAGAACTTTTCGAAAAGCCATAAATCACTTTTCAAATTCTGGCCGACCGACATTATCATAATTTTAATATCATTTTAATAAGATGTAGGGTGTTAAAAGTAAAACAAATCAAAAAAAATTAACAAAAATTCAAAAATTTGTATGTGGTATGATTTATTAACGACAACAACTAAGCAGCACATGCTTTACGAATCACTAAGTGAGTGTGAGTGAGTGAGTGAATGAATGAAAGAGTAATATTAAAGTGTGAGTGCGTTTGTGTCAGTGTGTGTGTCTGCAAGTGAGTGAGTGACTGACTGAATGTGCTGAATTTATTATTGTTTGAGTCGTAACGTCGTCGTCGGTAAACATACACGTTTAAAAAAGAGGTATTCTGTTTGCTTGCGAAATATGAGACCACCGGATATACGTAGGCACGTATTCTGCATACTTGTATTTTATACAACAACAGCGGCAATAAAATCAACAAAAATAATAATAAAAACAACAACAACATGTTAAATACTACTCCATGAATGAACGAATGAATGACTGATTGAATTACTGAACGAATGTAGGAACAAACAGCCAAACAAATATACATTAGGATGCCCCCAATAATGGATAAAGCGTAAAAAATTGGTCGATGTTCCCAGCTAAATTGAGAGTTTTCATAATTTTTAAATGCTATTTGTCAATATTTTTGTCCTAACTTAAAAGCATCATTTCATGTTTCATAATTATTAAAAGACATATCGAGCCCTTAGCGCCAAATTATCGTAAGCGACATTTTCTAAATTTTTTTTTATTGCAGAAATTAAAATTTTATGGACCGACTGATGTTTAAGATTTTATCGTAAGTCAATGTTTACATTTTACAGTAAACGAATTTTATCGTAAGCGACATATAGTGGTATAGAAAAAAAAGAGGGAAATAAAACTGTAACTTCTAAATGGTTAGATTGGTTTGAATGAAATTTCACATGCGCAATGAAGAAGTGTTCTCGAATTTAAGTTTTGAACGTGGACCTCATTTCCCCAACAGGGTAGCGACCAAGGGTCCTCAAAGTAGGACACCTCGGGTATATTACATTTCTAAAATGATCCTATTTCTTCATTTGTGTTCCGATTTCAAAAAAATTCACACATAACATTTTTTCATCGAGTGCTACAAAAGACCTAGTCGTGCTATCAATTGTCTCTTATAGCTTAGGAAATATTCGCATTTGAAAATTAAATTTTCAACATTTTTACCCAACCTACTCCAGTTTTTTGATAACAGCGTATCCAAATATTTTCCGATTTTCTCCAATTTTCCTTCATTGGACTAACAACATACGTATGTTTCAAATAAGAAAAGAACTGTTTAAAAATAATGACTAAGTCCAAAGTTATATGCATTTGAATTATCAGGTCCATTCAAAAAACAGCTATTTTTTATGAAAATTAAACTTTAGGGCAAAAATTCTCAAATCGCATATTCGATATCAAAATATAATAACCGATTTTAGATTCCGATAACTCCGACCCTGGTATGTATATTATAGCAAAAAAACAAAAAAATTTCCATTTTTGGGATTGTTCAACACTTTTTTGGGAATTGCGTGATTGCTGATAATAAATTTCAAAATTCGTTTTTATTTTTCCATTTTAAATAGAAAATTTTACATAACTGTGAAATTTCATTAAAAACTATTCATAAATAACAATTTTATTTCGATTCGAAAAATTTGTATCTATGTAAAAATTCAATAAAAAATATTTTTTGTCATATTTTTCAATAAAGTATTCCATGAATTTTTAATTGTCAAAAGTTATAAATATTTTTGAAAAATAGACAATTAGCTTGAACGAAATTATAGTATATCGCATCATAAAAATTTTAATTCTATGTATAAATTTCAAAATAATCGAAAAAACCTTCTCCTGTAAAATTTGTGTTTTGTCGCTTACGACAATTTCGCGCTATGGGCTCGATATGGCAATTCCATGAATTTGTCAAAATAAAAACTCTTGAAACTTTTTACTGGATGAGTTGAATAGTAAAAAAGCACGGCCAACAATGCTCGAAAAAGTGACCAAAATTGGACGTCCAGAATGCGCTTCGTTAATAACAGCTGAGATGGCCATATGCCGGAAATTATTTTCAAATGTTTATGAATAAAAAATTATTTGGATACAAATTTCTTGAGTATTTTTTTACAATTTCAAGTTCTATCGGGCTTAAAAAAACACCCTTTATGTATTTAGAAATTAATTTGTCCCTGATTGTTTTTTTGCTATTAACACCTTGTTTATTGAAACCGAAAATATATTTTTATTTGTTTTTTTAGTTTTTATATGCATTTATACAGTGCAACTTCGATAGTGCGCCAGTCCGGTCACTCCAATAATTCCGACGCTTCTACATATCGGACAATTAAAAAATCTGGACAAATTTTCGAATTTGCACTGTATTTACAGAATATATAGAGACAAATCTGTTGCGTACGGTATGTCACGAACGATATTAAATTTTATTTATTTTAAAATCATCCATTGATTGTTTTTAAGAAACATTTTTGGTTTAGTGTAAGAAATTAAAAGAAAAAACACCTCACACGATTCGCATATTTTTAGGTCACCTCCGTTTTATGTCACGTTCGATATATCCTTATTTCTCTTCAAATTTTGGACAACAATGTTTCGAATGTACTCTTTTTTAATACAATACCCTCTGAATGGTACAAAAATTATTTTTTAGTTACACTATCTACTCCACTCTATAGGCGTACAAATGTCGTGGAAATTTGTAATCAGGAATCCCGCAATTCACAAAACTGGAGTAGGATGGATAAAAATGTTGAAAATTTAATTTTCAAATGCGAATATCTCCTAAGCTATAAAAGATAATTGATAGCTAACACAAGGTTTCTTGTATGTATTATTCTTTTAAATCAGAGAACAAACGAAGAAATAATATTGTATTAAATCATTAACATACCGAGGTGTCCTACTTTGGGAACCCCTGCCCACGCCCTTGGTGGGCCCATGAGTAAGATACCACAACTTTCCGGGATAATAAAAAAATAGGCATTGTTTTATCAAATTTTTAATGATTTTTTCTTCCAAAATCACTAACTTCAAATGCGTGTTAAAAAAAATCTAGCACTGAATTAAAAAAAAACCTTGAGGGTTTTGTTATGGAAAACGTAAGCTTCATTTGCTTTTGGTTTCATCCCATTCCGATTCGAAAAGTTCGATTTTGTGTCACAGTTTTATCTTTTTTAAGGGCCTACCTAATATACCTACAACACACATTTGTACGATTACATATTTACGACTGACTTGGGAAGTAAGTAAGTGAGTGAGTGAACGAGCAAGTAAAATAATAAATTCAGATCAGTTATTACTACTAAAATGTGAAATTTGTCATTTGTTGAACAAAAAAAGTGTTTATTTGGGTACTTAACTTAAGTTGAATAGAAAATACATTCAGATTTTTAACAGTACCACACTCAATTGATCATTTATTTATCTCTAAGAAACAAGGAAGACTTGGAAGCCAATATTTTACGACAAATATTAGAAAAAGTGATAAAACTTTTTTAAATCAATGCATATCGATTATTTTATTCCAAAGTTTCATCTTACATAGAGAAAACAGATTCATTGTGGCCGTTTTGACTGAATTTTACAGTTGTTGCTTCAACATTTTGGATGGGGAGACAAAAATGTGATTACTTCAAACGAAATTCTTCTTTATCAACTGTCTTCCTGTTTATATAACTGAGGTAATCGCCGCTTAAGTCACTACCATTTATAGCTTTTAGTTTTTTACAGTCAGTCAGCCAACCTGGGTGTACCAGATTGACCTCCTGCAACACCAGTATCATGCAGACCTCGCCGCCCAGTTTAATTACCTGAGTAGCCTGGGTCACAGTTGCATTCGACTCACCACAGCCCGTTACCATCGTTGTGGGAGTAGGGTCTCCGGAGATTATGAAGCCCCCGACCGGGTACACGGGGCATGACTTGCGACATTTCATTGTCCTTACGGACAATTTTGGTTTGCATTTTATACCTGCTACCGGTGTTGAATAACTGTCGCCCTACTGGGAATAATAGACGCAGACCACCAGCCGCCCAATATGGAAGACAGACGCTGGTGGATTTCGGACGGACACAAAAGGAGTGATGAAGGAGTCATCCAACATTATAGTTGTAGTTTCATGTCCTGAAGTACCTACATATATATGTATATGAGGAGAAATTACAGGGGTACGTGTTGGATTCATTTGATCGGAACTCGTAAGACACTCTGAAAAACAAAAGTAGTTCTGCCATAACATGCTTAATTAATGGTTATTGGATTTGCTTAGCTTGTGAAGTCTATTTATATAGACTTCATTGTGTCAGCAGTAGATCAGTTCATTAAATCCCCAATTGAATTTAGAACGATCATAAATAATTCCTATTTTCTGCAGTCTATAAATTCAAAGCAGTAATAAAAGCACGAAAATCAATGTATAATGAATAGGAGATCTATATCAAGATCTGTTAATAACACTTCCTAGTTTTAAGGTTGAAAATTTCAAACATAACTCATTCACTAAAGCCAGATTCTACAAATTCTTTTAAGTTGCAAACAATGTACAGATTTGAGATATTAAATAAAAAATATTAAACTGTTTTACTCAGCGGCCGGCAGTGTGGCTTTCGTAGAGGACGCTTTGGCGAAAGTAAAGTGGTGGCTCTAGATATTTCTAAGGCATTCGATAGAGTGTGGCATGGTAAGAACTTCTCCCGAGTTATATCGAGCTTTCTCAGAGATCTCGCTCTCTCTCCGTTCTCTCTTCTACTTATGTATTCCTTATTTTCCTAAATGAACTTCTACGTCAAACTTCAAACTCTATACGTTTGCAGATGACAGCAACATTTGCCATTCATTCAGTTATAGATAAAGTTTTTCTTTTCCCGCACTTTTTCATTTCCCGGGAAATCGGGATTCATTTTGATATTTCCCATGATTCCGGGAATTCCCGCCTAGAACAAATTATTAAATTTTAAGAATGTAGACTTCGTTAAAAATCTAAAAAAAATGTTTTTGGTTTTAAAATGTTATTGGATACAAATAAAAAAAATCCAATAAAAATTTAATATAAAGAGATAAACTTACTCGATTTCTAAATTGGTTATATTTGTCATTTGTATCGGAATGGCTTCAATTTCCATTAGATTTTGTTCAACCTTCGTTGAACGCAAACAATAAATATTTTACTTTTTTTAATTTTGAATTGGCAATGTTTTGCTTATTAATCAAAAATTAAGTAAAGATGTTAATTAAAACTTGAAGAAAACCCAATAATATTAAACAAAATTCAATTCCACGGAAGCTGGTTTTATTCCAAACATTTTAGATTTACTCTGGATGGAATGTAACAATCGGAATGGAATTCTGTGACAGCCCTGAACATTCACGAGTTTTTGGAATAATTTGAATAATGAACTTGTTACTGGTCTATTTGGGTTAAATCTTTTTTGCTGTATGAATCTTCTGCATTTGTTTTGGAGCTTAAAGCATCTTTTAGAGAAAGTCAAGTTCAAAAAGCAGGAAGTTATAGATCAAGCCTGTCGGAGATTGGGTCAATGAGGCAAAACATGAATGATTCCCTTAATCGGGACCTTGTGTCGTGTGAATATGATAGACAGACCATGTCGCTTCATCTGTAAAAATAACAGGACATGATAATACAATGTGATGTTCGCTATCGAAAGAAGCATTCAAGTGTCTCGGTTTTCTGAATCGGTGTAGCAATTACTTCACTCAATCTGATCTCCTCACTATTTAGATCACCTATATCCGACTGAAAATGGAGCCGGAGCTTTAAAGTCTATTTTGGACCTTCTCGACCGCGTATAGGAGATGGCGAAGTTAGGAAGTAGGGTATTCAACTCTATTGGTTCGCTGGAGCACCGACGGAATGTGGACTGCGCACAATACTCTATAGGGAAAAAATTCATTATTTAGCCGTACTGTAAGTATGTGGAGCAAACTCCACAAACACAACTCCCTCTTTCCTCCCTCCCATAACCTATTTTCCTAGTTCCGACACACTGTTCTGCATGAGTAGGGGTCATCCCCTGAGTGCTGGTTTAAGAAGAAAAATAAATTTCCGGGAATGAACGTTTTTTTTTTATTGTTTACCCGGGAATGGAAAAAGTCCGGGAAATTAGGAACAAATACTGTAATTGGCACATTTTTCTTAAAATGTTTACGAAAATAAAAACAAAATTAATATACATACTTATTTGTTTTTAAGTATCAAAACCTAATCTAATTGTTACCAACTTTTAAATGGGATTATGTTAAATAGTTGTAGTAGAATCATGTCCACCAAATTATTGTAGGCTTGGTAGACTTGGATTCACCCAAATGTTATAAAATTGTCATTAGATGTACTCTACTGTATGTATGTACTATGTGTAAAACTATTAATTGAGTTGGACAGTTCTGCCGGTATATTTACATGTTTGGGAATGTTTTATTGTACATTTCCTTCATATTCAACTGAAATAGTGCAGCCATTAATAGACATGTGTAGTTGTGTATTGGATTGGATTGAATTGTATTGGTATAATACATAGATACATAGATAGATAGAAACTTACATATGCACATGATGATAGAGACACCAACTGATTAATATGCCCACACAAATGTAGAAGGATGAAGAGTGGGTGGGTGATAGTTCATAATATGTATTAATAATCAACATTCACAACATTCATTCGTACCTATTTATGCATACGAGTAGGTACACGATTTGTAATAACATTGCACCACACAGATACACAGATACATACACCACAATCTAACCATACAACAACATCTTACTCTCTAATGCAAAACTAATGAGTGGCAAGATAGAGACAGAGAGAGTGTTAAATAGGAATGATGATAAAGAGCACAAACAACTAAATTGTTTAGCAAAAAAGAGTCAAGCTAAAAAAGATATGAAAGAGAAATTTAAAAACAAAGCAAAAACCACTTTTTTTGGCATCTCAAACCGACATCCATCCATTCATTATATTGACCGTATTTCATTCATAAAAACACTGCCGATTTCGTCCATCATTGTCGTTTTGTCTTTTTGACTGCACAACTAAAACGTTGCGAGAAGAACAGAAAAGAAACAAGCAAAAACAAACAAAAAAAAACAGCTGTGTCTTCCAACATGGACAAGGTTACGCTGAATGTTAGTTTGTTATCATCTACATATCTATCTATTTATAAGTTATAACTCTAACTCACCCCCAAGACAAACAACTAAATTAATTATTTAAATTTTTATTTTACCCATCACATCAAAGACGCGAGGGCTAAAAATACTATGTTTCCCTCTTCGTTACATTAAATAGAAAATACAGACATACAAGTGTGTTGTTGCTCTACAGAAGCAATAAGAGTAATTTTGTGTGAGAAAAGTATTTTGAAAAAAAACAAGTAAGAGTGCTATATTCGGCTGTGCCGAATCTTATATACCCTTCACCAAATTATACTTCAAAATTTTAAATATTTTTAGGTAAACAAAATTTAATTTTTTTCCAGTTGTTTTTTGAATTTTTTGAAAAAAAAAATTTTTCGATTGTTATTTTAATTTTTTTTTTTAAATTTAAATTTTTTTTTTTTAAATTTAAAAAATTTTTTTTTTTTTAAATTTAAAAAATTTTTTTTTTTAAATTTTAAATTTTTTTTTTAAATTAAAAAAAAAAAAATTCGGGTTCAAATTTTTTTCCCGATTTTGACCCATTGTAGGTCCAACTTACTATGGTCTTATATAAGACGTTTGCAAATGTCTTTGAAATATCTATCATTAGATATCCATATTGTCTATATTAATGTCTTAGTAATCCAGATATAGGTAAAAAAATAGGTCAAAAATCGAGGTAGTCTTGGTTTTTTCCTCATATCTCAGCCATTTGTGGACCGATTTTGCTGATTTTAAATAGCAAAATTCTCGAAAGCATGTCTGACAGAATTATTGAAGATTTGGATCCCGAAGATATCTGGGGTCTTCAGAAAACTGATTTCAACAGACAGACAGACAGACAGACGGACAGACAGACAGACAGACAGACAGACAGACAGACAGACAGACAGACAGACAGACAGACAGACAGACAGACGGACATGGCTTAATCGACTCCGCTATCTATAAGGATCCAGAATATATATACTTTATAGGGTCGGAAATGAAAAATGTAGAAATTACAAACGGAATGACAAACTTATATATACCCTTCTCACGAAGCTGAAGGGTATAAAAATACTTTTAATAGAGACGTTCTTAAGAGGCTGTTCCCAGCAAACATAATAATAAACATGGTTGAGACGTTCGTATACATCTGTTTAGTATATTCCATTAGAATGTTTCAAGTTAGTTTGAGAAGAAAAACCTGAAGCTACGGACTGTAACTCTCGATTGATTCGTAAAAAGATCAACCACAACGCAAATAAAAGGAAAAGATTCTTCCAAGATTGTTATTTTCAAAGGATTTTAGAGAACAAGATTGCCATTAAGTCTTCTGGACTGAATGGTGCACTCACACCAAGGCAGTTGAAAATGGATAATGATAAATCATTTGTGTGCTGCAAAAATTATCAGCCCAATTATGAATAAAAAATTCCGCGGGAGTTTGTTCCCCGGGAGTTTTTTCCCATTGAATTTAAATAGAAAAAATGAGAAAAGGTTGGCAAATACCTGCACAGCATTTATGTCACGTGGCAGCGCGTTCCTCGTCTCGCTGGTATATAGGAGCGCGGATTTGACACAGCTGTTGAACAACTTTATTTTGGTTAACTATTGAAAAACGACTCAGACGACATTCCCGGTATTAAAGGGTTTAACCTTTATGACACAGGTGATGATGACATGCTCATGTTTGCCTCCGAGCCATTAAAAGCGGAAAACTACTTACAGGATCCAAAAGCTTACTATCCTATAAAGGAAGACCTTTACTAGTGCTCTCGCCGGTATGACAGGCTATTGGACGCATGAAATTAAGCGTCATTGGCTGGTAGAGAATATAACTTATGGCGTAAAATACCCAACACATCCAGATTTATGAAGCTGTGCTTAATACAACAGCTGTGAGATCAGTCCAGGTAAAATAAAAGCTGAACCAAACCATAGCAGGCATTTGAACATGGCTAAACCATGTCAGACAACATCTGGCCACATCAGGACAAATGCGAGATTATGACCTATAGGACGAGAGGAGAAATAGAATACACAATTTTCTCAATTCGATAAACATCTACAGCTCATTTGTCTGAAGTCAAGCGGCTGAAACCATCAACCATATTGACATCAGCACCTGAGCTACAAGTGACCAACATAGATTTTGGTCAACCTGTAGATAAAATCACTATGGACTTCTTTTTAAGGAGAAAATCTTGCGGTCGCTAATTGACGAAATCCCACAAAGTGAGATTGATTCCTTTTCTACGTTCGATGGCGCTAAATGGTTAAAGGGTGTCAAGATCATTGGATGTGGAACCGAAAAGGCAGTAGACATTCTTAAAAATAGCATTTAAGAAGTTGACATACTCTGGCCCAATAAAATAAATCTTCCTCTTGATCCTGGTCCCTTTTCGGATGTAGGTTCCTCTTCATATCCTAACACTTATTAAGCTTGGTGTAGAGGACTTAACGATTAAACAAAGTTGTAAGAGGGACAAAGAGAGAAGGTAAAGATCTCTGGATCAAAATTGGTACAGATTCCCCCACCTACTCATGCGTCATCAAATATGGGTCTATCATAGAACAAGGTTGGACAAAGAAAGAAGGTAAAGATATCTGGATCGGAATTGGTACAGATTTCCACCTACTCATGCGTCATCAATTATGGGTCTATCATAGAATTTGAATGTCTAGAACATCAACAGCTGTTCCTAGTCCCACTTCGAAAGAAAATGAGAATTCCTTGAGGTTTCTTCTCCTATCGTGAAGGATGACACTTATTAAGCGTCATAATAAGGACTTGTTGATTTAACGAGGAAGAAAAGAGAGAAAAAAGAAAAAAGGTATAGATCTCTGGATCAAAATCTGCACAGAATCAAGCCAACTCCTGCGTCCCTCTAAAGGTCATTAAATATTACTGAACAAGGGTGTCTGCAACATCAAGATATACTGATTCCTTAATATGTATGTCTCCATAAATATTTCGAGGACTGAGATCTAGCCTATTCAAAAAATGTCAAAAGAATTCGTTTAAGTATATCCTGCATATTCCTCCTCACTGTTCATCTTCTGTATGAAGGTTGAAAGTAAACAAATATGGAATCACTTTCCGTGATCGATGGAAATATCACATATGAGACTACATTTTTCAAATGGATATCAAATGCATTTAAAAATAATAAGAATTCAGCACAGATAAACAATAATATAATATTGAACATTTTTCAAATCAAGCATATACAAAAACAAACACAATTACAAATTTTATTGCCCATTCACTAAAAAAGATGGCAAAATTTATAATGTACAAATGAAAGCAAACCAACAATTTCGGGCGATTTGCCAAAATGTCAAACTCTAACAAATACAACCACTTTAATGATGACAGTATGTAAATATGGATGTGTTGGATAGATAACTTGCACTGGCTCAAGAACTAATCAAATGGAAGCAAATAATTTTGAACATAAAACGAAAATGTTTAGTTGCCGCACCGAAATCCAAAAAAAAATGATCATATTACTAGCAGAAATTTCATGTTTGCTTATTGGCAGATAGTATTTATCACATCTTGAGATTATTAAAAGAATTTCGTTTTATCACAAATCACTATCATGTAATGGAAATTAGGGCATTATTGTATTCGCTCTTTAGCATAAGAAGAACTGTATGTTGGGTTTTGCAAATCGTATTTTAATAAATCGAGTTTCATTGTAATTATAACGTAGTTTTAAAATCATATTTTAAGAGGACCGTTCGATCTACTTTATACATCAATAAAAGTCGTTAGGTCCAATAAGCTTTAGAATCATTATAACTCCACACCTATGGATAGGGGAAAATATAAAAGCAACTAAGTACAATCAAATAATACACACAATCTCCTATATATGTATGTGTATATATGCTATACACACCCATTCGTAGAATACTTGTCGACATCCGCTACAATAAAAGAAGAAAAGTGCAGGCAAGCCGTCAGTTGGGCTGTCATTTTGATTGACTCACTCAACGAATTCGCTTTATAAAAGAAAAATAAACTTTACATTACAATAATAAAACTTCGCCGTTCCAACCTCTCTTCCAAACCCCCCTCCCCCTAAATTACACCTCACCAACAAACCAAAAAAAAAAGAAAAACGTGCATTATCCAAATCATAGTCTCTTTTATTCTCAATTTGTACTTTCTCGACGATGTCTCTTTTTGTTTCACTCCATCTATTTCGTTACGTCTCTCTCTCTCTGTCTCTTCCGTATATTTTGGAGCGATTTGGAAACTCTGTTTAACTAAACTAAATCGTAGACAGCCTCAACGGGCAATTTTTCATTGTGGTTTCATTTTATTCAAACAACATTTTAACAAACCAAACGAGCGAACGAACATACGGGAACGATAAACAACATGTATTCAGTCGACTTGCATACAACACACACAAACACATACCAAATACATTTTATTGCAAACTAACCAGTGAAGCCAACTTTAGATTTGTGCTCTGTTTAAGTGCTTTGGCAAAAATATTTGCCCAACAGTGATTCGAAATATACTCGAGACTCAACTGGGAGATTTATACATGTCCAGTTATTGTTAGACAACTAAAACTTCCTGGATCCTGGTTTCATCCTTAGTTAGCCAAGAGACTTTTACAATCCATACCTTCATGCATCTCCTTCTCCATGTCTTTGGTCTGCTAAATATTGTAAAGGCATCCATCTAACGATTTCCGCAGATTTGACAATCTGGGCTTGATAACATGCAATAGATATTAGATCATTGTGGGATACTTAAATGAATAAATACCCTATAAGCTGATTCGAGCTCTCCGGTTTTAAGAAATCAAAGCATCTTGTGTATCTTTACACAATTGAAAATGTATGTATTCCACCGAAAATCACACTGAATTTTGATATCTAGAACACCAATTCCATACCATTCATAAATAGAGATAAAGCTACATTATCTGTGAAGGGTTTGTGAGTTAAGACAGAACATTAAGTGTTATATACATTAATATAGACCCTATTCACTCAACTCGATTCGTAGTTTGTCATACGATCTCGATTAAGTTTATCATTGAATCATATTCCTAGATCAGTGTAAACTTCTCTTACAAAACTACTTTTTTAAAATTGATATCAATGCATTTAAAAACAAGTAAGAGAGCTATATTCGGCTGTGCCGAATCGTATATACCCTTATAATATAAAATTTTTTTTTAAAATTTTAAAAAAAAAAATTTTTAGTGAAAAAAAATTCTGGTTAAAAATTTTTTTTTCCGATTTTACCGATTTTAGGTCCAACTTACTATGGTCTTATATACGTCGTTGCAAAGGTCTTTGAAATATCTATCATTAGATATCCATATTGTCTATATGAATGACTAGTAATCCAGATATAAGTTAAAAATCGAGGTTGTCCTGGTTTTTTCCTCATATCTCAGCCATTTGTTCGCCGATTTTGCTTATTTTAAATAGCAAACTTCTCGAAAGCATGTCTGACAGAATTATTGAAGATTTGGATCCCGAAGATATCAGGGGTCTTCAGAAAATTGATTTCAACAGACAGATGGATATGGCTTAATCGACTCCGTTATCTATAAGGATCCAGAATATATATTACTTTATAGATAGGGTCGGAAATGAAAAATGTGGAGATTACAAACGGAATGACAAACTTATATATACCCTTCTCACGAAGCTGAAGGGTATAATAATAAAAACTAAGTTCTCGTCAAGATTGTTACCCCGACAAGAGATCTAAAGTGTATTCTGTGTTTCTTGTACAGGTTCTCTGTAGTACATATCATCTTGTCTAGATATTGGGGAGGACGTGACACGATTCGCTGCCTGCCCTGCTATTAAGACATAGAATATTATTTTTACGGGTCATCTATTAGACATGGTTCTTTCCTTGTTTCGTAGGGGCTTTACCGATGGGTTGAATGTTGTATATGAACATTGTAGAATAACGTGGTTGGTAGCAGTACCGAAGGCCTGTATGATTAGTTAGTGTTTAAAGAAACTAACCGCTAAGCGCCAGGGCAAAAAGCTGTTGTATGTTAGTTTCAAAGTCCGCGCATGCCGTCACTGTGTGACATGGTACTCGTGGGAACAAAATTGAAGATAGAAAGTTTATTGGGAAAGATGTAGTAGGAGTAGTGGGTACGAAAGTGAGTACTAAGGAAGGAAGTGGATCCACGACTTTCAAGGACAGCTTTCGGGAAGTAGAGGGTATTAAAGTAAGTACTGAGGAAGGGGAAGCTGGGGATGCAACTACGACTTTCAGGTACGAAGGGGAACCCGTGGGGGATGAGGGTCTTACCCTAGCCAGGATAATGGAGCATGAAGGGTAGGTGGAGCATGACGAGGAGCTATATATTTACAAATCTTGCACTTACAAGATTGAGGTGTGCTTGCTATGGAAAAATATTGCATCAATGACATTTCATTTATTCGTACAGCATGACCCATGCCAATAGCACATCCGGAGATTGTTCGAGTAGAGAATATACAAAGTATTTCGTCTGAGTTCAAAGCTGATGAGATTTCCTTTAGTCTAGAATCCATATGAATCCATAGATAGGTACCGAAAGCTTGAATGAGGCCCAGCTTAGCATCTAAACAGCATCTAAATTGTATTGCTGTGTCGTATTGGACTCTATATTCCAAAGAACGATCAGGTGAATTCTATCGTTTACAGCGATATTTTAAGCTTTATCGTTCTTTATTAGAGTTAAATAAGCAGTCCACAAAGTGGCTACACCCATTTAGTGCTTTTTTAACCCTTTTTTGTGGGGAAAAAGTTGACATCATTAAAACAAGCAAACAGACAAAATACATACAAACAAACATAACTACTTCCACAATTTACGATTTACTTGTGCTTTTTAAATGAATAAACAAAATATTTATGTATGGATGTATGTTTTATTTCAAGAAGTATCTAAATACAAACATATCTACTAGATATATAGATACATGTTTGATTGTTTGTTTGTTTGTATGTAGGTATACGTGCTTTCAATTATTTTGTCCGTCCCTCCATCTACCAGTCCGTCCGTCCATCCATCTGTCCGTCCGCTTGTCTCAATATCAAAAATACATTGAACCATAAGACTCTCTCCATAGAGAAAGAGAGAGAGAGCAGACAGTTTTTAGATGGATTTTTATTAAATGAATGAAGAAGCTGAAACTACCAACATGAATTCGCCACTTTGCGAGCACTATTGTACACCTTCTTCTCATTATACGCTCGCTTGCCCCCCATTCAGTTTGCTTGGGAGAGCGCGCGCCCACAAGTTGGCATATTTTCAATTTCCGTTTGTTTTTTTTTTGTTTCGTGCTGTTGTTGTTGTTTTTGTATTTCAAAATCTTTGCTAGAGGAAATTGTACATCCAATTGAAGACAAACACACACAGTGCTGTGTGTATGTTTCCAAACGTTTGTACTCGTAAAAGGGTAAAGTCTCCTCACTGGCCTACATCTTTTCATACATTTTTAAACACACAAGTATTAAGATATTTACACACATGTATTTACCATGTAGTATGTATTTGCACATGTTTATGTGTTTGTTAAATGTTTGTGTAAAATTAAAAATAAATAAAAAAAAGCAGTAATGTGAAATTTCCTTGTTATTTATCAATGAAATTTTTGCTCGCTATTTTTAAGGTTGCAATTGATTAAGTTTTGCAAAATAAAAACAAAAACACACCGAATAAATAAAAAAAAGAAAAACAACAAAATAACATTGAAATAACGAACATTTCCGAATACCAAACGTATTTATTTAGAATTGAGTTAAATTCGCCTCAGTTATCAATGAAATTAATGGTTGCTCCCTCTCAGTAAACACACGAATTTTTGCTCTCTTTTATGAAATTAACAAAGTATCTTTGAGGTATACCCAGCAAATTGCTGGGATTGGGTTTTTAACGTTTTTATTATTAAAATATCTGGTGAATTTAATGCTTAAATATAAAGTAGTTTTATATTGAGGTTTTCGAAGGTACATTTAAAATTGCAATAAGGTTTATATGCAAGTCTGTAATTTTGGAGACACTTTTGTTAGTTGGGTTATGTTTTATTCACATTATTTTACATCCGCAGACACACACACTCATGAACCTGAACAAGTCTTTCATACAGCAGTGCAGCCAGATGAGGGGATTTCTCTTCAAATTGAGGATTTCATAATTAATTTGAAGACAGATTTTCATGGCGATGGATTTTAACACAATTTGGGAATATTACATGAAATTTATAAAATTTTGGTAGAATTTAAATACTACGAGTATTTATTCATATTTAAAGTAAAAAAATTATTTGTGTTTTAAAAGTCCGTGACTTTTTAATTTTTCAACATAGTCTCCATTGTGCTCTCCTTTTGTTCTATCAAAATAGGTATTTCTTTGTGGGAGGATTTCATCGTTGCAGTCAAATCTTTTTCCTCCGACCCATTTTTCAGGTATGAAAACAATAAATAGTCACTCGGGTCCAAATCCGGAGAATAAGGCGAATGACGGAGCAATTCGTAGCCTGATTCATAGATTATTGCCAATGAAACTGCATATGTGCACCTTAGCATTGTCCTGGTGAAAATTAACTTTTTTCTTGGCCAAATGCGTTGGTTTTTTTTTCAAATCCTCATTAATTCAACCCAATATGTTCGCATAATATTCGTTATTGATTATTTTACTCTTTTGAAGACAGTCGCCATGACTTTATTGGCTGACAAACCCATATTGGCCTTCTTTGGCGCCGATTCATCCCGAGAAACATAATGTTTTTACTGTAAGACCTAACGTCTTTGGTATGTTGTAGTGGGTCCACGGTTGTGTAACGGCGCAAAAACTCATCCATACTGCGGTTGATCATTCAAAATTGAAACCACTGAGCCATGTCAGATGATTATGGCTTCCACAATCATTCGCACTTTCAATTTCCGATCGGCCATCGTTATATTTTTTCAATTGTTTCGGGTGTAGAGATCTCTACTGGGCGTTCAGAACGTTCGGCATCTTCCGTGCTTGTATGGCCACAACGAAATTTATTAAACCACTTTTTTACCATTGAAATTGATGGTGCAGAGTTTCCATAGTATTTACTAAGCCTAACATTGGTTTTATTTTCCCCTCAAATTTGCTGATTATGCAAATTTGGATAGGAGTAAACTGACAGATGCCTGTTGACAGCTGCAGTGTTGTCCTTTTAAGTTAATAGGCGGGAAATTCAAAAAACTAAATTTTTTTGCTTGGAAAATGTGGAATTTTGTACCAACAAATCGTCAAATGCGGGAAGTTATGCTTTAGTTTTTTAATTTGAAAAAAAGTGCCACTAAAGCACACCGATTGCTCACCGAAGCTTATGGTGAATGTGTTTCATCGGTTTCAACATGCGTGCAGTTCAGAAGTTCAAAACAGTTTGAATACCAAGGATTGGTGGCATTACTCCATGAAGATTGTTGTTAAACTCAACAAGAGCTTGCAAAATTATTGGGAGCTACTCAAGCAGCAGGATTCATCCAAAAGCAGGGTAATTGGGTACCATATGAATTTAAGCCGAGAGAAAAATTATCCTATCTATTATGAGCTGCTGAAATATAAACAGACCACCACAGGGAACCTGTACTGAAAACAACTGATTCATTTGAAGCGAGCATTGTTCCAAAAACGCCCAGAATATGCGGCCAGGCATGATACTGTAATAATCCATCAAGACATAACTCGGCCACATGTTGCAATACCTGATAAAAACTATTTAGAATGAAGTGGTTGGGAAGTTTTGACTCATCGGCTTTATATTCCAGACCCTGCCCCGTCCGACTACTATTTTGTTTCGATCGAAGCAGATCGCTCTCTCTGGGATTCGCTTCACTTTGGAACAGGGTATCCGAAATTGGTTTGATTCGTTCTTACCCTCAAAAGATGAGCAGTTCTTTTGGCTCGGAATCCATATGTTGCCAGAATGATGGAAAAAGTCAGAGAATTTTTTTGAAAAATTGGATTTCTGTAATAATTTTTTTTTTTTGGAGGAATTGGGGATTCTTTGGAGACATTGACTTTAAGTTTGGGGACATGAGGTAAATTGTGTCTGGCAACACTGAATCATACAAATACTCACTCACTCGGAGCTGGTTTAGTTTTGAGGAGAGCAAGTATGTGTGCGAATCAGTCGTTTTTCATATTTCCTCCAAAGCGGACGGAGTAAAAAAAGTGCGTATCAACGTACGTTTGATTTTTTTTGTTCCACTATTCTTATAACATTTATACACACACACACACAGATACACATGCTAACACACAAGCGCTCAATCTAATACATTTATACTTACTCACATACTAACTGACTGAGACTGACAAACATACATATGTACATACCTATAGAGATAGATACAAAGATACTTTGTCACATTTTACCTTTTTGGATTTCCTATTAAAAAAAATTTCACAAAAGCCTGTAAGTGACTGACGACGGTTCGTGTTCTTTAAATTACAACAACAGCCAGCCAGCCAGCCACCAACTTAAGAACATTGGAAAATCGAAAAAACAAACAACATACAGCAACAACACAAACAGCAGCAGCAACTACATTAAGATTGTTACAACAAAACAAAAGTTGACAATCAGCAGACACGTACATAAGAACGACCTTATCGAACTGTGCAGAACGAACGAACGACGTTGAAATTCATTCATTGAAATATTTTTTTCATTTTTTTTTTGTTTTTTCGCAAATGAATTAGTAGTTGCTGTCTTTGTTATTTTCGCATTCGTCGTCGATGTATTCGCCTCGCCGCATTCGTGTAGAATAAAATAAATGAAAAAAAAAATACAAATAGAATGAAAGAAACGAAAATAAAAAACTGAATGAATTTAAAAAGTGTGAATCAATTTTGTATATCTATCCAACTAACTTAACATATACATATGTATGTATGTATGTACATAAAAAAAGTTAAATTTATTAATAAAATAAAATTAAATAAATTATTTATTTATTTATTTATGGAAACCAAAAGGAAAATCAAGAGAAATTTTGATTGAGTTGGGGTTTTTAAATGGATTTTAATAAAATTTTAATTTAATTGAAGAAAAAACCAAGTGAAAAACGGGGAAAAGACCAACGTCATCGATAAATGCGGCGAAAAAAACAAGAACAGACAAACAAATAATTGAATATCTTACAAATAATCATAAAAAAAATTTAAATAAAAAGAAAATAAGTGATCTTTTACCTTATCTCACTCTCTCTCTCTCTCTATATATATCTCTCTCACTGTATTACCCACACAAATACAAAAACATATACATTAACGGCGAATTAAACTTTTAGAATTATTTTAAAGATCTACAACTCTGTACTCTCTCAAACGCTCTCTAACACTGGGACTTTTGGTAAGAGACTCTCGTTGAGCTCTTTTTACACTTAAACGTAGCCTAATACGTTTACTAGTTACAACTTCAGGCACCGTGAGTCGCGTGAGAGTGGCACGCATGCAACAAACCACCTCGACAGACATTAGTTCGAGGTAGACAGTGCGCGATACACAACCACTTGGATTTATTTCGCTTGAAAGCGTTTCTAACAAAACTGTCTCGTACCATCGATCGATCCGTCGCGGGGCTGACTAACCAAAAAAAAACAACAACAATTTTTTATGAAAAAAAATAAAGAAATACCGAATGAGTGTGCGTGTCCATATAATCGAGTATATATCCGCCTCAGTACGTTTTTCATTCTGAAAATACAAAATAAAAAAAAAACAAGTGACCACACGGTTAGGCCTTATATTTATTATAAATATCCTAATAATTACTTTAACGATCCGTTACCCCTTTAAGCAACGACTCATTCATTTCATTTTTATTATAACTCGTTAAGTTTTACTACAAATAAATATTCACATGTTGTTGTACGAAATGTTTTTTAAAAAAAAATAATAAAATCGAAAATTTTGAAAATAGTTCATTCATTCAGTGCCTAAAATAATAATAAAAACAACAACAAAAATCAATCAAATCATTCTGCAAGTCTGCTAAATTAAAAAAAGGAAAACAAATAAAATTAAACAAAAATATTTCAACAAGAAAAATAAATAAATAAAATAAAATAAAAGTATTATCAAAAAGAAATAATAAAATAAAATTTATAAAAAAAGAGAAGAGGAAGAAAATAATTCAAATAAAATAAAATGAAATTGTGTGAATTGAGTGTATACACGTATACAAATACAAATACGAATTCAAATACAACAAATACAACAACTACAAAATCTTCAACATCATCGTTGTTGTTTTCCAAGTCGTCTTCTTCATCATCATCATCATCGTTGTCGTTCTCGTCGTCGTCTTCGTCGTGGTCGTCACCGACGTTGTTGTTTATATAAATTTATATTGAAAATAATTTATGAATGAATTAAAGAAAGAAGAAAAAAATAAGAAAAAAAAAAAACATCAACAACAACGACTCACGTCTCATTAACATAAATATGTATAAAAGAGTAGTATGTTCAAATAACAAATAATTATTTTATTAACAAAAATCAATTTGCAATTTCTATTAAAAAAAAAATATTTGAAAAAAAAATAAAATCTACACACAATTTAAAGTGAGCAAATATTGGGAATTGTATTACAAAAATATTGAAAAATATTAAAACTACACAAAAGAAATAGAAGTGCATGTGTTAAATTAAAAAATTACAAAAGTAACTACACAAAAATTAAAAAAAAACATAATTTATTTCTACATACATACCTACTTACTCATAAATATATAAATACATATACACAAGAAAACAACAACAACATAAAAAAACATACATTTATAAATATACATACAGACAGACATACATATGTATCTACATATGTATGTATAAATGTTTGTACATAAAAATACTCATCGTATCTATGTTTGAATGTCTAACCAAATAGATGGATGTATGTTTTATATCTGAATCTTAAATAAGAAACCAACCAACAACAAAAACAACAGCGGCATATTCAACCATCTGTCATTTCCTGTCTGGATTTTGTGTGGATTATTACAAGTTAAACACTAAAAGATTTAAATGATTTTACTATGAGCCAACAACAACAACAACTACAACAACAACATCATCATTAATTTTCTTTCTACTTCTTCATCGTTTTTTTATTTTCTTTTGACTACGATTCAATTTGATTTGCTTCGATTTAAATCATTGTGGAATCTATTCAAACTCAAAATTTAAATATCCCAAAACAAAAAAAATAAAAGAATTTTATTAAGGATTATTATAATTTCATCGAACGAATTTTTATGTCATTTGAATTGGATTGCTTTTTCAAAACAATGTAAGTTTTAAACAAATTATTTTTATTTTTAATACATAAATACTATCTAAACATACCTAGTAATTTATTTTATTTAGTGCCTTTAGCCATACATAAATACATATAGATCGGAAACTCTTCTGATAAAAAACCTAACTCAGTTGTCAAAAAACTATGTGTTGAGAATTTTTTAGTAAAGAAAACTATGTGAACAAAAACATCACTCGTATGTGTGATTATTTTGAGTAAATTTTTTGATTGAGTTTTTTTCTAGTTTCCAATCAATGTGTATTTATCTATGCCTTTAGCTTATAAATTTTATTTACATTTATGCCCTTAATTACAACAAGTAGTAAAATACCTAAAAGCTAACTTGGCATTAATTTCAAATCAATATTTACGCGTAAAAGTTATCAAATATTTTTACTCCACAAGTAATTGAATCGTTTATTTCAAAAACCAGTCAAGCCACAAATTATTGATTTTGAGTAAATCCAAGAAAACTTCCTAGCAACCTAAAAATTACTTTTATAAAATAATTTTATGCATTTATGTAACTGTTTGATAAATATAACTTCTTTTATCTATAAACCCAGAACAGCCATCAGAAACTAATTTGCAAATTAAGATTAGCAACCAGGTGCAAAAAGGTGAAGAGTGCCTCAGGGCATTGTTGCCGGTTTAGGTGTAAAAAACAATACTTTTAAAATGATTTTATTGAAAAACTAATAAAAAATATTTCGAATAGATCGGGCAACTAAAAGTTAGTAAAACTTTGATTAAAAAAAAAAAAAATCAAACACAAAATTTCACGTGCTAAAATTATGACATCACTCACAAAACAGCTTACAGAACAAAAACTAAAAGTCAAAATGCATTTCGACCGAGGGAAATGTTAAATCAGTAAATAAAGTCAGTTAAATTTTAAAAAAAATCAAGTAAGAGAGCAATATTCGGATGTGCCGAATCTTATATACCCTTCACCAAATTATACTTTAAAATAAAAATTTTAAATATTTTTAGGTAAACAAAATTTAAATTTTTTTCCAGTTGTTTTTTAAAATTTTTTAATTTTTTTTTTTTAAATTTAATAATTTTTTTTTTAATTTTATAATTTTTTTTTTAGTTTTAAAATTTTTTTTTTAATATTTAGTGAAAAAAAATTTTGATGAAAAAAAAAATTCGGGTTAAAAAATATTTTTTCAGATTTTGACCCATTGTAGGTCCAACTTACTATGGTCTTATATACGTCGTTGCACAGGTCTTTGAAATATCTATCATTAGATATCCATATTGTCTATATTAATGATTTAGTAATCTAGATATGGGTCAAAAATAGGTCAAAAATCGAGGTTGTCCTGGTTTTTTCCTTATATCTCAGCCATTTGTGGACCGATTTTAAATAGCAACCGAGCGGAAGAATTTCGGAGATATTGATGTATCATTCGTGTATGTAAGTTATTTGGGGGCTTCAGAAAGTTGATTTCAACACACAGACGGACATGGCTATATCGACTCCGCTATCTATAACGATTCAGAATATATATACTTTGTGGCGTCGCAAATGAAAAATGTAGAAATTACAAACGGAATGACAAACTCTTATATACCCTTGCCACTCATGGTGAAGGGTATAATTATAATTGGGGTGAATAAAAATCAGATTGGGGTGAATAATAGATTTGGTTCTGAAAAATAAGATTTAAGTCGGACTATAGTGATTTTCATGATCTTAAAAAAATCACAAAATTGTCTGGTGTTTACGCACTTTTGAGGCTCTCTGTTTGTCTTTAATTTCCACAAATAGTTAAACAATATAATAAAAATACCTAAAAGCTAACTTGACATTAATTTCAAATTTACAAAATTACAAAATATTTTTACTCCACATGTAATTAAGCACTGATGGATAGATAAATCCAATAAGCAGTTTTACTGGAATTCAAGTTAAAGGCAAGTGTAATTCAAGTCTTGAGTTCAATGTCAAGCAATTGAATTATAGCTGTATTACACTGTATATCAATAGCATTCTCTTTAGTAAAAAGGAAACATAAATTCAAGCCATATGTTTAATTTTTTCCAATATTTTTCAAGTTTATAACATAATTATATTTCAAATTCCAAAAATCCGTGCATGAAAGTGCTTGAATTTCTGGGGTTTGGTGCTTATTAAATTGACTACATTTTTAGTTTCTTGGTCCTAGAAATTTAAAAACAATTTCTATTTGTAATTTAAAGACGTAGAGGACACAATTGAATCGTTTATTTCAAAAACTTGTGAAGCAACAAATTATTCATTTTGAGTAAATCAAAGAAAACTTCCTAGTAATCCAAAAATTACTTTTACAAAATTTATATTATTCTTATGATCATTTATGTAACTGTTTGATAAACATAAAACTTATTTTTATTAATCTTAATTAACATATATTTAAAAAAAATATAAAGTTTGCTCTTAACAGGTTTCTGAAACAAACAACCATTATAAATAAGGCTATCAGCGCAAAAGTGCTGTAACCCCAAACTATTTACTCAGTGGTATATTCAACTTACACCAACTTTGTTATATTATGCTCTGTGCAAAACAATTTTTTCAGCTCCATCTGGTTTTGAATACCAGAAGGTAGCTTAGCCCAATTTTGTTTTGATGGTTGTAATTTAAGGACCAGAACAGCAACCAAAAAAAAAATTGTGGTTTGCACCACTTTTGCGCTGATGGCCTCAATTTTATTAGGAACTTCAAAAGTAAAATGGCAAATGAAACTTTTTAAAGAGTTTAACATCATATTCAGATATACAAAATTGTTCTGAAATAACTATTCGTCATCATACACTCGTTCTACAGTGCATTATGATTCTATTGTAGGATATTGTAAAATATTCTCATAAAACTCTTTTTTTAGAGCTTGTAAATCTTTTTTTCCCATTTAAAAAATAGATTAGGGCCAGTCAAACGCTGTCACTTGACTTGTAATCGACAAATAACACAATTTTGCATTTTTTGTTGCTTGACTGGTTTTTGCAATAATCGATTTAATTAAGCACTGATAGATAGTTAACTATTGATTACATTTTTTTTTTACTTGGTCCTAGAATTTTGAATACAATCTCTTTTCGTAATGTAAAGAGCGAGAGGAGAACATTTTTTTTTAATTTTGAAATTTTTTGTTAAATTGTATTGAAAATTCTGTTATTTTGTTTTATAAAATTTTAATGTATAGAGGGAGACAATTTGAAATTTTTGTATTTATTACCAGTGTAATTTTATCAACAATTTGTTTGGATTTCAAAACGTACATACAAATACAATTTTACGAGTCACGTTAAACGGGAAGTTTCTAATTAGGGGATATACAATAAACTATTTCATAAATTTTAAATATAAACATTTATATGCAGACATACTTACATGCAGACGTACGTACATATTGTTTGTAAATATTAGGATGGACCAACAAATTAAAGTTCTGTTCGGAAAATAAACAAGTAGGGGTAGAGTCAATTATGCACCGATCCTCTTAAAAGTTGGTAACAAGATTTAGATTCATATAAAACTAGTTTATGTTCAATTTCATCACGATATTAATTATTATAAGACAATTAGGAATGTTCAAGTAATTTTCTGAAGGGGACCTTTTATAGGGACCAGGGACAATTGTGCCCAATTTACATACGATCGACATACATTACAGTATAATGTCATAGCTAGTTTTTATCAGGATTGTCACATATTTTTGCTGTATTCCAGGGGGACATTTGTATGGGGGCTAGGTGAAATCATGAAGACAAACCTATTTGTGGAAAATTTCGTTTGGGCCCTAGCGTGTTTTAAACAGAAAGACAGCCGGAAGGCCATAGATAGTTTAAAACCTAGCATTTCAGTACTCCTAACAACCTTCAGATTTGGTTCTGCTAACACTTGCTCAAATTGCTGAGAATTTGAAAGCAGTCAGCAACTTACTACAAAGTAAATCATCGAAAATCATTAACAATCTACGCAAACAAACAAAAATGTCATAAAATAAAATACAATCAGCTAAATGATCGCTAAATAAGAGAGAATCTAAGAGTAGAAAAAAGAAAAATATATTAAACAAATGTTTTTACGTATGCAAGAAAAACGTTTACAAATGCCAGCTAAATGAAATATGTTTTAAATTTATAATAAATCTAATGTTTGCTACGAATGGTATGAATGATGATGTTGATATTTAGTGACGATCATTGTTGGTCGTCACAGATTTTTTTTAGTGTTTAAAAAGAATTGATGAGATAAATCAATGATTAAGCGAGTTAGGAATTGGGAAATTAGATATAAAACTGTAATAGAACATTTAATCTACATTATCTTAGGATAAACAGTTTAGTTAAGAACTGAATTTATTGACAAACGAATGATTTAGTTACAGCTACCAAAATTGATGATGTGTAAACTAAATTTGATTAAATATCTGTTGCTCTAACCAAAAAATATTGTGGTGCACAATTGTTGTTCAAATGAACTGAAATTAGCTGCTAAAAGCTACTGTCAATGTTATGTTTGGATAGGAGAAATCACTCTTCGTTGCAAACTACCCCTGCAAACCTTGCAAATCTAGCATAAGTACTATATTTTGCAGTAACACAACAACAAAATATAACATTTGCAATATATGCAAGGTTTGCAGGCAGTAGTTTGCAACGAAGAGTGCTACTTAATCATTTTTAATTCTCCAACTTATAATTTATAAGTAATATTTATATAAAAAAACATGTATTAGACTTCATTATTAGCTGTGAACATTTAAAGTTTATTTCATTGTAATTAATTTTGATAGCTATCCTCCTCAGACTGGACTTAATGTTGGCCGCACATCAATAGAAAATACCTTTCAAGTTACTACCAGTATATTCGAACTTAGCGCATTGTCGTAAATAACACAACAATTTATTTAGCGATTACGTGTGAATTATATTGACAGATAGCAATTTTACATAGTTGCCTACACTGAATAATACTTGCGGACACTTTTAGGAAAAACGTCATTTAATCGTTGCCACAGTAGCATTTAAATTGTGCACATAACACATTTTAAAGTAGTATGTGTTTGTTCTCAGAGGAATTAATGTCTTGTATACAGAGTGGTGGGTTTCATAAAACATTTTCCTTGTTCGTTTACTTGAGTGGTTAAATGTTTATTACAAATGTATGGATGACCCCTATGAAGAACAAGAACATTAATATTTCAAAACAGATTCAAAACGCCACCTCATTATTACGAAAGCTCTACTACTTCTCTAATAAAGTTCCAAGTTTATTTAATTAAACAAGATCTTTATCAATGCATATGTGATGAAAGTTTAATCGTAATGCAACCATTTTATTTAACTATTTTAGCGAAAAGGTCTAAGTTCAATTTTTTTTTAATATTTCAAATATTTATATCACAGTATAACAAGGAGGAAATAAAAACTAAATAATAGCAAACAGTGTATTTTTAATTAAATAAAGTGGACTTAGCACGTTTGCACACTAAGCTAACGTTATGAAGTATTCTTTACTCAATTCATGTGAAATTGATGGAACAGGTCAAAGTTACTCCTTTTGAATATTTGTTAAAGTCTTAAAATTATCAAATTAATATATTGTTACGTTTTAACCTTTTCAAAACGTTTGGTTTATTTCCTTTAAATAAACCGGATACTTTTGATTGCAAATAAAAGCCCTTTAGTAGTTTGAAAATTGTAACAACTCTTTATTTATTTAAAAATGTACAAAAACAGAATTAAATAGTCACTCAATGTTTTTTATACACGTTTGCAAATTCGCAGAAATACAGACACAATTTATAATGTACACGAATTTACTTGAAAAACACAACACACTTTAAGGTACTCAGTTGATGTTTATTCGAAAAGCGTCTCCGATAAACTGACTCACGACTGCAACCTCTGCCACTATTTATAACACTGCCATCTGCACTCTAGATTGTTCTTTAACTGTCAAAATTCGAATATTCTAGATCTTACTAATACATACGCCACCTGTGGTGTACTTTCTACAATGTTATTTAACTGAATATTCTAATTCGAATACAGCGTTGCCAACTTACGATCAAATCAACTGGAAGCTTTTATTTAATAATGCCCACAGATATGTTACAGTTTGCTATTACAGCACTGTTATTTGAAAGCATTAAGCTACTTTTAAATCAGCACTTAAAATTTGAATTCAAGTACAATTTCGTAACAATATTTATCTAACCATATACGCCAATAAACTATGTTTTAAAGACTATAGAAAAGGTGGTTAGTAAAGTGACCACCAAACCGCAAAAAATTATTACATATTCAGAGGATTTATTTCGTAAATTATGAACCAACCTTAAGATTAGAATTCTGAATTTTGCAAATTCTTTAGAATTAAAAATATTCAAACCAGGTTCTTGAAATTACCTATCTGAATTCATAAAGAAAATGAAAATTTTTTATACAAATTATTGTTTAGAGACGAAACACTGTACATATGTTGGAATACAAAGTTTTGTCTACAATATGCAATGAATGCATTTGAAAATATATTCATAACATTTAATGAAAAAAAAGCAAGAAACAAAAAAAAAATCACATTTATTTATTCGCACTGCATGTAGTAAGCAAAAGTCTCGTACTCGTACTTGCTAAATACACCACTGTCTGTGTAACTTACATACATGCATATGTAGATATGTGTGTATGTATCCCAGCAGTTGTAGGAGCCTGTCCCGAACTAGTGATTTTAGCTATCGTTTATAGTGACAACTAGCTGAGTGACTAACTATTTTAACATGTGCCTGTCCTAACAGGTGGTCAATTGACCTTTTTTGATTACAATGCTAGTCTCTGAAAGCTGGTCCAAAGTAGACAACATATTGGATTCACATACTGGTTACTTAGATTCAGTTACCTTACTAGCTATTACTTTAACATGTATGGGTTCTAATTGACCTCAAATAGTCAGTTAAAAAGACATCTCATAGACAGACCAATAACCGATTGCTTGTAGACAAACCTTTCTCTGACAACTCTCTAATAGATTACTTCTGGTGGGTAAAACAACAACTTTCTAAAGTACACTACAAAAT
Source organism: Calliphora vicina (assembly GCF_958450345.1). Taxonomy (NCBI): domain Eukaryota; kingdom Metazoa; phylum Arthropoda; class Insecta; order Diptera; family Calliphoridae; genus Calliphora; species Calliphora vicina. The sequence continues at coordinate 7,044,831 of NC_088782.1, read as the reverse complement.
AAACATTTAAAGTGACTACACTCTAGTTTACTTAGAGACACTTAAGGGACAATTGATTTCACGCTAGTTTACATGGGATGTCAGCATACTTAAGCAAAAAGAAAATAAACTGTATGAGAATCAGCACAAAATAAACTTTTAACTTTTGGCGGTTTAGTGGTCACTTTACTAACCACCTTTACTATAGTCTTTAAAACATAGTTTATTGGCATCTTGCTAAACAATTATATTTTTTTAAGTCATCGTTTATGTTTTTTTTTGCAAAACTTTGCCCTCAAATATTTGAAAATATTGTAAAAATCAATTTTTTGTAAGAGACTTTCACGCATTCCATAAAAACAGAGTGTTTATTGTTCATCGAATTCGGAGTTACCTTGCTATTTCGTTTGTTTGGTCAGAAAATTTAGTCCAAAAAATTTATAGGAAACGGTGGTTAGTAAACTAATTTTAAGTTTTGATTTATGTTTTCTTACTTTTTATAATAAACTAACCTTGATTAAAGTAAAAATGCAATTGTTTTGATCTCTAGATTACTTAGAGACACTTAAGTGACAATTGACTTCACGTTAAATTACCAGGGATGTATAAAGTAACCAATTGACCAATTCTCTCTGCACTAGTGATCAGACATTGGTGACAAGGGATGATACATTAACTGCTGGGATGTGTTTATACATATTTAAAGAAAACACACACAAGATACATTTTAAGATTTTGTGCATAAATTTGAGGAGGTGGAGACGGTAAAATGACATCTTTCTGGTGGCAAAAATACTTTTCGCGCAAAAATCTTTAAATAGCTGAAATTTTCAATAAGAATGTTAAAAATAGTTTTATTTTTGAGTTTGTTTTGTTGTTTGTATGTGAATTTTTTTTTGTTATCTGTTTTTTTTTAATTTATACATATTTACTTTAAAGTATTTTTCACTAAATCAACTTGGTCTCAATAGAGCAAAAATTGCTTACATTTGGATTAATATTAAAAATAAATAATTAATTTATTGTTTTGAAATTTGCTATAGAGGCAAATCTAAGCATACAAAAAGTATGCCTGCATTTCTATGCTTTAAACAAAAATATCTTCAATTGCAAATCTATGCATAAATATAGATTTTGTCATAGATTCGAAATAAAAATAAAAAATTTTAAAATAAAAAAAAAAATTACTCGTAACGTGTCACATGCTGTATTCGCATTGAATTTATTATTTTTGTTCTTGATACATTTTTTTCCTCTCTTCATCTTCTTCATCTAATTTGTATTGTATTCAAAATACAATAATAACAACAATAACTTTGTCAGTCTTAACAGAAAAAAAAAATCTATGTCTGCTTTTATCATCGTGTGAGTATTAATTTATGTGTGTGTTTGAGTGTATCTGTGTTTATTTCAAATTCATTCAGTAAATTAGAGATAATTGCATTTTTTTTCTCTGTTTTTGTTTTTCATTTTTATTTTACTTGATTTTATGTCATATGTTTGTTGATATTTTGCTCACTGGTCTTTTGATTATTCCATTTAATTTTTGCTTACATTGACAGTTTTCACTTATTTTTTATTTTTTTTTGTTTGGATTTTTATTTTGTCAAGTCTCATTTTCATACGTATCTACATAAATATGCAACAACTCGTGCAAAAGAAATATACTATTTATATATATGGCTAGTAACTTAAATATGTAAATACCCAGCTGGAAATTGAGTTCTAAAGATATATATTTAAATGTGACAGAAGTGACCAGGTTTTATTTAAAAATTTTTTTTATTTATAAAAATAATTAAAAATTAAGCCAATAAGCATTTTTACTGGAATTCAAGTGGAATACAAGTGTAATTCCAGCCTTGAATTATAATCAAGCAATTGAATTACAGTTGTATTACACTTTATTTCAATAGCATTCTCCAGTAGAAAGGAAACAGGAAAAAGAAATTTAATTTTTCAAGTTTAAAATATAATTATATTAGCATTCAAGTCAAATTCCAACAAAATGTTCAAGTGCTTGAATTTTTGGGGCTTTGGTGCTTATTGGATATGATCAAAATAAAGTAAATTGATTCTGAAACACGTTCAGAAGATAATTTTAAAATGTTTGTATGAAGAAAAACACTCAAAAATTATTTGAAAATTTAATGATTTTCATAAAAAAAATTTAAAATTATTTCAGAATCAGATCAGAAAAACGTTATTAAAAGCACGTTTTTTCATATAAAATTTTTAGCAAATAGAAAACAAAACACATTGGAATCAATTTCAATTTATGTGGTAAAACAGAGGTGCTTAAATTTGTGGAGGGAATTAAAGTAAAATTTATTATTAATTTAAGAAATTCCCAATAAAACTAAGCTAAATACATGATATTTGCAATAGACCTTGACAATAAAGATGGTTGATGATGGATGACCTTGGCAGGCTAGCAAATAAATTTCATATTGTCAATTTTCTAAATATTAATTTTCAGTAGAATTCTTTGAATTATTACAGAGTAATTATAATAAATGATTTAGAAATTACATTCAAACTCAAATATGAGCTCCGAAAGGGTATTTTAGGAGTTTCTAAAAAATCAAAAATCAATAAACAATTATTGTTAGCAGTAAAAGTAATAAAGTATGTAATATTACCCAATTTCTGCTTAACTTTTATTACAGTTTGCGTGGGTTACACTATGTAAACGATAAAGTTTAAACAAAACTACCCAGCAGTTCTAGGAGAAATAGTCAACCCATTGGATTCACATACCGGTTACATAGAGTCAGTTAGCTTACTAGCAACCTAACTGGTTACTTGATCAGCTTTATGTAGCTGAGTTAGTTATAGTTATATTAACTTTTCCGGGAAATTTTGCGAGAATTATTTTCCTTTTTTATGTGAATTTTTTTTAACTTGATTTTCTCTAAAATAATTTTAAAGCTTCAAAACAAATGCAGAAGATTCATACAAGGAAAAAGATTGAAGTGGATTATTCAAAATATTCCAAAAACTCGTTAATGTTTACTATTGTACAGAATTTTATCCGATCGAAAGTGGAATTATTTTAGTATTTTGCTTTTTCGCAAAAAATTAAACTAAAATTTTTGGAATTTTCTTCAAGTTTTGATTTAATATTAAATATTTATTTTTTGCGAATTAACAGAATGTGGAATCTAACGAAGATAGAACAAAATCGATACAAATGACAAATGTTTGTCAGGTTTGTATATAACCAAAATTATAAATCGTGTCAGTTTATCCCTTTATATTAAATTTTTACTGGAATTTTTTATTTGTAATTAATTACATTTTAAAACCAATGAAATTTTTTAGATTTTTAAAGAAGTCTACATTCTTAAAATTAAATAATTTGTTCTAGACGGGAATTCCTGGAAATTTCAAAATGAATACCGATTTCCCGGGAAATGTAAAAGTGCGGGATTGACCTCAAATAGTAATTTAAAAAGGCATCTCATAGATAGTCCAATAAAATATTGCTTGTAGACAAACTTTCCTCTAAAAACTCTACAATACATTACTTCTTTTGTGTAAGATAACTACTTTTTAAAGTGAAGTTTTAAGTGACTACACTCTAGATTACTTAGAGACACTAAAGTGACAATTGCCTTCACGCTGGGTTACATGACATGTCAGCGTACTTAAGCAAAAAATAAATAAACTGTATGAGAATTGTATCAACACATTACATACAAAAAAGTGCTGTACAAAATAAATGTTTAAATTGACTACACTCTAGATTACTTAGGGACACTGTGACAATTGACTTCACGCTAGGTTAAATAAGATGTCAATATTAAAAATTATATATTCTAATTATATCAACACAATTTGTATAAAACCAGTTTGTACGAATTACTCACAAAAAAGAGCAGTACAAAATAAACGTTTAAAGTGACTACACTCTAGATTATCTAGAGCCACTTAAGTGACAATTAACTTCACGCTAGATTACCTGGGATGTATAAAGAGCACATTCATGTCAAATAATCCAAAATATATCAATTGGAGTTAGCCAAATGATCAGAAATTAGTTACAATTACTGTCTATAAGGGACACATTAACTACTTGCTTAATTACTGGGTAAAACATTTGTATATGAGTGTGTGTGTGTGTGTGTCTGCTCAGATCTGCTATAATCTGAAATTTAGTTGGATTTACAGTCGTCTAAAAGAGTTGCTTATCAAGTCTCTTCATTAACCACAGGTGTTGAAACTACACATATGTCTGTACGTATGTACGTACCTATTTATTCCCAGCGGGAAAAAGATGCAGTAAAGAGGCCTTCTTAAATGCCTCATTTTGCAGACACAAGGACTTGCAAAATCATTTTGCCGCATTGCAAAATCATTTCAATTTTACACGGCGTGTCATTGCGAGCCAAGGCCTTGCATACTCGCTACTGTTAGAGGGCTGAGAGAAGGCCTACTTATGATGGGCTGTTGGCAGCCAACAAGCTCACTTGTTATTAGAAGGGGATTCATAGGGCTTCTTGAACACCTTCTAAGAGCAGGCAGGGTGGAATGAGTATCGGATCTTTTAGAATGTGTAAGTATGCCTTTTAGAAGGCCTAAAAATTGAAGTCCTATCATTTTTTCCCGCTGGGTTATAATTATTATTTTATTATATTTCGATTACAAACAGCAATAACAATAACAACAACTACCACAACATCATACAAACTGAAGAATTAAAAATGTTGAAATGCATCTGATAAGTGTTTCTTCGAGGTGTATAAAAACTAGCCTGTAATAATTTCAGTCATACGTTGAAAATACGTTTTTTTTTCAAAACTTAACAATGAACACGTTTTTTTTTAGTTTTTCATAAAACTACGTCACAAATCTGTTTATCTATACATACATACATGTATAAATGTATGAAGTAAATTTTGATTGTTTAGTTACATTTTATTAACAACTACAAAAAACCACCAACCTCATGTGAGTTTGTTATTGTTTTTTTATTAATAATAAATGAAATAAACTTTTAACATTTATATGGTGGTAGAGCAGATAATAATGTTTAGATTTTTGTTCTAGATACACAATTTTCAATCATTCATTTGATAAATTTTTATTAAATTGTACAATAGGTAGGTACGAATCGAAAACATACATATGAAAACCAAAACTTCATTTGAACCAAGTTTGTTTGGTTTGGTTTTATTTGTATTTTTCTTTTTAACACACCTTTTTTAACTTGTAAGATGGATTGAAAGTTTGCTCTTTTGTTTTGTTTTTTTAATAGTAGAACATAGAGTGTGTAGTAAAACAATCATTATTACAATAAACCGGTTTGACAACTACTGCTGCGGCTACACCAACCATTGACAACCAACAAATTCAAAAAAAAAAAAACACAAACAAAATACAATATATACAAAAGCAGCTAAAAGTGTAATAACAACTTGATTTGTAATTTAAGCAACAATAAAAACAAAAATAAAACATAAAGAAACTGAAATACACCACATAAATACAATCAAATATAAAATACACACACACTTACACTTACACTCACTCATTACATTTACATCCATTCTATCCATATATGAGCTTTTCCCCAAAAAATTTGTTTGGAATATTTTCAGTGTAAACCATATTTTGGGATACTACTAATTCGTTTCTTTATAGAGAAAATTTAGCTTTTTTAGCGATCTGTTCCGATCTTTAGCGAATTTAACCCTCTAACCGGCAAGGCTGCCTTTAGGCGGGTATGTTAAATGTGTGTAATGCTGCTTTATTTGGTTATTTTTCCCGTTATAACGGTAAATAGGTGTAAAGAGACAAACAATTTACTTATTGTGATAAACAAGAACGTGAACTTGTCTTTTGTTTGTTTTTATTCCAACGTATTTCTTTTTTTTCAAACAATAACCTTGGCCGGTTAGAGGGTTAAGTTCAAATATTTATCATATAAGGAAAATCTTTTCTAGACCCTCTGCGACAGGACACGAATCGAATCTAAGGGAAACGGATGAAGATGACGCCTGTAGCACGACAGAAATTGCTCTTCAGTCTGCTAAGAAGTGCAATGTCAAATATGTCAGATTTACATACTAGGGTGTAACTTTGCCTTTAAAAATAGGAAATTCTAGGATCTCTAAATTGTGTTGGGTGTATGACTTTAAAATGCGGTATTTATTCAAATGTTTAGCTTTTATTTTGAAACATTTGTACAATATAAATTTATTCAAAGTATGTACAAGGTGGCGCAAAAGTAAACTTCCGATGTTTTTTGGCTGTAATTAAAAAAAAATATGAAAAACTTTGATTCTTCTTGTGGATTATTTTTATTTGGTCTTTTAATTTTGTTTACATCAAGTCTAGATGGCCGCCGCCACAGTTGATTGTCATTTGAGCCCTTTTTATGTCATTTTCCATCACTTTAGCCAAAACTTCCGGCGATAGGTCCTCACATTCTTGACGGATATTGTCTTTAAGAGCTGCAAGAGTCTGAGGCCTGTTGACATAAACCCGCGACTTCAAAAAGCCCCACAAAAAGAAGTCTGGAGCGGTCAAATCAGGCGATCTTGCTGGCCAGTTCAAATTGCCAAAACGGGAGATTAGGCGCCCGGGAAATGCATCCTTCAGCATATCGGTTGTGGCACGTGCAGTGTGTGCCGTTGCACCATCCTGTTGGAACCACATGTTTTCCAATCCCAATTCATCAAGTTGCGGCAAAAAGAACTCGTTGATCATTGCTCTGTAGCGCCCACCATTCACAGTAACAGTTTGGCCCGCAACGTCTTCGAAGAAAAAAGGTCCGATGACTCCTCCAGCGAAAACATCACACCATACAGTGACTTTGAGCGGGTGTAATGGCTCTTCGTGGGTTACTCGCGGATTTTCAGTGCCCCAGAAGCGTAAATTTTGCTTATTTACGTACCCGCTAAGATGGAAATGGGCCTCATCACTCATGATTATTTTTGATGAAAAATCATCTTCCTTATTGATCAAATAAATAGTCAGCAATATTCCGCGTTCTGGAGCAATGTAGCGTAACATTGTTTATTAACGTGTATTTCGCATGTGTTTACTACACAAATGTCAAAACAGAACTGACATTAGGGGCCAATCGCAAAATTTATAGCATTTTCTGATAGGAGGATTACTTTTGCGCCAGCTTGTATTTGCCATTGTTAAATATGACATTTTCCCATCTTTCTGGCAACATATGGAATCCGTGGCAAAAGAACTTCTCATTAATTGAGGTCAACAATGAATCAAGACAATCCATTTTTCATCGCAAGTAATGATTCCATGCAAAAATTATTGTCTTTTATAGCGTTCAAGCATCATTTCGGACATGCAAAATCGTGTTTCAAGGTCTCTCCTTCGTATGGTAGCCAATTTCCCTGCTTTTGCATGAATCCGGCTGCTCGAAAACGCGTTGAAATTGCTGCTTGAGTTGCTCCCAATGATTTTGCAAGCTCTTGTTGAGTTTTACAACAATTTTCAATTCTTGGTCTTCAAACTCAAAATCTTACATGTCAAAATCACCACTTCTGAACCGCACAAACCATCTCTCTCACGTTGAAACTGATGAAACACATTCACCATAAGTTTCGGTAAGCAATCAGTGTGTTTCAGCGGCACTTTTTTTCAAATTAAAGAACTAAAGCAAAACTTCCCGCATATGACGCTTTGTTGGTACAAAATTCAACATTTTCATAGCAAAATAAAACTTTGTTGTTTACACTATAATGTTCAATAACTAAGTGAGAATAAATGACAGATATGTATCCTTTAAAATTACATAAAAGTTATTAAAAGTTATTTTTTGGAAAATAGTTCAGGATGGGCGCGTTTCACCTTAAGTTATCTTAATTTAATTTTGTTAAAAATGGCAAATTTCATAAATTATTAAGGTAAAATGGTCGACAAAAGAGCTGATGAAAAATATAAAACTTCATGCTTAATGTCCTCTTTTTGACCTGTAATGTTGTCGTTAGTAAACATATTGGAAGATATAAAATCAGTGAAATTTTAGTTTTAAATTTTAATTTATTTTCAAAATATTTATGTTATTACCAAAATTATCCAATTTTTAGCGCTTTCTAGAAGAAAGTTTTCCCAATAATTTAAGTTGAAATAAAGTGTAATTCCAGCCTTAAGTCCACTAACAATTTTTTGAAAATATGTCAAATGAAGACTTAATTTCCTTTACACTGATATATATTATATCCAACTTTTGTTTAACACGTGCTACTTCTGACCTGCGCAGTCAATTTTAATTGAAATTCTCATTTATGGGAAAAAATGTAGTTGTATTAAAACCTATATATAAATGTATGTTTGTACCTTAAATAAAACTTTCATTTAAAGGAAATAAACTCTAAAAATACGGATGTTAAAAACAATACAAATTTATTATTAAATACAAGCAAATGTAAAATAATAGCCATACATCTTTACTAAACCCAGTAAACAATTTAAAACTTTTTCACAAATCTTCAAGAACATTTAGCACTTAAGACCTAAAAATTCAAGCACTTGAACAATTTGGTAGAATATTTTGAATTTATGTTTAGTTTTTCTTGGAGAATACTATTAATATAAATTGTTATACAACTATAATTGAATAGCTTGACACTGGACTCAAGTCTGGAATTACACTTGATTTCAACTTGAGTTCCAGCTAAAATATGCATTGTTGGATTTGAGAAAAACCACACCCAACTGTTGAGTAAGTCTCTATTTTCTAATATGTTCAGCATAATGTTTGAGAATAAAGAGATTTCTCAAATTTACAATAAACTCCTCTTTTTTGTTGAGAAATTAAACAAATATTTAAAACTTTCTCAAGCGTTTTATTTGATAAAAGCTTTGATTTCATTTAATTTAAAACATGACATGAAACCTATAGGTTTGCTGGGTCAATTACCCTGCAACATATACAATTATTTTTGAATTAATTCTAAATTCATTTTATTATAAAAAAAATTTCCCATTTCCTTTTTTTAAAATTTAGTAAAGAGATAGAGGAGAACTTTCAATATTGTGGTGTAAAATTGTCTGCTTTTATTTATTGGTTCTAGTCGGTCATTAAAACAAAATAATAATAAAAAAAAAAAAACATAAAAAATAAACAAAAACAAGAAATTATTATTTTGCTGTTTTACAAACTGTGTGTCTGTATATATGTATGTATATTTGCCAGATATTGTAGATAGACAGACGGTCTGACGGACTGGTTGTTGGGCCCGGTTGGCTGGCTGGCTGTCTGTCTGTTCGCCTGTTGTGGGCACATTATTTGCTTTGGATTCGCGTGCATACTGTTTTTATGAATGCGCTGACGATTTTTGTTGGCATCAGCAAACACAAACATGTGATTTGAATTTATAAAAATTGCAAAATCTTATTTAAATCTATATTTAAATTGTTGTCAATTTTAAAATTTTCCTAAGATCTATTTTAAGCTTAACACAAATTTTGTATGAAAATAAATAAATAAATAAGTATGTATGCATGAATGTAGATGAGGCAGCAAGCAGCAGCAGCAGCAGCAGCAGCAGAATTAGAAACAGAGGCGACACGAAAAACAAAAACAAATTTTACCAAAATGAAAACATCCAAAAATAAGAGAAAAAAACAAAATACTTACTTACATATACATATACATAAAAGCAAACATACATACATACTTAAATATCCATATATATTTCTAGATATGAATATTTTATATACATACTTGAATATGTATCTATGTATCTGCTCTATAATATACTTTTAATCATTGTAGTGTAAAAGGCGTATTTACTTTTTATGTAAATATGTATTTTATTATGTTTGTACTGCCTCTAAGGAAATCCTTAAGCATGAAAATTTCCAAAAAAAAAAAAAATAACACAAAATTATTGGGTGTGTGACTTAAAATAGATGGCGTATCTTTTGAACACGGTTTTTGTTTTTAATAAATTTCACATATGTCATTTTGAAGGCTACATATCTGTCAGTTATTCTCACAACAGTTTTTTTATTTTTTGCTTCGAAAATGTTGAATTTTGTATCAACAAAGCGTCATATGCGGGAAGTTTTACTTTACTTCTTTAATTTGGAAAAAAAATACAGCTGAAGCACACTAATTGCTCAACAAAGCTTATGGTGAATGTGTTTCATCGGTTTCAAGGTGCGAGAGATGGTTTGTTCGGTTCAGAAGTAGTGATTTTCACACTGAAGAAAAAGATGGCCCAGGCCAGCCAAAAAAATTTGAAGACCAAGAAATGCATTACTCCCTGATGATTGTTGCCAAACTCAACAAGAGCTAGCAAAATCATTTTGAGCTACTCAAGCAGCAATTTCAATCCTGAGAGCAGCAGGATTCAACCAAATGCAAATTGGGTACCATTTGAATTGAGAGCCGAGAGACCTAGAAAGACAATTTTGCTTGTCCGAAATGATTGTGTTCCATCGTTTTCAACTTATTTGTGATGGTTTGTTCGGTTCAAAATTGGTGATTTTGACACGGAAGACAAAGATCGCCCAGGCCAGCCAAAAAAGTTTGAAGACCAAGAATTGGAGGCATTTATTCATGAAGATTGTTGTAAAACTCAACAAGAGCTTGTAAAATCATTGGAAACTACTCAAGCAGCAATTTAAAAACGTTTGCGAGCAGCAGGATTCATCAAAAAGCGATTTTGCATGTCTGAAATGCTAAAGACCAAGAATTGGAGGCATTACTCCATGAAGATTGTTGTAAAACTCAACAAGAGCTTGTAAAATCATTGGAAAATACTCAAGCAGCAATTTAAAAAAAGGATTAATTCAAAAGCAGGGAAATTGGCTACCATACGAATTGAAGCCGTAAGACCTTGAAAAACGATTTTGCATGTCCGAAATGATGCTTGAACGCTATAAAAGAAAATCATTTTTGCACCGAATCATTAATTGTGATTAAAAATAGATCCATTTCAATAACCCGAAGAGTAAGAGATCGTATGTGAAGCCCAGACAATCAGCCGAATCGACACCAAAGCTAAATATCCAAGGCGCTAAAGTAATGCTCTGTAATTGGTGGTAGCAAAAGGGTCCTATTCTATTATGAGCTGCTGAAATCTGCTGTGATGGACTCACAGGGAACCGTACCGAATGCAACTGATTAGTTTGAAGCGAGCATTGGCCGAAAAACATCCAGAATATGCAGCGAGACATGAAACTAATGGAATATTCCATCATGATAACACTCGGCCATATATTGCAATACCTGTAAATCTATTTAGAAAGAAGTGTTTGGGAAGTTTTGCCTTTATTATCCAGACCTTGCCACGTCCTAATACTATTTGTTTTGATCGAAGCAGAAAGCTCTCTCTGGGATACGCTTCACTTTGGAACAGAGTATCTGAAATTGGCTTGATTCAAGTTGAAAGCAAGTGTAATTCAAGCCCTGAATTATAGTCAAGCATTCTGCAATAGCATTCTGAAATAAAAAGGAAACATAAATTCAAGCCACATGTTTTTTAGTTTAAAAATATTTAATATTTTCAATATTTTTTAAGTTTAAAACATAATTACATTTGCATTCAAGTCAAATTCCAAAAAAATTTTCAAGTGCTTGAATTTTTGGTGCTTATTAGGTTTGAATAAATTTATAATGTACAAATCTTTCAAAATAAATGATAAAAATTTAAAAAAATTCCACATTTTTAAGTCATACACCCAATAGAAAAATTTTTTTTTTCATAAAAAAATAATTACAAATTTACATGAATGTATGTCGACAGACTGTTTTTTTTTTAAAGCAATTTATGCAAAATGTTCATTTTACGCATACAATCATCCACATACAATTCATAAATATAAATGTATGTTGGTGTTAGTAATTAAAAAGAAATTTAAAAAGACTAAAGAAAAATTATTCATAAATAAAACTGCACAGACAAACACACACATTTCAAAATGATATAGAAATAATAATAAAAAAAGGCAACCAAACTTACGAGTAGTATTTCTTTCTTTTATTTTTCTTTTTTTTTTTAAAAAATTTGTTTCTTTTTATACTCTCGTACACAAAAATAGTTGCGGATATCCGGTCATAAACAACGTTTAGCAAATCAAAGCAAACATTGCCAGCCAGCCACCACTCATCGCAATCGCTTGAAATTAAAAAAGAAATGTATTCGTTAGAATGTGTGTGTGTGGATACCGACAACAACAAAACCAACAAACAACATTAGACACCAACCATTCAACAATAAATATTTGTTGTTCGTTTATAAAAAAAAAAATAAAAAAAAAAACAATTTTTCTATGAATAATTTCCATTTCCACTTCTAAATAAACACTGAATGAATAGAAATGTGTTCTGTGCTGTTCTGTTCTGTTCAAAACCCTCAAACTCATAATTTGTTTTAAAAAAATTGTATATTTGTGTTGTTGTCTTTTTTTTATTAAATATTATTATTATTTTTGTATTTTGTCCAAGTATTTGACAACACTGTGCACGTTCTATGACCGTCAATTCACGATCATAACAATAAATGTTTCCATATTTGATCCATGTTTGAGTGACATAATGTTCAGGTGCTTGTTTTCATTTCCGTTCCATATTTGTACATGGTGCTAGCTAGCTGGCTTTCTTTCTTTCTTTCATACTTACTTACTTTCGGTGTGTGTGGTGGGTATTTGAATGAAATTTTTTTATTTTTCTAAAATCAATTAAAAACCATTTGGTAGCTACACTCATAAAATTAAATCTCTTATAAGTAAAATGTAAATTTATTTTTTTATTTTAGCCACCTTTTGTTAGGCTTCCACTTTGTGTTGATTTGTTACTCTTCAAGAATATTTAATTAATTTTTAAGAACTGCGTAATGTTTTTAATTAGTATAAAATTTAAAAAAAAAATTACACCCAGAACCTTAATGAATTTTTATAAATCCTAAATACAAATTTAAAAAGCCTCAAATGACCTTTTCAATTGGACCTGTCTTTCTTTATTTTTCTTAAACAATTTGTAGATCAAAATCAGTAGGTCGTGATTTTATAGACTTAATACAGTTCTGCAGACTTTTTATAAAATATTTTTTAAATTCAGGGAGTATCACTTTATTTTTTTATATTTTCTATAACTTATCCTCATATTTCTCCCTAGTATTAATCGTAATTCCAGAATGATTTGAAAACAAACATTTTCTAAAATGTAAAATTGTTCACAGTGATTTAATAAACATTTAAGAGTAATAGCAACAAAATAGATAGTAACAAAATAGATAGTTGATTCCTTATTTCAAAAATACACTTTTCCTTAAATTGTTCAAAAAACCTCTACTTAAGCTTGAGAAATCTTTGAGAATTATGTTTGATGAAATAAAAATAATATAATTTCTCAAACGTTTCATCCTAGCACCAAACGTAATTCTATATCAAAGTATTCTATCCTCAAATTGTTCAAAAACCTCTAATTAAGCTTGAGAAATCAAATGAAAAGAACTTAATTTCTCAAGCGTTTGATGTTATTCAAGTTTAAACAATAAAATACTGCTTCCTAGTAAACCTTCTATTTTGCTATCAAATTGAGAATGATTTGAAATCAAATCCTTTCTCAAATATTCATTGTTTGAGAAAGTGTTGGGAATAATAGCCTTCTCAACAAAGTAGTGGAGTTTATTCTTAAATTGAGAAATAGCTTTATACTCAAATGTATTTCAAATCTAAAATATATTTGAAAATTATCAAAAATGTATATTTCAAACGTTTGACTCCATATTTATTGGGTTAATTGCTTGAGAATTATTTGAAAACAAATTTATTTGTTAATTCCCAACGATATTATTCTCAAAATATAATTTAAAATGTATTTCAGTTTAAGCTTGAAAAATCTTTGAGAATTATCAAAATTAATATTTGTCAGACTTTATGTTTGTTGTTTTTCCTATCAAGCACTCTAGTTTGTTATTAAAAATTGAGCATGATTTGAAAATAAACTTTTTCTCAAATGTCCAACCTTGGAAAATACTTCGATAAGCATTTGAGAAAAATTGTATTTCCCAACATTTGAGAAGGTATTTATTCTCTAACCATATTCTCATATGTATTTCAAGACTTCATTAAAGCTAGAGAAAAGTTTGAGAATTTTCTAAAATGTATTTTCATTTGATATGACTTTGTTTTTGTTGGGTTAGAGAATGATTTGAAAATAAACTTTTTCTCAAATGTCCAAACCTTTGAGAATACTTTGATAAACATTTGAGAAAAATAGCATTCTTAACATAAGGGTATGTTTATTCTACATTTGAGAAATACCATCAATCTCTAACCATATTCTCATATGTATTTCAAGACTTCATTAAAGCTAGAGAAATTTTTGAGAATTTTCTAAAATGTATTTTCATTTGATATGTGATGTTTATCCTACATTTGAGAAATACCATCAATCTCTAACCATATTCTCATATGTATTTCAAAACTATATAGAATCAAACAATTGGAAATAACAAAAAACTTATTTTATCAATTTGAGAAATACCGATTTATTCTCAAACTAAACTCAAGTGTACTTTAAATTACGTAAATTACTTATTATTATTTAAATTTTCAGTAATTTTTATCAAATAGAGGCATAAAATAATGAAATAAAATATTAAAGTTATATAAATAATTGTTAAATTTATTTTGAGAATAACTTGAGAAAACACTATTTCTCAAATATTTGTTTTTAAATCAAATTTAGCTTTGATATTGTTAAGGGAATTACATTTGATATCAAATTGAAAATATAAAATTTTTATCTCAAATACTAAATAGGTTTGAGAATGACTTGAGAAAACACTATTTCTCAAATATTTGTTTTTAATTCAAATTTAGCTTTGGTAGTGTTTAGAGAATTACATTTGATATCAAATTGTAAATATAAAATTATTTCTCAAATACTAAACAGGTTTGAGAATGACTTGAGATAACATCATTTCTCAAATATTTGTTTTTAATTCAAATTTAGCTTTGATAATGTTAAGAGAAATGCATTTGATATCAAATTGAGAATATAAAATTATTATATAAAATTTGAAATTCAAACCTCGGTTTAAGTTTGAGAAACCTTTGAGAATTAAATAATGTGGAAATAAAATAATTTTTTTAAACTTTTTGAAAATGCAAAATTTACGTTTTTCCTAAAACTGTTCTTCAAATATTGATTCAACGGTAAAAGATATTGATACATATTATAGACTTGACGATTTATCGGAATTATAAGAATTTTTTTAAGTTGAAAATTTTCTGAATAATCCATATTTTTATGAATTTTCACAATTTATTGTAGCAAAAGTTATTACAACTGCTCAGTTTCTTTAAAAATCATCTAACAGCCCTGCTAATGATGACTCGTTAATTTATTTAAGACTTTTCCAGTCTCGAAAACAGACCTGCCTAACAATTAGTATTTTTCTCTAGAAATAATAAATATTTTCCTAAGAATCCTAAATACTTTATAATGTTGCAAACTCAAGGACAAACTTAAATAATTGTTTTGTTTTGATTACCTCTATGCGGTATTTGGTTGTTGTTGTTGTTCCTGTAAGCAATTTAAAATGTATAAAACTCATACAATGACAGGTACTCATACCAATAAATACACCCACACACATACATGTTTTAATGTCTAAACAAAACCTCTTCCTACTTCATTGTATACCTACATAGATATAAATAGAAATAACATAAGTACAAAGATACTACATACAAATTCATATAAGTTGTTTCGTATGTATCCTGTTGGTAGGGTACCTAAATGTGTGGGTGTTTTACAAGGCGCGTCTATACCCACTTTTGATATGAAGAGGTTGTTCGTGCTTAAGAGCTGGAGAGTGGTTCATGAATTTTATATTCACCAAAGCAGACAACAAAAACCAAAAAAAAAAAAACAAAAAACTTTGCGAAAGTCTGTTCATTATCCTCTAAAATTTTTGTCTGATAAATATAAATAATTTTACAGTTAAAAAACAGCATTTACCTAATTAGCATGGTGACTGATGTCATTGAATTAAGTGTTAATGGGAAGATAGATTGATATTTATGTACTCATGCTATACGTAAATATTTATACATAAATTTCATTGACGTCATTACAAAAATTTCGTCATTGCTGGCATTTGGGCAAAGGACATTAATGTTACATATAATTTTGAATTTTCTTTTTGGCATATTTAAGAATCGTAAATTATTTCGCTTCCCTTCTAAAACTAAAGACACTTTCTGATATTTTTTTTAGACAAGACTTTTTTAAAAAAAATTTCGAACAATTGACTTGAACCTGCTGACTTTTAGCTAAATATATGACAAAGTATTAGACAAATTTAATTTCTTTTAGTTAAAAATTATAGCATCATTTGTATGGGCACGTTTGAAATCTAATTAATGACTTTGCTTTACCTTCAATTGCTTCCTTTTTGACACAATTCTTTTATTTCTATTTGCTGCTGCAGGATGTTTGTTTAAATATTTCTGTGTATAATTATGCATTTGGGAGAGTGGCTGGCTGGCTGGCTGGCTCTTCATGTGTTGGTTTCTGTGTTTCTCTTACACACCACAACAACAACAACAATAGTAGTAGTATAAACAAGAAGAGCACATTAATAAAATTGAAACTCACGTTCATATATACATGCACTCTTAAGAGGTTCATTAAGAATATTGGCCAAAGAGGAAAATGACAAAGTGCCATACTTAGGGTACCCACTCAGTAGATATATAAAGAACAAAAGACAGCTTGATGATTTTTTGTTGTTTTTGTTTTATTATTTTAGTCTAAAACATTGTCGTTGTTGTGATTTTATCCTTTTGCTTTAGCACAATCATTTTGCCTTAAGAAAGAATAAACCTGACAGTTTATACGCACAATCTACTCATTTTCATATATTTCTACATTCCACACATACACACAATGGTAGTAATAAATAGGACTGGTAAGGAATGCATTCTTTTGTATGGTTTAATGTTAGAATTCTTTCAAAATTCCTCCAGCATTTCGTTGCAATTGCAATTTCCTTCCAAAAAACTCGTCAGTTTTCAAGATTTATTATTTGGTGATCTGCTCCTACGTATTTTAAGCCCGCGAGTATTGAGGAAATATTCTTAATTTTTATATTCAGTAATGACGCTATAACAAATTCTTTCCAGACAAGGTCTTCTTGATAATTCCGAAATCGACATGCAGGATCGCCATCACTGGCATTTGTTTTAGGAGGAAAGGATACTGCTCTCCTGAATATCAACAAGTTTTTCTAGTGTTTTGAATCAAAACTATGACGGCAGTTTGCAATGAAAGCCAAACACAGATCCATGGAACGAACTATGACGGCAGTTTGCAATGAAAGCCAAACACAGATCCATGGAACGAACATTAATCGATATTTTAAACGAACGCCAACAAAACTCTTAAGAAGGACTTTATAATAAACATATTTAAATTAGTATCTCTTATCATTTTCCAATGAGGTGGGTCAAAAGCAATGTCATATTTGTATTAACAGAATTATTTGGAAAATAATTTTAAATTGTATGTAAATTTCACTGACTTTGACACCTTCCAACTTATTTCATTGAAGTTCTAAGTACATGTTAACTAGCCACGTAACTATTTCATATCTATCTTCTGGTTTTTGGAATAAAAATGCTTCCAAATTTACCCAGTTGTACATCAGCCGTTGCGTCGAGCAATTTGCCTTAATAGTTGGTAATATCATAAGTTACAACTTCAACAATATTAAAATAAAAAGACTTCAAAGTGAAACTTGTTTTCCAAGCAAGCAGTAGCATGTTAACTTTCAACAAAGCATAATCCAGAATCCCAAATACATTCTCATTTAAATAATTTTTTTTCTTTTTGGCTGACTTTGGTCGATGGTTGTTGTTTTCCCTGGCGGAAAAAGCTTCCGGTTGATACAGCTGTTGCTGAGTTGTGAATCTTTGGACGATTGGGAATCGGATCGTTCCGGAGCATATATCAAATTGGGAATGCATTGGTCGATGGTCCTTTGTGTTAATGTTGGTTTTTCCAAAGCGAGAGAATAATTTTCTACCGTAATCTCCTTCCATTTATTAGGAATATACTCTGATTAGAGACTATTCCTTAAGATTCTAATCAACTTGGCTTATGGTAAAACCGACAGGAATTTGAGGTGCAGCTCCAGAGCCCTCGTTATCATAATTTGCCATAGAGAAGAGAAAGATTGATTGATCAATAGATCAACAAAGTTATTAATTCCATAGAATAAAATTTATGATTAAAGACTAAAGATCAGAGTATTACGATTGGTAGCATTTTCGCGCACCAATGACGAAACCAGTTACTGTTCCTAATAAATTTCATGCGCTGCTGGGTTCAGAGACCTTATTTTCATGGTTTTTGCAATCTGGAGATTAGGTACTAGTGAAAAGAGTTCTAGATCTCAGTTGCTCAATCTTTCCGATAGCTTAAATAGTTTGTCTAGTATGTGCCTGGACGTATCTGGAGATGATTGGTCACATCTATACAATATGAAGTAAATTGCGAAACCAGTTACTGTTCCTAATTTATTTCAAACGTTGTGGAGTATTCTGGTTTAGAGCCCTTATTTCCATTGTCTTTGGAACTCTAAAAGTGTGCTTCCATAAGTAGTTGTTGTTGTAACTGAAGTGATTGCTAAGTTGACAGCCGTTGGCTGAGAGAACTCAGGTCATGCCATTGTGTAGAACCAGTTGTCCAAGCAATGACAGCAGTAGTTTTACCATGCGGTATCAACGGTATTCAAAGGGAGTGAAAGGCGAAACCAGTTACTGTTCCTAATCTATTTCAAACGTTGGTTTAGAGCCCTTATTTCCATTGCCTTTAATACCCTAAAAGTGTGTTTTCATAGCGTGTGTTTCAAAATGATTGCTACGTTGACTGCTGTTGATCGTGCGAACTCAGGTCATGACAGAAGTAGTTTTACCATGCGATATCATGGAGAATCATGGTGTATCGGGAAGTTTTCTTAGTATTTTCCAAATCTTTCCCTGTTTAAGCTTCTGGTTTTTATCTGGAATGTATTGAAACAGTGAAGATAATCGTATCTGTTGCCTGAGTATTGTTTCCTTTTCGCCATAGTTGCACTAGTCTAGGTGTCCACCATTATTACTAGAGTTTCCTAAGACCGTGTCGGTCCTTACAAGTAACATAGAAAGCGTCTTGGGATCATAGATAGCAAACTTAGGGTGTCCTCCTGATTCCGTGTGCTAACCAATCCTGCTATTGCTGGAGTTGATATGCTACCATTATGACTGCTAAGGTTTCCTCAGTCGGTTCATCTAGGATAATGAATTATGTAAGATGTATCCTGAACATAATTCTAAGATGATTAAAATAAGAGCACATATTAACTTTTCAAATCACAATTTATTTTGAAAAGCTTAACAAAACGAATGAATTCTTTCATGATCTGGAGTATATCATCATACGAGTACAATACTTCTGAGTTGACTATGTTTGTATACCATGCGAGTACACAGCGATAAATTTATGTTTATTATATAAGTTATACTCAGCTACCTGAAGAAACGACAACAACAACAACAAAACCAACTAAAATCAGAAAAGATGAAAAACTAAAGAAATACAAGTCAAAGAAGAGAAAAATAAGTAATCGTACAAACAAACAAACACATTCATGTGTGTTTACGATTACGACGAACAGCTGTAAGAATCTATGTGTGCCGAGTGTAAGGGTATGCGTGTGTGTGTGTGTTGAGTTTAGTACTAGATATCTTATAGCACTTCTTAAGGTCGATCACTTTTGTTCATATATTTTGTATATAGCGTTAACTGAAATGTAAACGGCTGTTGCAACTTCATAAATTTGTTATTAATATTGAAATGTTAGAAATTAAACCATCTCGGAATAAGATTTTATGAATAAGATGGGCTGGTAGGGAAGTGTATCTAAGACTCTATTATGTTTCTCTTTAAACACCATATCCCCAGCATTACTTTGTCAAATAGCTATAGAATAGAACTATTATTCACCCCTTGCTAATTTAGCAGCTATATGTAAAATTGTACTAGTAATCATTCTACTAAATATAGTGTGTTGTAAGTAAAAATCCACGCGCAGCATGGAAATGCTTACAAACATACACACTGTGTACATTCTGTTTAAATAAATAGACATTATTCCATCTGTTCTTTCAACATTTCTTTAACAATACCCACACATTTATTCTTAGACATACATACATATACACATAGATAAATAAACATTTTGTTTTAATTCTTCTATTCCCTTAACATTTTTCTTTTGTATTTGCTGTAATACGAGTATGATTTTGTTTGTTGTGACTGTTTTATTTTTTCTTCTTGTAGTTTGGTTTGGTTATTTCCTTTCCTTTTCAAATAGCTCTATGATTTTTTAGCTTTTCAGTAGTTTCTAATGTGTTTGATAAGACAACGTGATCTTCTTTGTTTTTTTCTGTTTCAAATTTCCTTCCTCCCGATGACTTGGTTTTCCAATTCCGATATATGTCATGATTCATTCATTTAAAATATCTTGCCCTGAAGCTAGATCTAGAGAAAGTAATTCATATTGCTAGCAGCTGATGTTTTCCATGCCAAAACAAAGCAAACATCATTTAACACTTTAATAAAACTAATGTATTCTTCTATTGTCTCAAATTAAATTTTAAATTTTCCAAAAAGTCAATATATATTCCGAAAACAATAACCTTCCAACCGAAATTTAAGACTTTGTTTTATTTATCAAGTAGAATCGACAGCTATCATCGGCCATCAAAGTGCCAGATATAGAATGCTAGTAAAAAGAGTACCTCTGTCATTGACTTTGCTATCTTCGAAAGTTCTTCCCTGGGGATAAAACTGTCGCTGAGTTGAGAATCTTTATTTCTATGTTTAATCTAAAAATTATACTTTTTCCATTACAATTTCTTCTAAAACTTTAAAGCATGAGAGAGATAGTGAAATAGAAGAAGGTTAAGGATAAGTTCAAAGTAAAAATAACATTATAATAAATCAATATAAATCATAATGAATTCAATAATTATGAAGGATTACGGAGATATTATTGGTCGCAGATATTCAAGCACCAATATGGAGTCAATGAAGAAACCAGTTACTGTTTCCTTCCAGTCTGGATATGCTATATAAAGGAATGCCTTTTCTCATATTTACGGCGTTGCTCTTCCAAGACATGCCTGAGCTAAAGCATTTAAAAACCTGTCTCATCCTCATTTTCACAGATAATACTTAAATCATTGAAGAACAGATCTAGTCTTCTTGCAAGAATGCCAAACTTTCACTATCAAGCGATCATTCCGATGTTTCCGTTTCCACGCAGAATATCGCATTATCTTATTCAAATATTTCCGTTATTGCTGGGCTAGACTGAAAATCGAACACAACTTTCAGTGACCTTATTACAGATCTTATAAATATTTGTGTTGTTCCTACTCCAAATCTAAAGCAGATGAAACATTCTCCCTTCCTCCTCATTTTGACTGATTATACAGAAGACATTGAAAGTCAGTAGATTATTGATAGCGGATGTTCCTCAAATATGAAGCCAATGAAGCTACTGTTTCCTTCGCGTTGTTTGTGGCGCTGCTCCTCCATGACAGGCCAGAGGCAAAGCAGATTAACTTCCGGCTCTTCCTAATTTTCACAGCTTATACAGACCAAATCTTCTTGCAAGAATAGCTAACTTTTAATATCAAGTGATCATTGCCACAACAGTATGATTGTTTGTAATGGTTTCGTTTCCAAGAAGAATATCTCATTATCTTATTAAAATATGTTCGTTATTCCTGCACTAGACTGAAAATCGTACACACCTTTCAGTGACCTTATTACAGACTTCCATAATATTTGTGATATTCCTTCTCAAGAGTAGTGTAGATCAAAAGAAGATAAAACTATCTTCCTTCCTCCTCCTCATTTTGACTGCTTCTACAGAAGACAATGAAAGGCAGAAGGTTGAATTCGCCCTATTACAGACTTCCAAAATATTTGTGTTCCTTTTCCAGGGTAGTGCAGATCTAAAGCAGATGAAACATTCTCACTTCCTTCTCCTCACATTGACTGCTTGATTGAATTTTAAATGTAGACCTTGTCGAATTTGCCTTATTACAGACTTCCAAAATATTTGTGTTGTTTCTTTTCCAGGGCAGTGCAGATATAAAGCTGATGAAACATTATCCCTTCCTCCTCCTCTAATTGCCTGCTCAGAAGACAATGAAAGGCAGTCTTGGTCTACTTACATAAAGGTCGAATTTGCCATATCCGGTGATTAATTGCTCTTGATTGTGAAGGTTTCAGCCTTAGAATATATGTGGTACAAGCCTGATCAAGGATGAGCTGCTTATAGCCTCATAATGGGATACCACAAAGATTGTGGAAATCCGTATTGTCCTTTTCTTTCAGTAAAAATCCCATGACTACGCACTCATATCAGACTATTGAATGTGTAGCCATCTTATTCAAGAATTTCCATTAATCCTGGACTACATTTACATGACGTTAATAGAGCCGTCCGGGACCTTACTCAATATTGGCTATTGCTACAAATTTTAATCTTTATTTGACATTAGATTTTGTTCTAATTAGAGACATATTTATACAACTACTGCCCTCTATTTATGAAACCGGAAACTTATCAATCCAACTTGATATTAACAAAGGATTTATTTTATAATACTGGCGGCAAACATTTGAAAAGTATAGTTCAAATAATTGTTGCTGTTTTTCGTTGTTTCAAAGTCTTAATTAATTTGAAAAACAAATATACATATGTATGTTTACTTGCTGGGTAAACTTCCGCTTTTAGGCGATAAGAGGTGTATGATGAGTGTGTATCAGGGTTGAAAAATATTATTACAAATGGTTTCAATGAGCTTAACATAAAATTATGGTACTTTTTTGACGGCAATAGTACCAGAAATTCTTAATTTATATAAAAAAAAAAAATAAAATTAATTTTCCCTTATTTATAATTGTTCTATAAGTATGTAGTATATAATGAACTTTGTTTTATATTATCAAAGTTTGATAAACAAAATTTATTAATTTTTGATAAAATCAAAATTTCATTATGAATAATGCTAAACTAGCCTTTGTGACTAACTCTTGATAAATTAAAATGACTAATTGGTTTCTTGAAATGTAATAGTAGGGGAAATTACTCATTGTTACAAACTACAGCCTAAAGATTTTTTATACTAGCGGAAATCGCTCATGGTTGCAAACCTTGGAAACATTGCATATGTTGCAAATGCTATATTTTGTTCCGCTAGTATCAAAAATCTTTACTTTTGCAAACCCAATGATAATTATAATGTGATGTTGCCATGGGATTTAATTTGAAGCTTCAAACAAATTCGAATTAAAGGGATTTCATACATTTTTTTCCGAAACCAATTGAGTGTGACTATCGTTTCTTTATTAACCTTAAAATAGAGAGAAAAGGTAACTAAACCGAGTGGAGTTTCCTTTATTACTCCCAACAATTTCAATTATGTATGCATATCTTTCCTTCAGTTATTTTAACCCTCTAACCGGCCAATTTTATTTCGAGGTAAAATAATACATTGGAATAAAAACAAACAAAAGAAAAGTTCACGTTCTTGTTTATCACAATAAGTAAATTGTTTGTCTCTTTACACATATTTACCGTTATAACGGGAAAAATAACCAAATAAAGCAGCATTACACACATTTAACATACCCGCCTAAAGGCAGCCTTGCCGGTTAGAGGGTTAAATTTTGTGTTATGTTAGATAGATTTAAGGTAATTTATAGAAATCAATAATAAATGTTTTATTTTAGATTATCACAATGAAAATGTGGCTATAAATATTTATGTATTTATAGGCATGTAATCGTAACATGTGCATATTGAACAATAGTTTTATTTTAAATATAATAAAGTAAAGCAATAAAAAGGAATACACATCCAAACATACATATGTACATAAAAGATGCTTGGAATTTCTAGCTAAAATAATAAAAACAAAAACTACAACTACAACAACAACAACATCATAATCGAAAAACATAAAGAAAAATAAATAATTAACACAATATACGCCCACTTATTGACGTCATATCCGGCACTCAAAATCAAATAAAAATAAAAGAAATACTTACACACACACACACTCTCTCAATCACTTTTAAAGAGAAGCAACTCAACACAAGAGAACTGCTGCTTCTTCTTCATCATCATCATCTGTGGTTAATTCAAAAAATGCTCAACAACCACATTTAACAAAAGACTTGAAGAAAATTTACATTCAAGCGAATAAATTAGTATTCTGTAACGATTAAGGTATCAGAAAAGGGGGCCAGTTGACTCAGGTAAACATGACCGAAGAAGAAGGCAATCAACAGACATTAGTTTGCAAGACTATAGAATAATGAATATTCTTAACTATTAATTAAATTATTTACAAACCGTATAACGTTTAAAATATACAGACTGCCTTTGGGTAGAGTTTATGATAAATAATGAGTTAATGTGTTATAAAAATTCGTTAATGCTTATTAAGAAAACTTGTACGCAAACTATTGACCTTGGCGTGGTTCTGGCTCATTGTCGAATTTTAATTTCATTTCTCTTAATTTTATTTATTTTTCTGTTTATTACGATATAATCTTTAACAGTTTTCTAAAATACAAAAATCCCACAAACAACTATGTATTCGTATAAATATGTATGAAAACAAGTCAAACATACATATATATTGCAGATAAATCGTATGTAGTATAGGTATGAATGAATGTATGTACCATCCATTTGTAGAGTGGATGCCAAATTAAATGTTTAAATTTTGTTCATTAATAAATGCCTCTTCTCATTTAGCACTTTGTGTGAAAAAATTCATTCAACAAATACTTGTTCAATACATATAGACAGATAGATACACACAAACAAAAACACATTCCTAGGTAAATTCACAATACACTGCACGAAAAAATCAAAGCATACAAAATAGGAAAAATAGAAAAAAAACTTGCACGATCAAGTTTTTGAGCACCTGATTTTGCACTGCTGGCCTATGTCTTTATTTCTGCTTGGATAATGATCCAATAAGTTGAATCATATCGTAAAGATTTAAGATACGATTCTAACATATATGACTAATATCATCCAATACACTGCACGAAAAAATCAAAGCATACAAAATAGGAAAAAACATGCACGATCACGTTTTTGAGCACCTGATTTCGTCCTGCTGTCCTATGCCTTTATTTCTGCATGGATAATGATCCAATAAGTTGAATCATATCGTAAATATTTACTTAGTTTGATAAGAATCTAACTTATGTGACTCATATCACCCAATACACTGTACGAAAAAATCGAAGCATACAAAATGAAAAATACGAAAAACATGCACGAATAGGAACAAAATTAAATGTTTTCGTCATGCTGATATATATCTGTGAACAAGTGAGGGTATTTAAGCTTTCAAAAGAACGTAAGTGCCAAAGTTTAGATACTTTTCTGGTCTAAGCTTTTATTTTTGTTTGGATTCTGATTCAATAAGTAGAATCATATCGTAAATATTTACTTTAGTTAGATAATTTGCCCCCAAGCCGATTTGCTTACCAAATAACTCAGAAACTAACTCGAGCGAGTTCATCGTTTTTACCATAAATTCACTATAAATAAATTAATAATTTTCCCCATAAAATAACTAATAATCTATTTTTTTCCACTCTTTTCTTTGCAGAAAGCAAACATACTATAATTGCTGGACGTAGCAACATAAACAATACAAGTAATCGGAGAAAAAGAAAAATCATCTTCAAGTAATTGCAGATAACAACTGTGGCCAGCCGTGTCAAGAGGATGAGGAAAACTGATGGTCCCCGGAGAAGAAATCGAGGGGATTGAGGTTTTAAACATAATTACTTAAACGCTACATGGATCGCAGAAATGGCGGCGATCCCTTGGCGCCTCCCCGGCCCCCTAAATTGTTACCTAAAGTACATCGTCCCAGAGCTCCCGAGCCGGAGATGATGAGCGCAGCGTCTCAAATCACTTCACAGACAACACCAGTAGCAACAGCATCAGTAGCAGCAGCAGCAGTAACACAAGTAGTAAACACACCTCAATGTACAAACCAATCAGATTTAAGTAGAAATAATAATTTGAATCAGCCGCATCATTTAAGTAGTAGTATTATTAATAACACAACATCGTTGTGGTCCTCTTCATTGGCGAACACAACGTCAACTATTCCAACGGCAGCAGCGAGTCCAACAGCAACGACGACTCCCCTGGTTGCCAACAACATTAGATACAATAGGGTCAGTTATAATAATAATCATATTGGTAACATTGATGTTGTCACCCAACAACCCACACAGTTTGACGATTATCAAATACATCATTTA
This sequence comes from Calliphora vicina, assembly GCF_958450345.1. NCBI lineage: Eukaryota > Metazoa > Arthropoda > Insecta > Diptera > Calliphoridae > Calliphora > Calliphora vicina. The sequence continues at coordinate 7,018,478 of NC_088782.1, read as the reverse complement.
ACTTTCCTACCGCAACGACCCTGCAATCTAAGTCGAAACAACAGTCACGTTAGCTCCTCATCGTCCTCATCATCTGTTACAGTTTCGAATAGTTTTACGAGACGTCGACCACCACCGCCAACACCTGGGCTCACTGGTTCGGCCGTACCGCTACTAACAATTAGTGGCAACAGTAGCAGCAGCAATAACAACAATAATTTCCTTAATCATTTCCATAGTGCAGAACCGGTACCAACGTCTCCCGTCACACTGGCGCAACCGCGACCCGAGTCCGAACGGCTCGCCAATGAGTATGTGGACACTCCATTGCGAACGGCCCAACAGCTGCAGAATGCGACACGAATGCAACATCCGGCCGGTCAGCATGACAACGGTCAGACGACGACGCATCACCTGCTGTTGTTGCCGCAGCGTGAGTTACGCCAGCAGCAGCAACAACAGCAACAGAGCCAAAGCCATCAGCACTTACATCGACTTGCCGGAACTGCTGGTTCAGCGAACGCAACGATGGGTATTGACGGCACTGACGGCCTTTTACATTCGCAGCACCACCACCACCCACACAACCACAACATCCACAATCACCAAACCCATCATCATCATCAACTTCACAATCCCAAAGCGCCAACAAAACCTGCAACGGTGACGGAAAAACTCTCGCCGAAACCCGAAACGAGGGGATTCTTAGCGCCCGGCATACAGCCCATAAACCAACCGATCACCAAACAACCCGCCTTATCAAACACCGACAACTCTTGCAAGTTTGCAAAGGAACTACCCGCACTCGACGAGTTGCTCGACATACACAACATTGCAACCGGTATATCCACGCCGCACGGCATGGTCTCCGCCGTCAACGGGGCCAGTCCCCTGGGTACATCCATTGTCATTGGTAGCAGCGATGCCCCCTCATCACTCAATCCAATCACTTGCCCTCGCTGTGAACGCTGCCGTTGCGAACAATGTCAGAGTCCGAGACCGCTGCCCCAGACGTGGGTCTGCAACAAAACCTGTCTCTGCAGTGCCGAGTCCATCATCGACTATGCATCCTGTCTGTGCTGTGCCAAAGCGCTTTTCTACCACTGTGCCCGCGACAACGACCTGGATTGTGACGATAGTTCCGGCACGCCCTGCGTCGATAATCCCTGCTCGTGCGGTCCCTACAAACGTACACAGCGATGGGGTTGGCTGGGCGCTCTCTCGCTCGTGCTACCGTGTCTGTGGTGTTACTGGCCCATGCGTGGCTGTGCAGCACTGTGCGAGCGATGCTATGGCAAGTTCGGGAGGCGAGGCTGTCGCTGCCAACATATCGGCTCCACATCCAGCATGTTTCCCATTACAGCAGCCGCCAACGGCGCCAACATTGTTGTGCTCAGCAATGGCGGCGGTCTGCAAGGCAACACTAACGGCACATCCAAATCATCATCAGCCTCCAGCGGTACACATCATCATATTCACCACAATGACTGCAGTACTACAAGTAGAATCCTGCGCAAAGGCGATCTAACACCCGAAAAACGATTACTAGACTCCAGTCCCGAGTATTAGAAGAATGTAAATAAACAGATTGATTGATTGATTCTGATTCTGATTCCATAGCACACGGTCACAGTCATCAATGGCTGCCTTGTAACACTTTATAGAAAATAGGTGGTGTTTTGAAGAAGACGTTTAAAAACAAATAAAAATTCAAAGCATTTATGATGTAAATAATGTATATGTTTATTAATAATATGTAATAAAAGTAAAATTAAAATTAAATAAATTAAAACTAAAATTAAAGACAAAACTAAATTAACTCAAATAATTGTATGTATTTAGATAAAATCTCACGCTACTACAACTTTGAATTATTATTATTTCAAAAATAATAATAATAATAATGAGCAAAACTAACTAAAACAAATGCGTCTAAAAAAAACAAGATATAAATAAAGAAATTAATTAATTAATAAATGAATAAATTATTGTAATTGTAACTGTAATTGTAATGTATTAACAAAAAATCAGCAACTTAAATGAAAAATTATAAATTAAAATATGTTAAACATCGATCTAGAGCTGAGCGGAAGTTATCTATAAGATGGTCCGCTTGTAAAGATCTGATGTTTGAGCCATTTTTTTAATATGAAAATGGCCAACTAGAGGGAAACATACAAATTAAATACCAAAATTCTTTTTAAACTTTTTTTTAAACACCACCAACAACACTTACATACACTATCACACATCCACACATACTACAACAAAACGATTAAGATAAATACACTACAATACATACATACATATTAATTAATTAATTAAAAATTAACTAAAACTAATGAAAATGAAAAAATAAAAACAAAAGTACGAAATTAGCAAGAGAAATTAATGTAAAACTAAAATAAATTTATTTAAAGTAAATACATACCTACATATGTAATGAAGAAAAGCAAAAACAAAACAAAACTAAACTGAAACTAATATTATTATAATTATTTAACATAAATACATACCTACATATTACATACTACGAGTATAATAAACTACTACATACTAAATATACATACATGCATACATACTATATACATAGATACAAACATACATACATACATATGTACTAAGTATCTAGCTATTTTATGTATGAATAAAAAAAAAGAAAAAAACAAAATATATAAAATAAATTTTAAAAAATAATAACCAAAGACTGCAAACAGATAATTATTAATAATTAGAAATGTTAAAAAAAAGAAACTAAACTAAACAAAATAAAATATATACATACATACACACACACAGATACATACATACTACATTCAAACCTAGTAAATGAGGAAATAAACAAATCAACATACATACCACTTTCATACATACATACATACAAATAAATGATCACACTCATTCACGTTCACGTTCTATCGTATCAATACCAGAAAAAAAATAAAAAAAAAATTAAACGAAATAAAAATTTAACAAACAAAAATTAAACAAAATTATTATCTTAAAGAAAATATGTATAGAAAATCGTAAAATAAAACGAAACAAATTTAAAGTTCTTCATGTTCTTGTAGCTGCTGTTAGATTTTGTATTTCACTTTTGGCTTAATTCTCAAATAGTTTTCTTTAATTGTAAATTAAATAACTCAGAACAGAAATTGCAAATCTTTCTAAATATTAAATATCACCGCAACACTTGGCCAATTCACAAGGTCTCCTATCTGTCATATTGTCATAATGTCCTAATATTTCACAATGGTTTGAAAATACTACTCTGTATGCTATGTCCTGCGTCGAACTCCTAGGAGTCGGCTAAGTCGGGCTGCCGAGTCGTGAAATATTTATTAGGACATTATGACAATATGAGATGTTAGGAGACCTTGTGAATTGACCAACTATAAATACAAAATTATGACTGTTCCAGAAATCATATATGTACCACCACAACATAGGGAAAACATAACCACAACCCCAAATTTAAAATATCAGCAATAACACAAATAAGATGTCACAACCAAGTGAAGTAGAGTCAAAAGTACTTCTACAGAGTTTTCATGAAGTCCGTTTAAAAATTTTTAGAACTGGCTCAATACCTTTTCAAGCAGAGAAAAAAATATAGTTCTAAATGTTTACCATAACCATTTCAATATTATGGTCACTGTAACCATAATATGTTTGTAGCAATCATATATATGATTGCAGCAATTATGTATATGTTTGTGGCAACCATGTTTATGATTCATCAAGAACATAATTGCCATAAACATATATTTATTTACTATAATCATATATATATGATTGCTACAATTATGTGAATGGTAACTTAAACATATTATAGTTACTGCAATCATATAAATAATTACAGTGACCATAATATTGAAATGGTTATGGTAAACATTTACAACCATATTTTTGTGTAGGACTTTGCAATAAGCATTTTTACTGATTTTCAAGTTGAAAGCAAGTGTAATTCAAGCATTGAATTATAGACAAGCAATTAAATTACAGTTGTATTACAATTTATTTCAATAGCATATTCCAGCATAAAAGAAACATAATTCAAGCCATATATGTTTTTTGTTTGAAAAATATTTAATTTTTTCAAATATTTTTTTAAGTTTAAAACATAATTACATTTGCATTCAAGTCAAATTCCAACAAAAGTGCTTGAATTTTTGGGGGTTTGCTGACCATTTGGTTCTAAACTAATTCTATAGCCTTCGAAAAAATTTTCCTGAAATCGGTTTAAGAAACTTTTAAACTTTGTTTGAAAGGGGGTTTGAAACTTAACTCTTTCAAATCATGAAATTCGTTTAAAACTTAAAAATTTTGTTTAGTTCCATAGAACTAGTTCTGAGGCTGAAAATGTCACGCAAAAATTCTTGATTAAAAAACTGGTTACTGACTTAAGAAGTCAGTAACCAGTTTTTTAATCAAGCCTCCGAAGAACTTCTTACAAATGTGACCATTTGAAAAGTTGCGAGAGTGAAAATGTTTAGCTAAAATCATTGATTTAAGAACTGGTTCCAGAACTTTTTCAAAGTAGAGTTTTTGTCTCCGTAACACCTTCGTAGAACTTGTTATAAATACTACCATTTGGTTTTGGACTAAATCTATAGCTCGCAAATCAGTTCCGAAACAATTTCCTGAAATCGTTTTAAGAAACTTTAAAACTTTGTTAAAAAGGATACTATTTGGTTCTAGAGCTCACAAACCAGTTCAAAACAAAATCAGGAAATCAGTTTAAAATCTTAAAATTTAAAACAGAACTAGTTCTGAGAAAGAAAATGTCCAGCAAAAATCCTTTATTAATTAACTGGTTACTATATTCTTAGAGCCTCCGTACAACTTTCCGAGGGTGGAAATGTCAAGCTAAAATCAATGATTAAAGAACTAGTTCCAGCACTTTAAAAAAAAAGGTCTCCTGAACACCTTCATAAGACTTGTACAAAGGTTACCATTTGGTTTTGGACTAATTCTATAGCAGTTTAGAAACAATTTCCCGAAATCTGTTTAAGAAACTTTTAAATTTTGACTGAAAGAGTGTTAGAAATTCAACTCTTCTATTGAACTAGTTCTGCCAAGCAAAAATCGTTGTTTAATGAACGCGTTCCAGAACCTTTTCAAGGAACGATTATTGGATCTGTGGAGACTCCGTAAAATATCTGAGAAAGGTGAAAATATCAAACAAAAGCAGACTTTAACGAGTTATTAAATCCATATAGGGAACTAGTTCTGTAAAGCAAAATGCCACATAAAAATCATTGATTAAAGAACGGGTTCCAGAACCTTTACAAGAAACGATTATTGGCTCTGTAAAGCCTCCGTAGAACTACTGAGAAAGTTGAAAATATCAAACAAAAGCAAACTTTAACGAGTTATTATATTCATATAGGGAACAAGTTCTGAAGAGGGAAATGTCAAGCAAAAATCATTGATTAAAGAACAGGTTCCAGAACATTTTCAAGGAATTTTCAAACAAAAACAAACTTTAATGATGCGGAAATTTGATAAGGAAATTTCAATTTACAATTTATGTTTGTTCTAACACATTATTTCCTGTAAAGTTTGTTTAATGACTTAGCTATTGGTGAGATGAATCAAAGGATAGAAAGATCTTTTTCAGTTTTTTTTATTTTTAAAAAGCTTAACATCATATTGCTCTGTGTAATATAAATTCAAACATTATGTGTCCTGATATTTGAATATCTGGACACATAATGTCCAAACGTACTAAGTCAATTTTCATAAATTTTACAGGAGACACAAAAACTTATTTTACAATCTTTTCTTTTAAATACTTTCCAAAACCTTATTTTGTAAGGTTTCTTGTCGAAATATATACAGTTAAAAATAAGTGTTAAATCCATTTCTTATACCTTTTTTCATTATTTTAGTTGCTGGAATTTTAACATTCGATTAAAAGATTCTATTGTCTCGAAAAAGCTTATCAAGCTATTTTAAACACTATTCAATTTAAACTATTAATTAAATATTGAAACTTTCTTATAAATTTTGAAATGATCCAAGATTTTCTTTACAAAAAATAGGATTTATTATGTTTTTTTGCATAAAATTAAATTAAAAAATTATAATTAAAACAAATTTGAGCCGTTTTTGTAAGACTCAATGATATTTTTTTTATAAAATGGACTTTTGTGTCTCGTATAATAGCTGTAAATGTTTCTTATGCAAATGGTAAATTTTTGAGTTTGTATTGAATTCTCAATTTTCATTAAAAGTAGACTTAGCAGATTTGCATATAAACCTAACAGTAAAGAAGATATTTTTTGGTAAAAATTATTGAAAATTCGAATATATTTGAGGTTTCATTTAAAGTTATGTTATGCTAGAAATCAGAAAAACCTAAAAAATAACCTACATATATATTTGATCGTTATTTTTAGACAATTTCCATTTTAGTGGGGAACTTTGACATCTTTATTTATGGCTCTGTCCTAATGTATATTTATAAATACAAAATATAACAACACTACAAAGAACATGATCATTACTACCCAAGTAAAAAGACTTAACTACTGTTTAATTGTTTTCTATTTATGTTCAATTTGAACACACTGAAAAATAATAACATTAAAAACCTATAATAATAGTTAAAGCTTAGCCACAGATTCTTTAATATTTAACTGTGGTTAAGCCTTAACCATAATTTGAGTTTAATAACGTAACAGCAATTAATCTAAGACAATTTTTCCAAAAGGTAGTTAACTCATTTTGCCCCCACAATTGACCAGATAATTTTTGTATGTATTAATTAGTTCTTCAATCATTCATTGACTAAATTGTGTATTAATCTCTGACCTTTCTTTGTTTTTTTTTTTTATACAATATATTTTTAATTATTTTACTTTTGAAAAACAAAACAAAAAAAAAACACTTTATTTGTCACTCCACTACTCTCTTTGTTCAATATCTAAGTCAAGTTAAAAAAAAAATATGGTTAATAAAATTTAACACGTTATAGGTCTAAATATTAATACCACATATACATATGTATAAATTTATTATCACTATTATTATTATTATTATTATATTATTATTACTATTATGTATGAATTACGATTATTATTATTTCATTCTTTTATTATATTATTATTTTTTAACAGATTTAAGTAATTTTAGAATTTTTACATAATTCCATTTAATTATTTTTCCATAACAACTACAGCAGAAGCATCAAACAAATGTTAAGTTATAATTATGTATTTTTGTTATTATTTTTTAACAAATAAAATAAAATATATTTAATAATGAAATAAATAAAGAAATAATAAAAATTTAAAAAAAACATATATTGAATTGTTGTGGTTTTATTTCGAACGATTTGAACAATCGTAGATCTTAACCTATTGATTTACATTTCCAGCAATTAGTTAATTACAAACTCCTCCGATTATTAGCATTTCACACCACTTCAAATGTGAACCTACCACTTCACTATATATACATATGTAATGCAGACGGTAGCCATTGGTACTATATTTTACACTGGTAATTTGAACAGAAAGAACAATAATATTAATATAGTCTACACTGAGGGTAAAACTACGTTGCAAAATCGACAACGGTTGGTGTCATTTTGACACCATACGGTGTCACTTTTTTTCGACACCGTACGTTTACAATTTGTAAACAACCGGGTATGAATCGACAACGCAATGTTGTTAAATTATTCGCGACGCATTTCAATATGAGTTGCTTTTTATAAGTGTGTTTTAATTGTTTTTAAATATTTTAATAAATAATAAAGGGTAATAGTGATGCAAATAAATGGTTTAAAAACCCAAATATAAATGAAAGTGTAATTGTATTTGATTGCGAATTTGTGTTGATGCAGATGAAGATCCAGGCAGAGAAGACCACCGAATCCAGTGACGACATACAACTCCAAACGGAAACTTATAGTTTTTATATTTATTTTATATTGTATTGTATTAAAAAAAATTAAAAAATAAAGAAATTGTTATTTATATTAATTACCAAAAAAATAGAAAGGAAAAATTGTCAGGTGTCAAATCGTACACGAACGGTATCATGTCGACAAGTTATGGTGTCAAATTGACAACGGTCTGGTGTCAAATCGTACACGAACGGTGACAATTTGTCAACGGTCTGTTATAAAAGCGTACACGAACGTTGTCAAATCGACAACTGATGTGTCAATTCGGCAACCGTTCGTGTACAATTTGTACACATACAGGGTTGATACACTATTGACACCGAATGGTGTCAAATTGTACACGGATGTGTTCATTTTTTCTCTGGGTGTAGAGTTTCGCGTTTTGACTAATACCGACTTAAAAATTCAAGATTTTTGAAAATTTTTAGCTTTTATTTTGAAACATTTGTACAATATAAATGTATGCAAAGTATTGGCCTTTGTTAGCTACGACCTCTTCCTATCTTTCTGGCAACATATGGATTCCCAGCCAAAAGAACTGCTTATCTTTTGAGGCCAAGAAAAAAATCAAGCCAATTTCGGATACTCTGTTCTGAAGCGAAGCGTACACCCGAGAGAGTGGTAGTCGGACGGGACATGGACTGGACTATAAGGCGGTTGTGGCAAAACCTTACAGCCACATCTTTCTAAATACTTTTTAAGAGGTATTGCAACATGTGGCCGAGCGTTGTCATGAAGGAACATTCATGTCTGGCCGCATATTCTGGTCGTTTTTCGGCCAATGCTGTGGTCAAATTTCAGCTGGTTATAATAGACAGGACCCTTATGGTCCCCCCAAATAAAGAGCATTACCTTAGCGCCATGGATATTTGGCTTCACACATGATCTCTTATGTTCCGGGTTATCATAATGGATCCATTTTTCATCGCAAGTAATGATTCGGTGCAAAAATGATTTTCTTTTATAGCGTTCAAACATCATTTCGGACATGCAAAATCATCTATCAAGATCTGTCGGTTTCAATTCGTAAGGTTCTCAATTTCTGACTTTGCAAGCTCTTGTTGAGTTTAACAACGATCTTCATGGAGTAATGCCTCCAATTCTTGGTCTTCAACATTTTTTGGCTGGTCTGGACGATCTTTGTCTTCCGTGTCAAAATCAACACTTCTGAACCACACACACCATCTATCGCACGTTGAACCCGATAGAACAAATTCTCCAAAAGCTTTTGCTGATATAGGGGTTATGCAGGGGGCTGGGTAAATTATCGATCGATCCTGCCATAAGTTGGCGGGAAGATTTAGATTCATATAAAGCTAGTTTATGTTCAATTTCATCACGATAATAATTATTATAAGATAATGTTCAAGCCATTTTGTGAGAGAGATCTTGTATAGGGACCAGGGATAAATGTTGCCCGATTTTCGTAATATATTTTCAGACTACTTATAACTTATTTGTGCAAAATTTGATCAGGATTGTCTCTTAATCAACATATTAATGACTGCTAAAACAGTATTACTGGATGACATTTGTATGGGGGCTAGGTGAAATCAAGGATCTATGCTGCCTATTTTCAATACCAAAAAACCCTTATTAACATTAAGTATTTGTGAAAAAGCTATCTCCTTTCGTTTGGGTCCTATCGTACTTTCAACAGACGGACGGACATAACTAGATCGTCTTAGAATCTTATAAGGACACAGAATCAGGTGCGGATCCACGGGGGTGAATAAAGTAAATCACAATTACGGTCGTACTGCATGCGCTTGTCAATCGCATAACAAATTATGAAACTACATTTCATGGGAGTTTGCTAAAATTTAATCAACAAAAAAGAAAATCGAATAGTTATAGTAGTAATATTAAAATAACTCGTATTAGACAGCTATAAGTTTATAAAAATGTATGTACAAATGTATGTAAGTATGTATAAATATACTTATGTACATATGTATGTATGTACTTCCATATATCTATATTTATTTATGCATTTATGTATATAGTTTTATACGGATCGTTAACATCCATAATTTTTACAAAATGTGTACAATATACAATAATTTCTATTTTGCTCGCTCTCTTTTTTTCTCTCTCTCTCTGGGGCAGTGTTGCCAAACTGCAGATTTTAGCCTAGATTTAAGGATTTTATTTATGTCAAGAGGTAATTGTAGGGGGTACAAATGGGAGGTCTAAAAGCCTTAACTAATAAAGTTAGAACTTAATTATAGAAATTCGAACAATTTAAACTTAATTTTATTAGTACCTCTAAACACAGCAATTAAAATTAATGGGTATTCTGCTCTAATTAAACAAATATTGAACTCTTGAAGATTGTTGTAAGACTCAACAAGAGCTTGCAAAATCATTGGGAGCTTCTCAAGCAGCAATTTTAAAACGTTTGCGAGCAGGGAAATAAGGTACCATATGAATGAAAGCTGAGAAACCTTGAACGAGAATTAAAATTCACACATTGAATTGAATTTTCCAACATGGAGCATTACACAACAGAACAAAAGTTTTCATTGCTAAACAATATTTTAAAAGTTATGAAAATCATCCAATGTGATGAATCAATGGGGCTGATCAAGAACCAACGGTATTCGATATCACGATGATATTGATGTAGACGAAATGTGGTTTCAACAATATGGTGTGACATTCCATAGAGCATGAGATATTTAATGGTACTTTATCATTTTGGTGATCTCAATTGGCCCCCTATATCGTGTGATTGAACACCATTAGATTTATTTTTATGGGATTATTTGATGTCAAAGGTCTTTATCCCGATTAGCTATTCCATACCTAGCCTTATCCTGCTTACTTTATGATTCTAAAAAAACTTACATAATTCAAATCTTTCGTAAATTTTCAGACGCCTTTTATATTCCTAAGTACATTTTCATTCTTCTAGCAAAATAAACGCTAGTATGTTTTTAAGTTTCTGGGAGAGGCATTAATAGAGAGCAGAGTCGTACTGTATTTGATATACACTTGTGGACAAAAGTCACCGCCACTTCCCTTTAGAATGTTTAAAGGACTACCACGTTATAAATATAATTGAAACACAAAATTTTAAATTTTCAACAAAAACAATAATTCATTTTAATTATACTTCAGTTAAAACAAGTCTTTTTAAGTCCGAATTTACAAAAACTTAGCGTGGCGGTCCTTTATACATCCTAAAGGGGAAATGGCGGTGAATTTTGTACAACAGTGTACATGGTACAGAACTTGGTATCCAGCAGAGCTGTAAATAAATCATTAATTTTTTAACTAATTCGCGAATCATTCACACAAAAAAATGAATTGAATGAAATTTGAGTCAATTTAAATGAATTTGGTAAAAATGAATTGCAATTCGTTTCTAATTCAAATGAATTTATCAAAGTGAATTACAATTAATTTCCAATTCATTTGAATTGAATTGATTTTGAATTAATTCAAGTGAATTAGAAAAAAGTATTAGCAATTCATTTCCAACTCATTTGAATTGATTGAAATTTGAATTGATTTTATAAGTAAATCTACAGTGAACATCCCAGTCGTTTTGTTATTCAACTAATTTTTTATGTAAAAGACAGCAAGCATTATTTTTCTGATTAGCAAAAAGTTTGTCGTTGGTCGTGGGTCACAAAATTTCAAAAATTATTAATTGCGTCTTGAATATTAAATGTGTTTTGTCGTTCAGCGTATTTCAAAATAAAAATCTGTTTTTCTTGAAGAAACAAACTCCAAACACCATGTTTTCTTTGATCAGACGCGGATTCACGACAAGGCTATTTTTGTACTGAATATTTTCATTTTGGTAGGAGAAATTATTCATTCCCACTAGAGATCTGCTCTTGAATTTTGATTTCATTCATTTGAATTGCTAATTCTTCTTTCTAATTCATTTGAATTAATTCAAAATCAATTCAATTCATATGAATTGGAAATGAATTGATAATTCTTTTTTCTAATTCATTTGAATTCTAATTCGTTTGAATTGATTAAAATTTTATTCAATTTATTTTTGTTGTAAAATGAATTAATTAAAAATTTAGCTAATTCATAATGAATTAAAATCAAAAAATAATGATTCATTTACAGCTTTAGTATCAAGATATAAGTTATCTGGAAACTTCCAATTTCAATTGTGTATACATTTTTGATACAATTTAATAAAGTAGTGGTGGCATTTTTGGTCCGATTTTGCTGATTTTCTATATCAAATTTATTTACTGATACCTCATGTGGGTCCATTTATTGACTGTGGGCTTCGGAACATCTTGGTGAAAACTCACTCCTTGATGTTATGCTTATGTATTATTATATACATATATGACGAATTTTAGATCTCATATCAAAATCCAGGAATTACCAGGGATTTAAACAAAAAATTCAGGATTAACAAATCCGAAGAATCCCGTGATTTTTGTGATTTGGAAATTCCGAAAAATCCTGGAATTGTCGCGATTGGCATCCCTAGTTCCCTAGTGCATCGAAAATGGGGCTCCGATATTGCACGGGCCTCATTCCTGGTTACAGTTTATTAATTTAAATTCACATCTGACTAGAGTCTTATCTAGTGTCACTGGTGATCCATTGAGGCCCAGGACATGTCCTTTTAGATTGATGATGGTGATCACGTGGTGGCTGTGATTTAAAACCCAATGTGGGTAGGTTATCGTTGGTTAAAATACTGATGTTTGTGCTAGTGACAAATTTCGAGCAACAAATTGTATCTTTCGAGGCTTTGATAATTGTCCTGGGCTTTGCTGGGGCCAAATTACCGCATTCGATATCGAGTAAAATTTATCGTAATTTTCATATTTGAGATTATGGCATTCGATATCGAGCAAGGAATTTAGTACATTTTATTATAATTTCGATATCGAAATCATTCGATCACGAATGCGGTAATTTGGCCCCTGATTGACTAGCTAGCTATGATGGTAGAGATTAGATAACCCGAGCTCTGTAGCAAAGTGCTTGTGCAAGGTGCTTGTGAATGTAATATTAATATCTGTAGTATCATAAAATATCATAATCCTACTTAATCATAACATGATCCCTTGTTATAATTATTTGTTTATTTGTAATCAAAATATAAACATCTGTAATCAAATTGTGGTTTAATGTTCATTTGAAACTACAATATGATTGAAACTAACCACATTATGATTCCACATCAATATAATTTTATCATAATTTCGTTGCGGTTAGAATTTTTGCAAACATAATATGGTTGAAAATCAATCATATTGCCAAACATGTAATTATAAAATATGAACTGAAACATTGCTGTAGAAAACAAGATAATATTGAAACAAAATATACAAAATCGTTTCCGAAAAACGGTTCTACGAACAAAGTCCCCAATGAACAAAGTCCACAAACCACAAATGAATTAAAACCCTAAAATGTGAGGCTTAATTCATTATGAATCAAAACCCAAAAGTTCTAACTGAAATAAATCCCCAACCAAAGGAACTAAACCCCCAACCAAAATGAAAAAGCAACCGTCTTCGCATACTAGAAACATTTGGCATTGGAGGCCTTCGGCCGTGCGCAAAGTTTTCTCCTCTGGGGTGTATCAAAAACCGGCTTCGCTCAGAATGGCAATGCAAAAAAACTTTTCTGAGCGAAGCCGGTTTTTGATACACCCCAGAGGAGAAAACACCTTTGCGCCAGGCCGAATGCCGGCAATGCCAAATGTTTCTAGTATGCGAAGACGGTTGCTTTTTCATTTTGGTTGGGGGTTTAGTTCCTTTGGTTTTCTGAGCGAAGCCGGTTTTTGATACAGGAGAAAAAATTTGCGCCCGGCCGAATGCCGGCAATGCAAAACAACTTTTCTGAGCGAAGTAAATTTTTGATACACCCCAGAGTAATTTCATTATGAACTAAATCCCCAATTTTAGAAATGAAAAAAATCCCCAAAAAATGAACTAAGTCCCTAAATGTCGTTGTTGGTTTTGTCTATATAAAATTTTGGGGCCTTAATTCATTTGCGGTTTGGGGACTTTGTTCGTAGCGCCCCGAAAAACAATTATGATTGTGTAGAACAAAGCATAGTTACCGCAAACATGTCGTAATCATGTATCAACTGCATGTGGTGAAGAGTATAATAGAGCTTTCTTAAATATGACATAAACTAAACTTAGTCATATCTTCTATATAAAAATGAAATGGTCCATGTATGTAATGTCATCACGTGAGAACGGCTGGGGCGATTTGGCTGATTTTTATTTTATTCGATTCGAAATTTTCAGGAGATGGTTTGTAAAGAAAAAATTGTAAAGAAAAAATTAAAAATTACGGCTAAAACCGGCTTGAGTCCAGTCAACTGTAATAAAAAGCCCCTAAAGTATGCAGTACATATTTAGGTATTTTATTTGCAAATAAATAAGAACAGGCAGGGTTGAAGAAACATGACGAAATAACATCAGTAAATGCTACCGGGCGAAGCCGGGGTTCGGTCAACTAGTTCCTAATAAAAATTAACCAAAATATTTCTAGATTTTCTTTTCCCCTCGAATAGAACTAGCAGGTTTTCTTATACAAATACTTGGCAACACAGTTCTGTGCTTTCATTAAGTATGTTGCGTGTTTCGCATTTCAATTTGCCGTGGTCGTTTTCTATTTTTTTTATTTTATTTTTTTCGTGTGTATAAATACTATTTTTTCAATTTTTTATTTATTTTTTTTGCTCTGTAGGGTTTCGAATCGTTAACATCTTGTCTCTGCTGTCGCACTGTCTGCTGTACACTTATGTACTCGTATGTACGAGTGAGTGAGTATGTAGGTATGTTTGTGTGGATTTTTGCCTGCTCTGCGCTGCTTTAGTAACAAACCATGTTTACACATTCAACGCAACTAAGTTCGATTATAGAGAAATGAAAGAAAGCCAATGACCCGGAAATGAAATCAGAGTTCTTAAATCATAAAAAAACGGTGCCCATTAATGAAATTCAAAATATGCAAACTGCACAGTTTTGTTAGCTTTTTTTAGTTGTTTGGTAAAGTTTCTTCTGCTGCTTATTTTTGTTTTATATAGACGTTTGTATTTATGTGTTTTATTGCTAAAAGTAGGTGTGTAATAGAGGCCGGCACAATAGAATTTGTAACGTCATTCCAGATATTTTCAAGATCTTATTTCAAAACGGAACTAACTGCACTCTTCCATCATTAATCATTCAAATCTTATTTATATATTTTTAGTTCTAACTTTTCAATTGAAAATGGCAAACTGATATTCATCTCAAAAAAGGTCGCTAGTCCAAACGATAGTACATTGATAAAGATCAATACATTTAAATTTTTAGAATCTTTACAAAAATGGCCATTTTTGAAAATGTTTGACAACGCCTAGGACAATTTTTGTAAAGTAATAAAACTAAAAGTTACAAAACTCTCTCATTTAATGCTATCAATGATCTATAGATCGTGGCTGTTGCATGAATTATCGATTTACCGTATTCGATAAACAACAAAAGTAAAAACATATAAAGCATCTACAAAATAAGAGAGCCCCCCAATCAAAATTCACATCAGGTACTGAGCGATGTATCGCGAATATGATATTAAAGTACAAACCATAAATGAATTGAATAATGACTTTTATATTAGCTTAGTTTTTTTTTGTATTATTATTTATATATTTTTTATTTTTTTGATGGAAATGAATAGAAATCGCTGGAATATGATGACATATGTATACATTAACACCCATACTAAGTATATTTTTACAAACAAACATATATTTACTTAATAAATATGCATCCATCTACTATGTATTATTTAGGAAGGTTTAAATTTTCTGTTCGAATCACTTGAATAAGGAAAGCAGCTTTTTAGATTGCAATCGAAGAATACTCTTGACTTTTAGCTCTATGTCCTACGATACCCAATACAATAGCTTTTAATACGTTTTGGAACAAATTAATATGATCAGATGTCGTTAACCCCAAACACATCGTCCTTGAAGTTTGGATATATCTCTACTTTTACCTCTATGAGATCTCATAATACTTGTATAACTTATCAATTCTTTATCGCTATATATCAGAGACTGATCTTACAATAGTGAACTACTGTTATCAATTTTTTTGTTTCAAAACTTGTCTAGTTGAAGGAAAGGATGGTTGCCAGAGTCAATTCCAACGTACTTAGGTATTATGGATCGATGTGATAACGCAGAACACTGCTTAAGCAGAGTCCATACAGTTTTAAAGCTCATGATACCCTCCAATTAAAGTTCAATAGGTCATACAGTACATAGAGTACCGATCCTATGGAGATCATTTGTTTCCTTACCAATTAAGGACAATGCTCTTCTCCTCATTATCCCCATAAAGCTAGGAAAAATCTTTGCTCTAATCAAAAGACACAATGATCAGTAATTACAGACCCCAGGACATAAATATTCCGGCGCTATGAACTAAGTCCCCAAACCGCAAATGAATTAAGGCCCCAAAATTTTATATAGAAAAAACCAACAACGAAATTTGGGGACTTAGTTCATTTTTAGGGGATTTAATTTATAATGAAATTACTATGGGGTGTATCAAAAATTGGCTTCGCTCAGAAAAGTTGTTTTCCATTGCCGGCCTTCGGCCGGACCTAAAGGTTTCCTCCTCTGGGGTGTATCAAAAATTGACTTCGTTCAGAAAAGTTGTTTTGCATTGCCGGCCTAGGCCGGTCGCAAAGTTTTCTCCTCTGGGGTGTATCAAAAACTGGCTTCGCTCAGAAAAGTTTTTTTTTGCATTGCGCATTCTGGGCGAAGCCGGTTTTTGATACACCCCAGAGGAGATAACCTTTGCTACCGGCCAAAGGCCGACAATTCAAATAGTTTTTAGTATGCGAAGATGGTTTTTTTCATTTTGGTTGGAGGTTTAGTTCCTTTGGTTGGGAATTTATTCCATTTAGAACTTTTGGGTTTTAATTCATAATGAATTAAGTCCCCAATTTTGGGGTTTTAATTCATTTGTGATTTGGGGACTTTGTTCATTGGGGAATTTGTTTGTAGCGCCAAATATTCCTACAAGTTATCGGAATTGGGACTGTACGCCATATATATTCGCCAACTCTCAAGAGCTACGCCGTGTTTTTAATGGATAGATGATATATAGGCAATAATATTCCTGGAAATATATTTTACACTAAATTAAGTGGGTAGCGAGTACACTTGGAGGTACTTTGTAATGACCTTAGATTCATATATAATTCATGTATATTATACACGAATATGTAACTTGGACGAAACTTGGTGCTTTTGAGAAATCCAATTAGATTCATCAGCGACACATCGCAAAAGCAGTCTGGATCGACCTGCGCTCTTGAAGAACTGAACATATATTCAATCATGCAGTTCTAGTAAGTATACATATATAGAAGTTTGGTTAATTCCCAAGCAAAATATACGAAACTTGGTTCTTTATCGTGACAAAAAAGTTCACAGAATTTTTAATATTCTACAAGTGATCACTTGTGTATCGACTATCTGAGTACATACTGATGTAAACCACATATTCGTAGTAATACGAACCATTTATTGTATATTTGTCAGCTTTTTCATTTCCACGGATAACTACATGTCCTAGAAGCAATATTAACTCATTATGGTTGAAGCTAGCTCTGATAACGTATCCAATAGACTTGTCGATCTCACCATTTTGAAATTGAGAGCCTTGATATCAGCTGGTCTGTGCCCTTTTTTGCCTTTGCACCAGCAGGATAGTGTTTATGAACCAATTTTCAATGGTTGGTCTGTCAAAAATTGGTGTAGGTAACAGCTTTCTGTCCCAATATTGGCTTGTGCATGCTCTGTGGTGCCTAACATTTTGTGTGTTAGGGTCGACTAAGCAATAATAATAATAAAAAATATCATATGAAATAATGTCTAACAATCAACGCCACAGTAATCGCAAGACTGGCTAGTATCTAGTCTAGCTAGTCTCTCTTTGTTGTTGTGACTATAAAATTTTCTAGAACGGGGTTTCTGCATCCGGGTCCAGGCTAAGAACTTAAGTTACCTCTGGTCGTTTGGTCCATAAATATATATGTAGGAATAACATGGATGCACAAGCATATCATACATTTAGGAACGCACGGCCAATGCGGGACCAGTAGGCATTAAGGCTGTTGCTCCATCCCGACATCAGCTGTGCCAGAACTACTCTTGTCTACCGCGGCAGGTTTTTCTATGCTATGGGCGATGGACGACCTTCAAGTACGACATTCATACGGTATCCTACGATCACGATATTGATATTAAAGCTGCCATAAACAAATTCCATTCAATATATCCTGCACATAACTCTACACAATCGTACAATTGTCTTAAACAATTTTACAATATTTAATCTGGGGGTTGTGCATGTATTTCAAGTCCAAGGAATTGTACTACTTCGACAGGATAAGTCCATAAATCAAATGGACATAATGAATTAAGGTTAGTTGGACAGTTGAATATGTGTGGAGGGTCATGAGGGCCCTGAACACATGCTGGACATAAGTTGAGGAGGGCACGGTCTATGCGGTACCAAAGGCATTAGGCATGTCGCACCACCCTGATCTTAGTTGTGCCAGTACGACTCGGCGTCTGCTATTGGTAGTGGGCGACCTTCAAGTACGACATTCATACGGTAACATGTGATCGAGATAGTGATGGAGTCTCTATAAATATCGTTTAAAGCTGCCATATACAAATTCCGATTCAATGGATCCTACACATAACTCTACACAATCGTGCAATTGTCTACACTTTATAGTTGTTGTAGCAGCATAAACAATTTTACAATATTTAATCTGGGGGTTGTGCATGTATTTCAAGTCCAAGAAATTGTGCTACTTCGACAGGATAAGTCCATAAATCAAATGGACGTAGTGAAGTAGGGCTGGCTGGACAGTTGAATATGTGGGGGGTTTCATGAGGACCCTGACCACATGCTGGGCATAAGTTGAGGACGTCGCGGTCTATACGGGACCAAAAGCCATTAATCATGTCGCTCCACCCTGTTCTTAGTTGTGCCAGAACGACTCTTGTTTTACGCGGCAGAATCTTCTCGGCATCTGCTATTGGTGGTAGGCGACCTCCAAGTATGACATTCATACGGTAGCCTGCTACTGCGATATTGATGGCGTCTCTATGAATGTCGTTTAAAGCTGTCATATACGAGCTGCAATCATATGGATTCTGCTCTCCTCGTATTTACATAAGTCCTGTCTGACATGCCTCGGTGGAGACACCAACTGTGTGATGTCGAAGTTTGAATGACACTTTCGGTGACATTCCAGAAGGAACTGTTGTATCAACATGACATTGTATTCCTTGACCGGTAGAACCTTAGTTTCCTCCTGAAGGTGGTGTTCGGAGGTAATTTGAAGGCATTCTGTGACGTCTTCATTTTGACAGCTTTGAATTTTTCTCCACTGAGTATCACTCAACGAAGGCGAACACACTGGATCAGCATAGTTGACCACTGACCGACCAATAGTCTTGTAGTTAGCTAGCAAGGTTTATTTGTCCTTACCCCAAGCGCTGCCAGCTAGTGCCTTAAGGACCTTGTTCCTATGGAGGTGTGCTTTGTTCCACCATACAAGTCCGCAAATAGCTTGAAATAGATCTGACAACCCCTATGTTTATCCAGAGTACAGTGAGAGCCCACCTTTTTCCAAAGTTCTTTTTATATGAACAGATGACGCAGAGATCTTTCCAAATTTAACTCTCAGCATTATAGTCTAAAATGTTCTTCTTAAGTTTTATAAATAGGGAGAATTACGATAAACATTCGCCAATTATTGCTTTGGAAATTACTCTAATTCTATCCTCTCTTACTTATATTTTGCAATAAAATAGTGCACACTAAATTTATTGAGTCACAATTGGCGAAGAAATGAATTCAATACGACAGATGTTTAATATGCACCCACTGCCAGCGAACAATTAGTTAGTTGGGTATTAAAAGCATCTTTATCCGTTCTCTATTTATTTATTTGTTCATTCTTTGAATCTTTTACATTTTCATTCATTCATTTAGTCATTTAGTCATTCATTCATTCATTCATTCATTGAACAAGAGCAACATTTTTAAAACAAACAACAAAAAGCTGCACGAAAATGATGAGTAGAAGTGGCAATATGTGTAGAGTGTTGTAACTTTACGTTTGTATGTACATACATACATATAAACCAGTAGTAAATGTATGTATGTAACTATGTATAAATACATTATGTACTACATACATACATAAATATATTTATTTACACATGAGGGTACACTAAGTCATACAATTGTACATCTTACTTACGCAGTTATATGTAAATATATACATACTTAGTATTGTATGTATGGATGGATGTATAATGTTGTTTTTTGTTGCTATATTATTTGATTGTTTGTTAAACGCTTATTTGAATGCAAAACACAAACTATTCCGAAATATGTACATGCAAAGTACATACATACATATACATACATATGTAGATATTCATACAACCATCGCACATACGATCATTATCATACGTATGTATGTATGTATGTATATCCAAAAGTATATTTGTAAGTTTGTATAGCTATAAATGTACTCGTACAGACTGAAATGTACAAACACTTACAAAAACTATAATAAAATAATATTACCTAGATAGAGAAATCGTTGTTACATTCATTTAACCGCGACCGGAAGCACTTCCTCTTCTACATAGAAATCGTATGAGTGAGTAACAAATTTAAAACCACAATACGAGTATAAATTGTAAAAGTGATTTGCTTTTTTTTTTTGTTTTGTTTTGTTTGTTTCAACAGTGGAAATTTGCTTAAAAGAAAAAAAATCGAATGAAAAAAAAACAAATTTAAACACAGTTTAAATCATACACTCAGTCGTACGAGTATGTTCATACTATATATGTAGGTACTTTCATACACAAAGTCGTCGTCAGACATTGTGAAAAATTCACTGTGATTAAATAGTAGTCTCTATACGATTCTATGGATTAAGTAGTGTACGTAGTATACATATGTATGTATATAAAAGTTAAATAAGTATTATTAAATACATTCATACATAAAATGTATTTATGTACATGCATGTACATTAGACAGGTCCGATATTGTATGGAAACAATTAATTTAAGAATAGAAATAGTATATTGCAGATATACACGTTCATGAAAATATTAAACATGGTTGTGGTGACCATAATTGAACAGCGCCATATTATCAGTAATGTGTACAATTATAAAATATCATAATTATATTATGATTCCAATTCAACTATAATATGGTTATGTGAAGACATGATATGTGATATAAACATATTATGGTTGTAGCATAATCACTTTATGGTTGTAGCTCAATTATCCAGGTTCCCTGTGATGGACTGGCTAGATGGAACCCTTTTGGTCCCACCAAATACAGAGCATTACCTTAGCGCCATGAATATTTGGCTTTGGAGTCGATTTGGCTGATTGTAATAATTTGGTGAACAAAATTATTTTCTTTTATAGCGTTCAAACAGCATTTCAGATATACAAGATCGTCTCTCAACTTCAATTCGTATGGTACCCAATTTCCTTGCTTTTGGATGAATCCTGCTGCTTGCAGAATTGAGTATCTCCCAATGATTTTAAAGCTCTTGCATAGTTTGACAACAATATTCATGGAGTAATGCCTGCAATTCTTGGTCTTCAAACTTTTTTGGCTGACCTGGTCGATCTTTGTCTTCTATGTAAAAATCACCACTGAACCGCAAAAATCATCGTTGAAACCGAAGAAACACATTCACAATAAGCTTCAGTGAACAATCGGTGTGCTTCAGCGGCACTTTTTTTCAGATTAAATAATTTAAAGAAGTAAAGCAAAGCTTCCCACATATGGCACAAAATTTTACATTTTGTGAAAATTACACATGACCACAAATATTCCACAATATGGACATGGAGTCAAAATATGTGTAAGCTCAATTACATATGTATATTATGATTGTACTACAACCATAATATTGGGTGTATGACTTAAAAATGCCGGAGATAGATAGATGCGACCAGACATGAAACAGTAATATACCATCATGACAACGATCGGCGACGATATGCAATACATGTTAAAAAAAAAATATTAAACTATTTAGAATGAAGTGGTTGGGAAGTTTTGCTTCACTCGCTAAATAGTCCAGACCGTACCCTGTCCGACTAAAATTAGTTTCGATCGATTCGATTCGCTTCATTTTGGAACAGAGTATCCGATATTTGCTTCATTCGTTTGGTTCATTTGGTTCCATATGTTGCCAGAAACATGGGAAAAGGTCATAGCTAACAATTTCCAATACTTTCAATAAATTTATACTATACAAATGTTTCAAAATAAAAGCTAAAAATTTAAAAAAAAGTCACCCACAATTAGTTTTCACATGTAAAATTTGAAACGCTGGTATCGACAGGGTTAAACGTTCGAAAATTCTACACTTCTGCATTGTGGGCCACCCTATTGTACCATATGCACATAAATGGAATGGAAGGTATACACTTGAAATCATTAAAATAAATAAAAGAGTATATTTTCATAGATTTATGGAGGAAATCGTGTTTCAAGATCATAATAATTTTTGGTTTTTCTTCCTAATTAATACGAAAGAAAATCTTACTTTTAAACAATAATATGTTGGGAACTCCATATGTAAATAATTTATTATAGGAAATATAATTTGTTGATTATAAAAATATTAAAAAATATATTTAAACATTTAATATTGCGATAATTCAAATTAAGTAATCCATAAAATCAATATTAGTTGGGAAATATGAGTGATCACAGATTATTGTCGTTTTTGCTCTAGGACCTCTTATTAACGATCTATGAGTGATTTTAGATTTATCTTATAAAAATCGATATTTAGTAGGAAATATGAGTGATCACAGATTATTGTCGTTTTTGCTCTAGGACCTCTTATTAACGATCTATGAGTGATTTTAGATTTTTCTTATAAAAATCTATATTTAGTGGGAAATATGAGTGATCACAGATTATTGTCATTGTTGCTCTAGGACCTCTTATTAACGATCTATGACTGATTTTAGATTTTTCATCTACAAATCGATATTTAGTGGGAAATATGAGTGATCACAGATTATTGTCGTTTTTGCTATAGGACCTCTTATTAATGATCTATGAGTGATTTTATTAACGATCTATGAGTGATTTTAGATTTTTCTTATAAAAATCGATATTTAGTAGGAAATATGAGTGATCACAGATTATTGTCGTTTTTGCTCTAGAACCTCTTATTAACGATCTATGAGTGATTTTATTAACGATC
The DNA here is from genome assembly GCF_958450345.1 of Calliphora vicina. Classification (NCBI taxonomy): domain Eukaryota; kingdom Metazoa; phylum Arthropoda; class Insecta; order Diptera; family Calliphoridae; genus Calliphora; species Calliphora vicina. The sequence continues at coordinate 6,995,278 of NC_088782.1, read as the reverse complement.
TATGAGTGATTTTAGATTTTTCTTATAAAAATCGATATTTAGTGGGAAATATGAGTGATCACAGATTATTGTCGTTTTTTCTCTAGGACCTCTAATTAACGATCTATGAGTGATTTTAGATTTATCTTATAAAAATCGATATTTAGTAGGAAATATGAGTGATCACAGATTATTGTCGTTTTTGCTCTAGGACCTCTTATTAACGATCTATGAGTGATTTTAGATTTATCTTATAAAAATCGATATTTAGTAGGAAATATGAGTGATCACAGATTATTGTCGTTTTTGCTCTAGGACCTCTTATTAACGATCTATAAGAGATTTTAGATTTTTCATATAAAAATCGTTATTTAGTGGGAAATATGAGTGATTACAGATTATTGTCGTTATTGCTCTAGGGCCTCTTATTAATGATCTATGAGTTTTTGCTGTAGGACCTCTTATTAACGATCTATGACTGATTTTAGATTTTTCTTATAAAAATCGATATTTAGTAGGAAATATGAGTGATCACAGATTATTGTCGTTTTTGCTCTAGGACCTCTTATTAACGATCTATGAGTGATTTCAGATTTTTCTTATAAAAATCGATATTTAGTGGGAAATATGAGTGATCACAGATTATTGTCGTTTTTGCTCATGGACCTCTTATTAACGATCTATGACTGATTTTAAAGTTTTCATATAAAAATCGATATTTAGTGGGAAATATGAGTGATCACAGATTATTGTCGTTTTTGCTCTAGGACCTCTTATACGATAAGAGATTTTAGATTTTTCTTATAAAAATCGATATTTAGTGGGAAATATGAGTGATCACAGATTATTGTCGTTTTTGCTCTAGGACCTCTTATTAACGATCTATAAGAGATTTTAGATTTTTCTTATAAAAATCAATATTTGGTGGGAAATATGAGTGATCACAGATTATTGTCGTTTTTGCTCTAGGACCTCATATTAACGATCTATGAGTGATTTTAGATTTTTCATATAAAAATCGATATGTAGTGTGAAAAATAAGTGATCACAGATTATTGTCGTTTTTGCTCTAGGACCTCTTATTAATGATCTATGAGTGATTTTAGATTTTTCATATAAAAATCGATATTTAGTGGGAAATATGAGTGATCACAGATTATTGTCGTTTTTGCTCTAGGACCTCTTATTAACGATCTATGACTGATTTTAGATTTTTCATATAAAAATCGATATTTTGTTGGAAATATGAGTGATCACAGATTATTGTCGTTTTTGCTCATGGACCTCTTATTAACGATCTATGACTGATTTTAAAGTTTTCATATAAAAATCGATATTTAGTGGGAAATAAAAATCGATATTTAGTGGGAAATATGAGTGATCACAGATTATTGTCGATTTTGCTCTAGGACCTCTTATTAACGATCTATGAGTGATTTTAGATTTTTCTTATAAAAATCGATATTTAGTGGTAAATATGAGTGATCACAGATTATTGTCGATTTTGCTCTAGGACCTCATATTAACGATCTATGAGTGATTTTAGATTTTTCATATAAAAATCGATATGTAGTGTGAAAAATAAGTGATCACAGATTATTGTCGTTTTTGCTCTAGGACCTCTTATTAATGATCTATGAGTGATTTTAGATTTTTCATATAAAAATCGATATTTAGTGGGAAATATGAGTGATCACAGATTATTGTCGTTTTTGCTCTAGAACCTCTTATTAACGATCTATGAGTGATTTTAGATTTTTCTTATAAAAATCGATATTTGGTGGGAAATATGAGTGATCACAGATTATTGTCGTTTTTGCTCTAGGACCTCTTATTAACGATCTATGAGTGATTTTAGATTTATCTTATAAAAATCGATATTTAGTTGGAAATATGAGTGATCACAGATTATTGTCGATTTTGCTCTAGGACCTCTTATTAACGATCTATGACTGATTTCAGATTTTTCATATAAAAATCGATATTTAGTGGTAAATATGAGTGATCACAGATTATTGTCGTTTTTGCTCATGGACCTCTTATTAACGATCTATGACTGATTTTAAAGTTTTCATATAAAAATCGATATTTAGTGGGAAATATGAGTGATCACAGATTATTGTCGTTTTTGCTCTAGGACCTCTTATACGATAAGAGATTTTAGATTTTTCTTATAAAAATCGATATTTAGTGGGAAATATGAGTGATCACAGATTATTGTCGTTTTTGCTCTAGGACCTCTTATTAACGATCTATAAGAGATTTTAGATTTTTCTTATAAAAATCAATATTTGGTGGGAAATATGAGTGATCACAGATTATTGTCGTTTTTGCTCTAGGACCTCATATTAACGATCTATGAGTGATTTTAGATTTTTCATATAAAAATCGATATGTAGTGTGAAAAATAAGTGATCACAGATTATTGTCGTTTTTGCTCTAGGACCTCTTATTAATGATCTATGAGTGATTTTAGATTTTTCATATAAAAATCGATATTTAGTGGGAAATATGAGTGATCACAGATTATTGTCGTTTTTGCTCTAGGACCTCTTATTAACGATCTATGACTGATTTTAGATTTTTCATATAAAAATCGATATTTTGTTGGAAATATGAGTGATCACAGATTATTGTCGTTTTTCCTCTAGGACCTCTGATTAACGATCTATGAGTGATTTTAGATTTTTCTTATAGTAGGAAATATGAGTGATCACAGATTATTGTCGTTTTTGCTCTAGGACCTCTTATTAACGATCTATGAGTGATTTTAGATTTTTCTTATAAAAATCGATATTTAGTGGTAAATATGAGTGATCACAGATTATTGTCGATTTTGCTCTAGGACCTCTTATTAACGATCTATGACTGATTTCAGATTTTTCATATAAAAATCGATATTTAGTGGTAAATATGAGTGATCACAGATTATTGTCGTTTTTGCTCATGGACCTCTTATTAACGATCTATGACTGATTTTAAAGTTTTCATATAAAAATCGATATTTAGTGGGAAATAAAAATCGATATTTAGTGGGAAATATGAGTGATCACAGATTATTGTCGATTTTGCTCTAGGACCTCTTATTAACGATCTATGAGTGATTTTAGATTTTTCTTATAAAAATCGATATTTAGTGGTAAATATGAGTGATCACAGATTATTGTCGATTTTGCTCTAGGACCTCTTATTAACGATCTATGAGTGATTTTATATTTTTCAAATAAAAATCGATATTTAGTGGGAAATATGAGTGATCACAGATTATTGTCGTTTTTGCTCTAGGACCTCTTATTAACGATCTATGAGTGATTTTAGATTTTTCATATAAAAATCGATATTTAGTGGGAAATATGAGTGATCACAGATTATTGTCGTTTTTGCTCTAGGACCTCTTATTAACGATCTATGACTGATTTTAGATTTTTCATATAAAAATCGATATTTAGTGGGAAATATGAGTGATCACAGATTATTGTCGTTTTTGCTCTAGGACCTCTTATTAACGATCTATGATTGATTTTAGATTTTATATTTTTCATATAAAAGTCGATATTTAGTGGTAAATATGAGTGATCACAGATTATTGTCGTTTTTGCTCTAGGACCTCTTATTAACGATCTATGACTGATTTTAGATTTTATATTTTTCAAATAAAAGTCGATATTTAGTGGTAAATATGAGTGATCACAGATTATTGTCGTTTTTGCTCTAGGACCTCTTATTAACGATCTATGACTGATTTTAGATTTTTCATATAAAGTGGTAAATATGAGTGATCACAGATTATTGTCGATTTTGCTCTAGGACCTCTTATTAACGATCTATGACTGATTTTAGATTTTTCATATAAAAATCGATATTTAGTGGTAAATATGAGTGATCATAGATTATTGTCGTTTTTGCTCTAGGACCTCTTATTAACGATCTATGAGTGATTTTAAAGTTTTCATATAAAAATCGATATTTAGTGGGAAATAAAAATCGATATTTAGTGGGAAATATGAGTGATCACAGATTATTGTCGATTTTGCTCTAGGACCTCTTATTAACGATCTATGAGTGATTTTAGATTTTTCTTATAAAAATCGATATTTAGTGGTAAATATGAGTGATCACAGATTATTGTCGATTTTGCTCTAGGACCTCTTATTAACGATCTATGACTGATTTTAGATTTTTCATATAAAAATCGATATTTAGTGGGAAATATGAGTGATCACAGATTATTGTCGATTTTTCTCTAGGACCTCTTATTAACGATCTATGAGTGATTTTAAAGTTTTCATATAAAAATCGATATTTAGTGGGAAATATGTGTGATCACAGATTATTGTCGTTTTTGCTCTAGGACCTCTTATTAACGATCTATGAGTGATTTTAGATTTTTCATATAAAAATCGATATTTAGTGGTAAATATGTGTGATCACAGATTATTGTCGTTTTTGCTCTAGGACCTCTTATTAACGATCTATGAGTGATTTTAAAGTTTTCATATACAAATCGATATTTAGTGGTAAATATGAGTGATCACAGATTATTGTCGATTTTGCTCTAGGACCTCTTATTAACGATCTATGACTGATTTTATATTTTATATTTTTCAAATAAAAGTCGATATTTAGTGGTAAATATGAGTGATCACAGATTATTGTCGTTTTTGCTCTAGGACCTCTTATTAACGATCTATGACTGATTTTAGATTTTTCATATAAAAATCGATATTTAGTGGGAAATATGAGTGATCACAGATTATTGTCGTTTTTGCTCTAGGACCTCTTATTAACGATCTATGACTGATTTTAGATTTTTCATATAAAAATCGATATTTAGTGGTAAATATGAGTGATCACAGATTATTGTCGTTTTTGCTCTAGGACCTCTTATTAACGATCTATGACTGATTTTAGATTTTTCATATAAAGTGGTAAATATGAGTGATCACAGATTATTGTCGATTTTGCTCTAGGACCTCTTATTAACGATCTATGACTGATTTTAGATTTTTCATATAAAAATCGATATTTAGTGGTAAATATGAGTGATCATAGATTATTGTCGTTTTTGCTCTAGGACCTCTTATTAACGATCTATGAGTGATTTTAAAGTTTTCATATAAAAATCGATATTTAGTGGGAAATAAAAATCGATATTTAGTGGGAAATATGAGTGATCACAGATTATTGTCGTTTTTGATCTAGGACCTCTTATTAACGATCTATGAGTGACTTTAGATTTTTCATATAAAAATCGATATTTAGTGGGAAATATGAGTGATCACAGATTATTGTCGTTATTGCTCTAGGACCTCTTATTAACGATCTATGAGTGATTTTAGATTTTTCATATAAAAGTCGATATTTAATGGTAAATATGATCACAGATTATTGTCGTTTTTGCTCTAGGACCTCTTATTAACGATCTATGAGTGATTTTAGATTTTTCATATAAAAATCGATATTTAGTGGGAAATATGAGTGATCATAGATTATTGTCGTTTTTTCGCTAGGAACCCTTATTAATGATCTATGAGTGATTTTAGATTTTTCATATAAAAATCGATATTTAGTGGGAAATATGAGTGATCACAGATTATTATCGTTTTTTCTCTAGAACCTCTTATTAACGATCTATGAGTGATTTTAAAGTTTTCATATAAAAATCGATATTTAGTGGGAAATATGTGTGATTACAGATTATTGTCGTATTTGTTCTAGGACCTTAATCGATATTTAATACATTCTGTAGGTGCTTCCTTAATCATACTTCATTTGGGTCAAAAATCGAAAAAGATTTGAATAAAAGTAACAAGAAATTAAATTTAAATATTTCATAACAATCTTAAAACGAGTAAGTATGTGATATTAAATTCTCGATGAGTCCAAAGAAACACAAACACAACGAAAATGTTTATAATAGCAATGCTGTTGATTTGTACAATATGGAAATGGTGCAATTCATTCAAGACTTTAAATAAGACTTTTGTGTAGTTTAAGCACTTCCGAATTGAAAATCGAGCAAAAAAAAAAACTTTAAACAAAATTAAAAATAATAATACATATAATAAAATAAGATATAAGCAAATAAATGACGTCCCATTAAACAGCAAATTACTTATGTATATCCATGAATTCAGTATGTCTGGATATTATAATTTAGTTGCTTTTACATTCGCGTATTGAGTTAAAGCGTAATTTCTCATAGTAAAAACTTTGACTTTGAAAATGTTTTTCTATAGTTTTATCAAAGTGTTGCATGTAGTTCTTATAATTTGCATACTGAAATCAAAAGCTGAAAGAAAAATATCGAAATATAATGTCGTAGTGGTGGTATTTGATGATTTGAGACCAGCAATAGGAAAGTATGGCGATAGATTGGCGCAAACACCTAATTTAGATGCATTCATTAATTGTAGCTATTACTTTTCACGAGCCTACAGTCAGGTAAAATTTAAATTATTATTGTTTTCTCTCCAAAGCTTTTAAATTGTTAACTTTTGTGTTTTTAGCAAGCTCTGTGTGCTCCCAGTCGAAATTCATTTCTGACTAGTCGCCGTCCCGACACTTTACATCTGTACGATTTCTATAGCTATTGGCGCACGTTTAGTGGCAACTTTACAACGCTACCGCAATATTTTAAAAACAATGGCTACTACACATATGCTGCTGGTAAAATCTTTCATCCGGGCATTTCATCCAACAACAGTGATGACTATCCGCTCAGCTGGTCAGAGAAACCATTCCGCCCAAAAACCGAAAAGTTCATGAACTCTCCTGTGTGTCCTGATAAGTTGGGTGTTTTGCGCAAAAATCTCATCTGTCCCGTGCATTTGCAAACACAGCCATTTAAAACCTTGCCTGACATTGAGTCAGTAGCCGAGGCCATACGATTTGTTCAGAATCGCAAGAAAAGTCGTAGACCTTATTTCTTTGCTCTAGGTTTTCACAAACCACACATCAATTTTCGTTTTCCCCGCCAATTTTTGCATCAGTTTCCCCTGCACAAGTTCTACAACTACACTTCGGATAGCTATAAGCCTCAGGATATGCCAAACGTTGCCTGGAATCCCTATACAGACGTGCGATCAAGAGATGATTTTAAATACATGAATATATCATTTCCTTACGGTCCCATTTCCAAACTGCAGAGTGCTCAAATAAGACAAGCTTATTATGCCTCAGTGGCTTATGTCGATGATCTGTTTGGCAAGTTTCTAACGCACATAGACTTTGATCGCACTATAGTTGTGGTAACTAGTGATCATGGCTGGTCATTGGGTGAGCATGCGGAATGGGCCAAATATAGCAATTTCGAAGTCGCTTTACGTGTGCCACTTATTATACGCAGCCCGGAATTTCCCCTGCCTGCAGAAGGAAAACGTCTAGATGTTATTACCGAACTAGTAGACCTCTTTCCCACCCTAGTGGATCTGGCCCATTTGCCCAGTGTGCCGCAGTGCGATTACACTAGACCCTTGTCCGAACAATTGCTTTGCTCTGAAGGCAAAAGCCTGCAACCCTTAATGCAGGGTATTGGGCTGGGTCAAGAATATTTTGCTCTTAGTCAGTATCCTAGACCCGGAATGCTACCCACAAAACATCCCAACAGTGATAAGCCAAAGCTTAAGAATATAAAAATAATGGGTTATTCGCTACGTACCAACCATTATCGCTACACACTGTGGATACGATTTTACGCCCAGAATTTTACTCGTGGTAAGTTTTGAAACATTCCTCCCCCTGTCATAGAATTAATTTTGTATTTTGCTTCTTCAGAAAAAGTAAAATTTTTTGGAATGAAACCTCTTCCAGTTTTCTAACTTGAAGATTGGAGATTACATTATGTTTAATCTACCTATGTAGTTTTTGGGTCCTCGATTATTTTGTTTTATTTGCTAGTTTAAGCGGCCAATATTGGCGGCACAAATTGTCTTCTTCTTATTCATAAATTCCTCACTTTTTTGATAGCAAAATGTGACATTTTCTCACGTTTTGTATGGCAATATTACGAAGTTTAAACTAAAACCCAAAAGCATCAAAGTGGATTAACGTTCGATTTAGTTTTAGATTAACTAATCTGATATCTTAACTGAGATTTGATTTTCAAGTCAAAAACCCGCCCTACCTAAGTGGCATTGATATTTGTTTTTCTCAATTTATTTATCAAAATCTTACATCTTTTGGAAATTAACAAAATTAAACGAAATCTGAAGAATCTAAATCAAAATCGATCGCAATAACAACAACGGAATTCAAACCATTCCGAACAAAATGTGTGACAGGCCTGTTTGAACTAAAAAAAAAACTTAATCCATATCTTGCATTTACTTTAAGATTTCACCAATATATTCGGAGAAGAGATGTATGATCACCGCTTGGATGCTGCCGAAGAAATCAACTTGGTCGACTGGCCAGAATTTGACGATATACGTCTATGGTTAAGAGATAAATTAATAAAAGCATTTAACAAATAAACTGAACCGTATATCCAAACTCAGTTCTTATTCGATTCAGGGGTAAGATACAAACAAAAATAAGCGGGGTTAATCAATTGCATACCAGCTCACTTTACATGTACGAGGCTGTGTGAATATTTTTTTTTTTGTATGAATGGATTGAATAAAAAAAATTCATTCATTCAATATTTTTAAGATGTGCAGCAAGCAAAACTATCTTACTACTAGTTGTTAAGGGGAGAGAGGACAGCAAATAACTATGTGTGTTTATGGTGAAACTAGTTTTTGAGAAACTAGATGTTGCTGGTTGTAGCTTGTTGCCAACCTGATAAGTAGTTGGTCGTTATCGTAGTCGTATTGTCGTCGACGACGTTCTGTGTTACGACTAGTTATTTATGTGTTAAGATCTCACGCAAAGTGAAAATGCTGCAGACAATTAAATTTTAATGCCTACGCAGATATGGTGGCCTCACTCACTCTCTTACACATACATTCCTACATAAATACACCATTCCATACATACATACATTATTATGCGTATAGTTAGTTAGTAAGTCTATCTTACAACACTATTTTACCATGGTAATATAGTGCACTCTCCACCAACTCTCCTGACATTTGTTACCAGTCGTAGCAAACTGGCGATCAGCTTGTTTAGGTTGTAAAGTCATTTAAAATAAACCAAACCCGAACAGAAGTAGCAGGATTAGAGGACGGAAGTACACTAAGGCAAACGAAGTTAAAATGAATTTAATATTCTCTTGTGCCGAATCTTATATACCCTTCGCCAAAATATACTTTAAGATAAATATTTATAACATTGGTAGTCAAAAAGAGACATTTAATTTGTGTGCTCTTTTGGATAAAGAATAAAATATCCACAACAACATCAAGAAACTGAATGAAATGTGTGTATTTTTACGCTCTATTACGCTCTTTTGTTCACATTCGGGTTGTTTGACGAAAATCATCGTAACCTGAACAATATGAACGCCTACCATGGATTTAAAATATTTTGTTTTGGGCGATTGCCCCATTTCGCTATTTATTGGGTTTCCCATCTTTCTGGCAACATTTGGAATCCGAGCCAAAAATACTACTCATCTTTTGAGGCCAAAAACGAATCAAGCCAATATCGAATAATCTGTTCCAAAGTGAAGCGCATCCCGGACAGAGCGTTCTGCATCGATTGAAACAAATAGTAGTCGGTCGGTCTGTACTATAAAGCGAGTGAGGCAAAACTTCCCAACCACTTTATTCTAAATAGTTTGTAACAGATATTTCAACATGGGTGCCACGATAGACTAGACGCTAGTGTGCTTGACTATCAATCTTGGGGTTGCGGGTTCGATTCTCGCCATAGACTCTGGGTGTATCTGTTTAAAAAAAAAAAATGTGGCCGAGTGTTGTCATGATGGAATATTACGGTTTCATCTCTGGACGTTTTTCGACCAAAGCTCGCTTCAAACGAATCAGTTGCTTTCAGTACATGTTCCCTGTGATGGTCTGGTCAGATTTCAGCAGCTCATAATAGATAGGTCCCTTTGCTCCCACTAAATACAGAGAATTACCTTAGCACGATGGATATTTGGGTTTTTGTAAATTCAGCTGGCTGGAATGGATTCATTTTTTATTGCAAGTAATGATTCGGTGCAAAAATTATTTTCTTTTATAGTGTTCAAGCATCATTTCGGACCCTTCAATGTGTGCTTATATCTCAGCAATTAGTGGACCAATTTTCTCGATTTTAAATAACAACCCAAGTTGGACTATAGCGGATGTGTTGATGTTATCAATCATTAATGTAAGTTATTTGGGGGCTTCGGAAAGTTAATTTCAACCGACAGATGGACATTGCTATATCGAATCCGATATATATAACAATCCAGAATATATATACTTTATGAGGTCACAAATGAGAAATGTGGAAATTATAAAATTTATATATTATTACTTATTACTCACGGTGGAAGGTATAATTTCCCCGTTTTCTGGTGACAAGGAAACATTTCAAATAGGTATCAATAAGCTTTGGAAGCTGGGCTTAAAATCAAATATCTATTAAAAACCTTATTTTCAAGCGTTTGACTTTATGTTTGCTGGGCATAGATAGATACTTGTTTTACATTCACATACAAGCCCACATTAAATTCTTTTGAGCTATGAAAATGAATTGAATACTTTTTCATTATTATTGTGCAGTACAAATTAGGTAAAAAAATACAATACTTGTTGTATGTATGTTTTGTTTGTTGGTTCGTTCACTCATTCATACGTTTGTTTGATTCGTTAGATGGTGGTTTGTTGTTTGACTATTTGGTTGGGATTAATGTGTAGGTTCTGTGGACGATGATGATGATGATGTTGTAGTGCATTCATTAATGTATGTTCTTTAGCAGGGCTACATTTATATGGAAACAAAAAACTATTAGATGTTCTCTTAAATAAAATTAAAGTTTAGTTTGTTTTGCGAGTACAGTTATAGACCAGAGACCAAAAATAACTGTTATTAAATTTTTTGAGACGCATAAATCAATGAATAATTTTTACGTTTTCAAATAAGTGTTATTCATAATAAATATTTTTTTTCGTTGCTCATAACTTTTATTTTCGATTTATATTTTTTTACGTTGCCTAATAAGTGTTATTCATAATATATATTTTTTTACGTTGCTCATAACTTTTATTTTCGATTTATATTTTTTTACGTTGCTCATAACTTTTTTTTCAATTTGTATGTTTTTAAGTTGCCTAATAAGAGTTATTCTAAAGAATATATTTTTTTCGCTGCTCAAAAGAAGTTTCTTTGGCCACCTTGGTTTCATTTTATTAGTACATACCATAGAGAACATAGAGCGGAAACTCGAAAAAAACTCAAACAAAAAAAAAATTACTCAAAAAAGTTACACATACGAGTGTTGTTTTTGTTTTCACATAGTTGTTCTTACTAATACATTCTCACCACTTAGGTTTTTGACAACTGAGTTAGGTCTTTGACAGGAGAGTTTCCGCTCTATGTGTTTTCTCTATGGTACATACATTGAATTTAACCTTTAAAGTCGCAAAAAATAAGCTTGGTATGAGCACAAAGTATACAGAGGTGTCAAATTTGACAGTTCAAAAACACTAAAATCAGCTTTTTTTGAAATTGTTTCGATAGAAAGAGAAAACAAATTTGCGGTTTAATACAGACAGTGCGTTAAAACAAACAACTATATAAATAAGCACAAAACCAAACCAGTTGAAATTGTTTCGAGCGAAAGAGACAAATATATTTTTTTGCCGTGTCGCCTCTGTATACTTTGTGGTATGAGATTGATGTCTTTTATTGTGTGTTTTTTAATTATGAAGAATTTTGTTTCACAATCAATGTTTTAGCAAACGCAATGTCCTCCAAGTTGCACCTTTGCTCAGTCAACAAAATACGCAAAGCAGAAAATGCTCTTTCAACAGAAAGCCGTTTAGCCGGCAGTGCATAGACAATATGAACCAATTTATTTAAAAATTGCAAAAGTATCCTTTTTCTCTTGCTAATATTGCAACAAATCGGCTTCTACGTCCAGTCTCATAGGTTTATAGCTCTCTATTTCAGCTATAGCTGCTAATAACTCTCGCGATGCATTGCCTTTGTCATCTTCTGAAGATACATCCACTTCAAGTTCTCTACTTGATGTTCCGAACAACGATGACGTATTTAGATTCGTCGATTCGTCAATCAGAAAATCGGATATTGGTTGAAGTGGAGATACTTCAGGTGAAGTTAAATCGAAAATAAAAGTTAAAACTCTTATAAGGCAACGTAAAAACATAAAAATCAAAAATAAAAGTTATGAGCAACGAAAAAAAATATTATGAATAACACTTATTGAAAAGCAAAACTTATTTTCATTGAGAATAACTATTATTTAAAGAAACAAAAATTTATTTCTACAATATAACAGTTATGGCTAAATTTATTTAGATATTTCTTATAACTGTTATGTCTCTGTTATAGACAATTCAATGTTTTTTATAGCTAAATACGATCACTCAGTTTTTAAATAATTTTTGAGTGTTTTTCATATAAAAATTTAAAAATGGTTTTCCTTTTCAAGCCCATACATTTCTAAAAAAAAAAATCCAAATAATATCGAACTTTTCAAATATTGCATTTTTCAGGAAATATGATCACTCATAGATTGAGCTTATTTTTCCTAAAATCGCAGTATTTACAAAGTTATTAACGATTTAAAATATTTGATTTTTTTAAACTAAAAATCTATTAGAGTGGAGGGAATAAATTAACATTTCTTTTAACTTTTCGTTTTTTAATAAACAATATAGGTTTCAGGAGAATTTCCATATATGTATATGTATTTTCTATAGTAGCAACAGAAAATCATTTGAGCCATAAGAATTACGATTAAAGCTGAAGAGAAAAATTCGGTCATTTAGAGTGAATTACTTTATTATTAATAACTTTATCACAACCAAAACAATGTACGCTGTTGACCAAAAAAATTATTTAAAACACGAAAATTATAATTTCTAGTAGGTTGACTTAAAGCAAATTGAAATTCGAACTACTTAGTCCCCTTTTACAAAGCAGAAATTGAAAGGCAGACAGACGAAGTTTGTGGGGCGAGGGGTTGAAGAGCTAGAGTGTGTATTAGACAGGTTTAGGTTAGTTCAAAAGAGAATGAGAAAAATGTCTGCCTTTCAATTTCTGCATTACAAAATGGGACTTATCATTAAAACTTGTAAGGATATTCATATTTAGAGAAACTAATAACAATAATATTGGGTTTAAATTTGTTTATATATATTCTGATTTGAAAAAGTTCTCGTTCGAAAGGAATTACGAATTGTTTCCAGATTTAACTTAGTCGGAATTCAAAAATCGTTTAATAAAAGTATGTATTGAATTTAGATCAATTATTTGAAAAATGTTACTGGTTTATGTCTTAATTTGGTATTAACAAATTTCCCGGGAATGGAAAAAGTCCGGGAAATTATGAACCCTAGTATAGACGGACATAATTTTATAGAAACTACAAAAGAAATGACAAACTTTTATATCTTTCATTAGTAGTAATGAAGTGGTATAAAAATCGAATGACCTCATTTTGTATCTCCAAACGAATTTTCGTTGCGTATCTTTATTAAACATTATTACTATTTTTTGAAAATATTAAATTACTAGTAAAAGTTTTTAATTACTAAATCAACCAACCCTGCTTTGTTGAAAATTATTTGCTAAATTATATTGCAAACTTGACACATGTTGCGAAAACATACAGCAAAACAAAAAGCAAAAAAATGAATCAACTTATTGTTGTTGTTTCTACACACCTTTTTAAAAGTAACAAAAAAAAAATATGTCGAAAGCTGCTTCATTAACTGGAACAATCTTAAACAGAACTTGTCGTAACAATGTGTATCCCAAGAGTGATGTAAAACGGTTTCCTGTACCTAATGAGTACATTCAGTGGTGTGTGCCTTATGCTGAGTATGCTCCCCCAACGTATACGGCGCCGCATATTTCATCACAAGTGTGGGCCGATCCGGACATAAATTCATCTGAATTTAAGCCAAAATGGGGACAAATAGATGGAAACATTAATCGTGCTTCCTTCAATGGTTTTTATGAAATTGATAATAATGGTTGTCCTATCAATCCCGTAGGACGAACAGGCTTGCGTGGACGTGGCCTACTAGGACGTTGGGGACCTAATCATGCTGCAGATCCTATAGTCACACGATGGAAACGCGACGCTGAAGGGAAGATTGTTACAAGTCCGCAAAGTGAAAAGTAAGTTTGGAAAATGACATTCTAATCATCTCGTCTTAATTAAATTATTTAGAAATATTCTACAGATGGTGGCCATTCAAAGACATGACAATAAAATGTGGGCAATACCTGGTGGTATGGTAGATCCTGGTGAAAAAGTTAGCACAACACTTAAAAGAGAATTTATAGAAGAAGCTCTAGACGGCTCGGGTACAGCCGAGCAAGAAAAAATAGAGCAATTTTTTGCCAAAGGTACAGAGGTATACAAGGGTTATGTTGACGATTATCGCAATACGGACAATGCCTGGATGGAAACTGTGGCTTACAATTTTCACGACAATGATGGAACACAAGTGGGTAAAATTCAACTTACCGCTGGAGATGATGCTGCTGCTGTCAGATTGTTAGATTTGAATAAAAATATCGAATTGCATGCTAATCACATTGATATAGTGAAGAAAGTTGTTGATATGTTAAATGCGCATTGGTAAAGTTAAACTTTGTTTGGAACCTCTATGATTTTTTACTTTATGGTCAATAAAAAATGCATTATTTTTAAAACTTTAAAGTCCATTGATTCAATACTTTGATTTTATTATCACATTTTAACACTAGCGTCTGATTTGAGGTTTTTACTTGTTCTTAAATACATTTTTATTTATAAATTTAACTGATTTGGGGTTTTCACTTGTTCTAAGAAGCCGGACATAATTTTATTTACCGTTAGTTTTGGCACAAACTTGCTTCTAAGCAGAGTTGTATTTTTAGAATAGGGTCACCTCTTTTATTAATAACAACCACTGTAGCCAACTTTTTTCCAAAAAATATCCTCAAAGAATTACCCTACCCAAGCCATCAATTTGTTTATTAATCTGTTTTTTCAAACATTATGTTTAAGGAATAACACGTATTCATGAAATTTGTCTTGTAATTTCTTATTTTTATGACTAGTTTTATTTATTTCTTGATTTATCTACTTAATTAATCTTTTTAAAATTATTCAGCCTAACTACGAAAGCCTTAAAATCGATTTCAAGTCCATAAAGTTGACTATTATTTTAAATTTCGACGGGGGTTATAGATTTGACGATTTATTGCTTCAAAAATAGCTAAATAACGATTTGACGATTTTCTTCTTGAAAGTGACGATGTTCTACATTATGAATAAGGCCTTTAAAGAATTTCTTCATATGATTTAGATTTTAAATCAATGTTTGTAAATATCTAAATTAATTTATATTATTTTTTGGAAAACAATTACTAAAATAAAACTGGGAAGGTATACAGGAGCTTTTCCTATTATGACAAAATGACTATTATTTTACGTTTTATATTAACGATTTTTTCCCAGATACATCTGGTAGCCCTGGTGTGAAGTGACAAAATCAGCGTTGCCAATTTAGCGGTTTTCAATAACCCAACAACAGCATTTTTCTAGTTAGCTCTTTTTGAAAAAAAAACGCTAGAGATTGCCGCGTTTCTCTTTAATATAATTTTGTTTCAAGTTGTTGACCACAGACATATTCAGAATAATCATTCATAATCTGTGATATTTATATTTAATGTCCTCCTTTAGGTTTGTCAATGTTGGGTCTAGACATATCCTCGAAACGTCGATAAAATAAGTTGTTGGAAATCAAATCAGATGATAATTTCCTTTTTTTTAAATATTTATTTCTGTTAATACATATGAAAAGAATAGTCATACTTTTTAGCGCGTTTTGAGGTGCAGCACGGCGCGTAATGATCATAAGTAGTTGGCATCACTGGTAATACATTTATTATTTTTTATTATTCAGTGATTGACGTCGGTGTGAAGAAGAAGTGTAGAGTTAATAAAAATGGCTGACATTGTTGAAAAGGAGGAGAAAACAATTGCCGAAGATTTGGTAGTAACCAAATATAAATTGGCGGGTGAAATAGTCAACAGTAAGTGGAAAACATATAAATATAATTAAAAAATAAAATATTTTAATAAAATGTGGTGCTGCAAATACGACGATGATTCGTAAAATCCAGAATAAATACACCAACGCCATTGTTGTTGTCGCTTGTGAAAGCGAAAGCCACGCGGCGCTTCTGCCGTTAGTCGGGTGTACATAACCTAATTTATTACATGCATATCGTACAAAATTTTATAGCAAGTATCCGAAAAGTTAAAGAATGTAAAAAATTTTATTTTCTATTAGATTTACTAGCTTTATATTTTGTGTAAATGGCGTGGTAAAAGATTGCAAGTGCGATTAGTAACCGGTCTGGCCGAAATCGTTTCGATGTATCTGTAGAATACTTTTGCCACGCTGTGTATTTCTTTGTTTCCAAAAATTATCTACATATGCATAATATTTAATAAATTATTTAACTGATTATTTTTTCTTTTATTTGCACTTAGGAACTTTGAAGGCTGTCATTGATCTCTGTGTTGTCGGTGGGTCTGTGAGAGACATCTGCACAAAATCGGATGCTCTCATCACCGAAGAAACAAACAAAGTAAGATAAAGCAACACCCATACAAAAGAAAGCCAATAATAATTGCAGTCGGATTTTAAAAATTTCAGGTCTACAAAAAAGAAAAGGAATTGAAAAAGGGAATTGCATTCCCCACCTGCCTGTCTGTGAACAATTGCGTTTGTCACTTCTCACCGTCCAAAAATGATCCTGACTATCTGTTGAAGGATGGAGATGTTGTTAAAATGTAAGTTTATCTAGTATCGCTATAATTTATTAAAAATATATTGGAATAATTATTTATTGCTTTTGCTTTGATTTTAAAAAAACTATAAAAACGTAATTTCAATTGATCAATTTCACGTTTTAAAGATTTCTTATTTATTTCTTAGTGACATGGGTGCACACATCGATGGTTTTATTGCCGTAGCTGCTCATACTATTGTTGTTGGAGCAACTGCCGATAAAAAAGTGAGTGGTCGTCAAGCTGATGTAATTCTTGCTGCTTACTGGGCCGTACAGGCTGCTCTAAGACTACTTAAAGCCGGAAACAACGTAAGTGTAATCATTTAAACCATCTCCATGACGCTCATTCCACAAAATGTATGTGCAAGCAACGGATTGTTTTCAATAATATTTACTCAATTGAAAACATCTCAACACTTGCACAAAATAAACTACAAAATCCCATTGAAATAAACTGCAGCAAAGTTTTTCAAACGAAATTTTGCTTAATTTCTTTAGGATACAATTAAACGCACACATCTTATTTATTGTGTTCTGTTCTTCTTTCTATACAATTTTGATTTCACTGTTTATTTTATACATTAATAGAATTATGCCATTACCGATGCTGTTCAACAAATAAGTGAGTCCTACAAATGCAAACCTATTGAAGGTATGCTCAGTCATGAATTGAAACAGTTCAAGATCGATGGCGAGAAGACAATCATTCAGAATCCTAGCGAAGCTCAACGTAAAGAACATGAAAAATGCAACTTTGAGAAACACGAGGTCTATGCCATCGATGTTATTGTCAGCTCTGGCGAGGGTATTGGTCGTGAGAAGGATACAAAAGTGTCAATTTACAAAAAGACCGATGAAAACTACATGCTTAAGTTGAAAACATCCCGTGCTCTTTTGGCTGAGGTAAGTTGTTCTATAAACTAAAACTGATTATTTAAAGAAAAAAAAAATAACGATCTAAGAAATTGTCAGTGATTAAGAAACTGCGCTTGAGGGTAGGATGTTGATAAAGTGCTGAGAGTGCAACAGTTCTGTTTGCGTAACTGTTCCCACTTATGTTCCGCTTATTTAGGGCATATTTGGCGTACTTTTGGCGCTGCATTGGCTGAAACCCAGAGATTGTAAGATTATGAGATCTGAGACAATTTCTAAGACAAATTTAATTGTTGCTAACACAATTTGTTTTTTGAAGATCTGCTAATACAATTTTTTTCTTCTATTTTTTCCTTTTCTTATTCTGTTGGATTGTGTGTCATCGCGTCCTTAGGTGAAAACAAAGTTCGGAAATATGCCTTTTAATATTCGCGGCTTTGATGAAGAGACTAAAGCTCGCATGGGTGTTGTTGAATGTGTGTCACACAAAATGATTGAACCCTTCCAAGTGCTGTACGAGAAGCCAAGTAAGTTTAATATAAATTCAAACGATATTAATACAAAAGTCTCGCGATATGCAAGGATTAATTCCGTATTTGTTGCAAAATAGCCTGTGCGGCCAGACACCTTGCTAGAATAAAATTTATTTTGAGATTTTTTAAGTTCGTGTCATTTATTCGAATTTGATAAAATTTTGAACTAAAATAAGTATTTTTTTTTTAATTGTGAGTGAATTATTAATAGGGGCGAAGGTTGGTAATTGGGATCGAAATCATAATTTTATACTTTTATATAATTTTATAACTACTAGGGCCTGTTTTTGTAAAATACCTTATTAGCTAAAGTAAATCGAAAATTGCTTAATATATCGGGTTTAGTCCTGGGACCGAATTACCGCATTCGATATCGAGTAAAACTGATGTAATTTTCTTGGTCGAGATTGTTATTCGAGCAAGAAATTTTAATATCGATATCGAAATCATTTTTCGATACGATAGCTTGCTTATTCAATCGCGAATGCGGTTCGAGAAAAATTACCCACAAAGGCTGAGATTTGTATCTGGATTACTAAGTCAACATAGACAATATTGATATTTAATGATAGATATCTCAAAGACCTTTCCAACAACGTAATGGAAATTCGGAAAATGGGTAAATATCGGGGGAAAAAATGTCATCAAAAATTGGTTTTTACCTAATAAAAATGTTTCACCAAAAATGTTTATTTTTTAACAAAAAACTATTATTTCACCAATATTTTTTCCAACAAAAACAATTGTTTGTTTTAAGCGGGTGGGAACTATCATTGACCATATGCTCTGTTGCAGTGATCAGAACCAGGGGTATTTTGCGTAATTTTATTTACAAATCGTATTACGGTAGCTCCCCAGTTCATTTGGCAGCATTGTAATATACTGCTTACTAGTTCAATGGGATAGTTCTCGAACGGGAATGAGAATAAAGTCATTTATTGTAATAAAATACAGTAAAACTGATCTAAACCGACCAGATATGCAAGGATTAATTCCGTATTTGTTGCAAGATAACTTGTGCGGCCAGACACCATGCTATAATAAAATTTATTTTGAGATTTTTCAAGTTCGTGTCATTTATTCGAATTTGTTAAAATTTTGAACTAAAATAAACCTATTCACCCCTATCGGCAATAACATGTGAAATTTTGTTCCCATATATTCCCATAAACGTTTCATTCACAATAGTTGATTTTGTTCGTAACAGCTGCTTATTGTTTACAAAATTACTTCTAAAAATTTCACAACAAGGGGAATTTTTTCACGTGAACAAAGTTGATGAACGAGAAATGGGAAAAGGGAACATATTTCATGTGAACTATTGATTCGCGATAGGGGTTATTCTCAAACATTAAGTAAATTATTAGTAGGGAGAGATTTAGTAATTGGGATCGAATATCAAACTTTTTTTTTTAGCAGACTCCCATTGGACTAGTTAACGGTATATTAAATAGGCCCCAAATTTTAGTATACCGCCAACTAGTCCAATTGCAATGCTCTCGAACGGGAATGAGAATAAAGGCATTTATTGTAATAAAATTTAGTAAAACTGATATAATACGTTCAGATATGCAAGGATTAATTCCGTATCTGTTGCAAGATAACTTGTGCGGCCAGACACCATGCTATAATAAAATTTATTTTGAGATTTTTCATGTTCGTGTCATTTATTCGAATTTGTTAAAATTTTGAACTAAAATAAAACTATTCATTCATAAAGTAAATTATTAGTAGGGGCGAGGTTTAGTAATTGGGATCGGATATCAAACTTTTTTTTAACGGGAGAAGTTTAGCTGTTTTAAGAAATTTTAATTATTTTTCCCAAAGTTAAACCTAAAAAAAGTTATTAAATTTTTGTTACTTTATTTGCAGGTGAATATGTGGCTCAATTCAAACACACCGTCTTGTTGATGCCTAATGGAGTCAATTTAGTAACTGGCATTCCCTTTGATATTGATAGCTATGTTAGTGAACACAGCATAGCTCAACCTGAATTAAAGGTACATACAAACCTACCTACTGGTTTTAAGAATCTCAATGGCTTTATAAACAAGTTTTTATGATTTTATTTTTAGGAACTTGTTAACACTCCCCTGCAGCCACCTAAAAAGGGTAAAGGACATGCCAAGAAAAAGGCCGCTGGTGCAGACACTGCCACTTCAACACCGGCTCCTGTGGAGACCAAGGCTTGAAAGCAGTAAATCAACAATTGCTACGCCTTTTGCTATATTCAAAAATATTAGAGCAACTAAAGCAATACATTTAAGTATGGAAGAAACACTTTAACTGAAAGAAAACTCTGCAACAGAAACCCTAACAAAAACATACTACAATTTACTCATTTATCATACCAACCAATCAACCAACAACCCCTTCCCTATAAATCTACCAACCATTTTGTGTGGGAGAGGTTATTGTTGTAACAAAAACAACTATCTTCTGCATATTACGCCGCCAGCGTTACTAAATTTAAAACATCTCTTTTTTATATTTTTATTCAGTCCAATCGAAACAAAACAAATTTCATTACGTATGTGTACAGTGAAACTAAAACACAAGGAAAACAAAAACGGTCGTTTCAGCATTATTATTGTAATATCTATCCCAAAAGGATATTTATTATGATTTTTTTTATTTGGATAATTTTCAAAATTATCTAAAACTTGAATTCGTTTTTTTATCGTTTTATAAAATTATTGAAAATAATTAAAAAAAAAACTAAAAAATTTTATTAGAAATAAAATCATTAAAAACTAAAGAGAACATTTTTGTGAAATGCTTCAAAAGCAATTTTCTTTTCCTTTTGTTAGTCTAAATAAACAATTGGAAGTAGAAGAATAACAAGGTAATGAAAATGATACGACGACAGGCGGCTTTTGAAAAGAATCAAATCAAACCAGATTGACTGTATTATCAATGTATCAATATTAAAACAAAAAAAAAACTTTACTTAAGATTTTAAATGAAATAAAGAGAGAGGAGTATGTATGTGTTATACGTATTTCCTTACAAATGGAAATGAAAATAATTTAATGATTTTTTTTGTTTTTTCGTTTTATTACAGTTTAGTTTTACTTATTTTTTAAGAAGCAGTCTCATTTAAGGTATAGAAAACTAAGTGTCTGTGTAGATGTGTGTTATTAGCGTGTATTAGTATGAGTGTGGGAGTTTTTGTGTGTGAAAAAGTTTAGGTTCGCACCAAGAAGAGGAGAAATTTTATTTTTCGCGTTCACCGTCCTATATATGTATATATATCAGAGATCGAAAATAACTCGTCCATATACCAAATTGTGATTTATATTTTTGTGATAAAAATAAATCACTGAAAATAACAGTTATAAAATGATGTTTATTTAAAGGGTTTGGTATGACCTTTATTCGTTTTTGTTGTTTTTTAATGGTTTGGTGTGAGATAAACAATTCATTTGTTCTTGTTCTTAATAACTGTTACTTTCTCTTTTATTTACATAATTTTTTTTGGTAATTTTTAACAAATTATGGAAATTATGATATGATAAATATGAAGTAATGAGCAACAGAAATGAGATTTTTTTAATTTGTTATTAATCTTTTGATAAATTTTATATATTTAAGCGTTGATTTGCATCAAATGAATTTTGCGATTTATTTTTCATGTTCGCATGACCTTTACGAAAAAAATAAATTATAAATCACTCATCCAGATTATTTGTGTTTGTTTCTTTTCTGTTTCTCTCAACCCCAAACCTAAAATGTTCTCGAATAAATCACTCTCTCAGTGATATATCACAAAAAATTATTTTTAAATGGCTGCGAATGAGAATTTACCATTGAAATGAAAGTGAACCCGTTATATTCGGTCTCTGATATATATTTTCTTTTTTGGGACAAGCCTTTGCAAAATATGACATTTGTGTTATTTAGTTAAAGTTGAACTTGTTTTTCTTTCTTCTATCAATTCGATAATTTAATATTAGTTGTTAGATTGAGATAAAGAAAATTCCATTGCTCTCTTGAAAAGAAAAGAGGGGGAGGAGAAAACAAAAATAAAAAGACTTATTTTTTATATAAAGTAATAACGTAATAACGTAACGTATTGTATGTGGTAGTAAAGTAACACTTTGATTTTGTTTGTTTCTCTTCGTAACTGCTTGTTAAATTTCAGCGTCTTATTTGATTTGTTGCTGGATGACATGTTGTTCAATTATTTGTTAATCATCAGCCATGGAACTGTTGGCATCCACTGGCGGAGACGCTGTTGTGGCAGGGCTATCTAAATAAATCTTAAGGGCACGCTCGCGACGCGGTGAAAACCGTGATGAGGACATGCAACCCAAACGATCTAAGCGTATTTTCTCTTTGGTGCTCATTTCTCGTCTTTCCTCGGTTGTCAGTTCTTTCATCTCGGCCTTGTCATCCCTTAAATAGCGATTACCATACAAATTACTCAATCCATCCGCAAATTGTAATTGGATGCTTCAAAATATACTTACTTGTAAAAGAACATATTGCCACTGACCGCACTACTGAGGGGATACTTGTCCAATGTGGATGGCACGGAAAACCAAGTCATTGCACTATTTATTGTCAGCAAAGAGACATTAGTGTAGGGAAAGTATCCATTGACCTAAGGGGAAAAATAAAAAAAGTAAATAAAATTGTCTTTTAAAATTCTTCCAGAATTTCTACCTTTGTGTAGGCTACATTATCCTCAGGTATACCCGATAATTTGGATATAGTTTGACGCATTTCACTGTTTTCTAAAAAAGAAAATAAAATCATAATTATATACGGAACAAGTGTGAGTGTTGTATTGCTGTGACCCGAATCTTATAAACCCTTCTAATTTATGTCAAATAAAATAAATATTTGCAAAATGTTATTTAGGTTAATGAAATTAGACAAAAATTACTAAAAGATACCCAGCAAATAAAGAACAAGGTGTACCAGGTAATTACATCGCAGATACACTGACGCTATGTTATAGCTATTGCCGCAGATGTTCTTGTTCCGGACTAAAAAAGCAGACTCGACTGTAGGATCTCCAGGGCCCTATGGCTCAGACTGAATACCTCAGATACCAGAATACTGGACCTATATAAGCGTAATGTTAGTGTATGATCACGAGTCACTGCCCAGTAAATGCTAGGACGAACATGACAACGGCATTCTGGACTTCTGTAGAATATACGGAGTCGAGGAGCAGTTGTATATAGTGGAGCATATTATCTGCCAATGCATGGGGCTTCAACGCCATAGGTTTAGGCGGTTATGTCGTCAATTTCTTGACGATCTAGAAAATGTCGGGCCTGTAATTCAGATAACATCTTTGGCTTCATTAAGGGATTGGATTTTTTTGGAGGACAGTTCTTCATATGGAATCGTATGGGTCTGTTATCTAGCTCTTTATCTATCTATGTATATATACAGGATGCTCCAAATTCAAGTATCTTTTTAAAAATAAAATAATCTAAACTTAATTTCGTTCGGTATATTATGCATTTATTGGAAATAACAAATATTCCCATTATATCACATACTACGGCTTTTATCCAAGATAAACCGATTACCGAAGTTAGTGTGCAAAAGATTGATTGTATCCAAATTCATATCTTTCATTTCAGTCTATAAAAAGTGAGTTTCCGCAGTTGCTCATTTTTGGCCACCATGACTGCTGTCCACTAGCAAGTCAATCTCGTAAATTCAAACTTGCGTACAGAACTCACTATCGGTGCTTCATTTCGGCCAAAACATCTTTTGAACAAACTCATAATTTGTGTGTTTAAGCGAAAATAGAATCTTTTTGGTCCGCATAGGTATGATACTGACTGACAGTAAATATTTCAACTACGGAAATTAATCTCCTTCGTCCATATGTTCCATTTGAGGTCATATGTTGCAAAATTCAAAGTTTTCTATGAATAGTGGTTATGAATAGTGATTATAATAAAAAGTTCTATATTTTAGTTGCATCAAACTTAACACCACGGCGGAGTTTATATGTAAAAAACGAAAAAAGCAAACCTTTTCAAACTTACTATGTAATGTGACTTCCTGAAACTTGTCCAATTGTAACGTATCCGGATGCCAACGTCGTACAAATATTGTTAAACTGTTGTCGTCTGTGTTTGCAATGGCGTCATCTTCACACTCTTGTACAATAAACTAGAGAGAGAAAAGAAAACGAAAAAACCGTACCTTTATAACTGTTTGCATATCAAACTTTGTTAATGATCTCCTACCTCCATTGACGCTGTTGAACGAATATCACAACCAAGCGTTTCGTCATCTGTGAATATTTTGATGGGACTGCGACCGCCCTTAAGCCACAGACGGCAATTTTGAACAGTTAAGCTCTTGTATTTGGCGAGATCAATACGTTGCAGTTTGGCAACTAAATTTGCTTTAGCTGCAGACACATTCATGGAATCCGTATATATCCATTCACACACGCACGGCAATCTTCCGGACTCGTTGTTCAGCTCGGACAAACGCATAAAGAATATTTTGGCCTTGTGTTCCTCCGGCTGTAGTTCCTTGCCTAGTTCCACGAACAATGTTTCTCCTTCGCTGAAGTAGACAAGCGTCTCTGACATCATGTTTTTGAGGCTCTTGTCATGTTTGCGGTTTAATTGGAAGAAGTTATCAGGCACTTGAATTAGACGCTGAACATGGTTCTTAAACGTACTCAGCTTCATGTGTGAGTCTACTAGAATTTTGTAGCTAACTACGGGTTTTCGCGCCGCTTCCTCCGAACTATCTGGATCCATGTAGTGATGTCTGCTAGAGTTGGCTATTGTCGTGTCCACGCCTTCTAGTTTAATGGCATGGAAGAATTGTGGTACTTGTGGGACGATGGGTGATAAGTCGGGCTCTCCATGTGAATAGCCGTTATAAAAGGCGTTGATGCGATTAATGGAGTCCTGGCGGTTCTCCTCCTCAGGACTTGACAGCTGGGGAGAATGACTAGTACTAGAGATTTGGCTATCGCCATCACCACGGTGTTGTATATTTTCCACCAATGTCCGATCACCGTCACTTAGACTACTGTCTTCAGAGTTTGACTCGTGGCCGACATTTGAAGCAGCTACTGCAGATTCACTGAACCCATTTGTTAAACCTGAACAGTTTGTGTTGTTGTTGTTGTTTGCGGTAGGCGTCTGTGCTGCCGTACTACTGCCAACTGTAGATTCCTGTATAGCTGCACCGGCGGGGGACAACTGTTCGTGCATTTCGTTAGCCGGTATTCCAATGATTTCCAAGTTAGTGGGATCTGTGTTGGGGACAAATAAGTACAAGTAGGTGAGGTCTTTGAAGCGTGATCTGGCCATTTCTTGTAATTGTAGTTGGGCTTCTTTAGTGGGCATGGGATCGTAGGCCACAAATGCATTTCCGTTACGCTGAAAAGTTGCAACCAACAGCTGATCCTCCTTCACATGTAAGCGCACAGCAATAGAGTGCCGTAGAGTGTCGTTATTTTCAAAGGTTTTTGAATACACGAAGAATGGTCCGTCCATCTCCATTGTTGTCAAATTAACCATGTATACATACCAAGTCGAGCCTCCTGGTTCATAAATCTCAAATTCTTGTCCATCTGCTTTGTATTCCAACAAAAATCCAATAGTTTCCTCGTTATCGCCTTGTATCTCTTCTAACGTGGGGTTTTTTATGTTCTCAAACGAACGAAGAATTCGCTCGGCTGGCGGATCATAGGCCACGAGACGGCAGTGCGACAAAGGAGCAAACTGCTCCACGGACAACATTTGGAAGGCTGACTCCAGGACAACATTTATGTCGAACTTTTGCGAAACATAAACTCGCGTCATTATCAATTTTTTCATCTTGGGATTATAGAAATAAACTCGAGGTTTGATTTGCTCCGGCAAGGTGAGATCCGTAATTGGACGATGGCGAACGCTTCCTCGGCTGACACGTGTTTCCTCCTCTTCCTTCAGTTTCTCCGTCAGTTTTGTGATGTGTTCGGGAAATTCCGCGGATTTAACACACTTTTCATTCTTCTTTGCATCAATTTGTCTATACATTAACATGTAAGCGTTTGTACTCGAACTGTAGACGCTGGAGTAGTAGGATTTACTCGAACCGCCACCAAATGACTTTTGAATGTCTTCTTGTGTTATCTACAGCAGAGAATGTTCATACGAGTATAAACAATTTTAAAGGATTTTAAAATATTTATTGAATGACTTTGGTACTTACGGGCGATACAGATTGATCGTTGAAGCAATACCATTCGTTGTTATCGAATTCCTTGATGTATGCATAATAATGACCACCTGATGCGCTGCCTGAGTGAATCATAATGGCAAATAGCTCGTAGGTAAATGGTCCCAAATCCTGTTTCAAGTTCTGTTCACTGTTTACCCGATTACGATGATCTGTACTGGAGCTCATGTCGATGCCCTCGTCCTGCTCTTCATCGTTAACATCTGTGTCGTTTTGTGTAGTTGAGCTGGCTGTAGTGCCCACACCACTACTCCAATTGTCTTCCTCCATTGCAGAACCACTGTCCGTTGTACTGCAGTCGTCTGTAGGTGCCGCTCCATTGCTGTTGGGAGTTGACTCCGATTCTTTGGAGTTAACAAATGAGTTTAAATTGAGCGTTTGTGGGAAAGTCACTCTGAAACATAAAGAAAAATAAGTTGGAATAGTGATAAGTTTTAGTTTTCATCAAATGACTTACTTGTCATTCAGTTTAATGCGATGCATAGTTGAGTAGTCAAAGTCGAATCTCTTGAGATGCAGCGTCAAAACATAAGGAAAGTTCTTGAACTTCAGACCTTTGTGGGCATCACATTTCTTGTTACATTTTTCGCAAAAGTATTGATTATTACCATCCAATGTCTCTGGCTGAACAAAAGCTCTGATAGCTTCTTCAATGCTGCCATAGGCAGCTTGACTGCCGAAAGGACGCACGGGCAGCGGTATATCTAAAAAGGTATCTGCGCGAGTCTTTTCCGTATTACACTCCAAACACTTGACATAATCAATCATTTTGCCTTCGTACAGATTGGAAATGAGGTTAGCCTGTTTTGTGTTTTTGAATTTGTGTTCCAAGGCGTCGAACATAACACGACATAATTCCTGGATATCATGTTGCTGCCAGGCTTCCGATGAATTCCAACCGAAACTGCGAGTCAAATCGGTTGTCTCTACTGCGGATTTTTTCGACGTCTTAAATGTACCAAAAGAAAAAAGTGAAATAAATTTTAC
Organism: Calliphora vicina; assembly: GCF_958450345.1. Taxonomy (NCBI): domain Eukaryota; kingdom Metazoa; phylum Arthropoda; class Insecta; order Diptera; family Calliphoridae; genus Calliphora; species Calliphora vicina. The sequence continues at coordinate 6,967,763 of NC_088782.1, read as the reverse complement.
AACTTTTCTGTTTTAATGAATATGAATATGATTCTTACTTGTAAGTTCAGGAACAACTTTTGTAATTGGTAGGGGATATTTTTGGATTCGTTGTCGTTATCGAACTCCCAGCGGTATAATGCATTGCGAAACTCCGGTGTCATGTAAAGAGCTTGTAAAAGACTGTTCAAATAGCAAGTCATGGCTTGGTTAACGAGGCCGACATAACCATTGTTGGTTGGTGGAGCCATTATGGCTGCTGCAGGTGCTGGCAATGGTGACAATGGGTACTTCTTTGTGGCATCTACTAGGCTGTCAGATTTGTCACGGTACCTTGAGTTCGTATCTTGGGCAAAATGCAAACCTGATGTAGATGAGGAGTCATGAGTCAGTGATAAAGGACCCCCACACTGCATTGGCTCCGTTTCCGTGGGACTGGCAGAGGCACCCAGTGCTAAATCGTCGTCCGACAAAGGATCTGGTTCTGACATTGGACTTAGATTTAAAGAATCCGTATTGGTTTCATTCGTAACTGTAGTCATCGACGATGGAGACGATAAAGTGTTTGTACTTGCCAGTGCTTCATCGTTCATGGGCCCGTGATAACTATTGCTGTTTGTTAGAATTTGGCTTGGATGATGCTGGCTATTTGTTGTTAAGGGTTCGATATTCAGGACTTTAAGGCAAGAGGCAATGTAATTATTATCCATTGTCACCGCTGTTGTTGTTGTAATGGTTGTAGTTTTCTTATTGTAATTATTATTTAGAAAATTGCTTGGTGGTAGTGGTGGCGGCAGAGGTGCTGTTGTTGTTAGTGCAGTAGCTGGGGCGGCGGAGGCGGTTATTATAGTGCTACTACTACTACTACCATTCGTTATGAGCTTTAGCGATGATTTTGATGGGAATTCATAGCGTTTCTTGGTATTACCATCCCATTTGCCCGAAGGTAGAATTACTAAAACATTTTTAGTCTGTGGCTCGAAGCCGCCAACTTTGTAGATCAACTCGTTTTGATGTTCATTTAAATACACCAAATCTCCACCAGATATTGGCTGCATTAGCAGTTCAAATTTATCATAGTGATATTGTGTTTTAATGTCACCAATCACTTTGCCCACTGTGTATGCGGGACGAACTACAATATTAATTTTCTTTTGCTCCGAATCTGGTGTTTGGTCATATACGACACATTGTGTCGTTTTATCATGGCCACTAAACTGGACCATATCGTTATATTCCGAATTTTCTATACAACAAAAACAATTGGAGTTTAAAATTAATATGAAAACAAAAGAAGAATGACTAATTCTGTAATTGAAATCAATTAAATAATAATAAAAAAACAGATAAGATAAGCTATGTATATTTGGTTTAAGATAATGTTGATAATTCTGATTTTGACCTATAGTCAAACCGAATTTAAAACTTATAATTTATGTATTTTACTCGAAACTATGTTTTTTGAGTTATGGCAGTCTTGTTGTGAATTTGAGCGAACTGTAAAAATCTATATGATTCAAATCTAACAATTTACAAGTACATACTCAAAATAAAATTTTACTATAAAATTCTCAATTGTTTACCGGTCTTTTTCGCAATTTTTACTACAAATTATAATATACATATTCATATGATTAATAAATGTTTATGTACATACATACTATACTATGTATGTATGTGCATATAAATAATATTTGTATATGTAACAGATTTCTGTGTATAGCTGTATATTCAACAGGAAAAATTAAATTCCTCTGATACTTTGCAAAATATTTTTGGCACTTGTCCAACGTAAATAAATAAATTTCCAAAAAAACAAGTACATATTGGGAACAAGTGAAAAAGCCGATCTTATCACATTGTGTCATCAAAAAAGTATTCGACTGCAATTGTGATATGACACGATCATTAGCAAAGGGTCATCCAAGTTTTCTGTTAATATCAGAAGAAAGTAGTGTTTTTAATAACACAGCAACGAGTTTTTTTTTTGTATTCAAAATGTCCATTGTTAGTAAAAATAGCAGAAACTAGTAAACAAATGATCAGATCAATCCATTAATAAATAATTTGAAATTTAATTTTGGATTCGTTCGAACTTTTTATTATTGAATCTATAACCCCCTGTCTATACTAGACAAATATTCATCATAACAATAAATGACATTTGTTGTCAAGACAAAGTTGTCTGAGCAAAAGCACTAACAATTTTGTCATAACGAAGCAATAATACTAATAAATGGTGACTATACCTGATAATTTTGTATCTTGACAACCATTTTGACGTTTATCATGATACAAATTTATCAGGTATAGACAGGGGGTAAAGTTTTATTTTTTGTGAAACATTTTTTATTTAATAACAACGTAAAATATGTACACATCTGCTCAAAATAATAGATACACCAAAATTTATTTTTTAAAAACGAAAAAAAATAATGGTATATTGTAAAATTATAAAAAAAATTCAGTCGATTTTTATTTATAGTTAAAAGGAGAGTAAAAAACAAAAACAAAATATTTCATAATTAATAATAAATATTATAAAGTAAATTAAATTTCTTAAATTTCGAAAAATTTGGTGCTCATAATAATAGATACATTTTTAAAAATTCTTACTAAACAAAAGCTAATAAATTTTATCTTAAAAAAATTAGTTTATTATTAAAGTAAAGCTAGTATCCAGTATATCCACCTTTGTTTTGTAAAACTTTCTCCACTCTTCTGGACATAATGGATATCAAGTTCTGACACTTCTCCAATGGAATCTCGTACCATATTTTTTACGTTTTCTCCCATAAATCGTCTTTATTTTTGAAAACTTTCTTCGAAAGCCTTATCTTTAATTCACTCCACAAGTTTTCTATTGGGTTTAAATCAGGGGATTGGCTGGGCCAGCTTAAAACAGGTACGTTATTCTCCAAGAACCAGTTTTTAACTAATCTTGAACTATGTTTTGGGTCGTTGTCCTGCTGGAATGTCCATATTAATGGCATATTTTCCGATGCATATGGAAGCATTACGTTTTCCAATATGTCTCTATACCCACTAGCATTCATGGTATCTTCTATTCGGAATATCGGACCAACACCATTCCATGAAAAGCAACCCCAAACCATTATGTTTCCCCCGCCATGTTTTACCGTCTTTTTTGTAAATTTAACGTGGAATTCTTTTCCTTTTGGTCGGCGTACATTTCTTTGGCAGTCGTTTCCAAACAAATTTATTTTTGTTTCGTCGCTCCATAAAATATTTCTCCATTTTTTTTCGCCTTCACACCCGGACCATTGTAAGTGCTCTTTAGCAAATTCTAATCTTGTCTTGATATTTTTTTGGCGCATTAGTGGCACTTTTCTGGCAATTCTTCCCGGTAATTTAGCTTGTAAAAGACGACGACGAACTGTTTGTGGACTGATTTCGTTACATAGCTCCGCAGAAATAGCTTTCGATGATATGAAAGGGTCTTTTTTAACCATAAGGACGATCCGCCTATCTGTTTCTGGACTGGTTTTCTTTGGTCTACCGCGAGTTTCTCTTTTTTGTTTTTTAGATAAAGCATTTTGGACAAAATGTAAAGATCTTCCTATGCTCTTTGCTATTTCCCGTAATGATTTTCCTTGATTTCTCATCGTTTGAACAATTTTTTTCTCATCTTCGGTACAATGATGATTTCGTCCCATTTTCTTCAAAAGAGTCCTATTTTTTATAAAATTGTTGCTAAAATTTAAATTATACTTACTGTTTCACGTAAATAGGAACAAAAAATTGCACAAAAAAAAAATTGTATATAAACAAATTACAAATTACTGATGTGTATCTATTTTTATGAGCAAATAATTTTTTGTAATTCAAATAAATTCGTTTTTAAAAATCAACATGAAAGCAAATAGTTGCCAGATTTTTGACTGACATGACATTGCCAGATAGAAATTTTAATAATATGATGTATTATTAACGCTTGCGAGGAAATTTTCAATGTTACCGCCATTTAAATTTTTTCCAATTAGGTGTATCTATTATTTTGAGCAGATGTGTATGTCGTACTTTTGTATACTTAAATATGCAAACATAAGTAGTATAGTTGTTTTTTTAAATAAATAATTTGGAATGTAATTTTGATTTATTTTGCAAAGTTCGCAGAAACTCAACCACGAACTTTTTAATATTGAATCTAAAAATGTTTATCTTTCCTTTCCATTCCGAGTTAACTCGGAAGTTGGAGTAAGCGCTCTTAAAGTAGCGACCACCGACTCAAAATTTCTGAGTTATTTTAATTGAAGATATATAAAGATAAAAAAGTAAGTCATGACAGACGCCACCAATTTTAGTTATCATCAACTATCCCACAGTCCTGTAAACCGAATCCGAGTAACGTTTTCGATTTAACCCTCCGTTAGTCGCAACTGATCTGGTTGATACATTTTTTTAAATGCCATAATTTTTGATAAAAATATACATATTTTTTACTGAAATTTTATTTTGATTGCTATATTAAATACTTTGAATTTAATAGTGTTTTTATGTTCACGAAATAAAAAGTGAAGAGAGATTATTTTCAAATGCGGCTTCTTCTTTATTGATATCAATTTGATACATTGCCACTAGTTTCTATTGAAAATAATTGCGACTAACGGAGGGTTAAAAACATGCTGGACAAAAACACACAGATTTCTCAAAGTTACTTAAATATTATAATACCATTCGAAAGGCTTTAGTTTCTTCTTTGTAAATCCGCTGAAAATGCTTTATAAAGAATAGATGGCGAAACTTAGATACTGATAACCCATAATAGAAGGGATATATTAAGGTAGTATTAACGGGACACTGGATGCTAGGCAAGCATACATGTCGCCTTGGAATCCCCTTTAACGACCATTGCAGTTGCTGCAAGGATAGATTTTTCATCTTCTCTGTGAATGCCCAGCCCAGAGTGTCAAAAAGGACAGATACCTTGGTTAGGTATCTGGGTCTAGACTTAATGACTTATTGAGATATCTCACCGCTACAGGTTGCGTGTAATAACTTCGACATATTAGCATACATTAAGATGTAAATGACACTTCATCTGACGAGTGGTGTGGTCTTGTCAACCATCGATCACTCCTCTATTTTTGCCAATTCTATATATGGGAACAAAGTGTAAAATTATTCCCACGATTGAACTACATTAATATTTTTTATACCCTTGACCGTGAGTGGTAAGGGTATATCGTCACCAAAAATGCCGTTTTTGATTACTCTAGCTGGGTTGTATTGAAATTTGATTTTAACTACATTGAAAACATGAACAAAAACATAAAAAGAAAATTGTGATTATTGCAAACCTTTTTTTTTTCTAATTTGGCTTAGTAACTATTTAATCACAAAAATATAATTTCTTTATTTTTGTTTAAATAAAATATGTAAATTAAAATAAAATCTTTCGCAGTTTCAAATATGTTTTTACAATTAAAATGTTAAATATAAAAATCATTAATTTTGAGATATTACACATTTGCGCAAAAAGAGCGATTGCAAATTTGTATGTACAAAGATAGAAAGAAGTAAAAGATGAAAAAAGTAAATGCATATAATCAAAGCTGCAGCCTGAACTATTTTCGCCATTCCGAATTACTACTTTCTTGTATTGCTTAAAACCTTTCACATACAAAATAGAGTAGAGTAAATTTTTAGATAAATATTGTAGCTAAGTACATACACATATAAATTTAAAGAAATGCAGTCGTGTTGGAGAGGACATGATGTCAGTAAATATTTACTCTTACCCTATGCGAGCAGCAGGGGCTTTTCTCTCACTCTCTCTCTCTATTCATCTGTGGCTGACAACTTTTCTAATTTTAAATGACTTTAAGTTAATTTTTTTGAAATCAATAATCAATTTTTGCATTATCATTTATGTTTGACGCTATTAACAATAACGAAATAAACAAAAACATGTAACATCAATTTATGAATATAGATTTCTAAAGCAATAACAAGAAAAGAAAGAAAAGATGTTCAAACAAATTGTGCACTTTTACGTTTGTGTATTTTTGATCTTAAAATTTGTATACTCTGAGTGTTGAGACGTTTTTTTTTTTAGTTAGTTAGTTGCCCATCGTCTATCTATTTTTATCCATTTTCTTTTCGTTTGAATAAATTCAATTTGATTTTGAATTTATTTTTAAATTGTTCAACTGAATTACACATGAAAATCATTCAATATTTTTAGATTTTATTTTATTTTCAATAAATTCTAATTTAGAAACGTTTAATGTTCATTTTTATCCAAACTACAATATATATTGTATTTGGTTGTACATAATAAATACATATAATCAATACACAATATTGCAGATGAAGGTAAACAAGTCTGTAATAATAATAATAATAACGAAAATAATCCCGAAAATGTGTAGTATATTCCAATAATTAACGATTACGAAAGTGGGGCGTCTTCATATCTAATATATAGAACGTGATATTATACATATAATTCGTACATATATAGATGATGGTCGGTCAGTACCATATCCAAGAGTACATATAAGCAAAATACATATATTATTTTAAGAAAGTGTTTTTAATCACAACTTCACTATATTACTACAAACACTGTTATTTTTTAATTTATAAGAAATTAGTTTTTGCATTTCTTTAAATTTATGTTCCATTGATTTATTTCTTTATTTCCAATTTTATTTTTTTTTTCTAACCTATTTATTCTTGAGGTATTTTTTTCGGAATATATGTATAGACACTCATATATATTTTTATATACACTTTTTAAACGATTTCATTCACGCGCACACCACGTCCGTTTCAGTTTTGAATACGATTCAGAGTGTCAGTACTTGTGAGATTTGTTTCTTCTTAATTTTGAATTTTTTTCGTTTTTGTTTGCGAGCACTGAGAATTTTACTCATGATTTTCAGCAAATATCAAAATTTTGTGTTTCAAAAAAAAAGACAAACAAATTGTTGAGTGTGATAGATATTTCGCATACATATCTTTTACATATAAACTACATACATATTTATCTACATATTTGTATGCTTGTTTATTGACATCATCTCTTACAATGTAAAATTAACGAAAACATTTAATACTAAATCTTCAATATTTTCAATAAAATGTTTAATTTATAACACAATTATTGTGGAATATTATTAAAAATTGTATTTATATTTAATTTAATTATTTTACCATAATTAAGATACTAGATTTTTAGATTTTAAAATAATAATATATGTAAATAAGCAGAAAACTGTCGGAAAAATATAGATTTGTATTAATTTTATTCACAAAAACATTGTTTGTTGTATTGAGAATAATGACGACAAACATTCAATTATCTAAACAGTTTTGCCGGTTAATTTATACTATTCAGTTTGATTTTTATACCAAATTTTGAATTATGGCGGCTTTGTCCAAAATATGTACGATAGATATATAAATTGATTAAAAACATTTAAGCCTGAATAAGTGTCTATTTTAATACTTATAAAAAATCTTCGGTATTTTATAAAGAAAATCTGCAGTATAAGGAGTGAGATCGAAAAAATCTTAAACATACATAAATGTTAATAAAAAAGAAAAGAAACCACTAAACATACAGTTTTGAATTTTTTTTATTTGATTGAAATTTTTATTACAATTTACAAGAAATATTATTTTTATAGTTCTAATCAATAGTGTTTAATTTATGGACCTTTTCCGAAAACCCTTCCATTAAGATTTTTATAGAGCTTTCTGTCACTTTGTTCGAACAGGTAGTGCATATCCGTTTAAAATCTACCACACTTTTGGACACCTTTTTGTGCTCTTCAATTCTCTTTTAACAAGAGCCCAATATCTCTGGCCTTAGCTGCAGACAGTTAAAAGGATTTGCCTCTCTTGTTACAAATACATTATTGTTCTTGTACCCCTCAAGGCCTTACTTATCATAGTGACAGGATGCCAATTCAGTCCAAAAATAAGTGGAGACATTAACAAGTCTTATGAATGGAAGCATCCTCTTTTGTAAACATTCCTTGATGTATATTTCGGTATTTATAGAGCCTTTTGTATCAAATGTTAGGCTTCTTTCGCCGCAACTGAATTTTGATTGCCATACCAAAAACTTTTTGGAAAAATTTTCTGCTTTTGGGTCAACCATAGTAACATAAAAATATGGACCCGGAAGCTGGGAAAAATTTTCCAGAACATACGTTTCGTCATCCATTATGCAGCATTAATATTTTTTTAATAAAATTTGACTTCAATTTCCTTGCTCTGTTTTTAACCTTAATACCGAAACAGTTGCGTTTGGTACAGGTTCCAGATTTCAGCAGCTCATAGATAGCACCATTTTGGTCCCACCAAATACAGAGTATTACCTTAGCGCCATGGATATTTGGCTTTGATGTCAATTCGGCTGGTTGGCCGAGCTTCACATATGATCACTTACGCATACGTAAGTATGATCACATTTTTCATCGCAAGTAATGATTTCGGGCAAAAATTATTTTCATTTAAGGCGTTGAAGCAGCATTTCAGACATACTAAATCGTTTTTCAAGTTCTCTCGGCTTCAATTGGTATGGATGAATACGTTTTGGAAGAATCCTGATGCTCGAATCCTGATGCTGAAATTGCTGCAATGATTTTGCAAGCTCTTGTTGAGTTTGACAACAATCTTCATGGAGTTATGCCTCCAACTTTTGGTCTTTAAACTTTTTGATAGGCCTGGGCGATCTTTGTCTCACCGAAGAAGTATTCTTAAAATTCTCTATAGGAGATTATTCCCATATTGCATTGTATAATTTTTACAATACGGGTATTATGAATGAAACATATTTTTGAGAGACTGTTTGATAAAGTATATTTTAGTACCTTCAGTATACTTCATAAATTTTAAGAAAAATAGGTTTTTATTTTTCATCAACCCTCATCTATGGTGTGAGTTTTGTAACAAACATATTTTTTTTTTGCTGATTTATTTGTATTTTTATTATTCTATTCTCTATCTTACACAATTAATTTTTGTTTTCTTACTATTTTTGCATGCTAAACATGAATTTGACATTTTTTAATAGTTTATCAATATAACGAAATCCGATTCTGAATTGAATTAATATGAAAATATTTTATCTTTTTTTTTGGAAAATTTTTGGAATTTGCTTAATTTGCTTGGTTGTGGCTACAAAAACCGCAACCATTATTTATCTAATGCTCTATCCAATTTTCATGCGGAAAATAATAAAGTTGTTGAACAGAAGTTCTTAGAGAAAGGCCATACGCAAATGAAGTGCGATAGTACCCATGTTAAGATAGTGATTATATTGAAAAATCAATCTATACACTTGTCATCAAATACAGTTAGAATTTTTAGAGAAGCCAAAAAGACTGTTAAAATTAACAGTAAGATCTCAAAAAGCCGTTTAATGCAGAATATTTTAATTATGATTTCTTTATTAATTACAATGATGATAAACGTATGCATTTTTCTTCCATTAGACCAGGACGCGTAAAGAACGATCCTACTGTGTCTAATTTAAGATCTCTTTTATATTTTCCAGATGGTAGCGTGAAATATAATTAAAATTTTGATACAGATCACATTGATCTACCTTATATAGGACATATTGAAACAAAATCTCTATATTCTGGTCCACTATCAATTCAGCCAAATAAGTGGAAGAATTTGCAAGATTTTAAGAGCGTAAAACCTAGTGAATACCATTATTTTTTTACGATAATTTACACCAATCAAACTCCAAAAAAAAAACTTTAAAAACAATTGTCTATAACTTTTTGTTTAATATTGTTAATTTTTTTTATCTTATTTTGTATTATTAGCCATTATCTTAAATAAATCACGTTAAAAACTAACAGATGGTATAAATGAAATCAATATAATTTATTTTTTAAAAAAGCTAAACCACCTATCTCCTCATTTCCATACATACACATTGATTATTTTTGAGAAGCAAATCCCTCTATCATCATAAAGTCTCCAATAATGCAAGATTCTGCAGTTGCTTTAAAAAATATTGTAGAATACCGAATTTTAATAACTCAAGTAATACGCGAAAAAACTGTTTTTTGTCTCTACTGAATATAGATGATATATAAATGATTTTTACAAAATTAATTTTCGTATATTTTTACAAAAGCTACTCTCCTCGTTTTTAAGGGGATGGGTAACTGTTAAATGACAGATCTATTTTTATGACAGTTTTCATACAAAAATTATTTTAACAGACAGTACCCTAACTAGACAGTACTAAATGTTAACATATAACCAGACATCGTTTTAATGTGGTTTAGTTTGGAGTTTATTAGATATAAACATTTTTTTTTAGAAAAACATTCGATAATTATTACGAAAGATATTTTGAACAGGTAAGAAAGTATGGTCGGTCAAGCCCGACCATATAATACCCTACACTAAGTAAAAGAGCAAAAATATTTTCCTTTTAAAATTTCAATAATTTATATTTTTGAGTGATTTTCGGAAGTGGCTATACCAATTATCACCATGAAATTAGGTCGTGTGATTTATGTCTCTATGAAAGTTTACTATGTTGAATTTTGTGAGTATGCCAACATTTTTAAGCGATGTATGCACGTTAAAGTGATTTTCGGAAGCGGGTCTATATGGGAGCTATGGACCGATCGTAACAAAATTTGGTGACATGAATTTTGTATATATAAAACTTATTTGGAGCGCAATTTGTGGAGATACATATATAGATTAAACATTTATGACCGATAAAGTCCAATTTCGGAAGGACATTTGTATGGGGGCTAGGTGAAATAATGGACCGATTTCAGCCAGTTTCAATAGGCTTGGTCCTTGGGCCGAAAAAATATTATGTAGAAAATTTGATAGAAATATCTTCAAAATTGCGACCTGTACTCTGCGCATCGGTATACTTTAAGACTAATATTTTTGGTTACAAACATCTGCACAAACGCATAATACCCTCCCCACTATGGTGGTGTAGGGTATAAAAATGGGAAACCCGTAAATTTCAAAAAATCTTTTAAGGTATAAGGAAAAAATCGATCGGAATAATAACTTCGGAATTGAAAACATTCCGAACGATAAGTGTAACAGAAGTTTAGGCAGATTTATTACCACTTCCGATGTAATGGATTTGAACAGATTTGGATTTTTGCTCCATTTTAATGTAATTTATAGTATTTTCTTTCTTAAAAAAAGTTAAAGTCCTGGAGTTTTTTAATATTTTTTCCCAATATACATACATATATATTTCACACCACTAATTAGGACTGGTTATTTGTTATTAAATCGCTTTTTGTATTGATGAACATAACTGGGGAGCCGTTTAGGGAACATTTTATTATTATTTACTTAGTTTAAATGTATAGTATTAGTGAATGTTTCTTACTTAGCCCAGATATGCCGAAGGCTTGAGCTTGATAATTTTAAAATTACTTTTATATTATTTTGGAAGCAAATGAGAAATAAAAAACAGTGCAAATTATGACTGAATATGGGCATTATGAAAATATGACAAATTAAAAATTCAATAACTCAAAAGTGGTAGCAAAATATAATGCGATCACACAATCTCCCATGAGGTATTGGTGAGTACTAAGTATGTGAACAAAAAAAAATGGTATTTTGATACGTATCCTGTGACGTATCCTGTAAACAAGAACTACATGTAGTACAGTAGGCATATCTGGGTAAGAATATTTTCTATGTAATATGAACTTTGTGTATGGCCTGTTTGACTCTGTATTATATGAATGAATAATATAAATAAAAATAACTTTTCTTTTAATTAAATTAAGAATTTTGTTAATTATTTAAACAGTAAAGTTTTTGGCATTTTAAAGGATACCACTATGTTGTACATACATTTCGTAATACAATACAATTCAACAAGTCCTGTGTTTCCAATTGGAATTTTATAAAAGGAATCTTATTAAAGACTAAGCAAATTGTGTTGTTGAAATCACCTTTGAATGCTATAAACTGTTGCAATTTATTTATTCTACAATATATGCAGCAATTTATCTATTTTAAGCCTTATATACTACATTTTATAATAACGGGATATATTTTTATTTTCTTCATTTTAAAGCATTAATTATAGAAAATTATTAGTAACAAATGTTAATTGATCCAATAAGATTTCTGAATGTTTATTTAGCACAGATAGGTAGGTGGTCATTCGTCCAATTGTCATCTATTTTAAAAACTGAAACACCTACTCCGAGAAATGCATAGAAATATATATGTATGTAGGCCCAACATAGTATTACATATCTATGTATGTATGTTTGTACATATGCATTTTCGTATGTTATTTGTTACATGATGGAATATATTGTCAGAATGTTTGTTTTTTGTCCTCCATATTATGTCATCTGCGAATAGTACGATTTTTTAAGAGCTTTAAATATAGTTCAAGGATCTTGAATGTTTTTAACAAAAAATTTTGTCATAACCTTCCACAATCACTACAAAGTTTACACTTTTTGCCCAAAATTCTTGGCAAGCTGCAGTCAACATTTATATTTTTAGAATGATAAGTTCAAACTTCTTACCCATATTGAGTTGTTTGGTTTAGTTTATTTGTGATTTTTTGATTATGTGTTTGTTTTCAGGTGCAGGACTGCTGTCGGTTTTTAGGGCTATTGCAATTTTTGCTCGAATTGTACACAATTATTTCCTCAGGATTCCTATTTGTATAATAATACAGGCACACGCGTTTGTCAGATTGTATACAACATGTATTAATCGAATCAGCAGGATTTGCTAAAACATTGTTTAAATTGTTTGGATTATTTTTGTAAAAATAAAGTTGTGTGAAAAAACCAACAATCTACCGAAATGAAAAAAAATAACACACAAATAAACATCAAATTGCAGTGTAAATGTCAACGTTGACAACTTTGAAATTTCAAAAAGCTCTAAAATTAAACAAAATCGCTATTTTAGAAAGCTTGATTGAACATTTTCACGCATATTCATAAAGGTATTTTCAGACTAAAATACAGAGTATTAAAGCATGTATTTATAAAATTGACGAATTCCTAAACGAACGGTTCTTTAGATTAACTTGGATATATGTAATATGAGAGATAATGCCGGGATAACAACGGAACTAATTTGTTTATATATGTATATTAATCTTAAACAATGGGAACACAATATTATAACATTTCACAATTTTCAAACAGACACAGAGTAAAAATGTTCATGTTATAAATCGTAAACAAATTTTTATTATATTTTTATGTCAAAATTTCAAATGTTTCAAGAAAGACGTTTGAAAATTATAATGCTGGGTATACACGATACTATTTTTCGTACTAATCGTAGTATGAGTTGAAGTACGATTTTGTGATAGACGTTACTACAAATCGTACTATTTCCTTTGAAAAAAATGACAAGTAATAAAAATATCACAAAAATCAAAAATTTTTGATTTTCATACTTCGTTAGTACGACAACATGATACACGTTACTAATTTCATACTTATACGATTTATCGTACGACTTATCGTAATGTGTATACCTAGCATAAAATTCTTTAAATAAAGTCGAAACCAAAATTTATTTCGTTACTATGAAGAATTGAATGAGCTAAACGTTTTATAAAAATATCGGGTTAATAATTGTCAAAAACTCAAGTTGTATTAGATTTTCAAACAAAAATATGAAATATTGTGTAATACTATCGTGTAAACAAGAAATATATTTGTTGAAACGATTTTTTGAAATACCGAATGATTTTAATAATATATTGCCGTCTATAAATACCTGAAGTTGATTTTATCGTATGTGAAATTTAATTTACTAAATCGGTTATTGTATCGCATTTAAAATTTGGTATTGATGATACCAGCCAAAGCAAAGAAATTAAATGCTCTCCTGTAAAATTTGGTTTTTGTAACATACGATTATTTCGCGCAAAGGGCTCGATATATTTACGATATTATGTGAGTTAGGAATTCTTATATTAATATCCTAAGTAAATTAGTTGTGTGGCATAATCAAAAACATAGATTTAAAGATTGATTTAATAAAATTGAGCTAGTTAAAAATGTAATAATTCGAATGTTAAAATAATGTTATTAATTTTAATTAAGCTTGTTTATGCTGTATATTAACTTGTTTGTATTATTTGTAATTATAATGTCAACGTATGATTAATATTAGTTACATTTTGTAATACCCATACGTTGGCAGCATAAATGTCGAAAATACAAATGAGTCAATTGCATTTAATTTGAACAATTACATTTTCATTCCTTCGAGAAGAATATTCTCTGGGAAATAATACTTAAACTAGCACACAAACATTTCTAGAAATTGCTAGAAACATTATTTTCTTTTTGTTGACGAAATTCCTCAAAAGCATTGAAAAACAGCGCTAAAAGCAACACAGTGTTTACTGTAGCAGTATATACAAAAGCTGGTAGGCACGAAAACGGTATTGCCAGGTCAATACAGTTTATTGCAAAAATGCAACTCTGACGGAAGAATACAACCATGCAATGAATGAAATGTCAAATTAATCTGGAACATTCTAGAAAATGAAACACTTTTTGCTATAAATACAAGTGAGAGTCCAGGAAACGGTTTATTAACAAAACAAACAAGCAAGCAAAAATAGTGATAAAAATAATCTTGTTTTTTGTGAAAAATATTAATTAATTGCAATTTAACAACAATATATAACTTTGTTATAATATATATAATAGTGCTTAACAATAATAAACAAGTTGGCTTTGAAAAACATATAAATTAAAACAAATTATAAGCAAAAACAGACAAAAATACTAAATTAAAAAAAAATTAAATTTGAAGTACATATTGCATAAAACTAAGAATAAAAATCTAAAAGAATACTGAAATTGCATATAAGAAGCTGTGGGAATAAATTCTAAAAACAAAGGTAAATATTTAAAATAATAAAAAGAAAATCGTTACAAATAAAAAGACAACAGCAACAAATAAAACAATAATTGTTCAGGGGATTTTATTGAACAAAGTTTAGTGTTAGTGTTTTGGAAATAAACTAGCAAATTAATGTAATGCTTTAAACAGAAGTGCAATTAGATAATAATAAATTATTTAAAATGTTAAAATACAATGAAAAATAATTCAAATGTAAATTCACAATGCTACAGGAATTTTCTTGAATTGTCGATGAAATCATTACCCTAATAATGGGGATAAGAGAGAAAGAGAAACGTAGCATTTCTTTATCTGTGTTTATAGTATTTTATAATTTACTTGTTACAAGTTGAAATGAGACCGCTATTGTCCAACTTGACACTTTGAATTCATTCAAAAATCATTCATTTACTTGTTTTTTTTTATTATTCTACCCGTTTCTGTGCGAAACCGCTGTTGGCAAAAAAACCCAAAACGTCTCTCGAATGTTCTTTGAAAGAAATCGTAGAATAATCGTAGTATTTTATTTGTACTTGACAATTACATGGTAAAATGTAAATAAAGCTGTGTGTTGTAATGTTGTTGTTGTATTTTTTTCCATTATTAAATTTGTCAACGTAATATGTAACATTTGTAAGATTGCATTAAAAATATTTTGTTTTTTCTTTTTACAGTTTCTTCAAATTTCTAAAAAGAATCACCA
This sequence comes from Calliphora vicina, assembly GCF_958450345.1. Classification (NCBI taxonomy): domain Eukaryota; kingdom Metazoa; phylum Arthropoda; class Insecta; order Diptera; family Calliphoridae; genus Calliphora; species Calliphora vicina. Next base: position 6,952,180 of record NC_088782.1, on the reverse strand, counting down.
ACACAGAAAAACTTAACTACATTCAGGATAGAGTATTAAAGAATTGCGATGGGAAAAGATTTTTACAAAATTCTGGGCATTAATAAAAATGCCAACGATGACGAAATAAAGAAGGCCTATCGGAAATTAGCTTTGAAATACCATCCCGACAAGAATAAGACACCACAGGCTGAGGAACGTTTCAAGGAAATAGCAGAGGCGTATGAGATACTGTCGGACAAGAAGAAACGCGATATTTACGATCAGTATGGTGAAGAGGGCTTAAAGGGAGGAATTCCTGGTGGTGCTGGGCAAGAAGGTGGTGGCACATACACCTATCATGGCGATCCAAGAGCTACATTTGCTCAATTCTTTGGCAATGCTGATCCCTTTGGCATATTCTTTGGCGGCGGCGACCCTTCACGTATTTTCGAATCACAAACTATTTTCATGGGTGACAATGATGATATTTACTCACAAATGACAGGTGGCGGCGGGCCAGGAGGAGCATTCCGTTCACAATCATTCAATGCCCAGCCCAATCGCAAACGTCAAACTCAAGACCCACCCATCGAACACGACTTGTACGTGGCTTTGGAGGAAGTTGATAAGGGTTGTGTGAAGAAAATGAAGATATCTCGCATGTCATTGGCCACAGGTCAGGCCCGCAAGGAAGAGAAAGTGCTAAATATAACAGTTAAGCCTGGCTGGAAGGCTGGCACTAAAATCACCTTCCAACAGGAGGGCGATCAGACACCTGGAAAAATTCCTGCAGACATTATTTTCATCATTCGTGATAAACCACATTCAGTGTTTAAGCGTGAAGGCAGTGACCTGCGTTACAGTGCCCAAGTTAGTTTGAAGCAGGCCTTGTGCGGCACCACAGTTTCAGTACCGACTCTGCATGGCGATAGAATCACCGTCAACACCCAGGGTGAAATAATCAAGCCCACAACAGTAAAACGTATTACCGGTCGGGGGTTGCCCTTCCCCAAAGAACCCTCACGACGAGGAGACCTTATGGTGTCGTTTGACATCAAATTCCCCGACTCAATACAGCCGGGCACCAAGGAGCTGCTCAGTGAGATATTACCCAACTAGATAGTAGATAATGTAGGCTAGTGAAAATAAGGGGGAACTGCAGAACTTGTGGTCTAACTGCTGGGCGGGATGTATTTATTATTATGTAATATTTAATATTATTAATACTATTTTAATTATTAGCGTTAAGTCTTAAGAAATCAAGTGTTAGGCTACCAACTTCCAATTACTAACACACACAGCAGCAGCAACAATTGAATTCTGCTGCTGCTGCTTCAAACAATATAAACAGATCTGGAAATGTGAAAAGAACGTACTTGAAGAAAACTTTTAAATGAATTGTTTTGTCCATATTAATTTTTTCTTTATTTTTTCCAAATTCATTTGTCTGTTAACTGTCTGTTCTTGTTCCATTCTTCTGGATGAAATTACATAAATTTCTAAAATCATTCCATATGTATGAATCCTTTAAGAAGAATTACATTAAAATTGTGGTTTCAATTATGAGAACAAGAACGGCAACTATTTGTTATTTATTATATACATAATATTTCTTTTCTTTATTTCGATATGAGACAAATTCATTTATTATACCTACATATATTTTTGTTTTTTGTTAACAATCACAAAATTGAAATCATTTCCAATTATTTAATCCTTTTTTTTAGAATTTAAGTTTAATTATAGATACTCTGAAGTACGGAAGAAAACAAATTAATTCATTAAACAAAAAAAGAAACAGCTGTATAAAATTAATTCAGTAAATAAGTCCAAAAAGTCATTTGGAATGAAGTTATATACTCACATAAATATATACAATTGTATGTTTCAAGTAATTCTAAAACGAGTTATACGTTTATTTACTGCTTTTGGCTTTTTACAATAGAACATCAATCATTCTTTAAATGGCTTTTGGCATTGCTCTCATTAGAAGATTTAAAGAATTTTAAAAATGTTTGTAAATTTAATTCTTAAAACACACCCAGAGACTGATTAAATAAAATTAAAAAAAAAAATATGGAAATAAAAAATTATAATGTTTGAATTAAAATTTAAATATTTGTGTTTAATTTTTTCGAAAATGTTTGCTAAAGAACTGATATCTTAAGTGGGTTCTTTATTAATTTGTAAGTATCGGCTTCGATGTTTCGAAATGTGTAAAAAAGGGAAAAATTTTATTTTTCAGAAATTTGTAAAACGCTGTCAAAAATTACCAATTGTTATCGTTATATCGGCGAAACATGTACCATTTTTTGACTCAATACTGACGACGATGTCGACGACGCCAAATAGAATAAGGGTGATTAAATTAGTCTTTTAGTTATAACGAAATCGTAATCTATAAACAATTAGCTTTATAAAAAATTACAATTTATATACCTTTCATATTTTGTTAAAAATTATTTTTTAACGTAGTAGGAAAGGACTTTGAAATGCCATTTGTTGGCCGATTTTTACCAACTGTCAAGACTATTTTAAATTTTCCAGGACCCGAATTACCGCTCTCGTGATCGACTGAACTATAGTATCGAAAAATAATTTCGATATCGTAATTATAACAAAATGTACTAAATTTCATGCACGATATCGAATGCCGTAATCTCAAATAAGAAAATTAAGATCGAATTTACTCGATATCGAATGCGGTAATTCGGCCCCAGGATTCACATAATCCAAGCTATAACTAAGGATATAACGTTTTCTCCAATTTCAGATTTTTTTTATAAGTTTTCCGTACCTGCGATTTGAACACATTTTTTGTTTCAATTTAAAATTCAAACAAACAAATTCAGAATATTCAGGCCTGTCACAGAATTCAATTTCGATCGAAAGTCGAATTAATTCCGTAATTTCCTTCTTCACAAAACGTAAAACGAAACTGGCAACCAGAAATTTTGGTTTACCCTATGGCAACGCAACTGAAATTCGGAAGCCATCCATAATCGACCCATTAGTTCTAAGTACTCCGAAATTATACTGTAAAGTATGGCGAAAATCGGGCAACATTTGCTCCTAGTCCGCATACAATGTCCCCCTCAGAAAATGAACCTAAATCGTTCTACCAACTTTTGAGAGAATCTTACATTACCTTCACCAATTTTTTTTTAATTTTTATTTTTTTTTAAACATTTTTTTTCCAAATTTTATTTTAATTTTTTTTAATTTATTAGTGAAAAAAGTATGACAAAAAATATTCGGGTTAAAAAATAGATCCAACTTACTATTACCAACTTACCTTATAATATAAGGTGTTTAAAAAACTAGACTACAAGTAGCAGTAGCAACGAAAAAACACAAGTAGTCTAGTTAAAAAATAATAAAAACTCGGAGTCAATCAATTACTACTACTACTGCTACCTTCACATTTTGGTAGCAGTAGTTGTAGTAGTACTAATAAAAGAAAAATTTAAAAGTAGCAGAGTAATTTATTTTCTATTGCTACATTAAAAAAGAAAAAGTTTTGATGTAGCAGTCATTAGTTTTTTATTAATTCTGCTACTTTTAAAATTTAGTAGTAATAGAAGTAGCAGTTGAGGTAGTAGAAGAAGTAGCAGTTAAGTAGCAGTTGAAGTAGCAGCTAAGTAGCAGTTGAGGTAGCAATAAAAAGTCAAAAATAAAAATCTTTAGCCAAAAAAGTATATTATGTGTTGTTGTTGTGAATGTATATTTGTGTAAGTTGGTCGTGTTGTAAACAAAAGTTCGGCTTTTTTGTTATACACACAGAAAACACGATCTTTCTGTTAGCAACACGAACATCTGAGACGAATAAAATCGAATAATTCTTTCAAACTCTCTCAAAACAAAAACAACACACAGTGTTTAATTCTGTCAATTTTGGTGTTATGACTGAATATTTTCTTTTTTGACTACTTTTATTGCTACCTTAACTGCTGCATCAACTGCTACTTTACTGCTACCTTAAAAATTAAAACTCGATATAGAGCAGTAGCAATGATTTGTATTTTTATGCTACTACTCCATTTACAATTCATGTTTTATTACTACTGCTCTGTTAAGAGTTTTATATTTTGTAGGTAGCAGTTGTTTTAAAAAAACAAGAAAACGGAAAAAGACAAATGCTACTGCTACCGCTACATACACTTTTTTGAAGCAGTAGTTGTAGCAACAGTTAAAAATTTGTTAGTTATCGTAGCTTTTTAAACACTGCCTTATATACATATATCGTTGCAATGGACTTCGGAATATCTATATTGTCTATATTAATGAGTTAGTAATCCAGATATAGATAAAAAATAGGCCAAAAATTGAGGTTGTCCCGGTTTTTTCCTTAATCTCAGCCATTTGGTGGCCGATTTCCTCGATTTAAAATTATTGTATATTCTGGATCGTGTCAGTATGTATGTTGAAATCATCTTTCCGCAGCCCCCAAATAACTTATGTACATGACTCATACATCAAATGCTATTTAAAATCTAGAAAATCGGCCCACAAATGGATGGATGGAGATACATATAAGGAAAAAAAGCACAGAATTTTTAACCCGAATTTTTTTTTCACCAAACATATATAAATTTTTTTTTAAAATAAAAAAAAAAAATTTTAAAAAATTAAAAAAAAATAAAAAAAAAAATTTTTAATAAAAATTTTTTGCAATAAAATTTTGTTCAATAATAAATTTTAAAAAATTATAAAAGTTTTTTTTTTACCTAACTAAAAATATTTAAAATTTTTATTTTAAAGTATAATTTGGTGAAGGGTTTTTAAGATTCGGAACAGCCGAATATACATAGCTCTCTTACTTGTTATTGTATGTAGAATTTAGAATATACATTCTAATAATTTTACCCTGTTCTGTTGATTGTACCATGGATCTCAGCCCCTATATGAAATAAAACACAGTACAAATTTTGTTTTTTTTACATTATCATTAATCAATAGTTTTATTTGATCATTTTTCAAAATGTTATTATTATTATTCACTTGTTTTCGTTTTCATTAAATTGTTTTGTGTTTTAATAAATTTCAAAACAGTTTTCATTTCATTATTAATTTGTTTCTTAATCTCTTTTATTTTGAATGATTTTTTTTGTTTTAAATTTTCGATTTTTTGTTTGTGTGATTTTTTTTTTTAAGTGTTTCAATTTAAACTTCAACTAGACACATTGTTAAATTAGATTTTCGTTTTTTTGGTTTGTTTGTATGTTTTTTGGTTTTTTGTTGCTTAAATGATTTTTTTACTGTTTTTGTTTTTTACTTAAAATTATTGCAATTCGTTTTTGTTTTAATAATTAGTTTAAATGTTTTTGTTTTTCTTTTTTAAATTGTTTAAAATGTTGTCTTCATCTTGGGTTTTTTGTTTGTTTTTGGTTTTTCATAATAATTTCTTGGTTTGTTATTAAATTTGAAGTCGTTTCAATTCTATTAGAATCAATGGATTGTTTTCATTTATTTAATTAAAGTTAATTCAATGAATACATACATTTTCATTTTATTATAAGTAATAAATTATTTATCAATATGTATCATTAATAAGTTTTTCTTATTCATTTTCTTATTTTTTTTTTTTGGTTTTAATGGTTGTGTTTTATTTGAAATTATTATTTATTAGAATGTAACAAAATTGAAACAAAAAGAAAATATATTTAACCTTAATTTTTTGTTGTTTTAAATATTTCAAATGGTGAAGATGATCATTTATCATTTATTTCTTTTTTTTATATAATCTACATATAAATTATTTAAATATATATATATATGTTTTTGTTTTAAGTTAATTTCATTGTTAAAATAATGCACAAAATGTGATTTGTTTTTTTTTTTTTGGTTTTTTATTTTTGGGGATTTTTTTTTGTTAAACTTTTTATCAAAAGCTAAACGTTATTACCATCACAAATAAATCTCTTTGACATAATAAAGAATTATTTGTGTCTGTACATAATTGAGTTAATTTCTTTTCTCTTTTTTTGTTATTTTAAATAATTTTTATTATTTATTTAATTTATAACTATGTATTGTAATAATAATTGTTATTATTATTACTATTATTAATGTTGTTGTTATTAGATTAAGTTCAACCATCCATTTGCTATTTTAGTTAGTTTGTTCATTGAATGTGGTGTGGAAATTATTATTATTAATTTAATTATAATTAGTTATTATTTTCCTTTCATTTGAGAGTGTGTGAGAGTTTGTTTGAATAACCCAGCAAGTAGTCAATGTATCCCTTATAAAAAGTAATTGTCACTAATGTCTGATCACTTGGCTGTCTCTAATTTATATATTTTGGGCCATTTGCAACGTGCTCTTTGTAGTGCAGATAGAAGTCAATTGGTTACTTTATACATCCCAGGTATTTTAGCGTGAAGACAATTGTCACTTAAGTGTCTCCAAGTAATCTAGAGTGTAGTTACTTTAAAAGTTTATTTTCACTTTTTTGTGATTTTGGTTTTATACAAATTGTGTTATCATATAGTTTATTTCCATTTTGCTTAAGTATGCTGGCCTCCTATGTAACCTAGCGTGAAGACAATTGTCACTTTAGTGACTCTTAGTAACTTAGAGTGTAGTCACTTTTTTTTATTTATTTTATATCGCACTTTTGAAATTAGTAATATTGGAGAATTGTCGGAGGAAGATTTGTTTACAAGCAATCGCTTATTGGACTATCTATGAGTATTTTTAACTGACTATTTGAGGTCCATTAGCAAACGTACATATTGTTACGAAATTGCACTATCTAATTTGAATTTAACGATTTTAACACGGGGTTTCCACGTCCAACAGCTCTTGTATACATTGCCATAAGTAGATACTTGGCAGCACTGTGCTGCTAACATTAACTGTCAATGCTGCTAACATTCAGTCTGCCGAAAGCTCTAGAAATAGTTTTGTCCGTTAGATAATTCATGTAACTTCTAGAATACAGCAAATTGCAGTTAGGTTTAGTTTATCATAGGCGCTGTTAAAGTTAACATTCACTGTCTTGTACATTAAAAAGTGTAATTTAAGTGTATGTATTATCGTCAATTATAAACGTGTATTTGTATAAAAACACATTGTGACTATTTAAACTGTTGTGTAAATTTGAATAAATAAAGAGTTGTTACAATTTTTAAACTACTAAACTGCTTTTATTATAAACCACCGTTTTTAACAATATTAAATCCAGTTAGGTAGCTAGTAAGGTAACTGACTCTATGTAACCGGTATGTGAATCCAATGCGATGACCACTTTGCACCAGCTATCGTACAGACTATTTGTAATCAATTGACCACCTGTTTACAGGATATGCCTTACTTATGTAATTAGTTGTCAGCCTAAGTGATAGATAAAATCTTTAGTTAGGGACAGTCATCATGAACTGCTGGGAAGTGTCAAGTTTAATACGCACATACATACACATGCCCACGGTGTCATACTCATTGTCACATGAAGGCGTTTTTAAAGGATTTGAAATATTTAACTCAATTTGTTTCTAGAAAAGTATATGCTTTCATATGTATATGTTTATAATCTATAAATTACAATGTTTCTGTAAAAGTTTTTAACAAAAATTATAAATTTAACTTTAATATTTCAATTATTTAAGCTTGAGGGTGTTTTTATAAAAATATTTAAATTTTTATTTCAATGTTTCGCTACATCAATGTGTAGCTTAAATAATTAAAATATTAAAGTTAAATAAAAAGGTCAAATAAAGTTAAATAACTATTATAAATTTAATTTAAAACTGAAGCCAATAGAATGTATCACAGTGACATACAATTATTTAAATTTGGAAGGGAATTCAAGTCACAGATATTCATATCATCGAAATTCTAAATACGTTGAAATGAAGTAAAATTTATTTTACCTTTTTTTCTTTTTTATATGAAAACTTTTTGGGTTTGGGGGGGAGGAATTTTCCATTTTTCTTCCCCCTTGATCCGCACCTGTAGTGCCGAATTTAATCTTGAGAATTATGCTATTAAATGTGGATAAATTTCCGTACATGGATACTGCACTTGTTCGGTAAAATTGCTTTTCTACGGTGATTGTTGTATATTTAAATTTTTTAAACCCCATCTACTACCAATCCAGATAACTAACGTCACATACTAATCTGTTCTGCATTCTCAAAAGTAATTTGAATTATTATCTATCAACATTGAATTTAATGGATAATGGAAGACAGCTTAAAATCCGTTATACTGGGAACCTGACCATTTATTTTAAAGCTGTTGTGACGATCTAGTTTCAGATTACTAGTTTCGAAGCTAATTTTGTTTCGGATGTGCAATGAATTGTGGCGTTTGTTTAAACCAGTGGGAAAAATGGACGTACTCATCGTGATTACTACGTGGTGTACATTTGATGAACTGAGAACGATGTTGTGTTCTGTGTTTACGGGCCATTGCATCTTAGAAATTCTGGCTATGAGAATGGGTCTCACTTTTTATGCAGACGTTTTTGCAGTACACAGTGAAATCAGATTCGTAGTAGCAACCGAATTTGTTGCTAATCGAATGATTCGGTTGGACACATAGAATATAGCTTGGGTGATTCGTTTACAATTCGACCGATAACAAAGAGTATTACTCTGGATGTCGATGGGTTATACTGTACAATTTCGAAAGATTTTAAAGATTTCAAAAGATATTCAAGTGAAATACTTATTTATTGATGTATAGTAGATATGTATTAATGTTTCTTGATACTGATTCTTCCTGACTTTCTGAAAAAAAGTCAGCAGGCAGATAAAATCAAAAATCTCATAATACAGAAATATAGTTTCAGTTTTCCAGTATAAATGAACTGACAACAGTTATTAATGTCCTGCTGACATTTGACCCTTTCTTCTTGAATGTCAGGGGTTTATTTTATTTAGGGACAATAGAGGTGAAAATTCCTTCCTTGGGCTATATAATAATAAAATTTATTTATGAACTAATAAATAAGGCTAAGTAAAATGATAAAATAACATTTGCTAAGTAAGTTTTGATTCGAATTCATGGGATTTGAATAAAATATTTAGTTTAGTTTGGATGTGTATATGCATGTATAGAACGTTAGTTAGTATTATTTAATTATTTATTTATTGTATTATTGTTTGTTTAACAGAATTTATTTTATATGTAAGTTTATGTACTTTATTTTTAATTGTAGTTTCAATTTTATTTAATTCTTTTATTATTTTGCTAAAGATTGTTTGTTTTTGTTTAATAACAATTTAGTTTATCTATGTTTTGGTTTGGATTTTATTGTATTTCATTATTATTATTATTATGTATTTATGTACGTGTATTAATGTATATATTTCGTATATATTTATTTTCTTTTTGTTTGGGGGAGGAAGGGGATTTTGTTTTAAAAAATTGTTTTTGTTTTGATTGAAAAACTATTAAATCTATGAATTCTAACGTTCGTATTGTTCAAAAATTTGTTTGTTTTAATGTATTGTTAACATTATATTTTATTATTAGTTTTATGTTTGTTTATTTCTTTTAATAATTATTATTATTCAAGTTTTGCTTGCCTAAAAAAACGTTTTATTAGTGTTGGTTTCCTTATAAACTTTTTGTAGCATTTTGATTTGTTTTAGTTCAAGACTTTTGAAAATGTTAATTGAAAAAAATAAAGAAAAATAAGTTTAAGATGTCTTGCATGTAAATTACCCTGACTGGTTTACCAGGATTAAGGGTAATTAAAAGACATGTTTCAGATTTGAATGCATATTTATTACATTTATAGTATGTATAAACATGTTAAAGGATTTGGTTGGAGTTTACGAAATTCAATTTTAAATTTAAGATTTGTTTAATGTAGGGATTGTGAGTTTAATGAAATTTGCCTAGTTTTTGTTTATAAATCTCTGAGTTTTTTTGTATGTATGTATATGGTGTACAATTATATACATTTTCTAATTAAAAGTATACAGCTGTTGGCAGCTAATTAGAATTGGGCTTCTGGAAGAGTTCAAAAATTAGAATTATTTTGTTTAGTTTCCAATGAACGTTATAAATTAGAATTTATTTATTTTGGAGCTATGATCAATGGATCATTTATATCCGGGAGTTATGTTAATATTGTCAACCTTCACTTGGCTTACCTAGTGTCCATTCCTCTTGATCTTCAGAATGCATTCATCATCGAATCTCATCGATCATATATTGAAAAAGTAAACGATTTGAAAATCCTTATCGAAAAGTTAATACACAAAAAGAGAAACATATAGAAATCAGCTAATTACAAATGAATCTGATGTATTATATTGCCAAAAATGCTATATCTAACAGATTATAGGGCCTCAAGCATCACTACGCTATAAAATCATTTATGCAGCCATATAGTTCACCAACAAGTTAAGTTCACGAATGAAGCTTAAAGTTCTGATCTACGATAGGTTAAACAAAGCATTACCTTGAACGTACTGATATTATCTAAGACCACATAGTCATCCCTTAAGTATCATAAGGTCGACCTTATCGAGCGATATTAGCTACTTGAATTTTCCGCTTTGACAGCGTGAAAAAACTCTTCGTGTGTCTGTCTGAGCGAAGCTTGACTATTCCACATCGCAAGAATTCATGCTCCATTAATTACGCACTCTCTAAAGCAGATGAAATATTTTTGTATTGAAATAGCCCCTTGCAAATTTGGAGCACAGTTTCGCAATTCGATGGTTTGGATCCGTCTGTGAAGCACAACTGATCAGCCATCTTATGTCATCATGTCTGGTCCTTTTTCGGTAGACTGCAGTCTGGTACCCTGATGTAAAAGTTAATTATTTTGAGTAGTAGTGCACTAAATGTTTAGTTTTCACTAACGGATGGTAAAAGTGCAAAATTGTTTTATTCACTAAATTTAATAATGCAAAAAATAATTCCAGGGGGGTTATTATGTAACTCGTTTCGAATTTGTATCCTTTATACATTGTATTTCGAAAGTGTTTCGATTCGAATCGAATTACATAATAACCCCCCAGTACTTAATGTTAGTGGAACAACGAAATAAATGTTTCACTAAATTGAAAGATTGAGTAAACACTTTGAAATATTGCACTTACTATTTAATTCAAAATTTGAATAAAATGCTAAGATACGATCCAATCTTCTAGTATTAGGAATTTTGTATTCTCCAGATGTGACACTATTGTTTAACTTGAATTTAAATATTCTTTTTACTGGAGAATGCTATTGATATAAAGTGTAATACAATTATAATTCAATTGCATGACACTGGAGTCTAGGCTGGAATTAAACTTGCTTTCAACTTGAATTCCAGAAAAAATGCTTATCAAAAATTAAATATTAGTTTTCATTGCTATTTCGATTTATAAGAGATTTCGTTACCGAAAGATTTTGTAGCTTCACATACACCCCTGGAATTCCTGTTGAAAACAAGTGCAATTCAAGCATTTAGTCCAGTGTCATACAATTGAATTATAGTTATATTATAGTTTATATCAATAGCATTGACCAGTTAAAAGGAAACATAAAAATATTTTTTTATGACTAAAACATAATTATATTAGAATTCAAGTCAAATTCCAACCAAATGAAAATTAAGGTTTTAATTGATGATTTTAAAAGGCAATTCGCATGATATAGCCTTTAAAGCAGTGGTACGCAAAAAGAGGCATTTAATTTTTGTGCTCTTTTGGGTAAAAAATAAAATATCCACAACAACATCAAGAAACTGAATGAATTGTGTGTATTTTTACGCTCTATTACGCTCTTTTGTTCACATTCGGGTTGTTTGACGAAAATCATCGTAACCTCAACAATATGAACGCCTACCATGGCTCTAAAGATTATGTCGTTAAACATGTATTCAGAATTAATATATTCGTCGTTTTTTCAGAAGAACAACTATAATTTAAAAAGAATTTATTACATATTTAATTCTTGTTATAATTTATTGAGATCTAGTCTGTTCTGTATTTTTTGGGCATTTAGCGATCTATAGTTAATTACACAGTATAACAAATATGCAGGGGTTCTCATACAGTAGTAATTCTGTTCTGTTTGAGTCCGTGGAGTACGGATATACTTCTAGTGTTTCTCGATCACTTCGTTTAGTGAAATGAAAGTTACAACTACGAAACATCATAATTATTTACTCTTGAATCTACTTTTAAAATTGTTTTTTTTTTGAAAGATATGTAGTTTCACCTTTCAAACGCGGCAGCCATCTAGCGGAAAGTTTTCTCATACCCAAGTGATCATTCAAAATTGAAATCACTGGGCCATGTACCTATGGCTTCCACAATATCTTGCACTTTCAATCTTCGATCAGCCAACACTATACATATCGTGATTTTTTCAATTATAGGTTATATATCCATGGATAGGGGATTTTGTTTATTTTTCAAAAATAAACAATATACAGTAGCCCAATAAAGTCTACATACAGGAATTCAAATTAAATTTCTTTCGTTGAAAGCTGTATTTGTAAGTTAAAAGTAGTGAAATATATTTGTTAAAAAAATAAATTCACACTAAAAAAAAATCGGGTTTAGCAACATTTCCTATCACTTCCAAAATTTCACCGTTATTAAATTTTTTGATTCTGAGTCAAATAACGAAAAAATTTTTTGTTTTTTTTGGCTTTAATGTTCAAAATATTATGAAACTTAATAGTCCCGACCACCCAAAAGTAGGCGTGACCGAGAATAATTTTTTCGTTATTTTACTCAGAATCAATAACTCTAATAACGGTGAACTTTTGGGCGTTATTTGAATTTTTTTTGCTAAAATCGACATTTATTATTTATATTTCATAAAAGAAAACTAAAAAAAACTGCTTTAAATTAAAGTAATATAATATTTTTCCTGTATGTAGACTTTCTTGGGCTACTGTACATATATAACTTTTGACAATTACAAAATTCATGGAAAACTTTTTTGAAAATAAGACAAGAATTGTTTTTTATTGAGTTTTTGCAAAGATAGAAATTTTTTCAAATTGAAATTAAATTATTATTTATGAATATTTTTTTTAAAAAATTTTGAAATTTGTAATCAGGTATACCGTAATTCCCAAAAAAGTGTTGAAAAAATCCCAAAAATGGAATTTTTAAGTTTTTAGGCTGTAACATCCATAACATAGTTGATGTTATCGGAACCCTTTACAAAATAATTATAAACATATTTGGTCATCTAAAATGGGTTACTTTATTTTGATATCGACTACGCGATTTGGGAATTGTTGCCCTAAAGCTGAATTTTACATACAAAATAGGCGTGGGCCTGGTCCCCTCGGTATCAACAATTTTCCAATTTGTTTTCATTTAAAATATTTAATGTAAATTTTGCTTTTCTTAGAAATTGTTTAGTTGCATATAACTTTGGGTCAATCAAGATTTTTAAACAATTCATTTTTTGGTTTGACACATACATTTTTTATTAGTCCAATAAAGGAAAAATGGAGGAAATCGGTATATATTTGAAGCCGCTGTTATCAAATTCAAAACATTAACTCTACAACATTTCTTACTCGAAAAGGCATGAAAATCCGCCCCTAGTAATTACCAAGGACATAAAAAAGTAAATAAATTTGTTTAAAACAATAAACATGTTTTAAAAAACAAAGCAAAGTCCTGCAAAAATTCCGGAATTGTAGGTTGCCTGGCTCTTTACACCTATTGAAATCTTATTTTGTTACAATATATTGAATAATAATTATTTAAATAAATAATACTAACCGAAGTCTGTCACTAAATTTCATTTCTAATTAGCTGACAACAGCTGTACGCTGTATGTACGTGTGTATGCAACATATAAAAAGTGTAGTTGTGGTTGATTTGTTAGAGGTTTTATTATTTTTAATTTATTTATTTTTTTTTTTTATTAAAGGTGACTTAAAATCTATTTAATTTTTCTTATTTGTTTTTTATTTTGAAATTTCACATAAAATTATTTACTATTAATTTAAGTTAATTGTATTGTATTTGTTTTGTTTTTAATTTTAGTTACGAGTACGAGTATTAACTACATGTACGAGGGGGTACGGGGGAGAGAGAGAGAGTGGGTTGTCAGTATACGAACGAACGAACGAGTGAGTATGCAGCATGTATGTTTGTTTGAATGTTTGTTTTTTCTCTTTATAAATTTAACTTGAATGTGATTTAATTACTTAATTAATTAACTAACTGTTTTTATTTTTATTTTCATTTTAATTTAAATTTATTTGTTTCTCATTTTTGTATGGATGTGTGAGAGTGAGTGCGTGTGTAAGGATTGAGGGTGGGGGGGTGTTTAGTTTGTAAATGGAGGTCGAATATTATAGTGTGTGTTTGTTTGTGTTGCCAGAACTGAATTTTGTTTTATTTTATTTTTCTAATTAATTGTTTAAAGATTTTCATTAACTAAATTTTGTTTTAATTAAATTACGTTTTCTTTCTATAAGTCTAGAGAAGTTTCTTATAATTTGTTAGTTGCAAATTGTTTACTTTGTTTTTGTTACATAATTTAATTTTTGTTTTTGTTTTTTCCTTTTCTTTATAATTAATTTAAATTTATTCAATGTAGTGTTTTGTTGTATAAATGTTAATGCTATATTTTTTTTATTTTTTGGAGATTTTTAATTTTATTAATGGTTTTTTTTTTGGTTTTTCTTATATAAAATTAATCTTCAAGTCTTTTCAGAAACAAATGCATTACGATCAAATTATGCTTTATATTGTATTTGTTGTAGTATTCTTGTTTTGTTTGGTTTTGTTTAATTCATTTATTCATTAATTATTTCATTTTATTTTGTAACAATTTGTTGATAATCCGTGTGTTTGCGTTTGATCTTTCAATACTTAAAACTACCGTTAGTACGTAATTAATTAAAATGTTTCATTCTAGTATAGGGGAAATTGTTCATCGGGAAGTTCAGGAGTAAGGAAGGTCTTAGATGATAGGAAGTGGGGGGCGGGGGTGTATTTTATAATTGTTATACATATCTAAGGGTGCTTGATATTGTGACAGTTTGGAGATGATCTCACTTTCATTGTTTTCTCTTAAGTTTTCATTTTTTGTTTCTTTGTTTTTTTGTGGATTGTTGGTTGTTTGTGGTATTATTATTTTTTTTTGTTTTCATTTGGTTTGATTACAATTTTATTTGTATTTGTGTTTTGCATTTAGTTTTATTTGGTTAAAATTTAATTTTTGGAACCGTCTTTACGGGACGTTGACGGAGCATCGCCTAAGTTTATCATGTCTCGTGGTTTCCACACCGGGGACCCTATAATAAAAATGAAAGAAAAGAAATATGTGGAAATCATATGAAAAATGTTTTTGAAAGAATTTCGTTTAATAAAAAATTTAACTACAAAACAAATTAATAACTTTGAAAATTTTTCTCCAGCAACAAATAAATAGATCTTTGATTGTATGTGTGAAAGTGTGAAATTGTGAAAGTGTAAATGATCTTGTTTGAAAAACTAAATTCAATTTATAGGCCAATTGTTTTTAATTTAATTTTTGTTTTAAATTAAATAAATTAAACATGAAGTAGTAGAAAACAATTACTCAAGTTTTTTTCAAAAATACGAATAAAAATTTTGTAATATAATGAAAAATATGATTTGAAATAATAATTATGTATTACATAAATAAATAAGTGAATAAATAAATAATTATGTAAGTATGTAGTATGTATTTCTAAATATTAAAAATTTCATTTAACATGCTTTTCTTTTATACTAAATATTTCAATATTTAGCATTTAATTTAATTTCATTTCATTGTTTTTTGAATAAAATTATAACTTGAAACCATAAACTGATTTGGATTATGAATAAAATGTTGACATCGCTTGTTTCGTTTTTTATTTATTTATTTATTTTTGTTTGTTTTTTCATTTTTGATTACAAAAAATTCCTGTATTCTTTTTTAATATATGTAATTATTTAAATATTGAAACCGTTTTGTTTTAATTCTCTTAACTATTTACGTTTAAATATCAAGTGGTGTTGTTTGTTAACACATTCTTTTTTTTTATATTTGTAACATCGTTAATTTTACAACGTTATGCCAACATTTTCATAATTCTGTTTGAAGTGAAGAAGTGTTATAAAAATAATGGAGAAAAAAACCAAATAAATTCCAAAAATTTTGTTGAATGTAATGAATAATGAGTAATGGCATAAATGATTATAAAATTAATGTGATCCTTGCTAAAATATGCTCCGCTCCACATTTTTAAACATTTCTAATGACAGTTGAAGGGTTAATGAAATAGCTCTCCAAAGCAAAACTACTTAATTGTAAATTTTACTACCCTGCTTGATTATAATTATTGGAGATTCTATGATATTTTCTTGTAATAAATCCATATAAAGGGGATACCCCGGAATATTTTTGTTAGAAATTCCCAGATTATTTTTGTCGGGAAATTTCGGGAATTTCATCATAAGGTTTCTTTTTAAAGTTACAGTATTATTTCTGCACAGATAAAACTGATTCGTTGTCAATCCAAAGATTGGTTATAAAGCAATATTTATTTTACATTTTTCTTTTTTTCCTTTTTTATATCAAATCATTTCGGTTTTGTTGTGGAAATGAATTATTAAAAAGCTTAATATTAAAACTTCTAAGGATATTCATATTTTGGAAATTGAACAGATTTTTTAATTTTAGCCGGAAGTGGAAAAAGTCCGGGAAATTAGAAACCCTAGTTAGTATATGTAAAATGGTAGTGCCTTTTTTATTCCGATTGCCGTTCCGAAAAATTTTCAGATTTCTCAAAAAACAAGTAAAAGCGCTATATTCGGCTGTGCCGAATTTTATATACCCTTTATTATACTTTAAAATACAATTTTTAAATATTTTTAGGTAAGCAAAATTTTTTCGAAAATTAAAAAAAAATTTGTTAATTTTTTTTTAATAAATTTTTAAAAAAAAAAATTTTAATATTTTTTTTAATTTTTTAAAACCGTTTTTTTTTCAATTTTTTTTTGGTGAAAACAATTTTGTGACAAACTGATTTTTTTTGTAAAAAAAACCGGATTCAAAATTAATTTTTCCTGATTTTGACCCATTGCTTTGGCGTTATATACATCGTTGCAAAGGTCTTTGAAAAATCGATCATTAGATGTCCTATTGTCTATATTAATGACTTAATAATCCAGATATAGATAAAAACCCTACACTAAGTAAAAGAGCAAAACATTTTTCTTTTAAAATTTCAATAATTTATATTTTTGAGTGATTTTCGGAAGTGGGCCTTATATGGGAGCTATGACCAATTATGGACCGATCACCATGAAATTAGGTCGTGTGATTTATGTCTATATTAAAGTTAATTATGTTGAATTTTGTGTGTATTCCAAAATTTGTTAGCGATTTATGCACGTTAAAGTGATTTTCGGAAGCGGGTCTATATGGGAACTATGACTAATTATGGACCGATCGTAACAAAATTTGGTGAAATGAATTTTGTATATATAAAACTTATTTGGAGCGGAATTTGTGGAGATACATTTATAAATTAAACATTTATGACCGATAAAGTCCAATTTCGGAAGGACATTTGTATGGGGGCTAGGTCCTTGGGCCGAAAAAATAATATGTACCAAATTTGACCGAAATATCTAATTGGACAGCCAACCAGCCAGCCAGACAGACGGACGGACGGACGGACATCGTTTTATCGACTCAGAAAGTGATTCTAAGTCGATTGGTATACTTTAAGGTGGGTGTTAGAGTAATATTTTTGGGCGTTACAAACATCTGCACAAACGCATTATACCCTCCCCACTATGTATAAATAGGTAAACATTCGATGTTGTTCTGGTTTTTCTTTATATCTCAGCCATTTGGGGGCCGATTTTCTCAATTTTAAATATCAACCGAACCGGGTCTATATCGGATATATTGGCATACTTATAAACATCCTCATGGTGAAGGGTATAATAACAAGTGGCTTTTTAAATAATCCTCATGGAGATAAGTAATTCTGAAAATTTAATATTTTGGGGTAGAATTTCTCATTACAGTATTTTAAATTAGTTTTTTCTGGTAGATAGGTAGATGGGGATAGCCGGCATTAATGCCAGTATTCTAAAAATATTTGACTTGTATATTCGATCGGTTTTGGTATTGCACATGAACTTTGAGATGCTTATACCGAACAGGGGACCAGTGAAATAACCTGTTCACAAACAGGAGAGGCCATTCCCATGGATTAATATATCACAATCTTCTAGATGAAAAGTTACACTAGAAAGTTCACGAGGTTACTTTTCGAAATAGAGGGCAGATAAAGGGTAACATTTTATCACATAAATGAAAGCTGCATAGATTTACTGAATCTAGTTACTTCAATAGCCACGTAACTAGTCATTCTAACACGGGTATGTCCTAGGCAGGGGGTCAATTGTCTCTTTTTGATTACAATGGGACTGTCTAATAGCTGGTATAAAGTAGGCAACGCATTGGATTCACATACTGGTTACAAGGCGTCAGTTACCTTGCTAGCTTTGTAACTGGTTACTTGACTAGTTATTTTAACACGTGCATGTCCTAAGCAGGGGGTCAATTGACCCTTTTGATTACAAGTTGACTATCGGATAGCTGATCGAAAGTAGTCAAAGCTTCTTTCTGGTGGGTAAATTAAAGTGCAGTACAAAAAAAAGTTTGAAGTGACTTCACCATAGGGTACTAAGAGACACAAAAGTGACTATTGACTTCATGCTATGTTGGGATATCAATATACTTAAGCAAAACTAAAAATAAACTGTATGAGAATTATATTAACACAATTTGTAAACAACCAGTTTGTACGAATTACTCACAAAACGTTTAAAGTGACTACACTCTAGATTACTTAGAGACACTTAAGTGGCAATTGTCTTCACTCTAGATTACTTGGGATGCATAAAGTAACCAATTGTCTTCTTACTGCACTATAAAGTGCACACATGTGTCAAATGGCCAAAATATATAAAATGGAGTCAGCTAAGAGATAAGACATTTGTGACAATTACTGTCTTTAAGGGATACATTGACTAATTGCTTAACTTCTGGGTAATAACTCTCTCCCAAATGTTATGTCTGACACAATAACAAAATAAACTTTTTTCCATGTATTTTGTTGTTGAAAGACTTACATAGGTTTTTTGTCTCTCAGTAACGTAACGTTGTCACATACGATGTTTATTATTCGGAATTGAAAAATTTTAAATTTTCTTGATTTTTTTTAAAAAAAGAACAGAAAAAACTGGATATGTTTTGACTCGATCAGAATTCTGAATGGCTGTTAATGTATAAGAATATCATATCAGTATTATTGGAAATAGGACCACATTGTAATTGAAATCCACTAAAATTACTAAATGGCAACATCCATTATTTGAATACAAATATGTTCCAATGAAATATCATTTAGCAGAAAGCTGGTTTTAAAATGATTTCAATGACAAATTGACATTAAGTCAATTAAGATATTAATTAAACAATAATATTTAATGAATTTTTATTAAATATATGAAAAAGTTGTTAGTTAGTGTACGATTATGTATGTAACTAACTATATTTATAAGTATGATGACCAATATTTGTTTATATTTAAATAAAATGATTAAGAATAAATTTTGACAATAATAATAATAATATGTAATGTTAAAATATGTGTAGATATGTATGTAAAATGTTTGTTAGCATAGTTAGGCAATTAGTTAGATGTTTTCTTTTAGTAATTATGTAATAATAAATAGATAATATAAATAGTAATAGATCGGTTACGGAACATAGTAGATATAAACGAACAAATTTAAATTGAAATGCAAATAAATCTATTTAAAGAGAGACAGAGAGAGAGATACTTGATTTCTTTGTTATTATTTATTTTTTATTTTTTTGGATAAAACAACAACATCAATTTTAAATGGATTAAGCAAAGGGTGGGGTGGGAAAAGGAGGTGAATTGATCGTGTTGAAATAAATAAATAAATTGAGAGAGAGATAGAGAGATAATAATAATAATAAAAAAAACATAATTATCAGGCGGTGTTAATTATATCAATAATTTGTTCCTCATTTCAAATTATTATTAAAAAATTTGTTGTAAATTTGGTTTAAAACTTTTTTTGCTTACAGGGTGTGTTAACCATAAGACATAATAAATTTATTTAAAGGTAATTAATTGGTTTATTATTAATTATTTTTTATTTGGTTTTTGCAGCTTGCAAGTGGTGTTATTTTTAGTAGTAGTTTTAGTATTTAGTAGCAGTAGTAGTAGTAGTATTCATTAGTAGTTTAGTACAGGTAGTTTTAAGAATATCAACTATTTACTTTATTTTATGAGTTTATTGTTGTAAATATTTATTAAAACACAAAACAAAAACCACACACTATTTAAAACAAACAAAATCAAACCAAATTTTCTTCTGTTTTTGTTAAATATATTGTAAATATATAAATATTAAACAAAGAAACATAAATTAATAACAACAGCAATAATAATAATAATAATATTTTATTAAGTAAGTAAACAAATAAATAAATGCTCATTTCAATTGTAAAAATAAACTAAAAATTTAATTGTGCATTTTGTATTTCATTTTGTATTCAATTAATTAATTTTCTTTGTTATTTTTGTTTGTTTGTTTTTAAATAATTAACTCGGAAAAAAACAAATCTTTGCTCAAGCGATGCCAACCAACTACATTTTAATAATAAATTGTACGAAATTATATTTCAATCATTTGCTGTTTGTTTTGTTAATGCAAAATTTTTCAAAGTTAGATTAAGAAAGTTTTGCAAGTAAGTGTATAGTACACATATGTAAATAATTTAATCCTAAGATTTTAAATTTAAATTAAAATAAAAACTGATATATTTGTTAACATACGTACACATTGTATATACTTATAGTATACATAGCTCTATATACATACATCTGTATGTATTAATGTATTTACTTATGTATTTAACATTAATTAATAATTTTAACAATAAATGTTGGTTTTATTTAATAAATAAATAAACAACATTGCGTTTTCCATTGCTGATACGTGTCTTATGAATTCCTTTTACTACGAATTTGAAATTATTTCAATTCGCACGGATCTTTTAAATATATCCATTTTGTTTCTTCCATTCTTTAATTTAAACTATTAACAAATAATCACAAACAAATATCACAAACTTAGTGGATTTTTAACTTTTTTTCTCCTTAAACTTTTTTTTATTTTTATTTCAACAACAATTGTCTATCTTCAATAAAATTTTAATTGTAAATGTATTTTATTGTAGTATTGATGTATACATTTCATTATATTAATGTATTTATGTAAATATTTGTATGTCTGCATTAATAAGTTTATATATATTGATGTATACTTAATAAACATTAATTAAATGCAATGGTATTCAAATTAAAAAAAAAAAACATAATTAACAAAACCCATAAAATACATACAAATAATTAAAACAGATAAAATAAATAAGTAGTAGTAGGTAATATAATATTAAATGTTTATTACTCTATTTCTGTTTAAATAAATTTTCTCCTCTAAATTCACCCAAACGTCTAGATAATTTATAAACTTATTTGGCAGTACTTATTTTCAATTTATGCCCCCAAAGTAGAAGCAATTTGCTACGTTATATAAAATAAATTAATTTTAAAATCCATTAAATTTGATGTTTAAATGATATTAAACTTTTCTTTGTGTTGGAAAATATAGTAGTCAATGCCTGTTAACTTATTAATGAATCTCAGTTAAATAATGATCTTAACCCTCTAACCGGCAAGGCTGCCTTTAGGCGGGTATGTTAAATGTATGTAATGCTGCTTTATTTGATTATTTTTCCCGTTATAACGGCAAATATATGTAAAGAGACAAACAATTTACTTATTGTGATAAACAAGAACGTGCACTTGTCTTTTGTTTGTTTTTATTCCAACGTACATATTTCTTTTTTTTTCAAACAATAACCCGGTATATTATTTTACCTCGAAATAAAATTGGCCGGTTAGAGGGTTAATAATGAGTACGAAAGGTCTATAAAGTGTCGCAGTACGAGATGTAGTAACAGTTAGAGTTTCGAATTAATTTACTCAATTTCAGCTTAATCCACTAAAATCTTAAGTAGGAATTGGAAAATGCCATTCATTCCATAAATTTAATCCAAAAATCGAATTTATAACAGAATTCACTCAACCCTTGAATGACTGAACATTTGTTAATGAAAATCAAATGTAAATTGATTTAAAATATTTTTTCTTCCTTCAATTTGTTTTTAAATATTTACAAAAATGAATTGAAAAAAATTGGCTTTTTGTAATATATTTAAATTGAAGGAAATTTTAATCATTCAACATATTGGGTGTAAATGGCGTATCTCATGAACGCGGTTTTCATTTTTAATAACTTATATGTCATTTTGAAGAGTACATATCTGTAAGTTATTTTCACTTAGTTATTGAACATTATAGTGTAAATAACAAACTTTTTTTTTTGCATCGAAAATGTCAAAGCGTCATATGCGGGAAGTTTTGCTTTAATTTTAAAAAGTGTCGCTGTAATACACCGATTGCTCACAGAAGCTTATGGTGAATGTGTTCCATCGGCTTCCCTATGCGAGAGATGATTTGTACGGTTAATTTTGACACGGAAGACAAAGATCGCCCAGGCCAGTCAAAAAAAGTTTGAAGACCAAGAATTGGAGTCATTATTCCATGAAGATTGTTGTAAAACTCAACAATGGGCAATTTCAAAACGTTTACGAGCAGAAGGTTTCAACCAAAAGCAGGGAAATTGCAGGGAAAAGCAGAGTGCACTCTCTTTGGGATACGGTTCACTTTGGAACAGATTATCAGATATTGGCTTGATTCGATCTTGGCGTCAAAAGGTGAACAGTTCTTCTGTCTCAGAATACTTATGTTGCCAGAACGATGGTAGAAAAGCCATAGCTAACAGTTTTTAAGTCATACACCCACTATTAAGCTATTTTGTAATGGATTTGAATGCAAGAAAACTTGAATAATTCAATAATGAATTAATACTATAAATAATGAATTCTTAAAGGAATGAGCTCAATACGTGGAGAAATAATTCTTACTAAATGCTTTAATGGAATTGTTAAGAGAATATATTTAATTTGATTTTGAAAACTGAATTAACAATTAATACATTCGAACTTTTTAAAAGAATATTAGACAAAATTTATTATTGAGAAAAGTGATATAGTTTCTTATACACATGATCTACTCTTTAAAATCATCCGGAGGTCTCGGGAGAACATTTTGTACTGTGAAGTTTTCAGCATTCTTTATAAGCCTTAGACCAGAGCCAGTCAAATAGAAAAATGTTCTTCCAGATAATCTTGCATGAAGTAAATTGTAATTTTAATGTCATTAAGTTATCTAGAACTCAACTGTCAACTGTCATTTAGTGTTTTGCTGCAGTAATTGTTATTTAAGGACTAGCTACTTTACTCATCACTGGTATGATATAGCCAATTTCCATATAAAGTAATAATATAAAAATGTAATTTAAAATTTAAAAAATCGATGATATTCAAAAACATTTAAATATAAATAATTATTCGAAATTCCCAAACAACTGTGCAAAAACGGAGTTCACATCTGTTAGATATAAACAAATATATGAGTCAGAATATATCGTAGTATGTTACAGTGGTTTGATTGATTTAAAGTTGAAAGTTCAAAGTAGCTTTAATTTTGAGAGAAAATATCTGTTGAAATAATGGAATATCATACATATGTATCGCTAATTGGAGTTTATTTTTAAAACTAAATAATCTTTTTTGTGGAAAAAGTTTTGGAAACATCTTCAATCAGTATTAGTCTGGTTTGATATTAGCTTGTGTCGAGGATATGAGAAGTAATGTGGACCGGTTACCAGACCTTAAATTGACTTTGGATTCTCTACTCTGTTGTCAATATGTTCACTATTGTGATGCCTTTCAAACAACATTGCTAACATATGGTGGTGTGTTCTGGATTTCTATTTTTTTCAACAATTATTCTATGGATTGTAGAAACATGTTCTGTAAAATATTAGAATGATAGGAAAACGTTAACTGGTGGCCTAACGGTTCTGAAATTTGCATTTTAATGTAGAATATTCGCTATTTGTACATAATTATCGTTCTAATGAGATATAAAAATTGCTTAAAAAATTGTAAAGTTATTAAAAATTCCCCAGGCCACTTCTTAACTTAAAGGGCAACACTGCTTCTGTCTGTCAGTTGATCCCGGTCGAAATTTGTACAAGCTGCGTCATTTAGTTTCTGTCAGTAATTGAAGAGAAAATGGAAACAAGTGAATTTCGTGTGCTCATTAAGCATTATTGTTTGAGGAAAAAAATTATGACTCAAACCAAGGCTAAGCTTAATAAATACTAGGGGAACTCTGCACCATCAATTTCAATGCTAAAAAAGTGGACGCCCAGCTGAGGTCTTTATACCCGAAACAATTGAAAAAATTCACGATGTGGTGTGAGCCGAATGAAGATTGATATTGTGATATTGTGCATCTCACATGGCTCAGATGTTTCTTTTTTGAATGATCACTTGGGTATGAGAAAACAATCGACCACAAACGCAATCGTGTCGTTGTTCAATACAGACTTGCTGTGTGTAAACAGACGAGCAAGTTTAAAAGGGAATCGAAGAGACTTGCTTCAAGTAAACTTGTCCTGCACAGAAAAAAAATTATATTTCAATTCAAACATTTCTCCCATATTGAACTGGTTTCAATTATTTCTTAATTAAATCAAGTATTCATTTGCTCAAAAACAAAATTTCTTGATATTTTCTATTGAATTTTGAGTTTTGAATTTGATTATTTTGACAATTGAATATACAATTTTCGTTATTGGTTGAATTTCAAATACAAAAATTATTGAATAGATAATTTTCGTAATTGAAACACAAAAAATAACAAAAATGTGTTTTCAATTACGAAAATTATCTATTCAATAATTTTTGTATTTGAAATTCAACCAATAACGAAAATTGTATATTCAATTGTCAAAATAATCAAATTCAAAACTCAAAATTCAATAGAAAATATCAAGAAATTTGGTTTTTGATCAAATGAATACTTGATTTAATTATGAAATAATTGAAACCAGTTCAATATGTGACAAATATTTGAATTGAAACGGTTTAAGAAATAGTTTTTTCTGTGTGTGTAAAAGTAAACAAATATATGTTTGTGACAACCATTCATATGATCTCGGTTTAAGGCTTATCATAATCTGAGAACAACATATTATGTTAAAATTATTCATCATAAATATGATTGCCACAAACATATATTTGTTTACTGTAACTATATATATGGTTGATACAATCATGTGAATCATAAATTAACCATATTATGGTTACCATAATCATGTAAATAGTTACTGTGACTATAATATTGTTAAAAATCTTGTAACACTATTTAAATGGTTACAGTAACCATGTCCAATTGTATTTTTTCTCTGCGTGCAGCAATCGTGAGAATGAGTTAGTTCATCCACATGCAGTTATAATGGGGAATTTATCTTAAGGAAAGGCTGAAGATCTTCTGGGACTAATTCCGGAAACTAGGCATTAATAATAATTGTAAAGTGTTGAAAATAAGCCAATATATTTCGCATGATATTAGATACGTTGATATTTCTTTATAACGATAAATCATTCAAATGTATGCAAGTGTGTGTGTGAGGATGTGTGTATTTTTAAATGTCAATGAATTTTCATTTGAATTAATTAGTACTATTTTATGTATAAACAAATATGTATGTATGTATGTAGGTATAGTGACACATTCATCCATATCCAAGTATTTATTTATTGATTAATTTTTAAAATCTGACGTATACTTTTATATTTAGTTATTATTTATTTATGTATGTTTTGGGTGTGTAAGTGTGTGTCTGTATTTTATTTATTTAATATTTTGATTATAATTTCTATTTATTTATTTGTTTATGCTGCATGTATGTATTGTATGTTTCTTTTATTATTTATTTTTGTTTTATTTGCAAAATTTGAAAGTTGCTCTTGTTAGTTACTTGCCATCAACATTTTCAATATTCGATTTACAAGTAATTTTGATTTTATTGCTGCTAAGCCATTTTATATTTTAAATTTATCTATTTTCATTTCAATTATTTTATATGTTTTATTTGTAATTTGATTCGCATTAAAGCAAATACATACATGTACAGATGTAAATATTTATTGATTTATTTGATTTGATAATTATTGGAAGAGGAGCCATGAATTTTGCCTAAATATAAATGTAAATACAAGTATGTATGTATTGTATGTAATTATGTATGTAACTTTCTGTGTATAGTATACAATTTCCTTAGATATTTCAAGTTCAATATTTGTTTGATTTTGTTTTGTATTGTTTTTTGATGTTTGATTAGTGTTCTAAGTAGTAATTTGATTTGATTTATTTTATTTTGATTTTTTTTATATTAAACATTTTAAGTTCTACATTTAGATATATGTATGTATGGATGTGTATTTTTGTTTATTTATTAATTTTATGTTAACATTGATTCAAATTGTTTGATTTATTTCTGTTTTACTTTTGATTTGAGGTACATCAAAATTTTCAACACTGAGTCAATAAAGGTTTAATTTCGTTATTACAGTTAAATTTTATTTCTATTACGTTTAATTTGATTAATGCGGTTTTTTAACATTGTATATGGAGATTTTATTTTATTTGGATTTATTTTTATTATTATTTACTTATTAAATGTTTTGATTTGTTTAAAAAAAAACTTACATGTCCGTCAATTAAAAATAAAAATTCCTGATTTATTTGAAATCTTCAATTCTTTTGTTTATTTTATTTGATTTTGATTTATATGAATTTTTGAGTTAAGTCGTTTTATTATAAAATGAAATTTTCATTTTAAGATGATGTAGTTTCCAAATCATCAAGGAAAGTCTGTAGAAACAAGCTAAATTTTGTGACATATCAGTGGTCGACACTCATTGCCACCAGGGGCCGAATGCCCTGTGTATATACCGATATAAACAATACGAATGTGATCGAAAGTCGTTAAAATTATTAAAAGAAAAACAAATTGGAAACTGTGCTTCAGACACGAACAATTTCGATCAAACAAATTTGTTTTTTTTGGCCATACAAAATTTTTAGTTCTTTAGAATTTTGAAATTCGCTTTATTTTATATGAAGGTTTAAAGGTCATATTTTTTTTTTAAAGATGCGGGCCAAATAACTAAAGTAAAATTTTTATAGCATGAACAATCGTCCTTGAACTAAGAATATCCCAAAAATACCATTTTCCAAAGATTTTATCTAAATATGAGCCATTGCAGAATTAACAATTAAGAGAGCTATATTCGGTTGTGTCGAATTTTATATAGCCTTCACCAAACTATACTTTAAAAGTAAAAATTTTAAATATTTTTAGGTAAACAAAATTTATTATATATTTTATTTTTTAATTTTTAGTGAAACAATTTTTATGTCAAAAAATTGTTTTAATTTTTTTTTAATTTATTAGTGAATTTTCTGACATAAATTTTTTTTTTTTGGGAAAAACAAATTCGGTTTTAAAAATATTTTTCCCGATTTTGACCCAGTGTAGGTCCGATTTACTGTGGAGTTATATACGCTGTTGCAAAGGACTTTGAAATATCTATCATTAGATATCCATATAGTCTATACTAATGACTTAGTAATCCAGATATACATACTGGATATACATAGATAAAAAATAGGTTAAAATCGAGGTATCTCAGCCATTTGTGGGCAGATTTTCACGATTTTAAATAACAAACGAACCGGTTCTATTGATGTATAATCATGTATGTAAGTTATTTGGGGGCAACGGAAAGTTGATACTCGTGGTGAAGGGTATAAAAAAATTGTATCAGAGAGAGAATATAAATATTCAGCTCAATTATGAATAAAAACTCACAGTAGTTTTTCCCATTTCTCATTTTTCCTATTCAAATTCAATGGGAAAAAACTCCCAGGAAATTTTTTATTCATAATTGGGCTGATTATGATTATGTACATTTGAAGAAGAATATCTCGAAATTCATATCCTCAATTTTTGAATTTTGGTCCATTATCAAGAAAGTTTTTAGGTTTGAGTACAGAAAAACTAAAAGCTGGTATTTTTGATGACACACAAATAACACAAATCTTTGTAGCCGTTAAGATTTAAAAATCTTGGATCCAATAAAAATACACCATCTGCACAGTCATTTTTGACAAGTTTTCTGAAAATCTTGGATCATATAGCGAAGAACTAGAAGAACATTTCCATCAAGATGTAAAAGCGATGGAAGAATCAGCGAAGCAAGATTTAAGGGTGTTCTGAATAGGACCGATGCTCATGAAATCAACGAAATATAAAGACGCTTTAGTCGATTATGATTACCTTGGGTGGAGGGCAGTGAAGAAAGTCATGGCTGAAATTTGTTGGTGGTCGCAAAAAACGTACGATTCCGACAGAAGATGAAGAAGATACAGTGGGAGTTTCCTACTCCTCCTTACAAAATTGATGTTAATTGAAAACCTTTGATTTTTTTCCAGATGAAGGCAGATCCTCATCTGACACAGACTCCAAACAAGAAGGCTCACCATCACGCAAGAAAGTGAAAACAGCAAAGAAACGAATGGGGGGTCAGGTACTTTTAATTGAACACTTCGATGGTGATTTTAATTGAGTTTTGTTAGATAACATAGGAAAAAAAATATGAAAAACAGATTTTTAATGGTGCCATTCAAGGAAAACCAAAAATATCGCATTCCTTTATTGACAATGTTGTAGCCGGCGTTGATCTTAACAACTTGCCGAACATCACAATATACGATACTTACTAACTTCAAATCGATATATCTCGATTCCTATACATGACCCAGCGAAACGCCGAGACTATATATAACTATTTTCTTACCGATATAACAGGGACTTGGTAGTGTCATTGGTAAAGGAAGAAAAATATATTGTAAAACAGCAAAACCAACCCTCTTGCAAGAATACTTGTGTGGAGCCAAACCCGATGAAGGCTCCGTAGAGAAGATTAAAGAATATTATTCATATTTTTGTATAGTTTTTTCTTCGGTAAAGGGTGTGATATACTCAGAAAATTTAAATGATTATTATCTCGAGATACCGCCATGGCCCCACCCTGAATTTTGGATACTATACAGTGGCTTATAATTGAGGAAAATCTTTAGAAAATGGATGATATCTTTTTTGAGATACCTTTTGTTCAAGGGCAATTTGTTGGATAAATATCGTGTATACAAAAGAAAAGGATTTTTAGGAAAAAATATTAAAACTTGGATTCAACATAAGCATTACAATGAGACCAATTCTTATATACAATTTGAATTCTGAACCTCGATAAAAGAGAAACTAAAGAGAATTTATTTAAATTTTTGATTTTGTATGGCCATAAAGATTGTATGTCTATGTACCAAGTTTCTACAAATTTGGAACGTGTTTCCTATCTATAACAAAATTATTTTTTATTAAGTAATTCGAATCATTATAGTTATTATGATCATTGATCTTATCAAAATTCATGTGTCAAAACAATTTAAAACTTTTAATTAAAATTTCAGCTTTGAAATCTCAATTAATTTGAATTTAATTTTGTCATCATCTCAAATGTTTCAAAGTAAGAAAGAAAGTATGAATTAATTGTATAAATGTATTTATTTATTTAGTGTAATTAAATGAAATGATCTAGTTGTGTTCTATATATTTGTTTTTTTGTTGTATCTAATATTTAATGGATATTTAAATTTATTATCAATATTGTTTTTTGTTTTTTATTGAAACTAACGTACGTATTTGTTTTGGAAGTTGTTATTTTAAATTTTTAATATTTTGCTTGTTTTTGTTATTGTTTTGTAAAATATTTTTGTTATAATTTAAACATGTATTTCATAGAAATCATGACAATCTACACAACCACCTGACTCGTTAGGCCTTTGGACTATAGTCGTTTGGGAATCGAACATTTGGCTGTCGCAGGGTTCGGCAGCATAAGATGCCATTACCACTGCGCCGCGTGGTACTTTTTTGCGCGTACGACTCTGTCGCACGCGCGCCCTATGCTAGGAGGGTCTCTTTTGGTACAGACAATCCATGCATGTTGTGTGTTCGGGCGCCGAAGAGCTCAACTGATAGGGACGGTCATGAGGACATTGTGGTTCATGATAAATGGTGTAGGGGGCTGAGGTGACATTTGTTTGTGGGCCATATTGATGGTAATATTGATCAGTGTTTGCAGCAGCGGCTGCTGCAGCTGCTGCTGCTGCCGCCGCCGCCTCATGTCTATAACTGGCAAATGCATTTTCGGCTGACTGGGAACGTATGGGACCCGAGGAATCGGATGTATTTATGGTGTATATATGTTCGGGAGAAACACCATAGCGATACGAACTACTTGTGGTACTGTCACGGGACAAAGACCGCTCTAAAGATTTGCTAACACGTCTAGTAGTGGTTTCAGGTCGAGGAGTGGCACTGTCACGTCTGACGGAAACATAATGATCGCTGCAGGTGCGATTGTCATATATGGGATAGTATTGATAGTAGGCTTCTTTGCCTTTGTTGCTGGCATCGCCATTATCAATGTGGGCATGTGCCGAGGCGCTGCGTTTGCGTGATCCGCCTAAATTGCGGTCAGGGGAACGGGATTCGAAACTACCGCGAGGCGATTTGAGTGCAGAGCGTGGCAAGTCGAGGTTTGGTTCCGAACTGCGGCTGTCAAAACTATTGCGTGGTGAATGCTGACACATTTTGCATCCTGAGCGGTCTGGCGACAAATACTCGATGCTATTGCGAGGTGATAAATGAGGTGACAGTGATTCAAGACTGCAGTCGTGAGAGGGAGTGAGTTTTTTCAAACAACTGCGATCGGGACTTTTGGCTTTCGATGGACTGGCAGGTCTTTTCAGTATACCACCGGAAGGACTGGCTGAACGCTTTAAAATGCCAGTGCCATCCGAGGATCGTCTGGGACTTGGTGTACGACGGCCTGCCGACAGACGATCGTGGGAGGAATCGCGACTTGAGCTGACGCTTAAACGCTTACCCTGATCGCTTAAACTAGTGCGAGGTGATTTTATTTTAATAATACGTACCGGCGAGCTTCCCTGAGATTTCGAGCGATCTGGAGAAACATAAATACTTTGACGCGGTGATTTGGTCGGTTTGGCTTTGGAGCTGGCCGAGCTTGTGCTACTGCTGCCATTACTACCACTACTAATGGGCTTAGTTGGCTTCGATATTTTGTCGGATGACTTTGATTTGAATACCTTGTCGACCTTTTTGTCGATTATGACATGCGCAGCAGAAGCGACAGTAGCAGCAGTAACGCAGTCTTCGGATTCATCTTCAGATTTCTCTGAAGTACCGGTTGTGGTGCCTGTACTATCGGACTCTATAGAGGGTCGAGGTGGTGATTCGATATCAGCAATTACCGTTTGTTGGGTATTCTCAACTACAGTCTGCGGTTCTGGGGAAAGACTAGAGTCGTTTTGTTGCTGATCTCCAGCGTCCATGTTCAAGTCAGACGTTTCTGCCGAGGTCTCTTTCAAATTGGCCATGTAGGCCTCAATGTCACAGGTCGTTTCAGTCAAATGTTCCTGTTCTAGCTCACTCAAATGTTTGTCCATGTATTGTGTATGTTCGACAGTGTTGTTGGCTGTGTCGCCAACAGCAGCAGTGTGTTGTTGTTGGCGGCTAGATGTTTTTCTGGAAGACTCTTTGGAGGAAATGTGTACAACCGACACCTGCTGGGCAGCAGCAGTTATTTTATCAATTTCACTCTTAAATATTTCAATTACTTCTATATCTTGTTTGGGCGATTGTCGAGGAGAAAATCTATTTGTATTTGTATTAATATTATTACTATTGTTGTTATTATTATTATTGTTATTATTATTTTTGGATGCATGCAAGTTACGGCCAGAATGGGAATCACTGTCGTGTTCCATTCTGGAAGCCCCACTACCACCACTTAAGCTGGTGCTAGTGAAGAGACTACCACTACTTCCTAAACTTAAATTTAAGGCTGCAGCAGTTGTGGCTGCCTGCAGATCTGACTCTAAAGTCAGCTCATCATCATCACTGGCAACAGCGGTTTCTTGGCATGCATTTTCATCTTGTTGTGATTTATAATCATGTGTATTAGAGCTACTCTTACCTAAGTCTTTCATAAGAACTGGTTGATACGTTGATGGCGGATGTGATGATTGAATCAAACGTGCCTGACTACCGGTACTGCCAACGGAAAGCGTTGAAGTCGTGCTAAAATGGGAGAGTAAATTCGTTAAAGTTATCGCAAGATACAGAAATTAATGAATTGTTACCCACCTTAATGTTAAATGATTGGGCGTTCGCCCCAGTGAGGCTTTTGTTTTAATAGTTCCCTGTTGGAATTCCTCTTCGCCTTCGGATTTAGTACCGGGATCTATACGTTCAATATCACTCTGTTGATGTAGATGTTGATGATGATGATGTTGTTGTTGTTGTTGCTGCTGCTGCTGTTGCTGCTGCTGATAGTGGTGTTGCTGAGGATCAGCTGTTGCACCCAGAACATCTGTAAATTATAAAAACCGTTTACCTATGTAAAATAATTTTCAAATTGAAATCTTACCGGAAGCATCACCAACGGTTTTGCTACGACTACGGAAAGTAGACGTGTGTAATGTGTGCATATGCTGGTGCTCCTGATAGGGTACATCTTCTGCTTCCTGACTGCCGGAGATGTTATCATAGTCTATATTCCCAGCTGAGTGGCGTTGGGAGCCCGACTTCTTCTTGGGCTTGCCCAACGTTTGGGAACCCTGCATTATTGTAATCTGGAAATGGATTTAATAATTCATAATAATTCAATCTTCAAGATATACAAATAATGAAATGTTTTGCATACTTGTTGTTTTGGTCGCTCTAGTGTTTGTGAACTACCCGAACAACCACCCTGCGATGACATACCGGACACTGATCCTGAGCTGCCACCGAAATTCTTCATAGGAATAGACATATTACGAACACTCTCTCGTATGATTTGTCGTATGGTTTTTAGGAATGCATTACGGAAATCGGCTGTACTATTCGATAGCACGTAGACCTTTTCGGAGCGACGCTGTAACTGTGAACGCAGATGTATCAATTCCCACAAGAAATGCGAATCCATGTCTTTGGCCGAAGAAGCACGCACTTGCACCTCCGTTACCGGTATTAAAACCTGATAGCGTATAATTTCAACTTCATTGGGTGTAGTTTTACTCGAAACGCCCTGTAGATAAGAAAACAATTACGGAATTAGGATATATGTAGCTTAGTAAAGCTGGCAAAAATGTGACCTACCATCAGTTTCTTCTTCTGTCTAAGACGCTCTTTACAAAGGAACACAACCGCTGATTTAAAGACAAAACACATGGCATGAAGTTCCAAGCCTTTTTTGATTTTGCCCAGAAAATCGGAAATATTTAACCACTCAACTCCGCCATAATACAGAAGATCACCTGTGAGAGTTTTATGTTTGATTAAGAGGGAATTTAAAAACGAAAAAATGGAAATAAATCTGTAACTTCTAAACGGATAGTCCGATTTTAATGTAAGCTATTAGAATATATCTCTATTGGATGTATGCATTTATACATGCGGTATTTTTTAAAATTTGTAGCTTTTATTTTGAAACATTTGAAAAATATCAATTTGCTCAAAGTATTCTCCATTGTTAGCTATGAACTTTTCCCATCTTTCTGGCAACATATGGATTCCGAGCCAAAAGAATTGTTCATCATTTGAGGCCAAGAACGAATCAATACAATTTCGGATACTCTGTTTCAAAGTGAAGCATAAGCCAGAGCGTTCTGCATCGATCGAAACAAATAATAGTTGGACGGGCACTGACTGGACTATAAAGCGGGTGAGACAACACTTCCCACACGCAGAGAAAAAATATAGTTGGGCATGGTTACTGTAATCATTTCAATATTGTTATAAGTTTTTTAACTATATTATAGTCACAGTAACCATTTACATGATTGTGGTAACCATAATATGGTTAATTTATGATTCACATGATTGTATCAACCATATATATGGTTACAGTAAACATATATATGTTTGTGACAACCATTTATATGATGAAGGACTTATCATATTATGTTGCTCTCGGCTTAAGGCTTATCATAATCTGTAAATGGTTACTGTGACTATAATATAGTTAAAAAACTTGTAACACTATATAAATGGTTACAGTAACCATGCCCAATTATATTTTTTTTCTGCGTGCAACCACTTCTTTCTAAATAATTTTTAACTGGTATTGCAACATGTGGCCGAGCGTTGTCGGGCATTTTTCGGTCAATGCTCGCTTCAAACGAATCAGTTGCATTCGATTTCAGCAGCTCATAACAGATATAACCCAGAGAATTACCTTTGACTTTGGTGATGATTGAGCTAGTTGGCCGGGCTTCACATACGATCTCTTACGCTTCGATTTATCGTAATGGACCCATTTTTAATCACAAGTAATGATTCGGTGCAAAAATGATTTTAATTTATAGCTTTAAGCATTATTTCGGATATAGAAAATCGTCTTTTAATGTATATCGGCTTAATTTGTATGTTACCCAATTTAATTGCTTTTTGATGAAGCCTATTGCTGCTTGAGTAGCTCCCAATAATTTAGCAAGCTCTTGTTTAATTTGACAACAATCATCATGGAGAAATGCCTCCAATTCTTGGTCTTCAAACTTGTTTGGCCTTTGTCTTCCGTGTCAAAATCATCACTTCTGACCCGCACAAACCATTAAGCTTTGGTGAATCGTATATATTCTTGGAAAGAAGACACAATTTTTTTGGCTTTAAAATATACTGCTCGCCATGCTTTACCATGTTTGATAATGTTGTAGTCGGTAATGCAGTAACCAAAACTATAGTTGATTTTGAATCTATTAACTTGACGCGTGGCAAAGATAAGGTAGACAATAAATTCAAAACTTAAACCTCAATAGAAGAGGTGAATTCTATAGCCATGAGAAGTTACAAATTAATTTCCATTTATTTTTTTCTATATACAAAACTTTCTTATGATTAACTCACCTGGACTCAGATCGATAGGTTGTTTGCACGACTTTTGATGTTGTCGGAATAAATGATCGAAAATGGCTCCATATTCCTCATGTATTCTTTGCATTTCATTAATATGTTCGGCCACCTTCTCCATGCCCTTTAAGGCCTCTGTAAACAATCAAAGATTACACTATGCTACACCAAAAATAGGCAGGGTTTCTCATACAGAAATTCGGGTTTATTAGAGTCTATAGAATTGGAGTCCATAGAATTGTAGTTTTTGTTGATCACTTCGTTTAGTAATTTGTTTGTTAACAAATGTAGGGAAATAACCATATTTTTAAAACTACGACTTTAAAATATGAAATTGATTTTAAAGTAGTTTCTTTTATTTAAAACATATGTGTCACAGATTACACAGATATGAATCAGCTGGTTCCAGTAATATGGCAATAGAAAGAGGGACAAATATATATTGAAATTTGTATTTTTCTCTCGCTCCACAAATCATATCCATTGAAAAGTGGTTGTAGAGCAGAGAAGCCCATTTTCTTCCAGTGGATCTCTCTTTCGCTCACCAACACAAATACAGTTTTAGCTTTGGACATCTCTGTTGTAGAACGTCAAAATTACAATACGGCCCGATGTTACATTTTTGAGAACTGTCATTTGTTTCGTAACTATGTAATCTGTGATATCTGTTTAATCTTTCAAACAGAAAATACTTTTTGAAAATCGGTTGGAAAATTACTATGTTAAGGTCTTTTACGGCCTTAAAGCGTTCCATTCACGCTTTGATCGTTAGGCAGTAAAATATTGTTTCTTATATAAGTGAAAAATCATACTGAAGCTTTCCAAAACACGTAAGAAAATAAAAACCAATTAAAAAACAAGTAAAGCTGGGTTGCCGTATACACCGTAATCGGCGCCGATAACGAAAACTGAAACTGAAAAACGGTGGTGTTCGTCCCCGTCTCGTTTCTGAATTGTTTTCGTTTCAGTTGGGTGCGTTGCGGCATAAAACAGAAACGAAATTATTTTTTAATTTTGTATGTCGCACATTAAAAAGAATTTCATTATTTTTGACAAAATCTATTATTTTTTCCTCTTCCAATAAAGAAAATTTTTTTTTTTATTCATTTTGATTTTCTTTAAATTTGAAATAAAAAATAATTTAAATAACTTCGTTTCTACAGCACCGAAAACAACCTACTTGAAGTTGTTTTCGTTCCGGCCCCAAATGACAAATTTTTCGTTATTGATCGGTGACGTTTCGTTCCCAATTTTCGTTGCCGATTTCTGAAACGAACTTTTTTTCGGTGCAAATGTATGGAATTTCGTTTTCGGTGCCGATTATGGTGTATGCGGAAACGTAGCTTAAGAGAGCTATATTCGGCTGTGCCGAATCTTTTATACCCTTCACCGAATTATACTTCAAAATAAAAATTTTAAATATTTTTAGGTAAACAAAATTGATTTTTCATATTTAGCGAAAAAAACTTTTGGTGAAAAAAAAATTCGGGTTAAAAATATTTTTCCCGATTTTGACCCATTGTAGGTCCAACTTACTATGTATGGTCTTATATACGTCGTTGTAAAGGTCTTTGAAATATCTATCATTAGATATCGGGAGAATTCCGGAGATATTGATGTATGAACCGTGCATGTAAGTTATTTGGGAGCTACGAAAAGTTGATTTCAACAGACAGACAGACAAACGGACATGGCTTAATAGACTCCGCTGTCTATAAGGATCCAGAATATATATACGTTATAGGTTCGGAAAATTATATTGTGGAAATTACAAACGGAATGACAAACTTATATATAGCCTTCTCTCGAATGTGAAGGGTATAATTAATCACCCCTATCGCGAATCATTATTTCACATGAAATATGTTCCCATTTCCCATTTTTCGTTCATAAACTTTGTTCATGTGAAAAAATTTCCCATGTTGTGAAATTTTTAGATGAAATTTTGTAAACAATAAACAGCTGCTACGAACAAAATCAACTGTTGTGAATGAAAAGTTTAGGGGAATATCACGATAGCAATTTTCCCTTCGAGGGAAATGGATATTTCATGGGAACATAAATTTCACATATTTTTCACGATAGGGGTGAATGAGTTATGCTAATTTTTGTATTTCGATTTTTTTTTTTAGTATAACTGACAGTATTTTGATTTAGTTAGGGAGCATCCTGTCTTTAAATTACCGTTACTAGGCAGTTTTCCAACCGATTTTTACAGATCTTTTTTTGTTTAAAAGGTAAACCTCATATCTTTCAAACAAAAGAATTAATTTTAAAATTAGTTTCTTAAGAATATAGTTATGATGTTTTGAAGTTGTAACTTTAAAAATACATTTATTTTACTAAAACGAAGCGATCGATTCCAACATAACAGAATTGCTACATGAGAACATATGTTTTTTTCAATCCCTTTTTTATCACTGTGTTATTTTCGAGATTTAAAATAACTCAATTTTAAAATTCACTTACCGCACAAGTGCAAGTGTTCATCAGCACGAGAATCTGTTAGGTTACGCAATTGCTGCAGCAGTAGTGGATATTTGAGTATACGTTGTATGGGTTTTATCAAATACGATTCCAGAGTACAGCTGTGCTGCTGTTTGGGATTACGAGCAGCTAGGAACTCTTGCAGTGCATGATTTCCCTCATCTTGAGTAATTTTTTGTAAAAATAAGAAAAAATAGATTTAAATCACTCTGTACATTATTGACATCATTCTACATATATGTATGTCGGTAAGACAAGTGTAGGTGTAAATCAGAGTAAATATTTTTTTATTTATTTTAATATTTAGATTGAGTATGAACTTTTCTGCTTGCAGTGATTTAAAGTGCAATCAATGTTGTTAAAATTTGTTTTTCAACTTTTATTTTTCTTTATTTTGTTAGAAAACAAATTGATGGATATGTGTATTTTGCAGCAATTTTGTTAGATATTTCTTTTTAACTAAAACTTATTGTTTCCTACTCATACTCAAGTAAAAAGGATGCATACTTTTACACATCCATACATACATACACATATATATGTATGTATTTGTGTGTAAGTAAGTAAGTAAGTAAGTAAGTAAGTGTGTTAGTATTTTTATAACAGGAAACATTTACGCAAAAAATACTTAACTAACTTTCTTCTAATGTTTTTTGTTTTGTTTGGTTTTATTTTTCCTGTTTTTTTTTTTTTTTTGTTCTCAGAATAAATCTAAACAGATATGAAATCTGATTACCTACAGTTTCAATAGGAAGTCAATTTATGTGTGTGTGTAAAAGTGTGAGTGAGTGAGTGAGTATGTGTAAACGTATGAATACTTACTTGGATGTAAAACTTTTTGAGCTTTACTATGACTGGCACAGAACGACGAATAGAGTTTGAAATGATTTACATAGTAAAGAAATGCGGAACCAATTGCAAATAGAACATTCTATGAAAAAAAGATAAATAAAGAAAATATTGTTAAACAACTAATATTATTAAATTTTTGTTTCATATAATTTGACACTTCCATATAAAAGAATTGAATTTATTTTTACTATTTTATCAGCTGAGATCTTGTAAAGGTATATAAACTGATGGCACTTCTAAGTTTTTCATACATTATTTAAAATATCGAGCTTGGTTTAGTTTCGTGACCTGTCACATACTGTTTAAAAGGTGTCAATTTACCTCCTGATTCCTTTTATACTAATGCTGATTTTGTACTGCTAACAGTTGTTTGAAAAATTCAGTTATCATTAATTTTCCAACTCTATTTGAAAGTTGTCCTATATCGAATTCAAAAAGCTCGTTACCTATAAGCCGCAATTGAATTTCATAATCTCGAAACTCGGACGAAAAATTATCTACTCTTATACCCGTAATTGCAAGAAGTAGATAAACTATATCAGTACTTAGGAGATACTGATTTTACTCCAGATACTTATGGAGTAAAAATATTTGTTATTTTTTACACGTAGATAATAATTTTAAATTAATGTGAAGATACCTTTTAGGTAAATTTATAGATTTATATTTCTTGAAATTACGGACATTAATAGTTTAAGAATTTCTAGGTATGTATATTTAATTTTTTCATTGAAATTGAAAAAAAAAATACGAAATTGAATATTGAGAAAATTCCAAATGAATTTTAGAATATGATCTTCTTATTAATTTGTTTAATTTAAGCTTAATTCACTAAAATTTTAATTCAGAATCAAAAAAATGTCTGCCTTTCATTCCATAAATCCATTCCTAAAATCTAATTCTTTAGCTTCATTTAAACGCTTTTATTTAAATAGAATTAATTCACAATGGAATTCATTCAAGAATTAAATTTTTGTTAATTTAAATCAAATGCAAATTTAATTATTTACAAAATGTATTTGAATTAAAAACAAGACATTTTGGAATGTATTTGAATTAAAAACAAGTATTCGGCTGTACCGAATCTTATATACCCTTCACCAAATTATACTTTGTAATAAAAATGTGAAATATTTTCAAGTCAATAAAAAAAAAAAAAAAAAATTATTTTTAATTTATTAGTGAAATTTTTTAAATTTTTTTTTGAAATTTACTAGTAAAAAAATTTTATGACAAAAAAATTTTTTTTGGTCCAAAAAATTCGAGTGAAAAAATACTTTTTCCCGAATTACTATGGTTATATACGCCGTTGCAAAGATCTATCAATAGATATCCATATTGTCTATATTAACGACTTAGTAATCCAGATATATGTAGATCAAAAATAGGTCAAAAATCGAGGTCGTTGGGGGCTACGGAAAGCTGATTTGCAGTACTAAGTAAGACCTAGAATAAATACATAGAAGGAAAGGAAACAGAAATATCACTGAAAAATATTGGGTGTCTTAAAAATGCGGGACTTATAATATATGTCGCGGTTTTTTTTTTAATAACTTATAGTTATGTCATTTTGAAAGGTACTGCTTCGAAAATATTGAATTTTGTACCAAAAAAGCGTCATATGCGGGAAGTTTTGCTGAAGCTCACAGATTGCTCACCAAAGCATATGATGAATGTGTTTCATCGCTTTCAAAGCACGGGCCAGCCAAAAAAGTTTGAAGACCAAAAATTGGAGACATTACTCCATGAAGATTGTTGTAAAACTCAACAAGAGCTTGCAAAATCATTGGGAGCTACTAAAGAAGCAATTTCAAAACGTTTGCGAGCAGTAGGATGCATTCAAAATTCTCTCTGGCATACGCAAACAATGAATAAAATGTTTCAAAATAAAAGCTAAAAATTTAATAAAATTCCGCATTTTTAAGTCATACATCCAATAATTATTTAAATAATTACAATTATTTAAAAAAATTGTTTAGAATTCAATATTGAAATTGAGAAAATTTCAAAATGAAATTGACTATAAACTGATATAAATAAAATAATTAAGACCATAATACAATACTTGTAGAAGGTAGAATCACTAGGGAGAGTTTTTAATATTTTTACGAAATTGTACTTGAATTCAAATATAACGATTTTAACGGCTTTCAAATAGCAGTGCTGTAATAGCAAACTGTAACATATCTGTGGGCATTATTAACATTGAATAAAAGCTTTCAGTTGACCATTGATCGTAAGTATGGCAACGCTGTTTGCTGCGACCGTATATTCGAATTCGAATATTCAGTTAAAGAACATTGTAGAAAGTACACCACAGATGGCGTATGTATTAGAAAGCTCTAGACAGTTAAAGAGCAATCTAGAGTGCAGATGGCAGTGTTATAAATAGTGGCAGAGGTCGCAGTCGTTAGTGAGTTTATCAGAGACGCTTTTCGAATAAACATCAACTGAGTGCTGTATTTTTCAGGTGAATTCGTGTACATTATAAAGTGTGTCTGCATTTCTGCGAATTTATAAACATGTATAAAAAACATTGAGTGACTATTTAATTCTGTTGTTGTACATTTTAAATAAATAAAGAGTTGTTACAATTTTCAAACTACTAAACGGCTTTTATTTGCAATCAAAAGTATCCGGTTTATTTAAAGGAAATAAACCAACGTTTTGAAAAGGTTAAAACGTAACAATATTTAGCCCTATAACGTCAAACTTTGATTTTGATTTTTTTCATATTTTTTTATATTTTCTTTTGTTTCGAACATTTTCGTTTTCGCTTTGAGTTACACAGTGTTGAAATATGATACATATTCAATATTACCGGTTCCCAATAACAATATTGAAAACTACATGCATCGCATCTTAGAAGGATTTAAATACAAATCGTTGGATCATTCCATAATAAACTTAAAATCCTCATTATCTTTCGGTTCCAAAAATCTCTTTATATCCGCTAATTACTGAATAGCATCAATTTATGAATGTTTAACATTTATGGAATTTTATCTACCGGTATAAATAAGGGCCCTCTTATGTTCTGGAACACCAATTCATAGTTTTTCAGAGCTGAATATTTTGGTACCTGAATTAAGATTAACTTGAAATAATAATTTATTATACATTATCTCATAACTTAGGGAGTTGCTGTAGCAGCTGTGGTTGCTTAGTTGACAGTCCCTGGTCGAACGAAGAACCAGCTGTCATGACACTGCTATAATCAAGAAATATAATCTTGACACAATATAAAATCACATTGCTTTCTAAATTCTGACAGATTTAAATAATAGCCCGAATTCAGATGTTCAAAAATATGTTCTCAATTTATAGGGTTTCAAAGTTCACTGCCTCAAGTGAAAAGGGATTAATTAAGTTTAGATTTTAACTAAATTGGATGAATTTCAATATGAATAATTTTGTAAATAAGTACAAACATATTATATCCGACTTATAGATCCATAAGCTATCTAATATTTTAACTAATTTAAGCAAAGTTTATGTTTATGAAATATCCGAAAAACTTATAATAAATACTTACTCGATATTGACTAGGATGGTCCAGTTTATGAAACTCTGGTTCAAGTTCCAAAGCTTCTACAAGATTTTGCAAGAATTGTCTTTGGAAAGTTACAATTTCATGGATGTTGCCGAAGAGGGCATTTATTTCAGCATTCGATAAAAATGTTTCGCGTTTCAGGGGTTCCAAATAGTTTTCCAATAGATTATTCAAATGCTGGAATTGTAAAAAAAATATATGTTAGCATACATACTTCAATATTTAATAAAGAAAAGTTAAAGCATATTTACCTTGACATATGTTTTTTCCGTGTCCACTAATTCCAGTATAACTTTGCGCAACTTTTCGGCATCCGTTAGTTGGCGAGAGGGCGTTAGAGCTGCATTTGAAACCGAGGATGTAACCGAACCAGTGGGGCTTGCCTTGCGAGTTTCCTGAGGTGAACGACAAAATCCGGTAACCTTGTGTAAGGTGTTCAACGAACGTTGGTGGTACAAGTGGTTGGTAGTGGTTGTTTGGTGGTGGTAATAGTAGTTGTGGTGGTTGGTAGTAGTAGTAGTTGTTGTTGTTGTTGTGTTGGTGTTGTTGGCGTCAAATGGCACATGCGAATTTTGAGCGCAAGAGTGATGACGTTATGAATATAAAATAAAATGAAGTCAAAAAATGTTAGGAGTGCTTAGAATGCTAGGACTGTGCGTGTGGATTTAAAGAGGTTGTTTTCAGGTGGACCGGAGAGGGGGGAGGTGGTGAGTGGAGGGAAGTTCTAGAAATAGAGTACAGGGTTTAGTCGCCCTAACTAAGCGCAAATTACAAAAAAAATCATGTCTATTTTTGTAAATTTACTACTACTACCACTACTTGTAGTAGCTAAAATAAGAACCTTAAGTGCATTTGACACTGACAGTCGTCAGCTGTAAGATGTTGGTGGCAATAATGGCGCATAAAAAAAGTTGCATATGTGTTTTTTAATCCCATTGTAACTAGAAGCAAATATGTGTGGTTGGTATCTAGTATTTTATTTTATTGTTGTTTGTAGCTTGTCATAGTTTTTCTTTTATTTTCTAATGCTTGCTGGTCCTTCGAATTCACTAGTGGCATCATGTTCTCTCTATCTCTTTTTTATTTTATACATTTTTTGTGTAATTTTTTATGCTCTTTCACTAAACAGCGATACTTAATTATGCAAATGATTCTGTTTTCTAGTCGTAAAATAGTTTTTTAAATCGTGATTCTTGACAAAACTAACAGCAAAACAGTTATTTTATGATTTTATTATTAAATATTTAAGTGTATTAGGGCGGTTCTTATTTTTCTTATTTGCACTTTTAGGATTTTCGATGTTTCTAAATACCAAATATTGAACTATTGAGAAAAATCATAATACTCATAGTTTATAAGAACTGCAAAAATTTTTTTTTGGTAATTTTTGGAAATTTCGCATAAAAATTTTTTAAAATTTAAAATAGTTTGTTATTTGCATGATAATTTATTTTAAATTTTTAATTTTCAAATTTAAATTTCAAATATTTATAATTTAACCCAAAACTCGAATCTTCAAATATAAAGTGAATTATTTTTTCAACATTTATTTAATTTTTAAAAATATTAATACTTTAATATTAATACGTTATCAGATTTTGTTAAAATGTTCAGCTTTGCTGTTTTTATTACGCAGAACAATTTCAGACTTTGGAAACATCGAACAAGTGCAAAATAGGGGTCACACTTATGTACGTTTATAATAAATAAGGTGAGTGTCAAAATGATAAGGTCACGTATTGATTGGTACTATTGGCTAAACGTTGTTTAGTTAAGAATCCTTTTGTCTCATTTGATTAGTGTTAGTACTATTTATTAACCAAAATATCAAAAATGTACATTTTGAAGAGCGTCAAAATTATAAGGTCTGGTAATTCCACAACAGACAATCCATGTTGCACAAATCAGATCCTGCTGATAAACCAATTTTTTCCTCTATGATTTGACTCCAAACTATTTATTCTAGTTGAGAGAAACCACATCTTCATTGTTCGACTTGAGATAAAGGCAACCCAAACCATTAGGGAACCGCCACCGAAAATTCTCTATGAATATTATATCAGTTCATTTTCTTTCTGGTAAAATTCTCTA
The DNA here is from genome assembly GCF_958450345.1 of Calliphora vicina. NCBI lineage: Eukaryota > Metazoa > Arthropoda > Insecta > Diptera > Calliphoridae > Calliphora > Calliphora vicina. The sequence continues at coordinate 6,908,143 of NC_088782.1, read as the reverse complement.
AACCATCTGGAACGTTAACAATAAATTTTATTTTCTTCTACCGACTAGTTACATAACTAATAATGTGACTAGTTATTTTACGACATGCACGTCCTAAGCAGGACGTCAATTGACCCTTTTGGATTACACTGAGACTGTCTGATAGCTGGTCCAAAGTCAACACATTGGATTCACAAACCGGTTACCGGTTACCTAATTGGTCGATAAAATAGACAGTCCAATAACCGATTGGTTTTAAACTAACCTCCGACAACTCTCCAATAGATTACTTCTGGTGGGAAAAATAACTAATTTTTAGAGTTCAGTACCATATAAACGTTTAAATTGACTACACTCTAGGTTACTTAGAGACATTAAAGTGACAATTGACTTCAGGCCACGTTATATGGGACGTCAGTATACTTCAGCAAAAATAAAATAAACTGTATGAGAATTGTATCAACACAATTTGTATAATATCACAAAAAAGAGCATGACAAAATAAACGTTTAAATTGACTACACACTAGATGACTTAGAGACACTTAACCCTCTAACCGGCAAGGCTGCCTTTAGGTGGGTATGTTAAATGTATTTAATGCTGCTTTATTTGGTTATTTTTTCCATTATAACGGTAAATATGTGTAAAGAGACAAACAATTTACTTATTGTGATAAACAAGAACGTGCACTTGTCCTTTGTTTGTTTTTATTCCAACGTATTTCTTTTTTTTCAAACAATAACCTGGTATATTATTTTACCTCGAAATAAAATTGGCCGGTTAGAGGGTTAAGTGACATTGACTACTGCTGGCTCTCGAAACTATAATTTTGATACTTTTTACCCCATTCCATTTTAATTATATTAGCGCTTCGTCGAGTATTTGTAGCCGTGCTTTAAGCTTTGCGTATTTCACACACAAAAAGGATTTTGATCTATCAGAGTTTTTATTTTTAATGTAATTTTTAGCAATCTTTAAAATAATTCTGCACCAATCAAAACAAACGACCAAACGATGTTTGAAAATTCCTCCAATCGAATGTTTTTCAAGTTAATACAAATATATTCTTCGTCACATTGTGTCTCAAATTGAATAGAAGATTTTTACAATAAAATGGTTACAAAAATAACAATTATATAACACTAACCATATAATTTTCACTGTCTGTAACGACTGCTTGGAACATTTATCATGTTTATAAACATTTCCAGTGCTTGAAACTTCTACTTATCAAAAATGTTGATAACACGCTGTTTTTAACATTTCGGGGATTCAAACGGTTTCCTATTAGGTCGTATTGTCATAATGTCATAAAATATTTTTTTAGTTTAAACAAATTTTTGTTGGGTTTCAAACAAAAAAAGTTATAAACTAATAAGACTTTTATAACTATGTTTATTGGTTTGTCATTTAATAACACTTTTTTTGTTTGCAGCACAACAAGAATTTGTTAAAACTAAAAAAATATTTTACGACATTATGACAATACGACATAATAGCAGACCGTTTGAATCCCTCAATTGTTTATAATTATAACAACTGTTAAAGCTATATGCGAAGGAACGTTTTCTTTCGTATTTGTTTTTTTAATTGTTTTTTTTGTTTTCAATATAAAATACGAAAGAAAATGTTTGTTCGCATTTAAAGAAACAGGCAGTAACATTAAAGCTGCTAAAGGCTCTAGAAATAGAACATTCTAGTTTTGACCTAGAAGATGGCACTGTTTATGTAAATAGTAACAGCATGTTGCAGAGAGTGAGTATATCGAAAGCGCTGTTAGACTTACAGCGATGTTAGGAGACATCAACTGTATTACCAGTGTGTAATATACATTTTTGTATTTTTATACCCTCCACCACCACAAGTGGTGAATATAAGTTTGTCATTCCGTGTGTAACATTGAGAAATATTCATCTGAGACCCAACAAAGTATAGATTTTCTTGATCCTTATGAAATTCTAAGTCGATTGAGCCATGTCCGTCTGTCTGTCCGTCTGTGTAAAACACGCTCACTTCCAAAATACGCAAACAAAATTGGTAGACTTGCAAAAAATATGTTTATTGTTGTCCTAATCAGTTTGGTATTGAAAATCAGCAAAATCGGTTCAGTAGAACCAGAGCTATGAACCAAAATGTGAGACAACCTAAAAAAAAATTTACAATTTTCACATATTTTTGGTTATTTGTGTAAATATATTGCAGATAATACCATAAAACTTTACACATGTTATTTTTATAATAAAAGGACTAACTCTGGTGAAAATTATAAGTATCGGTTCATGATTTCTCCTAGCCCCCATACAAATTTCTTCCCGAAATATGGTTCTATGGTCTATAAATGCCTTCAGAATTGCAGTATCCATACAAAATTCAGCAAAAATAAGTTCCGTGCTAAAATAAATCACAACACTAAATTTTTTGTGGATCGGCCTATATTTGACCATAGCCACCATATAAAGTTCACTTCCGAAAATCACTTAAATTAGCATAAATATCTTATAAATATCGCTATGAAGTTGAAATTCGTCATAAATAATTCCCATATATACCAAAATTCTATGATGATCGGCCTATAATTGGTTATAGCTCCCATATATATCAACCTACATCTAAAATATTATTAAATTTCTTTATTATTAGGGGCATTATTAAATGCATGGAGAAGGAAAATTTGCTTATAAAAACCTTCAATACGTTTTTGTATTAAAATAGAGTAGTGACTACAGTAAAACCTTGATAATCCGGATAATTGATTTCAGACCTTAATCCGGATTATTTCCGAATAAAAATTTAAAAGCATTGTTCTTGTATTAAAAATCAAGGTTTTACTATACATACAGTAGCCCAAGAAAGTCTACATACAGGAAAAATTATTATGTTACTTTAATTTAAAGCTGTTTTTTTAGTTTTTTTTATGAGATATATAATAATACATATCTTATGTCGATTTTAGCAAAAAAAAAATTCAATTAACGCCCAAAAGTTCACCGTTATTAGAGTTATTGATTCTGAGTAAAATAACGAAAAATTTATTTTCGGTCACGCCTACTTTTGGATGGGCGGGGCTATTAAGTTTCATAATATTTTGAACATTAAAGCCCAAAAAAGCAAAAAAAATTTCGTTATTTGACTCAGAATCAAAAAATCTAATAAATGTGAAATTTTGGACGTGATAGGAAATGTTGCTAAACCCGACTTAAGTGATGTTGTTTTAATTTTTTTTAGTGTGAATTTATTTTTCTAACAAATATATTTCATTAATTTTAACTTACAAATACTGCTTTCAACGAAATAAATTTAATTTGATTTCCTGTATGTAGACTTTATTGGGCTACTGTATATAAATTGCTGTGTAAATTATAATAAATAAAGAGTTTTTACGATTTTTTAACTACTGATCGCTTTTATTTGCAATTAAAAGAATACGGTTTATTTAAAGGAAATCAACCACCATTTTTAAAAGGTAAAAACGTAACAATATTTCTCATATTTCGGTTTATAAATATAACTAACAGTCTTCAAATGAGATCAAATTAGCAACAAGTATTTTAGTCAACAGTATCCATCAATACTATTTGTAATTTTTGGATAAACACAACGAAAATTAAGTGTGACCTTATCATTTTGACACTCACTTTAAGTGGTAAGAGTATGTTGCTGGTAGTTAGTTGTACTTAGATGCATCTTACAATGGAATAGAGCAGTTGCAAGTAATATTTTAATAGTAATAGATTCATCTAATATTGTACAAACATACTTATATGTATTTAGATGTTGCTAGAAGAAGTAGATGGAATTATACTAAATAAATGACTTGGTAGTCAAGTCAGTCAGTCAGTTTAACTTTAATATCATGTTAATGTTATTGTTGCGGATTGTTGTTAATGTTATTGTTGTTATTGTTGTAGTATTATAGTATATATATATAAAGAGAAAAAGATTATTTAATATAACGGCTCTATATGATTCTCTCTGTATCTACAGATGTATGTGAGTGAGTCAGTGTTTATGTGTGTGCAAGTATGTGTACATATGATGAAGAACAGCAACTTGAGATAAAAGTAGAATCCCCTTTAGAGCACCGCAAAATTTGCATAAAATTTTAAAGTGACAGCTTCTTGTGTTTGTTAGTTCAAGGTGTACGAGTACAGGGATAAAATAATTCATTTAGTACCGAGTACATCTATAATAGTAGTTGTAGAAGTAGTAGTAGTAGTAGGAATGTAATATGAGAAGTTTTTGTTTTTGTGCAGGGTGAGAGCGGTGTAAGAGATTTGCTTGATTTGTTTTATATAGTTTCGACTGTCAGTGAGTCAGTCGGTTAGGCCTATGCCTGCCTATGTTTTATTATACGTCTGTAAATCTGTCCGTCCGCCAGTCCGTCTGTCTGTTCATCTGTCCTTTTGTTTGTCTATCTCAGTGTCTGGTTGTCAGATGTCTGAGTATGCAATTCAGGGAGGTGGTAGCTAGCTGTTGGTCGTAACGTAACGTTTGAATGCGTGTTGGCAGATCGAAACTGGTGTTAGGTTAGAATGTTTAAATGTGTGCAGGTTTTGTGTTTTTATGTTTTGTATATAAGTTTAGTTATATATTTTATTATATATAAAAAATAGTAGTATTTTTTTTGTTGTTCTGTTGTTTCTTCTTTTAAAAAGAGGTTTGCACATCAAGTATCATTAAATGAAGTGGGTTTCTGCCTTCAGTGATAAGTGCTCTTGGTAAAAGTTCCAAACCAAAAGTGCATTTCGTGAGTTTTTATCCTTCATTACTATTATACATTTCACTTTCGTGTTCTTTTGTTTGAGCAACACTACATAAAGGAAGATGAATTTCCATAGGTCCCTCCCTCCCCAACATACATATGTACATACATACAACAGTCACATGTAACACAAACAAACAACCTACATACATATGTATTGTATATGTACAAGTATTTTACATCTTTACATACATCTGTTTGTACAATTTACATTCATTTATACTACATATTGTACATCGTATGTAATCTGCTGCATTTTATTTATGCTTTAGATGAGTGCCTTGTACACATTCGGTTACATATCATCAACATTTTAGGTTACTTCCAAAATACATTACATCACCAGCTAAACAAAACAAAAAAAGAAAACAAAACAAACATACCAATTGTAAGTTTTGGCCATTCATTGATGGCCTTCTTCAAAGCTGATTGCTTTCACCTATTTAAGCATTTTAAACGTCATCTCTAACTGTTCAAGTAAATAAGAATTTCTCTGGCCAAAATGTTAATTTATCTCAACACTATACGAAACTTTGTAAAAAGCTTTGTACTTCGTAACTTGCTTAACAGTATAACCTTTGATGTAAACAATATAATATCAAGTATCAAGCTATCAAGTCATAATCAACATACAGTCACTCCTAAAACTTTGATCTGGGTTATTAAAAGGCACTATCAAAATTTCCGTTGCACCACGAAAAGTACTTTTTAGTTTACTTCGAAAAAGCGCTTCTTACTGATAAATTTTTATCATGATAAACGTCAAAATGGTTGTCAAGATACAAAATTATCAGTTATAGCCTCCATTTATTAGTATTATTGTGTCGTTATGACAAAATTGTTAGTGATTTTGTTAAGACAACTTGGTTTTGTCAACAAAACTTCATTAATTGTTATGATAAATATTTGTCAAGTATAGACAGGGGTTTAGCGCATCCACAATATATTTCTTGAAGCAAAAATAAGGCATGTCAGTTCTAAGTTATCAGTTGCAATATTATTCAATAATAAACATATTGATATTAAGGCGGCCAAAACATTAGATCTGCTGTTAAAGACAAACTGAATACCCGATGTAAGATTATGTTCGAAATTGAATACCAAAATTCGAAGTTATGTTCAAACAATTTTAGAACTATTAAAATAGTCGGTAGATTATGCATTAACCTGATGACAATGCAATATTAAGTTCGAAAATTCGAAATTAAATTTGAAAATTCGAACATGAGATTCTTTAAAAAATAATTTTAGTTTTATTTACATTTTCCAATTTCGAACCTAAAAGTGTTGTTTCGGAATATAAGCTTTTTATGCTAAGTTCAAAAATTCTAATTTAAATTCGAAATATTCATGGTTTTCTAAAAGAATCAAATAAATTAATAATAAAAACAAGTAAGAAAGTATCGTCGATCAAGCCCGACCATATAATACCCTACATAAATTTTGTATATATAAAACTTATTTGGAGCGAAATTTGTGTAGATACATAGATAAATTAAACATTTACGACCGATAAAGTCCAATTTCGAGGGGACTTTGTATGGGGGCTAGGTGAAATAATGGACCGATTTCAGCCAGTTTCAATAGGCTTGGTCCTTGGGCCAAAAAAGTAATATGTACCAAATTTGATCGAAATATCTTCAAAATTGCGACCTGTACTCTGCGCACAAGGTTTACATGGACAGCCAGCCAGCCAACCAGACGGACGGACGGACGGGCGGACATCGTTCAATCGACTCAAAAAGTGATTCTAAGTCGATCGGTATACTTTAAGGTGGGTGTTAGACTAATATGTTTGGGCGTTACAAACATCTGCACAAACTCATAATACCCTCCCCACTATGGTGGTGTGGTATAAAAACAATTTTAAAACAACCTTCTATTTAAATGCTGTAAAAAGACGAAAATAAACTTTAAATTAAATCAAACTATTACGTGATAGAATTTACTTATATGATACGAGGGTCTGTCAAAAATTCTCTGGCTTAGGTTTTTGGATTAAAAATTATTTAATTTTTCAACATAGCTCTATGCTGTTTGTCCAACGCTTCTCCAATATATTCCTTCCTAAAAATAAGATTTGTCATCAAAATATGAGATGATAGAAGTCAAATCTCTTTCCGCCGACACATTTCATCAGGTTTGGATACAAGAAATAGTGACTAGGTGCTAAATCCGGAGAATAGGCAGGAAGAAGGAGAATTTCGTAGAATAATTCATGGATTTTAGCATAGAAACTACGGCAGCCATCTTGATCCATATGATTTGCATATGGCTTCCTCAATCTCTCGCTATTTCAATCTCCGATAGGCCAACAATATTCGTGAATTTTTCAATTCTTTCGAGTATAGAGACCTCAACTAGTTCAGTGAACCACTTGTTTAACATTGAAATTAATGTTGTAGAGTTACCATAGTATTTATCAAGCATAGCCTATATTTGAGAAATGGTTTCTTCCGCAAAAAATACACTTTATCCAATTTCTCATAAAGTCACGACGTAGTCTGTTATCAATGACTGTCAAACACGAACTAAATGACGCAGCTTGATAGGAGTCAACTGACAGATGCCTGTTGACAGGAGTACTGTTGGGAAATTCAAAAAGTCTCGGACTTATTAACCCCCCGAGTATAATGATATACACACGCAGAGAAAAAATAGAATAGGGCATGGTTACTGTAACCATTTAAATAGTGTTACAAGATTTTTAACAATATTATAGTCACAGTAACTATTTACATGATTGTGGTAACCATAATATGGTTAATTTACGATTCACATGATTGTATCAACCATATATATGGTTACAGTAAACAAATATATGTTTGTGGCAACCATATTTATGATGAATAATTTTATCATAATATGTTGTTCTCAGATTATGATAAGCCTTAAGCTGAGAGCAACATAATATGATAAGTCTTGCATCATATGAATGGTTGTCACAAACATATATTTGTTTACTGTAACCATATATATGGTTGCTACAATCATGTGAATCGTAAATTAACCATATTATGGTTACCACAATCATGTAAATGGTTACTGTGACTATAATATTGTTAAACGACTTGTAACAATATTGAAATGGTTACAGTAACCATGCCCAACTATATTTTTTCTCTGCGTGCATATTGTATAAGTAGTTTGATTATATTTAAAGTTTATTTTATTCTTGTTTGAGCATTTAAATAAGAGCTTGTTTTAAAAATGATTTTTTTATTGTTAATTTATTTTCCCATTTACAATATTATATTCTAGGCACATCAGCGGCGTACAGTATAAGTTCAATCAAATCCGAGTTCTATCGAAATTTTGTGATTTATCATAAAAATGCAAAGGCTTTGTGAAAGTTGATTCTTATTTAATAAGAAATTGACTATTCCATTGTTTCATATACCTCCGGGTTAAAAATTTATTGCTTGAAATTATTATTATGAAATTTGACGAACATTTAAGTCCTTATGTGCCGAATACTATAGTGTCATCTTTTTCTTAGAAGTTACAGATTTATTTCCACTTGTTTTTAAGTTCCTCCACTGTGCGAAGTCCACCTCTACGTATAATGGTTGAAATCAAATTGATTTAATCAATATAGCAGATATTGAAAATAAACAAAATTGGTCCTTAAAAAATCATAAAGAAACCACAACTTCAAACAATTTTTGAAATATTTTTGGATATATTTCGAATATAAAGTTGTTTTTAAAAAATTTTTTTGAGATTCCATATATCTGACCGAACTGCATTTTTTAATCATTATATTTGAATTTAAAGGTCTGTATGGTAACATTAAATTTCAAAGCTGCTAACATTAACATTGAAGCTGCTAAAAGCTCTAGAAATAGAACATTCTAGTTTTGTATGTTAAGATAATTCATGAATCTGCTGGAAGATGTAAATAGTAGCACTGAGTAAAAATAGGCGCTGTTATAATAAACATCAACTGCATACCAGTGTATTTTGGACATTATAAAGTGTATAAATTAAGTGTGTGTATTCTTGTGAATTATAAACGTGGTTTTGTATAAAAACATAGAGTGACTATTTAAACTCTTGTTGTGTAAATTTGAATAAATAAAGAGTTGTTACAATTTTAAACTACTAATCATTAGAATTAGGGTAATTAAAAGGAAATAAACCACCGTTTTTAAAAGGTAAAAAGGTAACAATATATAAATTTGAGAATACTGGCGTTGAAAATCAGCAATATTGTTACCTAAAAGGCTGAGAAATGATAAAAAAAAATCACGACTCGACTTTTGAAAATATTTTTGGGTTATTTTTCACACATGGTTTCAATAAAATTTTTTTTTTTCAACAAAAAAAATTTCTTCCATAAATCTAAAATTTATTTTTATTTTAAACTGTTGTTGTGTAAATTTGAATAAATAAAGAGTTGTTACAATTTTAAACTACTAAACTGCTTTTATTTCCAATCAAAGGAATTAGGTTGATTTAAAGGAAATAAACCACCGTTTTTAAAAGGTAAAAACGTAACAATATATACATTTGAGAATTCTGGCATTGACAATCAGCAATATTGTTACATAAAAGGCTGAGAAATGACAACAAAATCACGAATAACTAGACTTTTGGAAATATTTCTCGGATATTAAGTTATTTTTCACACGTTTTTATTTTTTTCAATAAAAAAAAAATGCTTCCGCAAATTAAAAATTTATTTTTCTTTTAAAATATTTTAAGAATACACCATTCTTACTTGTTTATATTTAATTATGAACTTTTTTCTTTAAGAATTAAAAATAAATTAATAATCTCATTTTATCTCATTGGAATTTTAGAATTTTTTTTGACGAATACTGAGAAAATGGTTTGAAACTTGGATTTATTTCATAAAATTTTGTTTAAACGTTTGCTATTTCGTTTTATAAAACGAGGACCTGGGACTCTTCCCTAATTTGTGCAACACAATATACAGTATACAATATACAATAATACAGTAAATATAACAAGTAAGAGAGCTATCTTATATACCCTTCACCAAATTATACTTCAAAATAAAAATTTTAAATATTTTTATGTAAACAAAATTTATTTTTTTTCCAAAGTAGTTTTTTAAAATTTTTTTGGAAATTTTTTTTTCGTTTTTATACCCTACACCACCATAGTGGTGGGTCTAACACCCACCTTAAAGTATACCGATCGACTTAGAATCACTTTCTAAGCCGATTAAACGATTTCCGTCCGTCCGTCTGTCCATGTAAACCTTGTGCGCAGAGTACAGGTCGCAATTTTGAAGATATTTCGATAAAATTTGGTACATGTTATTTTTTCGGCCCACGGACCAAGCCTATTGAAACTGGCTGAAATCGGTCCATTATTTCACCTAGCCCCCATACAAATGTCCTCTCGAAATTGGACTCTATCGGTCATAAATGTTTAATTTATAAATGTATCTCCACAAATTGCGCTCCAAATAAGTTTTATATATACAAAATTCATGTCACCAAATTTTGTTACGATCGGTCCATAATTAGTCATAGCTCCCATATAGACCCGCTTCCGAAAATCACTTTAACGTGCATAAATCGCTTAAAAATGTTGGTATACTCACAAAATTCAATATAGTAAACTTTCATATAGACACAAATCACACGACCTAATTTCATGCTGATCGGTCCTTAATTGGTCATAGCACACATATAAGGCCCACTTCCGAAAATCGCTCAAAAATATAAATTATTGAAATTTTAACAGACAAATGTTTTTGCTCTTTTACTTAATGTAGGGTATTATATGGTCGGGCTTGACCGACCATACTTTCTTACTTGTTTTTTTTTAAATATTTAGCGAAAAAAATATTTTTTCCGATTTTGACCCAATGTAGGTCGAATTTACTATGGTCTTATATACGTCGTTGTAAAGGTCTTTGAAATATCTATCATTAGATATCCATATTGTCTATATTAATGATTTAGTAATCCAGATATAGGTCAAAAATCGAGGTTGTCCTGGTTTTTTCTTTATATCTCAGCCATTTGTGGACCGAATTTCTCGATTTTAAACCGAGCCGGAAGAATTCCGGTGAAATTGATGTATGAATAATGTATGTAAGTTATTTGGGGGCTTCGGAAAGTTGATTTGAACAAACATACAAACGGACATGGCTTAATCGACTTCGCTATCTATAAGGATCCAGAATATCGACCCCTTTGCCCGAAATGATCGTATGTTACAAAAACCAAATTTTACAGGAGAGCGTTATTATTATTATTAAATTTCTTTGCTTTGACTGATATCATCAATACCAAATATTAAGTGACATACAATAACAGATTTAGTAAATTAAATTTCACATACGATAAAATTAACTTAGTAATATTTCCATAAATATAGCGAATATCGTTATAATATTTTACTATGTAAAAATGTGACCTATGATAATTTCGCGCAAAGGGTTTATAGGGTCGGAAATTACAAACGGAATGACAAACTTATATATACCCTTCTCACGAGGATGAAGGGTATACAAATATAGCTCTAAAATGAAAATAAAACAATTTAATACCATCACGAAGCAGACACTCTGCGGCCTTCTATTGTAATAATTTGTAATTTTGGCCTAAAATTTTCTTTAATGGTTTTGGGCCCACCATCTATTTTTCGCCGATGTATCATGTAAAGATCAATGAATAGTATGTACCATGATGCCTGTACTTAGTCGTACATTTAAGTTTTGTTTTCGAAATATTTAAAAGATTTATGTTGTTATTTAATTAAAACTTTTTTTATTGTTGGCTGTAGTTTGGCATGCAAGTGGATTTATTTACGAGGTGGTTATAATGGGAGTAATGAGAGAAAGGTTGGGTGGGGTTTGTGGTTGGTATATTGGTTGCTAGTGAGGTCATGTAGTGGCGGCTTAGTAGTAGTAGTAGTAGAAGTAGAGTAGGTTCAGAGAGAGAGAGAGAGACAGAGATGGAGATGGAGAGTGGTGTAGATGTTAAACAGTAATGAGATGTAAAACATAAGAGTGATGATGTAATGCCAACTAAATAACCATTTTGCATTTGCCACTGCATTGCAACAACCAACATTAATGGCTTTCACAGTTGCATCAGCAGCAGCAGCAGTTGCAGTTGTAGTTATTATTGTTGCAGTCAGTGATGCTGATGTATGACAATGATTACCAAGATTATGGTGATAATGATTATTGTGAAATGTTGTGGTTTGCAAACGTTTTGTATTGCTTTCTCCTTATTTCCCCCCCTGCGTCCCCTTTATTTTTTTTTTGGGCATTTTGGCCAAGTGTTGTAATATGGTCATGTCTGGTTTACTTACCTGTTCGGCCGTTTTCAGTAGATTTTCAATTTCAAAACTGCTTGTGCGTGACGTGGGTTTGGTGGCCGTACCCAGAACTTGAGTGACAACAGTCGGTTCAACGAACGATGGAGCCGGAGAGCTTTCCGCCTCTGGTGAGTATAAATCTTTGCCAGTGCCATCTGTAATCAAGTTAAAAACGGAATTATAAACCAAAAATCACCATTAATCATCATTATTTACAATTATTAATAGTAATTACTAGAACCTGGTAGAGGGAGTTGGCATTTCGAGTGGTTAATTTGTCTGTTCACATGTTCAACTATTTGTGCTATGTTCTTATCTCGCCATTAAAAACTAAATATCTACTTGTAATGTGCAACATTTTATTTATGGGTGCTTAGAATACGCAAATACAGACATGAATGCATACATTGCAATAATAAATGCTATTAAATACTTCACCTGTCATTATTTCAATTAAACTCTTTCCTCTTGTTTTTTTTTTTTCTAGTGTAAGTAAACTCTGAAACATGAAACATGTCCATAAAACTTGGCTAAGCATGTAAATGCTCAGCTCCATAATTTAGCAACTAAGAATACGAGTAATAATAACTTTCTTTACACATACAGTTATGTACACATACATATGTACTATAAATATGTATATGTATATATTAGGGCGGACCTTTATTTTAAACTTTTGGGATTTACGATGCCCTCAATGCCTAGAATTGTTCTCTGGCATCTAAAACCAAAAAATACTAAAAATTTAAGCAAAATCTGAAAACATTTAAGGTTGCACATTTTATTTGAAGTTGCAAGTTTTGGGTCAAAGTAGTAATATTTTCAAAAACAATATTAAAAAATTATGTAAATGTTAAAAAAAAAAATCCAATGACAATTTCATTAACCCATAAATTATTAAGTATAGAATGTAAAAATAACATGATACCAAAAATCATTAAATTTGTTACATATGACAAATCCCAAATTTTACATTTTCAACATTTTTTTAAAGAAATTTTAAAAAACATTGTTTTATTTTAGATCCTAATAAATGCTAAATAATGATTAATATTTACATTGCTAAATAATGAAAAAACTAATTTTCCTCGAAATCTGACAAATTCAAAAACTTTGTTTTTTAACGTTTTGAAATAATTCGTTTATGGCTTATAATTTTTAAAATGGCTTATCTGTGGAAGAAAAATACAAAAACTAATATTGGGTGTATGACTTAAAAATGCGGGTTTCACAATGGATAACGTATTTTTTCGACTCGGTTTATGTTTTTAATAACGAACGTATATGTCATTTTGAAGGATACATATCTGTCATTTATTCTCACTTAGTTATTGAACATTATAGTGTAAACAACAAAGTTTTTTTGCTTCGAAAATTTAGAATTTTGTACTAACTAATGCGGGAAGTTTTGCTTTACTTCTTTAATTTGAACAAAAAGTGCCGCTGAAGCACAACGATTGCTCACCAAAGCTTATGGTGAATGTGTTTAATCGGTTACAACGTACGAGAATTGGTTTGTGGGGCTCAGAAGTATTGATTTAGACACGGAAGATAAACAAGTTTGAAGACCAAGATTTGGAGGCATTACTCCATAAATATTGTTGTTAAACTTAACAAGAGCTTGCTCAAGTAGCAATTTTAAAATGTTTGCGACCAGCAGGATTCATCCAAAAACATGTAAATTGGGTACCACACGAATTGAAGCCGAGATACGATTTTGCATGTCTGAAATTATGCTTGAACGCTATTAAATAAAATCATTCTTGCACCGAATACGATAGCCCGAAGCGTAAGAGATCGTATGTAAAGCCCGGTCAACCAGCCCAATCGACACCAAAGCCAAATATCCATAGCGATAAGGTAACGCTCTGTATTTGATAGGAGCAAAAGGAACCATCACATGGAACCTGAACCGAAAGCAACTGATTCGTTTGAAGCGAGCATAGACCGAAAAGCGCCCAGAATATGCGGCCAGACATGAAACTGTAATATTACATCATGACAATGCTCGGCCACATGTAGCAATACCTGTGTAAAAGTATTTAGAATGAATTAGTTGGGAAGTTTTGCCTCACCTGCCCGATCGATACAGAACGGTCTCTCTCGGATACGCTCCACTTCAGAACCGAATATCCCAAATTGGCTTGATTCGTTCTTGGCCTCAAAAGATGAGCAGTTCTTTTGGCTCGGAATCCATATCTTGCCAGAAAGATGTGAAAAGGTCATAGCTAACAATGGCTAATACTTTGAATAAATTTATTTTCAAAATAAAAGCTAAAAATTTGAAAAAAAAATAGTAAGCTGGATTTTGTATGCGAGGCAAGGAACGTTCTTATCCACATTTGAAAATCTTCCAATAAATAATGTTATTATAAAGTGCAATTAGATGATCAGCACCGAGAAAAGTGTCAGCCATTCAATCTGTAAATCCAATCCCAACATCTAATTCTTTATCTTCATTAAAAGACTTTTATTTGAATAGAATTCATTCATCGATGAATTAATTCATAACATAATTCATTCAACCTTTGAATGATTCATTCAGTTTTGTTTTTGAAAAAAATTGAATTAAACCTTAGATTTGAAGAAAAATTTTATCGTTCAATACATTTTTAAAGCTATTTTGTAATGTATTTGAATTTAAGATATTTTTAATGATTCAATATGGAATTAATTCTCAAATGAATGAATGAATGAATGAATTCAATACATTTGAAGTACAAAGGAAAACAATTTATTTTGATTTCGAAAATAGAATTAAGAACTAATTGTTTTGAACCTTTGTTTTATATAATCAAATAATTCTTGTGTCTATAATATTTTTACGAAATTGCTTGTAACATTCAACAATGCTCCAAATTTCTACTTATCAACAATGTTGATAACACGCTGTTTTAACATTGTTAAAGTGATAATTCAGGAAACTACTGGAAGATGGCACTGTGTATATAAATAGTAGCATTCGGCCAGTTTATCATAAACTACGTAACTGCTTTTATTAGCAATCAAAAGAATTAGGAAATAAACCACCATTTTTAAAAGGTAAAAACGTAACAATATCATAACATTTAAATAGCTAGACCAAAAACGAAAATAAACGGTTTTGGACCACTACTTTTTAAAACCGAAATCCGATTTTACTCAAATTTTCTAAATATGTTCTTTATATGACGGAGAACAGTTTTAGACCTCGACAACATCGAACATCCAAATTTAGCAAAATAGGGTTGACCTTACTGTGTCTATATTTGTGTAAGTGCAATGAAAACATGCCAACATATTTTGTAGTTTGTAAAACATAAATAATAAAAATATTTAATAATAATTCTGGTAGTAATAATATTTTATGTGCATGTTGGTTCGTAAACTCATTTCTCCATTTTCAAAGTTTTTCAGTTTGGTTTTTCTTGTAGTCCTGTTGTTGGTATTTGTTTTTTTTTTTTTCTTCTACATGTATGTTTGCATGCAAGTACTTTGTCGCGTAGTTTTTCTCCATAAGTGTGTGTAATATACATATTTAGTTTTCAACATCATGTTGCATGTGTAACTGCAATTTTGAAAACAAAAAACCAGAAAAAAAAGATCGCCAAATTTACTATATGGCGTCTGCCGGACACCCACCCCGGTTCTGTATTCCCTACTTGTTTTAACACATGTAATTGTTGAAAGTTTCGTTACTTTTTGGTCAGTGTAAACAAGTGTGATGTTCAAAAACATTTCACGGTTTGTAAAGCTCGTAAACATAAATTTGTTTTAAACAATTTGTTTGGTGGGGAAAAAAGAAAAAAACTTTTGATAATTTTTAAAGTTGTCTATTTAACAACATTTTTTTCGCAATGTGGCGCACAGTATGCAGGACTTTACTCTGTTTGTCGTAATACTTTGGCGGAATATTACTTTTGAAACAAAATTAAAAAAGTTAAGCACTTTAATCTTTCTTTTTTTTTTTTAACTGACTGAGCGAGTAGTATCCAATACATTATTATTGTATATTTATAATGGTAAATAATGTGTCAGGTCAGTCTGTAATGTTTAATGGGGAATTATTATTTTATTGTAAAATATTAATCTAGAAATAATTTAAAGTAGGAAAAGTTGCAAGGGTAGTACAGTTATTGAAATTGAGTATTTAAAATACAATTTATTAGGAAGCCACATGTGTCTCTCTGTTAATTCATTCATTTTCTAAAAATCCAAATATCTTAAGAACTTGTATACTAGACCTGTCCGTAAAAAATCGATTTGCTTTGGATGGCTCTCTTTGTTCTTTAGTATATAAAATGCTTTCTATATCTTGGTGGAATAATAATTTTCTGTAGGAGATAAGATTTATTTTAAATGTTTTTTTGTTAGCTGCATTTTTGAAGAAATCAAAAAAGTACCAATCGATTTTCGACATCGGTTCCAGTCATCCGATTGACCTTAAATTATGCAGGAGTCTGTTTAAGCTACTGAAGAACAAAATAAGTTCCCTTTAAAACAATTATATTTGTAAGGACAGATCTAATCTGCATATATATTTGAAAGAGTAACATTACTAAGTGACTGTCTGATTAATCATGGGCCAACTCAAACGCCTAAGGCTGGATTCATGATTTGAACTGTAGTTTACTTATAGATCCATTGAGAAGGCATTTTTGGAAATTAAAATGTTTAGGGGGTTAAAGAAGACAAATTTAAAGTCTTATTTCTTCCAAATTAATGCATACAAAGACATTTTATATGCTTATTATTCCATTTAAAAAAATAGCAGTCTGATGTTTGGTACTTTTATGAAATTCGAACATTTTAAGGGGGGGAAATTAATAAAAAACTATCATGAAAAAATACTACATTTAAATAGAATTTAAAAAAAAAAATCTTTTGTAATTAAGAATGTAATATTAATGTTATTACACAAAAATGTACTATAATACAAACGGCCTATATAACCTTACTGTGTTGGGGCCTTCCAAAACTTAAATAAATAAATAACTATCAGCCTAACTACAAAAGCCTTAAAGTCGATTTTTAGTCCATAAAGTTGACTATTATTTTAAATTTCGTACCATAAAACAAATTTCAAATATAATTTAAAATGTTGTTTTATTATTTCAAATAAAAAGCTTTTTGTTTTGAACTTTTATGTACATTTTGTTTTTTTAATTTTTTAAAATTTCTTTTTTTTTATTTACATACATTGAAAAATATTTTCAATTATTTGTCCCAAAACAAGTTTTTTTTCTTATTTTCATGGGTGCTCAAGCATAATTTAAAAGCTTATAGGGTAGAGTATTTTTGAGATTTTTCGGAAGTGGTTTAGAGGTCGCTCAAATCCAGGGGCCGAATTACCGCACTCGTGATCGAATGAACTATCGTATCGAAAAATAATTTCGATATCGTAATTATAACAAAATGTACTAAATTTCATGATCGATATCGAATGCCGTAATCTCAAATAAGAAAATTACGATCGAATTTACTCGATATCGAATGCGGTAATTCGGCCCCAGTTTTTGCCAAAAATTGGGTTTCGGCCCTTTTTTGAGTTTTCTTCAAAACTTTGTCAAGACCCACGATTTTCATTACTTTTGAGGACACAGTTTAAAAGCAAAATGTCCATGCTTTATTTTTGTGTGCAAAATTTTTAGTTTTTGCAATGAATTGGCTCATTAAGGTGCCCTACATTACAATTTTTCGAAATTTTTCCATAAATTTTGTAAATATTGCTTTATAACTTTTAAAATTTTTATGAAAATGAAAAAAACTAACAATACAGTTTGAAAGATCAATTAATTTTTTATAATTTTGGGACAACAATTTACTTTTAACAGTTTTCTTTTAAAATGTACCAACATTTTTAAGAGATTTGTGCTCGTTAAAATGATTTTCGGAAGCTTTCAATCTATACTTTGATCGTTCATACGTAAGAAGTTTTTGGTATAAACCCTAATATATTTGTTTAAGTTGCTCCTTGGCACTCAAAAAATGGATGTCGGGAAAATATGATAAACAACTTCATCCATTATCTGTTCCAATGGTTTGGCATTGATAATTTTTCCATAAGCCGGAGAATAGATACTTTTGCCAAACAAATGTCTTTGGTCATAGCTACAATATGAATTTTTCATTGTTTAGATAAACGACTATAACTTTGTGAATTTTTATCTGATTTAAAAAAAATTAAAGTTTGTTTTACTCAGAAGGATTTAAGATTACTGTTGTCTAAAATGAAGATGTGAAAAACACACTCGTAATAGTTGAAGAAGTTTTAAAAAAAAATCAAAAATTTTGATATTATTGGAAAAATCTCTACATATTTATATTAATTGAATAATGAAAGGGTATATACATGGAAATTTCTCGTTCGTAACTTTTTAATGTCGTTTAAAATATTAATATCGGTTCAATAATGACTGAGTTTCAAATGTTTTAATTTGCGGGTCCAGAAAAATATACCTTTGCCCATTTCTCGGAAATTTGAGGGCATATTGGAACTGGCTTTGTTATACACTCACCTAAACCTACAACGTGCATTAGGTCATTTGTCAAGTTATTGCAAACAAATTTTTTTGTTGCAACGACTCATAAATTTTTTTTTAAAATGGCATCGTTTTATTAGGGCATATTTTTGCATATTTTATTGATAATGCATATCAATTTTGTATTTATGTATAAGCATAGTTTTCCAATCGATGGACAATATATTGTCCCAAAAACAGTTTTTTTTTGTCGAATTTGTTATAGAAATGGATTCCTAAAGATGCGTGTTAATGGTTTGAATAATCCGCAACCAAACTATAAGTATTTTTGTTCTCTATGGACTCCAGCTAAACAGAATTGATACATCTTTTTTTCCTCTCTTTAATTACACTAGTTTACAAGGTTTTTGCTCATGAATTGAAACATATGGGGATTTGTGTATTTAGGTCTTCTAACTTCGGAAAAAATATTAAAAAAAAATCCTGGACGTCAAACTTTTGAGATATTTATTAAAAACGAAACATATACAAATGTACATACATTAAATTAAATTAAAAGTGAAATGTTTCAGTCCTCTTTTTATAATTATTTTCATTTGTCTCCCTGACGACACTCCAACAGTGTCTCCTAGCATATTCTGATACCAAAAACCTTGATAATTCCTCTCGAAAAACTTCAAATCTTGATGGAAACGCTTTCTACACGCAGAGAAAAAATATAATTAGGCATGGTTACTGTAACCATTTAAATAGTGTTACAAGATTTTTAACAATATTATAGTCACAGTAACTATTTACATGATTGTGGTAACCATAATATGGTTAATTTATGATTCACATGATTGTATCAACCATGGTTACAGTAAACAAATATATGTTTGTGGCAACCATATTTATGATGAATAATTTTATCATAATATGTTGTTCTCAGATTATGATAAGCTTTAAACCGAGAGCAACATAATATGATAAGTCCTTCATCATATGAATGGTTGTCACAAACATATATTTGTTTACTGTTTCATTCCATGAGCAAACAAAAATGTTTGATTTGTAAACTAGTGTTATTTGTTAAAAATTTAAATACATAAATAAGACAAAACTTACTCCAACCAGGCGCTGGTACTATTAAACCAGTAATCATTTCTTCGCTCATTACTGGTGGATCAGATGGTGGTGGTGGACAAACAAGGGAATCAATCATGTCATCAGTAACACGCATTATGCCACCAAGATCTGGTGGTTCAGTGCGGGATGAGCTAAAAAGGGAATAACAAAAATATAAACACACAAAAATAAATATAAAAAGTTGCATAACACAATAATCTTACAATTTGAACAAAAAAAGAAGCATAAAAACTTACCGCATCATCATGCTTAATGACTGCTCCTCCTGTAGTACACTCTCCAGATACATCATATCTAGATCGGATACAATAGCACCATTTATGACCATTATTTCATCTCCCTTGATAATACCTAAAAACAAAATAAGTATAAAGGAAATAGAACAAAACACAATAAAGTAAGTAAAAGAAATTTTCAAGAATTACCGGATGTTGTTTTCAAATTTTCAATTTCGTATTGAAATGTGTTATTTATGTGTGTGTAAATATTGATCAAAGATAATTATATTTAAGTGTATGTGTGTGAGAGTGTGTGTTGTAAAGTAAAAAAAATTCTGTAAGCATAGAAAAAGCCATGAAATGTAGTTTGAATTGTTAGTATTGAAATTCAAATACTACGAGTACATTGTCTTTGAGAGAACAATATAAAATCTATTGTCCTTTTTTTATGCTGTGATGATTGTATTTTGTAACATAATATTTCCAAGTGTGTGTATGTTTGTGTGAGAGTACAAGTGTGTTTAGTTACTTGGATTTTTCATATTTTCCATACATATCCCAGCAGTTAAGCAAGTAGTCAATGTAGCCCTTAAAGACTAAAATTTATTTACTTTGATTTTCTTGAAAAAAGGGTCAAATTGGCCGCTAAAGAGAGGAGATAGAGGTTTAAGATCTTCCATAAAAATGATCCTCATAAAATTCCACAATATAACTCTGACAATAAGAATTTTCTAAAGACTCCAAATTTATATACTTTGGTCATTTGACACGTATGTGCTCTTTGCAGTGCAGAGAGAAGATAATTGCTTACTTTATACATCCCAGGTAATCTAGCATGAAGAAAATTGTCACTTAAGTGTCTCTAAGTAAGCTGGAGTGTAGTCACTTTAAAGTAATTCCTATAAACTGGTTTTAACTATACAAATTGTTTTGATATAATTCTCATACAGTTTATTTTTACTTTTGCTTAAGTATACTGATATCCCATGTAAGTCAATAGTCACTTTAGTGTCTCTTAGTAGCCTATAGTGAAGTCACTTTAAACGCTTATTTTGTTCCGCACTTTAGAAAACAATCCATTGGAGAGTTGTAGGAGGAAGTTTTGTTTACAAGCAATCCTTTATTAGACTGTCTATGCTATGTCTTTTTAGCTGACTATTTGAGGTCAATTAGCACTCGTACATGCTAAAATAACTAGTTATGTAGCTGATTAAGTAACCAGTTAGGTAGCTAGTAAGCTAACTGACGTTATATAACCAGTATATGAATCCAATTCATTGACTACTTTGGATCAGCTATCAGACAGTCTCATTGTAATACAAAAGGGTCAGTGACATAGCTACTGAAGTAACTAGTTCCCACCTTAAATTATGGGTAAATTCACTAGTTCGTGACTGTCTCCTAGAACTGCTGGAATATATTTTATATATTTTTTTTGTGATATTTTCTAAACACTATTTCATTCATCCAACCATACACAAACAAACATTCCTACAACCCTAGAGAGTTGGACAGTAGTACAGTGTGTTTCATTGCATTACATTTCATTTTGCTTTGGTTTTCATTGTAGTGCAAGTGTGCATTGTTTGTCATACTCTCTAAACGACAAGTGCATCCATCTATTGTCATTGTTTTGTTTGTATAGCTTTGGTTTTTATTCTTTTTATTCTGCTAGTAGTTCTTGTATTTATATTTTTCTATATTTTTTTTTTATTGTTGTTATTGTTATTATTATTATTTAAACCTTTAGAAAAACCAACTTTACCTTTATCTTTTGCAAAAATTGTTGTGTGCATGTATGGATGTGCATATGTATGTTTGTATGTATGTAGAGTATGTAAGTTTGACGCTTTTCCTTATTTCACTTCGTTTTATTTTTTATCCATAAATTTATGAAAAAAAATATATATATATGAATGTTTGTGTGTCTATGGTTAGATGAATAACTAAGTCTGAATGTTGTAAATATTTTATATTGAAACATATTTACAGTTGGGTGCTAAATAAAGTACCTTTTAATCAAATGTATAAATTTGTATTCCTTTAATTATTCAATTTGAGTTTAATTCACTAAACTCTTAATTCGGAATTAAAGAAATGTCAAGCATTCATTCCATAAATCCATTTCCAACCTCCAATTCTTTGGCTCTATTCAAAGGTTTTTATTTAAATAGAATTCATCCATCGTTAAATTAATCCATAATGGAATTAATTCAAAACAGAATTCATGTTTAATATTTTGTTAATTCAAATCTAATACAAATTGCATTAAAATATTGTTAGGAAATTGCATTTCCATCATTAGAAACTTCTACTTATCAACAATGCTGATAACACGCTGTTATTAACATTGTTTATAAATATGACAACATTAAAATTTTATGAAAATGAGCGAATTCACTTAATTGTGAATAAATTAGAGAGGAATCAATCGATTTCTATGATCGATATCTCATTTTCTTTCTATTACATGTGGTTTTGCGATATTTGTGCTAAATCTGTAAAATTTCTGTAGTTTTCGATTATTCATGAGTTTTTTAAAACAAAAAATAAGCTATTTTCACGTAAAAAATATTTTTTTTTTTTTCAATTTGTTATTATAACTCCGAAACTACTGAACTGATTGAAACGCAATATATATGTGAAAATTTGTACATAGCATGGGGAAAATTCTTTCAAAAGTCAATCAATTGAAAGAAGAACATTAACCACTCAATTATATTGTATATCAAACAAAAAACTAAAATTTTGTGAAAATGAGCGAATTCACTTAATTGTGATTAAATTCGAAAATAATCCATTGATTTTTATGGTCGATATCTCATCTGATTGCTATTATATGTGTCATTACGATAAAGTAATAAATCTGTAAAATTTCTGTCGTTTTCGATTTTTCATGATTTTTTGAAAATAAAAAAATTTGTTATTTTCACGTAAAAAATATTTTTTTTTTCAATTTGTTATTATAACTCCGAAACTACTGAACTGATTGAAACGCAATATATATGTGAAAATTTGTACATAGCATGGGGGAAATTCTTTCAAAATTCAATCATTCGAAAGAAGAACATTAACTACTAAATTCTATGTATATCAACAAAAACCAAAAATTTTCTGAAAATGAGCGATTTCGCTTAATTGTGAATAAATTCGAAAATAATTCATTGATTTTGATGATCGATATCTCATCTTGTTGCTATTATATGTGGCCTTATGATAAAGTAATAAATCTGTAAAATTTCTGACGTTTTCGATTTTTCATGATTTTTTTAAAACCAAAAATTTTGCTATTTTCCCCTAAAAAATTTATTTTTTGCTTCAATTTGTTATTAGAATTCCGAAACTACTGAGGTATCGATAAAACGATATATAAATGGATTGAAGGTTGTGTAAATTTAAATTTCTCTAAGTTTATTTTAAGAACAGCGGATAAACCGTCGCAATTTTTCTTAAACATTTAAAAAAAACCTCTCCATAGAATTTATAATTTGGATCATATTTGTACTACTGGAACCACAATACATAAATATTGTGTAGTGATTTAAAAATATTTTTTTTCGATTCTGTTGCCCTGTGTTATTCATGAGACTTCTAGAAGATGGCGCTGTGTATATAAATAGTAATAGCGAGTTGCTGAGGAGTTACTATATCGTAGGCTATATCATGAACTGTTATTAAGTCTTTCGAACCTTTGCTTTTAATTAAATTGAAAACTGCTTGTTAATTTGTCCATTATCATACCAATTAAACTTTTAATCTTTATATATATAATTCTTCTGTACGAGTGTTAGTAACTGAACTCCTCCTTAATGGCTGGGCCGATTTCGATGAAAGTTTTTGTGTGTGTTTGAGTGGGTGCCTGAATGGTTTAGATTCACAATTGACCTATATAGGTACAATGGGCGTGGTACCTCCCATACGAAATAAACATTTATTATTGAATATCTGGAGTACTATTATAGTGGCAGTCTTCAAACTTTGTGTGAGCTATGACAGAACAACGTTTGTCGGGACAGCTAGTGTATTATAATTCCCTATTATTTTGTGTTACTTATAATAAAATAAGTCTAGAAGATATGATCAGGAGAAGAGAACACCAAAGTACCGAATTTGTTATACTTTGCTACAAAATTCTGTCTTCTCTAACAAGTATAAAATGTCGTTAGATTTGATTTCTCAATACTGTATTCAATACATTTGTTTGGATTCGATACTACTTAACACATTTCAAACCTGTATTTTAAATTTTAAAATTCTTTTTTCACAAACTCAATTGCACTTTTTCACTGAAACATATTGAGAAGATCATAATTTATTCAATTTCATAGCTATAATCAAAGTATATACAAGTAGTCAGACTCTTTGAAAATAGTACGCAAATTACAAATTTTAAACTACTGATTGCTTTTAGTTGCAATTAAAAGAATACGGGTTATTTAGAGTAATTAAACCACTGTTTTTAAAAGGTAAAAACTTAACAATATTATTGTTAAAATTGGTCAGAAATACAACCAATGTCAGGATATTAGATAATGGTTATAAGTAAAATAAAAACCACTAAGAATTGTAAATGGTAAACTTTAAAAAAAGATTAAAATATATCTAAGATTTAGGTTAGATTATGAAGGCAGCTAGTATTAACCAGATCACTTGGGTTCATAAATTGGTCCCTTTGTGATACCCTAAGGCTCATGCATAGGTACTTCACATGTCAGAAATGGATTCAGTGCCGAACCAACCAGTCGCACGAATGAACGAATCTATCTTTCTAACATTCACAGTAGGTGATCAGGTAGACCGTGCAGTCCGAACCCCCGATAAAGCAGGGCCAAGACAGAGGAGATGTTCAACAGTTTCCTCCTCGTCTTCATCATGCCAAATTCTAGAAAAGACAGTGTTCAGTCTCCTATCATGCGCACCAATCAAGCAGTGCCCAGTAAGCACTGATATCAGAGCTCACAGCCTAGCCCTTGATAGCCCCGTGAGGGACATTGACCTGTGATGGTCAAAAATAGACCAAGTGAGCTTCGATATCAAGCAATTTGTTAGAGTAGACCATCTGAGCTGAGCAGACTCAAATAATTTACGCTGTATGAGTAATTAACAGCAGGATAGCGGTAAACCGACCAGAAAATCGATCTCATCACTTGGTAGACGTGAGCCTCTTTTGCCCAGTTCATCCTAAGATGTAAGAGAATATAAATTTGTGCAAAAAATTCAAACATTATTTATTTTAATTTAAATTTTAATTCAGTCATCTTTTATTTAAATACTTTCATGTTGCATTTTCTTAAAACAACTTTCCGAAGTAAAAAGTTGAAAAATAATGCAGCATTTTCTCTAATATTGAGAACTTTTAAAAGATATTTAAGTCGCAAATTCATTTGCTGAAGCCTATTCAAATAACTTGAAGTCAGCACAAGTTCTAGTTATAATTTTGGGCACAGCTGTACACAATTTGTTTCATCATTGAAACATCTATACAAAATTTTCTATGAATGTACTCGTTCGTATTTAAATGTATTTGAGATGCATACAATATGTGTATAGTTTCTTTTTTTTTATTTCATTTTATTTTGTTTAGTTTAGTTTTGAAAGTGTAAATTTATGTTCATTTTCTTCCTTTTGCTGCACGAATACATATTACATTAATACACTTACAATAGTAAACACATATGTAGGTATATTAGGGTGGCCTTATTTTTATCGATGTTCAAAACTAAAATATAAAAGTTTAGTTTATTTAGGCAGACCATTTCCCAAAATGTTTGTTTTTCGATCAGTATTTGGGGAGGTAGATCAAAGGCTAGAAAGGTCCTTAGGTAATGAAACGGTGTGTTAAAATAAATTAGACTTTTATTTTAGTTGAGAACAAGCACAATAATGTTTTTGGGGCCATATTAATTTATATACAATTATATACAGATACAGTCGATCACGATTATAACAAACTAGAACAGAACCAAAATTTTACTGCCTGTTTCACGATATCGAAAGAAAAATGAGTCGAACAAATTTGTATGAAAAACACTCAGTTTTTAAAATTCTTTCGAATAGTCATTCGAGTAGTCATATAAATTTGTTCGAATCATTTTTCTTTCCACATCGTGAAACAGGCCTTTAGTTCGTATTCTTTTTAAAGCAACCCCAATTAGCATTTTTACTAGAATTCAAGTTGAAAGCATGTGTAATTCAAGCCTAGAATTATAGTTAAGCAATTGAATTACACTTTATTTCAATTGCAATCTCCAGTAAAAAGGAAACATAAATTCAAGCCATATAATTTTAATAATTACATTTGAATTCAAGTCAAATTCCAACAAAATATTCAAGTGCTTGAATTTTTGGGTTTCTGATGCTTACTGGGATGATAATATTGAAAATATTGTGTTATTATTTATTTGTAGTTCATTATAATCGTATTCAACTGTACTATGTTATAAAATACATATGTATTATTATTATTTTATCTATCAATTTATTTTTGTTATATTTCTTTCATTTTTTTTCTTTTATTATTGCAGGAAAACTTTAACATAGACATAAATTGATTCTCAAAACGTGGCATGTTACAGAAAAAAAAACGTCTGGTTTATTTCAGTTGTATTGTACTATTTCCGTGTCTTTTGTGGAACGAGTAGACAAACATTATTTGAAATTTTTAGACACTCCATTGGTGTCATATGTTGTGTGACTTTATTGCTTTTGTTTTGCTATCTATCGATTGAGGTGTGCAATTTAAATATATTTGTATTTGTATTTCTATTTAAATTGTTCAGGTAATAAAGGCATAAATATTGAAGAATTTTAAATGTTTTAACTTAGTAAATGTACAATAAAGCAAAGAATTCTTTTTAAATTATTATACAACTATTAGCATGTATTATTTTTGTTTCTAAGTTTTCTTCAAATAACAACATATTCGTAACAAAAGCTTGTTTAATTAACTAGATGAATATTATATATATGGGGGATTTCATGTCAAGTGAACCAACTTTTGAAATCGATGTCTTCCGATCGGGATGAAATTTGCACCAAGGTTAGCTCTATTGGATAGTAACTCAGACACAATTTTTCAACAACATCGGTCGAGAACTCTCTGAGTTATAGGGGGTAAAATTTTGACAATTTGGTCAAACAGGGGTTTTTTCTTATCCATGTAACTTATTACCTATTGTTCTTAGCAAAATGTGTTCCAAATAGTATAGATAGCTATTTCTTCGATCTTTCGAAAAAAAATATTTAAAAAAAAAAATAAAAAATTTTTAATATTTTTTTTCCGAAATCAAAAACTTTTTTGACTTTTTTTTAAAATACGCTATTTTTTTTTATTTTTTTTTTTTTCTTAAAATAAAGTTTAGATATTTTCCTTGAACACCTACTTGGTCGCTTAGTGGGATGCGAGTGGGATATCTATCAAAATAAATATTTTGTAACTCAAAACATCAAATTTTTGACTTTTTTTGCAAAATCAAAAACTTTGTTGACTTTTTTTTTCAAAATGGACCCTTTTTTAATTTTTTTTTTTAGGTCAAACAAAAGCTTAGATATTATCCTTGAAGACCCTTTTGGTCGCTTAGTGGGATGCGAGTGGGATATCTATCAAAATAAATATTTTTTAACTCAAGACTTACAATTTTTGACTTTTTTTTTTGCAAATACGATTTTTTTTCCAAATGGGCCCTTTTTTTAAAATTTTTTTTGTAGTCAAAAGAAAGCTTAGGTCCATTCCTTTAAGATATTTTTAGTCCCTTAGTGGGATGCGAGTGGGATATCTATCAAAATAAATATTTTGTAACGCAAGACATACAATTTTTTAATTTTTTTTTGCAAAATCAAAATTTTTTTCCAATATGGGCCCTTTTTTAATTTTTTTTTTTGCTCAAAAGAAAGCCTAGGTCCATTCCTTTAAGATATTTTTAGTCCCTTAGTGGGATGCGAGTGGGATATCTATCAAAATAAATGTTTTAACACAAAAATTGTATGTCTTGAGTTACAAAACATTTATTTTGATATATATCCCACTCGCATCCCACTAAGCGATCAAAACCATCTTAAAGGAATAGGCCTAAGCTTTCTTTATAGCAAAAAAAAAAATTACAAAAAGGGCCCATTGTAAAAAAAAGTCAAAAAAGTTTTTGATTTTGCCAAAAAATCAAAAATTGTATATCTTGAGTTACAAAATATTTATTTTGATAGATATCCCACTCGTATCCCACTAAGGGACCTAAAATATCTTAAAGGAATGGACCTAAGCTTTCTTTTGACTAAAAAAAAAATTTTTAAAAAAGGGCCCATTTTGAAAAAAAATTCGAATTTGCAAAAAAAAAGTCAATAATTGAATGTCTTGAGTTACAACATTTTTATTTTAATAGATATCCTACTCACATCTTCCTAAGTGACAAAATAGGTCTTAAAGGAAAAGACCTAAGCTTTCTTTTGAGCAAAAAAAATTTTTAAAAAAATGTCCCATATTGGAAAAAAATTTCGATTTTGCAAAAAAAAATTAAAAAATTGTATGTCTTGCGTTACAAAATATTTATTTTGATAGATATCCCACTCGCATCCCACTAAGGGACTAAAAATATCTTAAAGGAATGGACCTAGGCTTTCTTTTGAGCAAAAAAAAAAATTAAAAAAGGGCCCATATTGGAAAAAAATTTTGATTTTGCAAAAAAAAATTAAAAAATTGTATGTCTTGCGTTACAAAATATTTATTTTGATAGATATCCTACTCGCATCCCACTAAGGGACTAAAAATATCTTAAAGGAATGGACCTAAGCTTTCTTTTGACTACAAAAAAAAATTTTAAAAAAGGGCCCATTTGGACAAAAAATCGTATTTGCAAAAAAAAAAGTCAAAAATTGTAAGTCTTGAGTTAAAAAATATTTATTTTGATAGATATCCCACTCGCATCCCACTAAGCGACCAAAAGGGTCTTCAAGGATAATATCTAAGCTTTTGTTTGACCTAAAAAAAAAGATTAAAAAAGGGTCCATTTTGAAAAAAAAAAGTCAACAAAGTTTTTGATTTTGCAAAAAAAGTCAAAAATTTTATGTTTTGAGTTACAAAATATTTATTTTGATAGATATCCCACTCGCATCCCACTAAGCGACCAAGTAGGTGTTCAAGGAAAATATCTAAACTTTATTTTAAGAAAAAAAAAAAAATAAAAAAAAATAGCGTATTTTAAAAAAAAGTCAAAAAAGTTTTTGATTTCGGAAAAAAAATATTAAAAATTTTTTATTTTTTTTTTTTAATATTTTTTTTCGAAAGATCGAAGAAATAGCTATTTATACTATTTGGAACACATTTTGCTAAGAACAATAGGTAATAAGTTACATGGATAAGAAAAAACCCCTGTTTGACCAAATTGTCAAAATTTTACCCCCTATAACTCAGAGAGTTCTCGACCGATGTTGTTGAAAAATTGTGTCTGAGTTACTATCCAATAGAGCTAACCTTGGTGCAAATTTCATCCCGATCGGAAGACATCGATTTCAAAAGTTGGTTCACTTGACATGAAATCCCCCATATATTTTATTGTTTTGTAATTTTTGTACATATTTTCTTACCATTTTGCATTGCTACACTTTTATCTTCCACCCGACTGACGTAACAGCACAGCTCATCTTGTCGTTCGGCATTTTCAATAAGTTCAGCTTCAACCGAGAAACCCCACATTTGCTCCAAAGTTGTACGATGCAATTCGACTTGATATAAAATTTTCATGCAAACTTCTACGAATTCATGATTATGTAACTGTTGAGAGAGAGAGAGCAAAAATTTAAATATGATATGCATTTGTATTAGAAACTCATATGAATGTATTAAAAAAGTAATTTATTAACTTTTGTAACTATATACATACATAATTGAAATATTACTGGGTACTAATTAATGTGTACTAAAATAATTAATTAATTCTTAATGAGACTTAAAGAAAGACAGTAAGTACAGTTCATATTCAAAATATACAATATTTGAAATAGAATTTCAAAAATTTAAAATCAAACTTTTTAATATTATGAACATATTTTTACGAAATTGCATTTTCAATTTAAATTCAACAGGCTGTAACGTCTGCTTGCAACATTCATGTTTATCAACATTTCAATCGCTAGAAACTTCTACTTATAAACAATGTAAGTATCCCAACATTAACTGTGAATCTGCTTTAAAAGCTCTGGCTGATTACACTAGTTTACAAGGTTTTTGCTCATGAATTGAAACATATGGGGATTTGTGTATTTAGGTCTTCTAACTTCGGAAAAAATATTTAAAAAAATCCTGGACGTCAAACTTTTGAGATATTTATTAAAAACGAAAAATATAAAAATGTACATTAAATTAGGACACAAAAATTAAAAGTAAAGTGTTTTAGTCCTCTTTTTATAATTATTTTCATTTGTCTCCCTCACGATACTCCAACAGTAGTCTCCTAGCTTATTCTGATCCCAAAAACTTTGATAATTCCTCTCGAAAAACTTCAAATCTTCATGGAAACGCTCTCTATGTTCGTCACTCATGTGTCCGAGGTTTTCCGGGAAAAAATCCACATGAGAATGTAAAAAGTGAATTTTGAGGAATATATTTACACCCATCAGTTCAAAATTAAGTAATAAATTCGCAACAATATCTCTGTAATTTTGACTTTTCTTATTCCCATCGGTTAATAGACACTCAAATTTGGTATCAACCAAAATTTTTCTTATTTGAGGACCCACAAATATCCCTTCCCTGCATAAATATTGAAATGCTGGTTTTGTCTTATCTAAAGCTTTTACATAATTTTTTAATGTAAATAAGCATTTTGCAGTGTTTGTGTTATAGGAAAACCTCGATTTGACTGAATAATTTTTCAGCAAATAAAACAAAAATGGTCTGGGTTTATTTTACACTTTCTGGAAGACATTTTAAAATAGTTTTTACTTTAGAGTTTTGTATTTAATAGCGATTTATTAAGTTTTATCTACAGAAAAGATGTACTTTTAAACAGTATTTATTTTATTCCCGTAAATTTTTTTCGGAATTTGTCAAAAGAATACAACTCTGAAAGTATCTAGTAGCTTCGCCAGAGTGTTGAGTACCCAAAAACGATGTAAATACCTAATTACCACAATTCGGTACACTATATTATGCATTAGTAGTACTCAGGGCAGGTGAAAAATAAAAACCCATATATCTCAAAATTTTGACGTATAGGTGGGAAACAAAAAATGGTCAATTAACTAGCGTCCCTAGCTCTTCTCAAAAATATAAGTTTCATTTCATGAGCAAACAAAAATGTTTGATTTGTAAACTAGTGTTATTGTAATAAATAATGCTAGAGTTTGCTAGAAGATGACGCGGTGTATATAAATAGTAACGGCGAGTTGCTTATGATTGAGTTGATAGAAAGCTTTGCTACAACTAACGTCCGTATTATGAGTGTTTAATTTAAGTGGTTAAATAAAGAGTTGTTACAACTTTAAAACTACTAAACTGCTTTTATTAGCAATTAAAAGAATTAGGTTTATTTAAAGGAAATAAACCACCGTTTTTAAAAGGTAAAAACTAAAAATATATATAAATTTCAATGTAGGATCATCTGGCCATGTTAAATAATGTTCAATAAGAAGCTGAATATGAGTTGAGCTGATGAGTAGAAACCTTAAATATGTAAAATATCTCTGGTCCGAAAAAATGTTACATCACCACTCTCCTAGAAAAATTTAGAATCATAAAATTGTAGTAGAAACATAAATGTATGGAGAAACTAGTTTAAAACAAGTAATAGAGTTATATTCAAAATTTTCTTTTATATTTTATTAGGGAAACATTTTTTTTAAAATTTCCTTAATATTTTTTTTAAAATTTATTATTGAAAAATATATAATTTTTCTCGATTTTTACCCATTTTAGCCATTTGTGATCCGATTTTTTCGATTTTAAATAGCAACCGAAACGGGTCTATAGCGGACATATTGATGTATTAATCATGTTTGTAAGTTATTTGGGGACTACGGAGAGTTGATTTCAACATACAGACGAACAGTTGGACATGGCTATATCGACTCCGCTATTTATAACGATACAGAATATATCGAGCCCTTAGCGCCAAATTATCGTAAGCGACAAAACACAAATTTTACGGGAGAAGGTTTTTTCGATTATTTTGAAACTTATACATAAAATTAAAAATGTTATGATGCGATATAATATAATTTCGTTCAAGCTATTTGTCTATTTTTCAAAAATATTTATAACTTTTGATAATTAAAAATTCATGGAATACTTTATTGAAAAAGATGACGAAAAATGTTTTTTATTGAATTTTTGCATAGATACAAATTTTTCGAATTGAAATAAAATTGTTATATATGAATAGGTTTTAATGAAATTTCACAGTTATGTAAAATTCTCTATTTTAAATGGAAAAATAAAAACGAATTTTGAAATTTATTATCAGCAATCCCGCAATTCCCAAAAAATTGTTGATAAATCCCAAACATGGAAATTTTTAGTTTTTTGGCTATAATATCCATACCAGGGTCTGAGTTATCGGAACACTTTACAGAATAATTTAAAACATATTAGGCCATCTAAAATCGGTTACTATATTTTGATATCGAATATGCGATTTGAGAATTGTTGCCCTAAATTTTAATTTTACATAAAAAATAGGTCCTGGTTCCCACGGTAAGAAAATTTTTTATTTTTTTTTCAATTAAAATATTTTATTAAAACTTAGCTTTCAGAAACTATAAATTCCTTATACATCCTCTTAGAATTTTTTTGCGATAACTTAAAAATAAAAAAAGTTATTTTTTCACAAAAAATTAGCAAAAAATCGGCTTTAGAAAATTTAGAAGTTACAGATTTATTTCCCTCTTTTTTTTCTATACCACTATGTGTCGCTTACGATAAAATTCGTTTACTGTAAAATGTAAACATTGACTTACGATAAAATCTTACAACCTATAATTTTGAAGTTATTAATATTCTGAGATATTCTGAGAACGCTAAAACATCAGTCGGTCCATAATATTTTAATTTTTGCAATAAAAAAAGTTTTGAAAATGTCGCTTACGATAATTTGGCGCTAAGGGCTCGATATAACCGTTTTGAATCGGTAGCCAACCTTGAAATTTTATTTTAAATTAATTCTACAATGAAGCTCTGATCTTCGAATTAATTAATCAAATTTGACCTGAATTCAATAAATCTTAATTCGAAATTAAAAATTTCAGCAAATCAAACATAACAAAGTATTAAGTTTAATTCAAAAGTTTTATTTGAATAGAATTAATTAATGGCAGAAATCATTGAACATTTGAATGATTAAATTTTTGTTAATTCAAATCTAATACAAATTTGAATTAAGTCTTTTGTGAAATAGATTTGATTTGAAATAAAGAAATAGAATTTGTTATTATGAAATTGTGTTCAAACTTTTCTTGTCAAGCAATTAAAATATAAATAAAAAATCATTAATATATTTACTAAAACAATTCAAGGCTGGAATTCAAATGTATTAACACTGTAATGTTCGACTTGAATTCAAGTTTCGTTTTAACTGGAGAATGCTAATACAACTGTATTTCAACCCTTGAAGTTTGAAAGAATGACTGGAATTCTACTTGTTTTACTCTTGAATTCCAGCAAAAAATGCTTATTGGGATAAGAATTAATTCTCAAAGGAATGAATCCAATATATTAGAAGTACAAATGTATTAGTTCATAATGAATGAATTAAATGGTTAACCCCCATTAACACGAAGCCTCGTTATGCGTTAACTAATAGTTATGCTGTCGGTTAAAATTATTATCGTATGAAAACAGTCAGTCAAGTTAACACATAACCAGACTTTGTTTTACTAAGGGATCAAATTTAATTTAATTTAGAAAATGGAATCAAGAATTAATTTTTTCGAAAGTTTTTGATTTATCTTAACAAATAAAAATAATCAAAATAATAACAGATTAAAGCTTGAATTCAATTACTTTTTCGACTTGAATTATACATTAATTAAAAGATTAAACTGTATTTCAAAGCTTGAATTCAATTACTATTCCTATTTGAATTTCATTGTAATTCAAGACTGGAATTCAATTGTATTAACACTGTAATGTTCGACTTTAATTCAAGTTTCTCCTTTTCACTGGAGAAAATGCTATTGAAATCAAGTGTAATACAACTGTATTTCAACCCTTGAAGTTTGAAAGTATGACTGGAATTCAACTTGTTTTACACTTGAATTCCATCATCATACATTGAATGAAGCCAAAAATTCGTTTTATTGGGAATGGTTTTATGAAATGATTTTTTTTTTAATTCTAAACTAAGATTTTAGTGAATTTAGTTTAATTTAAACGAAGCTCTGCTTGAAAGTGCCAAAGGATGATTTGAAGAAAACTTCTCGTACAGAGACAAACGCTATTAAGGCTTCGTAGTGCCGGTTAATCGGCCATATGATGAGGCCGATTTGCCAATCAAGGCTCTTTAATTTTAGTTGCAAGATTTGAGTACTTATTGTTAGGTTGGTTGTTATTGCGTTAAAAGTTCTCCAGATGTTGCCTCTTCTTTTTGGTAGAAAGAACTTCATATTTATGCTGATGTCGCTTAATTGACAATCATTGGTTGTGTGAAACTTGGATGCTTCCGGAACAAATGTCTCAGTGGCAAAGCAATTACAATATATTGATAAGAACTAGTGATAAAGGTTTGTAATATCTCTAACCCCCAGTAACACGAAGGCTGGTTATGTGTTAACTAATAGTTATACTGACAGTTTTCATACAAAAATAATTTTAACCGACAGTATAATTATTAGTTAAGGCATAACCAGGCTGGATAAATATTTTATGAAAACTTAGCTTGATCCTCTCCCATGGAAAATAAATGTTTAACATTTCTTATCATCCAAATCAAATATTATCTTTACTGAGACAGTTGTGCATTTAAAAGACAGCTGAAAAATAAGTCTTGTATTAAATTTAAACTGCATGATTCACCACAATCAATTACAGATGGTTGTCTCGTAGTTTTTTTTTTATTTTGCTCTGTCTACATTAAAAAGCAAATAATGAATTACACGGTGATGGAATTTAAATCTAATTCGTTTTTGCACAACCTTATGTGTCCATATTAGTGGCAGAAATTGTAAGTTGGCATGTTTGTATGTGCACAACGACGGAAGTTAAACTGCCATTTGCATCAGTGATTGTGATTTCCTTCTTCTATTTTTTTTCATCTTGTAACATTTTACGCTTCTTTCATGCTGCACACACCCACACACATACACACTCACTCTCATACTCACATACACAGGCATATACATACACAAAATAAAAATTTTCAAACGAGTTGTTGCTTGTAGAAATTTTGCAAAACTGAAATCTTTGTAAAATGTCACAAACACAATTACGTATGTACATTGTACATATATATATGTATACATTTATAAATATGTATGTACATATGTTTGTATGTATGTGTAGAGTACAACAAAAATGTTGGTTTTTGAAATTTGTACAAGTCATTTGAACATTTCTCCACCTCCTCTCTGGTACTTCCTTCCTCCCGCTCTCCCGCTCATAGTGGTTGTTATATGATTAAAATACGACATTAAACATGCTCCAAAATTGTTGAATTTTGTCGCAAAACCTCAAAAATCATTCAAACAAAATGACATTGTTGCTGCATTGATTTGTAACTTACTTAGTTTTAATTTTAATGTTATTTTTTTCATCTCGTTTTGCTCTATCAATGTTTTTGTGGATTTCTCTTGCAATATAAAGTTGTGGTCGGTAAAAACTTGTTGCCATGTCCTACTGTTTGTATGTATATGTCTGCAGTAAGGTGGCCCTTATTTTGTACTTTATACATTTTCAATACTCCCAAGGTCTAAAAGGTTCTATGTCATTTAAAAAACGGAATATTGAAAATTTAAGAAAGATTTAATAATTAGGGATACAATAGAAGGCATATCTTTTGAACGCAGGTTTTGGTGTTTAATAACTTATCAGTCATTTTGAAGGGAACATATCTATAACACAGGGCAACAAAATCGAAAAAATGTTAGAGGCTTTTGAAACCACTACACAATTTTGATGTATTGTGGTTCCAGTAGTATAAATATGGTTGAAATTTTACATTATACGTAGGGATTTTTTTTAAATTTTTAAGTAAAATTTTGAATTTTTTTATTGCGTTTTAATCGGCACAGTAGTTTCGGAGTTATAGTAACAAATTGAAGCAAAAAATATATTTTTTACATGAAAATAACAAATTTTTTTGTTTTAAAAAAATCATGAAAAATTGAAAACGGCAGAAATTTTACAGATTTATTACTTTAACATAAAGCCACATATAATAGCAACAAAATGAGATATCAACCATAGATCTCGATTGATTCTTTTTGAATTTATTCACAATTAAGTAAATTCGCTCATTTTCACAAAATTTTAGTTTTTTGTTTGATATACATAAAATTGAGTAGTTACTGTTTTTGTTTCGGTTGATTGAGTTTTGAAAACGTTTTTCCCATGCAATGTATAAATTTTCATTTATATATTGCATTTCAATCGGCTCAGTAGTTTCGGAGTTATAATAACAATTTGAAGCTAAAAATATATTCTTTACATGAAAATAGCAATTTTTTTTGTTTTAAAAAAATTATGAAAAATCGAAAACGGCAGACATTTTTCAGAGTTATTACTTTAGCACAAAGCCACATGTAATAAGAACAAAATCAGTTATCGGGCATAAAAATCTATGGATTATTTTCGAATTTATTCACAATTAAGTAAATTCGCTCATTTTCACAAAAAAAAAATATTTTCACGTAAAAAATATATTTTTGGCTTCAAGTGCCGCTGAAGCACACCGATTGCTCACCAAAGCTTCGGTTTAGAAGTGTTGATTTTGACACGGAAGACAAAGATCGCTCTGGCCAGCCAAAAAAAGTTTGAAGACCAAGAATTGGAGGCATTATTCCATGAATATTGTTGTAAAACTCAACAAGAGCTTGCAAAATCATTGGAAGCTACTCAAGCAGCAATTTCAAAGCGATTGCGAGCAGCAAGATTCACCCAAAAGCAGGGAAATACTAATTGAAGCTGAGATATATTGAAAGACGATTTCGAATGTCTGAAATGAAGCTTGAACGCCATAAAAAAAATCATTTTAGCACCCAATCATTACTTGCTATATAAAAAGGATCCATTACGATAATCCAAAGGATAAGAGATCGTATGTGAAGCCTGGCCAACCAGCTTAATCGACACCAAATCTAATTATCCATGGCCCTAAGGTAATGCTCTGTATTTGGTGGGACCCAAAGGGTCATATCTATTATGAGCAACTGAAATCTTGCTAGATCATCACAGGCAACCTTTACAGAATGCACAGGATTTGTTTCAAGCAAGCACTGGCCGAAAAACGCCCGGAATATACGGCCACATATGCAACCGTAATATTCCATTATGACAGCACTCGGCCACATGTTGCAATACCTGTTAAAAAGTATTTCGAATGAAGGGGTTGGGAAGTTTTGCTTCACTCGCTTTATAGTTCAGACTGTGCCCAGTCCGACTACTATGAACGCTATAAAAGAACATAATTATTGCACCAAATTACAATGATCCGAAGCGTAAGAGATCGAGAAACCCGGCCAACCAGCCGAATCGACCCAAAAGCCAAATATTCATGGCGCTAAGGTAATTCTCTGTTTTTGGTGGGAGCGAAAGGGTCCTATCTATTAAGAGCTGCTGGCTAGACCATCACAGAGAATCAGTAACGAACGATACCGATTCGTTTGAAACGAGCATTGGGCGAAAAACGACCAGAATATGCGGTCAGACAAGACCCGGTTCGGTTGCAATTTAAAATCGAGAAAATCGAGAAAATCGGCCCACAAATGGCTGAGATTTAAGGAAAAAACAAGGAGAACGTATATTTTTTACCTATCCTTGATCAATATCTGGATTACTAAGTCATTAATATAGCCAAAATGGATATGATAGATATTTGTAAGACCTTTGCAAGAACGTGTATAAGGCCATAGTAAGTGTGACCTGCA
Source organism: Calliphora vicina (assembly GCF_958450345.1). NCBI lineage: Eukaryota > Metazoa > Arthropoda > Insecta > Diptera > Calliphoridae > Calliphora > Calliphora vicina. Next base: position 6,870,221 of record NC_088782.1, on the reverse strand, counting down.
ATGGTTCAAAATCGGGAAAGATATTTCTGAACCCGAATTTTTTTATCATTAAAAATTTTAAAAAAATTTTCATGAAACCTTTTTTTTTAATTTTAATTGGGTCAAACTCGAGAAAAATATTTTTGAATCCGTATTTTTTTTATCACCAAAAATAATTTTTTTTTAATAAAAAATTGAAACAAACAAAATTAAAATAAAAATTTGCCGTAAAACTTTTTTCACTAATAAATTTAAAAAAAAAATTAAAAATTTTTAGTTTGAAATATAATTTTGTGAAGGGTATAATTATGGCACATCCGAATATAGCTTTATTACTTGTTTTTAAATGTATTTTTTTTCACCATTTAATTTTTGAGTTTTTGTTTGGAAAATGTGGCTACACGCAGAGAAAAAACATGATTGGACATGGTTACGACAACTATACTATGTTCTCTGTAACAATATATTGTTGACGTAAACATATAAATATTGTTTTAATTTAATTTCAACAATATTATAGTTACTGTAAACGTTTATATTTTCATCGCAATTATAAATATGAATATGGTTTTCGAACAACTAAATAATGATAATTAGGTAAACATATTATTTTTATGTACAACCATTAAATGTTAAGTTTATATACGCGTAGTCATAATATGTTTAAGATGTTAACAGAATATGTTTACAACAACTAAATAATAATAAATGTAGTCATAATATGTTTAACATACAAACAAAATATGTTTACTTTTAATAGTCTGTTTTCCCACCATCTGTGAGTGTTGGTGTTTGTCTCAGCTATGTTATTTATACAAGTAAATTTTGAGTGTCTGTAATTCCCATTCGCTCTATAGTTTTATTTGTATATTATCTTTAACTTTCCTAGAGCGAATAACAATAAATTTGATTTAATCAATAATATTTTAATTGTGAATTTAGTACTTTAAAACTAAAATCTATTAAAATTTTGTATTTCCAAAAATAAATTTTAATAATAATATGATTATTTTGGATCATAATATGATTTAATTGGGTCATAAATATGTTGACTTTGGGTCATATTATGATTGATTTATATCATAACATTATTATTTCAAAACATATTATGATTGATTTTTATCATAATTTGATTATTTCAGAACATATTATGATATTTTATGATACTAATAATGATCATAATATGTTTTGGACTACAAGCAAAAATTTGATCATAATATGTTGCTCTTAGTTTATGGTTACCACAACCATGTTTTTTCTCTGCGTGTACATGGCCCAAAACTCGAAAATTCAAAACCTATAGCTTAAATTTTTTGCACTTGGTTGTTAGATAATTGAGAATCATTTTAGACCTTATGATTATCGAAAATCGAACAAGTCCAATATAAAGGCCAACCTAGTTTTCAGTGTTTTTATTTAATGTGTCTGTCTGTGTGAGAGTTTGTATCTATCAACCGTGATTACCTATCAGAGTCAAAGAAAAAGAGGATGTGGTTCAAGTGAGTGTTTGTATGTAGTAAGTGTGTGTGCGTGTGGTTATGAGAAACTAATAATTAATGTTTCACTTGTGTAGAACAACGACAATGACATTGTGAAAAGTTTTTTGTCTAAAGGACAAACCTCTGTCCGTTGTCCTCTGTTCGTTAGATGTGTTTTAAGTGGCGGTATGTTGTAATGGCAACAGCAGCAGTAGCAATAGTAAAGGTAAAAAAAAAACTAATGAAATCTTGTTCCTTTTTGTTTTAGTCATGGGCAAACTTTAACGCCATATCTCAGGAAACTGACATACAGCGGATGTTGTTACAACATTATAAAGACAGGCAAGAATAAACTTGTAGCAAGCACACACTTTACACCCCCATCCACCATCACTAAAGCGACACATACAAATTGCTAAAACATTTCTACAATGATAGTTTTTTTTTTTTTTTTAAAACCACCTTTGTTTTTTTTGTTGGTTTTTCTTCTTTTCCTTTTTATTTTTTAGTTCAATACTGTCACACCATAAAGGAAAAGTGTTGTGTATGTATATCTAGATAGATATTCTCACACCCTTACACACAATGACTTATTTAAATAATTCTGCTGCAGGAGTAAAAGAAAATAAAAAGTTTTCTAATTTCAATAGCTGTGTCTGACTTTAGCGAGCGAAGGAACGAACTAACGAACATTGTTATAAAGTCAAAGTTCTGCAAAAAGGTAGTAAATATGTATGTAGTTGACTTGTTGCAGTACAGTTTTGGACATTTTCAGTTTAAAAAGATGTTATGAAGTAGAAACTTTCTACAAACAGTTTGAAAAATTATTAAACATTTTAGATTTACTTACATATTATTAGTATTAGTATTACATAGATCTAGAACTACTACTAGTACTACCTTTTAGTTGAATTACATCTCATTGATTTGTGTTTTTGTGGTGGCTGTTGGTGTACTTACATAATTTTCGATTAAATCGTTTCGGTGTGGCACAAAGTAATTGTGATCTTCCATGTCACGTCGTTTCTTTACACGTACAAAATGTTCCATGGGATTGAGATTGCGTCTAGCACAAGCACTTGCCAGAAACTCTTCCACTGACATCGCGTCACGTAAGTAAACAGTCGAGTAAGCATTGTCAGGCATTGCAACTTTGAAAGTTTTTTCCGGTTCATCACGAGAATTCAACTGGAAAACACACAAAATTTATTATAAATACAAGGAAAAACACACACAAAAACGAAATCAGCTGCTTGCTGTCTGTATATAGAAAAATGACAAGTTTAACTTAAAAATTCAACATCTTAATGTTTTCTTTACTTTTTAACTCCTTTGAACAAAAACGACAAAAATGTAAATGTGTTTGAGTGTTACAAAAAAATTGCTATTTCTTGTTTAAATATTGCTAATACGAAAGACAATCATGAAATATTTATGTATTTTAGTTTTAGTTAAAAGATGAGAAAATGAAAAAAGAAAGTATAGCATTTCCACTTAAAGGACTTTTTTTTGGGATTATGTTCAAGTTGTTGTGGTAAATGAATCAAACAGGGACACTAAATAACGGTTATCCAGGAAATTTTAAATCAAAAACTCTTTATGTTAGAGTCAACGGAGACCTATACTGTTACATACCAATAGATTCGAATTGAAGTGCTCTTTCAGAATTTAAATAATCTCAACTCCACAGTTAACAGTTATTTTTCAACGTAAAAATAAAAGTTAGCTTGAAAGTCTTAAAAAAAGAGTTTTAAATAGCCATCATAAAAAACTCATTTGAGGAGTTTTATTTTTCCCATCAGAAAATAAATTCTTTTCGTTTATTTTCTACTTTTTTTCAGTATCTTTCTTTATTGAGTCTCTCAATTTAATAATATAAATCAACCAATAACAAATTAAAATCCCACTTGTTTTTATTTTAACAACAATTTATTTAATTCAAATGCAAGATGATTTACAAATTATAATGATCTGACCGGCGGCAAGCTTTAGGTGTCAGTTTACATAGTTTTATTCTCTGACGGAAAAAAATAAAACTCCTTAAATGAGTTTTATTGTATGAGAGAAAAATAAAACTCCTCAAATGAGTCTTTTGTTAATTTTGAAAAACTCTTCAACAAATTTCGTTACAGACTCTGGATTATAAGAAATATTGAAAATGTTAACGTTTTAACACAGTCAAACACTAATTTAATATTTTAATGATAAAGTAGTATTGATTTTCAAGCTTCAAAATTATTCTGCCAAAAAACGGTACAATGCAAATTTTGAAGTAAAAATTAGCAAAATGTCGATAAATTAACCATTGTAACAGTCTATGTTATGTTGTTAGAAACAGCTGCTTCGGATCTAACAATCAAGTCAGCTCTTGGTTTTAGAACCATGGTAGGCGTTCATATTGTTCAGATTACGATGATTTTCGTCAAACAACCCGAATGTGAACAAAAGAAACAAAAGAACACACAATTCATTCAGTTTCTTGATGTTGTTGTGGATATTTTATTTTTTACCCAAAAGAGCACACAAATTAAATGCCTCTTTTTGCCTACCAATGTTTTAGAGCAATCACACAATTTGTTTTAAAAATGCGACTTTCTCTCTCTCAGTATATTCTACATAAGTGAGAATCATCAGAGCGTATACTTACGAAAAAATTAGAAATAAATAAAATATCACTCATACCTCCCTTTGTCCAATAATACGAGTTTATTTGTTTACAGGTCCTACTAGTGGTATGAGTAATATTTAATTATTTCTGATATTTCCAAAAATATAATATAATATATATAACTTCTAAACTACTTGTTCGATTGAAAAACAATTAAAAGTAAAATTATTAAGAAGGACCTAAACTTTAAGAAAAGTAATATTTTAGTATTGATATTTAAATATATATAGCGAACTAAAGGCTGTCAAAGTTGAACACCTCAATTATGAAAAAAACATGCACAAATTTTGATAGATTTTGTAGTAGGAAAATAATAACATAGTTGGTTTATGCAGGTCTGAGCCTATATAAAAACCTGTTGAAACATTTTTAAGCTATATATTTTTGATAAAAATTGGAAGGCAGGAAATCTGCAGGTTGCCATTATAACTTGTTTAAGAATTAAAAAAAGCAGTGTTTTAAAAGTACTTAGTTTTCGCTTATATGTAGCTGAAAACCTGAAACCTCAAACTGAAGTTTTACAGAATTGTTTCAAACCAGATATTCGAATAAATTAACTCAATTTAAATTTATTTCACTAAAATCTTAATACAGTATTAAATAATCTTCTCATTTCATTCTATAATATCTTCCAAAAACAACAGAGACCAAAAATAACGGCTTGATTTTTCATTTCAGTGGTAAATTTATAGTCTAAACCATGTAAAATAGTTTTTGTATTATATCACTCAAGGAGTGATTTAAAAGAAAATGTTTTAGGTTAATGGTTGGAGATACAGAAAAGAAAAAAAAAGCAAGTAATCAAAATGAGTTATTTATAATTTTTTTTTTTTCATAAAGGTCAGGTTATAACCTTTATTTGTGAACTTTACAAAATAAATGGCAAATATTATAATAAATGTTAAATTAATAAATCATTGAATGTAAAAAATTGAATTTCACAAAAAATAAAAATCTCAAAAAATTCAAAAATGAAAAAATCTAAAATTTTTCCAAAAAATCACAAATTTTGCAAAAATTCGTCAATTTTACAGCAAAACTGATTTTTTCTTTTAAATCAGCAATTTTACAAAAAATTTTAAAAATCATAAATTTAAAAAAAAAATTCTAATTTTTTAATGAAATTGAAAATTTTTACAAAAATTGTAAAAATTGTTAATTTCACTATTGTATTACTTCATCATATTCTTTCTATAATTTATTGAACATTAATAAAAATATGTTATTGTATGTTAATAAAAGAGAGAGAATGGCAATAGTTGAAAAGGTCAATATGCATTAATTTGATTTTTACTGTGATATTAACTTTAAGTTTAAGATTTTACTGTGACATTTAATTTTGATTATTTTTGCGTTTTGACTGGTTATATGTAAAAATTGACTAAAGAGATATTTATTTAATAAAAACTATCCCGAAGATGCTGAAAAATAAACAGCGAAACGTCGGGAAATGAAATAATTTATTTTATTTATATTTGAAAAACAATAAGGACCTTGAAAGCCCACATTAGAGAAAATCTAATTAAAATAAACACAATTGAAATTGTTTGTCTCACACCAAAGCATTAAAATGCCACAAAAACTAATAAACTATTGGGTGTATGACTTAAAAATTGCATTTTTTACTTTACACTAACAAAATACATAGAAAAATACAACATTGCAAATTGGGCTATTGTAGTTTTTTGTAACAATTACGAAAAATATTATTAAGGTTCTATGTATGTATTTGACTTGAGATCCTAAATCAATATTTATTTATTAGCAATCAATTTCAGCCAATTAAATACAAATTTTTTGTAAAATAATTTTCAATTTACAATATTGAAGGCATTTACAATAATCAAACCTTACAGTTTATGTTAGAGTTCAAGTTTCTACATAATTTTGCTTCATATGTCTCAAATGTTTTGTAATTTTTAAAGTTTAATACAAAAAATTTCATAAAAATGCAAATCAAAAGAAAGAAAGGAAAAAAGTAATTCTTGCAAATTAACAATTGTGCTCTTGAGTGCTGGTTTACTTAAAGCCAGTAAAGAGTAAGGTTGGTTGGTTATTTGGTCGATTGATTGCTGGTTGTTGGTCTTATTTAAGCATAAAAGAAATTATTGATAGCAATATTAAAACAAAGACTTCAAAGGCAACACATTTTAAGTTCAAGTGGGAAAATACTTAAATACACGCAGAGAAAAAATATAATTGGGCATGGTTACTGTAACCATTTAAATAGTGTTACAAGATGTTTAACTATATTATAGTCACAGTAACCATTTACATGATTGTGGTAACCATAATATGGTTAATTTATGATTCACATGATTGTATCAACCATATATATGGTTACAGTAAACAAATATATATTTGTGGCAACCATATTTATGATGAATAATTTTATCATAATATGTTGTTCTCAGATTATGATAAGCCTTAAACCGAGAGCAACATAATATGATAAGTCCTTCATCATATAAATGGTTGTCACAAACATATACTTGTTTACTGTAACCATATATATGGTTGATACAATCATGTGAATCATAAATTAACCATATTATGGTTACCACAATCATGTAAATGGTTACTGTGACTATAATATAGTTAAAAAACTTGTAACAATATTGAAATGGTTACAGTAACCATGCCCAATTATATTTTTTCTCTGCGTGTATATAAATAAGTTATGGGAAATTATGAAATTCAATAAATATTTGAACAGAAATGATAGGAATTTAAGGCCTATTAGCATACATACATGGTTGTAAAGAATTTATGTATTGTATTTATAGAATAAAATTGTAATTGTTTTGTAAGAAATATTGTTGTATTGTTGTGAATATGCCATTGTGTTTAAATTAAAATCATGTTCAAGTTTTTCTAAATAAATTCTTTACAATTCATATTTCATGTTTGTATATCCGTTGTAATTTATAAAAATGTTTCCTTTATTTAATAATAAATGTATTTTTTACTAAATTATAAATATGAAGCAATTTTCTTTAAAAAAGAAATATATATTTTTTAGAGTTAAATTTAACGATATTTTTTCTATTGTCTATGAAATACACATGTATCTATACAAAACTATGAACGTCCCAGCAGTTTTAGGATACTGTCCCGAACTAGTGATTTTAAATATCATTTAGGGTGAGAACGAGCTACGTTACTAGTTATTTTAACACGTGCATGTCCTAAGCAGAGATTTTGGATTACAATGAGACTGTCTGATAAATGGTCCAATGTCGGTTACTAGTTACCGAATTGGTTACTTGATCAGCTACATTACTTAAACATATACGGATGCTAATTGATCTCAAAAGGCATCTCATAGATTGTCCAATAATTGATTGCTTGTAAACAATTCTCCAATAAATTTGTAAAATAACTAGTTACTTTCTAAAGTGCAGTACAAAATAAACGTTTAAAGCGACTACACTATAGGTTACTTAGAGACACTAAATTGACAGTGGAATATCAGTACTCATAAGAAAGAAATAAACTGTATGAAATTTTTATCAACACAAGTTTGGGTAACTTATCAAAATTTTAAAAATAACACTAGTTTACAAATTAACAAATTTGTTTGCTCATGGAATGAAACTTATATTTTTGAGATATATGGGTTTTTATTTTTCACCTGCCCTGAGTACTACTAATGCATAATGTAGTGTACCGAATTGTGGTAATTAGGTATTTACATCGCTTTTGGGTACTCAACACTCTGGCGAAGCTAAAAAAAAATACTGTTTAAATGTACAACTTTTTTGTAGATAAACGTTATTAAATACAAAACTCTAAAGTAAAAACTATTTTAAAATGTCTTCTAGAAAGTGTAAAATAAATACAGACCCAGATTTTTGTTTTATTTGCGGAAAAATTATTCAGTTAAATCGAGGTTTTCCTATAACACAAACACTGCAAAATGCTTATTTACATTATTTTGGATTCCCCGTGTCAAATCAGGATAAAAAGAATATATTCCAGGTAAAGTGAACATTAAAAATGTCTGTTTGGTTGACCCACAAAAAATAGTTTTGCCGCCACCCCACATTAAATTAGGTTTAATGAAAAATTTCGTAAAAGCTTTAGATAAGACAAGACCAGCATTTCAATATTTATGCAGCATGTTCCCGAGCCTTTCTGAGGCTAATTTAAAAGAAGGGACATTTGTGGGTCCTCAAATAAGAAAAATTTTGGGTCATACCAAATTTGAGTGTCTATTAACCGATGCACAGTTTGTTGAATGGTACCCAAAGTGGCGATTAATTCATAGAAGCCGTAGTTTTAAAAAAAAAATACAATTTTTAACCCTTTAAGCGCATTATTGTTTTTTGGAAAAAAAGACCTTTTTCACAATTTATGTTGTAACTTTGGAATGCAAAGCGATAAATTATTGAATAAAATTGGAAATTAAAGCATACTTAATGTGCTATTAAAAAATTCAAAACATAAATTTATTATATGTATTTACATTAGTATAAATTTAATTTAAAATCCAATTTTTGTTTTACACAAAATTGTATAAATTTACAAATTTATTCAAAAAAGTCATAAAAGAGAATATTATAATTTTTAGTACTGAATAATCATAAATACATAAAAACACAACTTTAAAAAAATGTAAGAAAAAAATGTTTTAACCTATTTTGTATCAGAATATGTTTTTTAGCAAGAGGAGTTCTTTCACTATAACTTAAATAAGTAAAAAACCTCAATAAACCCGCACGATTTTTTTCTGTATATAGAAGCTGAAAGTTCATATTTTAAGAGCATTTAATGGAATTTACCCAATCTCGCCCTGATTTTTTTTAAACTCAATCTATATATCGAAAAAAACCCAATAATGGAGAACTTTAAAAAAAATCTTAAAAAATATTTTCAAAACATTTATCTAAACAAAAATGATTTATTTATGTTCTCAAATACCTGAAGTTGATGGTTCCATTTTAATATTTCTACTTTTAACAGATTTAACAAAAAATATAAGCTCTCGAAATATCACAATTTTCAATTTTAACCACAGCACGCAAAATTTGTAAAAATTATTTGACTTTGACCGCTCACTGCCAATAAAGTAAGTTACTCACAACTGTAATTTTAGCAGTTTGTGATGTATTATTTAATGCACTTTAACCCAATAACAAACATGACTGAAACAGATAAAGTTCAGCTTTTGAATTAATCGCCACTTTTGGTATATTTCAACCCTCTGTGCGATGTTGAAAAAGCAGCATGGAATTCTTTTAAACTTGTTGTTCAAGAATTTTTGAGGAATAAGAAAAGTCAAAATTACAGAGATATTGTTGCGAATTTATTTATATGTACTTTTTACATTCTCATGTGGATTTTTTCCCGGAAAACCTCGGACACATGAGTGACGAACATAGAGAGCGTTTCTATCAAGATTTGAAGTTTTTCGAGAGGAATTATCAAGGTTTTTGGGATCAGAATATGCTAGGAGACACTGTTGTAGTGTCGTGAGGGAGACAAATGAAAATAATTATAAAAAGAGGACTGAAACACTTCACTTTTAATTTTTTTGTCCTAATTTAATGTACATTTTTATATGTTTCGTTTTTAATAAATAAATAACTCAAAAGTTTGACAAAAAGGATTTTTTTTTAATATTTTTTCCGAAGTTAGTATGTTTCAATTCATGAGCAAAAACCTTGTAAACTGTATTAATTTTTGATGCAGAATTGACTGATGAAATCAGATTTGCAATATATTAAACCGTTTTTGCTCTATAGAAAAATATGCTCAAAATCCGGGTCTTTAGGTGCGTTGAACCAAAACAAGGAGTAAAAATTTTCTAAAAAAAAGGACGCCATTATATTTATTTACGCAAAAACCTTCAGAAAAATTATGATACCCGCAAATCAAATGAAGTGCCCTGGTCTCAAATGAACTCTAATAAACATCAATATCCATCAGTAGAAGCTTCTATTTATCATCAATATTGATAACATGCAGTTTTTGGCATTGTTTGTAAGTATGGCAACACTCACTCCCGTTTTCATAAAAAATTTTAATTTAAACAATGTTTTAAAGCAAAATATCCATACAAATATTCATTTTAAAATGTTGTTCAAATTTAAAAATTGTTTATGAATATGGTGGTCAATATTTAATCTGCTAACATTAACATTGAAATCTCTAGAATTCGAGTATTCTAGTTTTGACCATTAAGAACAATTGAGGCTACTCGACTGAAGATGGCACGGTCTATAAATAGAGTCTAGTATAGGCGCAGTTATAGTTAACATCACATGCATGCTTATACATTTTAAACTACTAAACTGCTTTTATTTGCAATCAAAATATACGGTTTAGTTAAAGGAAATAAACCACCGTTTTTAAAAGGTAAAAACGTAACAATATGTTTATTAAATGACCGATATGATGATATTATCCTAGTTTTTTTATATATTTAATACAAAATTCTACAATCATATATATGTAGGTGGAAGTTATTAATGATTTCATTTAGAACAAATGTGAGAATAATGTGGAAAAAGTATATTTGCTTACTATGTAATTGAAATGGTAATTTAAAACAAACTAAATATTCATTCTAATTAAAAACATTGACTTGAATTTTGGGCTATCCTACTACACATACGAATGTAAATCTGTATTTATATATGTGCGATTTTATGGAAAAAGTTTTTCAAAGTTATCTGTATGTGTGTACAAGTATGTTTTATGTGTGACCATTAAATTGTTTTTGCTTATTTTCGTTGCTGCTGCTTGTGTGTCATATGAATTTTGTGGTGGCGCTTCTGTTTGTTATTCTCGGCAAGTCAACAACCCCGAAAAAAATTATAAAGAACTGATTGAATCTACATGCAACACTTTTTTTCGCTCGCTATCTGTGGTGTTGTTTTGTAGTGGCAGTTGCATTTATTTAATAATGTCATTTTTATTTTACAGATTTTTTTTTTTGGTATAATTCTGTATGTAGCCTTTTGTGGCACTCTAAAATGTTACAAATTACAACTTGAAGCATTCAAACAAATTAAAGAACCAACAACAAAAAAAATTTTAAATTTTCAATCAGATTGTGAATGTGAATGTGATTGCGACTGTGATTGTTATTTTGTATTGCGTGGATATGTGTTTATAAAATCCAGACAAAGTTGTTTGTTTATTTATATTTCCTGGTTACGAACATTTAAAATTCATAATAATAAAAATTTATGAAAATTTTATTTAAATGCCCTGGATTTGGTTATGCATGATTTGTGTTTAAGGGTTTAATTAAAATATTAATGCTACTTTTTTTTGTATTAATAGTTATTATGGTTATTATATGGTGTTTTAAGTGATATAAAATGGTGGCTTAGGCAGGTATTTAGTTGGTTTTTTCATATTCAGGTCTATTAAAGAAGGCATTTAGTTTTTTGAAATTTTTGCAATTTCGAAAAAGTTAAAAAAGGAATAAATGCATTTAAATAAAATTTTTATTATTATGAATTATTATGCCTAATGCCCATAATTTCAACAATTACGGGTTTTATTTAGTATTTGATTTACTTAAGAGTCAAGCTAATTACAGAAATATGTAGATTTAAGATTTCATATATCATTACTTTAAGAAATATTTGAAAGATGATTGTGTCTTCTATAAAACATGTAATTCAATAATTTTATATTAATTTAAATTATGAATATTGAGTGTTAAATTTTCAAATAAGTTTTTGTAGTTAAAAAGTGATAAATATAGTTTTTTTTTATTAACTTTTGGTAGACAAATATTTTAGAGCTCGTAAGTTTTTCAACGATTTGACTCTGCAATATGTACAATAAGTACAATTGTTAAGGTTTGAATTGTAAAGTTTTTAATTTTGAACTTGACTTTATTGAAAAATAATAAAAAAAAAATCGTATGTTTCATATTCCTATACAAGGTTTTTTATGATTTTAAATGTTGAGTGTCATTTTAACCCCAAGTGCCATTAAGGGTTAATTTCCTTTTGTCAGCTGTTATTCTAAATACTAGACTTCATGTTATATTGTTCTTAGGTGAAATTTCAAATATTGAAAAATTTGACATTTGACCTTTGACCTTCACGATTTAAGGTTTAGTGTTCTGAAATTATAATAAAATATTCAGAGCACATTTAAAATTATCTGGGCTATAGTATTATGAATAGGTTCTTATAAAAATTCATAACATTAAGGAAATTGAGCTCAGGGCTGGGAAAATACTTTGGGGGTAAATAGGGAACACAGAAAGGTTGCTGATCCCAGCTTTGGTAGTTTAAAGCATGTGACCCAAATTTTAAATTGTGATAAAAAATAGGTCAAATTCTGAAATGCGACATATTCGAAAAATAATAGATTTTTTGTATACAAAAATCTTCTCCGTAAATGTTCTTAAAGAAAGTTTTTTTTTTTAATAAAAAAGAGTTAAGTCACCTTTTCGCCATACAACAGCAAAAATCTTCTATTTTTTAATTTTTATATTGAAAATAGTTTATTTTTGGATCCATAATTTTAGAGTCCATTTATAGCGATCGGACCTGCCGTTTAGAAATGCCAGATTTATTTCCAAAAAATGTTGATTTTTTAGAACACCCAGTAGTTACACCCTGCAGATACACCCAGAGTCTCTGGCGGGAATCGAACCCGCAACCCTTAGATTAATAGTTTAGCACACAATCGACTGGTCTATCTGCCCCACTGTGTATCATTAAGATTTTATATAGAATAACTTTGTATTGAAATGTTTTCTGTAGAATATATCATAAATAACTTTTAGAGAAAATCTGTATTTTGTAAAGTTTCTCTGTAGAAAATCTCTATAGCTTTTCTATAGAAACTATAGAAACTATTTGTAGTATAAAGCTTTTGTATGTAAATTCTTTATATCGTAAAGGCTTATTTTATGTAGGCTTAAGTTATGTATATCGTTAAACTTTTCTATACAAAATCATTATAGTGGAAAACTATTCTATAGAATAACTTTTATCGTAAATATAGCAAATATTTATATCGTAAATGTCTTTTAGAGAAAATGCTTATATTGTATGTGTTTCTATAGAACAGCTTTATATCATAAAGCTTTGCTATAATTACTTACTATCGTAAAGCTTTTTTATTGTAAATGTTTTCTATAGAAAGTCTTTATATCGCAAATGTTATCTATACAAAATGGTTATATCCTAAAGGCTGTATTTATAAACAATTGGGGGATTCAAACGGTCTCCTATTAGGTCGTATTGTCATAATGTCCTAAAATATTTTTTTAGTTTAAACAAATTTTTGTTGTGATGCAAACAAAAAAGTGTTATTTTATGACAAACCAATAAACATAGTCCAAAAACTCTTATTAGTTTATAACTTTTTTGTTTGAAACCCAACAAAAATTTGTTTAAACTAAAAAAATATTTTAGGACATTATGACAATACGACCGTTTCAATCCCCCAAATTTTTAAATTTAAACAATGTTTTAAAATCTAATTTTGTATGGAAATTTAGCTTTAAAACATTGTTTAAAATTTTTTTTGGTGAATGTGGTGGTAAATGTTTTCTATGACTTGATTTGTTGTTTAGGGTCCGAAACTATTTAAACAAGTTTTCGTACTTAAACAGAATATTCAGCATTAAGTATAAACTATAATAAATGCTTTAATTCTCTGAAAAACCTACCTGCATTGAGCGACGACTCGAACCACTATTCGAACGCGACAACATGGGAGGACGTCGTTTGGTGGCACCACGTCCAGCCAGCAAATTATTAAGCAACGACGGTGAACGGGCACAAATGAATGCATGAAACGAGGAAACCGTAAAGACGCCCAATTTATTGAGAGTATTTTTGGTAGGGCGTGAGACATGTGTTAATAGTGACTGCAATGAAAAGGAAAAGTAATAAAAAACAATACAAAATTTAATACAAACACCATTAAATTTATAAATTTTAAGAAAATGAAAACTTACTTTTGGATTTGGCAATTCGCCGCTCTGCAAAGATGCCATATAACAACGCAAACGAAATTGTTCACAATGCAAACGTTCAAGATTTTCTTCCCACTGGAGAATTTGTCCTTGAATTTGTAGTCGTGTATCCTGATCGGTAACCACCGACTGTTGCAGCTCTGCCATGTGTTTAAGTTTGTGATCCTGCATATAGAACAAAAATATACATATAATTTAATTTTGTTTAAAAAGACAGACACAAATAAAGATAGAAAAAAGATACAAATAAAAGAAAAGGAAAATCTATTCATAAGTTTTGTCAAAAAGGATCCAATTCACACAAAACACCAGCTCGTAGATGTACATAAATACAGGTGTGTATGTAGTAGAGTGTACAGTGTTCAGAATGTGTACACTTTTCATTATTTTCAACGCCCATTAGTTGGAATCTTTTCTTTTTTTTTTTTGCTTCTTCTAGTTTTCTTTTTTATTTTTTGTTTGTTTTCATTTTAGTTGTTGTTTATAATGTAACATAAATATAGAGATTGAAATCCATTCCATTTTCCCTTGCATTAAACAAAGTATTCTTTCTAGATTTTTGTTTGTGTAAAATATGTGTGTGTGTGTGTGTTTAAAGGTATGGGTGAGTAAGTAAGTGTATGTGGATACACAGTTTTATGCCATCTTTTCATATGTTTCTTTCTTTATGATGATTCCATTCATTCACTCTCCGTCACTGTGTTTTTTGAAAAAACAAAAAAAAAAAAGACGAAAAAGTATCACATGTATTTGTGTGCAACAAATGTGACAAATGTTGCTGCTGCCACATACCTGTGCAAACAAATGAAATGAATGTTCTCGCATAGCAGTGCTGCAACATATTACAGCCATACACATGTATGTAGCACAGACATTGTTGCAACAACACCACCTTTACAAACTCAACAGTAAGTAAAAGTTTTGTAACTGTTACCGGTTGTTGTTTTTAATACTTAATGTTGTTTCTAAGTATGTATGGATGTATGTTGCCACGTGTGTGTTTGTGCGAAGAATATGTGTGTGTGTGTAGTTGCACACACTTAGAAAATATTTGTAGTTGTAGTCATACATGTGTGTGCGTGTTTGTTGTTGCTGCTGCTCTTTTCTTTATTTCATTCTTTTTTTTTTTTTTTAGTTCAGAAAAAGGAAAAATCAAATATAAAGCTGAAAAATAATTAGAGCGTAAAAACCGGAGCATGGTAACACTTACATTGCAATTCGACTAATTCATTTCCAAAAAAAAAAAAAATGAAAATAAGAGAAAAAAGCAAGTATTTATAATGCTCACATCCAAAGAGATACATATTACACGAATACCTAGTTTGACACAGTGTAAAAAAATGTTTGGCTTTAATGACATTTCATTATTTGTAATTTCGAAAAAAATACTGAAAATATTTACTATGTCAAACTGGTTACAAGTGTTAGAAATGTACATGTAAGTGTAAATAAGTAAATTATATAGTACTACAAATAAACACATGTACGAGTACATGCATCGGTATCTGTAGGAAAAAAAAAATCAAATTAGACTAACTTTAAAGTGTATATGTATTAGGGTTGTCATTCGAATAAAAATTATACGAATATTCTATAAAAAAATATTTATTTTTTATTCGAATGAATAAAATTTTGGGAGTTAGAATAAAGATATTATTGATCAATAATTGTCGAGTAATCGAATAGTCGAATAAATTTGGGTTTCAAGTTAAACAAATAAAATTAAAGAAAATATGTAGTTTATTTAACTAAGCAAAAATGTGTACAAAACTATCTCAATGAAATAAGTTTATTCCAAGTTGCTTATATTGAAGATTTTATTTGCAACGACTTTCTATATTAATTTTCCAATAGACTAGACTTTGGATTAATACACCAATATCAAAACATTTTCAAACCTAACTTAAATACGGAAACCTTGTGCTCCTAGTAGAGGTTAAAATATCTGCAATAGAGTTAAATTGATTTTATAATTAACTAGTTGATCGCCTCGGCTTCGCCCGGTAGCATTTACTAGTGTTAGTTCTACAAGTTTCTCCAACCCAAGCACACCAGCCTGTTCTTATTTATTTGCAAATAAAATATCTAAATTTGTACTGCATACTTTAGGGAGCTTTTTTTATTACAGTTGACTGAATAAAACTCCAAATCGCTCCAGCCTTTTTCACGTGATGGCATTACATACATGGACCATTTAATTTTTATATATAATTAATAATATGCAATTGTTCAATTCACAATATGACATGATAGGATACCTTGTGAATTGACGAAATATATTGGAAAATATAAGCCTCAATTTTGTTTAAAAAAAATCAAAATATGACCTAATAAATTAAAAAATATTTAACTATGGATCGCTCAATTCCTAAAATTACACAAAAGAATTCCCAGCATAAAGGAAATACTCTTTAAATTATGATAAAAATTAAATGGTTAAAGTTTTAAAATTTTATAATTGTGCTTCTTAGAAAACAATTAATTTTAATATCTTGGTATAACAAGTCTTGGTTAAACAAGTATAAACGCCATAATATTTGGAATCTCTATCGTTGATCGTGCTGATCATCCATTCCTAATTTTCATCTCCCAAAAAATTACTGTGAAGAGCGGTTAATGTGTATGTTAAGTAACAAAATCGTTGGGTAACGAAATCTCTTGTAAATGCAAATTACAATAAAAACCAATACGAATGTGTTTGAAGAAATTAAAGAATTTTTGATACTTAAAAAAAAATTCTAAACTTTTTTGAAGCTAAATAAACTCTAAAAACTAAAAACTCTTTGTTTTTAGTTTTTAGATTAATTTGGTTAAATGCAAATATAAAATATATCAAAAATCGATACATATAAATCCGCCACCTATATATAATTTATAATCTATTTTAGTCTAGCGGCTTTAAAATTTAAAGATAGTTTGGATTCTGAAATCTTTCAGTCAACAATTATTTCATATAACATTTTACTATAATGAAAAATCTCTAATTTATTACACTATACAACAAAATCAAATTTTTTTTTTCAAAATTACAAAGTCCGACCAATAAATTTTGATAGAGGAAGGACAGAAAAGACCCATGTCTTGAGGGTTTAGAGGGTTAACATATTTTACAAAAATATTCTCCGTAATAGTTTACATAAATTTGCTGAACACATTTTATACCTAAAATGTAAGGATTAACAATAAGAATGTACTTTAACCCCCCCAACAAATAAAATTCAGATGTAAACTTTCAAAACGCCGATACACGTCCTCTATCAAAATTTATTGTTCGGACCTTGTAATTTATTTTTGTGTTGTACAGTGTTGTTATTTATTCATTGATAACCAATAAACTATTGAAAATTTTCGAATACATTTTTTATTAAATTATTAGAGTAATTTTAAAATCTAATTGATCAAATAAGTGAGAGAGCTATATTCGCCTTTGCAGAATCTTATACACTTCTTCAAATTTTACTTTAACATAAAATTTTTATTTTAAACATTTTTTTTTTTAAATTTATTAGTGAAAAAAAATTTAATGGAAATTTTTTTTTTAAATTTATTAGTGAGAAAGTTTTATGACAAAAAATTTTTTTTTTTGGTAAAAAAAAATTTCTGATTAAAAAATATTCTTCCAGATTTTGACCCATTGAATGTCCGACTTACTATGGCGTTATATAAGTCGTTGCAAAGGTCTTTGTACATAATATATATCATTAGATATCATATTGTCTATATTAATGACATAGTAATCCAGATATAGATCAAATATAGGTCAAAAATCGTGGTTGCCCTGGTTTTTTTCTTATATATGGGCCATTTGTTGGAAGATTGTCTCGATTTTAAACAGCAACCGAACCTATAGGGAATATATTGATGTATGAAAGTTATTTGGGGGCAACCCAAAATTGATTTCAACGTTCAGACAGACATGGCTATATCGAATCCAGAATATAGATATTTTATGGGGTTGCAAATGAAAAAAGTAGAAATTACAAACGAAATGACCTGCCACTCATGGTGAAGGTTCTACAAATTATGAACTCTTATTCGATTAAAATAAAACTAAAATAATTGACAATCCTATTATAAGTTTTTGTTTTGCACTTTTTGGATTTTAACAATTATTATATATATTAGTTAATTAATAACAAAAGTTTATCAAAATTGCTAACTATAATGAAAGATTTAAAGAAAAATGTAGCGATTTTATACTTTTTTAATGAATTTCTTACTTATCTCACATTTGTGCCAAAGGATTAATATTTCTTGGTTTCTTGGCATAAACAGATTTTCAAACGAGTCCACAAATTTATATGGTTTTTCTAAAAATTTAAAATTTTTGTTTTGCTGATTTATTAGGAGTTAGTTAGAACTAAAGTTGTGACAAAAAGTTTCTTCGAAAACATTTTTTTTAAATCAGCCTAATGTTCTTAGAAACATACATATGTATGTATAAAACAACATATGTGTCCTTATGCTACAAGCTCTACTTATACATATACTCACATGCACTATTCATTAAATAGTGACTTCTTTTTGTTTGTCAATTGTAGACACAGAACATAACTTATATAAGATAAAACTTACCCAGCAGTTAAGCAAGTTGTCAATGTATCCCTTAAATACAGTAATTGTTACTAATGATCTGATCACTTAACAGACTCAAATTTATATATTTTGTGTCATTTAACACCTATGTGCTCTTTGTAGTGCAGAGAGAAATCAATTGATTACTTTATACATCACAGGTAGTTTAGAGTGAAGTCAATTGTCAATTTAGTGTCTCTAAGTAACCTATAGTGTAATTACTTTAAACGTTTATTTTGTACTGCACTTTTTTATGAGTAATTCGTACAAACTGGTGTTATACAAATTGTGTTGATATTTTATTTAAGTTTTGCTTAAGTATACAGGTATCCCATGTATTCAAGCCTGAAGTCAATTATCGCTTTAGTGTCTCTAAGTAATCTAGAGTGTAGTTACTTTCAACATTTAGTTTGTACTGCACTTTGAAAAGTAGTAATCTATTGGAGAGTTGTCGTTGGAAGGTTTGTTTACAAGCAATCGCCTAAGTGATAGGTAAAATCACTAGTTCGGTACAATCACCAAGAACTGCTGGGATATTTTTTTCATTATACAAACACTCTTACAATATGTATGTATGTCCAATTGTGCATGTATATGCCTGTGTGAACATGTTATTATTATGAAAGATTCGATTGAATAACACGGTTCATTAGTTTTAATTTGGCTTATAAAAAATAAATATTACAATGAAATTGTCTTATAAGCTGGATACAGTGATAGATATACATAGGATATATTGAACACAGACTTTTACATAAATAAATAAATATTTATATAAGAATTGTCTCTTCAGTGAATGTTATTATATAATTAATGTGTGATTTATTATTTTAACAATTGCTAAATTACTTGTTTATTATTTGATAACTTATTCAATTTTAGATGAGTTTTATAATACATATTTACAGTGTGTTGTTTTAATATTTGAATAGTACTAGAATTTTACAGAGACTTGCAAGATCATCTAAATAGTTTCTTATGAATAGTTTACCGAACACATTTTCTTCCGCTGTTTGTCTGGTATCATAAAATTCGTTGGACAGACACTTAACCGATAACACTCTATTACAAAATGACACTTTTTGTCAGAACTGGAAAAGCTACCTAATGGTGGTTGTAGGAATAGGTGAGGACATACTAAAACCGTTTTCAAAGATTTTGAAACACCCTCAAAATTTTGAGATATTTTGAAAAAACTGTTTTAGGGTAGGTCGTAGTACTTTAGTACCTCTAACTCACTAATTTTTAGACCGATTTAAAAATTTTAAACAATTATGGATAGGCAAAGAAAATTTCATAAAATGTATGCTTAAAATGTATATCGAAAAAATTGCGTAAGTTTATCTTTATTATTTATTTTATTTAGTTAATTTATTTTTTTTTTCTATAAAAACCTATTCTTTTTTGCACAGTGTTTTAAAGACAACTTTATATGGGAGAAAATGAGTTAAAAGCGGTTTATATTTGCAAAAGTTATTAAACTTTTTTGAAAAAAGTTTGAAAAAATTTACCTTTAAATTCAAAATTTTACAAATATTCTACAGTTCTACAGTTTTTTGTTTTTTTTTTATTCATATGCGCTGGGGGAGAAAATACTAAAAATGGTGTTAATTAAAAGTTGAATAACTTTTAAAATTTTAATCCGATTTGAATAATTAAAATCACGTTTTATTAAGAACTAAGTTTCCTATATACATATGTTGTTATAAAGTTTTATAAACTTTCAAAAAAGTTGATAAATATTTTTTCTTTTAGATATTCTTAACAAAAACAATACTAATAACTTACAAATTTATCAAAAAATGCACGCCATTTTAAAGCGTAATTAGTTTTCTTTCCAAACCCTTTAAAAAATTTAAAGTCGGACAAAAACTGACTAAGCTACAGGTCGATAAGTCGACGAACATCACTGAAAACGGTTTCTTTAGAATAACTTCTGAATTAGAGGGTGTTTCTGAAATTTTTAGACACAATTCTTAGTGTACTCAGCAAGACCTATAACTCACGCCAGGCCGTTTTCCAAGTTTTTTTTTCCATCGTATCACCATGTTATTTAAAAAATGTAGTGTGTTTGAAAGATATCTTGAAAATATTAGATTCGAAAAATCTCTGTGTAATCGTCATAGGCGATATTTGATAAATCTGTGCAAATGAGTTCAAAAATCCAAAGGTACAAGAAATAAAAACTGAGTTTACATCAGAGAAGTTTTCTTGTGCCATGTCAAAATTCGTTGGAGAGAGAGAGATAGGATAGAATGACGTCCAATATCCAGGGGAAGTACACTTTGATCAGTCCGTCGAATGCTCTAATTCATGTTTAAAAATTTATTAGAAAGTAAATGAACACTTAACCGATAATCAACTAGTGAAGAGATTTAATCGAGTATGGTATCCCATAGGTATTTGTCACTAATCTGATAAAATTGCTGGACATATAATGCATAGATAAATGAAGGAAGTATAGAACAATGAACGTTTTCTAACAGCAATCCAGAATAATTCAGAATACATTTTTTTCTAAATCGAAAACGAGAATTACTGAAATATAGGTTTCTATGTGTAATAAAAGTTCATGTCCATTCGACACAATTTGGATTTTTACGTAACCGATTGCATTATACGGTTCCAATTATCAAGCCCTCTAATATGGAAATCTGGGAAAGTTTTTGAAAAAATTAGCAATGTAAACGCAGATAAAAAGATATAATTCTACATGTTTACCATAACCATTTAAACATTTTAACAATATTATGGTCACTGTAATTATTTATATGATTGCGGTAACCATAATATGTTTAGGCTTACCAATGAAACGTATATGTGATAGTAGTAATTAAGTATATGTTTGTGGCAAC
Organism: Calliphora vicina; assembly: GCF_958450345.1. Taxonomy (NCBI): domain Eukaryota; kingdom Metazoa; phylum Arthropoda; class Insecta; order Diptera; family Calliphoridae; genus Calliphora; species Calliphora vicina. The sequence continues at coordinate 6,848,705 of NC_088782.1, read as the reverse complement.
CATTTTTATGATTATGATAACCATAATATGAGAACAAAAATTATGATTGTGCTACAATCATGTGAATGGTAACTTAAACATATTATGGTTGCATAAATTATATAAATAATTTCAGTGACCGTAATGTTTAAAAAACTTTAAAAAAATTTTAATAAAAACTATTAAGCATAAAACACATTTCCCCATTTTTAAAATACTTTTGCCAGGCATATATGTTATTTTTATCAAATACTAGTTGACCGCCCCGGCTTCGCCCGGTAGCATTTACTAATGATAGTTCGTCAAGTTTCTCCAACCCTGCCTGTTCTTATTTATTTGTAAATAAAATATCTAAATTTGTACTGCATACTTTAGGGGCTTTTTTATTACAGTTGACTAGACTCAAAAAAGCCGGTTTCAGCCTTAATTTTTAAATTTTTTTCTTTACTTTCGAATTGAATAAAAAAAAAAATCAGCCAAATCGCTCCAGCCGTTCTCACATGATGACATTACATACATGGACTATTTCATTTTTATTATCAAATATTTGTAGAGTCAAATCTAAATCATTACCTATGATAACACAACTGTTAAAATCGGAATGTCCGAAAGGTCCTAATTTGGAGATGTACGACTTACACCGTCTCAATTTTACCAAAATCTCTAGAAAATTATAAATCTAAGAGGCTAAAAATGTTAAATTCTATTTTTGGTTCGAAGAAAATTGGAATTACCCCTGAGCGTATGATTAATATTTATCAATTATAACAAGTATACTTACTCACTTAAGAGAATTATACTTAAGAGAATCCATTTTTTTAAACTTTTAATTACTGGAACATATTTAATTTGTTATATTGGGGGCAGATTTGTATGAATTTATCATTAATAAATATGCATATTTGAGTCGCACCAAAAATAATTCAAGTGTGAGCCAAAAATTTAAACAATATAAGCGTTGTGTGAAAAGTTTTTCGTTCTGGTAGTTTTTATTTGGGATTGCTTATGTGAAGTCAAAAGACTTCTTCGATAAGTCAGCTACGATGTAAGTCTTGGAAGCCAATATTACTCTCGTAATTCGTGAGATACTGGAGAAAATACTGGAAAGAGTGATTGAAAATTACACCTGCCGAATGAACCACCTACAGCTCTGTCGCGGCCAAAATGTGAATTAAATTATTTTTAAAATTTAAATTTCAGAGATTGTTCTTTCGGATAATAATAAAGATTCTTACATTCATTTATATTTTAATGTAGTGTTCAATATATGACATTTTATTGAGTCATTGTCATTAAGTTGTTTTAGAAGCATTTAAAACTATTTGAATTTCAATGTATGATAATAATAACCAATAATTGCAAATTAAAACAAAAAGTCATTCCCAAAACACAAAAAAGTCATTGAAAAGCAAGTTGTTTTTTATAACTAATGCATATTTCCATGTATGTAGCTATAAGTACTTATTATTCCAATCCATTTAAAGCTGTCGTCCAAAACTGTGTTTAATTCAAGCAACAGAATTTAAATTAAATGAAGTTATAATGTGTTTTACGTTGTTTTTTAAAAGTTATTTTTTGCTCTCGTGTTGGATGGAGATGCTCAGACAACGCCAACAAGGAGAAGCAGACAAAGAAAAGGAATCATACATAAAAATTATATAAAAAAACGAGCATTGTGTAGTTAGTGGAAAAAAGTAAAAGAAACAAAATATAATAAACAATAACAAATAAGAGGGAGAACAAAATTATCAAGATATAACTTTACAAAGATAAGAGAGCATTTAAAAAAAAAGTACATTCACATACGACACATCTAACATATTTACAGACATATTTACTTTATGTAAAATGTTTACATACCCAGCAGTTAAGCAAGTAGTCAATGTATCCCTTATAGACAATAATTGCCACTAATGTCTGATTACTTGTCTGACTCCAATTTATAAATTTTAGGTTATTTGACACGTATGTTATGCAGAGAGAAGTCAATTGGTTACTTTATATTGGGACTTAAAAATGATGGATTTTTTTTTAGCATTTATTTTGAAACATTTCTACAATATAAATTTTTTCAAAGTATTGGCAATCCAACATTTGGATTCCAAGCCAAAATAACTGCTCATCTTTGGCGGCCAAGAACGAATCAAACCAATTTCGGATATTCTGTTCTGAAGTGAAACGTATCCCAGAGAAAGCGTTCTGCGGAAGGGTAAAGTGGGTGAGGCAAAAGTTCCCAACCACAGATTCCCTGTAATATTCTGGCCAGATATCATCAGCTCATAATAGATAGGATCCTTTAGGTCCCTACTAATACAGAGCATTAGCTTGGCGCTATGGATATTTGACTTTGGTGTCGATTCATATACGATATCTTACTCTTCGGGTTATTGTAATGGATCCATTTTTCATCGCAAGTAATGATTCGGTGCAAAAATGATTTCCTTTTATAGCGTTCAAGCAGCATTTCAGAAATACAAATTCATCTTTCAATGTCTCTCAGCTTCAATTCGTATGTTACCCCATTTCCCACGTTTACTGCTGGCAAACGTTTTCAAATTGCTGATAGAGTAGCTTCAATGATTTTGCAAGCTCTTGTTGAGTTTGACAACAATTTTCATGGAGTAATTCCTCCAATTCTTGGTCTTCAAACTTTATTGGCTTGCTTGGGCAATCTTAGTCTTCCGTGTCAATATCAACACTTCTGAACCGACAAAATATTTATCGCTTAAGCTTCTATGAGCAATCGGTGTGCTTCAGCAGCACTTTTTTTTCAAATTAAAGAAGTAAAGCGAAACTTCCCGCATATTACGCTTTGTTGGCACAAAATTTCGAAGAAATAAAAACTTTGTTGTTTACACTATAATGTTCAATAACTAAGTGAGAATAAATGACAGATATGTAGCCTTCAAAATTACATATAATTTATTAAGAACAAAAATAGCGTTCAAAAGATACGCCTTCTATTGTAAATCCAGCATTTTTAAGTCATACACCCCAGGATATCTAATGTGAAGTCATTTGTCACTTTAGTGTCTCTAAGTAATCTAGAGTGTAGTCATTTTAAACTTTTATTTTGTTCCGCACTATAGAAAGTAGTTACTTTACCCATCAGAAGTACTCAGTTGGAGTTGTCGGAAAAAGGTTTGTTTACAACCAATCGGTTATTGGACTGTCTATGAGAGTCTTTTTAACTGACTATTTGAGGTCAGTTAGCATCTGTACATGTTGAAATAACTAGTTAGGTAATTGACTCTATGTAACCGGTATGTGAATCCGATGCATTGACTACTTTGGATCAGCTATCAGACAGTCTCATTGGAATCAAAAAGAGTCAATTGACTCCCTAGTTTTCACCCTAAATTGTAGGAAAAATCACTAGTTCTGGACAGTCTTCTAGAACTGCTGGGTTAAAGCATACAAAGTATGTGTAATTGTGTATATAAGTATAAGTATTTTATATTTATGTGGTTTTACATCATAATTTTTAGTTGGTTTTGAATTTTTTTTCTTGCACCCCAACTGTTTTTTTTAGTGACTGACTGACTCCTCGTTCACATCGCGAGTTGTTTCATTTGTTTTTTGTTTGTCTTCTATTTTTTTTAGAAAACTTTAGCCATATGCTCCAATGTCCGTCCGTCTGTCTATTTATGTTGTTGCTGTTGGTTTATCATTCTGCTATTTTTTTTTCTCGTATTTTTTTTCTGATTCCACATTCAGTTTTGTCTTTATTGTCTCTTTAGCTAAGAGCAGTCTTAATTACTTCCTATAATGCACTGTTTTGGCGGGAAATCCATTGCGGAAAACAACATAAAACTCTAAAGTCTTCATAGTGGGTTACTTTGTTAAATCTACAGAGTTGGATTTTTGTTCATCTCATTTTTTATTTTACTGATTCTTTTTTAATATTTTTTTTATTATTTTTTTTTTTGGCATTCATGTACTCTGCTGGCTTCAAATGCAGACAAGTTTAATGGGGAAAAAAGCAGTTTTGTTATCTGTGATACCAAGTTAAATTTGTTTTGTGTTCTTAACTTATTATTGTAATTTTTTTTTTGTTTGCAACTTTTTTCCTTTTTTTTTTCTAATGAGAAAGAAAAAATAATGTTGTTTGTTCAACTGTTGACTTATAAGTAAATGTAATAAAGTTGGTTAAAATATTAAATTTATTAAAGCGTTTAATGTTTAAGGTTGGCTGCTTGGTTGTTTACCAAAGCGGAAAAATGCGTGGAAAAGGTTTAGTTAATATTAATGGAGTTTATTTACATATGTTTGTTTGGAGAAAAGTACCTGGCTTTTCAAGCAGGTTTTGTAAATTTTTGTGTTTATTTATTAAAGCAAATTCGGCACATTTTGGTAATTTGGTGTAAAGAATAGATTGGTAAATATTATGATGAATATTCAACATCATCTTCACTTTATTTCTTTTGCAAGGTTTTTATATATTTTCATATTTTTTTCAAAAAGGAACATACGTTTGCAACCCCATAAAGTATATACATATATTCTGGATCGTTACAGATAGCGGAGCCGATATAGTAATTTTCTACTATCCGTCTGTGTGTTGAAATCAATTCTCACTAGCCCCCAAATAATTTACATACCTGATTCATACATCAATATATCCGCTATAGACCGAATACGGCTGCTATTTAAAATCAAGAAAATCGGCCCATAAGATATAAGAACAACATCGATTTTTGACCGATTTTTTATCTATAACTGGATTACTAAATCATTAATATAAACAATATAAACAATATTTACATGTATTTTGTTTTTGTTACAATAAATATTTCTGTAGGAAAGCATACAAATTTTACAGTTTCGGTGCTAAGAAAGATTTAAGAAATTTGAACAAATATTATTGGAATTGAATTTTTATTTTTAATTTTGAAATTTTTCCAATTTCAACAAATTTCTTCTTATTATTCATAAATTAATACTGCTTTGCTAACAATATATGACATTTTCTGGCATTGTGTAATGCAATACTACGAAGTTAAAGCTAGACTCTACTTGATTGTTCTCACCGGCGCACTATAGGTTAAACGGCTACCAAAACTGTGCTAAAGTCCAATTTTTCAAATGCAAATATTGCACTTTTTTTAATGCCATTTAGTAACCCATACTCCAAATTAACTAAGTCAGCTTTTTGTTTTTGGTAAATATTAAATTCCATTTGACAACACGCAGTCAAACCATTGCATTGTAACTACTTTAAAATTTTCAATTGCATATTTATAAACTAAAAAGTGAAAATGGAGAACAATAAACTAAGTAAGTAAGTAAGTAATGTTTTTTGTTAAAAAATGTGATAAAATTGTTTAACTTGCTTGAAATAAATCCACTTTTTTAACATAACCTTAAAAGTGCTGCGATTGTTTTTAAAATGTAACTTCGTGGAAGCTTTTAAAATTTCAGCAAAGTTCTGCAGATTAAATGAAATCAGAAATGAATATATTGAAATGTTATAAACCAATTTTCATTTACATATAATAGCCATTTTTAGCCGTTTTCGAATAATACTATCTTTTTTACACAGAAAAAACTATATTTCAATTCAAACATTTATCACATATTGAACTGATTTCAATTATTACATAATTGAATCAAGTATTCATGTGCTCAAAAACAAAATTTTCTGATATTTTCTATTGAATTTTGTGTTTTGAATTTGATAATTTTGACAATTGAATATACAATTTTAGTTATTGGTTGAATTTTAAATACAAAAATTATTGAATAGATAACTTTCGTGATTGAAAACACAAAAAATAACAAAAATGCGTTTTCAATTACGAAAATTATCTATTCAATAATTTTTGTATTTCAAATTCAACCAATAACTAAAATTGTATATTCAATTGTCAAAATTATCAAATTCAAAACACAAAATTCAATAGAAAATATCAGAAAATTTTGTTTTTGAGCACATGAATACTTGATGCAATTATGAAATAATTGAATCCAGTTCAATATGTGACAAATATTTGAATTGAAACGGTTTAAGAAATAGTTTTTTCTGTGTAGGTTATTGTTTGAAATTTGGCTTAACGAAAATTCAAAAAAAGAAAAATTTTATGCCGTTTTCAAACATGTAGTGGACAAAATTGAAGTAAACATATTTTCAGATGAAGTGGAGAAGCATATAACGAAAACAATAAATTTGTTATACCCTACACCACCATAGTGGGGAGGGTATAATGCGTTTGTGCAGATGTTTGTAATGTCCAAGAATATTAGTCTAACACCCACCTTAATATGGTACATATAATTTTTTCGGCCCAAGGACAAAGCCTATTTAAATTGGGTGAAATCGGTCCATTATACCACCTAGCCCCCATACAAATTTCCTCCCGTAATTGGACTTTATCGGTCATATATGTTTAATTTATATAGGTATCTACACAAATTTTGCTCCAAACTTATTTTATATATACGGAATTCATGTCAGCTAATTTTATGATGATCGGTCCTTAATTAGTCATAGCTCCCATATAATACCGCTTCCGAAAATAACTTTAACGTGCATAAATCTCTTAAAAATGTTGGTATACACATAAAATTCAACAGAAAATTCAACTCTCATAAAGAAAATAATCACACGACCTAATTTCATGACGATCGGTCCATAATTGGTCATAGCTCCCATATAACCCACTTCCGAAATTCACTCACGAATATAAATTAATGAAATTTTAAAAGCAAATGAGACTCTTGCCAAAGTTCTTTGCAATCTATTTTACTTCATAATGCTGACAAATTTTTGAGATACAAAAAGACGCTGTAATGAAAGCGGAGAAGACATATTTTTTAAGCTCCGAATTAATATTAATATTAAGCTGTACCTCAGATTCATTAATTTCCACATCATTTTTAGATAGGCGCTGACAAAACCGGAAACGTTCCACACTTCTACCAGAAGTAATTCAACTGTTATGTTGCAGTGAACCCACACGCAGAGAAAAAATATAATTGGGCATGGTTACTGTAACCATTTAAATAGTGTTACAAGATTTTTAACAATATTATAGTCACAGTAACCATTTACATGATTGTGGTAACCATAATATGGTTAATTTACGATTCACATGATTATATCAACCATATATATGGTTACAGTAAACAAATATGTTTATGATGAATAATTTTATCATAATATGTTGTTCTCAGATTATGATAAGCCTTAAGCCGAGAGCAACATAATATGATAAGTCCTTCATCATATGAATGGTTGTCACAAACATATATATGTTTACTGTAACCATATATATGGTTGATACAATCATGTGAATCGTAAATTAACCATATTATGGTTACAACAATCATGTAAATGGTTACTGTGACTATAATATTGTTAAAAAACTTGTAACAATATTGAAATGGTTACAGTAACCATGCCCAACTATATTTTTTCTCTGCGTGCATGGAAGAATTTCACTTTAGCCACCAAGATAATGAAATTAATGAAAGCGAAGAGGACATTTTTGATTTAAATTTACAAAATGAATTAGATTTAAGCAATTACTAAAAGTTTTAGTATAATTAAAATAAATTAATTTATTAAGTTTGCATTAATGATTGTAAATGGGTTAATTTTTGGTCGTTAGTGGGTAAAATTCCATTTTTTTAATAGAATTATTCTTACTTTCGAAATTCTTTAAGGTTTTGAATACCATGATTTTGTAGTCGTTATTAATTTAGCACAGAAAAAGTAGTCATTTAATCTATAGTGCGGCGGCATGAAATAATCCCCCAAAAATAAAATGAAATAACCCCCCAAAATGTGGGACCTTATTTCATATGTAATAAAACCCAATTTTGAAAATAAAATAAAACCCCAACGAAATGTAATAATGCCCCAAACATAAGTGAAATAACACCCCATTATTGGGGTCTCATTTCAAATGAAATAAAACCTCAATTTTTAAAATGAAATAAGTCCCCAAACATAGTGAAGGTGATCAAAAACAATTGGGGGATTACAACGGTCTGCTATTAGGTCCTATTGTCATAATGTCCGATAGTTTAGTTGTTTAGTTGTTTTTCAAACAAAAAAGTTATAATTTCAAAATCAATTTTTATTCTTTACAACTTTCCTTGCACTGCGAAATTATCACGATCTTAACTCTGCGAAATTATCACTTTTTTTTTGTTAATGGTAAAAGAAGTTGTTAATATATCGGGACATAATTTACAGATTTTACGTTTTTTTTATTAAATATTAAAAAATTAAATTATCCCCCAACATTTTTATTGGGGACTTATTTCATAATAATTGTTTGGGGGATTATTTCATAAGAAATTCAAAAAATTAAATACTACCCCAAAAATCGTTGTTGTTGCTCTCTGTACTAATTTTTGGGGGGTTATTTCATTTTATTTTGGGGGATTATTTCGTGGGGCTTATTTCATGCCGTCGTTCGCACCATGTAAACCAGAAGCCAAAAACATCAAAGTTGATGAACGTTAGATTAGTTTTTAGAAAACCCTTAACCCTTAAAGTTAAAGCTGCGTTTAAATGAATTTAGTTGAATATCCTTAAAACTAGCTCTTAATTAGCAAAATTCCTAACAAAAGTAAATTGCATAAGGTGTTGCAATTGGTGTTTAAGGAAAGCTTTTTGAATCTGCTGCCTCTGGTTGAACGCTTTTAAAGATTTTAATTTTGTGCTGGACTTGAAAAGCAATTAGTACTTAGAAATAAATGTTAATGTCTGTGCTCATGTTCATGTACATATGTATGTGTTAATATTTGTATTATCATCTCCTTGGGCGAGAATTCCATACGATAGTAGTTATTTAGTAGCTTTTCTTGCAATTTCTTTCATCTTCAAAAAAAAAAAAACGAAAAACTAAAATACACGTAGAATGGATGTATGCGAGCGAGTATTTTGTTATACATTGTTGTCCTCACTTTATTTATGTTGCATGTATTTTAGTTGCATGCAATGTATGTTCTCATTGTTGTTGCTGTTTTGTTGTATACCTACAAGTACAATTTATCCATATAAAACATGTGTATGTGTAAATAAAATATTAAGTCGACGTCGTTACTTTATTCGTATAGTAAGTACTACATAGTGGATTTTGTATAACAAAATTCTTGTTGCAGGAAAATTAAAAGAAAGCAACAAAAAAGAAAATATTTAATTTTCTTTTTAGTTCTACCGCAATAAAAGTTACAAACAATGTGTAAATTTATTTGTGAATGTATTAGTTACAACACAGCAACTTATTAAGCATTTTCCACACTATACTTTTACAACAATTGTTACATCTTTTACTGTGTTATTTTTTTTTGCCCACCAGAGATAAAGTGTTGGGGTAAAGCAAAAAAATAAAAAAGCCGAAGATGTAGAATAAGAAATAAAGAATTTCAATTACCTGGGGATTTTTTTCAAATACGTATATACTATATATTCTTTAAAGAGAATGTGGAAAATCATGTTGCATTTTTCAGTTACTCTTTGTAAATGATTAAAAAAGTTAAGCGTGTATCAGGAAACATAAAAAAAAACTTACAAAGTGATATATGGCTGAGTTTATCACATAAAATAAACACATACATTTATCTAAATATACATACGAGTGAGTATATGAGGGAAATCAGCAAATTTTTGGAGAATTGTTGAAACTGAATTCAGATGGCTGGCATTTCTATTGGATCGTTAAAGCATAGAAAAACACCCTTGAATTCGAAATCTTAGGTTACTAATCTTTCCCCTCTTAGAGTTATGGTCATTTAAAAAATGAGTTTTGAACCTTACTAGAGTTTTTTTCATTAATTCGATATCCATACTAACAGTTTTTAACTTACAGATTTAATCCAGCATAAATTAGAGTCACTAGACTTCAGACATGCTTATAGCCTATAGATAACACAGGGCAACAAAATCGAAAAAATTTTAGAGGCTTTTTAAAGCACTGCACAATTTTGATGTATTGTGGTTCCAGTATTATAAATATGGTTCAAATTTTAAATTGTATGGAGAAGTTTTTTTAAATTTTTTTTTATACCCTTCACCTTCGTGAGAAGGGTATATATAAGTTTGTCATTCCGTTTGTAATTTTTACATTTTTCATTTCCGACCCTATAAAGTATATATATTCTGGATCCTTATAGATAGCGGAGTCGATTAAGCCATGTCCGTCTGTCTCTCTGTCTGTTGAAATCAATTTTCTGAAGACCCCAGATATCTTCGGGATCCAAGTCTTCAATAATTCTGTCAGACATGCTTTCGAGAAGTTTGCTATTTAAAATCACCAAAATCGGTCCATAAATAATGGAGATATGAGCAAAAAACCGGGACAAACTCGATTTTTGACCTATTTTTGATCTATATCTCGATTACTAAGTAATTAATATAGACAATATGGATATCATCATATTAATATACACAATATAATGATAGATATTTCAAAGTCCATTGCAACGATGTAGATAAGGCTATAAGTAAATTGGACCTACAATGGGTCAAAATCGGGAAAAATATTTTTTAACCCGAATTTTTTTTTCATCAAAATATTTTTGTTGTCATACATTTTTTTTCCAAAAAAAAAAAATTTAAAAAAATTTTTTAAAAAAAATTGGAAAAAACTTTTTTTAAAAAAAATTCAAAAACAATTTAAAAAAAAATAATTTTGAAAAACAATTAAAAAAAAAAAATTTAATTTTGTTTACCTAAAAATATTTAAAAAAATTTATTTTAAAGTAAAATTTGGTGAAGGGTATATAAGATTCGGCACAGCCTCTTGTTTTTTTTTTTTGTAAAATTGTGTATTTTTTTTAAACATTTCTCCACATAAATTATGATATCTCAAAAAGGGTTAGTCCGATATTATTAAAATAAATATATTAAAGTTTAAATTTACATAGCCTTTAATCCGTTTATATATTGGGTTTTAATCGGCTCAGTAGATTCGGAGTTATAATATTAAATTGAAGCAAAAAATAATTTTTTATGTGAAAATAGCTAATGTTTGTGTGTTTAAAAAACTCATAAACAATTTAAAACGGCAGAAATTGTTAAGATTTATTACTTATTCCCAAAGCCTCATGTAATAGCAACTAAATGAGATATCAGTCGTAAAAATCAATGGATTCTTTTTGAATTTATTCACAAATAAGTGAATTCGCTAATTTTCACAAAATTAAACTTTTTAGTTTGATATACATATGTACATAAAATTGAGTAGTGAAAACACTTCACCCTTGCTTTCCCAGATTAAAGGTTATGTAAATCTGAACTTTACTAAGTTTACTTCAATAATATCGGACTAACCTTTTTTGAGTTATCATAAATTTTCAAAAATTCATAATTTTAGAAAAGAAAATTTTTAAAAAAAGTCTTATCATAGAATTAAAAAATTTTACCATTTTTGTACTTAGGTAACCATAGTTAGTGCAGCCTTTTTTTGCTGTTGACCTGTGTAATTGAAACGTTTTTTTCAAAAACCAGACAACCAACAAATTACTGATTTTGAGTAAATCAATGAAAACTTCATAGAAAACTTTTACAAAATTTATATTTTTTCTTATGAATGTTATGTTATAAATTTGTTTAACTATTTGATAGACATAAAACTTTTTAAAAAATAATATAAAGTTTGCACTTGACTGGTTTAGGAAACAATAAACCATCACTATTGTAAATTTCATACGAAATATTCTAGTTTTATTAGGAACTTCAAAAGTATAATCATAAATGAAGTTTTTAAAGAGTTTAACATCATATTCATCATACACTCGTTCTACAGTGGATTCTGCTTCCATTGTATGCCATTTAAAAATATTCTCATAAAACTCTTTATAACCAACCAAGTAGTTTTTTAGAGATTGTAAATCTTTTATTTTTTTCACATTTATTGAGACCTACAACTTTTATGAAAACAAAAATAGATTAGGGCCTAGTATTATATAGTATAAGAAGTTACTTGACTTCTTTCTGCACTAAACACCCTTTATAATAATGGGGTGGCAGAATTAAATTTTTTTGCACTAAACGATGCATTTACCTTTACAAAATCGTAATCGCCCAAGAACTCAATTTTAAATTTTTTGTTGCTTGACTGGTTTATGAAATAAACGATTGTGGTAATAAATTCATTTTTTTTAATAGATTGTGCACGCACACTAAAATAAAAAATTCACAATAGCATGTAAGAGATCGTGAAATTTGCTACAATGATCATCAGTATATCTTGACTGATCATTGACTGATCATCAGTTATATCTTGACTGATCATCAGGAATACAACAAGACCTTCTTAAACTTGTCGTAATTTTTTAGAAAATTTTTGTTTTTCGCGAGAAAACTTCGCAGATATCTTTAATTCAAACACCTAATGACTTAAAATAATGTTTGGTGTTAGACATTTTGCATTAACCTTCGCTTTACCAATACCCACCCGGGTGACCACATCGTTTTTATTGGTTTAATATTTTTTTTAATTTTGTTTCGATTTAAATGAAATTTATACTCACTGAACAAATTTTAGAGTTCTATAGAATTTAATAGAAACATTTTAAAGTTTTTATAAGGTTTTTTCAATTTTTTAAAATTTCGTTCGTCGCATATATTTATAGAAGTGTAGTGTCACCCGGGTGGGTATTGGTAAACCATGTACATAAAAAACCTTTGGTAAAGCGAAGGTTAAATATATGAAAAAACGTACAAATTTGTCAAAAGGTTTGTGGAACTTCTGAGGAATAAATAAAGGCTTTTTATATAAGTATTTGATATTGAATTGAAGATTGATATTTTAGTAAAATTAATAATTCTATAAATTTTTCGGATGTCATTTACATTAAAAACTAAAAAAAAATTATAATATAGTGATTTTCCATGAAGAAAAATATAAAATTTGAATTTATGTAAAATTTTAACTGTTAAAGATAGCATAACAAGATTTTGAATTAATATACCACCAAATGTTCTTAAATTAATTGCATTATAAGTTTTGCAATTTTTTATTTTCAAATACCGATATTTCTAAAACTGGGCCTACTGTGACGTTATTTACCATACGATAGTAAAAAAACTTTGTAAGTATTTAAGAAACATATAGGGTTATACAAATATGCCTGTCGCTGGCTGCGACCTGAGCCTATATGTTGAGGACAGCGAATTTAACCAGTCTCAAATAAATGAACCACAAATTTACAATTAATGATGCATATACTTGAGCAACCGTTTATTTCTAAAAAAAGAACTTATTACAAAAAATAACTTATAAATATATTAAGCGACTTACCGCAGTCTTTATCCCCAACAAACTAAATTTTAATTCTAAAGCCAGTTATTACTGAGCCTACAAATTTCTTTTTGTTTATGTACTATTACAACAGTTCATTTCCAAATAAATAAACTGAACGAAAATACTGCAGTATAATTTAGGGACAAAAAGTGCGATTAGTTCGTAAACAAATATGAACAAAAGGGAATACAAAACAATATAAAAAAAATCCTAACGGACAAATGAACCAAACAACAATGATCATACAATTGGTAAATAAGACAATTTAAGTAAACATTAAGGTAGCTCACAAACAATAAATATAAACAAACCGAAATAATTAAAATTAATAAAAATAAAAATCGTAATAAATTTAAATAAATAAATATATGAGCTATCGGCGACATTCCCACCCCCGTGGATCGGCAACGATTCACTACTCCAAATCAAGGACTGCTAGTTTGGAAACTGGGCGTTTAAGTATTCCACTACTTGTTTGGACATCAGCTCTTCGGATTACACCATCACTGCCAGGAAACACATTTACGACACGACCTCTCTTCCAATCTCGGCGGGAAACAGCTGGATCACAAATTAGTACAAGATCTCCCGGGGCCACAGGCTTCGTATGATCGCACCATTTGGACCGTCTTGTAAGTGTGGGCAAATATTCCACAATCCATCTTTTCCAAAAATGATCTCGTAGCTGTCGAGCAATTCGCCACTGCTTCTTCAGTACCACTGGCTTTGTAATTTGAATACCTTCTGGCGTTTGAGCCGTATTTGCAGAACCCAACAAGAAATGATTAGGCGTCAATGGTTCTTCGTCTTCCGGACTGACAGGCAAGTGAGTCAATGGGCGAGAGTTCACGATGTTTTCGGCTTCAATTAAAAAACTTTGCAAGGTGTGCTCTTTTGGGGCGACTTCTTTTAGGGTTACTCTTAAAACCTTTTTAACACATTGAACCATTCGCTCCCATATTCCACCTTCTGCAGGATTATGTGGACAATTAAACTGCCATTCAATGCCCCTTGTGGACAACTCATCTTCAATTTTAACCAGATCAAATACTTCATCAAATCGCTGGGCTTCTTGGTTAACTCCAACAAAATTCTTTCCGTTATCACTCCGAATCTTCAACGGGGTGCCACGACGATTTATAAAATTCCGTATAGCCAAAATACACGAATCAGTAGATAGATCATAGGCCACTTCTAAATGTACAGCTCTGATTGTAAGGCACGTAAACAGGGCAACCCAACGTTTTTCATGGCGTCTACCAACAGTCACATTTAATGGGCCAAAATAGTCAACACCAGTATAAGTAAATGGCCGGACATATGGAGTTAGTCTATCACTTGGCAACGATCCCATAAAAGGAGCTACTGGAACAGCACGACGAATCTTACAAATGTTGCAATTTGATGTGGTCTTACTCAACAGATTTCGAAGTCGTGGAATCCAGAATCTTTTCCTTATTTCGCCTATGGTAGCCTCAAAATTTTGATGTCTCATTTTATTATGCACATGGGCAACAAATAGTTGTGTAAAGCGGTGACAGGGCGACAAAATAATGGGGTGCCTGGCATCTAAAGGCAACCAACTCGCAGCATCAATACGACCGCTCACTCGAAGTAAATTATTTTCATCAAAATAAGGCGAAAGGGAAAATAACACGTTATCCTTTTTTAAAGAACCACCAGATTTTAAAACGTTTATTTCAAAGGCGAAACACTCTTCTTGGGACAGACGACACAGACTAGTTTCAGCAACCATTAACTCTTCAGCACACAGGCATCTCGAACCATTACATTTATCATATTTTCGGCAGCGATTGATAAATCTCAGAACCCAAGCCATTGTTCGTTTAAGCCTGAGAAATGAAGAAAAACGATTAAAATCAATTACTAAATTTGTACTAACCAGCATAACAAATTTGGGGCGTAGTTCTTCTTCACACAAATCATCAGATTTCTCAGAATTCTTATTCGGCCAGTCAGCTTCGTTTTCATACAAAAATTGTGGCCCTTGGAACCAACGTGTTTCAATGGAAAAATCAACTTCATTTTTAGCTCTTGTAGTATCATCGGCAACATTGAGATCTGTAGGCAACCATCTCCAATCAGTTGGGCGTGTCGAATCAAGTATTTCGGCAATTCGATGGGCAACAAATGGTTTATATCTCCTGCTTTCAGAACCAATCCAACTAATGACGGTTGTAGAGTCACTCCAACAGATTCGACGAGAAACTTTGAGTTCATGTTCCTTCATTATAGTGTCCATCAATCGGGTCCCCAAAACGGCGGCTTGTAGTTCTAATCTGGGAATAGTCATACATTTCAATGGGGCACATTTCGACTTGGCAGATATAAACGACACTCCTATTTGTCCATCAGATGTTGTATATCTCCAATAGCCAACTGCACCGAAGGCATCTTCACTGGCATCAACAAAAACATGCAGCTCTAACTCCAAGGGCAAACCATTTCCAAAATAAAATCGTGGAACCTTTACATGGACAACATTTCTTAACTCTTGGCGCCATTTATTCCACATCGCTTGTAATGACGCGGGCAACATCTCGTCCCAAAGTACATTATGTCTCCAGACTTCTCTCATCAAAAGTTTGGCAGTTATCATAAAATGGCACAAAAAACCAAGTGGATCAAAAATGGACATTACGACACATAATAACTCACGCTTTGTGGGACACCTTTTACCAAGGATGACGTCGGAATTCACACGATGGAATTTCAAAACAAATTTGAACGTGTCGTCCTTTGGATCCCAAAACATGCCAAGTACCTTTTCAGTTGAACCCTCCAACTCATTTAATCCACCTGAGAAACTAACCTGATGATCTGAACATCCTTCTAGAGCCACAACCACCTCCGATGAATTCGATGTAAATTTACGCATTTCAAAACCAGCAGCTTTATGTATTTCACGAACTTGTATGGCTATTTCAATGGCTTTTGACGGATTTACAAAACTGTCTACAAAGTCATCTACGTAATGATGGTCCAAAATTGACTTCACGGCTCTAGGGAAACGATTTCGATGCTCCATTGCATTTGTTTCCTTCACATAATGGGCAATACAGGGCGAACAGGCAGCTCCAAACGTCATCACAAGCATTTCATACACTTCCGGTGGACCACTAGCATCATCTCGCCACAAGAACCTCTGCGAACACCTGTCTTCCTCAGCAACAACAACTTGATGAAACATTTCCTTTATGTCCCCACAAACAGCTACGGAACCGATTCTAAAATTAAATAAAACTGATGGCAACGGTTTGTACTGCTGAGGGCCTTTCAATAACTTTGAATTCAACGAGACACCTTCCACCTTTGCTGCTGCATCGAACACCATACGAATCTTCCCTGGCTTATTAGGGTTTACGACACCAAAGTGGGGCAAGTACCATGTTCTCGGATGAAACGTATCGACTTCACTCAATGATAATTTGCGTACATACCGCTTCTGCAAATATTCACTCATTATTTGTTTATAGGCCGCACCAAATTCAGGATTATTTTTCATTTTTCTTTCCATTCCAAAAAATCTATTAAGGGCCATGGAATAGCTATCCGGCAGGACTACGTCATCATTACACCATAGTAGTCTGGATTCAAATCTTCCGGCAACCCTCTTCGTCGAATTTCTCAATATCTCTCGTGCACGTAAATCATCTCTTGACTCAATCACTGGTAGAGCCTTAACACCAAAATTTTCAGTTTCAAAATAATTTGCCACCAAATTATTTAAATTATCCAACTGTGTCAGCAAACATGTTTGGGTTCCAGGGCGACCTCCTTTCACGTTTCCAAAAACAACCCATCCAAGAGGAGTATTGGCAGCATATGGACCAGCATCTTCCAAAGGGACTATTTCATCGGGCAATCCTAAATGGCAATGGTCCAATCCAATTAGTACCTTTGGAGCCACACATTCATATGAGTTTAAAGGCACACCATGATTCTTTACTAAATCCGCATTAAAACTCTGACTAGGCAACTTCAAATTCGAGACACCATACACATTTTTCAAAGCATATTTCCTCTTCTTATTAACACCGCTCACATGAAGATCCACCACCATAACTGGTTCTTGTGCCGATTTACCACCATACCAACTCAAATTCAATTGACTTTGTCGACCATGCAGTCCAAGCTGTCTCACTAAAGAGCTATCCATCATCGTGACCGAAGAACCTTCATCTAGGAGTGCATAAGTTTCAATAGCACAATTTGGTCCATAAAGAACCACTGGGAGCACTCTGAACAACAAATCACTTCTTTCACTAGCACTGGAAACACAACTAAGCAATGGTTCGACTGTTGAAGCTCTCTCTGTTGGCGGCACATTTACGGATCGTTCACTTGGTTCATTAGGTTTAGTTTCATGCAATAATTTGTTGTGATTTCTTTGGCACTTTTCCATTGGACACTGCTTACGCCGACGACAATCTTTACTTGAATGACCACCACTGAGACACGAAAAACATAACTTCAATCTCTTCACTTCACTCCATCTATTAGTCACACTCAATTCTAAAAATTTCTTACAATCAAAAATTTTATGTGGGCCAACACAATAAAAACATTTTAACTGACGTTCTGGGCCATCAGAAGCATATAAAACCACTTTTCGTTTTGGATCACTGCTAGATCTATTGCCACTTGAACTGCTTATTTGCACACTTCTTACCAAATTTGCAACACGCTGGAGCCAGGTACTAAAATCCAAAATAGTCGGCAACTGAGGTAAAGTTGAAGCAAACTGGGCCCAATCCAAACGTTTGCTCATTGGAAGCTTCTGTACTAACTCCTCCATGAGTGTTGGATTCGACAAATGTTGATAACCATTGGCAGATTCCAAAAATGCTGCTAAATTTCTGACCTTAATGGAATACGGCACCAATTTATCGATCGCGTTTTCTGCTATGGGCGGAACTTCCTTCATCTGTTGCAATTGACATCGAATAAGCAACTCTGGGCGACCATATTGTAGCTTTAATTGCTCTATAACTGTTGGCACATTATTTGGGTGGATGAGCAACGACTTCACGCACTCTCTGGCTTCACCTTTCAAAGCCTTCTGCAATCTCAAACAATTTTCAAAATTATTGTACGAATATGCCGCTGTCGAATGTTCAAGGGCAGACAAAAACATTGGCCAGTCCTCGGGAGTACCACAAAATTCGGGCAGATCATAAAGTTTGCGTTGTACTGGCATGGGCACTGTAGCAGGGGAAACAATAAGAGGCTGAGATGTCATCAACTGGTCTGACTGACTAACATAGGAATATGGCGTTGGATTCCGGCGATCAACCATGTTCTCAGGGCCACTGCTAATACTTTGGATGACTGGCGCATTATGTCCAATAACATTCGGCGTATTTAAATTTTGATTTGCTCTTAAAGCACGTTGAGCGTTTGCCAATTGAGCTTGCAGGATGTCAATTTGTCGTTGCAGGTTCTCATTATCAGACGATATGGTTTGTGGTGGCTGGGTTCTCACATTAGGACCGGGCACTAACGGCGGCAGACTAAAGGGCTCTTCACTTGTTGAACTGAAAATGTTTTGCGTTGATACAGCAGGTGTCGGTTCTCTAGGGGCACTTATAGAGGCACTAGTTACGGTTGTTGTCGTTCCGAGGGCAACAGAACTGACATTTTGTATCGACGGCATTTGAGAAACATTTGCTGAACTATCTGTTCCGGCAGGCGTGGAACTATTCACATTTTGGCTAGTTGCTGTCTGCAAACGAGAGCTTTTTCTAGATGGCGACCGTTGCATCTTGAATCACAAATATTTTTAAAGGGCACACAAATTCACAAATATTAAACAGCAACACAAAATTAATTTGTTCCGGCAGGCTTGGGGCTTCACAAATTCACAAATTAATTGCTATTCACTGCAGATTAAAATTTAATTGCTCCGGCAGCCAAGGAATCACACAATTTATCACAAATAAAAAAACACAATTTGTTCCAGCAGGACAGGTTACAATTTCACACAAATTCAGCTTAAAGTTTTACTCGTTCCGGCGTGTAAGGAACCACAAAAATTTCATACTTTAGCTTAAACACTTGTACCGGCAGGCATGGGACGGCTTCACAATTATTTCTATTTGTTCCGGCAGCTTGGAACCACAAATTCACATAAAGTACAAGTAAAATGTTCCGGCAGGCAAGGAACCACAAGTTCGCTCAAAGGTTGCGAAATATAATTTGTTCCAACGGGCAAGGAACCACAAGATCGCTCAAAAAATTGCGAAATAAAATTTGTTCCGACGGGCAAGGAACCACAAGTTAGCTCAAACAATGCGAAATAAAATTTGTCGCTGGCTGCGACCTGAGCCTATATGTTGAGGACAGCGAATTTAACCAGTCTCAAATAAATGAACCACAAATTTACAATTAATGATGCATATACTTGAGCAACCGTTTATTTCTAAAAAAAGAACTTATTACAAAAAATAACTTATAAATATATTAAGCGACTTACCGCAGTCTTTATCCCCAACAAACTAAATTTTAATTCTAAAGCCAGTTATTACTGAGCCTACAAATTTCTTTTTGTTTATGTACTATTACAACAGTTCATTTCCAAATAAATAAACTGAACGAAAATACTGCAGTATAATTTAGGGACAAAAAGTGCGATTAGTTCGTAAACAAATATGAACAAAAGGGAATACAAAACAATATAAAAAAAATCCTAACGGACAAATGAACCAAACAACAATGATCATACAATTGGTAAATAAGACAATTTAAGTAAACATTAAGGTAGCTCACAAACAATAAATATAAACAAACCGAAATAATTAAAATTAATAAAAATAAAAATCGTAATAAATTTAAATAAATAAATATATGAGCTATCGGCGACAATGCCTTTTAAAGAAATTTTTTCATGAAACCTTTTTTTTTTTAAATTGGCCAAGTTTGGATAGTTCTGGGGGTTAAGTGAATTAAATTTTACTTTACACGCTTTTGCATTAAGTTCTCTTTCCGGATCATATATCTATTTTTTGTAGATCTTCTCAAGGACTATTTATATTTTAAATTTCAGCTCATTCGTATCATAAATGGATTTTAGACGATTTTTTTTAAAATTGGTATTTGAGGGGCTACACACTAGCCCCCATTAGCGCTAGGAAGCTGAACAAATGTAAAGGCCCAACTATAATATGCATACACTAGTTTAAGTCAGCTTAACCTTCGCTTTACCAAAGGTTTTTTATGTACATGGTTTACCAATACCCACCCGGGTGACACTACACTTCTATAGATATATGCGACGAACGAAATTTTAAAAAATTTTAAAAACCTTATAAAAAGTTTAAAATGTTTCTATTAAATTCTATAGAACTCTAAAATTTGTTCAGTGAGTATAAATTTCATTTAAATCGAAACAAAATTTAAAAAAAATATTAAACCAATAAAAACTAAGTGGTCACCCGGGTGGGTATTGGTAAAGCGAAGGTTAAGCAACTGTTCGAATACATATAAAACGTATCTGACAAACTATAATGTACTTAAGAGAGTTTCGTCAAGTTTCGTCAAATTTTATTTGCTTAAGCATAGAGCGAAGCTGGTCGCACATACCGTAAGTTTGTTTATTGTATACAAAGAAAATAAAGAAAAAATTAAAATGATGAAGAAAATTAATTTATTTTCATAAAATAATAAGAAATACATATTTTTTTAATTACGTGTTACACATAAATGTGCAAATGGGGCTAAATTGTTTTGAATGCACATAAGTACATTATGGCCACCTAAAAGTTTCTTCGGATTTTCTTAAGCATTTGACAGTCTTTTCGTTCGGTTTTGACATTAACTTAAGCTAGCTTATGCATATTATAGTTGGGCCTTAAATCAACTTGAAAACACCTCAGCTTCCTAGTTTAAAGTAAAAACTGTCACAGAAAAAATAAGTTCATAATTGGAATGAATTTTGTAATAAATATTTTTAATCGAACTTGACTTTTTTTTGCCAAACTTTTTTCATTCAAAATAAGAACATGTTCATAAATATTATAAAATTGTTCATATTTTATAATAAATTGCATTATCTAATGAATTAGTTCAAAACTATTTGCATAATAGCCATATATTGGCCAATATTTTAAGATGAATCAACAATATCTGAAACTTAAAAATATCAATAAACATAATAAAATATCCATAAACATTAAGCATATCATCCCCTTAAAAAAATTTAATCAATTTCGCGCATATTTGCTTATTTTGTAGCTGAAAATTATGAAAATAAATTAAAAAATTTCGAAGGAAAATTCCAAAAATTTTTCAACAACATCAAAATATAAATGAAATTGAAATTTTATTTTTCAAGCCTTCTAGATTTAATTTGAAAACATAAAATGTGAAAATACCTTAATACAGTACGGGCTCGATTTGCGCAACCGAAAGGAAGTTGAGGTTGTTGCGATATTCGAAATGTTGCAATAAGCAACCACTATATACGCTATTATTTTTTATTCTTTTTTTTAACAAAAACATGCAATTTAATTAACTAAAAGTAATTCATTTATTAAACAAAACAAAATAAAAATAAATGGTGTAAATAAATATAATATGTACTCGAATAAATAAAAAAATATTTTAATAAAAAATAACTGTGAATAAACAGCCAAAATTCTTTATGAGAGCAGGTGCCTATGATTTGGCAAATAGTTTTGAATTACGCTTCTGATTAAAAAACAACCAGAATAAATAGAGAAGAAAATATAATAACTTCTGAATAATATGAAAAAAAAATAAAGTTGCACTTATCGCGTCTGTTTTTTGAAAAATGTTGCAGTTATAAAGATTCTAATGTTAAAAAATAGGCTGTTGCGCTAATCGGTCAGTTGCAATAATAGGTAGTTGCACAAATCGAGCCCGTACTGTATTTAAGAAATTATTTATAAATGTTATGAATTGAAATCAATGAAAACAAATCATAATATTTATGTTGAATCTTTTTTCTGTGTATATGTTTTTTTTTAAAAGAACAGCAAGAATTTGTATGAAAAAAGGTGAACAAGTTAAATATTGTCACAAAAACTAGCATAACACCATAATTTTTAATAAATTTTCATTTACATACTTGTTTTGGAAAGCTAATTTTTAGAATGCTTTTTCACAAAAATAAGAACCAAATATTTTACTGCTTCATGATCAACTTATTAACCGATATTCAAAAAACCTTCTTCTGTTAAAGAAGGTTTGTTGGTAAATCATGCATCCATTTAAAAGAAGAAACATTTTGAAAATCAATTTCAAAACAACAAAATTATAATAACTTGAAGTTGTAACTTTAAGAATATTGTTATTTCACTGTATTTGCTAATAAAAAAAGTATTTAACGAAGTGATCGTTGACATCTACTTAATTTTTCTTAGGCCCTAATCATAGAGAATTGTACATAGAGACGAGACACTACGATTTGTCAAACATAAATACAACAAAAAAATATGTTTGATACAACAACAAAATACATTGACTAGCATGTATTTTGTTGTTGTGAGAGATAGGTTTTTGACAACAGACTTAGGTTTTTGACAATTACGTCTCGTCTCTATGTTACCCTATGGCCCTAATTTTGTAAATCACCTCACTAAAGTGATGTTTATGTATGTGGAAAGCAAAAACAAAATTTCAAAAATTGGTTTTTGTTTTATATTTTGAAAAAAAAATATTTTTTTTTGTCAAATTCAACAAAACTTTTGATTTTCCTCATATGTATTATGTATGTAGTGGTATTTATGTACACATGAGCATTTTATGTGGCAAAATAAAATTCAATTATAAAGATTCTTTTCGTTTCATTTGACTTTTTTTTTCTTGTTGATGTATGTATGAATATGTTGTTGTTGATTTTGTTTAATACTACTTACCGATTCAATGGCTTTTTCAATACGGAATATTTCTTCCTGCAGTAGGTGTAATGTTCCGGTTTTACCTCGATGTCTTGCAAATGCAGCTGCACAAGCGCTGTGAATGCTGTTAACCCAATTTTCCAATTCCACCTGAAATTAAAACAAGTTCACGATGAAGATAATCTAATTTTATCAAGTTTACAAACTGAATCAAACAGCCTGCCTACATCCACACAGGCTGCATAAAGTACACATGAATTCAAACCCACCCATCGTCACTAACACCCAACATCCGATTTCATCTTTCAATCACCAAAGGCAATTTTTATATTCATACATTCATTGAAACTCACACACACACATACACACTGTCACGGGAAGTAATTGTTCATTTCAAGGACTGACTGACTAAAAGGATGAATGGATGGTTGGTTGGAAGGATACGAATTGGTTGCCCAACTAGGTTTGAATGAATATGTGTGTGTGTGTTTGTATAAAGCTTAAGTCAATATTTATGTACATTTTACATAAATGCGCACACACACACACAAATGTACTTGACAACATATGTGTGTGTGTGTTTCTACACATAGATATGTCTGTCTTTAGGTGAATATGTGAGTGAGTGTATGTGTATGTGTGTGTGTTGGTCTTAATGTTTGTATGCATTTTTAAACACATATAAAAGAATTTGAAACGTTAATACTTATTTGTTACACACATACAAGTTACTTACATCCATCTGCCTGCCTGCCCGCCTGCATTTATTTCTATATAAGGATGTGTGCATTGCAACTTAAGGCGTTTAGATTATATGATAAGGACATGTTGAATTGAATGAACATTAAATATAAAGAAATATTAATGTTTGTGAATGTTCATGTTCATGTGCATTTGTTTACATATTTGTTCACACATAAACAAATCCCACACATTCACAGACTTTAACATATAACATAGGGTGCAACTTATTTTGCTCTTTTCGTATTAACGATGCTACAAATGACTTAAATTGTTCTCTGTCATCTTAAAAACAAATGCTTCAATTTTGAGGAAAATTGGATAACGATGGTGTAATACTCCGCACTAAATATAAGCAAATCATTATTCTTTTGTGTGATTTTTGGAAAAGGGCTTATATGGGAGCTATGAAAAATTATCGGCCGATAGAATTGATTTGTGTGTTTAATAAACAGGTCAACAGCAAAAAGAAAAAGCTTGAATAACCACTATAATATAAAATGGACAAATTTTTTAATTCTATGGAGAGGATTTTTTTGAAAAAAATGTTTAAGTAAAATTATAAATTTTGTTCGATGTTTCTCCACATAATTAATGATAACTCAAAAAGGCTTAGTGCGATATTATTAAGATGAACCTACAAAAATTTAGATTTACATAAACTTTAATCCGTTTATATATTGCATTTTAATCGGGTCACTAGTTTCGGAGTTATAATAACATAAAACTACTCAATTTTATGTACATATATTAAACAAAAAACTAAAATTTGGTGAAAATAAGCGAATTCACTTAATTGTGAATAAATTCGAAAATAATCCATAGATTATTATGATTGGTATCTGATTTTGTTCCTATTACATGTGGCTTTACGATAAAGCAATAAATCCAAACAATTTCTGCCGTTTTCGATTTTTCGTGATTTTTTTAAAACAAAACATTTTTGCTATTTTCACGTAAAAAAATAAATTTTTTGCTTCAATTTGTTATTATAACTCTGAAACTACCGAACCGATTGAAACGCAATATATATGTGACATTTTGTACATATCATGGGGAAAATGTTTTCCGAATTTAATCAATCGAAAGAAGAACATTAACTACTCAATTTTATGTATATTGAACAAAAAACTAAAATTTGGTGAAAATAAGCGAATTCACTTAATTGTGAATAAATTCGAAAATAATCCATAGATTATTATGACTGATATCTGATTTTGTTCCTATTACATGTGGCTTTGGGATAAAGTAATAGATCTAAACCATTTCTGTCGTTTTCAATTTTTCATGATTTTTTAAAACAAAAAATTAGCTATTTTTACGAAAAAAAATATATTTTTTGCTTAAATTTGTTATTATAACTCTGAAACTACTGAGCCAATTGAAACGCAATATACATATAAAAATTGTACATAGCAAGGGGAAAATGTTTTCAGAATTTAATCATTCGAAGAAGAACATTAACTACTCAATTTTATGTATAAGTATCAAACAAAAAACTAAAATTTGGTGAAAATAAGCGAATTCACTTAATTGTGAATGAATTCGAAAATAATCCATAGATTATTATGATTGATATCTTATTGTGTTCCTATTACATGTGGCTTTGGGATAAAGTAATAGATCTAAACAATTTCTGCCGTTTTCGATTTTTCATGATTTTTTAAAACAAAAAATTAGCTTTTTTCACGAAAAAAATATATTTTTTGCTTAAATTTGTTATTATAACTCCGACTGAAACGCAATATATATGTGAAAATTTATATATAGCATGAGGAAAATGTTTTCGAAATTCAATCCATCGAAAGTAGTACATTAACTACTCAATTTTATGTATAAGTATCAAACAAAAAACTAAAATTTGGTGAAAATAAGCGAATTCACTTAATTGTGAATGAATTCGAAAAGATTCCATAGATTATTATGATCGATATCTTATTTTGTTCCTATTACATGTGGCTTTACGATAAAGCAAAAAATTCAAACAATTTCTGACGTTTTCGATTTTTCATGATTTTTTTAAAACAAAATTTTTTTGCTATTTTCACGAAAAAAATATATTTTTTGCTTAAATTTTTTATTATAACTCTGAAACTACTTAGCCGATTGAAACGCAATATATATGTGATATTTTGTACATATCATGGGGAAAATGTTTTCGAAATTCAATCAATCGAAAGAAGAACATTAACTTATCAATTTTAGGCATATCAAACTAAAATTTTGTGAAAATGAGCGAATTCACTTAATTATGAATAAATTTGAAAGGAATCCATAGATTGTTATGGTCGATATCTCATTTTGTTCCTATTACATGTGGCTTTGCGATAAAGTAATAAATCTGAACAATTTCTGTCCTTCAGGATTTTTCATGATTTTTTTAAAACAAAAAAAATTTCCTATTTTCATGTAAAAAATATAATTTTTGCTTCAATTTATTATTATAACTCCGAAACTACTGAACCGATTGAAACGCAATATATAAACGGATTAAAGGTTATGTAAATCTAAAATTTTCTTAGTTTATTTTGATAATATCGGAGTAACTCTTTTGGAGTAATCAGTAATTACTTATGTGGAGAAACTTCTAAAAAAAATTATAATTTTACTTAAACATTTTTTTTTTTAAAAACCTCTTTTGGACCATATTTGTACTACTGGAACCACAATAAATAAAAATTGTGTAGTGGTTTAAAAAGCCTTTGAAATTGTTTTTATTTGGTTGCCTTGTGATATTTTTCTTGAAATCCGCCTATTTCAAATCGGTGCCCACGCTATTCCTTAATAGCTATAACAGTTAAAATTTACAATTTTAATCCTCATTTAGCATTTATTAGAATCGTAAACTATTTGTAAAATTTAAAAATATTTTTGAGTCAAAGCTAGAAACTTCAAATAAAATGTGGTCAAAGTTTAAGCATATAAAATCCAAAAAAATAAGTGCCATCCTAATGTATGTATAGTATATGTGTGTGTTCCATACATGATATATGAATGTGTGATCACATTCATATTCACATGACTTAAAGTTTTTAATAAAAACGGTTTAGTTTTCAACTACAACTTCGTGTAACCTTAAAGAAATTTTTGTTACAGTCAAGCACTCAAGAAGTACTTCTTCGAAAACAACTCAGTAAGCCGTTTTCATTAACAAATGAGGAACATTGTGTAAGAATTTTTTAAATAGCTATAAAAGACAGTTAAGTTAATTATTTCCATGATAATAACATCTTTGCCCCAAAGAGAAACGGGTTTCACTCGCCCAAATATTGTCAACTCGAAAGATGTTTTCCCGGAAAAGTATTTTTGACAACAGTGAAAGGGTTACAGTAACAACAAATCAAGCTTTCAGAATGTATTTTGCAAATAAGTCAAAGCTCGCTATAATGAAATTGAAAGCAAAACTTTCAATTTCTTAAAAACACTTAATAAGAAATAATTAGCCAAAGTGTTTTGCAAAAATTCGAAAATTACCATCTTATAATGAGAATAAATGAGAGGTAACTACAAATATCCAATGGACATTGATGTCTTTGTATTAATCGGTAGTTTTTCACCATAATATTGTTGAAAACTAGTAAAAATTTTGAAATGGTTGTGGTAAACATGTATAATTATATTTTTCTCTGGGCGTAGCAGAATTTTGTTTTGTGCAATCACACAAATATTTTTGATCTCTCTATGCCGCCTATTACTGATCTAGATAAATACAAGGACTTTATTAGAGTCTACCTTGGTGAGTTTGCATCGAAACTCATTTGTCCAAATGCACCTCATCAAATGAGCTTAAGACCTTCTATGTCAAATTCCAAGTCTTATTTTATTACTATTTTGCAGATAACTATGGCCAAGATAAAACATAACTAATGAGCTTAATTGGGAGCTTGTAATATTCCCTAGGGTGGTGGAGGCGATGATCAAATAATAGCTGCATAGGAAATAATAATTAATGAATGAAGCTAATGGGACATAATAGTCCATCTTGTAATCTTTTTGCAAGACATAAAGATGGAAGACAAACAATCATCTATTTTTCAAGAAGCTTTGAACTGGATTTTTTTCTTCAAACATCTATTACCTATGGCTACTTAAGTTGCCAGTCCAGCAAAGAATTTCGCTGCATTATTTCAATCTTGATGATCAAATATAAATGTAAGCATGAGATCGCGAGTTCAGGGACAGAATTTTTGTATATTTTTTTTATAATTGCAATTATATTTAATACAGAACTGCTTACAGCTGACCGAACAACCAGTGCTGGAACCCTGGGCTCATGAATCTCTGCCTGTGGATCTGTCTGATCTTCCTAAAAAAGGTTTTTGTTTATAATAATTGCCCATATTATAAACAAAAGACTCTCGACAATAATTCTTCCATCACTCAGAAATGAGCAAACTGGCATTCGCTTTGGAAAATATTGTTTAAATTCTCTTAGGATTATCGTTGAGCAATCAGTGGAATGGAGACACCATTATATCTTGAATTTAAAGACTTTGAGAAGACCTTTGATACATTCAACAAGATCTGAGCTGAGCAACAACCAAACTCTGCTATATGAATGCGAGACCTAAAACTTGGTATCACATGACACAATGTCTTCAAGTGCTTCTCAACAAATGCCTCCGCAAGATCTTACTAATTTTATGGCCTGTAACAAAAGCTAACAACCAATATTGGATAGAGACAAATCACCAGTATATTAAAACATAAATAAGAAAGCGGGAGTGGATAGGTCACACACTCCGAAAACCAGAAGATAAAATGCATATACTGGAACCCACAGGTAAGCAGGCGAGTTGAGAGACGAGCTCATACCTGGAAGCGACAACTAACAACGTAACTTTCGAGATTGGAGATGAAGTGGAACGAAGTAAGCATCGATATTATTGGAACCACCTTGTTAAGGCCCTATGCTTTCTCGAGGAGTGAAATAAAACAACCCCAGCAGTTTGAAAAGTGCCAATTGGAAACCTTACACTAGCTATATTACTATTTTTGCAGCTGTGGCTGCTCAATGTATCTGCATTACATTGAGCAGCAGATACATTGAATTTAGAGTAGACTTACAGCCAATTCTAAATAACAAATAGAGAGCAGTGCAAATAAGAGCTCTGTGGCTTAGTGATTATCGCATTTGGCTATAAAGAGAGAGGTTATGTGTTCAACCCCGTTCTCTGAAAAATTGTTTTTTTTTTTAATTTCGTAAATGCTGGAGTATTCGTACTATTCAATTTAGTAGTGAAGTGTTGTGAAGAGTTTGATAATCGGCCACCTTCAATGATATCTCCGTGTTAAATTCACCAGTCAATAACGTTCCGAGTTGAAAATTCACTAGTAGTAGTTCTCAATGGCTAAAAATTCGACGTAGCGGAACTAGTTTAATGAACTCCAGGGACTAGACTGTGGTCTAGTGAGTAAGGCGCTAGATTAACAATTACAAATGGTTGATGTAGATGAGTTCGAATACATACATAAATCGCTTACGAAATACTTTATTGCAGGACTAATTTTAATGGCTTGACTTTGGGGCATCGCAAACAAAAATAAGTAGTTATCGTCGTAGAATTTTAATAAGTAGGTATAGATTTCAATAAATTCCTATTACTTTCTGGTTATTGGTTAGGCGAAGTTTTAGCTGGGAGTGCAATGCAAAATAAAACGAGTCTAGTAGCTAGAATTAATTCAAAAAAAAAAAAGAAAAAAGAAGAAAAGACAAAAATAAAAAGAACTTGTTATGACCGCGAGCAATGAACTTGTACTAATGTGTGTAACAAATAACAAGGAGTGTCTTTTATTTCTATGAATGAATCCGGTGTAAATTCTATAGAAGGGTGTTTATGTGTGTTTTACACACACACACGCCACACATATATATTCACATAATAAGCTTTTATGCTGTTAAAAAAAAGTTTGTTTGCTTATTTGTTTGTATTGTGAGTGGAAGGACATATGACACACACGAACACATACAAACATTTAAGACATACAACACATGGGGGGGGGGCGAGAAAAAAGAGGCCGGTCCATTGAGATATAATTTGCATTGCCGTTGCCGTTGCATTGTATTTTATACAAATAAAAACAAGGACATTCACATAAACCCAGAATAGGTTTAGAATTGGTCACTTTACTAACAAATGTGCATGTGTGTCTGCATGTGTGTAAGAAAATCCTTTTTTTTCACACACTTTCTTGCAGTAGCAGCCATTCAAGCTATTCAAGCCATTCATTGAAATTTGAACATGAAATAAAATATTCAACAAGCCTTAACTGAATTTGACTGCAGGCCAGAAGGATTTAATTTCAAGGATTATGAAATAAATTAAATGGCAAAATTAAAACAGGAATGTTAAGAAATTTGTATATGTATGTATGGTAGAAAATAACATATCACTTTGTGCTGTGCTAACAATGTGTAATAAAATACAGCATAAACAATATTATAAAAAGAGCCAACATCTGAAAACTGCTTCTTTAGGATATTTATTTTAAAGTTGTAAAAAGCAGACAAATTCACATTCAATAGAATTCCAGAAATTCTTTATTATTTTGATTGAAATCTATACATATATTAAAAAAACACTTTTAAATAGAATTTAAGTTGTTTGAATTTTTGTTATCTTTATTATTAAAATTCTGAAATACAATTAGAAACTCTTTAAGTATAAATTAAAAAGTCTGAAATACAAATAAAAACTTCTGAAATTCTATTGGAATATTGTTAAATAAAATTAGAAACTTCTGAAATACAACTTGAAAATGATGTAGTCCTTCTTGTCTCAGAAAGATTTATTTCGTTGCTTAGTAAACATTTCACATTTTAATATGTTCAAAAATAGTGAACTTTTAAAGAGTAGAAATTTATGAAAAATGCATCAGAAAATTGCACTCCTAAATGCAGATATTACGTTTTAGCTGCTTCATTTAAATTGGTCATAATAATCTCTAGTATTATTCCTCAATCAACAAAATCCGAACACAGCTTTACAAGAAATGAAGAATATATTAACTTACACACTTTCAGCCTAACCACAAAAGTCTTAAAGTCGATTTTAAGTCCATAAAGTTTACTATTATTTTAAATGTTGTGTCATAAAACAAATTTCAAATATAATTTAAAATTGCTTTTATTATTTTTAAATAAACTTTATGTTTTGAACATTTATGTACATTAGAGTTTCCCAAACATTTTTTTTTTGGAATTTCGGAACGCGTACCCTCTAATTTTTTTATATATAAAACTATAGTTAAATATGAAATTTTGATTTGCGATTTAGTTTTGTGGTGCATTTACAAGGGGAAAAAATGCAATTTTTTCAGTTTTTGTAAAAATTTTGCCGTTAAATAATAACTTTTGCAATTGAATTTAAAAGAATCGATATGTGTACGTAATTGTCGTTCTAATAAGACATAAAACACAAAAATTGGTTAAAAAATGTTAAAGTTATTCAAAAATCGCCAGGCCATTAACGTGTCTCAGGCCACTAGAATAAGAAACGTAGGAACAAAATAAACATATTTGGAGAAATATTAAAATAAGAGCTTATTTTTACTTAAAATATATCCATATTTACTTGTATATGAGTTTTTGTCTTCGTAGGATACCGTTAACATATTCGCAGTTATGACCAAAAAAAATTATTTTTTTTAATGGTAGTTTCAAAACTCCAATTTCAATTTTTTCAAAAATTTGTTAAACAAATTTCAGAATTTGTTGATCATCACTTGGGGATTTATTGTCAACATAATAGGAAATAAAAATGTGAACAAATTATGTCAATATCTCCTATAGTTTTTCCGTACCTGCGATTTAAATTTTGCGATTTTCCAGAAAAACTAATTTTTTGGCCATATTTTGGCGAATGAGCCGAATTTCCTTACTGTTATGATTTTTAAGTAAAAGCTATTCAGAATATTATAGTCCATGTAATTTTAAATATAGTGTGAAAGTTCGAGAAGGTCAAAGGTAAAATTTTTCAATATTTGGGATTTCTCATGGATAAATAGCGAACTGTTATATATTTTTGGGCCGATTTTGATGAAACTTAAGAAAAATATAACATGAAGTCTAGTATTTATAATAACAGCACAAAAATTAAAATTAACCCTTAATAGCACAAAAAAACAAAATTTTTTTAATTTTTTAAAATTTTTTTTTTTATTTACATTCATTGAAAAATATTTTTATTTCTTTGAAGGAAAAAGTTTTGAAAACTTTTTTAAAATATTTCTTATGCTACGACTTTAACAAAAATTAACTTTAAAATTTCTTTTATAGTTAGGCTGTTTGTCGAATTTTGTTACTTTTCAGAAATCGAAATTTAGGAATAAATTCGCGAGTTTTTCATAATTTCAAAAAGGAATTGCTTAAATGCCTTTATAGGTTATGTGTGTCTGCTAAAAATTAACAAAATTCTTAAGACCCAAGGAAAATTTATGAGTGATGTATGGTAAAATTAATATTATTCATTTTTAACTTTTTCATATTTGTACAAAAATTAAAGTTGTAATACTCGTTTGATAGGTCTTCAGTCTGTCAGTAGGACAGCTTAAAAGTACATACATACACATAAAAATGCAATGATGATGATATTGTTTTGGTATTAGAGTAGTTGCACATAAGAATTTATGATGCACTTGAAATAGTATGTGTAAGTGTGACAGTGGTTACTTATGTATATGAAGGGAAGGTAGAAAAAATAAAATGTTATTTATAGTGTCCTCATTTTCTTCTCATGTTTATTGGTGATATTTGTTGCTGTTGTTGAAGATGACGATGATGATGAAGTATTTGTGGTACTGGTGTATTTTTTTCAAGTGATGTTTTGTTGTAAGCATTATGACTGAATTCTCATCAACATCTACATCTACATTATTTGAATCAACAACTACAACACGACATCAGCAACATTTTAGCCTTAAGCTTTACGTAATACCTCAGGTATGAATGTCATTTTTATTTTGGTGAATACATTATTACTTTTTCACCTGTTGTGGCTTCAATGGGATTCCAATGTGAAAATGCAATAAGAACAAAAAAAAAATAACAAATATATGGAAGAAAACGAAGCATTCATCGAAGCCATCATCATCAATGCTGACAAGTATGAGTGTGACACACATGCAACAAAAACTCATACATACATACATAAATATAATTTCAAATACACAGACATTCATAAGTATGAGTTTATTGAAATATTATCAAAAATGCCAAAAATACTGAAGGAACGAACGAACGTGTAAATGTGTTAATATTGCATATTGTATCTATATGTAGGTATCTATGTATGTATGTGATATGCCAGAGTGTTTTTATAGCTGGGAGCATTAAAGTTTTACGATTTTTTTTATTTGTTTTCATGTAGAATTTATTGACGATATTATCAGTATTTGCTGTATCGTCACCTAAAATGCAAAAAGTTTTTCAACATGTATTTCATTTTAAAAGAAACTGCAAAACGTGCTAAATTTAAGAGTCAAAATGTGAATGACTTATTTGCCAAATATATTAACTCAACTATTCTACTACTTTTAATTCAATAACAAAACACTCAACAGTTATCCAACTAGTAAACGACAAACAATATTGTAGTATCAATATTACACAGGTCAACAGCAAAAAAAGGCTTGAACAACCACTATATAGATTTGAGGCATCATGGTTAGCTAAGTAAAAATATGGTACACATTTTTACAACCTACACCACCATAGTGGGGAGGGTATAATGCGTTTGTGCAAAAATATTAGTCTAACACCCACCTTAAAGTATACCGATCGACTTATAATCACTTTCTGAGTTGATTAAACGATGTCCGTCCGTCCGGTCGTCCGTCCGTCTGGCTGTCTGTTCATGTAAACCTTGTGCGCAAAGTACAGGTCACAGTTTTGAAGATATTTCGATAAAATTTGGCAGATATAATTTTTTCGGCCCAAGGACCAAGCCTATTGAAACTGGCTGAAATCGGTTCATTATTTCACCTAGCACCCATACAAATGTCCTTCCGAAGTTGGACTTTATCGGTCATAAATGTTTAATTTATATATGTATCTCCACAAATTTCGCTTCAAATAAGTTTTATATATACGAAATTCATGTCACCAAATTTTGTTACGATCGGTACATAATTAGTCATAGCTCTCATATATACCCTCTTCCGAAAATCACTTTAACGTGAATAAATCGCTTAAAAATGTTGGTATGCCTACAAAATTTAAGACAAATAACTTCTATATAGACCTAAATCACACGACATAATTTCATGGTGATCGGTGCATAATTGATCATAGCTCCCATGTAAGGCCCACTTCCGAAAATCACTCAAAAATTTAAATTATTGAAATTTTAAAAGAAAAATGTTTTTGCAAATTTACTTAGTGTAGGGTATTATATGGTCGGGCTTGGCCGACCATACCTTCTTACTAGTTAATTCTATGAAGAGGCTTTTAATAAAAAAATTTTTAAGTAAAATTGTGATTTTTTTTTTAATAAAATTAATAATAACTCCAAAACCGTTAGTCCGATATTATTAAAATAAACTTAGAAAAGTTGAAATTTATACAAACCTTAAGCCGTTTATATATTGCGTTTTAATCGGCTCAGTAGATTCGGCTATAAAATAACAAATTGAATCAAAAAATATATTTTTTTACGAGAAAATAGGAATTTTTTTTTGTTTTAAAAAAATCATGAAAAATCGAAAACTGCAGAAATTGTCCAGATTTATTGTTTTATCGCAAAGCCACATGTAATAAGAACAAAATGAGATATCCATTATAAAAATCGATTGATTCTTTTGGAATTTATTCACTATTAAGTGAATTAGCTCATTTTCACAAAATTTTAATTTTTTGTCTGATATACATAAATTGTAGTAGTTAATGTTCTTCTTTCGATTGATTTAATTTTTAAAACGTTTTCCCCATACTATGTGCAAATTTTCACATATATATTGCATTTCAATCGGCTCAGTAGTTTGGGAGATATAATAACAAATTGAAGCAAAAAATATATTTTTTTACGAGAAAATAGCAATTTTTTTTGTTTTAAAAAAATCATGAAAAATCGAAAACTGCAGAAATTGTTCAGATTTATTGTTTTATCGCAAAGCCACATGTAATAAGAACAAAATGAGATATCGATCATAATAATCTATGGAATCTTTTCGGATTCATTCACAATTAACTGAATTCGCTCATGTTCACAAAATTTTAGTTTTTTGTTTGATATGCCTAAAATTGAGTACTGAATGTTCTTCCTTCGATTGATTGAATTTGGTAAACATTTTCCCCATGCTATGTATAAATTTTGACATATATATTTCTTTTCAATCGGCTTAGTAGTTTGAGAGATATAATAACAAACTGAAGCAAAAAATTAATTTTTTACGTGAAAATAGCTAATTTTTTTTGTTTTAAAAAAATCATGAAAAATCGAAACGGCATAAATTGTTCAGATTTATTACTTCATGACAAAGCCATGTAATAGGAATAAAATGAGATATCGGTTATAAAAATCGATGGATTATTTTCGAATTGACTCACGATTATGTGAATTCGCTCATTTTCACAAAATTTTAGTTTTTTGTTTGATATACATACAATTGATTAGTTAGTGGTATCCACTCAAAATAATCCTTGGTGTTTCTAATTTATTTTCCGACCCATTTTCATCCCTATGTCATCTGGGAAATAAATGATATCATTGTCCTGACTATAACCTAAAGTCCAATAAACCATTTATGTTATTAACAAATAAACTAAAATTAATGCTTTTTGCATTTGAAGCAACGATATAGGTATGTTTGTATGCATGATATACATATATATTTTGAAGACTTACCTGGCATGGTGCCTGAAATAGATACGCATCACCGAATGCAGTACTCAAGCAGAATATATAATCACGTTTGGGATGCTCTGGTATTGGTTGCATGATGGCTCCATCAACGATAATTAAATGTTTTGGTGCCGCCTCCACACTGCGACCCTCACGCGAATCGCACGGATAAAAGAGTAGCGTGGTACCCTTCAAACACACCCAATAACCCTTCCAGCCACGCTTACGGGCCAATTCGATTTGATGCTTTTTGCGTAATAACCATTTTTTCACCGACAGGAAACTGCAAAGATTAAAGTAGTTTCGTTTTTGTTGTTATTAATATATTTGTGATCTAAACGATTAATGATTCTTTTTTTTCGTTTTGTTTAAACACTTGACCGGTTTAAATCATGGTAGCGGCCAACATTTGAATTAAATTATGTTTAAAAAGTAATTGTCAGAGATGGTTCTCTCGGTTCATAATGAAGATTCAGACATCAAATTCTTTTTTAATTGTTTTCTATAACGTTAAAGACAACTCTAAATGTATCAGCCCTTATTAAAAATTATCATCAAAACAGGACTTCTAGATAAAATAATATTACACATACCACATGTTGTCCATTTAATCAGTAGTTTATCTTTAGTTTATAGTGCAATAAACTATAAACTAAAGGTTAAGTAGATTATTCAATCTTCTAATTAGAGTTTTTCGAATGAAGACGAATTGATCTATTCTTCAGAGTTCATAAGAATTTTTCCTAAATTATGAAGCAATTAAAAAATTCTCGGTTTTTTATTCTAGAATATAATAATAACACTGTCAAACAAATTTAAACTTTTTGAATAGCAATCCTATAATTCTGAAAGGGCATGTTGAGTAGATACTATTTGTAGAATAAACTCATAGTCTGGTCTGAGTTTTTTTTTACGGTGGGTCAAAGTTTTAATTTTTTGAGTGAAGGGTGCATTATATTAAGTGAAAAAATTTTGTAAGTTAATGTCTGAGAGAATTCTTATTGTCAGAGTTATTTTACGGAATTTTATAAGGATAATTTTTGTGGAAGATCTTAACCCTCTAGCTCATCTCTTTAGGACCCTTTTTTCGAGAAAATCAAAAAAGTCCTTTCAAAAAGTACATATAAGAAAAATTTCAGTGGGAGTCACCAAAGATACCAAAATTGTAAATAAAATTCTTTACGCTTAATTAGTAAAATTATATGCCACCTTGGGTCTAATTTTTTAAAAAATATCACAAAAATTCCAAAAAGAGCTAAAATTTAAAATAAAAATAGTCATGTTCTAACTTTGGATGCGTGTAACTTTTTATAGGAAAAAACTGTTAGCAAGTTGTTTTTATTTCATTCGGAATTTTATCACAAATATAGTTGATACCTAAAAAGATAACTTAACCCTCCGTAGACCCGACATGTCTAAAAAACGAAAAAAAATAAATAAACCTAAATATCTCTTAGAGTAAAAAAGATAACTTACACATTTATATATGTTTTTTGTAGATCTTCACATCTCTCTAACTTTGGTATCTTCGGAGACTCCCACTAAAATTTTCAGGCAAAAATTTTCGTAGAATATCCTTAATAATCCTTAAATGTCTTTTTGAAAGGAATTTTTTGATATTCTCGAAAAAAGGGTCAAATTGACCGCTAAAGACAGGAGCTAGAGGGTTAAGATCTTCCACAAAAATGATCCCTATACAATTCGGCAATATAACTGTGACAATAAGAATTCTCTACGGACAAAACATTAAAACTTTGATCCACTGTAAAACAAAAACTCAGACCAGCTGGACTAAAAGTTTATTCTACAAAAATGAATCTTGCCCTTTTAGAATTATAGGGTTGCTATTCTGTTCCAAAAATGTTGTTAATAATGTAATTAATATTAAAAAAATTAATTAATGACTAAGTTTTTAATAGCTTGCCAGGTTTTGTGATAGCTAATCTTGGTGCGATATAGGGCAAATGTACAAATATCGTTTTTAAGAAATACATTTCATTACTTAATATTTGGGTAATAAATAATTTTTAACTGAAATTCGAAACTTTTACATAAAAAGCAATAAAACTGTTCTATTCACTTAAAGAATTTTGTGAATTTTCAGTAGCAAATTTGCCAATTAGCTTTAAGCTTACAACCTTATGGAACTACTGCAAATGTGTTGGTAAAATTGCCTGGCAGTTGCTTATTATTTATATGGCTTTATTTCTACTACATTTCTTTGCTTCTACTTTGAGGATTGTAAAATAATTTCTTTTTTTTTTTGGAGGATTTTGTAGTGTTGATTTGTAGCAATACATACCCAGCTTTACGTACAGCTCCAGTGCAATTGAATGATGAGGCAGCTGTACCAGTTGCTTTTGCTTTATATGGTGACGCCATGACACTTTCGCCATCATCTTCATCCGATACGGCTGTAGTTAAGCTCATGCGGTCATCGTCGGAAATCTAAGCAAATTAAACAAGAAGCAAACAAAATAAGTTATAAAAGATGGCAAACAAAACAAAGAGAAAATGAATGAATGAATAAATAAATAAAGAAATCATTATCATTAGTCAATGTCTGCTTATGCATTACAATGCATTAAGTTTAAAATTTTCATATATTTTTTGTAAATGTAAATTGTGTTGAGTTTGTAGCAAAACTAGAAGACATACAAATAGACATACAAACAGACAGACAGACTGTTAGTTTTTTCAGTCAGTCAGGCTGGCTGGCTGTCAGGGAGTTAAACAAGGAATCAAGAAAATAAATGGCCACAGACTTGTGTTGTAATAAAATCAACACATTCTCTGATTTCTTTAGTTTTATAGTTCTTGTTGCTTTGCATTGTTTTTTTTTACTTATTTTCATTTTGTATTTTTATGGCTTTATTTTAGTGGGACTTGTTGGGTGCATCTGTTAAAGTTCTAGCCAACCCAAAACAGTGCAGACCGACAGAGTTCAACATAATCTCATTATAAACAAGAAGAAACACTCGGAATCCGAGTGTGTTGCAAACAAAACATCAGAAAGAAAATAACTGGTATTGGTGCAGCGAGAGAGTGTGTGTTTATGTGTATCTACCTACTACTGGATCCTGTATCCTTTGGTTGGTTTCACTTATAGTTTAGTTGAATTCGCTTGCGTGATTCAGTGTAGGTATTAGTGTGTGTGTGTATGTATGTATATGTGTGTTTCTGTAATTTGTATTGTATGCAATATACTTTATTTTATGCATACACACACACACACTTACACATACCTACAGAGATATGCAAGTATGTATAAATATTAAGGCTGGCCTTATTTTGCTCCTATTCGATTTTCAATATTTTCAAAAAATTTAAAAAATACTTAAAATAGTTTTGATTTTCAGATGTCAAAGAACAATTTTACACCTTTTTTTAGTATCAAAAATCTGTCTGCAAAATAAGTCTCACCCTAATAGATATTGTTAAGGTACTTAGGACAGCCACAACCACTGGAACATTTTTTAAGTATATAAAAAGCATTTTCATGTTCGACCCCACAACTGCAGTTGAGTAGAGAGTAATGAGAGTATGGCTACTAATTTCAACTGCTACCACTACTTATACTCTACAAATGCAAAATATGGCTGGCTGGTTGGTACTAACTGTAAAGCAAATAAATACCAAATGCACATTCCAGTATCCTTTTTATAGAAAAAAAAAATAACAGAATAAAAACACACACGTACATAGGAAAAAAAATTGCTAAAGAATCCAAAGAATTCAATATGCATTCTCTGCTAGACCAAAACTATTGGCTTGTGATCCAAACGTAGAAGGCTAAAGGGATTTTAGAGAAGAATAAAAATACAAAAATACGAAAAACAAGTAGCAAACTTATTCATTGATGGTCCATTGAAGTGGTAATATTTTGTTGAATGCCTTCCTGTTTTGTAAATACATAAATAGTTACGAGTGAGTAGCAGCAGCAGTAACCCAATATTAAAAATTATTTTATAAAAGAAAACACTTGAACTATTTTACAAATCTCATGACTGATCTATTTTTGCTTTCTACTTCTTCAAATAAAAATGAGAGCAGCAGTCTTTTTTTTTATTTGTGTGCAAATGGAACATTGTGGTTGTTTCAAAATAGTTTATATCAATTTAAATAGAAAGATAGATTTTAAAGCATCTGACATTTTATTTTGAATATTTTTTATTTACAAAAAAAAAATGGAAAACAAATGAAGGTACTTGACTTGCAATTAAATACTTACTTATTGCAACTAAGTATCTTATGCATTTTTTAGATATAGTCTCATAATGACTTAGTTATTTTCTATTAAGTATATAAGTAAATTTATTCGAATGAGCAAACAAAAATGATGGACATAGCAACGGACTAGGGTTTTTATCCCGGGAATTCCCGGTATAAATTTCCCGGGAATTTTGCCAATTTTTCACTACCCGATTCCAGGGATTTTTAGTCGGGAATCCCGAGAATTAAAAACTTACGAAAATACATAGAAAACAAGTTAGAACTCTCTAACAGTGAACAGTTTTTTACAGTTTTATTATTATTATTTATTTGGGGTTTTTCGTATGAAAATTTAAAAAGTGAATTCATTATTTATTGAATTTATTTCTCATTCTAATTTCTTTAAATTTCTTCTTCAAATCCATAACAGAATAGCTTCAAAAATTTATTAAATGATTAAATTTTTCTTCAATTAAAAGACAATTTTTTCAATTAATTTTGTAAATGATTTGATTTAACAAAAATTTAATCATTCAAAGTTAAAATAAATTCTGTTATTAATTAACTTTAAAATTAATTCAGTTTAAACAAAGGCTTTGGAATGAATCTAAAAAATTAAATATTAGGAATGGATTTATAGAATGAAAGGCTGACATTCTTTAATTACGGATTAAGATTTTAGTGAATTAAGCTCATATTTTATTAATTAATTCGAAGCTCTGATATTTAATAAATTATAACACTAAGTTTTTATATGAAATTTGGCTATAATATTCCTAATTTACAGTATCAATATATTTCGGGAATAGCCGGAATGTAGAAAAAAATTTCCCGATTCCCGGGAATCAAAAAAGGTCGGGAAATTAAAAACCCTACAACGGACCTTACCACTTCCAAATAGGTTAAAATTTGGTACAAACACGCAGAGATAGACAATAGTCGTATATGTTTACTATAACCATTTCAACAGTTTTACAAGATTATTTACAA
The DNA here is from genome assembly GCF_958450345.1 of Calliphora vicina. NCBI lineage: Eukaryota > Metazoa > Arthropoda > Insecta > Diptera > Calliphoridae > Calliphora > Calliphora vicina. The sequence continues at coordinate 6,807,803 of NC_088782.1, read as the reverse complement.
TATTATGGTCAATGTAATTATTTGTAAGATTGCGGTAACCATAATATTTTAAAGTTACGATTCACATGATTTATTTGCGACAATCATGTGAATCTTAATAACATGGTTACCACAATCATATAAATAGTTACTATGACCATAATATTGTAAAAAAAGTCTTGTAAAAATGTAAACATTTCATTTGCATGCAATATATGAAAAAACGTACAAATTTTTTCAAAGTGGGCAAGGTTTGTGGAACTTCTGAGATGTAAATAAAGGCTTTTTATATAACTGTTTGATATTGCTGAAAACCTTAGGACTTCAAGATTGATATTTTAGTAAAATTAAATAATTTTATAAATTTTTGCGACGTCATTTACCTTAAAAACTAAAATGATTATAATATGCTGATTTTCCATGAAGAAAAATATAAAATTTTAATTACTGTAAAAAGTTTACGGTTTAAGATATCATAACCAAATTTGGAGCTGATAGAGACCCAAATCAATGGCATTATCATTTTTGACATTTTTTATATTTAAATACCGAAATTCCTAAACCGGGGAAAATGTGTTCCAAAAACTGAGTTTTTTTTACAAAAGTGTCTACTGTGACGTTATTTACCATGTGGTACTAAAATAACTTTGTAAGTATTTAAGAAACATATAGCATTATACAAATGTGGAGCTTTTTTGAGGAGCGGTGCTTTGCCTTTTTAAGATTTTTTACTCAAACCTAAATTTCTTTTTTAAAATTTGCCAAGTTTGTATAGGTCTGAGGGGTGTTGTGTCCGCTTAAGTTAGCCAAATTTTACTTTACTCGCTTTTCCATTAAGTTCTAGTTCCTGATCATATATATGTTGTATATAGTCCCGAAGAAAATTTTTTTCTATAAAAAGAAAAATATATGGAATTTTTTCGAGCAAAATTAAAAAAAAATAAATCAATAATCCTAAATATCTCTTCAATTAAAACAGATAACCTACACAAGTTAGGGTATTTTTTGTAGACCTTATTAATACCTATTTATATTTTAAATTTCAGCTCATTCGGATAATAAATGGAATTTTGGCGATTTTTTTTTAATTTGAGACCCGAGGAGACCCTTTTTAAGGGGCCACGTACTGGCTCCCATTAGCGCTAAGGAGCTAAACAAATTAAAATTAACTCAAAAACACCTCAGCTCCAACCATGTGAAATTTCGTAACTATATCTTCAACAGTTGCCGAGATACCGAATTATTTAAAAAAAAAATACGTTTCTAAATCACTGTGCAGTGGCCGGCATAAAGAAACCCTAACTTTCTTTTTCTGTTGTAATCTGATCAGCTATTGATTGTTATTATGGTTTTACATTTAGGCCCTAATTTTGTAAATCACGTCACCAAAGTGATGTTTATGTGCAAAGCAAAAACAACATTTCACACATTTTAGAAATTTGTTTTTGTTTTGTGTACACAATTTTCGAATTATGAAAGGCAAATCAACGCTTGAATTTTTGTGCGTTTGTTTGGTTCACAATTTGTACATAAAACAAAAACAAATTTTTGAAATATCACTTGGTGACGTGATTTACAAAATTAGGGCCTTAATCATTTTTATGAACTTCATTGATATTTGGCACATATGAGTGCCGATCACTGATCTAGACCACTCTATATTTTTGGGTGAAAGATTAACTAAGAACTTTGTAGTAAAAAAATTAACTATTTTGATAACTTTAAAAGCATCTTATACATCTTATGTTCATATTTACTGTATAATTATGCAGCAATCAAACACCCTAACTGTCAAAACTAAATGAGCTGTACATAAAAAATATCTTCCATATACTGTCTTCAAATTAAAACTTCAAACTCAAAACACTATTTCTTTAGAACTTGTTTTTATTCAGAATGTTTTAAAAACAATTTTAATTAAATAACACTAAACTCTATACATAAATATTTCATTATTTCTTTAAATCCCCCCCTAACCAGCTTTAAAATGTTAATTATCAATCAAAGTAGAAACAGAAACCCACCAACCAATAAAAACCCCAAATCTTTGGGACAAAATTGCAAAAATAATTGGAAAATTCTTTTGGCAAAAGTAAACTAACTCGTAGATTTCAGCATTTATTGTTTAGTTATTTTTCAAAGAAGGGCTTCATAAATAGTTTTATTTAACCATTTTATTTGAAACTCACTGCCATAAACTGAAGCACTAGTTTAGTTTTTTTTTTAATTTTGCAATTAAATTTTACAAACCATAAATTTATTAAGTACTAAATCGTCTCCAGAAAAGAATTCAAAGCAAAACTAAACAAAACAAAAGGAAACATGTAGTTTGTACGAAGGTATAAATAAGTAAATTACAAAATGACCAAAGTTTTTTTTTCTTGTGTTTTTTGTTTTTCGTAGTCAATTCATTAATGAAATAGTACGAGTAAGAAATGGTTTAAATGAATAGTGCTTTTTTCTTTAGCTTTTACCTTTTATTTTTTGAGTCAGCAAATTTTATCTTGACAAAGGTACAATAAGGGAGTAATAAACATCAGGATGAAGATGGAAAAATGCGAGTATGTACAAAAACAAAAACAGTTGTAGTAAGAACAAATCCCTTTTAAGTAATTAGACTGAAGTAGAAATTAGAAAGATGTAAGGTAGAGTTTCACGACTGAAATTTTATATTCAATGTGTTTTGCAAATAAGTATGAAATGGAATTACATTTGCGTACCCTACTGACACCATTGTTGGCTATGCAGTTTGAAACACTTTCTGCCCAATAAGTCTTACCTTCCTCAAGAACATCTCGTTGCACTGTTTCGCGGTGCTGCGCCAATGTCGGTGGCGAAAACGGGAATTACCCAAATGTAGGGTTCCGTGCAGTTCGGCTGCTTCGTTAACAACTCGTTTAATGACTTGGTAACGTATGACATCGTAGCGATGCAGTGGTTTGAGTGCCACAGTACCATGCTCGGGCTCCGATTCAGCACCTGATCGCAGTTGATCATCGTCTTCGTCGTCATGCCAAGCACTGAGGACTCCTTCGACAAAATTGTACAACAGTTCACCATTGGTTTGGGATGGCTGTGAACCGGACGGTTTTTGCTCATATTTAATTAGTTTGCGATTCTGACACACCTCTCTTAAGAGATTCTCACCGAAGTGAACGGTTTTGTGGCGACGTCGACGTTCGTCTAGCGATGCTGCAGAGGCAGACTTTGTGAGTTTTCCGTTGGTGCCATTGGCATGGCCGTTTTGATGTTTTCGCTTTGCCACAACGGGGCCAAGCAAGGTACACGATTCGCCGCGTTGGAGTGTGTTGGGCTGTGAGTTGCTGCGTTGGTCGGTACGCTTCGTTGATGTGAGCAACGATAATACTGGAGCGGCAGGCTCGATATCGTAAAGTAAGGCAGGTGGCTGTGCAAGGGTTGTACGCAACCGATTGAAGTCGGCTGCGCAGCGAGGCAGTGAGTTACACTTAGGAGCATTCAAGCATTTTCGATTCCGACAACTGAGCGGAGCACAATAACGGCAATCATGGCAGATAACAAACTTGCGCTTCTGCTGATTTTGAGCGGGCGGCACTTTTGACGATGGCGGTGGAGGAGCTGAACCGTCATCTGACGGAGGTACTGTGTGCATTTGAGCTTTTGTTAGTTGTTGATTTCGCAACAGATTCAACGTTGACGACGACGATGGCATTTTTCGTTGGCTGGTCGACTGGCATTCGAGAAAACGGCAATTGGGATCAGTGCAAATGGGCAGCAGGGGACATGAGGGATCTGTGCAGGGTGACGGAGAGCGTGGCGCTCGCTCGGCTGATGACGACTTCCGTTTCAGTAGACCGTTGTGTGAAGCAGTCATGTCAGATATGGTTGCCGACCGCTGGGTTTGGTGCCTCCTGGAACGATCTCGTTTTGATTCTCGTGAGCTTTGTTGTTGGGTTGAGGTTTTACTTGTTTTGGGTGGCAACTGGGGTGGCATTAACTCGTCTTTGGGTACATATTGATAACGCTCTTTGTGCGGCTTGGCATAGAGGCGTTCAACATTGGTTGCGGTTGCAGGTGTTGGTGTCGAGACGGTAACTACTTCACTGGCCGAGTGTCGAAGGCGTCTATCCCTTATTCGTTGTTCTTGATATCGTCGATCTGAACATATTTGCTGTGCAGAGGGCTGTGTTTGATGCTGTGTCTGAGGCTGTGGCTGGGCCGAGGGAGTTGATGATTTTTGTGGTAGTTCTACGAAACTTTGATGAGATGAACGCCTGTCTACCGGCGTTTTGCCTATTGATTGCAAACGATTCAGTGGGTAGGCAATCCAGTCGGGTATGCTTTCTTCACTTCGGTCACTGTAGCCAAGTGAATGTCGCTTCCGGGCTGGATGCTGGCTGACATCGTCCTCGTGCGAGTGTGATCGAGGAGTATCTCCACTACCGTTTCTTCGATGATGTGGTCTCCTAGTTTTTATTGTTGCCGCCGATGCTTCTTCGCGGGCTGTCAAGGCTTTCGTTGACTTTGTCAGCCACTCCACTAGGTCGGTTTTGAGAAGTGAAATTTCCCCAGGCCCCGAACTTTGGCGCGACAACGGTTTCTTCAATAACTCAGTCAACTCTTCTTTTAAAGCCTTTGCGTAGGACGAGGTGCTGGGTCGGCTTTCAGCCTGCTGTGGCGTATGCTGTCTTTCAGCCACCGAACGCTTGCGAGGCAGATGCTCAAGTAACCATTCCGGTAGTTCATCCTTCATCACAGTTATTTCACTGGGGCCGGATGAAGTACGAGCTGGTACACGCTGGCGTTCCAACCACTCCATAGTCTCATCACGCACGGTACCACTTTCGGCTGAGCGCGACGAATGCCTTTGTTGAGCTTTGCGATCAAACCACTCGAGTTCATCGGGTGATCGTTTGCAGTCTTTGGACACGGGAACTTCTTCGGCACTTTTCTGACGCCGAGGTGGCAGTTGAGGCTTTTGTTCTTCTGCATGCCTGTGATGATGCTTGTGAGTATGGGTGTGGATATGAGGGGCAGCTGAAGGTTCTTTCTTTGGAGGCGCTTGTGGGGGTAATCTCTTAGGATCTCTACATTTGATTAGTTTCTGTTCAATTGTGTCTTCATTGCGAGCTCGGACTCTGCGCGTGATTTCGAAAATGTCGCCGTTTATTTGATGGTAAAATTTCTCCACTTCTACGCCTTTGTCGAACTCTTCTTTGACTTGCTGGACATTCAGTTTGCTGCGGGATGGTGGACGAGGGGGAGGGAGAGGAGGAGGAGCTTTCGAATCCTTATCATCATCGACCACGTCATCATCAGATTCGGCTGACATCAAGAGGGCACCCTTACCACCTTCACCCACTACACCACCGATTGTGCGAGCCGAAGAGGTGGCCGGATGCAGTTCCTCTTGTTGCTGCTGCTGCAGTAGGCGGTCGAGCGAGCCATGATGCGTTTTTATCGTCGGACCCAGAGTACCTTCGCCAAATGGCTGCAAACGACACTGTGCATTGCAGATGCACACAGGACGTTTCTTACTACTGCCGAATCGAAACAGACTATTCGCCAGTTGTGTCACACCATCGCCCAAAACGCTTCCTCCACTACTTGCCCCACCGCCACCAGCGGTCACATCCCTTCCCGAAGCCGTTGTTGCCGAAGTCAAACGTCCGGCCTGTGAAACTGGCGTTATGTCGACTATCACGCAACAGCAATGCAACGAGAAGGTCTTTTTATCGCAGCCACTGCCGCTAACAGAGTTATTGTTATCGCTTTCACTATTTTGTGAGGCTGCCAGAATGAGCGGCTTAAACGGCGTTCACCAGTCGAATCTTTACGTTGCGGCGTCCACACTTGCCTTCGTCTATCTAGGGGCAATACTCCGGGATTCGACTGGAATGAATTTTGCTTGTAGGCAAAGTTAACGCAATAGTGCTTAAGGTATGGCAAGGTATGACGACAGTTTGTAACAGCTACAGAATTAGCGTAAGGTTTAGGTTGGATTAGCAATAGCAATGGAAGTGGTAGTGGTAATAGAGCAAGGATACGTTTGGTTTTATAAATAATTTCTTCAGATGCATCAGCATACACCATTCCCACATCTATTGATAATCTTACGTTTGTAGTGTGTGTTATTTGCTTTTAGCGTTTATCGTTTATCTTTTTCTTTTTGTTTTTTGGTTTGATTTTTGTCTTTTTGTGTTTAATTTCGCTGAGTGCGCTTGACTTTAAATTAACTTTATTGAAACTTCTCTAATTTGTTTACTTGTCTACCGTTTATTTTCAAATTCACTTTGTCACTTTACAAACTCCTTTGTGTTTTTGTATTGGTATTTGTCCGCTTGCTGCAAACAAACACACTTACGACCACGCACACTTGCACGCACGCACTCATAGATAAAGGATTTGCATCCTTAGGATGTTATTGTTTTTGTTGCTGTTGTCGTTTACTATTTTTAGAAGTCAAAGTCACGTTTATAGATTATTTTTTGATTTATTTGTGTTTTTTGTTTGTTTGTTTTGTTTATGCACAAATCAATCGATATGTTTGTTTAACGAAATCTTGCTAAAACTAAAAAAAGAACTGAAAGCCTTGGAGTTTTAACGACTTTGAAAACACGTTAACCGAATTATACAAATACATTTACATGCAGTTGCACATATACATACATACGTATGCATGTACGTACGTAAGGATGTGTTTTTTTTTTGTCAGCTGGGATGTAGTGTATGTGTGTTTGTGTATTAGGGTGGCCTATATTTTGCACTTTTGCGATTTTGGCTCCCAAGGTCTAGAATTGTTCTCTGTCGTCTAAAAATCAAACGCTAAAACGTTTGAGCAAAATAGGATAACGTTTAGAGGTTGCACATTTTATTTGAACTTTTGTGTGATAGGTCAAAGTTAAAAATTATTTGAAAAATTTAAAAAATTGTTTTCGTTTCTTATAAAAACTAAATGAGGATAATAAATGCAAATTTTAACAGTTAAAATTGCCGGATTTCGAGGAAATTTAGTTTTTGGTGAACATTTTCTTAAATTATTTCTAAAAAAAATTCTTTCTAATATTTTATTTCAAATTGTTTCTTTGGGTCGTTTATTTACGATTTGGTAATTTTAAATTTCTAGGACATTGTTAACAAATTTATATCTGGGGTCATATTTGTACAGAACATTAAAGTTTAACCTCTGCTCAAAAAAAAAAAAATAATAATAAATATATGACATTTGTTTATGAACATAAATTTTTGGACTCTATTAAAAAAATATATATTTTTGATTTAGACTTCAGTACAAGTAAAAGTAAAAAATATTGTCAAAACAAGTCAAAAATATTGTTTTTAAAGCGTATTCCCATATGAATTACTCCATTAATAATATTAAACTACGACATTAACTACCAAATTAATTGTTCAATACTAAGAGCCATTTACTAACATTTCTTTTAGCATTTAATCCTTTAAATCCTTGGTCATAATCTCATAATTTTACAATACTATTAGGCTAATTTGTATGTATTCGAAATTGATATGAACTTTATTTTTTAACTTTGAATTAATATGAATTGTTTGCAAAGTAGTGTTCCAAATCGAAACAAATGTCTGGGGAAATATTAAATATAATATTAATAATCTTTACAAGAGTTATTCTTAAATTTACAGATTTATTTCTGCTCACATAAAATAGTTTAGTTGTGATTTGTTGCCAAATCAAATTATATCCATAGAGTTTTGATACAGAAAATCAGTTAACACATAATAATTACTATTTAAAACAAACTTTTGTCACCCCAACTAAAATTATTTTACCACAACTGAAACATTTTGTCATTTACACTGAATTACTATTTTCTGTATGTGACATATGATCAATTCCATATCATCGTACATGACATTTGTATGTCTATTATAGTGTTCCTTAGAATTAAATGTTTGATATGTACCCTCTGAATACTTTCGCAATGACCTAAAATACTACAAAAAGTTTTTTAGCTTGTTCTAAGAAGGGCAACCCGTGCCCTCGTTCTAATGAGATATAAAAGACAAAAATTTGTTAAAAAATGTTAAAATTATTAAAAATTCGCCAGGCCATTAATGTGTCTCAGGCCACACAGTGATTCAAAAATGTGCCACTTTAAAACTCCGTCCTTCAAAAATATTGCACTTTTTCATACTAAAGAATTTGTATAAATTTTCTTAATATTTTATTCAACACATATCATTGGTTCTGACTCAGTCACATTAAGAAAATTTATACAAATTCTTTAGTATGAAAAAGTGCAATATTTTTGAAGGACGGAGTTTTAAAGTGGCATATTTTTGAATCTAATTGAGATATTGACTTGAAATTTTTTTGGTAAGACCAAAAATTAACTTATCTAAACAAAACAATATAGCTCGGAATAAATGTGGATCAAATTGTTCCTAATATTTGCAATCCTATTAAAATTTTGATATAAATTTTAGTTTTAGAAACTCAATGAATATGTAATAAAATCTTTATTTATTAGCGAAACTCAATGAAGTTTTCAGTGCTTTTTAAGTTTCACATTCTAAATAACAAGGTGTAAAAAAAGATCAAAGGGAATCCCGCAATTCCTAAAAATTGGAGCGAACATCCCAAAAATGGTATTTTTTACAATTTTGCCTATAGGGTCCACATTGCCTTCGGGGCTGGGAAAATACTTTAGGGATAAACAGGGAACACATCAGGGTTTCCAAAGCTGCTTTCCGTTTTCTGATCCCAGCTTTGGTATTTTAGAATATGTGTCCCAAAGTTGAAATTTTTATAAAAAATAGGTCAATTTCCAAAGGGCGTAGGGCCGACATGTTCGAAAAATAGGACATGTTTTTTATACCAAAATGTTCTCCGTAAGGAAACTTTATAGAAAAACATAAAATTGTTATATGTTCTTAAAGAAAGTTGTTTTTTAATAAAAAAAAGAGTTAAGTCACCTTTTTGTCCAAAAAACAGCAAAAATATACTATTTTTTGAATTTTTAAATTGAAAATCGGTTATTTTTGGATTCGTAATTGATATTGCTCTGAAATCTTTTGTATGTTGTTGGTAATTTAGTTGTCTAACTAACAAAAAAAATCGAGTCCATTCGGTCCAATAGGGCAAAATTTTAAAATTTCAATTTTGAAATGCCTATAACTAGGAAATTATAAGAGATAAATAGCACACGCAAGCAAGATCTAGCCGAGCGCTTTCCAAAAAAAAATGGCATGTGTTTAAAAATTTTACATGTCGAAGGTACCCTACTTTGAGCCCCCATAGCGCCGCCCCTGGAGCATTTGTTGGGCCCTTGGCTACGCCCAATTCAAATTTTATCCCGATCGGACCAGCCGTTTAGAAATGCCAGATTTAGTTCCAAAAAATTTCGATTCTGCCCCACTGTGGGCCACTAGAACAAGAAATGTAGGAACAAAATTAACATATTCTGAGAATGTTAAAATAAAAGCTAATTTTTACTTAAAATGCATTCATATTTACTTCTATATGATTTTTTGTGTTAGTAGGAAACCGTTAAACTACTACCAGGTATGACCGAAAACTCCATTTTAAAATTTTTAAAAATTTTGTTAAACAAATTTTAGAAGTTTTTCATCATCACATGGGGATTTGTTGACAACATAATAGGGAATAAAAATGTGAAGAAAGTATGTCAATACCTCCTATAGTTTTTCCGTACCTGTGATATAAATTTTGCGATTTTCCAGAAAAACTATTTTTTTTATTTTTTAATTTTAAGTAAAATCTGTTCAGCATATTATGGTACAGGTAATTTTAAATATAGTCTGAAAGTATTCCTAAACTCGGAAAACGTTAAATCGTGAAGGTCAAAGGTCAAATTTTTCAACCTAACTCAGTTGTTAGAAACCTAAGTGGTGAGAATGTATTAGTAAACAAAACAATTTGAAAACAAAAACTACACTCATATGTGTGATTATTTTGAGTAATTTTTTTGTTAGAATTTTTTTCTAGTTTCCGCTCTATGTTTCTCTATGATTTCAGCATTTGAATTTAAGAGGACAAAGAACAATTTTAGAAATTTAGATAAGGACCACCCTACTGTAAGTGTTTAATTTAACTACTGATTGAATTAAATTTTATAAATCCGCCGAGGAGCGAGCGAGTACGTAAAACAAAGATTTATACATTTGTGTGAAAGTGTAAGTGAGTGCTAGTAGGTGAAGGGGAGAGTGTATAGTTTTCCTGTGTACGTGTACGTGTATTTGTGTGTTTGTGTAAATGCAATATTTTACATTTACATGAATATAACGGTGAAGGACATTGGCAGATGTAGCGAATGCTTTTTTGGCGCAAGGACACCAACTACAATTTCTTTTTTTTTTATTATTTTTGCACTACGTAAGAAAATAACAAACACATACACACTCACTCACATATACACATGTACATAGCTGGTATACGTATGCATTTTAAAATACACACACACACATTTGCACATTAAAGTGAATGAGTGACGTGAATCTTTGTTATATATGGATGTGTGTGTGTTGCTGTCTCAGTATGTGTATTTAGATGCGTGTGTTTTAAGCGTAAAGAGAGTCAAGTATGTGTATGTGTGCGTTGTAATGAACATGAACATAAAAATAAAACTACCAACATTTTCAACTAAAAATCAATATTTTATTTTGTTTATTTGCGTTTCTAATTATGATTTCACCTCTTGCGCCATTCCTTTCTGTTTTAAATTTTCCAACATTATTTTTTTTCTTTTATTATTATTATTATTACTGTTACAAATATATTTTAAGTAAATTTCAAAAATTTCAATTTAAAATGTTAAAATTTAGTAGATTTAGAAAAGTTTATTTGAGAGAAAACCAGTAGGTGAAAAATGTGAATGTGAAAAATCAATTCATGTCAGTCCTTGCCACACAAATGACGTTCGAAATGAGAGTGACATTGACCTGCCACACAAAACATGAAAGACAAATGCCAACCAACTATTTGTTTTAATCTTGTATTTCATTTTAATTCTATTTTAACTGCAAACTATAATTGTATTAGTAGGTATTTGTGTGTACACGTTTATGCATTACTTTAAGATTTAGTTATTTCTAAGTATTTTACAGAAAATGTATGTATGTATTTTTTAAACAGCTATTTTCAAACTTATTTGCTTTGTAAAAGTAAATAAGTTTAAAAATAATAAAACAATGTAGTTCTGATTAAGTATAAATACTAAAATTAACTTCATTTGTGCAAAAAGTCAATAAAATTCGTTTCGTTAAAAGTGTGTTTTTTTTATAATAAAGGTATATGTATAATAAAAATACCCTATAGGAAATAACCAAAGCATACTAAGTTAAAAATTAACAATATTTTTCAATATAACTATATTAGAAGTTTATGATTTTTGAAGTTGTGAATGAGCTCGCTGAGTGTATTTTAGTTGAGGTGAGAACTCAGAGAGTGTAAAGTAGTTTTGTAGTTATTTATGAAGTTTTGCTGTAGAACGAAATAATATAAAAACCAGTTGTTAACTACTTGAGACATATTTCCATTTGTTAAGAATAAGATTTGTTCAGATGGAACCTTTTCTTACTAATGAAATAATATTTTAATAATTTTACTAGTTTTTTTTTTCACACAAGAAATAGAAAAATCTTGATTTACTGCATTTTACTTGAAAAAACTGTTCCTATTAAAAAATAGTAAAAAATAAAATGTTTTATTTTTATTTTTTTGGCAAAAAGTTTATAGATGGCGTAGCTTTTAAACTCAGTTTTTGTTTTAATAACTTCGAAATGTCGAATTTTGTACCAAAGAAGTTTTAATTTTTAAAAAAAAGTGTCGCTGAAGCAAAACGATTGCTCACCAAAGCTTATGGTGAATGTGCTGCATGGGTTTCAACGTGCGAAAGACACAGAAAACAAAGATCGCCTAGGCCAGCCAAAAAATTTGAAGACCAAGATTTAGAAGATTAATGTAAAACTCAACAAGAGCTTGCAAAAATTCAAAACGTTTGCGAGCAGCAGGATTCATCCAAAAGCAGGGAAATTTGGTACCATACGAATTGAAGCCGAGATACCTTGAAAATAAATTTTACATGATCGAAATGACGCTATAAAAAAATCGTTTTTGCACCGAATCATTACTTGCGATGAAAAATGGATCCATTACGATAACCCGTAGCGTAAAAGATCGCATGTGAAGCCCGGCCAACCAGCCGAATCAATACCAAAGAAAAATATCCATAGCGCTAAGGTAATTGTCTATATTTAGTCGGAGAAAAGGAGGAAAACGGCATGACATGAAACTGTAATATTCTATTTAAAAAGAAGTGGTTGGGAAGTTTTGCTTGACCTGTTTTATAGTCCAGATCTTGCCCTGTCCGACTACTGTTTGTTTCGATAGAAGCAGAATGCTCTCTCTGGGATTCACTTTGGAAAAGGGTATCCCATATTTAAACTTATATTGTTTCAAGTGTTTCAAAATAAAAGCTAAAAATATAAAAATTTTTAATTTTTTTTTAATTTGTTTAACAAAATTATAAAAAAGTTAAAGTTGGATATTTGGAAATGGTTTAATAAAATCTTTTTTCGTCTAAAGCAGAGATCGAAAATAACTCGTCCATATACCAAAAAACCCAAATTGTGATTTATATTTTTGTGATAAAAATAAATCACTGGAAATAACAGTTATAAAATGATTTTTATTTAAATGGTTTGGTATGACCTTCATTCGTTTTTGTTGTTTTTTAATGGTTTGGTGTGAGATAAACAAAACAATTAATTTGTTCTTGTTCTTAATAACTGTTACTTTCTCTTTTATTTACATACAATAACATATTACTAGTAATTGTTAACAAATTATGAAAATAATATGATAAGTATGAAGTCTGAGTAACAGAAATGAGAATTTTTATTTAAATTGTTATTAATCTTTATATTTAGGCGTTGATTTGCATCAAATGCATTTTTGCGATTTATTTTTCATGTTCGCAAATATCTTTTTAGATAAATAAATTCTGTAAAGATTACGATTCTCTAATGATTTATATGCAAACGCATGTTTTTTCTCTAACCTTTAAATATTATGTTCATTAATTATCTTGCCGAATCACACTTTTTGCTGTAAATTGGCATCGATTTATTAGTGTTACTAGAGCGTACTGTCTGCTTCACTTAGAAGTAGTCGAATAATTACATACTTATAATATGTTAATATTTACATTTTAACTCATTAATGCGTAATTAAAGTTTTAGCTGGAATAAAATTAACAATTTGAATTGTATGTATTTTTTAATCATATAACTAACTAATTTATTTTAGTTTTTAAGTTAGGTTTATTCGTACGTATTATTATATCAAATGTGAATTGTTATATTTGAATTGATAACAAAATATCGCATTTTTATTTGTTTTTTAACATTTTGTCATTAAATATATGTAATTTTATTTTAGTATTTTCTAGAATTATTTAAAATTATTTAATATGTTTTTTTCAGAATATACAGAGAACCTTACTTTGGGAATATACTTATATATTCACAATTGATTAGAAAAATTATGAACTAAAAAATGTGACTTAGAAATTATATATAGGCGTTTTGCAGGCAAGACTACGATATATTAATATTTTATATACTTTATATGAGCAAATGCAAACATTTTTGAGAATCAATAAGAATTAAACTGCATTGGGAGGAAAATAACGAAATATGAAATTTATTTTGTAGTTAAACAATTAATAAACGATTTGCATAGTATGGTATACTTAACCCAAAAGATAACAATTGTTTATATTTAATAAACAATTTTCAGCCTAACTACAAAAGCCTTAAAGTCGATTTTAAGTCAATAAAGTTGAATATTGTTGTTTTCATGATGTAATAAGAAAGCTGAGAGCGTCGACAACAAACACAATATTTCTTGCTGAAAAATGCATAGGTTTTGTCAAAATTGAATTTGTCAAATAAAAAATAAACAAATTTTATTTTGGCATCTTTTAGATAATTTAATATTATTTTCATAAATAAATGTCCTATGTATTTCATTTATTAGCAGGAATTTTTAAAGATTTTTCTGAAGCTATTTAAAAAGTGAAATATTATTCGGTGGATTTGTACAAAATCAGAAAGTGCAATTAATTGGTAAACTAAATTAAGTGAATTTTAATGATCTAGCAATAAAAAATAATAAATAATCTTTGACAAAACCGTTACCAATGTAAACACAAAGCTTTTGTTATTTTAGCATATTAACTAAAAAACGGCCGTTAAATTTAAATTATATTTGAAAAGGAACAACTGTTTAATAGTGCTTTATCCAAATTTCATTATATGAAATCTTTTTATTCACATTTTCATTCATGTTTTTTTTATTTAAAATTTTTTTTCTTTGAAAATAAAATTTATTATTTTTTCAAAATAAATTTAGTTTGACAAAACCCAAGCACTTTCAAAATAGATAAATAAAAATCAGCTGTTTTGTTGATTTCACCTTACTTAGTGCATCTTGGTTGTTTTATTATTTCAAAAAAATGTTTTTGATTTTTTTAAATTTTTTGAAATTTCTTTTTATAATTTACATTCATTGAAAACTATTTTCAATTATTTGAATGTATATCACAAATTATACCGACAAAAGAAAATGTCAAAATGGTTGGGTTTTGAAAAGAGGGACAAATATATTTAACAATAGTTGCCTATTGAAAATTGTATTTTTGTCTCATTCTGCAAATCACAACCATTGAAAACTTTTTTGACAACTGTCATTTGTTTCATATCTGTTATAATCTGTGATGTATGTGTTGGAAATAGTGTTGAAGTTTTTTTTTTAAATAAAAATAAAAGTATTATTTTAAAATAAAGTCGAATTAACTTTAAAATTTCGTTCATAGTTAGGGGAATATTTTTACAAATATTATTTATGAACATTTGAAAAATATTGAAAATGTATGTTATACATTTTGCAATTTTATTTTATTTATCATGTATAAAAGCTGAATATTGTGAAAAGGCAGAATTGTATATTGTGTTTTTAATCGCTTTTCTTGGGTTTCATAAAAAATTAGTTGAAAGTAGTTTTGAATTTGTAGGTAATGAACTAACAACTAAATAAAAAACCAACTAAATGCAGGTATAAACGGCATATAATAGAGTATTTTCATACATTTTATTTCTATATTGTAAACAAATTAAAAGTCAGTAATGTGTGGACATTTATATATCATATATTAATATATTAATTGTCGTAATTATTTTATGTCAAAAGTTGTGTAAAACAAATTTCGCAGTATTTATGAAATACCTAGTGCTCGTATTTATCAAATTACTTTTTGAAAACAGCATTTAGGTAATTGATATCCAAGAATAGGGTTCGATTCACAACCTTTATTAGAATTGGCTTACATTTTTCGAAAATGAATTGTTTGCAATGAACATTCACAGAATAGTTTTATAATACCAGTCATGAGTTGAGGAGAATCTTTATGTTAAAGAGAATTTTCATGTTGATAATTTTTCATTTACTTTATTAATAGCATTTATATTCAAATATAATAAGCCAGCCTTATTAATAATAAATTTTTAAATCTATCAAACAAAATTTCTTTACAAATTTTGAAATTGTGAAAATAAACACAACCAAAGTCCCAAAAATTCAAACACTTGAACATTTTTAAACATGAAAATTATATGAAAACTTGAATTTATTTTTCCTTTTTACTGGAGAATACTATTGAAATAATGTGTAATACAACTGTAATGCAATTGCTTGGCTATAATTCAAGGCTTGAATTACACTTGCTTTCTACTTGAATTCCAGTAAAAATGCTTATTGGTAAAGAAGTAATTTTTAATCAAGCAAATTTTTTAAATTAATTTTTTTTTTAAAGATTAATAAATGTCAATAACATTTGAAAATCATTTTCGGGCTGTTCTCGACGAAGCGCATTCTGGACGTCCAATTTTGTGCCATTTTTTTTTGTCATGAATAACAAGAACAGCGTGTAAAAAACTATTATTTTTTCTGGATATAATGGAGTTTTTAGGGTCTGTTGTGCAGAGACCGAAAATAACTGGTTCACTTTCATTTCAATGGTAAATTCTCATTCGCAGCCATTTAAAAATAATTTTTTGTGATATATCACTGAGAGAGTGATTTATTCGAGAAAATGTTAGGCTTGGGGTTGAGAGAAACAGAAAAGAAATAAACACAAATAATCTGGATGAGTGATTTATAATTTATTTTTTTCGTAAAGGTCAGCTTGTGACTTTTATTTGCGAACATGAAAAATAAATCGCAAAAATGCAATTGATGCAAATCAACGCTTAAATATATACAATTTATTAAAAGATTAATAACAATTAAAAAAAAAAAAATTCTCATTTCTGTTACTCAGACTTCATTACTTCATACTTATAATATTATTTCCATAATTTGTTAAAAATTACTAATAATATGTTATTGCTTGTAAATAAAAGAGAAAATAACAGTTATTAATAACAAGAACAATTGAATTGAATTGATGTGAGATCAAGTAATTAAAAAACAACAAAAACGAATAAAGGTCATACCAAACCATTTTATAACTGTTATTTTCAGAGATTTATTTTTATCACAAAAATATAAATCACAATTTTGTTTTTTTGGTATATGGACGAGTTATTTTCGATCTCTGCTGTTGTGAATTGGTCTCACTCCATATAAGGCAATTTGCTTTATTAAAAACACGTTAAGCCAAAAACACAATTTTACGATAAAACAGTCGATTATAAAATGTAATGACTGATTTTCAAAGTAAAATTTGGATATTTTGGGAACATTGTTCAAGCGTCAATCTATTCATGACGATTTGCCAGTATGACAGTTAATATTTTCGTAAGTTCTATGCGGCTTAAAAAAAGTACTCTTTATTTAAAAATTAACTATCTTCAAATTTATTTTGGTATTTAAATGTATACCCAGAGAAAAAATATAATTGTACATGTTTACTATAACTATTTCAATATTTTTAAATGTTTTTTAACAGTAATATGTTCATGATGAATTATTATATCATAGTATGTTCATTTTAGATTATGAAACCATAATCGGGAAAGAGCACAATATGGTTAAGTTAATTAAAAATGGCCACAAACATATACTTAATTACTAGAATCATATATGTATATGGTTGCTACAATTATGTAAATGGTAACATAAACATATTATGGTTGCCGCAATCTTATAAATAATTGTTAAAAAATTTTAAAAATTTTGAAATTGTAACAGATCCGTTTAGATCCAATGCGAGTACGCTTTATTATTTGTACAAAAAATAATATTTTTTATAAATTTTGGAAGATTTTTGAGAAAATGTGAAATCCACAATTAATTTTAATAGCAAATTAATATTTCCTTATTATAGTTAAAAAAACACTTGATTCTAAAAAAAAATAGATTAAAATCATGATACAACCATTAGAAGGTAGAATCACTAGGGAGAGAGTTTAAAATGCTATGCCTTGTTACGTCAAATAATAGAAAAATAAAAAACAGAAATCCAAAAACTCGAATAACAACAAATGAAAATTGAAAAATATTTTGTTTATTTTATATTAGTCTGACAATTCAAGGCATGTATAATTGAGAACATATTTTGTAGTGATTCTACCTTTTATTGTTATATTATGGATTAAAATGAAATAACTATTAAAATTCCCAGATCATGTTTCCATTGACATTTTGAAGCACTTTTTAATTGAAATTTTTTTGCGATTTTTGGAAATTATTTAATGAAATGTAATGTGTTGTTTCTTAAAAAGTCATGAAAATGTAATTTATTTTAAACTACAAATGCTTTCAAATTTATTTGCTGTTTATTTACACTGTGGCGGCGTATTAAAATATTTAAATAAATGCTAGCCATAAATTAATCATACGCCTTGATGTCTATTTTTCATAATTTATTTATTTTCATTCATTATTTAAACATCTTTCTATAGATATTTTCCTAGCAATTGTATTGAATTGAAATTCTAAAAATAACAACATTTAGTTAACACTCAATCAAGCACAATCATTCATTCATTCATTCATTTATTTCATTATTAAAGGCCATTCAAAAAATATTTATTCGGTTTTTTCTTTTTAAAAACGTGTGTGCATTGTCACAATAAACAATTAATTGAATTTGTGAGAAAAGTTCAATTAAAAATATCAAATCATTTATTATTTTTTTCTCTTTATGGAAGCTGTTCTACCAAATAAATAGTACCAAATATACAACAACAACAACAACAGTTCTACAATATTTGCAATTGATTTCAAAATAATTTGTTTGTGCTTCAGAAAAGGTACCATTACGTCTACATATGAACGTATGTACGTATGTATGTATGTATGTATGTATGTATGTATTTAGTTAGTATATTTGTATAGGGGGAGGGTGAGAGTGTGTGTGTGTGTCTGTCGGTGTGTTTGAGTGTGTGTGTAAGTAATTTTGCCATCATAATTTTATCTGATAAATTAATTAAGTTGATAAACTGATTTTTTCTTGTATTGAAACAAAATGACCTTCGAAAAATGGGTGTGTCGCTTTTGTAAAATATTGTTTTTTAATAGATGGCTTTTGTATGATTACGCTGATGATGCTGCTGCTGTTGACGGTGATGGTGATGGCGATGATGATGACGTTGGTGTTGTGGATAATGATGTTTTGTTTTTTTTTGTTGGTGTATAAAGATTAGTTTGTACTTAATATTTTCTTTGGCTATTTTGTTATAGCCAGTGACCTCTCTCTCTTAATGAAAGGAAGGTAAAACTAAAAGTTTGGTTTTGGTTCTTTGTTTGAGTTGTTGTTTTGTATTTCATAATTTAAACAAATAAAGCAGAAGTAATGAAACCTAAATGAATTTGGCAAACAAACAAACGAATATAACAGTGACTGACTGACTGACAGACAGACAAACGGACAGTTGTTGAAAAAGGATATGTTAGACTAAGAGAAACTGTGACGTTTTAAATATCCTTGTGTGCTGCTAGTGACGTTTGTTTTTGTTAAAAGCTAAGGCTTTTGTTGTTGAAAAAGAATTTGCTTGTGTTGTAATTTTGGTGGCAAATATAGGTGCTAATACAGCAATAACAACAACAAACCAATCACTGACAGCCTCATCATCGTCATCATGTAGAGGAAAATCAACAACTACTACAGCAGCAACAATATATTCCTAAGTACAATCATCTATCCTTCCATTCATTATTTTTGTTGTATTATCCACCTTTAACTTTGTCTACTCAAAAGTTCAGCCAAGCACAAGATACGTTAAAATACAAATAAATGTTTATTTGCTTGTGTATGTATGATTACGATTGTGATGGTGTTTTCTTTATTGTATTGGTATGTGTGTAATGTGTGTGTGTGTGAGTATGTGTCTAAAGGTGTTAAATGGAGTTTTGTTATGGCAGCATAAAATTTGATTAAATCTAACAATTCAACTCAACTCTGCAAGGAGTCATCGAAAAATAAGCCCCGACAAATAAAAATAACAAAACAAAAGCTAAACAACAGTAGGAAGGAAAACAATCTCACAAAATAGATTGAATTAAATCAAGTCAAAGTAATAAAACAAACACCAATCTTTTGGTTTAGTTTGGTTTGGTGTTACACACTCTAACTACACAATAATCTTCATACGTAAATAGTACGTATGTATAGGTTGGTATCAAGGTATATTTTAACTCCTGTAGGAAATTTAAATGGAACACAGAAGTGAATTTCACATTTATTACATTTCATTTGGTATTTTTTGTTCGTTTGTTTGTTTGTCTGTTAGCATTATTTGTCGGAATCAATTTTCTTATTTTATTCCTGCTCTCTAAACAATTGTTGTTTGTGTATTCCCTTTTAGTTGATGTTGTTGTTGTTTATTTTGTATGAAATTATGGCGTATTTATACATATTTGTGTTGTACAAAAAAACAAAAAAAAATCCTTTCAGTTTCTTGGTGATTTTTTTTTTTTTTGTATGATTTTCCCTTTTTTCTGCTGATTCTGAGATGCTTATTACAAACATATGTATGTGATTGTTAGTTAGTTAGTTGTGTTAGTTGTGTTAGTTGTGTTAGTAAGTATTTGTTTAAATGTATGTGTGTGTGTGTGTTTGAGTATTTGTGTTAGTACGAATGTGTGGTGATTATTTCGTTGTATGTATAGGTATTTGTTGTTTTTTTATTTTTCATTTCATTTCAACTCCCAGCAGGCGTTTTCTTATTTTTTTTTACATTTAACATTTTTTTGTGTTTGATTTTTTCCATTAACATTTTTTTTTTAATTGAGATTTATTCATTTCAATATTTTTTTTTTGCTTTAAATTTTCTTTGCATTGTATTGTTTTGATTGCGAATTACTTGGATTTTGATTACACTTTAGTAATATTTCGATATTTTTTGTATTTTTAATTAAAATTTTTTTTTGGCAAATTTTCTGATGATTTGATTATATATTTCTTTTCTTGCTTTCATATATTTTTTTCCATTCCATTCTACATTATAACTTTTGTATGTGTGTTTGAATTATATATTTTTTTTTTCACTCGCGGTACAGCTTCCCCGAATTTTTTATCTACGCACACAGTACCCGTTGACGTTCTCGTTATGACTGATTTTCACCACACATGGCGAAAGCTGTTTCCTTAAACCTCGAGTGAAGCGAGCACATTGAGTATCGGGTTTCAGCATGAAATCGTGTTCGTGTTTTTGTTACTTTTTCTTTTGCTGTTAGGATTTTGTTTTCGTTAAAATTAAGAACATCGCCCAATAAATGAGATGTGTGTTGTTTTGTTGTTGTTTTTTTCTTGTTGTTGTGTTATACACTCTCTTTCGTTTCATCCTGTGTTGGAGGTTTTCGCTTCGCTTTGAAATGTGTACTTCGGGTGGAGCTTTTCGTAGTGTTGTAATGTTTGCGCATGTTAAGAGTACATAAAGTCAACTGTTTACAGTTACGAGTTACGAGTTGTTATATGAAAGTTTCAAATGATGCGTATTTATTTTGTTTTCTTTTTTTCTGCTGCTGCTTCTTCTTCTGCTTTTTGTTTTCTAAGAAGACATTGAAAAAGCTTTTTGCCGAAATGGTAACTCTTGGTGTAGACTTTCTCTCTTAGAGTTGTTCTTTTGTTTTGAACGAAAAGTGTTGTCTAGTAGTGTAGTAAAATTATTATTAAAGGGAAAATGTAAAGCTTTTACACCGGCAGAAATGCTTACTACAAATCTTAGTTTCGGTTGGGAATTTTGAAATTTTTAAAATATATTCAAATCTTAAGTTAATTTTCTGTCTGTTTCAACTCTTTGCCGTTTGCTTAACACTTAGAAATTTGTAAATCATCATAAAATTTTCAATTATTTTTAGTATAATTTCAAAAATACAAATGTTATGGAAATGTCATACAAAATGTAAATGAATATCACTCATAAAAATACAAAACTAAAAAAAAATATTTTTTTTTTTAAATATATTAATATTGTTTTTAATAAAGGATGTCTCAGTAAGAATGCACTTTTTGATTTCATTTAATTAATTAATTTTTAAATTATTGGATTGTAAAGAAGACATATTCCGATTAAGTATGGAATAAAATATTCATCAAATGGTCCCCAGGCACAAAAAAAATTTACATTTTTTAAATTTTTAATTTGTTTTCAAACTTTTCCTAATTTAAATTTTTTCAACATTTCTTTAAAAATATTTTTTATCTAATAACATATTCAAAAAGCTTGTGTTTTGTCTGACCAAGATAATTTGTTTAAATCGTTTAAAATATTAAAGTTGTGGTATTTAGTACTGAATTTACATTGTATAATGTACTTACATTGGGTAGAATTTAAGATTTAAAATTAAATATTTGTGATTCAAATTTATGTGTCCAACAATTTTGATACGGTAGGCAAAGATCGCTCGGGCCAGCCAAACAAGTTTGAAGACCAAGAATTTTTTTTTTAAAAACAAACACAAACTGCGAAGCGATTTGCTTGTATGCAGATACACCCAGAGTCTCTGACGGGAATCGAACCCACAACCCTCAGATTAATAGTCCAGCAAACTATCGTCTGGTCTATCGGGGCACCCAATTGTAGACATTACTCCATGAAGATTGTTGTCAAACTCAACAAGAGCTTGCTAAAGCAAAGTGAGCTACTCAAGCAGCAATTTAAAAACATTTGCGAGCAGCAGGATTCATCCAAAAGCAGGGAAATTGGATATCATACCAATTGAAGCCGAGACACCTTGCAAGACGATTTTACATGTCTGAAATGATGCTTGAAAGCTATAAAAAAATAATTTTTGCACTGAATCATACATGCGATGAAAAGTGGATCCATTATGATAATCCGAAGAGTAAGAGATCGTACGTGAAGCACGACCAACCAACCAGCCGAATCGACACCAAAGCCTATTATCCATAGCGATAAGGCAATGCTATGTATTTGGTGGGAGCAAAAGGGTCCTATATATTAAAACCTGCTGAAATCTGACCAGACCGAACGCAACTTATTCGTTTGAAGCGAGCATTGACCGAAAAACGCCATGAATGTGCGGCCAGACATGAAACCGTAATATTTCGGACATCTAATCAAAAAGATATGAATAAAAATACATTTGAAGTTTTAAGATTATTCGCCAAAATATTTAGAAAATGTCATCACGTGAGAACGACTGGAGCGATTTGGCTGATTTTTTTTATTTATTCGATTCGAAATTTTCAGGAGATGGTTTGTAAAGAAAAAAAAATTCAAAAATTCCGGGTAAAACTCGGAAATTCTTTTTTTGTGAGTCCAGTCAATTGTAATAAAAAAGCTCCCTAAAGTATGCAGTACAAATTTAGATATTTTATTTGCAAATAAATAAGAACAGGCTGGTGTGAGTGGGTTGGAGAAACATGAAGAACTAACATTAGTAAATGCTACCGGGCGAAGCCGGGGCGATCAACTAGTTTTTCATAATTTTTGTAAAAATAATAACATAATAAATATCTCCCCATATTGTTCCTCTCAACACGTGCTCTCAATTTTTGTATATGTTTCATATATATCAGGGAAATATTTGGAAATGGTCCTTCGTTTAAGGACAATTTATTGGTTCAATATCATGTGTTCAAAAGGGTACAAAAATTTTTAACTTTTTAAAAATTTTGGGAAATTAATTTTTTTTGTGGAAGATTTCAACCCAAATATTATAAAAATACCAAAAAAATCAATTTGTAAAGAAAATCGAAAAAGTACCTTATGTTCTGCGGCTGCAAATTCAATACCATAAAATTTAATGCATATTTACATGAATAAATTATAAAAATAAATAATTTAACTTCAGTTGTTTTGCTAATATTGCCACATGTACAGCAGTATCAATTAATATTTGAATATAATCAAAAAGTTTTCAAAATTTTTTACAAACTCAAATATTGTTATTAAAAGCTTTAATAACAAGAGATATAAATGCAAAGAGTTCAGTTAACAACTAAATAAGTTTAAAAGAGTCTGTCTGCCTGCATAAATTCTCTTAATTCTGTTGCTTTGCTGTTGTACTGCAGCCTTTCGCTGTGTTCGGTGTATTGTTTTTCAGAGTATTGCATGTTTTTGTGTGTAAAATTGTATGTATTTGCATGAGGTTTCTTAGGTTTTTAGTGTGTTTCATCTCTTAAAACTCAATTTTGATAATTGATTTACAAAAGCCTTTTTTTGTTTGTTGTTGTTGTTATTGTGTGCAAATTCTTATTCACATGATCCCATAATAAATTGGGTCTTGTTATGAGTGCAAGGACTTTTTAGTTGTGTGTTTGTGTTGTTGTTTTTTTGTGTTCACATTTTTTGTGACGTCAGCATTTTAAATAAATTTATGTCTGCCAAAATACCAAAACCTCAAACAAAAACAAATAATAATAACAAAACAGAGAGCAAAACACACGATGCGATGAATACTTTTAGATAAACACATTTACATACATTTGTACACTTAGAAGTTATATGTACAATATGTATGAATGTATTTACGTATGTAAATTTTGCAAATAAACTCAGTTGCATGAATCTATAATATTTACGAATTCATTAAAAAAGGATAATGTAGCTGTGTAATAGAATGTTTGCATGTTCATATGTATGTAGGTATGTATGTATTCATGTGTTTATGCATATGAAATGAAATTGCAAATGTAAAATTCAAAAGTCTGTCGGTTTGTCTGTCTACATGTTTTTTTTTCTGTCTGTAGCATGATGTTGTTCATGTCAATATGAAAGAAATATTGATTGACTGTTTGCAACAGAGATTATTTAATCGCTGTTGTCAAATTAAGATTGCCATCATGACTGCTGTTGTTGTTATTGCTGTTGCTGTTAATAATATTGTTGCAAAAGTTGTTGTAGAGCTGCTGCTGTTGTCGTCTTTTTGGTTTTTTACTTCAATTATTTATTTATTTGTGTTGTTCACCACTTGTACGAGTGGCAAAATTCTTTGCTACATTTAAACATTTAGCCACACGCACAAACTCACACATTTACATACAATATATATAAATACATATGCATGGGTATGTGTATCTGTGTATCTGAATGGCTAAAATTTTTATGTTCGTTACTTACACTCGTTTGTACACAACAATGCAGAATAGAGGAGAAATAATAAAAGCTTTACATGTTTGTAAGTATGTGTGTGTGTGTGTGGATTTCAACACATACATTTATATATTTTCTGGGTCAAAGCTTTGTTGGTGAGAAACGGGTATAAAGAAGAAGCAGCTGAAGAAATTTATAATTTTTGGTTGTTTGTTTATTTTTTTTGTTGTAATTGTGCATTAAAGCATTTCATGTTGTGCATGTATTTTATATTTGTTTCAACACATGAACACAGACACACACGAACACACACTAAAATACATACATACATATGTATGTCTATCTGTCAGTAGGTTTCTGTTAATGCTTGCATACTAGGGAGATCCTTATTTTGCCCAAAGTCTAGTTTTCAGTAGCAATATTCAAAAAAAAAAATTAAATGAAAAATCGTTTTTTTTCATTTTAGAGATTTTTGGTAATTATTTGAATTTTCTATTTTATATTATTTGAAAGTAAATTTTTAATTTGGCTCAAGTTGATTTATTATAATTACTCTGTAATGATTTAAAAAATACAACTGAAAATTAATTTTAGACAATTGGCAAATGGGAATGCATTTTGTATCCTGTCAATCATTTTGTATCCTGGCATTATAATTTGATACCAAAAAAAATCATAAAATTTAATGCATATTTCAAATCCCAAAGTTTAAATTTTCGTAAATTTTTTTACACGAATTAAAAAATTGTTTTTATTTTAAAAATTTTAACCACCGTATTCATAAAAAATTTTAAATTAAAACAATGTTTTAAAGCAAAATTTCCATACAAAATTTGATTTTAAAACACTGTTTAAATTTAAAATTTGTTTATAAATACGGCCTTAAAAGTTGTATATATTATGAAGGATTTAAATTGAAAGATTTTGAGAAAATTTAGTTTTTGTTAACAAATTTGTTTACATAAGAATTTGTAATTTTAAATTTCAATTTCAATTCCACTATTAACTTTTTCATAACTGAGGTGAAATTAGGGGTCAAAAAATAATAAACATTTATTTATTTGCTAAGAAAATGTTTGCACTCTATTGGATCATTAAAAAATAATATATTTTTTATTTAGAGTTCATAAACCCATTACAACTAGAAGTAAAAAACAGGAGATTATAATTATTCTTGAAATTTCTAAGGAAAAAATTCATCACAAGATCATCTTGATCATTTTCAACTATATTTTCATAAAATAACATGCTTTTTAAATTCTTGGTTTTTATTTTTTTTTGTCATAAATAATTGTTATTTTTAGATTGTTTTTGTCAGATTCTGATTTTTATTTTTTTTTGTCAGACTTTAATTTTTATGTAAGAGTCTGACAAATATGTAAATAAAACTCAATAATTAATTTTTATATCTGCCACAAAAAATTAAAATCCTAGTCCGACAAATATTTCTGACAAAAAAATAAAAACAGAATTTGACAAATAGTCCTGACAAAAAAAAAATAATAAAATCTGACAATTATTTCTGTTGTGATTTTTATTGTAAGTGCCATAATTGTTACGGTCGCTGTGTAAACAACAAAGTTTTTTTGGCTGCGATAATATCGAATTTTGTGCCAGTAAAGCGTTTTGCTTTACTTCTTTAATTTGAAAAAAGAGCTGCTTTTCTGTGTTCCACGTACGATAGATGGTTTATACAAACTCAACAAGATCTTGTAAAATCATTGCGAGAATTAAGTGATCTTTATATTCCATACCTTGCTCCAATCGACTACTATTTGTTTCGATCAATGCAGAACGCTCTCTCTGGAATTCGATTCACTTTATAAGATGAGCAATTCTTTTATCTCGGAATCCATATATTGACAGATAGATGGGAATAGATCATAGCTAATTTTAACAGATTTGGCACCAAAAATTATTTCTTTGATGAAATTTGACAATTTCAAATCGATCTCCCGCGCCCAACAATATTAGTTATATCCGGTTAAACTTTAATGATTAATCCCGATTTAAGCTATATTTCCGCATACACCGTAATCGGCACCGAAAACGAAATTCCATACATTTGCACCGAAAAAATGTTCTGAAATGAACTTTTTTTCGGTCCAATGTATGGAATTTTTATGTTTTTGAAATTTCGTTCAAAAAAAATTTTGAAAAAATAAAATTTGAGATTTGAAAAATACCCTTTTTATACCCTTCACCTTCGTGAGAAGGATATATATAAGTTTGTCATTTCGTTTGTAATTTCTACATTTTTCATTTCCGACCCTATAAAGTATATATATTCTGGATCCTTATAGATAGCGGAGTCGATTAAGCCATGTCCGTCTGTCTGTCTGTTGAAATCAATTTTCTGAAGACCCCAGATATCTTCGGGATCCAAGTCTTCAATAATTCTGTCAGACATGCTTTCGAGAAGTTTGCTATTTAAAATCAGCAAAATCGGTCCATAAATAATGGAGATATGAGCAAAAAACCGGGACAACCTCGATTTTTGATCTATATATGGATTACTAAGTCATTAATATAGACAATATGGATATCTAATGATAGATATTTCAAAGTCCATTGCAACGATGTAAGTTGGAACTACAATGGGTCAAAATCGGGAAAAATATTTTTTAACCCGAATTTTTTTTCATCAAAATTTTTTTTGTCATAAATTTAAAAAAAAAAAATTAAAAACTAAAAACAAAAAAATTTAAAATTTTTTTTTAAAAAAATTTGGAAAAAACTTTTTTTTAAAAAAAATTAAAAAACAATTTTTAAAAACAATTAAATTTTGTTTACCTAAAAATATTTAAAAAAATTTATTTTATTTTGAAGTATAATTTGGTGAAGGGTATATAAGATTCGGCACAGACGAATATAGATCTCTTACTTGTTTTAGTATTATTTTAGAATGGGTTATCGATATGAGAAAATATATATATTTTATATTTAAACATCCATGGTTAGAAAAATTTTAAAAATTTCAGTTGCATATTTCTTCAACAATCAATACATATTAATTATTTCTGAAAATATTGCAACACAAAATTTCAAATAAAGTGTGTTACCTATAAACCTTAACCGATTTTGCTCAAACTTTCAGCCTTTAATTTTTAGATTACGGACAACAATTTTTGAAATCGCAAAATTGCTAAATAAGGGCCAACCTATTGAATAAATTTTAAGATTTGTGTGTGTGTGCGTCTGCGTTTTTTTCAGCACACTAAGCAGACACAAATACATCATAAAAAATTAAAAAATGAAAACAAAGCAGAGCAAGTGTTGTGTACATGTGTTTTTAATTTTTATAAGTTTTCAAAAGTATAAACAAAATATTAACACCATTCTTTTCTTAACGCTTCGCTACATTTCTTACTACACTTTAGGATGTTGTTGTAGTAGTTGTTGTTGTTGTTCTTGTTGTCCACAAGTAATGCCAGCAAGTCAGCCAACACCAAGTCAAGAGTCATTCATTTCTATCTAAATCAACAAACACAACACAATACGACACAACTCAACTCTACTCGACAAAAACAAAACAAAATTCCAAAAAAAAAAAACAAACCAACCAACAAGATGAAAAAGCTCTTAAAGGCATTTGGCTTGTTAACAACACGTTATTTTGTTCGCAGCGGCTCTATGTTGGCTTGTAGTGTTGTATTTATTCGTTGGCGTTTTACAGTTTTTTCTTATTTTATTTTTACGTTACGTCAGTAGTTTTTACACCTTGTAAAAGCAACAAAGAAATAGACAACTGCTTAAACACACACAGAAACAACATAAATACAAAACGGAATTGCAAACCCATTTCACTGGACTGGCCCCTAATGCCATGTTTAAGGAATGACTTAAAGTACTGGAAGGGAGTGAGTGAGTGGTACAGTGTGTGTGCAACTGTTTACCAGGAGCAATTAAATGCATTTGTGGTGTTTTCCATTTAAGGTAAAATGCACACACATACACAACCAACAATTTATATATAAATATTAGGGCGAACCTTATTTTGCAATTTTACGATTTTCGATGCTTTCAATATTTAAAATTGGTTTTCATCATCTAAAAATCAAATGCTGAAAATTTGAGCAAAATCGCAAAATTTGAACGTCAAAGTAAAAATAATTTAAAAAATTCATTTAAAAATGTTATTTAAAAATATGTAGTCTGACATCAATAATCCATCAATAACTTCCCTTTAGGAAACCTGTGGTCAACTGTCTTGAAGTCACCAGATTTGTCAACACTTTTGGTAACTTTTCGGCGACATTGTTTCTCTTTGATAAGAAAAAAATAAGAAATGAAAAACATGAATTTGACGACGACTCTTCCAACAAAGAATTTAATAACTAATACACAAAATGCAAAATTTAAGCTTCTATTTTAGGAGCCGCAGAACAAAAGGTACATTTTTGAATTTTTTTACAAATTGATTTTTTTTGGTATTTTTATATTTCAGAAGAAATCAATTTCAAAAAAATTTTTAAATTTTCAAAAAGTACCTTTTGTTCTGCGGCTCCTCATTTATAAGAATACTTTTTAAAATTCTAACATTAATTAGTAGCTGTTTTACTTATAATATTTTAAATTTTATTGAATAGATAATTTTCGTAATTGAAAACATATTTTTGTTATTTTTTGTGTTTCAATTACGAAATTTATCTATTCAATAATTTTTGTATTTGAAATTCAACCAATAACGAAAATTGTATATTCAATTGTCAAAATAATCAAATTCAAAACTCAAAATTCAATAGAAAATATCAAGAAATTTTGTTTTTGAGCAAATGAATACTTGATTTAATTATGAAATAATTGAAACCAGTTCAATATGTGACAAATATTTGAATTGAAACGGTTTAAGAAATAGTTTTTTCCTTTTAAAATGTATTTAGAATGAAGTGGTTGGGAAGTTTTGCATCACCCACTTTATAGTCCAGAATGTGCCACATCCAATTTTTATTTGCTTCGGTTGATGCAGAACGATCTCTCTGGGATACGCTTCACTTTAGAACGGAGTATCCTAAATTGGCTTGATTCGTTCTTGGGCTCAAAAGATGAACAGTTCTTTTGGTGCGAAATCCATATGTTTTCGGAAAGATGGGAAAAGGTCATAGCTAACAATTGCCAATGCCTTTAATAAATTTATATTGTACTAATGTTTCAAAATAAAAGCTAAAGGTTTGAAAAAATCTTCCATTTTAAAAATACAAAATCGTTAACAATCTAGTAAACTAAACATTAGAATGTAGTAGTAGTACCCGCCCTAAAAAATGTATTTTTAAGAAATTATTGTAAAAAATTTTGCAAAAAAGAAAAGATTCTCGAAAACCAACAATTTAAAATCGTCACGCTAACCCATAATAGATGGACAAATTGGAAGATTGTTCAAACTCTCTGAGCCGAAACAAAATCAAAAAGATTTTGTACTCAGAATAATTTAACAAACAACATGAAAAGAAAAGGAGTGAATAAAACCAAAGGATTAATAATTTTCTTTAATTATTTGGAAGATGGATTCTTACCAATAAGAAATAATAGGAGTAGTACAGCGAAGTGAACAGATTAAAGTTAGATTTGTATTTCCAGATGAAAAGAAGTATTTACGACCCTTGACGTTTAGTTTAGTATGTAATGACAAGTGGAATTATACTACGACACATAGCATTCTGCATTAATATATATTGAGGAAAAATAGGAATTGCAGGGAAATAAGAAAAATCGCTAAGTGTTGTTTTTGGCATAAACAGATATGAATTCTAAAATCTGCATTTTCAATCAATTTAGCGTTTATTAAATGATATACAAAAAACGTTTTTATTTGGAATTTTATTTCCAACTTTTATTTGTTTAATTTTTTTTAAAACTCAAAATTTGAAATAAAATGTGCAACCTCGTAACGTTATTCGATTTTGCTGCAACTTTCAGCATTTGATTTCTAGAAAATGAAAACAATTTTAGAGCTGGAAGCATTGAAAATCGCAAAAGTGTAAAATAAGGGCCAACCTAATACTATATACACACTTAGTACATACAGCAAAAGCAATTGCCGACAGAGTCAGAGTGGA
Organism: Calliphora vicina; assembly: GCF_958450345.1. Classification (NCBI taxonomy): domain Eukaryota; kingdom Metazoa; phylum Arthropoda; class Insecta; order Diptera; family Calliphoridae; genus Calliphora; species Calliphora vicina. The sequence continues at coordinate 6,777,225 of NC_088782.1, read as the reverse complement.
AACAAAGTGGTAGAATGAAAATACACAACAAAACTAATTGTATGTCTGTCTGTCTGTATGTATGTATGTTTTGTATGTGTTATACATACATACATATAGTCATGCAATAAGCAACAACATTTTTGTATCATGTGATACGCATTATTTTTACACACCAACAACAAATGAAATCAAAAAAGAAGCAAACAAAAAGGAAACAAAGATTGTATGAATATTTATTTGTTGGCTGTTATTAAGAGAATATTTAAGAGAAAACTAAAAGTGAAGTGTACTAACTGATGCGGATGCTGCTGTTGCTGCTTCCACTTCCACTTCTGCTAATGTTATGTATGCGTGCGTTTACATGTGAGTGTCCTTGTGTGCATAACGTCTGCTTCATAAAGCTGTATCATGTGTAGTTATATGCAAATTGATTTGTTGCAACCACTAATAACTATTCATATACATACACACTCACACGTACACACATTTATGCATAACTATTTAGAATATACATTTATATATATCTAAACACACACATTGTTACATTGTTACATTTCAAATGTTGTTGTAGGTTTTTTTTTGTTTTTTTGCTTTGCTCCAAAAGCAATTGTTTATTCACAACTAATAACTGTCTAATTACGGAACACAAATCATTAGATGGTTTGATTATGTTTTTGTTTGTATTTACATTTAAATTATTGTCATTTGTTTTATTATCAAAAAATTACATTTGTTATAATTTATACAAAACATTTTATTAAATGTGCATTCAACATTTAATATACAAAATTTCATGTTGTGCTATGTGGCGGATTCGTATATTTATTTAAATAACTGAAGCCATTAAATTACTCATACGCCTTCATTTATAAAATTATTCAACAACACAACACAGTCATTGTAACATGGATATGCAATACTATGCACTTTAAAATTTATGTTTTCATAATCCTGTTCTACAATTTAAGTATTTACATGGATTTATATTATTTTTTTTTGGAAAAATTAGTGAAAATTAAATATGTACATCTTTACAAAATAGACATTGATTAAATGACAAAAATTTAAATATCTCTACTCAGAAATCATAACTCAACTTTGACATTTGACAATGATTTTAACTGAAAGATGGATTATATTATTTAGAATTAATAGATCTTTCATAAATATTATTCAAGTGATTGTCATATAAAAGAATTTTTGAAATTAAGTGCCCTCAAAGTTAAATATTTTAGAAACAAAAACTCTGGGCTGTAACGAAAAATTTCGATAAATAAAATTAATTTTTGTTTTCCATGGCCATAAAAAATTCAAAATTCTCCAGAATTTACAAATGCAAAGCTCATATTTTTTAATAGACAACTGCAAAATACCTAAAGTAAAACAGATTTTCGTTTCTCATTAAAACAGGATATACATTGGTTGTATTGGATTGGATTTACAATAGATGACGTAAATTTTGAACAAGGTTTTGTTTTTAATAACTTAGTTGTCATTTTGAAGGCTAGATATCTGTCATTTATTATCACTTAGTTATTGAACATTATAGTATTTTATTGCTTCGAAAAGATCGAATTTTGTTCAAGTTTTACTTCTTTAATTTGAATTGCCGCTGAAGAACACCGATTGCTCACCGAAGCTTATGGTGAATGTGTTTCATCGGTTTCAACGTGGGAGAGATATTTATGTGCTGTGCAGAAGTGGTGATTTTGACATACACGACAAAGATCGCCCAGGCCAGGCCTGACAAAAAAGTTTGAATACCAAAAATTGGCGTCATTACTCCGTGAAGAAGTTTGACAACTCAACAAGAGCTTGCAAAATCATTGGGATTTACTCAAGCGGCAATTCATCCAAAAGTTGAAATAACTTGAAAGGCGACTTTGTATATCTGAAATGCTGCTTCAACACTATAAAAGAAAATCATTTTTGCACCGAATCATTACTTGTGATTTGTTTGAAGAGAGAATTGGTCGAAAAATTACCAGAATATGCGGACAGATATGACACATGTTGCAATACCTGTTAAAAAGTATTTAGAATGAAGTGTTAGGGAAGTTATATCTCACCGGCATTATTGGCCAGACTATGCATCGTCCGACTAATATTTCTTTAGATCCATGAAGAACGCTCTCTCCGGGTATGCTTCACTTTGGAACAGAGTGTCTGATATTGGATTGATTCGTTCTTGGCCTCAAAAGAAGAGCAGTTCTTTTGGAATCCACATGTTGCCAAAAGGATGGGTCTGAAGCATACAAATTTTCAAAATTAAAGCTAAAAATTTAAAAATATCCTGCATTTTTATGTCATATACCAATATATTACAATCAATAGAGAGCATTAGTGGAAAATTTCAGCCAGCGAACTCCTCTCTTCTGGGGTCTATAGTGTTTTCAACAGATTACCGGACGGAAGGAAGGACATAGCTAGATCGTCTTAGAATCTTATAAGGCGACAGAATATACATACTCGTTGGTTCTATGACTAATATTTCGATACTTGATAAAAACTTTGGAAAAGACCAGGTCCAATATGGTCAATTCTATGTCATCGTACGTGACATTTGTACGCACATAGATTGGAATAGATTTAAGAGCATCTAAAAAATAATTTGGTCTTTATGTTGCATTCAGAGAGTGCATACAGAAGGTAATTGTAAAAAAAATAATAAGTTCTTTCGAAACATTGTTGTCCAAAATATCGAGCGAAATAAGGGTATATCGTACGTGACATAAAATGGAAGTAATATTGAGGTACATGTAGAAATATTCGAAAATTAGAGGTGTTATGTTTTCTTTTAATTTCTTACACTAAACCAAATATTTTTCCTTTATAATCCATCATATTTAAATATAAACAATCTTTGGATGTTTCTATAATAAATTAAATTTCATAACGTACGTGACTTACCATACGTGACAGATTTTCTCTTATAGTAAAAATAAAAAATAATGGCGTCCTATTTTTTGTAAACTTTTTACTCCTTGTGGTGGTTCAACGCCCCTAAAGACGAGCATTTTGAGCACATTTTTCTGTAGAGCAAAAACGGTTGAATATATTGCAAATATTAATTTACCAGTCGATTCTGCATCAAAAATTAATACAATTGATGTTTTTGAATCCTTAAAATAGTTCCAAAAATCCACAACAGGGGGCGCAAATCTCATTAAAAAAAATAATTTTAGATTTTTTAAACACAGTCTATGAAAAGGCATTTTAAGCTTAGCAACGGCACTTCCTTTCTATCACTAACCATTAAAAAGTTAGGACGCTTCAAAGTTATTTATTTAACAAAAAAATAATAATTTTAAAAATAAGTTTAGAATTTTTTTTATTAGTTTGCCTTAACAAAACATTTTTAAAGTCACATAACTTTTTAAAGGGTTGTGATATTGGTATTGGTATCGTTGTAATAAGCATAAAATGCCTTTTCATCGTCCATGTTTAAAAAATCAAAAAATCTTTTTTTATTTTTGTTTATGAGATTATGAGATTTTTAATGATTCAAACAACATCAATTGTATTAATTTTTGATGCAGATTTGACTGGTGAAATCAGATTTTCAATATATTCAACCGTTTTTGCTCGAGAGAAAAATGTGCTCAAAATCTGCGTCAATGTGCTCAAAATCTCCATCACAAGGAGTGAAAATTTTCCAAAAAAAGGACACCATTATTTTTATTTACGCAAAAACCTTCAGAAAAATTATGATACCCGAAAAACAAATGAAGTGACCTGGTCACAAACGAACTCTAATATGTATACAGTGGTGGCCACTAATTTAAGACAAATACTTGAATTTTTTTCATCAACTGAATTTTAAGTGCGATAGAGCCAAAATAAAAGGACCTCTAAGGGTATGAAATTTATTATTAATGTTTCTAGTTTCTGAAAAATGTTTGGAAAAATCGATAAAACATATATGGACAAAGATATGTGGAAATACGTTGACCCACCTCAGCGAACATCCGCTGTTAATAACATGATATGACCGAAACCAATGGTACTAAAAATACGAAATTTGGTCCGAATATTTTATAATAATAAAAATATAATGATATAAATGTGAGAAAATATGTTTATTTAAAAAAAAAATTTTTTAGCCGTAATCTTAGCCTATATCCATATACCAACCAATTAAATTAAATAATTAAATATAGTCAGTTTAAACTATTATTTTTGCCCTTAAAATGTTGTAATAATCTCTAAATACTTTCACATAGTAACATTTTAGTGTTTTCTCCTATTCAAATCATCTTCAAAATATTTTCAAAATTGGTAGTCGTTCTCGTGTAATTGTCCATATGAATAATTCTAATTAAAACAAGTAAGATAGCAATATTCGGCTGTGCAGAATCTTATATACCCTTCAATTCTAAAATGAAAATTTTAAATATTTTTAGGTAAACGAAATTTTAAAATTTAAATTTATGTTTTTTAATTTATTAATGAAAAAAATTTTTATGGCAAACACTTTTTTTATATTTTTTAATGAAAAAAATAGTTTGATCAAAATATTTTTCCTGATTTCGACCCATTGTACGTCAGATTAGATATCCATATTGTCTATATTAATGACTTAGTTATCACGATATAATCACAAAATAGGTCAAAAATCGGGGTTGTCCCATTTGTTGGTCGATTTTAAATAGCAACCGAACCTATCTATAGCGGATATATTGATGTATGAATCATGTTTGTAAGTTTAACAGAAACATTCTCTAAATTTATTGCCATGTCGCATTCTCTTATAAATTTGTTTATAGACAATTTTTAAAATTATTAATTATATAATAAGGATAACTCACTAACTTAGTTATTGTAATTCCTTACTTTAAAAAATAACAAATTTAAATTAATTTTAAAATTACACATTTATCATTTCAACAGTTGCTGCAATAATTTGTTCTTTTTTTTATTTAAAAAAGTATATTTTTTTCCTAAACTTGCATGCAAGTGTTTGTCTCTGCAAGTGTATATATGTATGTATGTATTTGTTTATCTGTATATTTTTTTATTTTGTATTTGTTTTCATTGCTGTGTAGTTGTTGTCCGTATCACTAGAATACATACAACGACAAACATTCATGTTTTTTAATATCAATTTAGTCAAAGTTCAAAGATGAGAGCAACAAGAGCCAGTGCATCATCTTACCATATCCTTTACAACACAAAAACAACAACAACATCGACATCGACAACAACGACAATGATACAATAAGAAGAAAAAAAAACGAATAACGGTTTATGAAGGAAAAAAATCTTGTATAAAATTTATGAGAAATTTCATAAAAAAAACCCCAAAACAAAGATGGCAAAACAAAAAATAAAAAAATCTAAGACGACAATGATGATGATGATGAGAATGAGGAGGCCGACAAATACGACGATGATGACGATAAAGTATTACTTGTGTGAATTGTATGCATGCAACTGTAAGCTGTAATCTGCTGATAGTTTGACATTTAATTTTATACTGTGTGGCCCCCATGAGGCCGATGCATCAACTTGTCAGCAATTGTGATGACTTTGATGTAACTCTTGCCTGCTAAAAGCGTACAAACCAACCAACCAACCAGTCAGCCAGCCATTCACTCATTCACTTCTACACACATACATGATACTCTTGGATGAGGAAGTTTGTTCAGTTTGTTTTTCTTCTTGCCATATTTGTAAGCCTCGCAAAAAAAAAATAAAAAAAATCACACAAAAAATTTTTGTTTGTGTTGAAATTGATATGAATATAAGAAAGTGGGTTAAACAAATTGAAGGCTAAAACGAATGAACGAATGTTGGAATGAACACTGGTCGCAAATAACAAGGAACGACAAACAAACAAAAAAAAAACAAATAGAAATAGGGAAAATAGGCAAAAAAAAAGTAGACAATTTTAATAATAGACCAATATTGTTATTTGATGCTTGTTTTCTAATTGAATGTACGTACGACTACGATCTACTTGTCAAACTTATTTGACATTTTCAATATGACATGCAAAATCTGTTTTATACTAGTGAATGCAACTGAACGCAGTCAATTTATTGTTCAATTCAACGTTAGACTTCAAAGAATGTCTTATAAATGTATAATTGAAGTTTATTTGTTTGAACTCCACAATAATTTGTAAAATAACTGCTGGCATTTTAAGCTCACACCCATATCCACACACACACAAATTTAGTTTCCGGTTTAATTGTAGACATTGTACGTAATGCAAACATAATTGTGTAAATTAACTTGTAATGTAAATAGTGTCAATTTGTTTTTAAGCTGTTGTCTTTTGGTTTGTCTTTTTTGGTTAATGTTTTAGCCTTTTTGTTTAATTATTCAGTTGAAGTTAATGCAAGTGTATATGGTGGTCTCAACTGTTATTGCATTGTATTATTGTTTAAATGGTAGGACCTTTTGATAAATCTTTGTAATAATTAATAAATATAACTAGCATTTGATTATCACAGAGGGCTATCACAAAACAGACTTCATTATTGGAGTAGAATCTATAAACGTCTTTGAATATAATGGACAGGAAACTCTCTCCGATAAACTACTCTGTTGAGGCCCGAGAAATTAATGACATTGAATTGGAGCCCCTTTTATAAATTTGACCCCCGCTCGCCATACATGTGGTTAGTCTCACTACTGTGAATGAAGCGTAGGATGATTAACAGATGACACATTTTATAGCTATTCTGAGCTGAACACTTGGTCTTGTCTTAGGACCGAATTCGTTATTTCCGCAACTGATTCTTCTTTATTGTAGAACTTCAAACTCTTTTTACACATACGACTCAGGTAAGAATTAAAATCATCATCTTTATAGGCTTTTTATACAAACATAACATGAATGGCAGCAAAACTCTCAACAAAGAGTTCAAAAGAGCAATAGAAAATGTAATTTTTGTTCGGTATAAAAAATAGTATCAAAATAATCCATTACCAATCATTTACCAAGGCATGTAATGCATTGTCGTTACTCAACACATTACTTTATTTAGTAGACTCGGTATTTATTTTGATAATTTACAGATACAGTTGTATTGCATTTTATTCCAATAGAATTCTCCAGTAAAAAGAAAACATAAATTCAAGCCATATGTTTTTTGTTCGAAAAATATTTAATATTTTTCAAGTTTAAAACATAATTACATTTATATTCATGTCAAATTCCAACAAAATGTTCAATGATTGAATTTTTGTGGCTTAATTGGGGTTAATGTTAAAACCATCATACATGGAACAGTTATTTACCAGTTAGACTTTCACAGAAAACAATTTAGCATGCCTGGTTCGATTCCCACACAAGGCAATTTTTTTATTTGTTGTAAAAAATAATTAATTTGAGCATTGCATATTAGTGTAGTTCTGTGGAAATACTGTTATACACAACATTTTCGATAGGAATACTGTTAGATCGTATTTTTGCCAGTGAACAAACTGTTAGGCAGACAATGTTATACAGAAAATTTCTATATGAAACTATTAAAAAACTGTTATACAAGCAATTTTTATACAAATAAACTGTTATACAGGCAATGTTTTATAAAAGAAGAAACTGTAATACAGATAATTTTTCATAGAACATTTTCCATGGAAAAAACTGTTATACAAGAAATTTTTATAGAAATAAGCTGTTATACAGGAAATTTTTTATATAATAAGAAACTGCCACATAAAATTTTTTTCATATAAAATACTATTATACAGTCAATTTTCAAAAAAATAAACTGTTATATAGACAATTTCCCATCGAACAAACTGTTATACACAATATGTTCTATAGAAAAGACTGTTATACACAAAATTTTGTGTAGAAAATACATATAAAAAACAGTTATACATGCAAATTTTCATAGAAGAAACTGTTATACAGAATATTTTTCATAGAAAAAACTATTACACAGTCAATTTCCCATAGAATAAACTGTTATACAGACAACTTCCCAAAGCATGAACTCTTATACACTACATTTTCCATGGATAAGACTGTTGTTATACAGACAATTTTCCCTAGAAAAAAAAACACAAAATTTTCTCTAGAAAAATTGTTATTCACAAAATTTTCTATGGAAAAGGTATTAAATACAAAACCTTCTATAGAAAAAACGCTTAAATGTTTTTTTCATAGAAAAAAAACTGTTTTACCATCAACTTTCCATAGAATAAACTTTTATACAGACAATTTTCCATAGCATCAACTAGTATACACAACATTTTCTATAGAAAAATCAGTTATACACAAAATTTTCCTTGAAAAAAATTGTTATACAGATAATTTTTTGTAGAAAAAACGTACTATGTACACAAAATTGTCAATAGCAAAACATTTATTCACAAAAACTGTCTATGAAAAAACATTTAAACATAAAATTTTCTATAGAAAAAACTGTTATACACAAAACTTTATATATAAAGAAAACTGTTACATACATTTTCTATAAAAAAAACAGTTATACAAAAAATTTTCCATGGAAAAAAGTGTAGAAAATACGATTATACACAAAATTTTCTATGGATAAACAGTTAAACATAAAATTTTCCATAGAACAAACTATTACATAAAAAACTGTTATACACAAAATTTTCTATTGAAAAAACGCTTAAAGGCTGGTTTAATTGAAAAAGCTATTATGGACAGCTTAAAGACTTTTTTCATAGAAAAAACTGTTATACACAAAATATTGTCTAGGAAATATTCTGAACTTTTCTTGAAATCCAATCAAGATTATCACATAATTGCCACTTTGCAACATTCAAATGGGTTCAGCTTATTTTCAATAAGTATCGAGTCATACCCTCTTCAATAACACGATTAAAAGGAAATTTAACACGACATGAAAGGATATGCTAATATCGAACAGCAAATCATATCAATGCAATATGGCCGAAAAACCCCAAGTAGCTGCAAAAACTATTTCCCGACAAGCTAGACTCACCAAATTTGATGTGCAGCCTTCTACTATTCTTCAAAATATTCGATTTGAGTAAAAATGGGCGGTCCACGCCCCTTTTTTGTAGAGGGCCGGCCATAAGGGGGATTTTCGAAAAAATGTAATGCTTACTCTCTAAAACATCCCCTTTATAATTTGATTGACACATTTCTATAAACCTTAGTCAAAATTATGAAAGTCGTGTCAGTTTCCCATATGAACTAACCTTTTGCAAAAGCAGCATTAAGCCGTGAGTTTGCAATTATTTGCAAACAAATTTTACATGGCATTAAACCTTACTCTACCACGAACAACTACATGTAGGATACTCCTTTAGAGTTTGTTATCCACGGGAGTTCTACTCCACAAAAGACGATAACACAATTCACAATTTCCCAAAAAGATGACTCAGTAAAAACATCAAAATAAGTGACAAATATAAACATTTACAAAATATCTTTACAACAGTTAAAAATACACACCTCGAGTAATAGAATCCATATTCAAAGATTTATTTTTTCGAAAGTATATGTTGTAAAACAACGTTTTATTTAATAAAAATTATTGATAACACGAATTATAATAAATTTGCATATTATCAGCATTTTATGTCTAATTATGGGTTGTTAACTTTCATAATTGTATCTATTTTTTCTTTCCAATATTTTGACAATTGAACGCCATAAAAAATTTTTGAAAATATGATGTTGAAAAATAGACTTTTTGCCTCAAAATTTGGAATTTCTGCCATAGTGAATTTGTGTAAATTTTAATTTTCAAATGAAATAGTGTAAAATTTAAATAAAATAGTGTAAATACGATACTATTGAATACTTTTTTATCCCTGATTCAAAATAAACAAATATTTCATTCAGTAGCAGTCCGTTTCACCTTAAAAAAAGACACCCCTTTCCAAGTAAAGTATTTGTCATTCTGGTTTAGACTTGTTGCTTTTATTGTGATTGTAGTTATTACCTAATGACTTTCTATAAAATTCAAGAAAATTTAAAATTCACTATAAAGATGTGCTCATGGGATTATAATGTACGTATTTTAAAGTTTGTCATTCCGTTTGTAATTTCTACGTTTTTTTTTTCAGCCTCACAAAGTATATATATTGTGGATCATTATTAAGGTATTCAATCGAATAACCGTTAATCGGTTAACCGATTAATTTTGGTTGGTTAACTGTTCGAAATTTACGAATTTCAAATAACAAATAAACCGATTAATTTGTGTCAATTAACCGAAATTTAATTTTTTTTGCACTTCATTAAATACAAATGTCAAAGTAAAATTACATATTTTTCGAACATCCAAGGACATGATAATAGAGGAGACTGGGACTAGGAGACTGGGACATTACTTAAATGAGTATTTGATCAGAACTTATCGATATTAAAAGTATTCAAAATCTAAGAAAAATTCAAAAAGGACTCCAATGGTATAATGGAGTATTTTATATGCTTAGAAAATACTAAAAAAAAAGACAAGTAAGAGAGCTATATTCGGCTGTGCCGAATCTTATAAACCCTTCAACAAATTATACTTTAAAATACATTTTTTTTAAATATTTTTAGGTCCAAAATTATTTTTTTTTTAATTGTTTTTCAAAATTTTTTTTTAATCTTTTTTTAAAAAATTTTTTTTTTTTGGAAAAAAAATTTATTACAAAAAAATTTGTTGATGAAAAAAAAATTCGGGTCAAAAAATATGTTTCCCGATTTTGACCCATTGTAGGTCCAACTTACTATATATAGCCTTATCTACATCGTTGCAATGGACTTTGAAATATCTATCATTAGATATCCATATTGTCTATATTAATGACTTAGTAATCCATATATAGATCAAAAATAGGTCAAAAATCGAGGTTGTCCTGGTTTTTTGCTAATATCTCCGTTATTTATGGACGGATTTTGCAAAATAGCAAACTTCTCGAAAGCATGTCTGACAGAATTATTGAAGATTTGGATCCCGAAGATATCAGGGGTCTTCAGAAAATTGATTTCAACTAACAGACGGACAGACAGCAGACAGACGGACGGACATGGCTTAATCGACTCCGCTATCTATAAGGATCCAGAATATATATACTTTATGGGGTCGGAAATGAAAAATGCAGAAATTACAAATGGAATGACAAACTTATATATATCCATCTCATGAAGGTGAAGGGTATAAAAACTGAGATATTGGATATTGTTTATCATGCCATACTTTCGATTTCTTCAACATCTACAATCAGCGAGAGAGTTATTTCCAAGACAAGCTTTATTAAAACTAAAGAAAATTATTATTTTTTTTTTGAATTCGTGGGTTTATTTTCAGTTTTAAATTGAAATAGAAACTATTCGGTTAATCAAATAATTTAAAATTAACCGATTAAATCTAAACCTCGATTAATTATTTGCCCGATTAAACCAAAAACCCGATTAATTGAATACCTTAATCGTTATAGATAGCGGAGTCGATATAGCCATGTCCGCCTGTCCATCTGTATGTTGAAATCAACTTTCCGTAGCCCCCAAATAAATTACATACATGATTCATACATCGAGAAAATCAGTCAACAAATGGCTGAGATATAAGAAAAAAAACAAGGATAATCTAATCTGAATTACTAAGTCATTAATATATAGATATTTCAAAGACCTTTGCAACGTAAATCGTAAATCGGACCTACAATGGGTCAAAATCGGGAAAAATATTTTTTAACCTGAATTTTTTTTTTCACCAAAAATAAATTTCCATCAAATTTTTTTCATTAATAAATTTAAAAAAGAATTTATAAAATTAAAAAAGAAATTTTGTAAAAAATTTGTTTCACTAATAAATTAAAAAAAAATTTTATTTTAAAGTAGAATTTGGTGAAGGGTATATAAGATTCGGCACAGCCCAATATAGCTCTTATTTGTTTTTATTAAGACTAGGTGTTGGGAAGATTGATAAATTTTACAATTTATTTTGCGGTCGTTCCTATTGTGTTGCGGTTTTTTTGGGAATATGAAATTATGCGTTAGTAATAAAGTTTGTAAAGCAGGAATTTCGTAAAATAGTATTGCATATTTTATATGGAATTGTAAATGTATATAAGTACAATTATTTTAAATACATATATGTATATGGAATTCTTACACAAATGTATCAGTATGAATATACATATGTATGTTTTTGTGTATATCTGTTTAAATGTTTAAATGTTTTTCTACAATTGCTGGTTGTTTTTCTATTCATGATTTTTATATTTGCAATAATAACATTACTAATTCTGCTGAAATTCGAGCAATTGTGTACAAAACACTAAACTGCAGTACAACTGCAAGTACAGTCATATACATATAGTCAGTCAGACAGTAGATGCATACACAGTCAGATAGTCACAAAGACAGATAGACAGACAGACAGTCTTAATAATTATGTAGTACGTGCTAATGATTTGCCAGGCTATAGCAATTTCGATATAATCGAAATGATATGATGCGAAATAATTTTAATTACATTGCACAATCTGGACAGAAAGTCTAAATGCTGCAACACAGCAACGGTCATGTGCATAGAATCAATAATCAGCACCTGTAAACTGTCATTTAACATCTACATACATACATACAAACCTACATACAATGTGGAACAATCTTTAATCCACAACGAAGTTGTGCTGTGCCAAAAAAAAAACAAACAAAAATTGTCTTGTTATTCATTTTGCTTTGTAAGATGCAGCAGGGTCATGGAAATGAAAATGAAATGAAAATTGCAGCAATTTTTGGTAAGAAGAACAATTTCCAAATTGACTTTTAATTGTATGGACTTCTTGTTGTTGTCGATGTCATTACACAAATTTAAACATTCACAAAAATCTAATCACAAAATACTGTAATTATTTTAAATGGATTTTAATTCATTAATACCAACACTCACCCAAGCACTCACTCACTCACTCTCTGGTTCTTAATAATGGACATTTATCGATACAATATGCTTTTTAGCCAATTAAAGTCATTTTCCAAATAAGAAAACTATTAATGGCTGTATTTTGCAGCATGTATTGTATGTAAATGTATCGAATTTCCAAATTTTCTTTCTTTCATTAACACTTTGGACTTTGCACCTAAGTTGAATATGGCCAAAGAGGTTTTTTGTTTTAATTGAAACATTTTGTTCTTTTTTTTTCTCAATATTGTCAATGTTTTCTCTGCTTTATATTTCCTTGGTTGGATTTTGTTGTATCAATTTTTGTCGTTTTTTTTTTCTTTCTTATTGTTAAATGGGTCACTTCTATATTATAACCTTAGGACAATGAATATAAGGAAAGAAAAAGTCATCATTCAAATTAAGAAAAGATTGTTGAAAGTTCAAAGTACAACATGCTATGAATTTATTAGTTTCTTTTTATTTTGTTCAAACAGTTTCGATGTGTGTTAAATATGGCTTATGGTAGCTGTGTTTTGTATAGAATAAATTTTTGGTCATGACTTTTTTGTCATTTCCGTTTAAATATTTAAATATGTATGTACTCGTATATATTTCTTTGATTTGAAACTTAAATAAATCTATTTGGGAATGATTTCTGTTGAATGTTTTTACTTGCTATATTTCAATGAAATAAATTTTGTTTTAAGTCAACATTATTTCGATCATTTAGTGTAAGATATTCAGCAATCAAAATATGCTGTTTCATGCAAATGTTATTTTATTGCTCTTTAAATATGGAAAATGCTGTATAAATAGAAAAACTATTAAAATGTATTCACTGAAATACAAGTGCTTTAATTCTGATTCATGTTTCATTTTTGAAAAAAAAATTTTAAGTTTCGTCTTCTCACCCACTCCATTTGCTAATTCCCAATTGTTTTTCAGAATTAGACTGCTCTGTTGAAAACTAGTATAGAATTCAATAAAATATTTGTTTTATTCACAACTCTTAGTTGTAGGTTTTGTTTATTCTCCTGTTGTCTACAAGTAAATAGCCGGCCCCTTGTTCAAAAAATCTCTTACAATTGATTGTTTAATTGCTTACATTACTGTTGAAAGGTGTTCCTTTTTCGAATTGCACAAAAATATGTTTATATCCTTCACCATGAGGGGCAAGGGTATATATAAGTTTGTCATTCCATTTGTAATTTCTACATTTTTCATTTGCGACCCCACAGTCGATGTCCGTCTGTCCATCTGTATGTTAAAATCAACTTTCCATAGCCCCCAAATAACTTACATGCATGATTCATACATCAATATATCCGTTATACACCCGGTTCGTTCGATATTTCAAATCGACAAAATCGGCCTACAAATGGCTGATATATAAGGAATAAACGGGGATAACCTCGATTTTTAGGCCTATTTTTTTATCTTAATATAGACAATCTAATGATAGATATTTCAAAGTCCATTGGAACGATGTATATAAGGCCATACTGAGTTGGACCTACAGTAGGTCAAAATCGGGAAAAAAAATTTTTTAACCCGAATTTTTTTTCACCAAAAAATTTTTTTTGCCCTCAATTTTTTTTACTAATAATTTTAAAATTTCCTTTTAAAGTATAATTTTGTGAAGGGTATATAAGATTCGGCACAACCGAATATAGCCCTATATTCAGATACACACAGTTACTAAAGTATACGTACGATTTCCTTTTTGGGCCTTTTTTAAAAAATCTATATATGTATTTAACTCACTCACTTATTCACTGACTCAACATGAGTGAGTGAATGAATGAGACAGGCCTTGTATTTTTAAATACATATATAGATTTTTTAAAAAAGGCCCAAATAGTAAATCGTACGTATACTTTAGTAACTGTGTGTATATAGATATCATTCAGATTTATTACTATATTTTGTTCCTTATTTTATGAAAATCATTTTTTTAATGGAATTTCGTTTTAAAATTAATAATTTTGTATGTAAATAATAGATGGTTATTGAGAATATTTAAAGTCTTTATTTATTTAAAAACTAAATTTCAATCTCCAACTAATAAGTATTATAAATAATTGATTAAAGTTAATTTTATTGAAATAAACTCATGTAAAAAAAAAACACATATAAACACTATTAAATATAAAAAGAAGTAGGTACAACCAATACATTGAAACCTTTTAACAACAAATAAAAAAAAACGAATTTTTATTGTTAATTGAAATTCAAATATTTGATGTTACAACATGAAAAATGTTGATAACAAAATTAAAAAAAAAGAAATCTACACAAAATGAAAGTAAAATTGTTGTAGCTAAATATACAATATACAAAAGTAAAAACACTTACACTCACATATAAGAAAGGTATGCTAGAGATACGAATTCATATAAAAAAAGTGATGCCTCTCCTCTTGCATACCTTTACATATGTATCTATATATGGGCAATTCCATATCATCATACGTGACATTTGTATGTCTATAGAGTACAATAGATTTGGCAAAAATAAGAGTATCTGACAAATAATGTTCCATTCAGAGGGTACTAGATATATTTAAAAAAAATACGAGCTTTTGAATCATTGTTGTTTAGAAGATCGAGTGAAATAATGGTATATCGTACGTGACATAAAACGAAAGTAATTTTGAGGTACATGTAGAAATATGTGAAAATTTTCGAATCGTGAGAGGAGTTATGTTTTCTTTTAATTTCTTACACTAAACCAAATAGTTTTCCTTTACAATCCATCATATTTAAATAAAAACAATCTTTGAATGATTTTATAATAAATACAATTTCATATCGTACGTGACAAATTTTTCTCTTATAGTAAAGCAATATATATTCTGTAAATATATGTATACAATAACTAAAAAAAATAAATAGAAAATATATCGATGGCCAAAACCTTCTATCTTTGGTTTTCACGAAAATGACTTTTTGATGGTAAAATGTTCAGTAAAACTGGCTTCATCTATGGTGTGAATTTCATAAGAATCATATTTTTTTCATATTGAATGTACAACCCTCTATCTTTCCAAATAATTAATTTGCAAACTATTTTTTAAATAACATATTCTTGCAATTCTTTTTTTTTTCTTACTAATTTTTGCATGCTGAACATGAATTTGACATTTTTAATCGCTTATCAAAATAGCGAAAGCCGATTGAATCAATTGAATTACCATGAACATATTTTAAATTTTTGAACACAACCATTATTAATATTATTACGAAATTGTACTTCAATTTAAATATAACTGTTTTAACGGCTGGTTAATGCCTCTCAAACAGCAGTGCCTCTCAAACTGTAACATATCTGTGAGTATTATTAACATTGCTGTGGAACATATGACATTCAATAAAAGCTTTGAGTTGAGCATTGTTTGTAAGTATGGCAATACTAAATGATTAATGATTAACATCGAAAGTTCTAGAATTCGAATATTTTAGTTTGAAGATCATTGTAGAAATAGAGCTTTCTAGATGGTAATGCAGTGTATATAAACTAGCCGTGAGAACACCAAACGATTGAGTTTAATTTGAAACATCTTTAAGTAAAGACATCAACTGCATTACCAGTGTATACTTGTAAAGTGTGTGTATTGTGTATTTTTCTGCGAATTTATAAACTTGTATAAAAACACAGAATGCTCGTGAGCGCAAACTGTTCATTAATATAAACGTACGCAGCTAGAAAAGAAAAGAGTAAGAACAATATTGAAACATTCTGTGAAAAAACGTTTAACAAGCGTTTGGTAATTGATTTACTCATTATAATAGAGAACAGAGTGCAAAAACAAACAAAACGAATAAAAAATACGTTTCTCTATCTGTTTTGTACTCAAATGTACGATTGTAACGGTAAATTCAATAATGCAGATGAGTGAAAAGCGAATTGTTTCGTTTTCTCTCTTTGTCACTTGAAAAGTTTATGTTTTGTTTTTGCTCATGTACAATACAATTTAAAAATTTTGATTTGTTTTGTACATTTTGCAAACGTTTGCGAAATGTTTTGTTTGTTTTCATACTCTGTTTGAAACTACTAATCTTCCAGATGGTAGCGTAAAATATTAATTAAATTTTGATACAGATAACATTGATCTACCTGTTCGTATTCAACCTTATACAGGACATATTGAACCAAAACCTCTATATTCTGGTCCACTGTCAATTCAGCCTAATAAGTGGAAGAATTTGCATGATTTGAAAAGCGTAATACCAACGGAATAATATTATTTTTACGACAATTTACGCCAATCAAACATAAAAAACTTTTTCTATAACATTTTGTTTAATTTTTGCCCAAACAAAATATTAATAAAAAAAATTACGACATACAAAGATACAACGTTACGACACCAATTGTGAATTGTGCAAGTTTTATTATTAATTTTTTTTATTTTATGTTGTATCATTAGCAGTTGTCTTAAATAAATCACGTTAAAAATTGACAGATGGCATAAATGAAATCAAAATAATTTATTTTTATTAATATTCAAAACCCTCTATCTGATAATTTTCATACACGTTGAATATTTCTGAGAGGCAAAACCCTCTATCTACATATCATAAAGTCCCCAATAATGCAAAATTTTAAAAAGCCAGTATTTGCTTTAAAAAAATATTGTAGAATAAAGAATTTTAAAAACTCAAGTAATATGCGAAAAAAACCAAAGTCAAATTCATTTCATACTACATGCTAATTGGAAGCTCAGTTTAAAAACTTAAATATAGTCAGTTTAAACTATTATTTTAGCCCTTAAAATGTAGCAATAAGCTCTAAATACTTTCACATACTTAGTAACATTTTATTGTTTTCTCCTATTCTAATCATCTTCACAGAAAAAACTATTTCTTAAACCGTTTCAATTCAGATATTTGTCACATATAGATCTGGTTTCAATTATTTCATAATTAAATCAAGTATTCATTTGCTCAAAAACAAAATTTCTTGATATTTTCTATTAAATTTTGAGTTTTGAACTTGATTATTTTGACAATTGAATATACAATTTTTGTTATTGGTTGAATTTCAAATACAAAAATTATTGAATAGATAATTTTCGTAATTGAAACACAAAAAATAACAAAAATGTGTTTTCAATTACGAAAATTATCTATTCAATAATTTTTGTATTTGAAATTCAACCAATAACGAAAATTGTATATTCAATTGTCAAAATAATCAAATTCAAAACTCAAAATTCAATAGAAAATATCAAGAAATTTTGTTTTTGAGCAAATGAATTAATTATGAAATAATTTAATTATTAATTATGAAATAATTGAAACCAGTTCAATATGGGATAAATGTTTGAATTGAAATATCATTTTTTCTGTGTTAAAAAAAAGTTTCAAGGGTTTTTGTTTTTTCAGTCGTGGTTGTCATTCTCGTGGAATTGCCCATATATTTATAAAGGTAGTTAGAAATGTCTGACGGTTTGTGTTTGTGCAAACCTTCATATAGTTGTATTAAATGAAAAAAGAAGAAAAAAAAACACTCGTATACAAATACAATTTCTTCTTTGAGCTCCTTTCAATTTACACACATGTATAGAAGTGTGTGTGTGTTAGTGTTTGTTTGTATGATTGCATGAGTTTGGGTAAATGTTTATATGTTTTAAACATGACAAAATAAAAAGTCATTTTTCATATCTTATAATTTTTTTTCTCCTCTTTTAAGTGGTGGCAAGTGGCAAATAAAAAAAATATATAATAAAATCACTTATTTACATGAAATAATATCCTTGTATGTGTTGCTGTGTCTGTCTATACAGTCGAGTGCGTAACTTTAGTAGCATAAATCAAATTCAATTTGAATGAATAATATTAAGAATTGAAGAAGTGGAGTTAATTTCAACAATAAAGCCATTCTTTCTTTGTTTAAATATTTTCAATGTTTTCTGACTTAACAACCAATTTTGGAAATCTCTAATTTTGCTGACTGCAAAAACTTGTTTTTCATTATTAGACTAAAAACTATTTCGGCCAGGTAGTATTTTGCTATCATTTCACAAAAGAAAAATTTCACACTTGTGGCAATTATTTGCTCACAACTGTAATCCAACTTGTACAACATGTGTAACAATAGTCGTCTGCCAAAATCCAGCCAGCCAACCAACCAACCATATAACAACGATCTTTTAAACGACAATCTACTTTTGCTCTACAAGGTAAACTCACTTACACACACACACACAAACATGTGTAAATCTTACACAAACAAACACATTCACATAGACATTAACACAAACACGAAACAAAATGAAACGTTTTAACTTTAAATTAACATTTCTCTAGAGACTTGATAAACAGTTTTATTCCTCTTGATTTTTTCCTTTATTTTCAATAGATGTAACATGAAAATAAAAAAATACATACCTTCATACATACATAAGTACAATACATACAAATAAATAAATTAATGAATAAAAATCTTGACGAATTTTAAATTAATGTAACTCATGTATAATTTAAAGCCAAAGAAACACACACACTCCCACTCAAACTGACAGGCAGACAGACAAAAGGAAAAGGAAACGAAGGAGAAAGTGATAGATAGTTAGATTAACGATGTTGTTAGAAAACATTAGGATACATTTTACAATTACCAAAAACTAACACAAATCTTTGTTGATATATTCATATCTATATTGATTATGGTTTGTGTGTTATTGTATAATGTAATTTAAATTCTTTGAATTTTTGTTGGTGGTTTTTATTGCAAATATCTATCAACTTGATTATTTATAGAGCACGATTTCTTTGAAGTGGTTACCGCGGCAGCCTTCGTAGAAAGCCTCCATTCAACCCCATTTCCAAGAAATTGTGTTTCTGGCTGTATCTCATGAAAGGCTTGAATGATATTAGTGTTAAGGTTAAGCATTTTTTGTGGCTGCTGCACATAACATCTTTTTGTAATGGCATCCAATAGATAAATGTAACATGGTTAAATGAACAAAAGACTTTCTTCGTATCATTCGGGCTTTGCTCGACAAATAGTGCTAGCGATCGCGAAAAAATTTATCTTCTAAACTGCTGGTGCAAAATAATATACGAACGAATCGGTCATAGGATTTTATAAAATTAAGTTTGTGACTTCCCTATTAAAAAACAAGTAAGAGAGCTGTATTCGGCTGTACCGAATCTTATATACCCTTCAACAACTTATACTTTAAAATACAAATTTTAAATATTTTTAGGTAAACAAAATTTAAAAAAAATTATTTTTTAAACAATTTTTTTGTTTACAAAAAACTCTGTTTAAAAAATATTTTCCCCGTTTTTGACCCATTCTATTTCCGTCTTACTATAGCGTTATATTTGTCGCTCAGTGGCGCCATTTGAGTTTTTTCGTTGCAAAAATCATAACTTTTGAACCAAATGAGATAATTAAAAAACATAAAAGACATATGATAGACACATATAGATACGAGGTCCGACCACTAAAGTTTGATAGAGGAGACAAAAAAAAAGACAAATTTGAATTTGATTTGAGAGGGGTTTAAAGTTTCCCAACTCTGGCACATTCTTATTGTTCATCGTCATAAGAAACCATGTGATCCTTACATTTTAGGTATAAAATATGTTCAGCAAAGTTATGTAAAATGTTACGGAGAATATTTTTGTAGAATATATTAACCATCTAAATCCTCAAGGCATGGGTCTTTTTTGTCCTTCTTTTAAAAAATTGCAAAAACAACCATTAAAACAGGGATTTAAGGGGTTAAAATGTTCCGCAAAAATATTGTCCGTGAAATTTTACTATAAGTCCCTGAATACACCAAAACGGAAAATTCAACCAGAAAGTCAGAAATAAGACACAACAAAAGAGAGCTTAGGGTTAATTTCGCATTTATTAAGAATTTTATTTTAAAGTACCCCAAAAATTGAACATGCGCACCCATTGAAGAACGTCAGTGGTGGCCAGGAATTTAAGACAAAAATTGTTTGCTAAATTCCATGTAATTGTCAATTATTTTTTCAAATATTTAAACAAATATGTATGCATGAGGACTGTTTTAGCACACAAGTGTGTTTTATTCGACTGTATCAATTCATACATATTCACCACGAACTCATAAGATTTTTCTACAACTTGACCAAAAACTTTTTTTTTTTAAATAAACATATTTTCTAACATTTATATGATTATAATTTTATTATTATAAAATATTCGGACCAAATTTCGTATTTTTAGTTCCATTAGTTTCGGTCATATCATGTTATTAACAGCGGATGTTCGCTGAGGTGGGTTAACGTATTTCCACATATCTTTGTCCATATATGTTTTACCGATTT
The DNA here is from genome assembly GCF_958450345.1 of Calliphora vicina. Taxonomy (NCBI): domain Eukaryota; kingdom Metazoa; phylum Arthropoda; class Insecta; order Diptera; family Calliphoridae; genus Calliphora; species Calliphora vicina. The sequence continues at coordinate 6,756,089 of NC_088782.1, read as the reverse complement.
TTCCAAACATTTTTCAGAAACTAGAAACATTAATAATAAATTTCATACCCTTAGAGGTCCATTTATTTTGGCTCTATCACACTTAAAATTCAGTTGATGAAAAAAATTCAAGTATTTGTCTTAAATTGGTGGTCACCACTGTATATAACTGAAATATGCGTATGGTAATGAAGTGGAATTGCCTAGAGCTAAAAAAAATGTAATTAATGAAGACTTCCTATCCAAATCTTAATAAATACGAAATTAAGCGTAAGCTATCTTTTGTTGTGTCTTATTTCTGACTTTCTGGTTGAATTTTCCGTTTTGGTGTATTCAGGGACTTATAGTAAAATTTCACGGATAATATTTTTGCGGAACAGTTTAACCTCTTAAATCGCTGGTTTTTGCACTTTTTTAAAAGAAGGACAAAAAAGACACATGCCTTGAGGATTTAGAGGGTTAACATATTCTACAAAAATATTCTCCGTAACATTTTACATAACTTTGCTGAACACATTTTATACCTAAAATGTAAGGATCATATGGTTTCTTATGAAGATTAACAATAAGAATGTACCAGAGTTGGGAAACTTTAAGCCGCTCTCAAATGAAATTCAGATGTAAACTTTCAAAACGCCGATACACGTGCCTTTTTTTTTTGTCTCCTCTATCAAAATTTATTGGTCGGACCTTCTAATCAGCCAATGAAATGAGTGTTTGAAAAGTGTTCGACGCCTTTTAGTAGCCTACTTATGTTGTAATATTGAAATTTGTGGAAAAATCTATTTTGTGGGATGAAAAATAAAATATTTTTAAAAATTTTTGATTTTTTATGTAAATATTATTACAGAAAAGATTTGAAAAACTATTTTTTCACGTTTTTTTTACAAATTATCCTGAAAATATTAAAAAAATAAAAAATTTAAATTTATTTTACATATTTTTAACTTTTTTGTAAAATATTGTATGCCTGAAATGCTGCTTCAACGCAATAAAAGAAAATCATTTTTGCACCGAATCGTAACTAGCGATGCATAAGAGAACGTATGTGAAGACCAGTCAACCAGCCGAATCGACACCAATGTGCTAAGGTAATGCTCCGTATGTGATGGGACCAAAATGGTCCTATGACGAGGAACCTCGTCACATATTGCAATACCAGTTTAAAACTATTTAGAAGTGATTGGTTTTAGTCCAGACTTTATCCAGTCCGACTACTATTTGTTTCTCTCGATGCAAAACGCTCTCTCTGGGATACGATTCACAACAGAGTATCCGAAATTGGCTTGATTCGTTCTTGGCCTCAAAAGATGATCAGTTCATTTGGCTCGGAATCCATATGTTGTTAGATAAATGGGAAATGGTCATAGCTAACAATGGTCAATACTTTGAATTAATTTCTATTGTAAAAATGTTTTAAAATAAAAGCTAAAAAATTTAAAAAATCTAGCATTTTTAAATTATTTGAGTATAATTTTTATGCAATTGAATAAAATGCTACAGATCGATTTTGTTTTATTTTTATTTTGAATAATAAATTTAAAATTTTGTTATACAAGGGTGCCAGTCTATTAGATTTAAACATTTATTATTAGTAATTTTTGAAGCTAAATATTTTTGAAATTTTTGAAAAAAAATTTAAAACAAATTAAGTTGCATTTTTGTCAAAATTTTAACAACAAATAAAGAAACAAAATTTTGTGCTGAGATTGCGTAAGTGGTTTTTTATTAGGTGGTTACACAAAAAAAGCTTTTAAATTTTTGTTCCTACTTGTAGCTTTTAATCAACGTCAGAAACAAAATTTTTATTTTTTTTAAATACTACTATCCTTCAGCGGGAAGCTATGTCCTGGGATAATAATAATATGTTGCAACATTGAACACCAATGGGAAAAAATATATTGATGCTTTCTTACTTGATTAAAAAAAAACACTTTCGCATTCCAGCAAAAAATCGTGCTTCCTCGGAATCATGTTTGTAAGGCAGAGAGCACTTGTATACTGCTACCACTTCGCATGAAAGATTACATGATTTTTATATGAGATTCCTCGCGTAGAGGCTCTGCATAAGGAATCCAAAATAAGCATATTTCACAGCTTTAAAATTAACCTGATTTCATCGAATTAAATATGTGCAAACAATTGTGCACATAGATTTTAGAGCTGCTGAGAAGCAATAAAATCTTACAGACATAGTGATTGCCTAACAAGAAGCGCTGATTTTTTCTAAGTTCTTCACCACCTATACGAATAGATTAATGTATGCCTTCCAAAATCATTTTTGTAATATATATTTAGGATGCAATTAATGTAGCAGTAGAAGATGCAGTAATCATATTTATTGCTTCCAAATCCGAAATATTTTTTGCTGGGATACTATCGAAGTTTTTGTCAACTAATTGCAATAGAAATCAATTGAACTTGGAAACAGCTGATAATAAACAAAGAATACTTGAAAGTTTTAAGTTAAAACTACCAATGGAACATTATATTATTTAAATTGTGTTTTTGGCGATTTTTTTAAATGTCTCATGGTATGTATGATGCCCAAGGTGGTGAAAGGGTTAAATATCTATTAAAGATATAAGGAATAATTTAGAGAAGTAAACCAAATTTTCTTTAAATTTTTGCAGTTACTTTATAACAAAGTAAAATTCATCTTATTCCCAATCATTCAGTTAATCGAATAATTCGAATATTAATGAGTGAGTAATCGTGTTTCACATGTATATAAATTTATGAACCAAAAGAAGTAGAGGTTTTTTTGATAATTTTTTTTTTTAAATATACTTGCATTTGAAACAATCTTTATTTAAATTTTTATACTAAAGTGTACATGAATTGAATATAAAGCAGGATTAGATACAATAATTATAATTATAATGATGGCGGTGATGATCATGATGTTTGTTACGTTTACAATAAGACTTGTATAAGAAATGTATAAATACACAGTCAAACATACATCCATATATACATACATTTGTATTTGTAGTTGTATATCTGTGTGAATGTATTTAGTTATGCATTTAGCTATTGTATATTGTCACTTTTATCTTGCTTATATGTTCAGTTCTTTTTTTTTGTTGCATTTCTTTTCATTTTTTCGTTGCTGTTGTTTTTTTTTAACCACAAGCCTAAGAAAAAGGCCTTGTGATACTTTTCTCGACCTTGAAATTTGTCCGCAAGACTAAAAAACAACAAAACAGCAACAACAACTACAACAGAAACTATAAAAAACAACACGACTTATGTGGCACAGGTAAATTATTTTAAACAAATCTCTGTTCACTCTAGAAGTATTATGATGCATCATACTGCTGAACACATTACGAGTCCGTATACTAAATGCTATTGTGAGGGTGGAGGTGTGGATTTGTGTGTGTTTTTGTATCTATGTGTGTTTGCATTTATAAAATAAACAACAGCAAAAAACAAGCTGTTACTCATACTTGCATGAGTTTAAGAAATTAAGAAATCTTGTGTCATTCATTCATACATACAAAACATCTCCTCAACAAGAAAATTATATAGTGACTGTTACACATTACTCAAATGTACATAAATATGAATGTGCATAAGATAGATACATCCATAAATATATAAATGGATGCAAGTATTTTTTTGAAATATATGAATCTATTTTTTTCTGCAAACAACTTTACATTATAAATTTGGTTTGCGACTTAGCTAAGTTTACTGTTACACAATGTAGTCAAGTTTTAAACCATGTTTTTTTATATTTTTAATAAAGCTTGCCAGCTTGTTTTGTATACATAAAGCTTTAAAGCCAAAAGCTCTAAGCTTTTCAAGCCTAAAACTTTCGTTAGTTATTGCTTTGCTCTCTTATCCAGGATTTCTCTCTCCAGTTTTCTGTCACTCTCTCTTTTTATTTGCTTGCCTGTCCTTTTTGTAGTTGACATTTACTGGTTTCATTTAGTTTTTGAGACTATTACTGGCACAGTCATATACACACAGGGTAATTGCCTATTTTTATTTTTAATGATGCACTAAATTAATCTTGAAGTTTTAATTAACATGTTCAAAGGCGTAAAGGCAGCATTAATTTTAAATTTGTGATTTTTAATTGTTTAACCAGAACAGTGATTACTGTAAAATATTTTGATGAGGTCAGTTAAAGTAACTGGGTCTAATAAATTGTCATACAATTGTATTTTTTGGTCAAAAATGTGTATGGACTCTCAGGAACAGTAACGATGCTCTATTACGGGAATAAATCTCATATAGATTTGGATATCATTTTATAAATCCATGCCAAGATGCCGCCGCATCATTGACGGTTGTGAATCATGTGACAAAACGGGTGACAAATATAGTTTTCCTAGGAGGAATAAATTTTGAGAGGCTTGTGTGTTGCAACGGAATTAAATGAATTAATAGACTGATTACACATGGCAACAAAATGTAAAAAATTTTACACAATTTTGATGTATTGTGGTTCCAGTAGTACAAAAATGGTAAAATTTTTAAATTCTATGGATAGATTTTTTTTTTCTAAAATTTTGAATTTTTTTTAAATGTTTCTCCACATAATTTATGATAACTCAAAAACGGTTAGTCCGATATTATTGAAGTAAACTTAAAAAAGTTAAAATTTACATAACTTTTAATCCGGTTATATGCTGAGTTTTAATCGGCTCAGTAGTTTCGGAGTTATAATAACAAATTGAAGCAAAAAATATATTTTTTATATGAAAATAGCAAATTTTTGTGTTTTAAATAACTCATGAAAAATCGAAAGCGGCAGAAATTGTTTAGATTTATTAATTTATCGCAAAGCCACATGTAATAGGAACAAAATGAGATATCGGTTATAAAAATCGATGGATTATTTTCGAAGTTACTCACAATTAAGTTAATTCGCTCATTTTCACAAAATTTGCTCATTTTCACAATTTTGTTTGATATACATAAATTTGAGTAGTTAATGTTCTTTTTTCGATTGATTGAATTTTGAAAACGTTTTCCCCATGCTTTGTTCAAATTTTCACATATATATTTCATTTCAATCGGCTCAGTTGTTTCGGAGTTATAATAACAAATTGAAGCAAAAAATATATTTTTGACGAGAAAATAGCTAATTTTTTTTGTTTTAAAAAAATCATGAAAAATCGAAAACTGCAGAAATTGTTCAGATTTATTGTTTTATCGCAAAGCTACATGTAATAAGAACAAAATGAGATATCGAAGATAAAAATCAATTGATTCTTTTCGAATTTATTCACAATTAAGTGAATTCGCTAATTTTCACAAAATTTTACTTTTTTGTTTGATATACATACAATTGAGTAGGTAATGTTCTTCTTTCGATTGATTGAATGTTGAAAACAATTTCCCCGTGCTATGTACAATGTTTCACATATATATTGCATTTTAATCGGCTCGATAGTTTCGGAGTTATAATAACAAATTGAAGCAAAAAATATATTTTTTTATGAAAATAGCAAATTTTTGTGTTTTAAAAAACTCATGAAAAATCGAAAACGGCACAAATTGTTCAGATTTATTACTTCATGGCAAAGCCACATGTAATAGGAACAAAATGAGATATCGGTTATAAAAATCGATGGATTATTTTCGAATTTACTCACAATTAAGTTAATTCGCTCATTTTCACAAAATTTTAGTTTTTTGTTTGATATACATAAATTTGAGTAGTTAATGTTCTTTTTTCGATTGATTGAATTTTAAAAACGTTTTCCCAATGCTTTGTTCAAATTTTCATTTCAATCGGCTCAGTAGTTTCGAAGATATAATAACAAATTGAAGCAAAAAATATATTTTTGACGAGAAAATAGCTAATTTTTTTTAAAAAAATCATGAAAATTCGAAAATGGCATAAATTGTTCAGATTTATTGTTTTATCGCAAAGCCACATTTAATAAGAACAAAATGAGATATCGAAGATAAAAATCAATTGATTCTTTTCGAATTTATTCACAAATAAGTGAATTCGCTAATTTTCACAAAATTTTACTTTTTTGTTTGATATACATAAAATTGAGTAGGTAATGTTCTTCTTTCGATTGATTAAATGTTAAAAACAATTTCCCCGTGCTATGTACAAAATTTTACATATATTTTTACATATATTTTAATCGGCTCGGTAGTTTCAGAGTTATAATAAGAAATTGAAGCAAAAAAGGAGTAGATATTAGTTCAGGAGGATGAATATTTGCAATTTGATCATTATCAGAATTTATGTTCGTTGACAATATTTATGAAGAAGATACAGAAGGAGTAACTCTAAACGATTTAGGAGGAATGCAATAGAATGTAATCCAGTAACCTCTGTAATATAGATTTGGGATTAGAGAATTGCATTTTTTATTCGGGTAAAGGAGTAGATATTTGAATATCTATTTGAATAGAATATTTGCAATTTGATCATTATCAGAAATTATGTTCGCAATCATATAAATAATGAAATTGACAATAATATTGTTAAAAAACTTGGAAAATATTGAAATGGTTACAGTAAACATGTGCAACTATAGTTTTTCTCTGGTTGTATAAGTTTCCTTAAACAGTTACGCATCGTGTTATGTATATCAATTTTAAAGGACTAAAATAGGACAAAGGTTAGGAAAAAAAAAATAAATTTAATAAAAGCTGATTTCAATGTCTATTTAAGATCTGAAGTATGGATTTATCAGGCCTTTCCCAGAATTTCATTCCGATAGAAAGTAGAATTAATTCCGCATTTTGCTTCTTCAAAAAAATTAAAACGAAAATTTCTTTCGGAATGAAACCACTTTCAATTTTGAAATTGGAATTGATATTTCTTTGTATTTATTTGTTTTTCTAAACATTTTAATCAATTTCTGTACCAAAAACTTCATTTTTGTTTTAATATTAAAAACGTTGTCAAATTAAAATCAGAAATATAGAATTATTAAATATTTTTTTAATTAATAAGTTACACGGAATCTAAAGAACCTAAAACGAAATCGATCGGAATAAAAACTACGGGATTGAAACCATTCCGAACAAAAGGTATATGTTATTTAGCTATGAATAAATTTTTTTTTGGAAATTTTAAAACAAATATATGAGCGAAAGCTTGTTAAACTTCTTGGCTATTTAGCTATTATAAATAATAAGTTTCGCTTTATTCTGAAGACAGAAATCCTTATAATTTTGTCCAAATTGTGCTTGGAATTGGAACCATAGTGGAATGGCTGAATATATCTATATATGTATATATGTAAAAATGAAATGGTCCATGTATGTAATGTCATCACGTGAGAATGGCTGGAGCGATTTGGCTGATTTTTTTTTATTCGATTCGAAATTTTCAGGAGATGGTTTGTAAAGAAAAAAAATTCTAAAATTCCGAGTAAAACTCGGAAATTCTTTTTTTTTGTGAGTCCAGTCAACTGTAATAAAAAAGCTCCCTAAAGTATGCAGAACAAATTTAGATATTTTATTTGCAAATAAATAAGAATAGGCTGGTGTGAGTGGGTTGAAGAAACTTAAAGAACTAACTTTAGTAAATGCTACCGGGCGATCAACTACACCATTTCCAATTGTATTTCAGAAATTTCTAATTATATTTCAGAAAATTCCCATTGAATTTCAGAAATTTCCAATTATATTTCAGAATTTTCCATTTATATTTCAGAATTTTCTAATTATATTTCAGAATATTCCAATTATATTTCAGAAATTTCCATTTATATTTCAGAAATTTCTAATTGTATTTTAGAAATTTCCAAATGTATTTCAGAATTTTCTAATTGTATTTCAGAAATTTCCATTTGTATTTCAGAATTTTTAATTTGTACTTAAAAAGTTTCAAATTGTATTTCAGAATTTTCCAATTGTATTTCAGAAATTTCTATTTGTATTTCAGAAATTTTCTTTTGTATTGCTATTAGAATTTTCTGAAATACAAATGGAAATTTCTGAAATACAATTGGAAAATTCTGAAATATAAATGGAAAATTCTGAAATATAATTGGAAATTTCTGAAATATAATTGGAAATTTCTGAAATACAATTGGAAATGGTGTAGTTTAATATAAATATATAAATTTCCATTATATTCGATGTAAGAGAATTTATCATAAAGAAATCAAACATAAGACCCATTTGGTTAGCTTTTCCAGATTGAGAACGTGTTTATCAATTGAATCGTTTATTTCAAAAACCTGTCAAGCAACAAAAAATCCTAAATTGACTTATTGGGCAACAACTGTTTTGTAAAGCTAAATGCATCGTTTAATGCAAAGTGCTATTTGTAGGAAAATTGTACCTGAAAGTCCCTTTATTATAGATTTGAACTCAGTCAGGATCGTGTGTGTTTAGTTTCCTGATTCATTACAAAGTGTAACAGTGCAAAAAACACACGATCATGACAGTATACTTTCGACTCTACTACCAAAGGGTAGTAAAACCCTATACTCAGTTTGTCCATTTTGGTGACAATTTTTTTTTTATGGGCCCCCAAAGATTCAGAAAATCAGTGGGCCCTCAAAAAATGGTGTCATCAGTTTTTGGCCAACAGCTAATTTACACTTGGTGATACCGCTTAACTTTATATTGCAATAATATAGCTAAGAGTGCGCCAGATAAATTTTGTTAAAAAATTTTCCCCAAAAATAGCTTTTTCGTGCACTTTTTTTTAAAAAAATATAGGAAAAAATTTTTTTTTTTACTTTTTTTAGAATAACTTCCAGGGACTCTTAACCCTCTAACTGGCAAGGCTGCCTTTAGGCGGGGTATGTTAAATGTATGTAATGCTGCTTTATTTGCTTATTTTTGCCGTTATAACGGTAAATATGTGTAAAGCGACAAACAATTTACTTATTGTGATAAACATGAACTTGCACTTGTCTTTTGTTTTTTTTTAATCCAACGATTTTTTTTTTTTTTTTTCAAACAGTAACCTGGTATATTTTTTTCGATCAAATTAAAATTGGCCGGTTAGAGGGTTAATTTTTTACTAACAATATTTAGCAAAGTTGTAGCTACGGTAAAGCTGAATAACTCTGTGACGAATTGAATGAGCTATAAATGAACGAATTATTTAATGGAATAGTTAAAAATTCATAATTCATTTGGTAAGTTTTCGAAAAAATTTGTGACTCACAATTCTTTACACATAAATAGGTTTAACAGAACACATATTACTGAAAGAATTTCGGTGAGTAAAATCGTATATGCTTCAGTTAAAACTGGGTTTTGGATCTGATTGAATCTTATGAATCTACGAATAATATTAAATATCCTAGTCACCCTACATAGTAATTCTGAAATATTCGAGCAATTCTGAAAAATTACGACACTTTCAAAAGTATTATAACGTTTATGGACAATAAGACAGAAAGATGTCTTTAATGTTTAAGAAAAATGTATAAAAATTTCAAAATGAAGTTTTGAAAGTCTATGAAGAAAAAAATTACCTTTTTTGGTCGCAGGTGGGAAGGGGTAAACGTTATCCTAGGTGGTCAAAAATTCATATCGAAGCATTTTGGCATCTAAAAAAAGGTAAAAATAGTATTGCGTTATAAAATTTCCCAAAAAAAATAACAGTTTTTGTTGCATTTTCTTTTTCAAGTGACCTGAGACTCATATTGATTGCAGAAATTTGCAATAACTCGAATATACTGATTTCGATTCCGGTATTTGTAGGGAATGAAAGGAATATTCAATAATAAAATGGCTAAGAAAAACGAAAAAATCAAATGTATTTTTTTTAAATTCATTTGTTAATGTATAATATACAAAATTATTGAAAATCAAATTTAAATTTGTCATCAGTAGTGCCCACTTTGAGACATCTTGACATTTTTATTGCTTACATTTCTGAACTTTTGGCTTATGATTTGTATAATTAACATTGTTTACATTATATTTACCTACATTTGATTATACATGCATTTATTGAAATAAACTGTTTTGCATGATGGATTAAAGTAAATATCAAATATTTCGTAATTAATGAGAAAATTGTTCGTGAACATTTCGCGAACATTTTTATAGTTTATAGAAGAGTTACAGGCTAACAAATTTCCAATATTCTTATTCATGAATGAAATATCGAAAGGTTTTATCCCTTGATTTACATAAACTAATATGGACCAAAATTGTGGCACAAACATGATAATGTCTAGCAATTACTCAATAACATACTTTTCAATGACTGCTACATACCAAGTGCATTACTAAGAAGTAGGCGTATTTATTATCTGTTATTTAGCTACTTATTTTCTAGTCATTAGCATGAACACATTTTGTTTACATTATACTGATAACAGCTTCCGTGAGATGTAATTATCAGTGAGTTATTTAAGTAATTACTTGTAACTAGTTTAAGTAATATTAAAGTAAGCACGGTTGTGGTAAGTACTTGCTTTGAATGACATCATTGTGTTAAAATAATGAGTTAAATTGCTATTGTATATATATTTTTTTGTTTTTGCTGGGTTAATGAAATGTGAGAGAAATATTTCTTTTGCAAAAATTGTATTGATATCGTGATTTTTAATTGCAAATGGACAGAACTTCGAAATAATTAATTAAATTTGAGCATAATTTATTAAATTCTTAACTTTAGCTTCTTTCAAATGCATTAATTTGAATAGAATTCAGGAATAGTGGAAGTTTTTAATAGTATTAATTAATATTAACAAAATTCATTCAAACATTTCAAGAATTGCATTAAAGAAAAATCTAATGATTTAATAAGTAAATAATCCACAGAAATAAGTTCAGAACAATTCATCAATTGAATCGTTTATTTCAAAAACCAGTCAAGCAACAAATTGCAACAAAATAGATATTTTTTCCTATTAAAGTTATCCATTTGTGTAACTGTTTGATAAACATAAGACATTATTTAACCTATAGTTAAAAAATAATAATAAGTTTGCATTTGACTGGTTTCTGAAACAAACAACAATCACTATTGTAAATTTCATACGAAATATTCTAATTTTATTAGGAACTTCAAAAGTAAAATGACAAATGAACCTTTTGAAGATTTTAACATCATATTCAGATATACAAAATTGTTCTGAAATAACTGTTCGTCATCATCAGGGAAACCGGAAATATGCTCTAAAAAAATAGTTTTAGGCGCTTTAAATATGCAGTAAAAACTTTAAAATATGCTCTTAAAATTTAAAAAATATGCTCTTAAAAAAACTAACTTTTACATAATTTTTAACCAAAAAAAAATTTACTTAAATTTTCAAATAAAAATCGTTGTCTATTGGATCTGAAAACATTTTTATACATAGAAAATGTTCTTTCGATATCAACTGATGTTACAGGAGCAAATTTAAAAGACAATATTTCTTTAACACTTAGAACGGTTAAGTTTGAATTAGAACTAAAATTTGATATTTAGATGGAGCTATTATTAATCTTATTTACCCTTCACCTAATTATACTTCAAAATAAAAAATTTTAATATTTTTAGGTGAACAAAAATTTTTTTTTTCAGTTTTTTAATTTTTTGGAAAAAATTTTTTTTTTTTTAGGTGAACATTTTTTTGGGATAAAAAAATTGTTCGAATTGTTATTTTAAAATTTAAAAAATAAATTTCTGTTTTTTAAATTTTTTTTTTTGGTGAAAAGCCATCTATATTTTTCAATTTTGAATTTTAAACAAAGGAAGTAAAAACCTGTAACACAACAGCGAAAAATAAGTAAGACAAAATTTGTTTTTGATAAACTCAAAATATGCTATTAAACAGTAAAATATGCTCTAAAAACGCAAAGTATGACATAAATATGCTCTTAAAACAAATATATGCAAAAATATGTATTTAAGGGTAAAATATGCAAAAATATACACTAACAAATCGATGCCAAAATTCTTAAATAGTTCTGAAACGTGTAAATATCTTATCCATGTGCTCATCAGACTCAGCAGAAAAAACATGCATTTGCATATTTTGGTTTCCCTGGTCATCATACACTCGTTGTACAGTGTATTCTGCTTCCGTTGTAGGCCATTGAAAAATATTCCCATAAAACTCTTCATATACAACCAAGCTTGTAAATCTTTTATTTTTTCACATTTATTGAGACCAACAACATTTATAAAAAAAAACAGATTAGGGCCTAGTAAGGTCAGTAAAGCGCTGTCACTTGACTTCTTTCTGCACTAAATACGGATTTCTCGGCTTTGCTTCACCATATTGAACGATGCATTTACCTTTACATAACAGTAATCGTCCAATAACTCAATTTTGGATTTTTTGTTGCTTGACTGGTTTTTGTAATAAACGATTCAAGTCTTAACATTTAAAAATAATTTCTTAAATAGTAAACAGAGAAAACAGATTCGTAGTAGCAACAGAATTGTTTGTCAATCGAATGATTCTGTCTTAGTGACCGAATTTTACAGTTGTGGCTACGACATTTTAGTTGGGTTAACAAAAGTTTGGTGGCTTTAACCGAAATTCTTCTTGATTTGGATTTCGGTTGCTAGAACCGAAAAATTCTGTGTGTGCAATCGAATCGATTGGCAACAAATTCGGTTGCTACTACAAAGCTGTTTTCTCTGTGTATGAATTTTTTGTTGTTAAATAAAATCTAGAAGGCTTGAGTAAACTTGAAATGCGGGATTCACAATCGATGGCGAATCTTTTGAACTCGGTTTTTGTCTTTAATAACTTTATTTTATTTATTCTCACTTTTGTTGTTTGCTTCGAAAATGCTGAATTTTGTACCAACGAATCTTCCAATGCAGGAGTTTTGCTTTAATTCATTAATTCGAAAATAAGTTCCGCCGAAGCACACCTATTACTCACCAAAGCTTATAATGAATGTATTTCATGGGTTTCAACGTGAGAGAGATGGTTTGTAGGGTTCAGACACGGAAGACAAAGATCGCAAAAAAAGTTTAAAGACCAAGAATTGGAGGAATTACTCCATGAAAATTGCTGTAAAACTCAATAAGAGCTTGCAAAATCACTGGGTGTTACTCAAGCAGCAATTTCAAAACATTTGCAAGCAGCAGGATTCATCCAAAAGCAGGGAAATTAGGTACCATACGAATTGAAGCCGACAGACCTTGATAGACGATTTTGCATGTCCGAAATTATGCTTGACGTACGAGATCGTATGTGAAGCCTGGCCAACCAGTCGAATCGACTCCAAAGCCAAATATCCATGGCGCTAAGGTAATTCTCTGTATTTGGTGAGTGCAAAAACGTCCTATCTATTATGAGCTGCAGAAATCCTATTTATTATTAGCTGCAGAAATCTGACCAGGAACCTGTACAAAATGCAACTGATTCGTTTCAAGCGAACATTGGCCGAAAAACGCCAAGAATATGACAACACTCAATCACATGCTGCAATACCTGTTAAAAAGTATCTAGGATGAAGCGGTTGGGAAGTTTTATAAACCAGACCGTTCCCCCACCGACTACTATTTGTTTCGATCGATGCAGAACTGTCTCTCTGGGATACGCTTGACCTTAGAACACAGTGTTCGAAATTGGCTTGATTCGTTCTTGGCCTCAAAAGATGAGCAGTTCTTTTGGCTCGTAATCCATATGTTGCAAGAAAGATGGGAAAAGGTCATAGCTAACAAGGTCGAATACTTAGAATAAATTTATGTTGTACAAGTGTTTCAAAATAAAATCTAAAAATTTTAAAAAATCCACCCTTTTTAAGTCATACCCCAATATTTTTTTGATTTTCTCATATTCATATTGTTTAAGGGATATTCCTCCAAACAATTTGTTCCAAAATTAAGAACTCGTCATTTTGAAATATTTGGTACAGCAGTTTAAAAGTTGTGTTTATAAATATTTAGGAACATTTATAATTGGCCTCACAATATATGTGCATTTGGTGTTTTTTTGTATGGTTTTACTGCTTAAGAAATACTTTGCTTCAAAGAGCTTAGTGTTTTGAGGCATTATAATGCTGTAAAATTGTGTGAAATTTAATGGAGCATAGTTTTAAAACATATTAGAAACAAAGTAGTATCAATTTTCTAATGAATACAGGTCATAAATAAACAATGTACATATTTATTAATGAAACTAAATGTTTGATTAATTTGCCTGGGAAATAATTTTCCATATTGATGAAGCTTAAACATAAACAAATTTAAATTCAAATAAATATTAAAATTTGTATATAAAATGTTTGCTGCAGTCATATTGAGGATTTATTGACATTTCATTTGTAACGTTTTAGTTTTACTCAGTATAAAAAGTTATTAATTATGCACTACATTCACACAGAAATAAAAAATGCAATGTGCAACATGACGTATGTGGATTTTTATTTGTCATTTATGTAGTTTAGTTTAGTACTTCACTAAGGCGTATGATTAATGTGAGATTTTTCAAACAAATTGTGTGTACATATGAACATATGTATGTATATTTAAGGAACAATTTACTTTTAGGTGTAATGTTGACACTTACAAGCGTGCAGTTATTTATAAAATAAACAATAAATTTTTGTTACAAGCATTTTGTCAACGACACTCATACGCCTTTTTGTTACAGAGAGAGAAAAATAATAAAAGGAAGAGAACAAAAAAAAAAAAAGAAATACAACAACATTCATTCACTCATCAACTCATCTTACACTTGTAACAAAAAGACAAGAACAACAACAGCAATAAAAACAAAAACACACTTGTAATTTTCACTTTTTTTTCCTTTTTTTTGGGAACATGTGTGTAGTAAGTAGTTGTGTTGTATGTTTATATGTATGTATGGAAGTAGTAATGAGTGAGTTGCAGTGTGCAGTATATTTTGGTAAATAAATGAAAGACAAAAGAAGAAACAACATGTATAAAACAAATAAAACAAATATCACCAGCATCATCGTTGTCAACATCATCAGAAGCAGCTTCAGCATCATCCTCATCATCATCATCATCTGTAGAAGTAAGTTATGACATCCTTTTTGAGAATTACTGCATACACACATACAGACATGCAGTTTGTGTACCTTGGCAAACACACTCACTCACTTACAAACACACACTACTACTCATATACACTTCCCAGCTGTTCTAGGAGACAGCACCGAACTAGTGATTTTACCCATCATTTAGGGTGGGAACTAGTTACTACAATAGCTACGTGCATGTCCTAAGCAAGATGTCAATTGTTCCATTTTGATTACAATGAGACTGTCTGAGGTCTACATTAGTCAAGGTTAAATAGCGTCAGTTACCTTACTAGCTTTCAAACTGGTTACTTAATCAGCTACATAACTAATTATTTTAACCAAGAGTGCCTCAAGGCTGCTTTACAAGTCACCAATTAGCTCAAAAAGTAATTGTAATTTTGTTTTTTTAAATTTAATGGTGTCTTAAGCTACAGATTTATTAACATTTCCCTCAAAGGTGAAATGCCTTATGACTTTTATTTTTTGTTCTGTCAGCTGTTTTGTGAGTGATGTTAATTTTAGCATTTCCAATTTTGTGTGTCATTTTTTTCTGTTTTTAAATCAAAGTTTTACTAACTTTTAGTTGCCCGTTAGATTCGAAATATTTTTTTGTTGAATTTATAAATGTTAAACAATTAACAAAAGTGTGTTCAGAACGCAAAAACTAAGGGTTGCCTTAGGGCACTGTTGCGGATTGCGGCTAAATTTATCGGCGTGTTATATAACAAAATTATAGGAATGGTAGATAGAGACGGCTGACGGATGACTCATGGTCAGTTGGTACTCCACAAGAAGATCCACAGCCAGCCCGTTCAAAAGTGGTCAAAAAAGCACAACATACAGTTAATGATTATATCGACCACTTTCCAATCTGGCTAGGGAAAAAATATGGTGCAAACTATGCAAAAATTCGCAAACACAGTGTGTTTGCTCAAAATGCGATCTTCATTTATGCAGCTCAAATTCCAAAAATTGTTTTTATGAGTATCATCGTAAAAATTTTCTTACTTTTTGTATCTTTTTAATAAGTTTTTCAATAAAATCGCATCATAATTAATGTTTACATCTTATTGTGCCCTGATGCACTCTTCACCTTTTTGCACCTGGTTCCTAAACTTAATTTGCAAACTAGTTTCTGATGGCTGTTCTGAGTTTATTGGATCATAATTACCCTAAAAAAATTATTCCACAATTTTTTTAACTTTTTAAAGTTTGCGGCTTAGAGGGTTAATATGTGCGGTTGCTAATTGGCCTCAAATAATCAGCTAAAAAGACATATCATAGACAGTCTAATAAAGGATTGCTTGTAAACAAACCTTCCTCTGACAACTCTCCAATAGATTGCTTCTGGTGGCTAAAATAACTACTTTCTAGAATGCAATACAAAATATACAATTAAAGTGACTTCTCTATTGGTTACTAAGAGACACTAAAGTGACTATTGTCTATGTTACATCCCAGCAGTTCTAGGAGACAGTACCGAACTAGTGATTTTACCCATCATTTAGGGTGGGAACTAGATACATCAATAGCTACGTGGCTAGTTATTTTAATACATGCATGTCCTAAGCAGGGGGTCAATTGATCCTTTTTGATTACAATGGGACTGTGTAATAGCTGGCCCAAAGTAGGCAACGTATTGGATTCACATACTGGTTACATAGCGTCAGTTACCTTACTAGCTTTGTAACTGGTTACTTGATCAGCTACGTGAATAGTTAATTTAACACGTGCATGTCCTAAGCAGGGGGTCAATTGACCCTTATTGATTTGAATTAGACTGTGGGTCAAATAAAGTGCAGTACAAAAAAAGTTTGAAGTAACTTCACCATAGGTTACTAAGAGACACTAAAGTGACTATTGACGTCATGCTATGTTACATGGGATATCAGGATACTTAAGCAAAAAAAAGAGTAAAAATAAACTGTATGAGAATTATATCAAAACAATTTGTATAAAACAAGTTTGTTTCAATTACTCACAAAACGTTTAAAATTACTACACTCTAGATTACTTAGAGACACTTAAGTGACAATTAACTTTATGCTTTTTTACTTGGGATGTGTAAGGTAACCAATTGTCTTATCTGTGCACTACAGAGAGCGCATACGTGTCAAATGATCCAAAGTATATAAATTGGAGTCAGCCAAGTGATAGGACAATTACTGTTTTTAAGGGCTACATTGACTACTTGCTTAACTGCTGGGTTGTCACAGGACTGTTTTATTGTAAGCAATAAAACATCATTAATGCTTTCAAAGAAATTTTGAAAAAGTATTTATCAGAGATGCAGAGAGCACACAATTAGTTAAACACTTTTTGGGGTATGTAGTAGTATTTTGGACTTAATCTGAAAATTGCTAATAAATGTCCAAAAATAACCAATGATGCTGGTTATGATGATGATGATGAAGATGTTGTCGTTGTTGTTGCTGTTAACACATCAAAGATTAATTGATTTTCCACTCACATACACAAACAAATCTTACACACTGAGAGGGACAAACAAATACACAGATTTTTCTTAATATTGATGACAGGGGAATTTCCACAAAAGAATTTAATATTTAAAAAGTAATTTAAGCATAAATAAGTAAATTTTTAATAAAGAACATGAACAATATTTAAAGACATACTCATTAAAAAGCACTGTTGAAGTAGTAGATTTCTGGCGTTTGGTTTGGTTTAGTTTAGTTTAGTTTGCCTGTTTTGCGATGCAGTAATAATGCAGTATTTTTTTTTTTTAATTGTCTTGTCTTTATCTATTATATTTTTGTGTTTTAATTTATTTATTATTTCTGCAGTGAGCTGAGGTAGTTGTAATTGAAATTCTATTTTTATTGTATGACATATTTAACTATTATTTTTATTTCTTTTTTTTCTGGTTTCTTGGCTTGTGATTGCTTGCACTTTATGGGTTTTATTTAACAAAAAATATATAGGTTGCACATTTTCAACATCATCATTTCCTTGTTTTTTTTTTCTTTTCTTTTCTTTTTGTGTTTTATTACTCGTTTGCTTGCTTTCGTTCTTTCTTAATATTTTATTATTTTTTTTTTTACAATATTTTTTTTGTTTATGCCACTCCCGCCTCGACTACAACTGCGCTTTCCGTAGGAAGATTTGCAGGTTACTCGCAAATAAGCTTCACATATTCAGTAGTTTGTTGTCACTGATGTAAACATTCAAAAAAGAGTCGAAAAAACACTTTCTAACGAGCAGATAATATTACAAAATGACCGCATGAGTGCTGGCACAACACTAGGCTTGTAATGCCAGTGACAGTATTGTTCTTGCAGCACACACAACACAAAAAAAAAGAAAGTTAAATGAAAACTAGAAATGTATGACAAAATATGAAAAAATTCTCAGAGCTTTTTTTTTTGAAACCTACATACATATATATAAAACAGAGTTGTAGTTTTCCTTTTCCAGCACAAGCTTTTCTTTTTTGTATGCACTTGCTGGCCCCACAAGAAACGAGTACAATTTATTTAAACTTGTAATTTTTAATTAGCAAAGAAAAAAAAAAAATTTAATTTAAATAGCAAAAGTATTATTTTATTTAAATGTTAATTCAAACATTAGAATTAAGCAAAGAAAAACTTTCTTCAAAAGCTTTTTATGCTACCTTGCAAATGTGTGCCAAAGCCTGCGCTTTTTATACTACACCATCAACAACCATAAACTGTAAGAGTAAGTGAGTAAAATAACAACACGGAGAGAAAGCTTTCGTAAATATTTAGTAGAGCACTAAAAACGAGGAGTTGTCGTGTTTTTTTTTTTTTTTTGCTTGTTTGTTTTGTTTGTATTGGAACGACTACCTTTGGTTTATTTTATGTGTCACTGTAACAGTGGAATTTATTGCACCTAATCAATTGTGCTGTTTAAGTAGTTCAGAAAAAAAAAACAACAATGACATCGCTTAAATCTCATCGTCGTCGTCATCATCATCATCATCATCATCATCGTTGTCGTAGTCGTCTTCTTTTTCAAAACATTTTTCCTCTTCTCTCGTTTCCACATCGTTGCATTTTCAGTGCTTAATTTTTCGTGTATTTTTATTTATTTTTTATTCAAACATTTTATTGAATTAATTCGAGTGTATGTTCGTTCGTTCTTCTTTTTTAATTTTTAATCCATATGGCTTGAATGGATAACGTACATTTAGCACTATGCAGAACGTGCATTTGGGTAGATTGGGAATACAGTCTTTAATGTATGGTGTGGGAGTGTTTGTGTTTCAGTTTAATGAATTTTAGGGTTTTCGAAGACAACAATAAGCACCAAAGCCCCAAAAATTCAAGCACTTGAACATTTTGTTGGAATTTGACTTGAATGCAAATGTAATTGTGTTTTAAACTTGAAAAATATTTGAAAAATTAAATATTGTTCAAACAAAAAACATATGTATGGCTTGAATTATGTTTCCTTTTTGCTGGAAAATGTTATTGAAATAACTCAAGGCTTGAATTACACTTGCCTTCTACTTGAATTCCAGTAAAAATGCTTATTGGTTATAGAAAATATTGAAAATATGTTCGATTTATATTTTAAATAACTTAAACATTACATTCACACAACTTTATTTTACGTTTCATTAAAGCGTTTAAGCAAATTTTAGTTTATCTAATGAAATTTTATATTTTACCATTATTTAATTCGTTTAATTCATATTAACTACTTCCCCAGAACCAGTTCTAAATGCAGTCTTTTTGAAATTCGTTTCAAGATGGCGTATTTTCATGTATTTTTCGAAATGGGCCTTATATGGGAGCTATAACCAATTATGGACCGATCACCATGAAATTAGATTGTTGGATTTTATGTGTATACCAACATTTTTTTGAGATTAATGACCGATAAAGTTAAATTTCGGGAAGACATTTGTATGAGGGCTAGGTGAAATAATGGACCGATTTCAGCCAGTTTCATTAGGCTTCGTCCATGAGCCGAACAAATTATATGAGTCAAATTTGATCGAAATATGTTTAAAATTACGACCTGTACTTTGCATTCTTATACCCCACTATTTTTTTGTAGGGTATAAATATGCAGGAGTTCTCATATAGCAATTCTGTTTAATTGCAGTCCATAGAGTTCCGAAATGCTTATAGTTTTTATACCCTTCACCATGAGTGGCAAGGGTATATATAAGTTTGTCATTCCGTTTGTAATTTCCACATTTTTCATTTGCGACCCCATAAAGTATATATATTCTGGATCGTTGTAGATAGCGGAATTAATATAGCCATGTCCGTCTGTCCGTCTGTCCGTCTGTGTGTGTGTTGAAATCAACTTTCCGAAGCCCCCAAATAACTTACATTCACGATTCATACATCAATATCTCCGAAATTCACAAATGGCTGAGATATAGGGAAAAACCTAGGACAACCTCGATTTTTGACCTATTTTTGACCTATATCTGGATTACTAAGTCATTAATATAGACAATATGGATATCTAATGATAGATATTTCAAAGACCTTTGCAACGACGTATATAAGGCCATAGTAAGTTGGACATACAATAAGTCAAAATCGGAAAAAAATATTTTTTAACCCGAATTTTTTTTTCATCAAAAATTTTTTTTTTGTCATAAATTCTTTTTCCAAAAAAATTAATTAAAGAAATTTTGAAAAAACTTTTTTTAAAAAAAATTAAAAAACAATTTGGAAAAATAAAAATTTTTTAAAAAAAAATTTTGATTTTGTTTAAATAAAAATATTTTTAAGTATAATTTGGTGAATACTTGTTCTTGATCACTTCGTTTAGTACTTTTTTATTAGTAAATGTAGTGAAAACTTCAAAACATCTCCCAAGTTAGATAAACGAACCAATACTACTCTTTTACAAATACTATAGATTCTTTAATCAGATTTTTTCTCTAAACTAAAATTTACAACCCAACGGTTTAGTTAAATTGTCAACTGGCCAAGTTTTAGCTTTTAGTTGTTGAATAATATTTAGTTTACTGTATTATTTTTAGCGCCACCAGAATATTATTTTCATTTCAGTTAATTGGATTTGATTTACATAGTTAACTAATGCAAAACTAAAGCAAAATACTGCATGTTTATACAAGTTCTTGCAAATTTATTTATGCTTACTTTGAAACTATTAGTAAACATTAAATAGTATTTAAAGAATTCGTATAAAGTCTGTGAGGTAAGTAAGTAAATAGCTTTTATTCGATTTAAATCAAATAGTGTATTAAATCATCTAAATGAGTTTAGATGATAAACATTTCAAATTTGCAATGTTTTCGAGATGTGATTAAATATAAAAAAATGACGTTAGTAATAAACAAGTAAGAAGGTAATTTCTGTCAAAACCGACCATATAATACCCTACATTAGGGAGCTAGTACTAACCCTTAAGTGCAAGATTTTTACTTTTATTTTTCTATAAAGTATCAAATATTTATTTGATTTTTATTTATTACTAGTTGACCGCACCGGCTTCGCCATGTAGCTATTTACTAATGTTAGTTCTTCAAGTTTCTCCAACCCACATACACCTGCCTTTTCTTATTTATTTGCAAATAAAATATCTAAATTTGTACTGCATACTTTAGGGGGATTTTTTTTTATTACAGTTGACTGGACTAAAAAAAAAATTTCCGAGTTTTACCCGGAATTTTTTAATTTTTTTCCTTACAAACCATCTCCTGAAAATTTCAAATCGAATAAAAAAAAATCAACCAAATCGCTCAAGCTGTTCTCACGTGATTGTATTACATACATGGACCATTTCATTTTTAAATATATAGATATTTCCTATAGCTTTAATTTTGTTGAAGAAGAATCTGAATTACTATCAAGCATATATTCGTCTAAAATTAAGTGGAACTGGAATGTAGACAATTGGCAACAATATGCATTTAAAGGCTAATCATGGACCGATTTTTATTAAATGTAGATACATGATTTCCGAAGATTCAAAACTTATTTGTGTTGAATTTTATATGGATATCTATGTCAAAGCGATTTTCGGAAATGGATCTTGTATGGAAGCCAATTATGGACCGAAGGCCACTTTGGTGGTGTCGGGTAGAAATACATGAAAAATAGGAATGGAAGTTGCTTTTGAAGATCCAAAACATACGATGCGTAAGAATTTCATCTCTTTTTTTTTGGATTTAAAGAACTTTTAAGAACAGTCGCTGTTTTACATATTAATCATAGGGTAGGTACATATATGTATATAAATTAGTCATTCAGTTTTTAATTTCTGCAATAAAGATTAATTTGCAACCCTATAGAGTGCATATCGTTACCTTAATATAGAAAGACCCTAACCCGGCTCGGTTGCTATTTAAAATCGGCCCACAAACGGCTGATATATAAGGAAAAAACCAGGACAACCTTGATTTTTCGCCTATTTTTTATCTATATCTGGATTACTAAGTCAGTTATATAGACAATAATGATAGATATTTCAAAGTCCATTGCAACGATGTATGTATGGATGTATATGGTTATAGACCTAGAATGGGTCAAAATCGGGGAAAATATTTTTTAACCCCAATATTTTTTTAACAAAAAAATTTTTTTGTCATAATTTTTTTTTCAATAATAAAATTAAAATTAAAAAAAATTTGGAAAACAATTTCGAAATTTTTTTTTTTAAATTTTGAAATTTTTTTTTTAAATTTTGTATTTTAAAATATAATTCGATTTAACGATATCCGTTCAATACTATCAAGTGAAATCAACTTTCTAAAGACTCCAGATAACATTCGAAGCTCTACTGAAAATCATTGAAATAGGTCAACTATGGCTGAACTATGTAGAAATAAGTTTGTCTCTGTTCAAAAGCTAAACTGCTGGAACATTTCATGTTGTAGCTTTATGCTAGGTTTTGGTTTTAACAACAATGAAGTGTATTATACTAAGATTTGGTGTCATAACATTTAAAACCAATTTTTTACCAAAATTTTCTGGAAACGGCTTGTCATGATGTTTGTTTACATTTTGAAGAAAATCGAAGACTGAAAAAACTAGCGAAAGTTGTTGACGTTGCTAGAAAATAAGGTCGCCTGTGGAAAATTCGTTTAAGGGTCGGAAAAAATTGTTAACTGAGATTTTATTAACATTGTTGAAAGATCCTCCTCCTGTTCAAACGTGTCCCCGTGACCCCCTCTCCCCTGCTATTTCAAGGAAATTCAAATGTTAGAAGACAGTTTATTAGAAGTATTTACAATCTACAAATAATTTTTAAAATATGAGCTTATGACTTTTTTTCAAAAACTTTTTTGACTTTTTGCAAAATGGGCCCTTTTTTAATTTTTTTTGCTCAAAAGAAAGCTTAGGTCTATTCCTTTATGATCTTTTTGGTCTCGTAGTGGTATTCGAGTGGGATATATATGAAAATAAACGTTTTAACTCAAAAATTGTATGTCTTGAGCTACAAAATATTTTTTTTGATAGATATCCCACTTGCATCCCTAAGCGACTAAGCGACTAAAAAGGTCTTCAAGGAAAAGACCTAAGCTTCTTTTGAGCAAAAAAAAAATGGCCCATTTTGAAAAAAAATAGCTTGTTTTGAGTTACAAAATATTTATTTTGATAGATATAGAACTCGCATCATATTAAGCGACCAAATAGGTCTTCAAGGAAAATATCTAAGCTTTCTTCTAAGAAAAAAGGGCCCATTTTGAAAAAAAAAAGTCAAAAAAGTTTTTGATTTTGGAAATTTTTTTTTTTGGAGATTTCAATCAGGAAGCAGTTTCCTCGCTTTGACTGTAAACTATAATAACATGAATATAAATTTTAATTGTTCAATTGTTGTACGTTGTATGATATAACTATTGTTGTTGTGAATACAAATTTCGCCATGTCGTAAGTTTTCCTTGTCAAACGTTGAAAATGTGAAAAGTCTATTAATATGTAAAATTAATAATGCAAGAGAAAAATAGCAAACTAATGTCTGCATTGTTTAAAAAATGCAAACAATTGACAAATATTTTAAGCAAATTATCGTTTTTCATAAATTAAATCAATCAATTGATTGCAGTATTACAGTTTGGTTGTCATTTTGAACTAAAATAAGCTAATTTTTATGTTTATGTATGGATATGAACTTTTGGTAACACTTAAAATTTCATACAACATTTGAAAAACAAAAATGTTGTAGGGGTTGTACAAAACATTTACATAGAAATTATCAATAACATTTGTACAACTGTTGTAAATTCAAACGACTTGTAACTCATACAACGTCAGTTGTGAATTGAAAAATTGTATTATTTTTTATCATAAACTAAGAGATTAGTTACACTGTGCTACAAAATGACACTTTTTGTCAGAACTTGAAAAGCGACCTAATTGGAGTTGTAGGCCTAGGTGAGGACATACTAAAACCGTTTTCAAAGATTTTGAAACACCCTCAAAATTTTGAGATATTTTGAAAAAACTGTTTTACGGTAGGTCGTAGTACCTTAGTACCTCTAACTCACACATTTTTAGACCGATTTCAAAATTTTAAATAATTATGGATAGACAAAGAATTAAGCTTTCATAAAATGTATACACAAAATGTATATCAAAAAAAATTGCTTAGGTTTTTATAAAAAGTTTCGCTTAATTTTTTTTTTTTTTCGTAATTTTTCATATTCAACAATAGTTAATTTAATATTTTTCTATGAAAACCTATTCTTTTTTGCACAGTGTTTTAAACACAACTTTATATGGGGAAAAATGAGATATTACTTGTTAAAATCGGTTTATATTTGCAGAAGTTATTAAACTTTTTTCAAAAGTTATTCAAAATTTTACAAATATTTTTTTTCTACAGTTTTTTTGTTTATTTTTATTTATATGCGCTGGGGGAGAAAATACTAAAAAATGGTGTTAATTAAAAGTTGAATAACTTTTAGAATTTTCATACGATTTGAAGAATTAAAATCATGTTTTGTTAAATTTCCTATATATGCTGGTATAAATTTTTACAAACTTTCATATCAAAATAAACAATGAAAAGCGACTAAAATCAAAAAATTTTATAAGTTTTGTTTTTCTTTTAGATATTCTTAACAAAAATAATACCTATAACTTAAAGATGTATCAAAAAATGCGCGTAATTTTAAAGCGTAATGAGTTTTCTTTCCAAACCCGTTAAAAAGTTTAAAGTCGGACAAAAACTGACTAAGCTACAGGTCGATAAGTCGATGAACATCACTGAAAACGGTTTTTTCAGAATAACTTCTGAATTTGAGGGTGTTTCTGAAATTTTTAGAGACAATTTGTAGTGTACTCAGCAAGACCTATAACCCACGCTAGGCCGTTTTCCAAGTATTTTTCCATTGTAGATTAATTGAACCTTTTGATTATTCATATTCATGATTAATTTTTATTATTCAAAGTTCAATATTCAGAAATTAAATTAATTTATAAAATCCCGAATACAGATTTTAAAAATCCAGTCCGGTTTGGCATCCCTACTTAGCAGTGATCGCTATTGATCTTAAGATTTTTTTTATTTGTCTAAAAATCCTGTAAAGGCAAAGTAACGTTTAGTTAAAATTCCACATCGATCTGAATGCCCCTTTTTGTGGCTTCAATACAGTCTATTACTGTAATAAGGAACACCATAATGCCCCGATAGACCAGATGATAGAGCGCTAGATTCGGGTTCGGTTCCCAACGGAGACTCTGGTGTATCTGCAGATAAGTAAAACGCTTCGCAGTTTGTGTTTGTTTAAAAAAAAAACAATTATAATGAATTACATATGTCTATAGCAAACACTTTGTGATGGTTCCATTAGTTGCAATAAAATTTGTCATACAAATTATAAACAAAACTACATATAAGGTAAATTTGTGATAATATTAAAAGTATCAAAATCTATTTTGAAATCTCTCTACTGATTAATAAAATCTTCAAATGAAATATTATTATTTACAATTTGTTTAATTTAGATTTAACGGAGTTTAAGAGTTCAGTATTTTTAATTTTTAATAATTATTGAGAATTTTGCTATTTAAAATAAAAAAACCCGATTTAATAATGATTAATTAAGTCAAAAATTGTATAGCCATATATGGATCCATTTGAATTTATGGTGACTCCATAAATTACACTAGTTTACAAATCAAACATTTTTGTTTGCTCATGGAATGAAACTTATATTTTCGAGAAGAGCTAGGGACGCTAGTTAATTGACCATTTTTTGCTTCCCTTCTATACGTCCAAATTTTGAGATATATGGGTTTTTATTTTTCCCCTGACCTGAGTACTACTAATGCATACTGTAGTGTACCGAATTGTGGTAATTAGGTATTCACATCGTTTTTGGGTACATAACACTCTGGCGAAGCTACTAGATACTTTCAGAGTTGTATTGTTTTGACAAATTCCAAAAAAAATTAACGGGAAAAAAATAAATACTGTTTAAAAGTACATCTTTCCTGTAGATAAACGTTAATAAATCGCTATTAAATACAAAACTTTAAAGTAAAAACTATTTTAAAATGTCTTCTGGAAAGTGTAAAATAAACCCAGATCATTTTTGTTTTATTTGCGGAAAAATTATTCAGTCAAATCAAGGTTTTCCTATAACACAAACACTGCAAAATGCTTATTTACATTAAAAAATTTCGTAAAAGCTTTAGATAAGACAAAACCAGCATTTCAATATTTATGCAGCGTGTTCCCAAGTCTTTCCGAGGCTAAACTTAAAGAAGGCATATTTGTGGGTCGTCAAATAAGAAACATTTTGGTTGATACCAAATTTGAGTGTCTATTAACCGACGTTGAAAATGCAGCATAGAATTCTTTTAAACTTGTTGTTCAAGAATTTTTGGGGAATAAGAAAAGTCAAAATTACAGAGATAATGTTGTGAATTTATTACATAATTTTGAACTGATGGGTGTAAATATATCCCTCAAAATTCACTTTTTACATTCTCATGTGGATTTTTTCCCGGAAAACCTCGGACACATGAGTGACGAACATGGAGAGCGTTTGAAGATTTGAAGATTTTCGAGAGGAATTATCAAGGTTTTTGGGATCAGAATATGCTAGAAGACTACTGTGAGGGAGACAAATGAAAATAATTATAAAAATAGAACTAAAACACTTCACTTTTAATTTTTTTGTACTAATTTAATGTAAATTTTTATATGTTTCGTTTTTAAGAAATATCTCAAAAGTTTGACGTCCAGGATTTTTTTAAATATTTTTTCTGAAGTTAGAATACCTAATTACACAATTCCCCATATGTTTCAATTCATGAGCAAAAACCTTGTAAACTAGTGTTATCAATGCATATATTCTAACATAGACAACAACTAGATCTCCTTCCGTTCTATGTGTTTATTCTATGTATTCTAATTAGGGTTTTTAATTTCCCGACCATTTTTAATTCCCGGGAATCGGCAAATTTTTTTCTACATTCCCTGGTACCCGGCTATTCCCGAAATATATAATGATACTGTAAATTAGGAATATTATAGACAAATTTCATATAAAAACTTAGTGTTATAATTATTAAATATCAGAGCTTCGAATTAGTTAATAAAATTTGAGCTTAATTCACTAAAATCTTAATCCGTAATTAAAAAATGTCAGCCTTTCATTCCATAAATCCATTCCTAATATTTAATTTTTTAGATTCATTCCAAAGTCTTTGTTTAAACTGAATTAATTTTAAAGTTAATTAATAACAGAATTTATTCAAACTTTAAATGATTAAATTTTTATTAAATCAAATCAATTACAAAATTAATTGAAAAAATTGTCTTAAACCTTTTTGTACTAGATTTTAATTGAAGAAAACTTTAATCGTTTTACCTCCACGAATCCTGGTTATGCGTTAACTAATAGTTATACTGTTGGTTAAAATTATTTTTGTATGAAAACTGTCTGTATAACTATTAGTTAACACCTAACCAGACTTCGTGTTACTGGGGGTTATAAATTCTTGAAACTATTTTGTTATGGATTTGAAGAAAATAGAATGATTCATTAAGAAATAACATCTATAAATAATGAATTCTCTTTTTAAATTTTCATACGAAAAATCCCAAATAAATAATAATAAGCGGCTAAGATATAAGTAAAAAACTATAAAAAAAACTTTTCACTGTTTTTTGGTAAAAAAAAACAGAGTTCTAACTTGTTTTCTATGTATTTTCGTTAGTTTTTAATTCCGGGATTCCCGACTAAAAATCCCGGGAATCGGGTAGTGAAAAATTGGCAAAATTCCCGGGAAATTTGTACCGGGAATTCCCGGGATAAAAACCCTAATTCTAATATCAAATACATGTATAAAAATTATATATTTAATAAATATTATTTACGTTTCTAAATGTCCGTAATTTCAGCAAATATATATCTACGGTGTAATATGCCCAGCAGATAAATTTACCTAGAGGGTAACTTATCATTAATTTTAAATCAAAATCCATGGGTAAAAATGACCAAGTATTTTTACTCCATAAGCAACTAAGCACTGTTAAATATATATTTGTTGAAATTACGGGTATTAGAAGTAGTTTTCGGTTTTTTTTTATTAGTAAAATTTATGCATGTAATAGGTAACAGTGATATGTTGTATTCCCGAACATAAATATTGTAATAACAGACGTCTTTGCAATAGAACTTAGTCCATGTTCAAATCCCCCCATCTTATGTTATTAAAAAAAACAATTTAACTCAATTTATAATATCTTAAACATCAACACAATTTACATACAATAATTTAATAAATATGTTCGTTCAAATAGATAATAATGATTTACGTACCTCGGAAGATGTCAAATAGCACATTCGTGAATCGGTGCTCTCGATGGAAGCTTGTTGTACGATACCATAACGGGAATCACGATCACTTAAATAATCAGATCTTAAACTATCTTGGCGTATAAATTCGGCTCTATTTGGTTTTAATTGGAAATGATAAAATAATCAGATTTTTTAGTCCTAATAAAAAATAAAAATCATTATATAAATGTGTAGCTGTTTTTTACCGTTGTTCTAAGGAATCAGCTCTGGCGGACTTGTAACCAGAGTCATTTAAACTACTGTCTTGTCTTAAAGATGGCAAGGAGTCCCAGGGTGAACGCTTGTTGCCTGAACTAGTGGTCTGTTGAGACATGAGACCTTGACCGGAACCAGAACCGATAGTAGAGCTACCAGAACGCCAACCATCCGAATGACGAAACCATTGAGCTCTGGCAGATTCACCAATGCACGAAGCACAACGTGAATTTGAGAAACTAAGACAAGAAATATAATTAGAAACCATGAAAATGATGAAGAAAATATAAAATCGCACATACCTTGTATTGTGATCAGACAAATAACCACGTTCTCGTTCCCTTTCACGTTCACGCTCACGCACCAACTCATTGCGATCGCTGTAGTAACCATCTCGCTCACGATCACGCTCCTTATCGCGCACTGCAGACAGAGGACGATGTGGAGGCAAAGGTAGAGTAGAAGATTTAGCACTAGTAGCTGGATTTAAAAGAATTTACATAGAGATTTGGTTTAAATGTGAACAAAATTATACGAAAGTGCCAACGTTTAAATCAGTGCAGAATTCATAGAGATAAAAACAAATTGTTTAAATAAATAAACAAACAAATAAAATAGTTTTAACAAACATTAAGCGTTTAAGAAAAATATAATTTGTTTACCAGTAAATACTTCATAAAACACAAAAAAGTAAAAAAAAACACAATTATAACGTAAAAGAAAAGCAAACGAAATGATTTTGGCACACGATTTTAGCGCTAAATGGGTTGGACTACTTACGCCTGCGCATGGGAAACGGGCTGCGTTGCATTGATCCGGGCAAACTCTCGGCAAATTCTGATTTGTGTATGTGTTTTATTATTTTTATTTTTTTTTTTAAATGATTTTTAATTTTATTTTTATTACGTTGATCGAGATGTGGTTTTGTGGTAGTGGTGGTTGGTGGTATTGGATTTAGTGGAAGTGCATGGAAATATAATGAATGCAATTAATGAATGTGTTAGAGAGGATGAATTAGAAAATCTTCATAATTAAATTTAAATTCAATCACATGAATTACGAGTAGTTAAGAAAAAAATAAACAAAAACTTATCGAAAACCATTGAAAAATGCTTTTTTATCCTACTACAATACTATTTAATAATTTTTGGAAATAAATTGAAATTAAGCCATTTTTCACTATTTTTATTTAATTAACTAAAATAAACTCTTAATAAAAGTTACTTCTTAGTTCTAGCTCTAGTTATTATTTCCCATGTGAAAAATATTTAAGGGCTTTAAGCTAAAGCTTCAAATTTATGACCTTTGACCTCTTTAAGCAAAAAACGGGGCTAAACATTTTGGGCGACTTTTAAAGAACTACTTAAGACTATGATGATGTTATGTAAGTTTTCAAAATATTATTTTTGGAAACCGAAATTGCATCATCGGATATATAACATTGTGGGAAATTTTATTGAAATCTGGGGAAAATTTTCAAAATCATAGTATTTCATAACACTTTATTATTCAAATAAATTATTTGCCCAATTCACAATTGGTGTCGTAGCGTTGTATCGTTGTATGTCGTAATTTTTTTATTAATGTTTTGTTTTAGTTTCGAAAAATTTGTTTGAAAAATATTTATGATATACAATTCTACAACACTACGACATCAATTCTGATTGTGATTTGGGCAATTGTATATTGTAAGTTTTTTAAATATTCCCTGCATATGATCAAATCTTGAGCAATAATTTCACTTAAAGCAAAACTTGATCCAATAATACTGTGTTAAAATATAACCCAATAAGCGTTTTTATTGGAATTCAAGTCGAAAGCAAGTGCAATTCAAGCCTTGAATTATAGTTTTATTACACTCTATATCAGTAGCAGTCTCCAGTATAAAGGATACATAAATTCAAGCCATATGTTTTTTGTTTGCAAAATATTTGATTTTTTCAAATATTTTTCAAGTTGAAAACAAGCAAGTCAAATTCCAACAATATGTTCAAGTGCTTGAATTATTGGGGCTTTGATGCTTATTGGGAAATTAATTATTATTTGCATTTTACGAATATAACATGGAGACAATTTATTGGATATTTAAAGAAATAAAAATGAAGTTAGAAATTCGAATTCGAAACTTTTATGAGAAAAATTCAGTTTGATGTTCACAAAAACGTGTTTTCTACACAAAATCCTATTGTTACACAAAATCAAAGTATTTACACAAAGACGTAGTTTTCAAACAAAAACGCAGTTTTTACACAAAACGTAGTTTTTACACAAAAACTTAGTTTTTACACAAAAACTTAGTTTTTACACAAAAACGTAGTTTTTACACAAAAACATAGTTTTTACACAAAAACGTAGTTTTTACACAAAAACGTAGTTTTTACACAAAAACGTAGTTTTTACACAAAAACGTAGTTTTTACACAAAAACGTAGTTTTTACACAAAAACGTAGTTTTTACACAAAAACGTAGTTTTTACACAAAAACGTAGTTTTTACTCAAAAACGTAGTTTTTACTCAAAAACGTAGTTTTTACACAAAAACTTAGTTTTTACACAAAAACGTAGTTTTTACACAAAAACTTAGTTTTTACACAAAAACTTAGTTTTTACACAAAAACGTTGTTTTTACACAAAAACTTATTTCTTACTCAAAAATGTAGTTTTTAACCAAAAACGTAATTTTACACAAAAACGTAATTTTACACAAAAACGTTGATTTTACACAAAATCCATGTTTTTACACAGAAGCGTAGTTTTTACACAAAATCCATGTTTTTACAAAAAAAACTTACATAAAAACGTAATTTAACCCTTAAATGCATGATTTTTACTTTTATTTGTCTATAACGTATCAAATATTAAGTTGATTTTTATTTATTATATTTCATTTAGCTTTAGTTTGATTTTGAATTTCGTTAGCTGAAACTTTTCGTACTTTGATTTTTCTGAATTAGAATCTGAATTAGTATCAAGCTTATATTCGTTTAAAATTAAGTGGAACTGGAATATAGATAATTGGCAACAATATGCATTAAAGGGTTAAAACAAATAATTACTTAATGAAATTTGGAACAGATCGCAATAAAAATTCATAATTTTATTATATGCTCCTACAAAAGATAAGCAAGATCATTTGTTAAAAATGGAGCTTCGTCATATTTCCTCAAATAATTACACATTGTGATGGTAACCTAAGCCACTTGTCAATTGTTTTTACTCCACTAAAGCTCTGTAAAATCTATAAACTATTCACTTAAAATCAAATTAAGCACACATTTTCTAAACACTTTAACATTTTTCAACGAAATTGAGTGTGTAAGAAGGTATTAATAAAATAAATATACTAATTAAATATGAAAATTTACTTAGATACGATTATTAAATGAAAAACTCTCTAACAAATTGTATGCATTAAAAAAATTAACTACTTAAGCGCACGTAGTAGCTGTAAGGCCGTTCAGACGATCCCAACAAAAACTTACCCAAATTTTCCATGCTCTGCGAGAGTAGAGCCTCGAATGTGTGGAGACTGTACGACTCAGCATCCATGCCCTTGGCCAGTGTGTTGCGCAAATGCATCTCGTATTCGAGTAATAGACGTGAAGTGGGACTACCAGGTGTGGGTGTAACATTGGGCCCCTGATGACGATGTTGATGACGTCCACCACCTCCTCCGCCGCCGCCGCCTCCACCTGGAGGACGTTGTACATACGATGACTGATCCTGATCGGAGTTGCCATTACTGGAACTGGGCGTAGTGGCGTAACATTGATTATCGAACATTACATTATCGGAAGGTGGCGAACCTTCAATACAGCCACGTTCTCGTTCCAATTCCAAATATAAATTACGTGGTGTATAACCACGTCCAATTTCATGGGAAGATCTAATACGAAAACAAAAGCAATGTAAACAAAGTAAAGTAAAGTAACAAGCACAATCCGTTAGTAAATATTTACAGTTGTTAGCTGTTTGATTTACAAACAGTTACTATTGGTTTGTTTGTTTGCCTAAATGCGTTTTACCTTGATCCCGAAAATCGCGACGACTGGCTGGTCGGGCGACCACCACCCAATGTATTATTGTTGTTCATGATGTGATGCATGCCACCCATGCCACCGGCATGTTGGTGCATGTGTTGCGGCCCGAATGTGTTTGCTGCGTTGGCGTTGTAGTAGTTGTAGCGTCTTCTACCCATTTCAGGCGATGTCACTGGGCTTTCAGTGCTAGTCATGGGCTTAAGCATACGCTTCAAAGTGCTGGTATCGACATTCATGTCCTCGGTACTTTTCGTTTTGCGTCTGGTATTGTTGTTAATTATATTGTGTTGGTGTTGGTGCTGGTGTTGTTGATGTTGATGCATGTCGTGGCCATGTGGATCGCGTGTCTAAGCATAAAAAATACAATCAAATGAAACAAAACAATTCACAGAATATAAAAAAAATAAACAAAAAACAACAAAAAAAAAACTAGCAACAACATAATGTTTTAGAAGTCCGACACTCGAATCAAGGGTGAATTGTTATGCTGGCAAATGTGAACTGTTGCATTAATGTGGCGTGTATGCACTTTATTTAATTTAAGCTTTTTATTTTTTGCTTTTGTTCTTTTGCAAATCCCGATTACATTCGTCGGGGCATTTGTCTAAATATATGTTTCTATGTACGTATGTATGTGCCTAAAAGTGTGTATTTTGTAATGAAATAAACCCACTACAAATTATTCAATTTAAACCAATTCCAGGATAT
This sequence comes from Calliphora vicina, assembly GCF_958450345.1. Classification (NCBI taxonomy): domain Eukaryota; kingdom Metazoa; phylum Arthropoda; class Insecta; order Diptera; family Calliphoridae; genus Calliphora; species Calliphora vicina. The sequence continues at coordinate 6,722,478 of NC_088782.1, read as the reverse complement.
GTCTTTTCGTCAAAATTTTAGCAATTTAACGTATTAAATGTATGTCTTGAGTTACAAAATATTTATTTTGATAGATATTCCACTAGCATCCCACTAAGCGACCAAAAAGGTCTTCAAGGAATGGACCTAAGCTTTCTTTTGAGAAAAAACAAGTAAGAGTGCTATATTCGGCTGTGCCGAATCTTATATACCCTTCACCAAATTATACTTTAAAATTTTAAATATTTTTAGGTAAACAAAATTTAATTTTTTTTCCAGTTGTTTTTTTCATTTTTTTGAAAAAAAATTTGTTCGATTGTTATTTAAAATTTTTTTTTTTTAAATTTAAAAAAAAAAATTGTTTGTGTTTTCAATTTTTATTTTTTGAAAAAAAAAAAATTCGGCTTAAACATTTTTTTTTACGATTTTGACCCATTGTAGGTCCAACTTACTATGGTCTTATATACGTCGTTGCAAATGTCTTTGAAATATCTATCATTAGAGATCCATATTGTCTATATTAATGTCTTAGTAATCCAGATATAGGTCAAAAATCGAGGTTGTCTTGGTTTTTTCCTCATATCTCAGCTATTTGTGGACCGATTTTGCTGATTTTAAATAGCAAGATTCTCAAAAGCATGTCTGACCGAATTATTGAAGATTTGGATCCCGAAGATATCTGGGGTCTTCAGAAAATTGATTTCAACAGACAGACAGACGGACATGGCTTAATCGACTCCGCTATCTATAAGGATCCAGAATATATATACTTTAGAGGGTCGGAAATGAAAAATGTAGAAATTACAAACGGAATGACAAACTTATATTTACACTTGCCACTCATGGTGAAGGGTATAAAAAGTAAAAAAGTTTCATTTTTGAAATAAAGTTAACAATGTTTTTAATTTTGCAAAAAAAAGTCAAATATTGTATATTTTGAATTACAAAATATTTATTTTGATAGATATCCAAATCGCATCCCACTAAGCGACCAAATATGTCTTCAATTTTGTCTTTATTTTTTAATTTCGGAAAAAAATTTCAAAATTTTTTTTATTTTGAAAGATTGAACTATTTAGGAGTAATTTAGCTACGAACAACAGGTAATAACTTACATGGATGAGAAAAAAACGGTGCTTGACCAAAATGTAAAATTTTGACCACCTCTAACTCAGAGAGTTCTCGACCGATCTGGTTGAAAAATTGTGTCTCAATTACTATAATTGGTGAAAATTTCATTCCGATCAGAAGACATTGATTTCAATAGTTGATTCACATGATATGAAATCCCCCATATTAAAATCAAAAATTAGTATTAGCTTTTATTTTGAAACATTTGTACAATATAAATTTATTCAAAGTATTGGCCATTATTAGCTATAATCTCTTCCCACATTTCTGGCAACATATGGATTCCTCGCCAAAAGAACTGCTCATCATTTGAAGCCAAAAACGAATCAAGCCAATATCGGATACTCTGTTCCCAAGTGAAGCGTATCCCACACGCAGAGAAAAAATATAGTTGGGCATGGTTACTGTAACCATTTCAATATTGTTACAAGTTTTTTAACTATATTATAGTCACAGATTTTTAACAATATTATAGTCACAGTAACCATTTACATGATTGTGGTAACCATAATATGGTTAATTTACGATTCACATGATTGTATCAACCATATATATGGTTACAGTAAACAAATATATGTTTGTGAAAACCATTCATATGATGAAGGACTTATCTTATCATGTTGCTCTCGGCTCTCGGCTTATCATAATCTGAGAACAACATATTATGATAAAATTATTCATCATAAATATGGTTGCCACAAACATATATTTGTTTACTGTAACCATATATATATGGTTGATATCATGTGAATCGTAAATTAACCATATTATGGTTACCACAATCATGTAAATGGTTACTGTGACTATAATATTGTTAAAAATCTTGTAACACTATTCAAATGGTTACAGTAACCATGCCCAATTATATTTTTCCTCTGCGTGCAGAGAGATCGTTCTAGTTGAACGGGGAAAGGTTTGGATTATAAAGCGTTTGAGACGAAACTTCCCAACCACTACATTCTAAATACTTTTCAACAGGTATTGCAACATGTAGTCGAGCATTGTCATGATGGAATATTACAGTTTCATGTCTGGCCGCATATTCTGGGCGTTTTTCGGCCAATGCTCGCTTCAAACGAATCAGTTGCGTTCGGTATAAGTTCCCTGTGATGGTCTGGCCAGATTGCAACATCTTATAATAGATAGTCCCACCAAATACATAGCATTACTTTAATTCCATGGATATTTGGCTTTGGTGTCGATTCAGCTGGTTGACCAGGTTTCACATCCGATCTCTTACGCATCGGGTTATTGTAATGTCTCTATTTTTAATCATAAGTAATGAGTCGGTGCAAAAATGGTTTTCTTTTATAGCGTTGCAACTGCATTTCTGACATACAAAATCGTCTTTCATAGTCTCTCAGCTTCTATTCATATGGTACCCAACTTCCCTGCTTTTGGATGAATTCTGCTACTTGCAAACCTTCCTGAGTTTTTCAATGATTTTGCACGCTCTTTTTGAGTTTGACAACAACTTTCATGGAGTAAAAACCGCGTTCAAAATATACGACATCTATTGTAAATACCCCATTTTTAAGGCATACTCCTTTTATAATTTCAAGTTTGTTATAGAATATCGGTAACAGTATTTACGACTATATCCTTAACGGTTTTTAGAGGTAACGATAGTCAATCTTGACTTTTTAGGAAAATATATTGAAACTAGGAATATTGTAAGTATTGGATAAGGTGTGAAAAGGTTATATACATTTGAAGTAGAACGATTTTTCACCAATCTTATGTTAAATTTGAACTTTGAACCTAGATAAAAGGCAACTCAAAGCGAATTTAATTAACAAATTTGGAATAGTTAAGGTCAAATGCCTAGTAAACAATGATTGTATGAATGCTAACTAAATATTATTGGTATACATCCCTAGTTAATGGATGTCTTGCAAACTGATTACATATACATATGTGCCTACATTTCTATAAACATTTACATTTGTTTGACAGTGAATATATGTATATGTGCAGTAATGTTGTAAATCATTACGTGTATATTAATGTAGTAAATTTGAGTGACACTATTAGTGACGACTGCTACTCTCTGATTGCATTAAATCGGTATTTGTGTGGCAGATTTAGCATTTAACTTACCATATCGTCAGCATATTCTTTAGAGCGAGTACCGGTAGATTTAGTGGAAGTTCCTACGGATTGATGTAGTGGGCCACCGGCTTGAGTACCTTCACTCTTGGCCATATCGACATCTGACTGGCCGACATCCTCGGGACCAGCTTGGGAACCAACATGATTTTGGGAGCAAATATCGCCAGAAGAAATACCAGTTGTATTGGAGCCGCCACCACCACCACAGACACCGCCATTGGTGGCAGCTGCAGCATCTTGAGTTTTAATTTGACGACCTAAAGTATCTGGCAACAAAGGAAATTAATATTATAATCCAAAATAATAACAATATAATAGTGAAGTCAGCAAATAACTTACCACCAGCAGAGCCCATGCCTTGAACGCCTCCACCCCCACCACCACTAGCGACATTGTCATAGAGCGATGTACTGCTCGTAGCATTTGTGACTTTCTGATGTGGCTGTCCATCGGCATCGGCTGCAACGCGGGAACCCACATTGCGTGGCAAAGTGGAAGAACCTGCAAAAGTTATGATGATGAATATGATGAGGATGTTGATGGCATTTGGCAATGGAAAGAAAACAAAAGATTTAAATAACTAAAATAAAATAAAAACTACATGGGATTTTAACAACAAAAAAAAAACAAAATAATTGAACATCACAGAACTGAAAAAAATAACAATAGAACTCAAAAAATGACTTTAATTCACAACCAAAAAAAAACAATATAGGATTTTTGTTTGTTTGGGATTAAGAGGGATTAGGATGGTTGGTTTTAAGTGGATAATACACTTTTTTTGTTTTGATTTTTAAAATAAGTAAAAATAGTGTTTTTCTTAGTATTTTTTTTTTTTGAAATAAATTGTTTCTTGTTCAAGGAATTTAAGTAGGTGTTAATTTGGTTTTAATTGAATTTTGGCTTTAGCAAGACAAGAAAAAAAAAATAGAACAAATTTGATTTTTGATTTGGTTTTTGTAACTTCCTCACCTCGTACTCTGGGATCATTTCTCAAGCGTGCATATTGTTCGGCTGTCATACAAGTGCATTGCGGCTCACTGCGCACACGAGAGGGTGAGGCCGGTGTGCTTAATGGCTTTCTCTTGGCTTTGACTTTTCCCTTGCCAGGCGGATCCAATTTCAGCGAATAACTCGATGAGGCCTTTCGTGAAAATTTGAAAGAAGGCGACTGTAAAACGTCGCACTATCATTAGGTTAGTTGAATGGGATTCACAAGGTTCTGTGTGTGCGGTTCTCTCTCTCTTTCTTTCTCTGTTTCTAACTGTTATCGATCGTTTGAATCGATATTTGCTTTGACAATTATTACATTTCATTAACTCTTTCCGTTATTAATTAAATTACTTTTGAAATTTTATCAATTGAAATCATAAATTTGAAATTTTGAGCATTTGAAATGCGAAAATAAATTTTGGATTTTTAGAAATTTTAAGCGGAAAGTTTCTGAGTTTGTTTTAAAAGCGGAAATTTAAGAAATTTTAACTTTAACAACTTACTGTTATGTAATACCTACGAGTATTGTCGCTATTGGATGGAATTCTAAATAGTGAACTGTAAAATAGAACTTATCGCTAACTTTTTGTTTGTTTGTTTCTTTTAAATATTTGTTGGTTGGTTTGTTGTAATTTAAGGTACTTTTTTTCTGTAATAATTATTAATTAATTGCTTTTTATGTATGTATATTTGTGTGTTGTATTAATTTCTAAATTTAAATATTCTTATTAAAATAGTTACTCTTTTTTCTAGCATTTCTATGCTTGATTCTTAGTAAAGTGTTGTCTATGCCCCTAAAAGTATGCATTCTTTTGTATGTTCCGTTAAAGTTAAATTTAATTAATTAGGAATTTAGATTTAGAAGTTCGATTGTCCTTTATATGTAAAACATTTGTTATTAGGATCTGTATTTTTAGCCATCAAATGATGTGATGTTAAACCATTCAGGATATTTTGAAATAAATTTATTCAGTGATATAGTATTTCTGAAAGTTTCATTATTTTGCCATAAGTTTAACATATTTCATAATCCCTTCATGTAGCGAATGTTGCCTTTAGGGGGCGTATTTTTATATACAATACTTTTAGTTTTGAAAGCTAAGATACGATAAATAAGATTTTAATTTCTTTCCTTGCTCCCTATATGAAAACGCTTGTTATTGGATATACAAGACATGAATCGGGTTAGAAATAATGGTCGTAGACTCAAAAAATTCTAAGACGATCTAGCTGTGTTCATCCGTCTGTGTGCGGAAGACTTAATAGTGCTTAGAGGGAAGGATCTATCACGCAGAGAAAAAATATAATTGGGCATGGTTACTGTAACCATTTCAATATTGTTACATGTTTTTTAACTATATTATAGTCACAGTAACCATTTACATGATTGTGGGAACCATAATATGGTTAATTTACGATTCACATGATTGTATAAACCATATATATGGTTACAGTAAACAAATATATGTTTGTGACAACCATTCATATGATGAATAATTTTATCATAATATGTTGTTCTCAGATTATGATAAGCCTAAGCCGAGAGCACCATAATATGATAAGTCCTTCATCATATAAATGGTTGTCACAAACATTAATATGTTTACTGTAATCATGTGAATCGTAAGTTAACCATATTATGGTTACCACAATCATGTAAATGGTTACTGTGATTATAATATAGTTAAAAAACTTGTAACAAAATGTTTGGGTCAAATTAAATGAAGAACTTTATTCGGATTTACCACTACACATATTTTGGATGAATTAGATACAAGTTTTTATATAAAATAATAAGTAAGAACTTATTCCAACTGAAGATAGCAGTGGATGAGGGGTGCAGATTTTGTGAAAATACTAAAATTTGATTAAAACATCATTTGTGAATTAAAAATTAATTTCTGAATTGAACGCGATATGAATAATTTCTGTAGAACCGAAAAACCGATTATCGCCATTATGGGCCAATTTCTCATGGCTATATCAAATATAGTAATAGACCATGTAGACCTGTAGCATATCTGACAGAATTTTAATGAAAATACAGAAAAAAAATTTTTTATTTTTAATGAATTTCGATTGATTTATAAATTAATTCTTGCAGTATTATTCCAGATTCTATAAAGGAGAAATCTATATAATTTTAAACACATGTTAGGTAGTGATATTCTTATAATTTTCATTAACTGATCAAGTTAAAACTCTGGGGATATAAGTGCCGAACACTGATTAAGAGTCACCACTGGTTATAGAATTATTTATGTGACTTAGGTGTGTCTAAAGACAACTCCTAGTTCTCAACCAAACTAGATACCAGCTACAAAGATACGGTATAATTTTCTGTATTTAGTTCTTGAACTATTATCAGGCAACTCACTTATATACTGTGTGTTTATTTGACAATTTATAGCACTAATTGGGAGTGACTTCTCTCTTGTATAATAGGGTTTAATCAAATACTATTAATAACTCAATAACTTGTCTCTATAGTATTTCGAAATATGTATTATCGACTTGGTCTGATAATACTAGAGTAAAGTAGCTAGTCCATAAATTAGATTTTTACTAAACTTTTAAAATAGACACAACTTATTCTAACAACAGACAGTGAAATGATACACCCAGAAATATTCACTTTAGAGAGATTAAAATTACTGAAATGAATATGCCTGGCGAGCTTGATTCAAGAACAAATTTCATTTGTCAAGCTAAAAAAAAAAATGTTGAAATTTTTTCATCAAATTAATTTGTCACGTTAAAGATATAGGGGGATTTTGTTTATTTTTCAAAAATATTTATAACTTTTGACAATTAACAATATGTTTTTATTGAAAGTGCAAATATTTTACGTAGAGTTAGGTTTTCAAAAAGTATAAATTCCTTATACCTTACAATGTTATGCAATGTATTTTAATTTTTTGTTTTTTCATTAAGTTTTTATTAATATCATCAGTTTAGTAATGAAAAGTCTGAATTAAATGTAATTTTATTACTTGTTTTTGTTAATAAAAAAATATTTACGTATTAACGTAGTTGTATTTTTAAATGTTTTATTTGAAATACCCTTTAAACACTGTAAACTATTAAAAAATTTTCCAAATTTGTTTAAATTAAATCAAATGAAAAAAATATATCGAGGGCCTATATTCAAAAACCTCTAACTTGAAAAACACAACTTTTCAGGAGAGTAAAAAAACAGGGTTTTTTGGGTATTACGTTATTAAAATTCGGTATTCTACAATATTACTGAAACATATAATTGGTTTTTATGTCATTGGTCATTATTATAGAAAATTCAAAAAGTACCATTAGAATATAGAAAAAGTACCAAAAAGCAGCCACTTGTGGATTCCCAATCACTCGGGCCCATGTAAGCTTTATTTCATGTTTCTAGGTTCATTGGTGAAGAAATTTCAAAAAGTACCATTCGAATAAAGAAAAAGTACCAAAAAGTCTCCCCTTAGAATTCTCACTCACTTAGGGCCATATATGCTTAATTTCATGTTTCTAAGTACATTGTCATATAAAATTGAAAAAGTACCATTAGATGAATAAAAAAGTACCTATAGTTCAGTTCTCACATTTTGGTACCTAAATATTATACCCTATTCCTAACACTAACTTCACTTAGATACATATCAGCTAACTTTAATGTATATAACTGAAATAATTTAAAATGTTAAAAAAGTACCATTAGAAGAAAAGTACCAATTTCCCTTTTCTTCCTTGAACACCCCTAGGAACAATAAACAATTTTGCCAAAATTGTTTATGCTGCAGGCATGTCTCAAAACATTAAAATCTGTGTTAATGTGCCCAAGAATAAATATGTTTTAAAAAAAGTACCAAACTGTTTACCCGGATTTTGGTACTCGAGTTCCAAATAACACCCTGTTAGTTAATTTTTGTATGAATCCAGGAACCAACGTTAAAAAAATTATCAAAATTGGCCTAATAATTTCAAATATAATGTATTTTCCCGATTATATCCCCTTTTTGGTACCTTTTTTTATCCCCATTGAGGTGGTAAAATTTTATTCAAATAAATTTATGTAACGTGGTGGTAGCTCATAATAAAATATTCGTATGTCTATGTCAAATTATAGAAAAACATATTTTATGAAAAAGTACCCCTTAAGGGTTCGAATTTCCAAAAAGTACCAAACTTGTATTTTTTATTTTTTGATAAGTAAAGAATACGATTTAAAATTTGATTCTATGTTTATTGGTTTAAAAGATACATAGGGTGCCAAAAAAGTACCAAAATACAGTTTTTACCCGTTTCCTCCCCTAAAAGATTCGAATTTTGGAAAAGTACGAAACACCTGTCAGCTTATTTTTTGAATGGAGTAACATGCAATTTTAAGTTTTTTTGTATCTTTATTACATTTGAAGATATAAGGTTACCGAATTTACCCGTTTTTATCCTTTTTTACCCCCTAAACGTTAGAATTTCCAAAAATCCCTTCTTATCGGATCGTTTTGGGGAGGGAGCAACCCACAGTTAAAATTTCGTGATTCTAGTTTCAGCCGTTTGGGCTGTGCGATGATGAATCAGTCAGTCAGTCAGTAACGTTTCTCTTTTATATATATAGATCATTGGTAGGCGTTCATATTGTTGAGATTACGAACATTTTCGTGAATTTACACGTACACAACCCGAAAGTAAACAGAACACACAGCAAGAGCGTAAAAAATACAAATATTTCATTCTGTTGCTTGATGTTGTTGCGGATTTTTTATTTTTAACCTATACATGCACTCAAACTGCAATTTCTCTTTTTGCGCTTCCCTGATATAGATTAATTTCATTTTATGAATCGTGTCATTGCCCAAGACACCGATTTCTTACTCTCGTTAAAGGAAAAAGTACTGAAAATACTAGTCTATATTTAAATGAGTTTAAATGAGAAAGTTATTGCTTTAAAGAGAATGAATTGCAGCAAAAGAGAAGTCACTTTGTTGCATAGAAGTGTAGAGAAATAAACCGGATATTAAATGTTGCAGGGTGTCGCATGGCTTGCGATTGTTTTGGTTTTGAATTGATTTTTATGGAAACGTGGAAGCTGTTCTCTAAGCTCTAACTCTTTTAAAATCTCAAAATAAATATATTTTTTTGATTGTGTACCAAATGATTAATGGCAGGACTATTTATACAAAGGACATTAAGGACAGATGTAAGGATTTCTTCCGTATAACAAAGCATTTTAAATGCATATCTTAATATTTAAGTAGTAGTATTTGAAGGTTTACAGTAAATATTAGTTAGTAGGCTATTAGTTAATATTAGTAGTAATAAGTTTTAGTTTTTAAACAGGAAACCTTATTAAATAGACACAAAATGTTATAGAGAAATCTTTTGAGAGATATTCAAGTTACTTACTATAGTTTAAATGCTAACAAAAGAATGCATTCTTTTAAATCTAACATTAGGTGCAAATATTCAGTAATTTTTATTTTTTTTTAATTTTTAACAACTAACTAAATATACATAAGTATGTAGTTTAATTATATTTAGAATTTGTTTTCTTTTGCTAATATGTATTTTAGTATGTATGGTTTTTGTATCAAAATAAATATTTTAATTTGTTGTTGTTGTTGTTGTTCTTGTTGCAGTTAATCCTTATTGTTGTATTTAAATTGTTATTAAACCTAAACTAGTTTCGTTTAAACTAAACTTAGTATTTAGTGTATTTAACTATTAGTTATTCATTGTTGTATTATGTATTTCTAAACGAACACTGTATACAGTAGTGGTGCCACTGTACATGAATAGATATATTGTATTTAGAAATATTTGATTTGATTTGATTTGAAATCTAAGACATTTTCTTTATGTTAATATATTGTTGTTGTTGTTTTTGTTGTTAGCTGTTGCTGTTATGTTATTATTTATTGTTAACGAGTAGTAGTAGTAGTATGTTGTTGTTTAAGTTTATAATTGTAGTTTTTTTTATGCATTTATCTAAATTGATTAAAGTGCATTTTTTGTTGTTTTAGTTAAATCTTGTACTATTTATACATTTTTGTTTTTTAGTTATTTGAAAATTAGAATTTTTGGTGCAATTGATAGCAAGAAGGACATTAAGAAGAGAAAAAAAATTAACTGTTCTGATTTAGTCTAAGAAACCGCTGGGTGTGAAAAATTAAGGATTTTTCGTGGGATTACAAGAGTGAGGAATAGGGAATTTTTAATAATCAGGACTTAGTAGGTGAACGGAATCAAAATACTGGATACGTGCGATTGCTCTATAACGTTTTGCATTTTTCTTTGGCATTATTAATTAATTACATTTTAATATTATTTATTAAATAACCATAATTATTATTTTAATTTTTTTTTTTTTTTGAAAAATGCCCCCAAAAATGCAAAACGTTTTTGTTTTATTTAATTGTTTTTTGTTTTTAAATTATTTAGTTTAATATATAAAAGTTATTTATTATTACAAATTTTATATATAATAGAAAAAGATAGACAGAAATGTTAATGTACATACATGTTCATTTAAAGTTTAAAACAAAAATCACAAAAACAAATTAAATTTAAAAACCAAAAAAATAAAAAAAACCAAAATTTATTAAAGTGAATTGAAATGAGTTGAAATTGTAATTAAAGAAATAACACAACATTTTTAAGGAAAATGATTGAATTTGGAATTTTGAAAAATTAAATTTATTCGTTTTTTTTTTTTTTTTTTTTTTTTGTGATCGAGTTTATGAATATAATTCAATGCAAAAAAGAGAAGGAGAAAAAAGAAATAAAAGAGTACAAAATACAAATATAAATAATTTTAGTGTTTGACTTTAATGCATAGACAAACTAAATCTCATTATTTTTTCATTTTTTTTTTTACTTTTTTACATATAAATCATTAAACAAATAATTAAACAAAACAAAATCAAATCAAATGAAATAAAAAAATCAAATAAATTTAAATAAAAAAAAAAATAGTAAAAAAAAATAAAAAACGATGCTGTTTAAATTATTTTAAAAAAGTTTATATACAATATTCTTTATATTGAATGAATATTGGATTGATTGAGTGATTGATAGTTTAAGTATGTGTTAATTTATAGAAACGTTTGAAAGAATGTATGTACAAATGTATGCATGTAGAGGTGAGAGTGGGTGAGATGAATGAGTAAGTGATCGAGTGAACGAACGTGATCGATTTAGTGTATAGTACAGTTAGTAGTGTATAAATGTCTATTAACACTGCACTGTTTAGATATGCAAAATTGTATGCAATTTCGAGAGAATAACTACCACAACTGAAAACCTAAAAACGCTTAAAACTTTTTTTCAAGATGATTTTAATAGGAGGAAACACTAAAATATTAATATATGTAAGTATTTTATTGGCATAAATAATAGTTTAAACTGACTATTTAATTTTTTTAATTTAATTGGCATGTTTTAGGCTAAATTGCGGTTAAAACTAAGCTCCCAATTAGCATATATTATGAAATGAATTTGACTATGATTGTTTATCTGCTATTATAAAATTGTTTATTGAAACCGAATGTATATTTTCTATAAATTTTTTTAATTATTTTTATACATATATTTACAGAATATATATTGTTTTATTTTAGGAGAAAACTCTGTCACGTACGGTATGTCACGTACGATATGAAATTGTATTTATTATAAAATCATTCAAAGATTGTTTTTATTTATTGTAAACCTAGGAAAAGGAAAAATATTTCGTTCAGTGTAAGAAATTAAAAGAATCACGATTCGAAAATTACTTCCGTTTTATGTCACGTACGATATACCCTTATTTCGCTCGATATTTTGGACAACAATGATTCGAAAGAACTTTTTATTCTTTTAAAATATAGTACCCTCTGAATGGAACATAAATACCAAATTATTTTTCAGATACTCTTATTTTTGCAAAATCTATTCCAATCTATAAGCGTACAAATGTCACGTACGATGATATGGAATTGCCCATATGTTTGTGTTGTCATTTGCTAGACTTTTAATTTAGTGTCTCATTAAAACTACCCAGCAGTTTTGGGTGACAGTTCCGAACTATTTTTTTTTACTTAGCATTTAGAGCAGTGTTCGGCATTACCTGTTTTCTCTGTTGTAAGCTAACCGGGTATTGATTGTAATATTTGGAGCTTTTTGATAATTTTTATGAACTGATAAAGTTCGGCCTCTGATTACATAAGTGCCGAACACTGATTAAGAGTCACCACTGGTTACAGAATTATTTATATGACTAGTGGCCAAGTCAAATTCCAACAAAATGTTCAAGTGCTTGAATTTTTGAGGCTTTGGTGCTTATTGGGAAGATTTAAATACATATTGTTAGTCCTATAGAAGGCAGATTCAATAAATAAAGCGTAAAAAATTGTTATTTTAAGATACTGCCTGAAAGCTGGTCCAAAGTAGTCAACGTATGGGAATTCATATACCGGTTACTTAACTGGTTACTTGTCTAGCTATACAACAAAATATTTTAACATGTACGAAGCAAATTTACCCCAATTATGTGTCTAAAGAGAGCTGGTATCTAGTTGGGTTGTGTACTAGACAACCCAACTAGATACCAGCTACAAATATACAATTAGTTCTTAGTTCTTGACCTATTCTCACAGAGTGAGTGAAATAACCAGCCCCTAAAATCAAATTATAAGCATTAAATATCTAGTTTTCTCTTGTACACTAGGGGTTAATCAAATACGATCGATAACTCGATAACATGTCCATAAATTTAAATATTGATAAACTTTTAAAATAACTACAACTTGTTCAAACAAGAGACAGTGAAATGATAATACACCCAGAAATATTTATTTTGGAGAGATTACAATGACTAAAATTAAGGTCTGCATGGCCATCCAGCCAGACAGACGGAATGAAGGGCGGAAATTTTTTCTGAGTCAATCGATATACTTTAAGGTGGGTGTTAGACTAATATTTTAGACTAAAAATTAAACACACTACGCTTTAGATTACAGAGTGACACTAATCAGCAATATATTAATTCTAATGTGTAAATTGTCCTCCTCACGATAATCCCAACTTATGCTGGTCCCAAAAACTTTTATAATTCCTTTCAAATCCAGCACAGTTGGCTCGATCGGCAGAAAAGTGTCAGTATCTTTTAAACTACAGGTTCGTTTGTAAAATGATTTCAGAAAATTAAGTTTGTGACCAGCTTATTAAAATACAGGTTGTCAAATTTTGACCAAATTTATCATCCCACTAATCGACCAAAAAGGTCTTAGAGGAAAAGACTTTTGAGCAAAGAAATAATGAAACAAGTAAGAAAGTATGGTAGGTCAAGCCCGAAAAAAAATTTTATTTTCAGAAACATCAAAAATTGATATTCGTGAGTGATTTTCGGAAGTGGGACTTATATTGATGCTATGACCAATTATGGACCGATCACCATGAAATTAGGTTGTGTGATTTATGTCTATCTGAAACTTATTTATGTTGAATTTGGTGTGTATACCAAGAGAGATTTATGCACGTTAAAGTGATTTTCGGAAGCGGGTCTATATGGGAGCTATGACTAATTATGGACCGATCGTAACAAAATTTGATGACATGAATTTTGTATGTATAAAACTTATTTGTAGCGGAATTTGTGGAGATACATACATATATAAATTAAACATTTGTGACCGATAAAAATCAATTTCGGGAGGACTAGGCTAGGTGAAATAATGGACCGATTTCAGCCAGATTCAATAGGCTTGGTTCATGGGCCAAAAAAGTAGTATGTACCAAATTTAAACGAAATATCTTCAAAATTGCGACCTCTACTTTGCGCACAAGGTTTACATGAACAGACAACCAGCCAGCCAGACGGACGGACGGACATCGTTTAATCGACTCAGAAAGTGATTCGATCGGTATACTTTAAGGTGGGTGTTAGACTAATATTTATGGGCGTTACAAACATCTGCACAATAGCATAACACCCTCTTTACTATGGTGGTGTAGGGTATAAAAAGGTTCCATTTTGAAAAAAAAGTTTTAGATTTTGCAAAAAAATATCAAAAATTTTATGTCTTGAGTTACAAAACATTTATATTGATAGATATCCAACTCGCATCCAACTAAGCGACCAAAAATTTCTTCAAGGAAAAAATACCCATTTTACCCGAATTTTGGAGTCATACACCCAATATAATTCATAATGATCATGATTGCCATAAACATATATTTTTTACTACCATCATATATATGATTGCTACAATCATATTATGGTTACCGCAATCATATACATAATTACAGTAATCATAATATTGTTAAGAAACTCGTAAAAAATTTTAAATGGTTATGGTAAACAAGTACAACTATATTTTTTCTCTGCGTGTAAATTTTCAAATTTCTAATTTTGTTGCAGGTCACATAAAGATGTATAAATATATTGTTACGAAATTGTACTTGAATTCAAATATAACGATTTTAAGGGCTGATTTAAAAGTAGCATAATGTTTTCAAATAACATAGCTGTAATAGCAAACTGTAACATATCTGTGGACATTATTAAATAAAAGCTTTCAGTTGGCCATTGATCGTAAGTTGGCAACGCTCTTTGAATTCGAATATTCAGTTAACGAACATTGTAGAAAGTAACCACAGATGGCGTATGATCTAGAATATTCGAACTTTGACAGTTAAAGAGCAATCTAGAGTGCAGATGGCAGTGTTATAAATAGTGGCAAAAGTTGCAGTCGTGAGTGTGTTTATCAGAGACGCATTTCGAATAAACATCAACTGAGTGCCTTAAAGTGTGCTGTATTTTTCAAGTGAATTCGTGTACATTATAAAGTGTCTGTATTTCTGAGAATTTATAAACGTGTATAAAAAAAAACATTGAGTGACTATTTAATTCTGTTGTTGTACATTTTTAAATAAATAAAGAGTTGTTACAATTTTCAAACTACTAAACGGCTTTTATTTGCAATCAAAAGTATCCGGTTTATTTAAAGGAAATAAACCAAACGTTTTGAAAAGGTTAAAACGTAACAACATATTTAAAGTGTTGATCTGTTTGTTCAAATGAATGAAAGCAATGAATGAACGGATTAATGAATATTTCAATGAACGAACGAAATGTAAGAAATGTGAAACCTAACTATAACGATTTTTTAATTATTTACATACATAATATCTTAATTTGTTTAATTTAGTTTTCTTTGTTAAAATGTGTATGTACAATTTTCAATATTATGTAATTTTATATGTAAATATGTAAATCCGAAAACTGAAACGTTTAAGGGCAAATCATCTTTGATAGATATTGATCGAATCGTTTATTTTTTTAATATTGTTTAAATAAACAATTAATTAATTAATTTATTTGTTTTGGATTTGCACTCTGAACCTTGTTTGGGACGGCGAAAGCAAAGCAAACGTGGAAAGTGGTAGTAATACACAAAGATTTTAAGAACGAGCGCTAAACATATACAAAAATATATAGAAGATACACTGGAAGAAAAGAGTATGTAAGTAGTTTAGCTGGGCGAAAACATGAGACAATTGAATACAAAATTGAGTGTGTGTGTGTGTGGTAGAATGTCAGCACAGAACATTGTTGTCGTTGATAGTTATTTATGAAAATACATATTATGTATATTAATTAAATAAGTATTTATTATGAAATAGTTAGTATTCCAGGTTGGCTTTGCTTAACCGTTTGGGGAATACTTACACAACATTCACGAAATTGTTTGGCATCAATGGGTGAAGTAAAGTTGAGACCCCATGTATCATTGGTCATGGGATCCTTCCAGTAAACAAAACATTCCGAGGCCTGGCCAATGCGTGTACCTAAAGCAAATATTATAATGTATATTGTAGTAAAATAGTAAATTCATTTAATTGTAAAATTAATACCAACCTGGTTGTACAAGTCGCACATCTAGGATCTTATCCACTTGACTGTTGTAGGCCGTTATGTGGAAAACACATTCGGGCGAATCTTGTATGCATGATATATTGACAGGAACCAAATCTTCTGATACTTGTTGCCATTTAACAGTTCCAGCGCCACTGGCTGAAACGTGAAATACCTCCGCCCATAACCTGAACGAACTGTGGTGTATTAGAACCAGTCATTTGGCAAACAAACAAACACACATGCAGTTACACACACACACACACGCACACACACACACATAAATAATGAGACACACACACATTTATTTAAGTATATGAATACATAAGAAGGAGGTAAATAAAATTTGAAATTATTAATTGATTGTTGATTGTTTTTTTTTCGTTTGTTTCATTTCAATTGATCGATTGTTGGTTGGTTTGATTTTTTGTAATTTGTAAGATCAAATAGACAGGATTTATTTCAATTGGTTGTTGTAGTTCGTTTGTAGAGTTCGTTGGTGTTTGGTTGTTACAAAAATTTTGATGATTCGGTTTGCAGTTTTTTTATTTCAAATTTTCAATAGATCGCCAATTATCATTTATTTATTTATTTATGTGGAGGTGGTGGTGATGGTTGTGGTGTGTGTATATTTTTTCATATTTTTTGTTGTCAAAGGTCAAAATATTGCATGAAGATCAGAGGTTGTTGTTGGAAAGTTGAGGCAGAAGGACAACGATAGAAGAAATGTTTGTTGTATGTGTTGGTAGTTGTAGTAGTAGTAGTAAATTAGTAGCAGTAGTAGGAGTTTTAAATTTAGTGAAGGACAACAGGGTTGCAAAACATTTAAAGTTTTTTTTTTTTGTTTGGTTTTTTGTATGTAAAAGAAAACAAAATTTTTACTTGTTAAAACATAAATATGAACAATGAATTATATAAGTTTTAAAAATAATAAAAATATTTATGTACAGTTTAATATGTTTTAACACAGAAATATTAAAAAATATTGGAAATATGTTCAATAACACTAAATATTTTGATGGAGTCATGGATTTATTAAAATCCAAAAAAGTAAATAATAAATAATATGTTATTATCAAATCAGTAATTGACTGGTATTTAATATAATCCAGTAAAATATTTTTTTTTTTTTAATATCCACAAAATAATGAATATGATTTTGAATATTTATAATTTTCGAATATTATATAGTTGGGTTAAGTAAATTACAAATAAATATATTTAAATCACTTTATAAATGTGACATGTGATTTTAGGGAGCTTCAAATTATCAATTTTGATATACATATACAAAATCTTTCGCTTCAATCCGAACAAAATGTTGAGTTGCAATAAAGAAAGCTGTTGAGCTTTCACATTATAGAGTAGAACTAGAGGCGCAACTGGGAGTAAGCTGAGAGTAAAAATAATTACTCTCTCCCAAATTGTATGGCTGACATAACAACAAAATACATTTATTAACATGTATTTTGATGTTGCAAGACTTAGGTTTTTAGTCTCTTAGTAACTCTTCTGTGTATATTTTATTCTATGTTTCAGACAATACTACATAGTACATTTCTTAATACATTATTATTTAAGGAGGGTATTTTTGACTTAAAAATGTAGGATTTACAATATATGGTGTAACTTTTGAACGCGATATTTGTTTTTAAACAATTATATATCATTCTAAAGGGTATATATCTGTCATTTATTCTCATTTAGTTATTGAACATTATAGTGTAACAACAAATTTCTTATTGCTTCAAAAATGTCGAATTTTGTGCAAACGTAGCGTTATATGCGTGAAGTTTTGCTTTACTTCTTTAATTTGAAAAAAAAGTGTCGCCTGAGCACACTGATTGCTCACCAAAGCTTATGGTGAATGTGTTTGTGCGATCAGATGTGGTGATTTTGATAAGGAAAACAAATATCGCCCAGGCTAGCCAGAAAAGTTTGAAGACCAAGAATTGGAGGCATTACTCTATGAAGATTGTTGTCAAACTCTACAAGAGCTTGAAGCTCTTGCCGAGAAACCTTGAAACATGATTTTGCATGTCCGAAATGATGCTTGAATTGCGATGATAAATGGATCCATTATCGACACCAAAGCCAAATATCCATGGTGGATAAAAAAGTGTATGATCTATTATTAACTGCTGAAATCTGACCAGACCATCACTAGGAACCTGTGCCGAACGCAATTGATTCCGAAAAATGCCCAGATTATACGGTCAGACATGAAACCGTAATATTACATCATGATAACGCTCGGCCACATGTTGCAATACCTGTTAAAAAGTATTTAGAATGAAGTGGTTGGGAAGTTTTACCTCAACCGTTTTATAGTTCAGATTGTGATCCATAGAACGTTTTCGCTGGGAACACAGTATCCGATATTGGCTTCATTCGTTCTTGGCCTCAAAAGATGAGCAGTTCTTTTGGCTCCGAATTCATATTCGTTTTTGGCTGTTAACCATACAATGGCTTACAATTGAGGAAAGTCTTTAAAAAATAGAAGATTTATTTTTTGATTCAAGGATAATTCTTGTGTTCAAAATAAAATCATTTTTAAGAGAATATATTGAAATAAAATTGTAAAAATTTCATACGTTATTAAATTTAAAACAAAATTCACAATCAATAGCCGATCAGATTACATTAATACATTGTACCATGTTCTCTTTATGAAGTCCACTGATTTAAATGACTTCAAATTCTTTTCGAATACAAAGTATTAATCAGCATAACAGTCTTATATCTTATACTGTGAGTTGTTAATTTCCTACTAAAGTTTAAGATAAATATGAGTTTAAAAATTAATTTTTGTTTCTCATATATTTTTCTTGCGGCATTATCGAACACTGCATTACCCAACATGCAAGATGCAAATTACGAGTTGTTAATTTTCATTCCATTTAGCTATTCGTATTAAATATCAGTGTATAGAAAATTGTGTCTTCTTTTCAAATATATATAAAATTTTTACTAAATAAAAAATTATTGAAGACGTTTTACAAATGAATAGAAAAGAGTGATGAGGTTTTTACGAAACCGATTTTGTGAAAACCAGGCAGTTATATGTCCATCCAAATTTTGGACATATTATGCGTTAAATTGATGCATGAATAGTATATGATAAATACTAAAAAAATATAATTTCAATAACAAAAATCTCATGACTATATTTAATACATTAATAGTAAGTAGTAATCTGGTTGATTCGGAAAATCTGTTTAATCTAACCATTTTTTGACGAACTTAAAAAGTACATCTTTGATATTTTGGTTTACAAACCAAAGAACTAATAGTAATTAAATGCTAACAAAGTATTCTTATCTGAACAACGTTTGAGCAACAAGTATTTTACCCAAAAGTACTAATCAATTCAATTGGTATTTTTAGATAAAAATAAAGAAAAGTACCTTCTCATAATGATGGGCATTTTAAAAATATATTGAATCCTTCGAAGCATTTAAGTGTAGTTTTTGTAAGAAAACTTAAATTTTTGAACAGAACTAATGTTCTAAATTTTGCAAATCCTCTAATTGTTTGAATTTTTATATAATTAAGGGATTTTGAAGCACACATTTTGTTAGAGTTCTTTGCCACATGTAGGTATTGAACCTCTATATATCAAACTTTACAGTCATGGCAAATTCTTATTAAATTAATTAATATATATAAATTTTTTACCACTCCCTTTTTAAATATTTAGTGTTATTGTCTTTAACTTAAAGAATTCATATTGTAGTTAGTATTTTTGTTATCTAAACTTATGTAAATATTTTTAACAACCTTAATAAATGTCCATCACGACGTCGTGAACTTTGCCATGGAGAATCTTCGTAACGATACCCTTTGCGCATCAATGGTGCGCACGAGCAGCTCAACTTATTACCCATGGCACAGCTAGTACAGCCACCGCCGGTTTGAGCTAAAATTTTTGTTGTTGTTGGCAAATAGAAAGAGATAATTGAATATTACTTAGTATAATAGAGCATTGCAAATTGCATTTAAAAGAGAGAGAATTTTGAAATTGGATAAAGCCGATAGCAACCTTTACCTGATGCACCCCGATGTCACCACATCCCGGTCACGTCCGCCTGAGAAAGAGTTTGACCACGATTTAAAGACTGGGAACGTTGATTGTGACGATAGCCGTGATAACGGCTGCCACGCTGAAAAATAAAATTGTAGTTAAAGTATGTTTATTGAAATTTAAATTTAAACTTAATTATGTTTTTGTATTTTATTAAAGTAAATAGTACAGTTATAAATAAGTATTGGGGGCATAAGAACCCTGCCCTACACTCTGAGATCGCCAGAAAACCTATTTTAAATGCTATATTGTTTGTGCTATTTAAAAGGGTCCAACATATTACAACCGGAATCAATAATTCGTATACCTCATATAAACTGATAAAAAGTATTGGAGAATCAAAGTACATATTAGCTATTAAACACATCTCCAGACTTTCCAGATGATTTTATCATATTTTTTAATGAATATTTATACCGACTCGTATATGTATACATACTCGCTTATCCAGTGCTATTCGCCGCCATAACGTAGTAAAATAAAAGGAATTGAAATATAAACGTAGCCATGGTCTAAATGGAAAAAAGATGATGATAATCTGTGATGACTTTATTTTCAACCTAAAATCGATATAAATTAAATTCTACCAAAAATATCATGAATATATTTAATATATTAATAATAAGTAGTAATATGGTGGATTCGGAAAATCGGTTTAATCTAACTATTTTTTGACGAACTTTAGAATGCACATTTTTAATATTTTGTTTTAGAAACCAAAGAACTAAAAGCCATGGTCTATATGGAAAAAAGATGATGATAATCAGATAAACAGATACGTGGCTATAAGTCGGTAAATAGTGCTCCACATAGAAAAAGGACGGTTTGGTAATATACTGAATTAAAAAAGTACTATTGGAATAAAGAAAGAGTGTTCCTAGATGCATTATTAAAGAAATTCAATATAAGACAAAAAGTACACCTTTTTGAATTAACACTCATTCAGGATAACATGTCCCCAATATCAATAGAAAAAATACCATAATATCCTCATTTGTAGATTCTAATTCATTTCG
This sequence comes from Calliphora vicina, assembly GCF_958450345.1. Lineage (NCBI taxonomy): Eukaryota > Metazoa > Arthropoda > Insecta > Diptera > Calliphoridae > Calliphora > Calliphora vicina. Next base: position 6,701,291 of record NC_088782.1, on the reverse strand, counting down.
GATTCTAATAATGAAAGGTCCCTCATTTATAGCAAATTCAAAAACTACCAGTTGTTATATCTTTATGGTACATTAATACCTTTAAGCATCCAATATTTAATTCTAACTTTAGCTAAATAATTTAAAATATTGAAAAAGTACAAATTTCCTCTTTCCCTATTTAACACCCGTCAAGTTTCAAATTTCGAAATACTTAATATTTGGCGAAATCTTTTATGACACAGATAGTATATCTAAAACGATTCAAATCAAGAAAAAATGTATTTTAAAAAAGTACCAAACTTTTTACCCAGTTTTGTCCAAATTAACACCTTCCCATTCTAGTTCCAAATAACACTAATAAGTTATTTGGAAGAACCAATTTTTAAAATTTAATTAAAAGTACAAAAATATATGTGGGTAAAGAGCAAGACTTTAAATTTATTTCTAAGCTTATTAGTTTAAAAGGTACATAGGTGGCCAAAATAGTACCAAATAGAGTTTCTCACTTAAAAGGTATGAATTTAAAAAAAGTACCAAACACAGGTCTGTTGATTTTTGATATTGTATACGAGCAGTATGTTTTTTTTTAGAAAGTCGAGGTTTTTCACGGTGCAATAGCAATCAAGACCAACATAATTTTCCCTGTGGCTAATAGTTCGAAAACTATTGGGTGTATGACTTAAAATTTTGGGCTTTTTTGTACAATATAAATTTATTTCAAGTATTGGCATTTGTTTGCTATGACCGAGCCAATAGAACTGCTCATCCTTCGAGGCCAAGAACGAATCAAGCCAATATCGGATACTCTGTTCCAAAGTGAAGCGTATCCCAAATCGTTTGAGGCAAAACTTCCCAACCACCTCATATCATATACTTTTTAACAGTTATTGCAACATGTGGCCGAGCGTTGTCATGATGGAATATTTCGACAAATGCTCGCTTCAAACAAATCACTTGCTTTCGGTGAAGGTTCACTGTGACAGTCTGTTCTGATTTCAGCTGCTGATAATAGACAGAGAATCACCTAAACGCAATGGATATTTGACTTTGGTGTCGATTCGTCTGGTTGGACGAGCTTCACATACGATCTCTTATGCTTCGGGTTATCGTAATGGATCCATTTTTCATCGCAAGTATGGATTCAAAGCAAAAATTAAACTGTTTTATTTTCTTTTGAACCATAATTTCGGACATGCAAAATCGTCTTTCAAGGTCTCTCGACTTCAATTCGTATGGTAGCCAATTTCCCTGCTTTTAGATGAATCTTGATACTCACAAACGTTTTGAAATTTCTGCTTTAGTAGCTTCCAATGATTTTGCAAGCTCTTGTTGAATTTTTCAGAGTAGTGCCTGCAATTGTTGGTCTTCAAACTTAATTGGCTGGCCTAGGCGATCTTTGTCTTCCATGTCATTTTCTTCTGCACATTGAAACCGGTGGAACACATTCACCATAAGCTTTTTTGAGCAATCGGTTTGCTTCAGTGGCACTTTTTTTTCAAATTAAAGAAGTATAGCAAAATGTTCCGTATATGACGCTTTGTTGGTACAAAATTCGGCATTTTGGAAGGAAAAAAGACGTTGTTGTTTGAACTATAATGCTCAATAACTAGGTGGGAATAAATGACAGATATTACCCTTCAAAATGACATAAGTTATTAAAAACTAAAACCGCGTTCAAAAAATAAGCCATTTATTGTAAATTCCGCATTTTTATGTCATACACCCAATAGTTTACAATTTTCGAATATCAATAATAAGCACCAGGGGAGTCTTTTTCAGGAATTTCTTAAAATTTCTTGCTTTTAAATTTTTTTTTGGCCTTTTTCTGCAGTACCTGGCTCATGATTTTTTTTTTATAATCTTTGAAACTGCTAATTTATTAATTGAATATTTACTAGGGTATTCAATTAATCGGGTTTCTGGTTTAATCGGTTAATCGAGCAAATAATTAATCGGGGTTTTGATTTAATCGGTTAATTTTAAATTATTCGATTAACCGAATAATTTCTATTTCAATTTTAAACTGAAAAACAAACAAAACATAACAATTCAACAATCCTTTTCATATACAAATGTGAGTTTTTTTTAGGATTTTAGTGAGATCATCTGAAAAACTCTTTAAACAAAATAAAATAATTTAAATGTTTTCTTTTTAAATGATTTTTTTCTTTAGTTTTAATAAAAGTTGACTTGGAAAAAACTCTATCACTGATTGTCGATGTTGGAGAAATCAAAAGTAAGACATGATAAAGAATGTTCAATTTCTCAGTTCTTTTTTTAGTTTTTTTTAGATTTTCAATACTCTTAATAGTTTCTTTAAGTTCTGATAAAAGACTCATTTCTGTAATGTCATCCGACTCATTTGGACAAAGTTATTCATAGAACATTCTAGAAAAAAGGTCATTTCCAAATTCCTTAGTTTTAGTTTTGGAGCTATACTTCAAAAAACTATTGTTAGAAGGGAATGTTCTTGAGTTAAGACATAAAATTTGAGTGTTTAAAACTATATTTCTATATAAAGTGTAAAAAAAAGGAATTTCGGTTAATCGGTTAATCGACACAAATTAATCGGTTTATTTGTTATTTAAAAATCGGCAATTTTAAATTATTCGAACAGTTAACCGACAAAAATTAATCGGTTAACCGATTAACGGTTAATCGATTGAATACCCTAATATTTACACAGATAGTTTTTTGCTTCGTCGTTTATTATTTTAAATTTTACATTTTCCCAAATCTCGCATATGGCAACTTTTATTAACCATTTTTACATATCGAGGGCCTATATTCAAAACCCTCTATCTTAAAAAACACAACTTTTCAGGAGAGCCAAAAAACTGTTCGTTTTCGCGTATTACTTGAGGTATTAAAATTTAATATTTTACTGCTTTACTAAATTATATATATCTCAATGGTTTTACCATATAGAAATTCATACTTCAAAACATATATAAACATTGATATAGGCTTTTATTAAATGTATATCTTATATTTATGGGCCTCTCCATTTTCCTGTTATAGTCCTTTAAACTATTTTTTTTTTCTAGGAATGTTATATAGCTTGCCAAAAAAAAGACCGCCGAAGCCCGTCCAATGACTATATACATCATTTAAAGAAACTTCTGGGGAATGTCTTTGTAAAAAATTGTAGCCGCCAGCACCCGCTGAAATATTTTTTTTTTAATTTTTACGGAATGGAATTTTTAGAAATATTTTTTTATTTATTATTGATTTTTATATATCTAGACCCTACTGTAACTTGAAAAAAAGTTTATATTGATCTTTTAAAGATTTTTTTTGGAATCGGAGATACCAATCTATATATATAAAAGTGAATGTGTGTCTGTATGTATGTATGTTTATTATTATTAGTTTGGGATCTATAGACGGCTAAACGGCTGAACCGATTTGCTTGAAATTTTTACAGTATATTTATGTATGTCTGGAAGGAGCTATAGGCTACTTTTTGTTTTGAAATTTTAAGTGGGCGTGGTACCTCCCATACAAAGTTAATTTTTAAAATCAAATATTTAGGAAACTATAATAGCTATAGTCCTCAAATTTTGCATGAGCAATTCCACTGTTTGTTTAAATATTTGCGGCAAAATGGGAGTAGTAGCCACAGAGGGCGTGGCACCTCCCATATGATGATTATTTAAAAAATCTTATATATGGGATACAATAAGAGATAGAATCCATACATTTTGTACGGATATTCTACCATCAATTTTAATATTTAGGACAAGAATGGGCGGACTGAAATAGTGGGCGTGGCACTTCCCAAACAATCTAAATACTAAAATTCATATCTATCTGCATAATTGTAGTATGTAAAGCGTTCAAATTTTGTATGAACTACTTATTTAGGCCAAAAATGGGCAAAATAGCAATAGTGGGCGTGGCACCTCCCATAGATGTGATGAAAAATTATATATAGGGACAGCTATAGCAGCTATCAATATTAATATTTAGTACAGAAATGCGCGGACTACCAAAAATATTAAGTAAATGTTAAAATTTGTATGTATACATTTGTGTTTGTTTGTTTGTATGATTCTTTGCGTATTTGTAATGGCACTCGACTTACAGTAAGGCAATTAATGAACAATCTAATCGGAGCGACCTTTATAACTGGGAATTATAACTTCGGAAATGCCATTTGATTTTATTCGATTGCAGTTTCCTATTTGCTTAGTATTTGCAATGACAATTGATAAAGCTCAACGTCAGTGTTTGCAAGTTTGCGGACTAAATCTAGAAAATCCATGTTTTTCACATGAACAGAAACTAATTTTAGATAGACTAAATATATTGTAAATCTTTACGGTACGGGTAGCGAAGCACACCGGGTTTTAGCTAGTTCTATATAAAAAGAGCGCCAACTAATTTTGTCCACCTAGATTTTGATTTGGAACCACAGTGCATAGATGAAGGCTGTTTTACTGAACATTTTACCATCGAAATGGCATTTTCGTGAAAATCAATGATAGAGGGATTTGAGTATAGTCCCTCGAATATTATTTTTGTTTAAATTTGTATTCTCGCTGAAGTTTAAATGTTTCCATTGTTTTGACAAGAAGTATAACCACATTCTATAACTGCTGAAATTTATTATATTTTAAAATAAAACCTAGTAAATTTAAATTTATCTTAGCAATATGCATATTTGGTTGGAGGCCAAGTTTGGAATTTACGGATTATAGTTTTCAAAAGTTTCCATTGTATTGTCACTCACAGTATTTGTTTTTTGTTTCAACTATTAGTTGATTTTTTTGTATTTTATTTGTTTTTTTGCTGAAGCAAGTGATAATTGAGTTTAATTTAACTTTTGTTTTCAACACTTTCATTCACAAATGCATGCGAACTCTTTAGATAAACAAATTTGAATAGTACGATTACTGGTATTAACAAAAAAATATTGCATTGAAAAAACTATGAATGTAACCACCAACAAACAAAAAAAAAAAAAAACAACCACACAAATTCAATACAAGAAGAAACTTAATAATAATTGTAAAAATTGAATACAAGAAACTTAATAATAATTGTGTGGTAAACATGATTAAAATACAACATAAATTTTGTTAACACTTTGTTCCACTGTAAATGACTTTATATTTTGTTTGCAGATAATCAGAGGTATGCCGCTGCAAGTAGGTTGACAATAAACATGGGTTTGTTAGACAGATTGTAATTATTTTAATTATAATTCGCAATTGCACTCATTCACACTCACAATTTGTAATTTAGGAAAATAATGAAGTTTAAGCTTTTTACAAGTTACGTTATTTAAATTTCCACAAGAAAACTAGAAGCAAAAAAAGCTAAAAACTACAATTTTCAATTAAATACCGTGCGTTTTATTAAACATTGCGTACGGAGTAGAATTCATCAAACTAATTGACTATGGGATCATGGAAACCAAGAAAATTCTGTTAAAACAAACACATGTTGGCCAAAATAATTATGATTTCATTATTTATTACGAGTATATTTTTGTTTTGGGATTTTATCGAGACATTAAGGCAACTTTAATTTCACTATAAATCACACACAATTCAAATTAACAAAATAGAACAAACAACAATAGAATACAAAAAAAAAACATATTTAATATACAATTACGGCAAAACGAAAGGCACGATTTAAAATTTGAGTTTATTTTTAAATAATTACAATTTTATACTCGTTTTTACACTCTCTTGAGATTTTAACGTTAAATGAAAAACATATGTATGTAGAAACGTTTTTGTTTATTTCTTTCGTATTTATTACACACACACGGCGTATTTAGAGTGAGTTTGGCGGGCTGGCAGGTTGGCACACTTGCTACGATCAACTGAGATCACAAAATCAAAACAAACTGCACTGTCGTATGGCATGTGGTGAGAAAACCTCATCATGATCAACGCCAGCACGATTAGCGACGTCAGCCAGACAGCAGCTGTTTGTGGTAACATGACGTTTCTCAAACTTTGAAAGCTCTTGATATATTTACTTGTGTTCTGGTGATAAAGATGATCATGCTGCTGCTTTCAACACTAATCTGTAGCATAAACATGTTTTTATTTCTCTTGTATGGGAGTATGTTTGTCGCCCACATCTGGGAATTAACATATTTTACACACACACTTGCATACTTGCACCCACAACCTGAGACGAAAGCATTTCATCTTCAACATTTCACGATCAACGAGAGAGGAATAGATCAGTATGCTTAAAGAAAGTGAAAGCAAACGTAATAAATTATATTCCTAGGTCCATGAAAATATTCATTGCTCTTATTCTCTCTGTCTTTCTAGGGAGAACAATTTTGCCAATAAATCGATAATTTTTATTCTTTGTTTATACAGTAGTTTGTGGGTGTTTATGGGAAGGGGCAAATAATTCGATAGATGGTAGCAATGATTTGTTAATATTTCGCACTAATTCCAATAATTGTTTCTTACGTCAAGAAAAATAACATTGACCTATTTTAATAAAATAAAACAAAAAATTAATAAAAAATAGTAATACAGGGAGGGCTTATTGTTATAATGATATCAATATCAAATTCCAAACAGGCAGAAATGTGACATGACTTACGGAACGAGCAAATGTTCGTTTAATATTCTTACATCTAAACACTTTAAGGAGTTATCCAGCAAATGGTTTCATTTAGACTTATGTTTTATGGTTCAATTCAATGACAACTCATTTAAGGGTTCAGTTAAAAACGTGTTTTTATACAAATAAAATTGTCGGTAATTTCAGTGCGTACCTACGTTTGGATCATTTTAGTTCATATTTCTTTCATAAGTTGAACTAAGTGAACGAAATGAATCTGTCAATTGAACTAGTTTATTCATGAACTACCCAAGTCTAGTTTCATTCAAAATCCCGTACGAAAGATCCGTATCAATAACTTATTACTGATTTTGAATAGCAACTAACTTAAATAGAGTTGAGTTCGTGGTGAAAGACGGTATCTAATTTTGACTTGAGTGAGATACATCAGAGATAGCTATCTGTTGATTCGATTAGTAATTTTTCAATAATTTACTAGACCATTGGTTTGATTCATGTTTCTCCTTAAAAGCTTCAGAACAAGAAGTGAAACGCTGTCAAAAACACCTAACTATAAGAATGTCCCAGCAGTTCTAGGAGACAGTACCGAACTAGTGATTTTACCCATCATTTAGGGTAGGAGCTAGTTACTTCAATAGCCACGTGACTAGTCATTTTAACTCGGGCATGTCCTAGGCAGGGGGTCAATTGTCTCTTTTTGATTACAATGGGACTGTCTAATAGCTGGTCCAAAGTAGGCAAAGATTGGATTCACATACTGGTTACATAGCGTCAGTTACCTTACTAGCTTTATAACTGGTTACTTCATCAGCTACTTGACTAGTCAAGCCCGACCATATAATACCCTACACTAAGTAAAAGAGCAAAAACATTTTTCTTTTAAAATTTCAATAATTTATATTTTTGAGTTATTTTCGGAAGTGGGCTATGACTAATTATGGACCGATCGTAACAAAATTTGGTGACATGAATTTTGTGTATATAAAACTTATTTGGAGCGGAATTTGTGGAGATACATATATAAATTAAACATTTATGACCGATAAAGTCCAATTTCAGGAGGACTTTTGTATGGGGGCTAGGTGAAATAGTGGACCGATTTCAGCCAGTTTCAATAGGCTTGGTCCTTGGGCCCAAAAATAATATGTACCAAATTTGATCGAAATATCTTCAAAATTGCGACCCGTACTCTGCGCACAAGGTTTACATGGACAGCCAGCCAGACGGACGGACGGACATTGTTTAATCGACTCAGAAAGTGATTCTAAGCAGAGTATGAAAACAAACAAAACATTTCGCAAACGTTTGCAAAATGTACAAAACAAATCCAAATTTTTATATTGTACATGAGCAAAAACAAAACAAAAACTTTTCAAGTAACAAAGAGAGAAAACGAAACGATTAGCTTTTCACTCATCTACATTATTTAATTTACCGTTACAATCGTACATTTGAGTACAAAACGTATTTTTTATTCGTTTTGTTTTTTTTTGTACTGTGTTCTCTATTATAATGAGTAAATCAATTACCAAACGTTTGTTAAACGTTGTTTTATCAAAATGTTTCAATATTGTTCTTACTCTTTTCTTTTCTAGCTGCGTACGTTTATATTAATGTACAGTTTGCGCTCATGAGCAAAAACAATACAAAACAAAATGGGACAATCATTCTCATTGTTTATGTTTGGTTTTTGTTTTACTCACTGCAAAGAACAAAACGATAGCAAACGTTGTGATTTGTTTATTTCCGTACTCTGATTCTAAGTCGATCGGTATACTTTAAGGTGGGTGTTAGACCAATATTTTTGGGCGTTACAAACATCTGCACAAAAGCATTATACCCTTCCACTATGGTGGTGTAGGGTATAAAAATCATGCTGAAAGAGAAATTCCACATGATTCTTATTTCACAGATATTTCACGGTATCCGCAAAAATTTTTATTTGTTTAAGTTATTAAAAAACTCAAATTAAAAAAATATTTTCTGAGTTTGTATTATTTGTCGGTTAATTTAGTTTAACAATAAGCCAAAAACCGAAGTCTTTTGTCAAAAACCTAGTTTAGGAGAATGTATTGTGTGAAAAGAGAGTAATTTTGGAGAATTTCATTCATTGACATTTCTTTCTCCTTCCGTTTTATATATTTACTTGATGGTTGTGTTCGCGTACTTGATAATTTGTAATAATTTGTACAAATTATTACTGGAAGTTACGGGATTGCGTTCGTTTACTTTTAAAAACTTGTAACGAGAGAGCAAGAGAGTATTAAAAGTGACAGTTCGTAGATAGAGAACATGATATTTTTTACTGGACATTTTTTGTCCAGTAAAAAATATCAACATAAAAAATTTGTTTAAAACATATGGTTGCAAATATAAACAAAACTAAAAAGTTGAAAATTAATACAATTTACAAGTTTGCAAAGTAAATATGTAAAATAACACAATACAAAGGTTTTGAATTGATTTATAATAAAAAACAACTTATTTTTACAAATTGTTGTTCGCGTACTTTTTTTTGTAATTTTTCAAATTGAGAGAATTTATTTTTACTCTCTAAAATAAAGTTACTGGATATTTTTTACTGGAAAGTACGTGAACACACCAAATGATTATAAGTTTATGCACATACTCCGGAGATAAGATCGATCTTAAATTGATTAATATAGTTTTTAGCATCGCGATTTAAGATCGAAAACATCTATATAAATTCTTATATGTTAAACTAAGCGGAAAATAAAACTCAAAAAATACCACTTGATACGCCCAAAAAATTCTATATATCAATTATGTTTTATTGGAGTCCCTATATTACAGAAATACTTATAGTTATTCTCGATCACTTCCTTTAGTACTTTTTTATTAACTAATGTAGGGAAATAACGATATTCTTAAAGTTACAACTTCCACCTTATAAAAACAACCGATTTTTTGAAAATCGATTGGAAAATGGCTGAGGTGCATCGTTTAGATTTCAAAAAACACAATTTTAATTTGTTTCACTCTCTAAGTTGATCGAGACACAGAAAAAACTATATCTTAAACCGTTTCAATTCAAATATTTGTCACATATTGAACTGTTTTCATGTGCTCAAAAACAAAATTTTCTGATATTTTCTATTGAATTTTGAGTTTTGAAATTAATAATTTTGACAATTGAATATATAATTTTCGTAATTGTTTGAACTTTAAATACAAAAATTGTTGAATAGATAATTTTCGTAATTGAAAACACATTTTTGTTATTTTTTGTTTTTTCAATTACGAAAATTATCAATTCAATAATTTTTGTATTTAAAGTTCAACCAATTACGAAAATTATATATTCAATTGTCAAAATTATTAATTTCAAAACTCAAAATTCAATAGAAAATATCAGAAAATTTTGTTTTTGAGTACATGAAAACAGTTCAATATGTGACAAATATTTGAATTGAAACGGTTATGAAATAACTGAAACCAGTTCAATATGTGATAAATGTTTGAATTGAAATATAGTTTTTTCTGTGGAGGCAGTAATATATTTTCAATATGAGAAAGTCAAATATTCGTAAATTTTTGCAATAATTTCCCCAAATTTTCCCCAAAAAAAGGCGATAAAATCCAAAAAAAAAAATAGAACTTATAATCGTTACGGTCCCTGTAGGAAATTATTTAGAACATCTAAATATTTGGAGTCTTAGAAAATGTACTTTTAAATAAATCCGATTATTAAAAATTTAACAACAGCACACTCTTCAAAATATTACTTTTGATTTCTCATTAGGAAAAAATACTTTTTTTTTCCAATTTGAAAATTGCCAATTTATGCCAGCAAATATGCGTTTAGTAGTAATCGTAGTTGATCTGCATGAATTTACGTACCTCATGTCCCCAGTTTTCAGCATTCAATTTAGCAGCAGCATCAACACTTTCCTTGTTACCCATTGTGTTTTTAGGAAAGTTGTCGTTCGATGATGTTGATGTGGATGACGATTTGTAGTTTTAATCAAACTCAACTAAAAAAATCCTTTGCGTTTGCAACAGGACTTTTAGTTTTGATTTCAAAATGAAGATGCTGTTGTTGTCTTGTCTTAGACTTTTTTGCTTTCTATAGCTTTGAGTGACTATCTTCTCTAATGGCTGTGTTAGTTTGTAGTTTATTTTTTTAAGCTTAAGGCTTGAAGGACTCGAAGGAGTTAACCTTTTTAATTTAATATTCACCTTAATAATTTAAAAAACTTTAACTAGGAAAATTGTTGGGTTTTTTTATTTTATTTTATTAGATTTTATTTTAAGCAAGTGTTTCAGTGTATGTGTGACACTTTTTCTTGTTCTTCTTCTTAATTTTACTTATTATTTTTTTTTTAAATTGTACGTGCAGTTGTGTTTGTATGCGTGAATACTTGTTAGAATATAGTTAGTTAGTTGGTTAGTTGAGCTGTGATGTGTTGATGTATGGAGAGATTTGAAATTGTTTGCTCCAAATTCTCTAGTTTCCAGTAGGTTGTCAAAAATAATGATGATAATGACTTTTTCTTATTATTGTTGTTGTGGTGGTGGTGGTTGTTGTTGTTGTTTTTGTTGTTTATATCCAAACGTGCTAAAAATGTCAGTGTTTATACACTTGTTATTCGAATTCTAAAGTACGAATTCGAATTTGTAGGTTTTTTATCTATTATGTATCTTCCTTTCATTTGAGATTCTCTGTCAACTTGCTCTCGCTTTCTTTCTTTATTTATTTATTTCTATCTCTAGGATATTCTCTCCTGTTTTTTTTTATATTAATTCTCTTTGTCACGTACTATTTTATTTGTCTATATGTGTTTAAATATGTGTGTCTTTATTAATATGTTTTACTTTCGTTTAAATATCTTGAACATAAAATTATTCTTTTATTTATTTATAATTAAAATTGTTACATTTACATCAATCAGTATTTTGCAGATTTAGGATTTAATTTTTATAATAAATTTTTATTTATTTTGATTTTTTGTATTTTTGCTAAAATGTAATCATTTCACTTTTCATTTTGTGAACGGCACACCCACTATTTCATTATGACGTAGAATTTTATAGTTTTATATATGATTTTTTATTGACTTTGTGTTTTATTCAATTATAATTGCATTTTATGTTTGTTAATATGTTTAATTTTTATAGGTTTTATTATTGTTTAAATTAGTTTGTTTTAAAAGAATTGTGTAGACACAAAAAATTTTCACTTTCTCCTAAAAGATATCTAGGTAAATTATTCTTGTGTAACGCCTTAAAGTATGCTATGCACTGACATCGTGATTTTTGATGCTGCCATACTTGGCTGCCGTGTGAGTATGTGCTCTTACTACTCTCAACTGCACATCGCTCGTTGGCAAATGCAATGATATTTTTCGTTGCTGATTTTCTATTTACTGTTAGTTGTTGTTATTTATTTTGTATACTTTTTGCCCTGCTACTTTGGAATTCGGTTGCAAAAATAACAACACGCAGCTGGATGCTGCCTAACTAAAAGCCAGTCAGTCAGTGCTGGCAATCTCACATTAAATCGATATGAAACGATAAAATATCGAATAATAGATGTTAAACTAAAAAAATATATACAATTTTTATTTAACGATTTTCAACTTTTTATGAATCAATTTTCAATTTATATTTTTTTTAAAAAGAATTTCTTTGCATTGACAAATTAAGCTTGAACAAGATTTGCATTCATTCATAAATAGTAAAAGTTTGAATTATTTTGTTTTGGGGAATGTAAACACTGTCTTGGCTGGTAGCTGAGTTTTTTTTTCAAACGTTTCGATTTGATATTTGCGTCAGTATCATCAACTCACTTTCAACTGTTTCAAGACATCCACACATACATACACAATCACTTGCATACACAAATATTTCGAAGTTTACATTCGTGTAGGTGTTAACACTTGTTCTTTCGTTCAGTTTTTAGAGAGTTTTTATTTATGTTTTTCTTTTTCTTTTTTTTTTTTTTGTTCAGCTAAAGAGAGTGAGAGCATTTATTTGTTAAAAAAACAGCATCCATTTAAAGCAACTGTCAAATATTATTTTTCATATACAACGTTAACGGACTGAACGAAACTCATACTCCACCTTTTCAATTCGATTTTTACGAACTAACACATACATACATATACACATACAAACATATACTTATAAACCTGTGTATGTATGTGTGCATGTATGCATGTGTTTGTATAATACACGCACGTAAGTAAAAGTTATAATATTAAGGAGTTTTGAACCGTTTTCTGTTTTATTTTTTTCTTTCACTACATCTGCATCCTTTACATCCTTCTTCTCATTTCCCTTGTCGTATTCAAAAAAAAACAAAAAAAAAAACTTTTTTATTTTGTTTAAGAGGCCAACAAAAGTAAGAGGAAAAACAGTTGCATAAATTACCACGCCTTAATTTTTAATTATTTTATTTAACAATTCAAATATAATCCTCTGACAAATAAACAATTTTCTTTTATTTTATTGTAATGAGATACAAATGTCTAATTTTACAAAAAGTTCTCATAAAACTTGAATATTTATCTTTTTCTTTTTTCTAGATTCCCTGCGCGTTACATACATAGTTTTTCCTAAAAGTATATACACTTTTTTCACACACAATTTTCACCTTTTATTTTAGATTTGTTATTTTCTATATCTTTTTTTTATTTATTTATTTTTATTATTTAAAACCTTTGTTCAACTTTAAGTTGTAGCTCTTTTTTTTAAAAAAAAACTCTTTGCTAAATTTTATAGCAATTTCTTTATTTTCTTTTCTTTATAAATAATTAATTTTCTCAATATAAATGAGGACTTTCTAGATGGATTTTTTTTTCTTCTTTTGGTTTCTATTCATCCAAATATTTCAAAAGCTTACAACACTGCACACAACCGTCGTCAATGAAATTCGTTAAATGTTTGCCACTGGTCTTTTTAAAATTCGAACTTGGATGCTGCCTGCCAGTTGTTTCAATTCTACTACTCAGCTGTGTGCTTTGTATTCACACATACAGACTCACTCACACACGCACACAGCTCTTTTACATGCAATGTTGTTGTTTTTCATCCTTTTAGCGTTTAGTGGTGTGTGAGAGTGATGGAAATCGAGAGAGTGTTGATGAAAAAGGTCCTGTTTTTCATTTAAGCAGTGTTTTTAAAGCACTTTTTCTACATTTTACACATCATTCTATTGGTGTTGATATTTTTGTTATCAAATTGTTTATAAATTTTAATAAATTCAATTTTTTAATTTATCAAAATTCTATAAAACAAAAATTTCCATAGATAATTTTTTTCAAAACCTTTGCTAAATTTTAAAATTGGTTATGAATAGAAATTGATTATAGGGAGGAAACAAAAATGTCCGTTCCCAATTTGTTAAAACTTGAAACACTGGTTCTTTATGGTCATACAAAATTTGAAGTTGTTCAAAAATTCACTTCGGGTCGCGAACGCGACATTTGTATAACTTTAAAGTAAAAAAATAAAGTAATCTGAAAATGCTTTTTCTTTTATTTATATTTTTGTAGCACAATGTTTAATGCAAAATATAGGTTTTGTCTATTAGTAGTTTCTAATATATCAGCAATAAACATGGTATCCCTCCCGAACGAGACAAAACTGGTTTTATTTATAATTTATTAGAAATTGAGATTTATCTTTAGTATGATTTGTCAAGCAACATTCATAGCGCATTATATTTTTCCTTCATGTTTGTAATACCAATTAGTCAAGTAAATTCAACTCAAAATTTCATAAACCACAAAAAACTATATAAAATAGCTCTAAAGTCCTATAACTCCTAAACTAAAAGAGAACAGACAAACATTTTAACATATGCCAGATACATTTACGATCGTGAACGAGACACACTTTGAATAAAAAACACAGTAAAAGAGGTAGATTAAGTTCGGGTAATGTGGTATAGCTACCTTTCTCTAAAAATAAGAGCATAGGAGTAACGATACCAAGCTTAACTGTTTCATGATCTCCGAAAATTAACCTTGGGTGAGTGTACTTCATTTTTGCAGGTCATGGAAATAGTCAGTTGTAAAAAAACAGCGTGATCTTGTAGTAGACTTTTATTGTGATCTGTTAAAAATGATTTTTTTCTATAATCACGTGTTTTAAACTTCATTAATTTAATTTTAAAGTCCCATTTGACTTTTTTGCTATTGAAGGACACATGCAACAATATATCATATTCAGTGTATATGTTTAATTTTATAATAATTTCAATAAACCACGTGGTCGGCTAATGTGGTATAGCTAAAGAATTTCAAACAAATAATATGCCAAAGAAAGGTGAAGTAATTAAATGGGCAGCGGAAGATTTCAAGAAAGCTATCTGAGTTATTAGAAACAATGAGATAGATATTATTTTCGCATCAGTCATTCAATGTCTCCTACGAAGCGAAGAATGTATTGAGGAGCTTCTGGTCAGCCGCCAACTATAACCGCATTCATTGAAGATGATTTAAATAAAACGCAACTCATTTACAAATTAAAATACTATGAATCGGTCATGTGGTTTAGTATACAATATCAATTTTTTCAATGGCTTGTTTATGGGTTTTCTCTCTTTTTCCCAAATTTCTTTGAAACTTGAACTTAATAGACTTTTTTACTTTCATGGATGTAAACCTAACATTTGTAGTAGAACACCAGCTGAGAACTGTTCCAGTCGAATTAAGATTCTAAAAATTATAGTCAAATAAAAAATAGGTATACCACATTACCCGAACTTACTCTATATTCGGGTGTACCGAATCTTATATACCCCTCACCAAACTATACTTTAAAATACAATTTTTATGTTGAGGTAAGCTAAATTAAATTTTTATATTTATTAGTGAAAAAAAATTAATGAAAAAAATTTTTTTTGGTGAAAAAAAATCGAGTTAAACATTTTTTTTACCGATTTTAACCTCTTGTAGGTCCAACTTATTATAGCCTTATATACATCGATGCAATGATACATCTATCATTAGATATCCACATTGTCTATATTAATGATTTAGTAATTCAGATATATATAAAAAATAGGCCAAAAATCGAGGATTTTCCTTATATCTCAGCCCAAAATGGGCTGATATTTCTATCAGTTGTTCAAGGATGCTATGATGAGAAACATATTTCTAGATATAACTTTAAAATCTACGATTCATGAGCTTTCATAAATATGAGATAAAAAATGATGTATAATGTTTGACTAACAGTTATTAACAGTTTTACTTTCAAGTAAAATTGAGTAAAAAAAACTTATAACAACTATTCCAGCCAAAACTTATCCTTGGTCCAACAAATTATTAATATACCCTCCACCATGAGTGGCAAGGGTATTTATAAGTTTGTCATTTCGTTTGTAATTTCTACATTTTTTATTTGCTACCCCACAAAGTATATTCTGGATCATTATATATAGCGGAGTCGACATAGCCATGTCCGTCAATCTATCTGATTCATACATCAATATATCGGGAATTCTCCCGGCTATTGCTATTTAAAATCAAGGCAATTTGCCCACAAATGGCTGAGATGTAAGGAAAATACCAGGACAACCTCGATTTTTGATCTACATATATTTGGATTACTAAGTCATTAATATAGCCAATATTGATATCCAATAATAGATATTTCAAAGACCTTTGCAAAAGCGTTTACAAGGCAAAAGTAAGTCGGGCTTACAATGGCTAAAATATTTCTTTATCCCAAAGAAGAAGTCGAATAGCTCAGAAAAGCAGATCGTAAAGCTCTTTTGTGTATAGAGACAAAGCTAATGCTGCGTTATAGTCGTATAAAGTTCAGAAATTTTCAGATCGCAATGCGTTAAAAAACTTAGAAGCAAAAGAACGAGCATATAAATTTAGGTAACTATTTTTTAAAAAAAAATACACCTGATGGAGACTTTTCACAACTTCCTGGGCATGATTTTTTTGTGGCTGATGAACGAGTAAAATTCAAGAATAATACCGGACAAAAAAACAAACAAAATTCCCCAAGTTGTGGTAAAAGAAGTCAATCATTTATGACATCAGTTACGATAAACACAGAAATATATATTAAGGAGTGTCTACAAAAACGGCTTTTACCTTTCTTAAAACAGCACAGAGTGCTGTCATGTCACTATGGAAAAACGCCCTTGAGTGGTATTCCAACAAAAAATTAGGAAAGATATTGGGCTCTTGTAAAAAAAGAATTAAATAACACAGGAAAGGTATCCCAGGGCATTTCCGATTTAAAGTGTAAGTGGACCACCTCGTCCAAAATTAACGGAAGCGACTATATTGAACGGCTCACTCTTTATATTCAAACTAAGGCGAAATTCAAATTTAAATTTTGTATGACTATGCAAATATTATAAAATTCAGAAGACTTCATTTTCAATATTTAAAACTGCTAATTTATTTTATAAAATATTTTTATAATTTTTTTTATATTTAAATGGGGTTTTTTTAATTAACCTTTTGATCTAAAC
This sequence comes from Calliphora vicina, assembly GCF_958450345.1. Lineage (NCBI taxonomy): Eukaryota > Metazoa > Arthropoda > Insecta > Diptera > Calliphoridae > Calliphora > Calliphora vicina. The sequence goes on along the minus strand of NC_088782.1, from coordinate 6,684,277 downwards.
TGTTATTTGTTCCTTATTATATTAGTTAGATAAAAAACAATTTTTGAGTTGAAAAGATTTATTTATATCTAAACTCTCTATATTTAAAAATGGAACATTGTATACATATATATTAGAGTTCATTTGTGACCAGGTCACTTTATTTGTTTTTCGGGTTTCATCATTTTGCTGAAGGTTTTTGCGTAATTAAAAATATTGGCGTCCTTTTTTTGGAAAATTTTCACACACATTTTTGAGCACATTTTTCTGTAGAACAAAAACGGTTGAATATATTGCAAATCTGATTTCACCAAAGGATTGAAAAAAAAATGCTAAATTTGAAAATCGTTCCTGAAGCATTGCACTACGTAACCATTGTTGCTGAGAAACTTCTTTCGCAAATAGCAGAACTAATAGTAATGCATAATGCCTCTATGATAAGAATGTTTGCGCTGATGATATGTGTGAACACGAATCCACAATAACTAAGTTTAGCCTGTCGGATAAACAATGAACCAAAATGCTTGCGGATTTTACTCCTTTAGTTTAGCTTGTAAAAACCAAACATTACATGTGCTCCGTTGTACGATTGGCATTGGAATATTTTTTAACTTTTTGGGTTCCAAAAACCCCATGATTAATGTTCTAGGGCACAGGAATCTCTTAACGGAACAATCTACAAATCCAAAAAAATCTTTCTGCGACATTCCAAATTTTTATCTGGGGTGGGCAGATGCGAGTCTGGGGTGGTTTTGTCCACCCCAGCACCCCCCTATCTACGCCAATGACCTTAGAATTAAATTTTTTGACATGTTGAAACGGTACCCGCTGAAAACTTTCGTAATGACCGAAAATACCACCAAAAAAATGTTGACCGACCGATTTTTTCAGTTTTTTTTTTAAATGTTTGCCATTAAATAATTACTTTTGCAATTTAATTTAAAAGAATCGAAGTGCTTGTAAATACTAGACTTCATGTTATACTTTTCTTAAGTTTCATCAAAATCGGTCCAAAAATAACATTTCGCTATATTTCCAAGAGAAATTCCAAATATTGAAAAAATTTAACTTTGACCTTCACGATTTAAGGGTTAACGTTTTCCGAGTTTATGAAAACTTTCAGACTATATTTAAAATTACCTGGACTATAATATTCTGAACAGATTTTACTTAAAATTAATAACAGTAAGGAAATTCGCCAAAATATGGCCAAAAAATTTGTTTTTTCTCGAAAATCGCAAAATTTATATCGCAGGTACGGAAAAACTATAGGAGGTATTGAAATACTTTTTTCACATATTTATTCCCTATTATGTTGTAAATAAATTCCCATGTGATGATCAAAAAATTCTGAAATTTGTTTAACAAAATTTTTAAAAATTTTAAATTGGAGTTTTGAAACTGCCGTTAAAAAAAATATTTTTTTTGGGTTATACCTGCGAATAGGTTAACTGTATCCTATGAAGATAAAAACTCATATACAAGTAAATATGGATATATTTGAAGTAAGAATAAACTTTTGTTTTAATATTTCTCTAAATATGTTAATTTTGTTCCTACATTTCTTGTTCTAGTGACCTGAGACACGTTAATGACCTGTCGATTTTTTAATAACTTTAAAATTTTTTTACCAATTTTTGTCTTTTGTATCTTATTATAATGACAATTACGTACACATATCGATTCTTTTAAATTAAATTGCAAAAGTAATTACTTAATGGCAAAAAATAAAAAAAACAACTGAAAAAATGCATTTTTCCCCTTGTAAATGCATCTCAAAACTAAATCGAAAGTCGGCACGGGTTGCCTTTCTTAGAACAAGCTAAACATTTTTTTGATGGTATTTTAGGTCATTACGAAAGTTTTCAGGGGGTACCGTTTCAACATTTCAAAAAATTTAATTCTAAGGGACACTCTACTGGATATTCGTAAACATGGTTTAAATTTATTAAATGATTATAAAACAAAACTTTCCATAATGAATTTGATAAATTTGTAAATTGTTTAAGGTTAGCGATACCGATATTTTAGTTAATTTTAGTTTAGTGTTAACGGTATTTCCTGATATTATGATAACTATATTTCAATGATAACTGTAATTTCATCCTGAATAAAATTATTAATAAAATTTACAAAAATAGTTGGTTTCTAATTCTGTAGTTTTCAATAAACTCAATTATTAAAATAAAAAAATTGTGTTTTTATAATTTCAAATTATTTAAAGAATATCGGTAACGGCATTTATAGGTAACGGTATTAACGATTATATCGGTAATGGTTTTTTAGCGCTAATTATAATTACTGTTATTTCGGTAACGGCAGCTTAGAGTTAAGGTATTTGTGCTGAATGGGTATGTTATGGGTAGCGGTAAATGTAGCCAACCCATATTTGATTAGTCTTATTATTAAAAATTTCAAATGATTTTAACCACTAATTCTAAACAAAAATACATTACTATTGAAAATATAATAAACTTTAATTCTGATAACAAATGCAAGTCTAAACGAATATTACAATTGACTAAAAAACATCAACAACAATAATGTTTGTATTTGTGTGAGAGGGTGTGTGTGTGTGTGTGATAACGTCACACAGTCATAATCATTCTAACAGATGATTTATTAACGAAACATTCTGATGCTTCAAAAATCATCAACCACCTTAAAAACATACAATTTTGTAAATAATGTTATACACACACACAGATATTCACATTCTCCACAGCCAGTCAACCTCCCTGCCACCACCCCCTCTGAAGTTTTCTTTTTTCTATCTTTCTCTTCCTTCTTTTTTGTTCATTCTCAACTTTCAGCCTGAACATTACATTCCCTTCACGTGTAAAGTCCGTCCAAACATCCATGGAACGATAACACAACACAACAAATAACAACAATCTTTCAGCACTGCCAAAGATGCTGAGAAAATTACAAATACAACAACAATATTTGAAGCAAAGGATAAAAAAAAACAAATAACAGAAAACAGAAAAACAACTTTAGCGCATGCGTGTCATAAATACAAGTACGAAATACGAGTACATACGTCTTTCTTTATCCTGAAATTTCATTTCATTCTGTAACGAAATGAAACTAAACGAAACCAAACCAAAGGACTTTCGAAGAATAACATCACATAAAACAAAATGCGAAAGGATACGAAATTAACCCTTAAATGTTGCAAGGATCCCATGTAGTTGAATAGAAACAACTTAAGTGCACCTAATAACTACATAGAATTATGTAGAAATTTAATTTAAGACAATTTTATGCAGATCTTTCTCAATTAGAGATGCCAAACGAGGAATCACGTTCCCGAAAATCCAGGAGACTTTTTAATTTTAAATCCCGGGATTTTCCAAATCCCGTTTTTCATAAATAAATAGGGGAAAATGTCACTTTTGTGTGCCTTTTTCATGCACTTTGACATTCTACATGCCGGAATATCGCAAAATGATGTTCAGCAAAGTTGTTAATCTCAACTCCTGCTACAACATAGTTAATAAAGGAAAGCGGTATTTTTGGTTTTCCTAGAGTGGGGCTCTGGAAAATCAATTCTTCACCTAAATGTAAAAAACCAAATAACAATAACGAAACCAAGTCATAATGTAGATTTGCAACTTGCAAAAGAAATAGATCACTTTATTTCTGAAGGAACAAGAGGAAAATACTTGCAGATTTGTTATAAGTTTTTGTAAACGGTTTTGCCAATGTGAAAGATGTTTTTCGGCAGCAGCATATGTCGGAAACAAAATTCGTTCCAGAATGGCAGACGAAACCATAGATGCAATAGTATGCTTTTTAGTGTCTAATAAAAAATAATTTCTAAATAAAAAATTGACTTTCAATTGTAAGGACATAATTATGAACGTTTCTTTCTTATAATTTTCCGGATTTTAGATTTCCCGAAAGCCAAATCCCGATTCCCAGGATTTTCAAAAATCAGACCCGATTAGCATCTCTATTCTCAATGAAGAGGAAAACAAATAATACAAAAATGATCACTAAAGCTTCTCTCTAACTGGAAATTCATTTGTTTATGTAAATATATTTTTAATTATACCCTACACCACCATACTGGGGAGGGTATAATTAAGATGTTTGTAAATATTAGTCTAACACGCAACGTATACCGATCGACTTAGAATCACTTTCTGAGTCGATTAAACGTAGTCCGTCCGTCCGTCTGGTCGGCTGGCTGGCTGTCCATATAAACCTTGTGCGCAGAGTACAGGTCGCAATTTTGAAGATATTCCGATAACATTTGGTACAAGGACCAAGCCTATTGAAACTGGCTGAAATCAGTCCATTATTTCACCTAGCCCCCATACAAATGTCCTCTCGAAATTGGACTTTATCGGTCATAAATGTTTAATTTATAAATGTATCTCCACAAATTGCGCTCCAAATAAGTTTTATATATACAAAATTCATGTCACCAAATTTTGTTACGATCGGTCCATAATTAGTCATAGCTCCCATATAGACCCGCTTCCAAAAATCACTTTAACGTGCATAAATCGCTTAAAAATGTTGGTATACTCACAAAATTCAACATAGTAAACTTTCATATAGACACAAATCACACGACCTAATTTCATGCTGATCGGTCCATAATTGGTTAAGCACCCATATAAGGCCCACTTCCGAATATCACTCAAAAATATAAATTATTGAAATTTTAACAGAAAAATGTTTTTGCTCTTTTACTTAGTGTAGGGTATTATATGGTCGGGCTTGACCGACCATACTTTCTTACTTGTTTTTTATTATATATTAAATTTTCGAACGGGGAGCGACCTAGACATTGTACCTTATTAGGGATCATACCTAATAAGGTACAAGTTTTGTTTGTACCTTATTTATTATAATTAGATGCCTAAAACAAACAATAAAGTATTCCCGCTATTTGCCTATCCGAAAGGATGATGAAGTCTGTTCGGCCAAAGAACTGTTAAACTACATCATCCTTAGACAAATTGTCCAATACAACTACAACTTCAGGAATTCTCAATTTAAGTGAGTTCGTTTTATGTATTTCAAAGGATTCAGATCTAATCTAGCATAAGGCAAATCGTATCAATATCCCATACTCATTTTAAATAGTTTGCTGTTTAATTGACAATATTAGATCTTGTGACACCATCTTATAAGACTAAGAAAAATTCTTTATCGTTGTAAGCAGGTTTCCATCTATAAACCAAATTCTTCAGTTTCATTATTTATAAATTAAGGGAATAATTGAAAATTGTTAATTTTCAAAAATTGTATGTCATGATTTACAAAATATTTATTTTGATAGATATCCCACTCGCACTAAGCGACCAAATAAGTCGTAAAAGAAAAGACCTAAGCTTTCTTTTGAGTAAAACAATTTTTTTTAAAAAAGGCTAATTTTGGAAAAAAAAAAGTTCGATTTTGCAAAAAAAAGTCAAAAATTTTATATCTTGAGTTACAAAATATATATTTTGATAGATATCCTACTCGCATCACACTAAGCGACCAAAAGGGTCATCAAAGAAAATTCTAAGCCATTTTGAAAAAAACTCAACAAAGTTTTTGATTTTTCAAAAAGTCAAAAATTTTTCTTTATTCGATTCGAAATTTTCAGGAGATGGTTTGTAAAGAAAAAAAATCAAAAATTCCGGGTAAAACTCGGAAAATTTTTTTTGAGTCCAGTCAACTGTAATAAAAAATGCCCCCTAAAGTATGCAGTACAAATTTACATATTATTTGCAAATAAATTAGAACAGGCAGGTAGGTGTATGTGGGTTTGAGAAACTTGAAGAACAAATAAAATCCGACAAAATCAAATAAATTCATAAGATACGAATAGTTAAAGAGAAAAATTTGAATCGCGAATATATGCGAAAGAAATGTCCAAATGACTCTAAAGAGTATGTGGTCAATTTGTTTGTGATGTACGCGTGAAATGAATGGATATACAACAAAATTACTTTTAAATATGAAATTTTCGATTATGGTTCAAAAACATTTGCTTTATTTTAAATCGTTTATGAATTATAGTCTAATCCTACTAATTATTTTCTATTAAATAAATCAGCATTTCTAAAAAAGTAGTTCAAATATGATTTCGTTAATATCGTTTAAACATCTTAAAACCGGATATTTGAAATAGGAAATTCTGATTCAGCTCTTTTTTATCCTGATTGCCTTTTTGTCATGAAGTGCTGCTAGCAACATTTTTATTATACCCTTCACCATGAGTGGCGGACCCCACAAAGTATGTAGCCCCAAAAAAAAATAACATACATGATTCATACATCAATATATCCGCTATAGGCCCGGTTCGGTTGCTATGTAAAATCGAGAAAATCATCCTCCAATTTTGACCTATTTTTTATATTGTATATCTGGATTACTAGGCCATTAATACAGAAAATATGGACATCTAATGATAGATATATCAAAGACCTTTACAACGACGTAGTAATTCGAACCTACAATGGCTCAAAATCTGGAAAATCATTTTTTAAATAGAAATTTTTATCAAATATTTTAAATTTAAAAAAAAAAAATTAAAATTTATTAGTGAAAAAATTAGTTTGTTTTATATCATTTTGAAAAAAAAAATTGAATAAAATATTTAAAAAAAATTTAAACTAATTTTTTAAAAAAAAAATTTAATGAAAATTAAAATTTTGTTTACCTAAAGTTTGTGATTCCGTTTGTAATTTCCACAATATAATTTCCCAATCCTATAAAGTATATATATTCTGAATCCTTATAGATAGCGGAGTCGATTAAGCCATGTCCGTATGTCTGCCCGTCTGTTTGTTGAAATCAATAATTCTATCAGACAGCTTTCGAGAAGTTTCCTATTTAAAATCGGCAAAATCGGTCCACAAATGGCTGAGATATGAGGAAAAAACCAGGACAACCTCGATTTTTTACTTATTTTTGACCTATATCTGGATTACTGAGTCATTAATATAGACAATATGGATATCTAATGATAGATATTCCAAATGCGTATATAGGACCATAGTAAGTTGGACCTACAATGGGTCAAAATTATTTTTTAAACCGAATTTTTTTTTCACCACAAAAAAAAATGTTTTAAAATTAAAAAAAAAAATTTAAAATAACAATTCGAAAATTTTTTTTTCCAAAAAATGAAAAAAACAATTATGGGAAAAAAATTTTGTTCACCTAAAAATATTAAAACATTTTTATTTTGAAGTATAATTTGGTGAAGGGTATATAAGATTCGGCACAGCCAAATATAGCTCTCTTACTTGTTTTTATTTTTACTAATACGGTGCAACTTTAATACTCCGGACAGTCCGGTCACCCCAATAATTCGGACGATTTTACATTTCGGACAATTTAAAATGTTTACTCTACAATTCGGATTAACTTTTTTATGCAAGATCAAAAATTAAATGCCGTTGTTTTGTTATTCACACTTTGATTCACATTTTGCACTGTCAAGTGTCATGTTGTTAAATAATAAACCAAATAATATTTTACAAAGTCGAAAAATTCTATGTTCCCTATTCTATTTGTGATTAAAAAAAATAAGGAGAAGATAAAATAATTTATTTCGAATACCTACAATGGATCCGGTAACTATAGTCCGGACAACTCGATAATTCGACTGTACTTACATTCTCACCACTTAGGTTTCTGACAACTGAGTTAGGTCTTTGACAGCAGAGTACATACATATATTTCCCTATGGTTGGTACTCTGTTCGAAGTAGTGAAAAATGTTTAGAAACAATAATTTTAATTTTGTGAGCAACAAGTGCCATTATGACATATAAAAATAACAAAACAAAACAGGAAAAATTTTTTTATTTAAATTTTGGTAGCAACATTTCACGATGAAAAACAAAGTACCAACTTGAATTAAAATGTTTGTAAAATAAATTTCACAACAATTTCATTGATAGTTTTTTATATGGATTTAGACATTAATATTTCACATGAAATCGAACAGAACTACGATTACTTTATTTTGTCACCGACTGTATGTTAATAGAGAATTTCATTAAAATATAATGATCGTTGAAAGCATTCCGCCATTAGAAACAACAACCATAATAATACATTTTACAAAAAGTACTTATTCAAGCACTTGCTCCGCTGCTCCTTTTTCATTCTGATGGGTTTTACAAGGCCACCAAGAAGTAGAGATAAAAACAGAAAGTTGAATCAAGCAAAACAAGACAAATAAATGAAAGAAGAAGGAATCGACAGCCACACCTGTTTAACAAAAAATGCATCGGTAAAAGTTCATTATTAGTGAGCGCTCGCTCTTTCACAAAATTATTAAATAAAACAAAAGTGCGATTTCAATGTTGTTATTATTTAAAAAGTTATTAAATTATATTTACTTGCATAAACATTCATTCCCAACATTAATAACATTCATGTATCTTCTTTTACTGGAGAAATGTACGTCATCAAATTTACGCAAACACACACACAATACAGTTAATTACATGTACAAATGTACATATCTATGTGTGTGATGCATTCGAAATTACTCGTACGTTTACGTTTTTATAATAAAAACAACAACAACAACATGTGCATCATCCAAGTAAAATAAATAAAAGAGAGAGTAGAATAACCAGAATAACCATCATCCCATCCTCCCCGTCAGAATCGCCATTTGGATGTTGAAGTATGAACCAGCCAGCATCCCTAGTCATCGCACACAGGCACTTGCTCGCATTAAATGTGAAAAATCAAAAGCTCCTCTTGGAGCTTATCAAACACAAAGTAAATAAAAATAAAAAATCACACAGCATTTTCACAAAAACTATCTTTAAAGTTGTTTGTGTATAAACGAGCAATGTATGTGGATGTGTGTGTGTGAATGCATGTGCGTTTATGTGTGTGTGTGTAGATGACATAGTTTTTAGGGCATCTAGAGGGTGTGGTTCCCTAACGCCAAAATGTTTGATAGTTTGACACAGATTTTTTTTAGAAAGTTGCGAAAAAGCTTGCTAATAAAGAAATACAAAAAAGTGCATTTTTGCAGCCGGCAAATATAGTTATTAAACACATACATACACATATGAAAACCAACACATCCACTTGTATTCATATACATACATATACACTTATATATTTACATTTTATTCTTGTTCTTTTTTATTATTAACTAGTTGACCGCCCCGGCTTCGCCCGGTAGCATTTACACTAATGTTAGTTCTTCAAGTTTCTCCCACCCACATACACCTGCCTGTTCTTATTTATTTGCAAATAAAATATCTAAATTTGTACTGCATACTTCAGGGAGCTTTTTTTATTACAGTTGACTGGACTCAAAAAAAAAAATCCAAGTTTTACCCGGAATTTTTGAATTTTTTTCTTTACAAAAAACCATCTTCTGAAAATTTCGAATCGAATAAAAAAAAATCAGCCAAATCGCTCCAGCCGTTCTCACGTGATGCCATTACATACATGGACCATTTCATTTTTATATACAGTATAATAAAACCTTGATAATCCGGATAATTGATTGCAGACCCTTATCCTGAATATCAAATTATCCGGACTGCCGAATAAAAATTAAAAACATTGTTATTGTATTAAAAATGCTTTTAAAATACAGTGAATGTCACTTAAAATCGTACACCATCGTAGTCAAATTTTATTCATTCGTTTTAGAAAGTTATGTTTTGGAAATATTTTAAAATTATGTTTTTATATTGTGTGTGCTATTACCTATCAGAAAATTGGGTATAATTTTAATTGCCCTTATCCACGAATAAAAAAATTGGCCTAGAATATCAACGCTTCATTTAAAATCGTAAAGGCACTAAAAATAGCAAATGATACCCTACAAAGTATTATTTAATATTAAATTTTTTTTTAATTTTTAAAGTTTTAATTATAATTTAATATAATTGTACGAATTTAATTAAGTGAAATATGAATTTTGTGATGCTCTTTAATTTTCATCAATATTTTTTTAACGAATTGAGGTTTTGTTAACTTTTTTGTTGAAATACATATTTTTTGTTCCAATTAATAAAATGACTTTTAATTTTTTATATAATCACCTATTATTTATTGCCTGTATAATTTCATAATATTTAAAAAAAAAAATATGTTGTACGATTTTGAGTGACACTCACTGTACATATCTAATGATATATTTGGGGTATTCACACGGTCTACTATTTGGTCATATATTGTCATAATGTCCTAATATATTAGATAGTTGAATCAAATTTTTCTTGTGTTTCAAACAAAAAAAGTTCTAAACTAATAAGACCATTTGAACTAACTATGTTTATTGTTTTGTCATAAAATAATACTTTTTTTGTTTAAGACACAACAACAACTATTATAATATAATATAATAGACCATTATGACAATATGACTGACTAATAGCAGACCGTGTGAATGCCCCAATTATATTTATGTATCATTTAAATAAAATATATTACATTTAAAAAGAACATTTATAGTACCTATGTACATTTTATAAAAAAAAAGTATAAAACATATTTCAATTCCACAATTCATTAAAAAATAACAATAAAAATATTAAAGCTATTTATTTTTTGATCTTTTCCCATAATTCGTCCTTATTTTTTGGACTGAAACCCTCCATATTTATTTAAAAAGAACATAGATAGTATCTACATATGTATGTATGTACATTTTATAAAAAAAGTATTAAACAAAGTATAACAAGTAGTCCAACTCTTTGACAGCAGTACCTAACTCTATACATGTGTTAGTGAAAAAGTACCTAAGTCTAAATATGTGTTAGTAACAAAAATGTATATGTGTTGGTGCCTTTTGAATTTTCACCAGACACACAGAGTTCTAAAAAAATGTTTAAATTTTAATTTATTTAAATTTTGTTCTATTTTCAATACCAAAAATTGAAACTCTGTTCTATATTTTAAAACCTACCACAAACAAAATAAAACGTCAAAATTAATAAAAAAAATATTTTTTAGTTTGTGCGAAATGGACGTGCTTCGGAAAAGAAAAAGTACTAAATGTGTTGAAAAAAATTATAAAATAATGTGTGTTAGTGAATTTACGCGTATCAAACTATATTTATTGGACAATTTATAGTTAAAATTTCGAGACTTTTGATGTGTATAATCAAAGTATACCAAGTAGTCCAACTCTCTATTTTATAAATTTACTCTCTCACATATACGGGTACAGTGTAAATTCAACACCCTTGTGAGAGAATTATACACATCAAAAGTCTCGAAATTTTAACTATAAATTGTCCAATAAATATAGTTTGATACGCGTAAATTCACTAACACACATTATTTTATAATTTTTTTCAACACATTTAGTACTTTTTCTTTTCCGAAGCACGTCCATTTCGCACAAACTAAAAAATATTTTTTTTATTAATTTTGACGTTTTATTTTGTTTGTGGTAGGTTTTAAAATATAGAACAGAGTTTCAATTTTTGGTATTGAAAATAGAACAAAATTTAAATAAATTAAAATTTAAACATTTTTTTAGAACTCTGTGTGTCTGGTGAAAATTCAAAAGGCACCAACACATATACATTTTTGTTACTAACACATATTTAGACTTAGGTACTTTTTCACTAACACATGTATAGAGTTAGGTACTGCTGTCAAAGAGTTGGACTACTTGTTATACTTTGTGTATAATTCTCTCACAAGGGTGTTGAATTTACACTGTACCCGTATATGTGAGAGAGTAAATTTATAAAATAGAGAGTTGGACTACTTGGTATACTTTGGTATTAAAATTTTAATTCCATAAGTCATTATTAAAATATAAAAAAAAATTTTTTCCAAAGTTTATATGAAATCCGGATTATAAATAAAGTTAAAAAGATGCAATCAATCCGGATTATACATATATATAAAGTACACAATGTAATGAAAAATGGTGTCCGGATAATCCGTATTAACAAGGTTTTATAGTATATAGATTTACAAGGCAGGTTTAAATTGAGCAAATACATATTTGACAAAATAAGCGGCAGTTTCAAAACTCCATTTTCAAATTATTCAAAATTTTGTTAAACAAATTTTAGAATTTTTTGATCATCACAATGGATTTTTTATTGACAACATAATAGGGAATAAAAATGTGAAAAAAGTATTTCAATACCTCCTATATATATATAGTTTTTCCGTACAAATTTTGCGATTTTCGAGAAAAACTAATTTCTTGGCCTTTTTTTGTATTAATTTTACTGTTGTACTGTTATTAATTTTAAGTAAAATCTGTTAGAATATTATATGTAGTCCAGGTAATTTTAAATATAGTCTGAGAGTTTTCCAAAAATCGGAAAACGTTAACCCTTAAATCGTGAAGGTCAAAGTTAAATTTTTGCAATATTTGGAATTTCTCTTGGAAATATAGCGAAATTTATATATTTTTGGGCCGATTTTGATGAAACTTAAGAAAACTGGATATTTTCCCATAATTCCCTCCAGCCTCTTGAGCAATTCTCAAAGGTTTCCTAGTAGGTTATCACATTGACTGCCACGTCGGACACATATGTGTGACACTGCACTATGCGGTTTAAGCCACGTCGGACACATATATCCGACACGACTTTTATTCTCTTTAGCGATGTCAGGCAATAGTGATGGATTTTAAGAATTTTTTGGATGTTGTCTGGAAGTTCCTCATCAAAACTGTAATCTTCACATTCTTCACCACTTTCTGAACTTGTACTGAGTATTTTTTCTAACTCAGTATCCCATAAAAAAATTCCTTTTCACCATTTCGTAAGACCCTCTTTTTTATAAAAAAAATCTGTTTCTAAGCAGTAAATATTACTGACAGTAGCCTAAATTCCAATATTGACGTTTTCGAAGAGGATAAGCAAAGAAAATGCTGTGGCCCCCCGCATCTTATTTGCTGAAAGTGCCTTGGCAGTCAATGTGTTAAGGTCTGGTGACTGCGAAGGCCATTCCATAAGAGATACATACTTTTTGACAGCAAACAAGTTTTTTTGTCAATTTTGAGGAGAGCTTCATTGTCCTGCTGAAACTCTCATCTGAAGAGCATCTTTTGTGATTTAAATTATTATATATATGAAAACCTTATTTATATATAAATAAACTTAATAATGTAGATATAATTTTGATAAAATCGTAATTTTGAGGACTAAAATAGGAAAATCGCATTTTGCCATTTTTACAATAAAAAATGCCAAAAGGGTGCGATGATGAGTGAGGAGGCAATCGATCCCTTTTCTGTCTGGTATTTCCCTTGTTAAATGCAAGATGGTTGTTCAGCAGAAACTATATGAGACTGCACAAAACAGGTGGACTAATGAACCTTCCTGTGCTACAGCGAGGTCGACTTGGCCCGTATACGATGCCAACAGGACGAATCTACTTGTAGAATATCGTCGTGAGCAAATAAGGCTTGTCTCCTTCATTACAGGACACTGTTTAATTGGGACACATGCTAGAAGATTAGGCCTACGGTACAATGATTACTGTAGAAGCTGCCATAATGAAGAAGAGGAAGAGACTGTGTATCATCTTTTCTGCCAATGTCCGGCTCTTACAAACCTGAGGGAACGCATCCTCGGATTTCCATTCCTATCATGCTTGGACGAGCTATCAAGGTTGAGTCTTAAAAGAATCTACTCCTTCATCCGGGAATCTGGCTGGTTTAATTTGGAGGCAACGGAAGTATGGTAAATACCCTGATGTCTACCCCCTGGGTATCACAATGGGATCAGATTTGAATGGACCCAAGTGAGCTGCTTGAGGAGCAGCAGCCCATGGAACCTAACCTAACCTAATTTTTTGAAAGCAGCTATGCGATTTTAGAATATGTTGTCTAAAGTTGAAATTTACATAAAAAATAGGTCTACTTCGGAAGGCTCTGGACCACGCAATAATACGAATTTTGATATTATTTTGCCTTTATAATATTTCCCGAAATGTTATCTTTCAGAAAAATATAAACACATTATTTATTTTTTTTCTCATTTTCTGTATAATTTAAAATTAATGTAGGTACTTTTTTCTAAAAAAATGGCAAAAAATGATACCTCAAGAAAATCGGGAAAGAATTGGATCCGTTATTAGCAAAATGGCAGACCAAGGTAGGCAAAAAAAAATAAAATTTTACTTTTCAAATGCGAATAACTCGTAAACTATAAGAGATAATATATGGCTAAAGCAATGTTTTTTGTAGATCTCGCCTAGTGCATTCCATATATATAAAAATCTTTCAAATCGGATCGCAAACAAAAATTTGGCATCATTTTTAATTTTTGATATACCCGAGGTGCCCCACTTTGGGGCATTGTGGCTCGGCCCGCCCTTGGTTGTTTAAGCCCAAATTCAAAACTTAAACTTATCGACACCTCCTCTATAGCCATGGGAAATTTTATTAAAATCGGGCTATTCGTTTAGAAGTTACAGATTTATTTCCACTTTTTTTTTCAGATCCCCCACTGTGCCACGCTTTCTCTTTCAACAACCTTCATAAAAAACTGTAAAAAGCACATTGCCTACTTTTAGGTACGACAAATTTTTAAAATTTGACAAACGGCACTTTGGTGAATTTCTAAAAATTCACCACGATTTTTATTCGCAACTTTTTTTTTCACCACAAAAAAAATAACTACTGTTTTGGCGCCTGGTAGTGGGATTTTTTGAAAAATTTGGCATAACGGTACTGTGGTGAATTTCTAAAAATTCACCACTTTTTTATTCACCACGATTACGGCACTTTTTTTTCACCATGAATTTTATTCAACACAAAAAAAGCAAAAAAAATTATTTTGGTGGCCGGGGAGGGGTAAAAGTAATTTTTTACCACACATTGAACATTGAAAAATTTGACATAACGGGTATTGTGTGTGGTGAATTTATAAAAATTCACCACTATATTCACCACGAATTTTATTCACTCACCATGATTTTTTTTATTCACCACTTTTTTTTATTCAACACAAAAAAAAATTTTTGGTGGCCGTTGAGGGAGGGGTTTTTTTCCCCCTCTCTGGGCCGGTCGTCCACTGTGCACTGCTGCTTGCTTTGTTGTTGTGTTTGTGTTGGGTGTGTCGCTTCTTCTAAAATCCTAGATTTTAAAAAAAAAACTTAAAAAAAAAACTGCAAAAAAAGAGGTAGTAGGTAGGTAGGTGTTTGTTTTAAATAATAATTAGTGTGGTGAGAAAAAGGAACCCACCACACCCCACCCAGCTTTCTAATTCAACAACCATCATAAAAAACTGTAAAAAAAACACCATTGCCTACTTTTAGGATGACAAATTTTCAAAATGACCTTGAAAAATTTGACATAACGGTATTTGTGGTGAATTTCTAAAAATTCACCACTATTTTATATTCACCACGAATTTTATTCACCACGAATTTTATTCACCACTTTTTTTTTATTCAACACAAAAAAAGAAAAAAAATTTTGGGGGCGGGCCGTGGGGGGTTTTTCCCCCTCGGGTCCGACCGCACCGACCGTCGTCGCTGACTGCGCTGCTTTTTTTGTCGTCAGTCACCACCACCGTCCGTCTTCTTTTCTCTCTTTCTGTCTGGTCGTCGTGTCGTCCGTCGTCCGTCGTGCCGCTCTCTCTCTCTCTCTCTGCCTGCTCGCTGCCGCCTGCTTGCTTGCTTGCTTGCTAGAAAATCGGATTCGTGGTATTTATGCGAACTTTAAAAAAAAAAAGAATTTGGGAATTTTTTGGAATTTTTTCGTTGCACTGTGTATATATATTTTTGTCATTATATGAATTGCCCTGTTGTTTGTAATAAATACAAGGTGCCTCCTAAACTTTATTTTTACATTTTCTTTTATTTACTCTTTCTAAACAAACACAATTTTTCTATTTCTTTTCACATTAATTTTGCGCGTCTTTTGAAAAATACGATAGAAATTGGAATTTTTATAATATTTCTTGTGCAGTTAGTTTGTGTGTTTATTTTTAGTTTATTTAAACAATTGTTAAGTTTATAGTTTTTTCTTTATAATGGATGAACAATTCTTGCAATTTTTAGTAAAAGATGGTATATCCACAAATATTGGTCCCAATACAAAAGGTAAAAAAAATAAAAAACTTGACTGAACCAGCTTGATTGATTTTTAATGAGTTCTTTCTTTCTTTCGTCAATTAGAAATTCTTTTGCAACAGGCTGAAAGTGAATATTACAATGGAAACATATCTTCATCAATATTTTATCAAACCTACTCCCTGTACCAATCATCGCAAGAACGTTACAACCAGACCTCGGGAAATCCTAAAACGGCATCCGTGGAAACTTTAATGGCTGAAATGAATGCTAAAGAAATTTCTGAATTTAAAGAGTAAGGAAAATAAATAATAATAAGTGGTTTTTTCACAAGGTATCCAACATGTCATATTCGCATAATGTTTTCTATATTTCACAATTGTTTAAAAATGTAAACATGTGTAGGGTAAACGCTCCTAAAGTCGGCATGACTTCGGCATTTTTGACTTAAAAGCTTAATAAATAAGAATAACTAACGATAATTTTATCAAAAGTAAGATTTAACTTTAATTAAAAACATACGCTCATTTATCTTTATGTAATGTTTAAATTTGGGTGAGATGAGTATTTTCATCTATTTTTGTCCTCATTAAGTGATGACCATCTATCAACTGGTGCGGAAGTGCCTGTTTTTTAAGAAATTTTTTAGTGGCAAGGCCAACTAAAACAAGTTAGTAAACCATATCAATTTAAGTAATATTTTTACCAGAGTGGCAAAACTTTGTTTAAATATTACCCTCCAATTTGAAAGTTAAATCGACCTTAAAGTACAATGAGCATCCTGTGCCAATACTTAAGTTCGGCACTGTATGTAAATTATTTAGATTATTATTATTTTTTTTTTTTTCTTCATTTATAATATTTAATTTTATTTGGCTCCCCAGCCGTAGAAAAGTTTATAAAACATTGATAATAATATTAAAATTGGTCCACTCAGCAACAAATTTATATAATTAAATAGTACCAAGAAAGTTAAATTTAATTCCAGAATTCAAAAAAGATCTTAAGAGTTTTAGTCTAAAAACATTATTAGATTGGGAAAAAGTGCGTAAATAATGTGGTAAAATGTTCCACCATCTAGCAATTCGGACTAAGAAAGACTTTTCCAAAAAAGAAGATGATATTCTAGGTATTAAAATTTGAGGGTTTCTAGTGGATCTAGTAAACATAAAAGAGTTATACAATGAAAGTGGTTTGCAAGTTTTAATGACTCTATAAAAGAAAAGCAAATTACGATAAGTTACAAAATCATGAAAAGAACAGTGAAGAAAACGTAGAACATAGGACGATATATGTTCACGACGAAGAATATTGTATACAAAACGTACAACCGCATTAATTAAACGTCTGATTCTATTCAAGTATACAGCACAAGTACCAGAAACAACTTCAAGTCCATATAATACCTGCGACATCAACAGTGCATAAGCTAATTTGTATCTAATTCTAGAT
This sequence comes from Calliphora vicina, assembly GCF_958450345.1. Lineage (NCBI taxonomy): Eukaryota > Metazoa > Arthropoda > Insecta > Diptera > Calliphoridae > Calliphora > Calliphora vicina. Next base: position 6,666,851 of record NC_088782.1, on the reverse strand, counting down.
GGCAAATACAAATTAGTTGAGTATAATCGCCTTAAGATACCAAAAACTCTAAAACTTAATGAATCAATGTGATCAGCAAAAGAAAGTTTGCAGTCCAATATAACTCCCAGACATTTAAGATGTTCAACAAAATCAATCTGAACATCACCCAAGAAAATATTAAAATCAGAAAAAAATCTATTAGTAGGTCCAAAAACAATGGCTTTGGTCTTAGTAGGGTTTATGCTTAAGAAATTATCCGATGTCCACTCAAGAATACACTTTAAGCTAAAGTTTATGTTAGATACTAGTACATCCTTAAAGTCCAAACAGCTTCTGAACAGCAGAAAAACATCATCAGCAAATAGAAAAGACTCGCATATCGAAGAGTTAACATAACGGGGAAGACTGTTTACATATAAAATAAACAGAAGAGGTCCTAAGACTGATCCCTGGGGGACACCAGATGATAGAAACCTTAAGTTTGAACTAGCTTCATTGATCTGTACAAATTGCGATCTACCAACTAAATAAGAAAACATAAGTTTACATGCTGATTTAGAAAAATTGAACTCACTCTGAAGTTTCTTAATAAGTTGGTAGTGATTTAAAGAATTAAACGCCTTAGTCAGATCCAGGGAAATAAGAACACTGAATTCATTATTATTTACATTATTCCTGATTTTATCAGTCAAACTTAAAAGCAGAGATGTTGTGTTAAAACCTTTACGAAAAGCGTATTGTTTGTCATAAATGCAGTCACATACTCATCTCTCTTGACAATAGATTTGAAGAAAATGAGTTTGAAATGAGGTTTACCCAATAGTCGGCACAGTTTTAATTGAGCATTTTAAGAACTGCCGAGTAGTGAATGGTATGAAAAGCTAATAATCGATTTTCGACTTTTCGATCAACCATTTTCATTTCGATTTTTACAGTCGATTAATCGAACCCAATAATCGATTTTTTAATAATCGACCTGCATTTTTGGGAATATAGCAAATACGCTATAATTATGGATTAAAATCATATTTTGGAATAGTATTATAACTCCTTTATGTTGACGTGCTCATTGTATAAACCGTAAAGGCAAACATTTAACAACAATTTTATGGAAAAAATTTCGTAGCGATTTTTATAAAAATCTCTTAAGGTTGAAAAAATTTCGCATTAAAAAATGAGGTCCTCTGTGAATATTTTCCGATGTCAGCTGAAGATTAATATATTGCAAATTTTAATGAAAGCAAAAAACGTAGACAATACTAAAAATTCTAGAATTTTTTTTCTATTTCGATTATCGTTATCGAAAATCGATTTCAGCATAAAAATCGGAGTATATAATCGATCACGAAATAATCGTTTTTAGACACTGAAAATCGATTTTCGACCATAATCGTAATCGATTTACCATTCACTACTGCCGAGTATAGGAGAGAGACCAAGCATCCTGAACTCGGCAGCAGCTTTTTATTTGACTGGAGATCGTAAAACAGAATAATATTTTGAGATTCAGTAGGTATTATTAATTCTAACATCTTAGAATTCCAAATATGGACACTCCAGAAAAAAAACCATGCACCAATATATCCTGAAAAAGCCTTAAAATATTTTCTATGCGAGAGAAGGCCCGATTTCTGTATTAGGTGCCAGTAAACAATATGGAGTTCCGCGTTCAAAAATATAGGACAAATTATACGGTTCCGAAGGTCCTATGAGAATGGGGCCTCAAACAGTGTTATCTAATTCCAAAGAAAGTGAGGATTAACTTAACACGGTTCAATCAATCGTGAAGGAAGAGCAGCAAACCACACCATTTGTATATGATCTACCCGGAAAGAAATGGTATAAAGGGGTTTTGAAACTGTTCTCTCTAAAATAATCATGTAAGGTACCTTAATAAACAGGCTCTTTACTAAATCAGTTGGATTTATTAGTAGGTGATCGGCCTGAAAATGAGAAAAGAAACGGATTTGGATCTAGCTTTTGAAATAGTCAACCGACTAGCTCCTAATATGAGCGTAGAATTGATTCCGATGACATTATCGAAGAGAACAATAACTTAAAAATAAATTATCAAACTATTGAAATTGTGAGTAAGTAATCTTACCATAGAGGCAGGCACGTTTATAATTAATAAGGAAAAGTTGAAAATAAGGTAGTATCGCCAACTTTAGCTGCAGAAAATCACAATGAAACGTTGAAACCTGTTCACTACTCATCTCCAACTTTATCAAATAATTATTCAAATACTTGGTTTCAGCCTTTTAACTGTTCAAGTGCAATCCCAACAAGTTGTAGTTGTACATTTCAAATTTTTTCAAAGTTTTTTTAATAATATTATGGTCACTGGGATATTGTATATGATTGCGGTAACCATAATATGTTTACGTTTACCATTAACATGATTGTAAATAAATATATATTTATGGCAATCATTTTCATGATAATGATTTATCATAATATGTTGCTCTCAGAATATGATAACCATAATCCTAGAACAACACAATATGTTGAAGTATTACATCATAAACATGGTTGCCACAAACACATAAATATTTACTACAATCATATGTATATATGATTGCTACAATGATGTGAATGGTAACTGAAACATAAAATAAACACAAATGGTTACCGCAAACATATACATAATTACAGTGACCATAATAGAAAAATAAAATACACCAAAACAAATTAAAAAAGGAAGATAAAACGAGTTAGGGGCACATGTGAAGAGGATTTGGACACAGATCCTGAGGATGATGGTCTAAAAACGTAGGATATGATATTTGCCCACAGTGGTTTCACCTCAAATGCACTAATTTATATTTTTTATTAGTATTTATTTAAATGGCTGATATTTTAAATACAAAATAACTTGAATTCTTTTAAGATTTTATTCTTTTCTTAATAAAAAATGCTATGCCGACATTAGGATCAAGGGTGCCGACTTCGGGCACAAATCGTGTTTTTTCAAAAAAACGTAAATTGCTCAAATTTAATAAAAACTGCTTGAAAAGAATTAATTGAGTCTAAAACTATACAAATTACTAAACAACAATAACCCATTTATTTACATCCCAATACCATGTTCGCACTCATAATGGTATCACTTTAAAAACTGAAAAAAAGTTAAACTGCCGACTACTGGTGCATTCACCCTATGACATGATAGGATGGATACCTTGTGAATATACTAAGCAATATTAAAAGTTATTATTATTAAAAGCAGTAATTTACTTATGCAATATGTTTGTAAATCCCTTAATAAAATGTCCAAAAAAACCGAAACAAGACATGAAGAAGAGGAAGCTTCTAATAGTCTGGAAAGTTGCAATTTTCTTAAAGATATTTCAAGTCCCTTGGATGGCATAACTAAATTAGTAGAAATTTGTCAGCAATTTCCTCAAGGTAAGTAAAAGAATCAATATCGTTTTTACTTTAATTAATTTTATAATTTATTCTTTAATAGAATGGACTATTATGCAATTGTGTAAAGGTCCCAGAACCGAAACCACCTACTCGATATTTCCTAAAATTCATGAAAGTGATGCTGCCATATATATGACCTTAATGAAACATGCGCGTAGTCTGGAATATGGTTCCCCAATATGCTTGCGTTTTTCTAATGATGACCAAAAGAAACTCTATGAAAGTTTCGGCTGCATTGTCAATCGTTTCAAACAATGTGTAAAAATTGATCCGAAAGAAGTTAATACCTCAGAGGCTAAACGATTTTATTGGTCCTTATTGGGAGAACTTAATGATTTTATAGCAGTAAGCTAAAAATTGTTATATGTAATATTTAAAAATTCATTATCTCTTGTTTTTTTATATTAAGACAGCTTGTGAGGATCTGTGCAATTTTTTCTATCCCTGGACATTTTTATTTACTGGTCTGCCCTTTTCAAGAGACGCCCAAATTACAGCACGTCTACGTTGGTCTTTAGTTGATGAATTTTGTGATTTGTACAAGTGGGAGAACGATGCTAGGGTGTTACTATCTCTGGCTGCTGCTAATGCAGACTCTTTAGATGCATTGCAAATAGAGAGCATTTGTTCTATACTCACTACGAATACCAAAGAGCAAGCTGTTGCCAGCGATATGCTTAAAAAAATGCAATCAAAAAATGGTAGGTTTTTTTTTATTAACTTAAAACTATCTCTTCTACTAATAAAATATCAAAGTTGTTTTTATAACAACCCTGTAGGAAGTGTCAATAGTGAAACTATACTGATTTACTATTGACACAGTCACCAGTACTAGTTACTTATTTTACCCCAGACAATGCTATTTACTATAGACATTTAACATGTGCGTGTCATTGGAAGTCTACTACTGACGATATTACTATTGACTAGGTACTTATTCACTAGTACATTTTAGTAATTCTAATCTACACTTTTGGTACTTTTCTAAAGCAGATATAAATAATGAAACTGCATATTTTGTTAACATTTGACGTTGTATTAAACAAATTAAAAAATGAAATGGTATGAATTCATAACAGATGGAAGAGTCGTCTTCGTTGACGCTTCGTTGACAATGTCGCTAAAAAGTCACCAAAATTGTCGACAAAACTGGTGACACTTGTCCTCAGGTTTCCTTCAGGGAAATAAATGACAAGCAAATTTCCTACAAAATTAAAATTTCACGGTCTGACTTTTTCATGTGTCCAATTAAATTAAATGCTTTATTAAATACTTTAGAAGAAAGGGGGAAGCCTAACAGCACGAGAAAATCTGATGGCTATTATTTGGTCCGATTTAATATATAAACAATGTATTGCATAACATTAAGCAATTAACGGTTTTTCATATTTACAAGAACACTGCTAATAATTATTGTAAAATCTCATTTATTTTGTGCTTTTTTTCCAGATAGTGACAATAAGAATGGAATGAAAAATTATCCATGTATCTTAATTGTTGATGAGGTAAGTTTTTCTTTTCTTAACTAAACAAACATATTTGGAATAAATTTGATGAACTTTTAAAATTAAAATTATTTCGCATATTTATAAATTTGAAAAATTTATTCTATTAGATTCAAATCATTCACATAAATGTTTCGTTAAACGGTTTTCTGTTATTCTCGAATATAAAATAGCATAGCAGGAGAATGTTTGAATCATCTATGGATTGAATAATTCAAATTTACCAACACATGATTATTGCATGAGCAAGCAGTATGTGTGTATAGAGCCCCTTAATAATTCAAATTATTTCGAAAAAATGTTATGATGATTTGCTATCTAAAATTGATTTTAAGGAAATAAAATATAAGATAAGAAGAGTTATATAGATACATATTCAACTTTTAGGAATATTTTAAAATTTGAAATTATTGTAATTTTCAAAATTGTTCACAAAAAATTAGATATACAGGCCTGTCAGAAAAAGTAAAACGAATATTTCTCTAGGAATGAAACCACTTTCAGTTTTCAAAGTGGAATTGAATTGAATTTCATTGTAATTGTTTGTTTTCGTAAATCATTTAATCAATTTCTGCACCAAAATCTTCACTTTTCTTCTAATATATAAAACGCTGTCAAAACAGAAATACAGAATTAATAAATATTTGTGGAATTAATAAATTCCACGGAATCTGAAGAAATAAAAACTACAAAATTGAAAGCATTCCGAACAAAATGTGTGACAAAATTGATAGTGAGTGACAATACAATGGAAACCTGGTTTAACAACTATATTCCGTAATTTCAAAATTTACTAGATTTTTTTTTATTAAAATATGGTAAATTTCTGCAGTTTTATAAATTAATTCAATAAAAATACCTTTATAGATAGTGGCTATATATCTAAGCATTGGAAAAACAATGAAAATTTAAAATATATATGTAAGAAAAGGATGTAAAAAGAATCATATTTGACAGTTAATTCTTGTTATAAACTTCACCATGAATTTTATATACAAAAGTTTGTCATTCCGTTTGTAATTTCTACATTTTTCATTTACGACCTCACAAAGTATATTTATTCTGCATCGTTATAGATAGCGGAATCGATATAGCCTTGTCCGTCTGTATATTGAAATCAACTTTCCATAGCCCCCAAATAACTTACATACATACATGATTCATATATCAATATATGCGCTCGGTTGCTATTTAAAATCGAGAAAATAGATCTACAAATGTCTGAGATATAAGGAAAAACGCAGGACAACCTCGATTTTTTACCTATTTTTGATATACATATGTATATCTAATAATAGATATTTCAAAGACCTTTCAATGAAAGCCATAGTATAATTAAACCCGAATTTTTTTTCACCAAAAAAAATGTTCCTGTCATTAAATTTTTTCACTAATAAATTAAAAAATATGGTTAAAAAAATTTAAAAAAAATGACCCAAAAAAATGTTCCATGAAATTTTTTCCACTAATAAATAAATAAATGAAAATTAAACATTTTGTTTAACTAAAAATATTTTAAAGTATAATTTAGTGAAGAATATATAAGATGCAACACAGCCGAATATAGCGCTCGTTCTTGTTGTACCCTACACCACCATAGTGTGGAGGGTATAATGAGTTTCTGCTGATGTTTGTAACGTCCAAAAATATTAGTCTAACATCCACCGTTAAGTATACCGATCGACTTAGAATCACTAAAAAGATGTCCGTCCGTCCGTACGCAAAGTACAGGTCCCAATTTTGAAGATATTTCGATCAAATTTGTTACATACATTTGTTTCAGCACAAGGACGAAGCCTTTTGAAACTGAATGCATCGGACCAACTTCCGAAAATCATTAAAGAAAATAAATTATTGAAATTTAAAAAAAATGTTTATGCTCAATTACTTAGGCAAATGAAGCTGCTCTTGGTTGTTATTAACATCTAAAATCTATAACATCTAATTTCTCAAATATTAAATTAGATTTCATAATTTCCATTTTTTTTGCTAAATATTCAATTCAAAAATTTCTTTCGGAATGAAACCACTTTCAGTTTTCAAAGTGGAATTGATATTTGATTGTAATTATTTGGTTTTCAAAAATGTTTAATCAATTTCTGCACAAAACATTTCACTTTTGTTTTAATATAAAAAACGCTGTAAAATTAAAATCAGAAATACAGAATTATTAAATATTTTTGGAATTAATAAATTACACGGAATCTGAAGAACCTAACACGAAATCGATCGAAATAAAAACTACGGAATTGAAACCATTCCGAACAAAATGTGTGAGTGGCCTGTACATTTCAATTTGCAGTTTTGCAATTTTGATTTGATTTTCTCAATATCAATTGGTATTTTCTCATTTTCAACTTGAAATGGCGTAGTTATTTTTTAACCTAAAGTTATACTGGCAGTTTTCATACAAAAACTATTTTAACAGACAGTATAAAATTCAGTTAAGAAATACACAAGCGTCGTGAAAATGGTTATAATAAGGGGTCTTTCATTAAGCGCTTTCTATCTTTAAATTTAAATTAAATAAAGTAGGTATTTGAATCATATTTGGCCATTAGGGCTTGAATCTGAATAAATGAAATAAATAAAAATAGAGGCCTATCAAAGCTTATGTATGAAATATAACATCGTGTAAAAGTACGCCGCGACTTCGTTAAGTGGCTCTCATCCGAATGATTTGGTAAAACAAACTGGGGCCGAATTACTACATTCGAGAGCGTATCGAAAAATAATTACGATATCGAAATTAAAATTAAAATTCGAATAAAATGTACTAAATTTCTTGGTCAATATCGAATGCCATAATTTTAAATAAGGAAATTACGATAAATTTTATTCGATATCGAATTCTGCAATTCGACCGAAATGGAAGACCATTTCGGTCTGAAAAAAAACGAGTTTCTGTCAGACTCTAATTAATTTTTATACTAATTAATTAATTTCTATATTTTAAGCGTCTGGATCATTTCTTCTGGGAGGAAATCAATGTACAACAGGAATTCACACGTCTAAATTCAATACAATGCCTATTTCGTTTATATCATTACTATAAATCGGACATACGACGCGGATATTTGTGTGTCGATATAACAGATGGTGGTTGTCTACTTAATCCAGGTACGTGTCATGTTATATCAAACCAATAATGAAATTCCAGCTACTTATTATTGTCATAAAGTTTCTAAACCAATCTCTTTTTTGTTTTGTTTTTTTGTTGTTGTTGTTGAACTAGATAAAAATTTACCCAAAATGGAGTCACGTATGGTTAGTTTCTTTGAATATTGGACACCGCATTGGACAATGTTAGTGGGACAACGACCGACCCAAGATGAACTCTTCAATAAGTATTTAAGTCGTAGTTGTTATGTGTATGTTTAAATATTGAGGGCAGTGTGTGTGTGTGTTTTTAAACTAATAAGATGAAATCTTGTTTTATTCTATTTTTCCTTGCAGCTATGCTGGTCATGGTTCTGGTTTACAATATATAAATGGACGTAAAATTACCAAACATCAAATGCATTGTGTGGTTTTTTTATTTGGTTGTGATTCTTCACGTCTACATTCAAGTGGCCTGTATAGCGAATTAGTAGGTCCTCATTTGTACTATCAGGCAGCAATGTGGTAAGTATATGAACAAAAAAATCAAAAAAAAAACACAAGGAAACAATAAATAATGAAACTTTTTGAACTCTACTAAATAATTTGTATTGGTCAATGTGTTTTATATTTTATGTGTACTTTTCGTTTTTTACTCTTCCTTTTTGCTGTCTTATTATTTTGGTGCATGCATGCATGAATGAATGAATGATCAAAAAATGTGTGTTTGTGTAGTCCTGCGTTAGTTGGCACTTTAATGCCTGGCCTAGATTGTAACATGGATAAGATAGCCACGGAAATACTTAGTCGTTGGATAGCACCCAAATCTACAAATGTTTTGCCCTGGAATGAAATTGATGAAAAGGCCTGGATAAAAACATTTATCATTCAACGTAAGTAGTGCAAATGTACAACATATAGTCATATGAATGTACTTATGTCTGTTAGCATTCAATAATTACATATTTCCTTTTTTTCGTTTGCATATCATAACAATAGCCAAAACATCGTCGAGTGCAGGTGAAAAGAAAACTCCACCATCTGTGGCCACCACACCCAATTACAATGTGGGTAGTTTGTGTGCCATATTAGCCAGAGTTCATCAGCGTTTTTGTGAACCAAAACTGTATAATACCGTGCCCTACGTTTGTCGTGGTCTCCCAGTCTGGAATTGTAATGTAGAACCACTACCTTCTAACTCTACTTGAAATAAAAGCCAAATAATAATAATTGTATTAAATGTGTGCAGTTTTTTTAATATGTAAGTCATTAAAATTTTTCTATATATTTTAAATTTAGAAGAATTATGAATGAATACGTTTAGAATTAGAGAGATACTTTTTATTTTAATAAATTAATTAAACCATATATGATTACTTTCTCTGTTTCCTGTGTTGTGTTTTCCCAACCACACATTTATATATTAAAGAATTTTCTACTTTTAATTTTTACCAAGCTCGACTATAGTTGTTTCTAAAATATCGTTAATCTGCAATTACCGTTACCAAAATAATATTTCGATACCATTACCGTTATTCTTTAAATGATTGGAAATATAGAATTTCAAAGGTAAATTTCCCTAAAATACCATTTCAGCTCTACTACCGTTACGGATATAATCGACAATACGGTTACTTATCGTTCCTGATATTCTATGAAAATACAAATTTTGTTCACCATGAGCAGTGTTGCCAATTCATGGTGAACAAAAAGGGAAATACTTAGAAAAAAAGGCTAAAAAGTGTCTAAAAAAGGGCTAACATTTTTTATTAAAAAAATACATACATTTGACACAAAACACAACTTAGAATGTTACATTTGGCTATGCCGAATAGACAAACAAAAATGTATGAACACGTTCAAATGCTAGAAAATAAGAATATTTATTCCTGTATTAATTTTAAAATAACGTAATACGGGGCCACACGTATGTATATCATATGCCGATGTATTTAAAGCCTCGTATTTATCACATGGCCTGCAAAATGCTCCTAAAAAATTTGTTTATATGAAAGACAAATTATGTATAAAGTAATCCTTTTTGATAACTTCGATGAAGAATATTTTGATAAGTGAATATATGTCATATTTGCCTCTCAAGCAGAATACGAATATTCTAAAAATATTCGGCGTCGTATAATTTACACGACGCCGGACAGAATTTATTTTCATTGGCAAAAACATAAAATTTGCCATTAGTTAGTAAACATATCAATACTAAGGTAGCCAAAATATGTAAACATAAATATTTAATTTAAATTTGGAAAAAAGTTAATTTTCTATATTTGATCAGATAAAAATGATCATAGCTAAATTATTATCGATAATGAACTGATTTTTTTTTCTAAATTGGTTGGATTGTAGTCTTTCAAAACGGTATACTACATGGCATGTGTTATAAAATATTTGTTAAAGTACTATATTTACGTCAATACATCGCCCAGATAAAGTTAAAAGTATTCTCTTTAACCATATATATGATTTTATAAACGCCCGGACCCGCGCGTAAAACATTAACATATTTATTAACAATTTTTATTCAAATAACGTCCATTTTCTCTATATTAGTTATAGAATTTTTTTAATGTATGGAAGGTCCAACAATTTATATGTGCTTAAATTTTTTACTGGTTCAACATTTTTAGTTGATTTTTGTCATAATATCCCTACCAATTTATTTGAACTGATTTTACTAACTTTCAACAGCAAAAATTTCAGATCATTAGAGTAAAAGTTTTGATTTATTCATAAAAATGGCTAAATGAAAATAAAAAGGCTAAAGGCTAAATTATTTTTTTTTGTGGTTAAACAAGATTGAAAAGGGCTAAATTTAGCCCAAAAAGGGCTAAATTGGCAAAACTGACCATGAGTGGCAAGGGTATATATAAGTTTGTCATTCCGTTTGTAAATTCTACATTTTTCATTTGCGACAACACAAAGTATATATATTATGGATCGTTATAGATATCGAAGTCGATTTATCATGCCCATCTGTATGTTGAAATCAATTTTCCGAAGCCCCCAAATAACTTACATACAGTACGAGACACAAATGTGTAAATAAATTTGGAAATATCTATAATTTGAATTTTTATGCTCAATTTTTAACAATCTGACAATATTTTTTACACAATATGAAGATCATGATTAGTAAAGTATAGCAGTACAAAAAAAATTAATGTAAAGTAATGGCATTTAAATATCAGGATATCAAAAAGTTAAAAACTGAATTACACAATTTTGTCGCATTTTGTTTAAAGTTAAATAAACTTGTTACTATTATTTAGAAAAAGAACAATTTTAATCAATTTCATTAATGACAGTTAGTTAAAACATGTTACTAATTAACAATTTACAATTCTTTATGGAATATTGAATATGAAGAAGATTAGCACCGAAGTTGGAAAATCTGTTACCGAGCAGCTGAAAAATGGAATCTCCTATCGAAAAATATCCACCAAATTCAATATTTCTTTTAATCTGTTGAGAACATAGAGAATATATGTGGTTTAGCTTTTCCAGCACCAATTTGTGGACGTAATTCAATTCTATTGTTAAAAGATGGTCTCACTGTATAGCGTCTAGTTGCATCAGGAGAAGAAAATCCCCGTAGGTACAACCAAAACTATCTTCATGCTACCAAATTAAGATTTCAAAACGTACATCTCTTAGAGAAATCAAAAGATGTGGTTTTTATGCAATAAAGAGTGTTAAAAAGCCTCGTTTAACTGAAAGACACAAGTCTCTTCGACTAACATTTGTAAATTTTTTTTAAGAACTGGACCTTTGTTGATTTGGAAAAAGTTATCTGAACAGATGAATCGAAAATTAACCATTTTGGAACTGATGGACCAAAATATGAATACCAAAAAAGAAATGCGCCATTAAAAGACCGTGATTTTATGACGACTATGAAATATGGTGGTGGAATATTGCCATTTTGTGGTTGTTTTTCTGCGGAAGGTGTAGGAAAACTTCATAAAATTGGTAGTAATATGAAAGCAGAAATGTATATAGACATTATCAAGACAAGAGATTTGGATAGTCTGAATGATTGGCATGGACAAATTGAAAACACTGTGATACTACAAGATAACGACCCCAAACATAAGTCTAAAAAGACTCTTGATTTTTTAAAAACCGCCAAAATTACATTGCTTGATTGACTCCCACAATCTCAGAATTTAAATCCGATTGAGAATTTGGTGTGAATTGTAAACCGTCGCGTTTATAGTTATCAAAATGCATTAAGAAACACAACTCAGCTCTAGGAGCGCTCCCGTGATATCTAGTGATCTATAATGGAAGAAGAGTGTCGCAAACTGGTGAAGAGTATGCCCTCCAGAATTCTGGCTGTCATTGACGCGAAAGGAGGTTATCCGAAGTACTGAAAAAGTTACTTTAGTAATCTGCGCCAAAAGTGTGTAAATGGGTTCCAGTTATTTTTTTTATATTACTGGAGTATAATTAAGGAAAGATTTTATTTATTTAGTCCTGAAATATCCTTAATAAGTATTGTTTAAAAAAACACAAAACGTTTCTTTATAAACATTGCACTTTAAATATTGTGTCACAAAGTGTAAATATATGACCATCATTTACACATTTTTGTCTCACACTGTACATGATTCATATATCAATATATCGGGAATTCTTCCGAAAATCGACAAAAATCTGTCCATAAATGGCTGAGATATTAGGAAAAAACCGGGAAAATCTCGATTTTTGGCCTATTTTTGATCTATATCTGGATAACTAATATAGAGAATATGGATATCTAATGATAGATATTTCAAATTCCATTGCAACGATGTATATAAGGCTATATATAGTAAGTTGGACCTACAATGGATCAAATTCGGGAAAAATATTTTTTAACCCGATTTTGTTTTTTTTCATCAAACAATTTTTTTGTCATAAATTCTTTTTTGAAAAAAAAATTTTTTTTATAAATTAAAAAATTTTTAAAAGAATTAAAAAAAAATTAGAAATACTTTTTTTAAAAAAATTAAAAATCAATTTGAAAAAAAAAATTTTTAAAACAATTTAAAAAAAAATTTAATTTTGTTTAAATAAAAATATTTTTAAATATAATTTGGTGAGCTATATTCGGCTGTGCCTTACTTGTTTTATTTTAATATGGCTACATATCTGTCATTTATTCTCACAGTTATCGAACAAAGTTTTTTTGCTTCGAAAATGTCGAATTTTGTGCCAACAAAGCCTCATATGCGGGAAGTTTTGCTTTACTTCTTTAATTTGTGCAGTTCAAAAGTGGTGATTTTGACACGGAAGACAAATATCGCCCAGGTCAACCAAAACAAGTTTGTAGACCAAGAAATGGAGGCATTACTCCATGAAAATTGTTGTAAAACTCAACAAGAGCTTGCAAATTTATCTCTCTTGGTATACGCTTCACTATAGAACAGAGTAGCCGATATTGGCTTGATTCGTTCTAAACATCAAAAGGTGAGCAGTTCTTTTTTTAATTGAATTTTTTCCAACATTTAATTTAAATATAAAACACGAAACTTCAGATAAAACGTGAAACCCAACCTCTAAACTTAATTAACAACGTATCATCAAAAAATTCGAAACATCATATTACATATGTGCACAAAATTTTAAACTGTTACTGTCAAAAATAACCAAGTTATAAGCAAGATTTAAAACAAAGTGTCATCAAGTGCACGATTTTTTTAAATAAAATAACGTATACGTTTTGAGTTATTAATGCAGTCTTTATGAAAATTGAATGAAGTAACTTTTTTAGGGCCATTATTACAACTTGCCGTTATAGTTAAAGGTAACTTTAAGCAATAGAAAAAGGTAACTTTAACTATAACGGCAAGTTGTAATAATGGCCCTTAGTTTAAATAAGTTGTTATTAATTAAAATAAAAAAAAAAAACATAAAAAATATAAAAATATCTATAACTGCTTTTACTTAAAATAATATTTTATTTAAATTTTTATTTTTTCATACAAATTTATATTGATTATATGTTATTTTGGTTTTAGATAATAACAATTAAAAAAAACGTAAGGCACATAGCTTAAAGTGTGCTTCAAAAATAATATTTTTTTTATAAAATATATTTCTAGTTTCATTGTAAGTCAGATTGGAAAATTTTGTTTCAATTGGTTCTCAAGTAGTTTTAATTTTACATCGTTTTTTGCTTCTTTTATAAACTTATGAAAAGTGATGTTACGTTATTTTGCATTTTAAGTGACGATATGTAGTAGTATTTCAAGAGTTCCGAATATACATAAATACTTTATAGCAGGCGCGGATCCAGGTCAACCATTTGTGGGGGGGATGTAAATTAAAATTTATTTTACATTTTTCTTCTTTTTGTGAATTCCTATTTCACACCCTCTGGATCCGCGCCAGCTTTATAGGGTCGCAAGTTAATAATGTAGAAAATTCAAACTAATACATATCCTTACCACTCATAGAATAGGATAGTTGTAATGTTAAAATTAGTTACATACATTGGTTGAGGGTATAATAAGATACTGATTGCCGACTAAAGCTGCCTTTCTCGTATTAAATTGTAATTATTGTCCTTAACTAAATCCATTTGCATTACTAAGTTTTATTTACTTTTCTCTTCTGTTCTATTTGTCTACAACAGCAGCAATAAAAATAAATAAAAAGTTTTTTTTTCTAAGAATTCTAAATTAAATCTGAAGTTTCGCTTTTTCCTTCATTGTTATTGTTGTTTTAGGTGTACTATATGTATTCATCTTCTCTAACACTTGCATTTTTTTTGTTTGACTCCACATCAGCAGTGTCACTTCCGCTTCACCTAGTTTTATTAGCATTATTCTCTATGTATGTTCGGATAGTTGTTGTTATAAAGAAATTGTTGTAGTCCTCGTCGTGTACTACCTACCTACCTACTTTTTGCATTAAAAATCACACTTGGCTGTGGATGCTTTCAAAGGGATTTCGCTTGTTAATGATTATGCAATAATAAATTTTATTTCTTTTTCTATACTGCATTATTTTCAAAAAAAAATCGAGAGTAATGTGATTTTCTCTATCTTTAAAATACTTTAAAACAAACTAGCTGACTTTGAACATTAATATTGTATGAGAATATACTCTACTCTACTCGCTCAATCAATTTATTGCTATTGTTTCAATTCAATTCAAGTTCTTTTAATATTAAAAATGTATGCAGAGCAAATTATTCAATTTTCAGTTTCTCTACCAAAAGCTTGCTAAAATTGTACAATATAATGATGGCAAGCAACAACATTAAAATTTAATTAAAATCAGTGATCTGTTAACATGTTAAAAAGTTAAATATAATAATGTACTTTTCTAAGTTTGCTCTAGTTCTCAAAACTCTACTACGACATCTTTTTAAGTAGTATGTAGAAGACAAACTTATGTATATAATTCTTGCTCGACTTAAAGAAACTACTATTACATACAAATTCGTAATGAAATGCAAATGTTTTCCTTGTTGTTAAATACGATGGACGGACGGACGGACGGACGGATAGAAGGACAGACGACACATTATACGTATTATATATTCATATTCCTGTACAGAGTACTACGAATGCAGATGAAACTACTTGAGATGTGTAACAATTTACACTAACACACTTAAAATGTGAATGGATACAACAACAATAATGACGACAACGACCAACAAACATGAACCGGAGATAACCTGAAACCCAAAAAAGGAAGACACAAGAATCGATACTTGCTTGTCATCCATCTAGGAACACAAAAAAATTATTTTACAAAATACTTATATCTACATATCTACATATATATATATATATATAAAATATATAATAAAAAATAATAATAAAAAAAGAAACAGAATAAAATAATATAAAATTGTACCCAAGGCAAATAAAAAAAAAAAACAAAAAATAAAAAATGAATGCAACAAAAAAGTCGTAGCATGTGTATTGAAAGAACATTATATGATGTAAACATGGATGTACCCAGTAGTTAAGCAAGTAGTTAATGTAACCCTTAAAGATAGTAATTTTCACAAATGTCTTATCACTTGGCTGACTCTAACATATATTTTGGGTCATTTGACACTTATGTGCTCTTTGTAGTGCAGAGAGAAGACAATTGGTTACTTTATACATCCCAGGTAAACTAGCGTGAAGTTAATTATCACTTAAGTGTCTCTAAGTAATCTAGAGTGTGGTCACTTTAAACGTTTTGTGAGTAATTCGTGCAATAACTAGTTATGTAGCTGATCAAGTTACCAGTTAGGTAGCTAGTAAGGTATCTGACGCTATTTAACCAGTATATGAATCCAATGCATTGGCTACTTTGTAATCAAAAATGGTCGATTGACCCCCTGCTTAGGACATGCACTTGTTAAAATAACTAGTCACATATGTAGCTATTGAAGTAACTAGTTTTCACCCTAAATTATGGGTAAAATCACTAGTTCCATACTGTATCCTAGAACTGCTGGGCTATGTGTGCTACATGCCCCATACATATATACACACACACACACACATGCACATATATTTAATATTGAAAAGGAAATAATATAGAAATGTTATAATATACGAGATGTTTACAAGCCTCACATCAAAAACAAAATATTTTTTTATGAAGAAGGACCATATACTATAGCATAGTTATCATATATTATGTACTTATTCTTTTGTGCTACCACTAGCAGCACCTTAAAAGAATTAAATCTTTATAAAAATTAAACCTTATAAATCGCCATAATAAAAAAAAAATCGTCTAATATTGCAAAATATTGGTCGCGGGATTTTTTAAAATTTTTAATTTTTATTTTGAAACATTTGTACAATATAAATTTATTCAAAACTGGTTGACCGAACCGGCTTCGCCCGGTATTATTTACTAATGTTAGTTCTTCAAGTTTCTCCAACCCACCTACACCTGCCTGTTCTTATTTATTTGCAAATAAAATATCTAAATTTGTACTGCATACTTTAGGGAGCTTTTTTTATTACAGTTGACTGAACTCAAACAAAAAATTTCCGAGTATTACCCGGAATTTTTGAATTTTTTTGCTTTACAAACCATCTCCTGAAAATTTCGAATCGAATAAAAAAAATCAGACAAATCGCTACAGCCGTTCTCACGTGATGACATTACATACATGGACCATTTCATTTTTATATATGGGGCATTTCATGTCAAGTGAACCAACTTTTGAAATCGATGTCTTCCGATCGGGATCTCTGAGTTATAGGGGGTCAAATTTTGACATTTTGGTCAAACAGGTGTTTTTTCTTATCCATGTAACTTATTACCTATTGTTCTTAGCAAAATGTGTCCCAAATAGTTTAGATAGCTCTTTCTTCAATCTTTCGAAAAAAAATATTTAAAAAAAAAATAAAAAAATTTTAATATTTTTTTTTCCGAAATCAAAAAATGGGCCCTTTTTTTCTTAAAATAAAGCTTAGATATTTTCCTTGAACACCTATTTGGTCGCTTAGTGGAATGCGAGTGGGATATCTATCAAAATAAATATTTTGTAACTCAAAACATACAATTTTTTACTTTTTTTGCAAAATCAAAAACTTTGTTGACGTTTTTTTTTCAAAATGGACCCTTTTTTAATATTTTTTTTTTAGCTCAAACAAAAGCTTAGATATTATCCTGGAAGACCCTTTTGGTCGCTTAGTGGGATGCGAGTGGGATATCTATCAAAATAAATATTTTTTAACTCAAGACTTACAATTTTTGACTTTTTTTTTGCAAATACGTTTTTTTTCAAAATGGGCCCTTTTTTTAAAAATTTTTTTTAGTCAAAAGAAAGCTTCCTTTAAGATATTTTTAGTCCCTTAGTGGGATGCGAGTGGGATATCTATCAAAATAAATATTTTATAACTCAAGAAATAAATTTTTTGAAAAAAAATTAAATTTTTTCCAATATGGGCCCTTTTTTAAAGTCCGTTCCTTTAAGATATTTTTGGTCGCTTAGTGGGATGCGAGTGAATATCTATATGAAATGCCCATATAGATATTGGCCATTGTTAGCTATGACCTTTTCTCATCTTTCTGGCAACATATGGTTTACGAGCGTAAAGAACTGCTCATCTTTTGAGGCCAAGAACGAATCAAGCCAATTTCGGATACTCAAAGAGAGCGATCTGCATCGATCGAAACAAATAGTAGTCGGACGTGATAAGGTCTGGACTATAAGGCGTGTGAAGAGGAACAGCCCAAACACTTCATTATACATAGTTTTTAACAGGTATTGCAACATGTGGTCGGGTGTTGTCATGATGGAATATTACGGTTTCAAGTCTGGCCGCATACTCTGGGCGTTTTTCGGCGAATGCTCATTTCTAGCGAATCAGTTTTGTACAGGTTCCATGTGATGGCCTGGCCCTATTTCAGCATATATAATAGATAGGACCCTTTTGCTCCCCCAAATAAAGAGAATTACCTTAGCGCCATGGATATTTGGCTTTGTTGTTGATTCGACTGGTTGGCCGGCCTTCACATACGATATCTTACGCTTTGGGTTATTGTAATGGATCCATTCGCAAGTAATGATTCGGTGCAAAAATTATTTTCTCTTATAGCGTTCAAGCATCATTTCGGACATGCAAAATCATCTTTCAAGGTCCCTCGTCTTCAATTCGTATGGTACGCAATTTCTGTCGTCCGTGTCAAAATCACCACTTATGAAGCAAACAAACCATCTCTCGTAAGTTGAAACCAATGTTACACATTCACCATAAGCAATGGTGAGCAATCGGTGTGCTTCAGCGGCACTTTTTTTTCAAATTAAAGAAGTAAAGCCAAACTTCCCGTATGTGATGCTTTGTTGCCACAAAATTCGTAATTTTCGAAGCAAAAAAAACTTTGTTGTTTACACAAAATGTTCAATAACTAAGTGAGAATCCCTTCAAAATTACATATAAGTTATTAAAAACAAAAACCGCGTTCAATAATATGGTGTCGTTCGAGATAATGTGCGTAACAGTCATTGATGTCGATTCTACACGATAGCAGGCGATGAACATTTTGACCAGTTAGTGGCAATTTTTTTTTTTACTTTTTTTGAGTCATTTTAAAAACCGCATATTCGCTAATTAGACTCTGTACCAGATGCAAGCTGACAAGGACTTTCACAGGAAAAACATCTAGTTAGTGTGATTTAACACCTTTACCCCCATTTTCTCAATATCTGGTTATCGTTTTTCGTAACGATAAACCTCCAATTAACATTTTTTTTGTATGAGAACTGTCAGTTTATCGTCACGATAAAAAAATAACCAGAGATTGAGAAAATGGGGGTTAGACTTTTTTCTTTGGGGTTACATTAAATCACTGCACAGTGGTTTAAAAACTTTTTTTTTGGAAATAATTCGGTATCTTGGGAACTATTAGAAATATTGTTACGAAATTTCACATGGCTTGAGTTGAGGTTTTTTCGAGTTGATTTACATTTGTTCAGCTTTCTAGCTCTTATGGGGGCCAGTACGTAGCCTTTCAAATCTGGGCACCTCGGGTCTCAAATTTTTTAAAAAAAATCGCCAAAAATCTATTTTTTATCCGAATGAGCTGAATATACATAGTCCTTCAGATGATCTACAAAAAATACGCTTACAAGTGAAGGTTATTTCTTTTAGTTGTAGAGATATTCAGGTTTATTGATTTATTTTTTTTTAATTTTGCTCGATCTTTTTATGGTTTATTAGATATGGTGGGCCATATCGAAAATTCGATAAAATTCTAAATAAAATAAAAAAAAACTTGCTAACAGTTATCTCTTCCCAATAAAAAGTTATACGCATCTAAAGATGGAACTTGTAAAAAGGGCCGTATTTTTTACGTTTTTTCCCAAAATTTTTTTATGATCCGGAAAGATAACTTAATGCAAAAGCATGTAAAGAAAAATTTGGCTCACTTAAGCGGACATACCACCCCACAGTCCTATCTAAACTTGGCCAATTTAAAAAAAGAAATTTGGTTTGAGTAAAAAATTATAAAAAGGCAAAGCACCGATCCACGAAAGAGGTCCATATTTATATAACTCCATATGTTTCTTTAATACTTACTAAGTGTTTTTACTATTACACGGTAAATAACGTCACAGTAGGCACTTTTCTAAAAAACTCAGTTTTTGTAACACATTTTCCCCGTTTTAGGAATTTCTTTATTTGAAAATAAAAAAGGTAAAAAATTCTAATGCCATTGATTTAAGGACATTTGAGTCTATATTGGTTCCAAATTTTGTTATGATATAAAATTTTACATTAATTCAAATTTTATATTTTTATTTGTGGAAAATCACCATATGAACATTTTTTTTAGTTTTTAAGGTAAATGAAGTCCCAAAATTTTATA
Organism: Calliphora vicina; assembly: GCF_958450345.1. NCBI lineage: Eukaryota > Metazoa > Arthropoda > Insecta > Diptera > Calliphoridae > Calliphora > Calliphora vicina. The sequence goes on along the minus strand of NC_088782.1, from coordinate 6,646,494 downwards.
AAATTATTTAATTTTACTAAAATATCAATCATAATATTTTCAACGATATCAAAAAATTATATATAAAAAGTCTTTATTTACTCCTCGGAAGTTCCACAAACCTGTTAAGTCAGTATGTGTTTGAATTCAAAATTTACATTTGATATGTTAACATTCTGCATGAAATATATGAAAAAACGTACACATTTTTGGATTTGGACAATGTTTGAGGAACTTCTGAGGAGTAAATAACGGATTTTTGTATAAGTATTTGATATTAGGACCTTTAGATTGATATTTTAGTAAAATTAAGTCCTAAACTAAGTAATTCTTCATGTGTATTTTCACTGTAACACAGTTTGGGTATTCACACGGTCTGCTATTAGTCATATTGTCATATACAGTAGCCCAAGAAAGTCTACATACAGGAAAAATTATTATGTTACTTTAATTTAAAGCAGTTTTTTTAGTTATTTTTTTATGAGATATATAATAATAAATGTCTTATGTCGATTTTAGCAAAAAAATTCAAATAACGCCCAAAAGTTCACCGTTATTAGAGTTATTGATTCTGGGTAAAATAATAATTTTGAACATTAAAGCCAAAAAAACCAAAAAAAAAATTTCGTTAGAATCAAAAAAATTAATAACGGTGAAATTTTGGAAGTGATAGGAAATGTTGCTAAACCCGACTTAAGTGATGTTGTTTTAATTTTTTTTAGTGTGAATTTATTTTTTTAACAAATATATTTCACTACTTTTAACTTACAAATACAGCTTTCAACGAAAGAAATTTAATTTGAATTCCTGTATGTAGACTTTATTGGGCTACTGTATGTATTCGGTCAAAATAAACTTGTTTTCAAATTTCAAAAACTTGTAAGCTTTTTTTAAGTTTACCTAAATAGCCCATGGAATGTTATGCAGATGAAACTATTATTTTTCAGTAAAGTATGTTATACAAATTTAAATTTTTCATTCCTAACGATACGATTTATATTTTAATTAATTTATACTCTTATTGCCCTGGCAATCCATATTGTATAAATCTCAAGTATAATGGTTTTATATTTAATGTAGCAGACAATTTTTTTTAAGTTTAAAATATAATGAATCGATTTTTTTTCAGAAAATTTAACTTACCTGATTATAATTTAGCTTATCCTTTTATAAGTATGTATGTAATGTATATAGTTTTATAAGTTGTATTCGACTGCAAAATTTAGTTGTTTTCTCGTGCAAATGACTTTTCTTCAAATTGATTTCAATTCAAATCACTAAAGTGTTATTCTTGTTATTCACCAGTGTTCCATTATTTTTAATTAAATTAAAGAGTAGTTTTTATAAACTTTTGTTTTACCATTATTATTATTATTTGTTTTATTATTTATAGATGCTTTTTAACTTAGTTCTTCTCTATTTTACTATTTTTTTGTATTATTATAATGAATTTGTGCACCTTTTTGTGAGACATAAATAAAAATCGACACAGAAATGAATTAATGGTTGAATGTGTAAAATGTAGCAATGAGTGTTTCTTTGAAATGGATATTTACGCAGATATTCCCAATCTGTTATGTACAAAGTCTGTCCTTGTTTAATTTTAAATGAATTTCTGAAAGTGGTTTATTAAAAATAAGGAACTGTCTATAGTTGTTTATTTATATATATAAAAATTAAATGGTCCATGTATGTAATGCCATCACGTAAGAACGGCTGGAGCGCTTTGGCTGATTTTTTTTTATTGGATTCGAAATTTTCAGGAGATGTAATGTGTTTGTAATGAAAAAAATCAAAAATTCCGGTTAAAACTCGGAAATTTTTTTGAGTCCAGTCAACTGTAATAAAAAAGCTCCCTAAAGTATGCAGTACAAATTTAGATATTTTATTTGCAAATAAATAAGAACAGGCAGGTGTATGTGGGTTGAGGAAACTTGAAGAACTAATATTAGTAAATAGCTACCGGACGAAGCCGCCCCGGTCAACTAGTAATTTATATTTTCCACACCATAATGTCTACACCAATGTATCTCTCTAAGTTGATATTTACTGATTTGTGTACTATTTTCTCATTTTAAAATTTACTACATTTTACAAAATATTGTCGTATCTAAGATATTTTAAATACCTTTAATTTGGTACCAATTTTATTAACGGAAATCTCGTGAATAATTATGCATTGACATTGTCCGACATCCTGCTGAAACAAAATATAGTTCAAGTTCATATCTTCAATTGTTGTTTCGATGTGATTGGATTGAGTTAGTGAATGATATGAAAAGCTAATAATCGATTTTCGACTTTTCGATCAACCATTTTTATTTCGATTTTTACAGTCGATTAATCGAACCCAATAATAGATTTTTTAATAATCGACCTGCATTTTTGGAAACTATAGCAAAAATTTCGCATTAAATAATGAGGTCCTCCGTGAATATTTTCCGATGTCAGCTGAAGACTAATATATTGCAAATTTTAATGAAAGCTAAAAACCTAGACAATACTAAAAGTTCAGAAATTTTATTTCTATTTTGATTAATCGTTATCAAAAATCGATTTCAGCATAAAAATCGGAGCATATAATCGATCACGATATAATCGTTTTTAGACCCTGAAAATCGATTTTCGACCATAATCGTAATCGATTTACCATTCACTAGATTGAATCGAGTGTTTGGAATATTTTGCGCAAACTTAACTCAAAGTGAGTGCTTTATTTCCACCCAACTTATTTTCACAACTAATACAAAACTTGCCACTTGACAAGTTCCCTACAACCTGATAGGGAACATTTATGAATTTTTATCACAGATAGATTTTTGCTTCAATCCAGCACTAAAATCTTACTGTACCAAATCTTGACTGTAGACATTTTCACTAAGAGAAATAATTCTATTTTCGGTTCATTGAGGAACCGTCTCAAAGATTATAAAAAATCCGCGGGAGTTGTTTCCCTTTTCCCATTTTTCAAATTCAAATTCAATGTTGAAAATGGGAGAAGGGAAAAAACTCTCGCGGATTTTTTATTCATAATTGGGCTGATTATGTTCTCTTTAAATTATATAAATATTGGGTGTATGATTTAAAAATGCGGGATTTACAATATCTTTTATACTGGGTTTTTAATAACTTATGCAATTTTGAAGGGTAGATATCGAAAAACGATTTTGCATGTCCGGAATGATGCTTGAACGCTATAAAAGAAAATTATTTTTGCACCCAATCATTACTTGCGATGTGAAGCCCGCCCAACCAGCCAAATCGACACCAAAGCCAAATATCAATGGCACTAAGGTAATGCTCTGTATTTGGTGGGAGCAAAATTGTCCTATCTGATATAAGCCGCTGAAATATGGCCAGACCATCACAGGGAACATGTATCGAACGTTTGAAGCGAGCATTGGTAGAAAAACTCCCAAAATATACTTTCAGACATGAAACCGTATATTCCATCACGACAACGCTCGGCCACATATTGCAATATCTATTAAAAAGTATTTAATATGAAGTGGTTGGGAAGTTTTGCCTTACCGGCTTTATAGTCCCTTCCGACTACCATTTGTTTCGATCGATGCAGAATGTTCTCTCTGGGATACGCTGCACTTTGGAGCAGAGTATCCGATATTGATTTGATTCGTTCTTGTCCTCAAAAGATGAGCAGTTCTTTTGGCTCGGAATCCATATGCTGCCAGAAATATGGGAAAAGCTATGGCCAATACTTTGAATTAATTTATATTGTACAAAATCCCGCAATTTTAAGTCATACACCCAATACATTCGAGTATATTTGATAAAAGGTCATGTTTTTATACCCACCATCAAAAAAGATGAGGAGTAAGAATGTATATTGATTTTGTCATTCCGTATATTTCGAAATATTGCTCGTAGTATATGAAGGATTTCATGTCAAGTGAACCAACTTTTGGAATCGATGTCTTCCGATTGGAATGAAATTTGCACCAAGATTTGTTCTATTAGATAGTAATTCAGACATACATATTTTTTCAACAAGATCGGTCGAGAACTCTCTGAGCTAAAAGGAAATTTAAAAAAGGTCCATTTTCAAAAAAGTTAGATTTTGAAAAAAAGTCAAAAATTGTATATCTTGAGTTACAAAATATTTATTTTGATAAGGTGTTCAAGGAAAAGACCCAAGCTTTCTTTGAGAAAAAAAAACAAAAATTTAAAAATTTTTCTTTTTGAAAAAAAGTCAACAAAGTTTTTGATTTTGCAAAAAAAATCAAAAATTTTATGTTTTGAGTTACAAAATATTTATTTTGATCGCATCCCACTAAACGACCAAATAGGTCTTCAAGGAAAATATCTAAGCTTTCTTTTGAGAAAAAAAGTATTTGATTTCGGAAAAAAAATTTCAAATTATTTTTATTTTTAAAAAAAAAAAATTTTACGAAATAGCTAAAATTTTTGGTACACATTTTGCTAAGAGCAATAGTTAATAAGTTACATGGATGAGAAAAAACACCTGTTTAGCCAAAATTTAAAATTTTTGATTTTTTTTTTTAAAATGGGCCCTTTTTTCTCTTAAAATAAAGCTTAGATATTTTTCTTTAATACCTATTTGGTCGCTTAGTGGGATGAGAGTTCGTTGTTGACTTTTTTTTTCAAAATGGACACTTTTTAAAAAATTTTTTTTGCTCAACAGAAAGCTCAGATATTTTCCTTGAAGACCTATTTGGTCTCGTAGTGGGATGCGAGTTCGATATCTCTAAAAATAAATGTTTTGTAACTTTAAACATGCAATTTTTGACTTTTTTTTGGCAAATTCTAATTTTTTCCCAAAGGGGCTCTTTTTAATTTTTTTTTTTGCTCAAAAGAAAGCTTAGGTCTATTCCTTTAAGAGCTTTTTGGCCTCTTATGGCGTTTTCTTTTCTGGCATAAATGATGCATTTATTCTGCCTTTTACCCTTCTTTGTGTTCTTTTCTGAAAAAATTTAGTTTGGTCTTGTTCTTTTCTAATAATGTTACCCTAAAACCCTGAATATATGCTACATGTTTCACCCTCAATTTTATCAAAGGGTTAGAAATGCACCACTTTTTATGTAAGCAAAAAGTATAGTTTTATAATATTTCGAAGCTACATAAAAGAAAATTGCATAAATGATTTTTGTTCTATTGTGATCGTTAAAAATGCAACACGTTAATGAGGGTATGGGTAAATTTAATAAATGGTACAAAATATATAGTCAACATTTTGTGTCAGAAAAGAAAACACCATTAGTGGGATGCGAGGGAATATCTATCAAAATAAATGTTTTGTATCTCAAGACATACAATATTTTTGTTAAAACATTTATTTTGATACTATCCCACTCGCATCCCACTAAGAGACCAAAATGCTCATTCATCCCGATCGGAAGACATCGATTTTAAAAGTTAGTTCACTTGACGTGAAATCCCCCATATACATATATTTGTTAAAATATGTGAAAAATTAATTGAGAATCACATGGAATTTGGCAAATTGTAAAAAAATGTTGCCCCAACCGGGTGTTGAACTCGGAACCTCACGGTTAGATTTATATTTGACTAGGCTACAACATAATGCATTTCGGAAGTAGTAAAATTGTAGTTACATTTAAAATTGTAAGTGTAATTTTTGCTGGGTCATACACCAAAACAGATGCGGAAGCACTGAGCTAAACGTAAAACTCGAGTATTTCTTTATGAGTCGTCTAATATTATTAAGTGTTGCATAGTGGCCTATTAAAATTATAAGGCGGAGGTGGAACAAAAAGTGCCACTTACTAACTAACACACACATAAAAAAAGACAAGAACTGATTAGAAAGAACCAGCATTTATGGGAGTGCCTTTAAGGTTTTCTTGTTTTTATCTTCGTTTTTTGTTGTTTTGTGATTTTGCATGTCTTGAGTTAATATTTTTTCTTGCCATAAATCCTTTAGGATTTTTGTAGTCAGTCAGTCAGCGAGCAAGCGAACGACGTTGTGTTAATAATGTTGATACAATATTTTTATTTTTTAGTTTTCCGTTATTCATTTATTGTTTTTTTGTAGAATTTCTTTAGTTATGAAATAAAATAAAAGGATTTGTTTAAAACAATAGATAGACGTGTATTCTGATGATGTCAAGGAAAATGTTGACTGTTGTTGTTATAGTTGTTGTTATTGTTGTCTTTTATTATTGTGTTGTTGTTGTTTTAGGATTCCTTTTTTGGGTCATGGCAATCTTTAGAAAAAAAGGGTTAACATACGATTTGTTGTTATTTCAAGGGAATATACAATTCAATTGTTCTAGCAGAGTGGAGCATACAAGTTTTCCTTACACTTGTCGGTTTTTTCCCTCCAAAAATGTGTGGTATAGTGCAGCACTGCTGCTGCTGCTTAATGCTGCTGCCTGCTTGCCACCACTAACTACTACAAGAGTGTATATGTAGCAAGAGCAAGCAAAGCACACTTCAACATGATATAAAAAAAAAGAAATAATCTGAACAAACTCAATAACTCATGGCTTAAATCGTTAAAGCTTAAACACACGCCCTTTTGCTGCTTGCTGCTTACTTACTGACTGACTGACTGACTGACTGACTGCCTGAATGACTGACTGCATGACTGACAAACTCACTGACGACTACATATTCCTTCATTCTTGTTGTAGTATCATGGATTTCATGGTGTAAAGATAGACCTCCTGTTTTATTTTATTTTTAAATTTGTGTGTGTCTTGTCTTGTGCTGTATCCTCAGTACGCATTTTCCTAGTAGAGTATGATTATGTAATGTAGGTTGATGAAGTATTTTTAAGACAAAAAAAAAAAAAAAAACCAAAAATAAAACACAAAGAAACCAGGATAAAGGAATTTTAACTACAATTCTTACACAAATTGATGCTTTGGAATTTTAGCAAAAGCACAACACTGACTCCTCTGTTACTCACAAACACAACACATTTGAATTATTATTTAAATCTATTATTTTTATTATTATTTTGTTTGTTTTAACAAAAGTATTAAATTTTTCTTTATTTTTTTAAGCAAAAATTGCTTTTTTTTTGTTAATTTATAATTGAATTACTCTGCTTAATTTAATTAAGCAATATTTTTCTTTATTTTTTAAAAGTTTCTTTTACTTTTACACTTGTTTCAAAAAACAAAAAAAAAGAAGAAAGAAGAAAGAACCCAAACACACACAAACTGTTTTTAAAATACAATAAATATAAAAATGTTAATTCAGTTTTGTTCCGTTCTTGATATTTGTCGCGTTTGTATGCTGGCACAGTCGAATTATAACTGTGGTGCTGCAACTATTTTGCGCGTTAGCTGATTTTGCATCCTTTTTGAGTTAGAAGGAAAGCTATCATTAGATGTTGTTGCTGCTGACTGCTTTTGCAAATGTGCGTTTGAATGTTCGTTGGTTCGTTCATTACAATGTGACATCCGTTGGCTTTTGGCCAAGCCTTATACTCTAAAGGCTCTCCATAAAAAAGAGAAACTAACTAACTACCACAACATCACATGGGAAAAAAGTAAAATAAATAAAGAAAGGAAAATCAAGAATTTCAAATCAAAAAAAAAAGAAAACTAACAAAATAACAACAATAATATACAAAATAATCATGTTACAAATAGTTGAATTTGTTACAACATTCAAAGCATATTATGCCGCATTCTATTTCAAAACCAAAAAAAAAACACTTTTTCATTTTCTCAAAGAACGCTTCCTTCACTACAGATATTTATTCTATTCTGTTGTCTTAAGGATGTTTGTTTACTTGAGTGTGTGATTGTCCCCTCCTTCGTCCTGTTCCTTTCATTCCTTGTGTCCATCCATACAATTGCTTGGTTGCTGCTGCTTTTTTAGTTTTCACTCGATTTGTTTAGAGGGTGTTGTGGTGGGTTGCATCCATCGGTTTGGTTGTACGCTATAAAGGATTCTGCGTTGCCGTGGCATTAAATAAACAAACAATGAAACTAATGTAAAATCAAAATACATACAATGTGTGTAAACTTAAGCACGTGACAAATGTTGAGCTTTCTTATCACATTCTTGGAATGCGCATGTTGTGTTAAGCTTTCGTGGTTGTAAATAGGAATGTAGTAGTAGTAGTAAGCTTTCCTTTAGTTTAAACTATAAACTTTTGTACATATTAAAATAATTATAATTTCCGTTATTTTTCTGGCTATTGAAAGCATCAAGGAAAGTGTACATTAAAAAAGCTTAAAATAACTGTCAACTTAGCGATTATTTTAGGAGTGAGAGCAAAAAAACCTTAACACAAGTTTTTCCTTAAAACTTTTAACCCAAGTATTATTAGATTTTTTCATTTTATTAAGTTACCTTTGAAAAATACGTCAGTTATTATGTTTAATGTCAATTATGTTCTTTTATTGTTAATCTGATTAGCAGGAAACCGGAAATATGCTATAAAAAAAAGCGTTTTAAGCGCTTTAAATATGCAGTAAAATCTTTAAAATATGCTCTTAAAATTTAAAAAATATGCTCTTAAAAAACAAACTTTTACATAATTTTTAACCAAAACAAATTGACTTAAATGTTCAAATATAAATCGTTGTCTATTGGATCTGAAAACATTTTTATACCTAGAAAATTTTCTTTCGACATCAACTGATGTTACAGGAGCAAATTTAAAAGACAATATTTATTTAACACTTAGAACTGTTAAGTTTGAATTAGAACTAAAATTTGATATTTAGATGGCGCTATTATTAAAATAGTGCTTATTTTATATGAAAACAAGTAACAGAGCTATGCAACTCTTGATATCCGGAACACAGGATATCAAGAGTTGCATAAGCAACTTAAAAATTCAAAATCGCAAAGTTTAATGACAAATTATTTAGCAAGAAAAGAAGCAATTGAAGCTCCTAAAAATTCTTTGATTTCCTCCCCTATTCACTAGATTAATTCTAGTGATGAAAATGATATTTTACCATATGATGACAAAATGATTATATCATATAGTGATGAAAGTGACGTTGAACCAATTCCAAACCGATGCAGACAATTATTCAGTGATTCAGATTAATCATATATTTATACAGAATTTCCTTAAAAAATGTGTTAGCTAATTTTTTTGGATCATTTTGACCTTTTCTGTAATTAATGAATTAATTTTATATTTTTGTTTATTTTTTTAACGTATTTTGTTTTTATTGTTTAAGTAAATTAAATAAATATATTTTTGTTGATTTTTTTTTATGCGATTTTGTTCTGATTTTTTAATTAAAATCTGAATTTATGCGGTTTATCAGAATTTTGGAACGAATCAATAGTTTTTATATGAAGCTAGAGTATCGTTTTATGCGAATTCAATTTATGCGATTTTTTTGGAACGCATCTATCGCATAAAACGAGACCTAAGTGTATACCCTTCACCAAATTAATCTTCAAAATAAAAAATTTAAATATTTTTAGGTGAACAAAAATTTTATTTCAGTTTATTAATTTTTTGGAAAAAAAAAATATTCGAATTGATTTTTTAAATCAATTTTTTTTTAAATTTGTTTTTGATAAAGTCAAAATATGCTATTAAACAGTTAAATATGCTCTAAAACCGCAAAAATATGACATAAATATGCTCTTAAAACAAATAAATGCAAAAATATGAATTTAAGGGTAAAATATGCAAAAATATGCACTAACAAATCGATGCCAAAATTCTTAAATAGTTCTGAAACGTGTAAATATCTTATCCATGTGCTCATTAGACTCACCAGAAAAAACATGCATTTGCATATTTTGGTTTCCCTGCTGATTAGAATGCGTGACAAGAAAACAGTGCATACTAAATTTATTAAATATTTTCAACAAAACCCAACTTGGTTGTACAAAAAGTTACCAAACAATCAAAGTTCTGCCGTCAAACTGATTTCAATGTTATTAAACAGTATCGGGAGAAGTGTTCGTTGATAGAAACCCTGGTTGAGGTTAAAGGAACGGTCCACATGATGTTTCTAGAGCCAATAAATAAAAAGTATGGTACCCAATTTCCCTGCTTTTGGATGAATCCTGCTGCTCGCAAACCTTTTAAAATTGCTGCCTGTGTGGCTCCCAATGATTTGCAAGATCTTGTGGAGTTTTACAACAATCTTCATGGAGTAATGCCTCCAATTCGTGGTCTTCAACCTTTTTTGACTGTCCTGGGCAATCTTTGTCTTCCGTGTCAAAATCATCACTTCTGAACCGCACAAACCATCTCTCGCACAAAAATTGTATATCTTGAGTTACAAAACATTTATTTTGATATATATCCCACTCGCATCCCACTAAGCGACCAAAACCATCTTAAAGGAATAGACCTAAGCTTACTTTTGAGCAAAAAAAATTTAAAAAAGGGCCCATATTGGAAAAAAATTTCGATTTTGCAAAAAAATTACAAAAATTGTATTTCTTGAGTTATAAAATATTTATTTTGATAGATATCCCACTCGCATCCCACTAAGGGACTAACAATATCTTAAAAGAATGGACCTAAGCTTTCTTTTGACTAAAAAAAAAATTTAAAAAGGGCCCATTTTGAAAAAAAATTCGTATTTGCAAAAAAAGTCAAAAATTGTAAGTCTTGAGTTAAAAAATAATTATTTTTGATAGATATCCCACTCGCATCCCACTAAGCGACCAAAACGGTCTTCAAGGATAATATTTAAGCTTTTGTTTGAGCTAAAAAAAAAATTAAAAAAGGGTCCATTTTGAAAAAAAAGTCAACAAAGTTTTTGATTTTCCAAAAAAAGTCAAAAATTTTATGTTTTGAGTTAAAAAATATTTATTTTGATAGATATCCCACTCGCATACCACTAAGCGACCAAATAGGTGTTCAAGGAAAATATCTAAGCTTTATTTTAAGAAAAAAAAGGGCCCATTTTAAAAAAAAAGTCAAAAAAGTTTTTGATTTCAGAAAAAAAATATTAAAATTTTTTTATTTTTTTTTAAATATTTTTTTTCGAAAACAATAGGTAATAAGTTACATGGATAAGAGAGTTCTCGACCGATCTTGTTGAAAAATTGTGTTGAGTTACTATCCAATAGAACTAACCTTGGTGCAAATTTCATCTTGACATGAAATGCCCCATATATGTATTTAAATTTATTAAATTGCTTAAAATTTTTCATAATTTCAAATTTAAATAAGTAATAATGACTCACAAAAATTGTATTGTTTCTGAAATTCGACAAATAACTAAAGACTGTAGATGAGTGTTCCGAACACACTGTAGATGAGTATTCCGATAGCTCCTTCTATAAATATATAAATATTACTGCAAGAAGTTACAATTCTAAAAACAAATCTTTAAAAATTTTTAACTTAGGACTTGTACCAATGAAAATAAAAGGTACGGAATAAAATAATTGTTATTTTGCTGGCGAAATATTAGAAGAATCGCAATTAATAATCAAAATTTTAACTTAGATTAAAGTGGAGATGAATGTGAAGGAGAACGTGATTTTGAAACGGTTGTCGAAAGTGATATTGAGGATGACATTTATAATGATTACATTGAAATTGATGAAGGCCATGATCTTAAAATATATGTATATATGTAAGTGATGTTATTAACCGCGTACGTAAGTGTTGCAAAATATTTAATAAATCGAACTAACTAAAACTAACGTTTTGTTGCAAGAAAAGCATGAAGTTCGTCTTATACATGATTTTGAACATCATTGAACATCTTTGTCTAACATGGTAATCAACTTTTTGCGTATTTGTAAATGCGTCTCTTCATGACTTCAAATTTGCCACGTTTACTGACAATGATATCAAACATTGGACAGATTCCCTTTATTGTGTAATTCCCCAAGACCACTTTCTTAAGCAAAGATTCGGCTACGTTGATAGAGCTTGATGTATAATACAATTTGTTATAAATAATTTAGAAATAGTAAATAATTAATTTACTAAAGAATTAGTTTCTCAATTTAAAACCCGAATTAATGAACGACATAAAAATGTTCTTAATACGTTTATATTGTATTTGAATTCAGGATCATATCCAACTAGCACAAATTTTTTAAAGCATAGCTCCAAAACGGAAACTAAAGGGTTTGCTAGTCAAATGTTTTGTAGATTGTTTGGGGTTAATCTGATCAGAATATTTCAGTTGAAAATTTAATGATGGACTTTGTTTTCGAATGTTTTTTAACATTATCAATACTTGAATTGTTAACTTTAACGTTATTTTTTGTTTTTCTTTAACAATAAAATATTAAAAAACCGACATCAAAACTTCATTCTTTACTTTATTAAAAAAAATTAAATTATTCGAATAATTCGATTAATTTTAAACGTGTGATCGAATTATTCGAACAAGTTAAAATCTCTTAATCGAATTATTCGTTTAATTCGAACAAGAGAAAAATCGAATAATTCCAATACTCTAGTAGATACCCATATAAATTAAACATTTATGACCGATAAAGTTCTATTTCGGGAGGACATTTGTATGGGGGTTAAGTGTAATGGACCGATTTCAGTCAGTTTCAATAGGCTTCGTCCTTGGACTGTCAGCCAGACAGACAGACGGACGGACGGACATCGTTTATTCGACTCAGAAAGTGATTCTGAGTGATATTCGTATTTTTATCAAATTACTTTCAAATATTTATGTATATTGCTTCAAATGCTTCAGAAGTTATTAAACTCATACAAAAAATAATCATACATTTAACTTTTATTTTATTTTTTTTTTATTAAAAAAGAAGTTCTAACTCAAATACAATATTCCAAGTGTTTGTATAGACATGTCAATAAATTCAATAAATTGCAGTAAAAGTTGTAAAAAGCTCTAAACATAAAAATACTAAACAAAATGATTTCTTTTCTCAGTATGACACTCGACACACAAAGAAAAGAAAAACATAATGGATAGAAATGGATTTGAGCAACAAAAAACTAAAAAAAAAATGGAAAAAATAACTTCAACTTCTTTAATTCATTTTTGTTTGTGCAAACGTACATATGAATATGAAACTTAAAACAAATAGAGTTCTTTTTAAAAACTTTTTCTGTTAAGACTTTTAACACAGAATACAAACTGTATTTAATGGGAAGTTGTTTTGTAAATGAAAAAAGTTTAAATCTCTTTTCATTTCAAAATAAACTTTAAAATATAAATTTAAAGAAAAATACTATTATTAAGTAAAAATAATTTATTTACTAAAACTAATTTATTTGCAAAAAAAAAAAGAAAAAAAACTCTTACATAAATTTATATTTAGCAAACTTAACTAGGAGGTTGAAGTTTGGCTGTATAGAGAGGTAATAATTCAATAATTTTATAGTTATGAAACATTAAGTTATTCTTAATATTCTTAACTGCTGAGCTTTAGAAATATTTATAAGTTTCCATAAACTATAATTTCTATTTTGAAACGAATTTCTTGTCTTACTAAAACTATTATAAATTCTTAACTAAATTGTACGTTGTAATAAAGATAGCCTCATTATTTTATGTTAAAATGGAATTTGACCACACAGAAAAAGAATTGCCAAAAGTTGTACTAAATTTCAATTGTCCTCTATATAATTTCGTTTGCACATGATGTTATCTGGATTCATCAGTTAAATCTGGCAGATTATTGATGTCATGTTCACTGGCAAAGGAATGTTCATCATTGGTGGTATGGGGCTGGGAGTCATTTCTGGAATTCTGTAAATATATTTAATAAAATATAGAGATTAATAAGATGTTCAAAGGAGATACAAATCTCCCATTAAACATACTTGTTTTGAGGAGGGACATGTAGCAAACAAGTGATCCTCCTGTTGACACAAATGACAACGTTTAGGCTGCGGTTCTAATTTGCATTTCGAAGCCAGATGGTTAGCAAATTTACCACAATTGTAGCAGCGTAAACGGCGATTACTTTTTTTGAAGCGCGGCCGAAAAGTGCTGCCATGACAATCATTTCCTTTAAATATAAAAGAAATAAGTGTCATCATATATTGAAAGTATGTTTAGTTAAACTCACCTTGTCTACCAGAAACTCGTGTGGCCTCAAGTCCTCTTTTTGTCATGTGACATTCATATTCAACATCTTCTTGTTCTGCCAACGATCGAAATCCGATCATTTGTATAACACTCTAAGGGTAAATAAAGTTTGGATTAAACATTAACCATTTATATACAAATGTGTGTATTTTACGTACCTGATGGACAAACACTTCGGGACCACCATTGTTGGGTGTTATAAAACCCCAACCTTTGGCCACATTAAACCATTTGCATTTGCCATAATGAACTCCTTCGATTTCTTGCGGATCTGAAATTTAACAGATAAATATTAGTGGTTTAAGGGATTGTAATTAATAAGGGCCGAGAATTATATAAGACTATAGATGATAATATAAACAAGATTATATGAGGAGCCGCAGAACAAAAGGTACTTTTTCGAATTTTTTTACAAATTGATTTTTTGGTATTTTTATAAATTTGGGTTGAAATATTACTAGAAAAAATCAATTTCCCAAAAATTTTTAAATTTTCAAAAAAGTACCTTTTTTTCTGCGTCTTCTCATATACATACATACATATGTGAGGCTAGACAATAGACTAGAATATAGAGCAGACTAGTGATGATAATACAGGCTAGACTATACATGAGACTATAGATCGGACTATATATTTAGTTTTTTGCATACAACTATGTATATTATTTGTTCAATTTTACTGTTTCACTGCATTATCGAATACTGCCTTACCAAAAATTCAAGAAAACTACAATGTGAAACTAATTACTGCAAACAGTTAATTTGACATGTGGAAAAGATAAGGTAACCATGATAAGCATAGATTTCTAGGCAGCTATTACTTCTTTTTAAAAATAAATAGAACTTTTAATAATTCGAAAATTCTTGAAAGACTTCCGGCAAACATATGACAATTATAAAAATTCTGTTGAAATTTTGTTCCAATAAATATTTCGATTCTGTTCTAATTTTTAGCTTATATTTAAGGTATTTATAGACGGCAATACTCAGTATTAACACTTTTCAAATTTAAAATATTATTGAAATCATTCGGTATTTCAAAAAATCGTTTCGAAAAAACCTTTATTGTTAACACGATAGTATTACAAATATTTTATTTCTTTGTTGATTGATATTCTTCGGAAAACTTTATTTTTATTTTACATTTTCTTGACATTTTTGTTTGCTTTATTTGTATTTAAAAAACATACCCGATACATATGAAAATATAAAGTTTTTGAATTGTTTTAAACAAATTTTGAATACCGACCGTAAATCAAAAAAAAAATCATTCGTATTTATTGAAAATCTAATACAAATTTTGTTTAGACGATGAAATTGTATTATGATACTTGAGTTTTTGACAAATATTAATACTCACTATTGCCGTCTATAAATACCTTTAGAAACATTTATACAATATAAAATTATTCAAAGTATTGGTCATTGTTATATATGACCTTTTCCCATCTTTCTGACAATATATGGATTCCGAGCCAAAAGAACTGCTCATCTTTTGAGGCCAAGAACGAATCAAGCCATTATCGGATATTCTGTTCCAAAGTGTAGCGTATCCCTGAGAGAGCGTTCTGCATCGATCGAAACAAATTGTAGTCGGACGGTGCACGGTATGTACTATAAATCGGGTGAGGCAAAACTTCCCAACCACTTCATTCTAAATACTTTTAAATAGGTATTGGCCGAGTATTGTCGTAATGGAATATTACGGTTTCATGCATGGCGGCATATTTCGGTACAGTTTCCCTGTGATGGTCTGGTCAGCTTTCAGCAGCTCATAATAGATATGACACTTTTGGTCCCGCCAAATACAGAGTATTACCTTAGCACCGTGGATACTTGGCTTTGGTGTCCATTAGGCTAGTTTACCCGACTTATGCCTGTAATTTCAACAAATAAGTATCTACGGTGTAAAATAACCAGTAGATTAATTTACCTAAACGGTAACTTGACATTGATTTCAAATCAATATCTACAGGTTAAAATTACCAAATTCTTTTATAACGTTCAAGTATCATTTCGGACATGATAAATCGTCTTTCATTTTCTCTCGGCTTCAATTCGTATGGTACCCAATTTCCCTTCTTTTGGATGAATCCTGCTACTCGCAAACGTTTTGTTATGAACTTGTTGAGGTTTACAACAATCTTCATGGAGTAATGCCTCCAATTCTTGGTCTTCAAACATTTTTGGCTGTCCTGGGGGATCTTTGTGTTTCGTGTCAAAATCACCACTTCTGAACCGCACAAACCATCTCTCGCACGTTGAAAACGATGGAGCACATTCACCATAAGGTTTGATGAGCAATCGGTGTGCTTCAGCGGAACTTTTTTTCAAATTAAAGAAGTTAAGCAAAACTTGCCGCATATGACGATGCGTTGGTACAAATTCGAAGCAAAAAAACTTTGTTGTTTACACAATAATGTTCAATAACTTAGTGAGAATAAATGACAGACAGATATGTACCCTTCAAAATGACATATAAGTTATTAAAAATAAAAAACACATTCAAAAGATAGCCATTTATTGTAAATCCTGCATGTTTAAGTCATACACACAATATAAAACGAAGGAAGCTTTATCAGGTGAGGTTATGAGGGAATGGCAAAATATTTCAAAGGAGACGATTGATTCTGTAATTGGTCCAATGAATCGTCATTGTGAAGCAGTAATAAAAGGGATATCCAAGAAAGTACCGAGTGACTGACTAAAAGTGCCAGAAAATGTTTGTAAAAATGAAACGTAAGTTTCCATTGTTTTGTCAATACCATAATAATGAATAATTTTTAGTTCGTTTTTTCAGAATTTAATTATGTTTCTATTTTCGTCTTTTATATATGGGCAATTCCATGTCATCGTACTTGACATTTGTACGCCTATGGAGTGGAATAGATTTTGCAAAAATAAGAGTATCTGAAAAATAATTTGGTATGTTCCATTCAGAGTGTGTAATATTTTAAAAAAATAATAGTAAGTACTTTCGTGTTGTCTCCTATTCAAATCATCTTGAAAAAATTTCAAGTATTTTTTATTTTGTAAATAAAACTATAAATTTAATACTAAAAAATACAAATTTCTTTCGAAACTGTGTGGATTGTAACCTATTAATTGAATATTTTGAAAAGTTTCCATTGTATTGTAGGAGGTAGGAACTAGTTCTAGTTCAAACATTTTTTTTTTCCAAAATACAAATTATTTGACTAGAACAATAAGTGAAATGTTACATAAAGTCTAATAAGTATAAATTTACATCATAATAAACCATTAATTATTAGAACTATATAATCAAGGAACTAGTCACGTAACTAGTTCTGTTTTAATTAACTTTCCTCTGGCAGTTTATATAATTTATCATTTTAAACTTCTGTCTACATTATACGTCACAATGAATGAATGAATTCAATTTTGAAGTTTTTCCCTCATTCGTATTTACTACAAGTTTAGTTTTTTGTTGGTTGTCTTAAAATATGTATTTTTTGTTTTCATTTTAGTGTTTTTTTTCATTTATTTTCTTTTCTTATTTGTTTTGTTTGTTTTATTTTGATTACACTGCTTTTATAGCTTTCTTTCTTTATCGTCTGAATGACTACGCAACAACATATTCTCACGTTTGGAAAACACACATTCTACACACATATTAAACGTTTTGTCCCAGCAAACACTCAACTTTCACATCGAATATAGATTTATTTATATCAAAAACTTCCTCTAATATTATCTAACGAAAAAAAATAAATAAAATTAAGGGTTAAGTGCAAAAACATGATAGGCCACAAAATCAGTATATTATTTTTATTAACATATTTTTGATGGGTTTAGTCAAGGTATAAATTGAATTCTTAAGCTGGCCACACACGGAATGATTTGTTCGCCTGATTTGTGATTGAAAATTTTCAATTACTTGTGATTTTGTGCGCGCACAGCCCCATTAACAAGTGAAACACGAACAAATCGCACTCACAAATCACCCGTGTGTGGGCAGCTTTACACAAAACAGCAATTATTCATTCACAGATTTAACTCTTTAAATTATACTATCAAGTAAACAGTAAACAGAGATCGCACTATACGAGTTTTTATAGATGGGATCTCATCAAACGAGTTCAAGATAAATTCAGGGGTACCGCAAGGCACCGTTCTCTCTCCTACTCTATTTCTTAATTTTCTAAATGACCTTCTACGTCAAACTTCCAACCCTATCTATTCTTTTGCAGATGACAGCAACATTTGCCATTCATATTCATTCAGTTACAGACCAAGCCTGTCGGAGATTGGGCAATGAGGCAAAATATGAATGATTCCCTTAATCGGGACCTTCTGACAATCTCTGATTGGTGTTGTGCGAATAGGGTCGCTTTCAACGCTCGCAAGACTCAGTGTTGCATGTTGACACATAAACGAACGACAGACCATGTAGCTTCATCTGTATTTATGGGTGGTGTAAATATTGTGGAATCAGACACTCTTAATGTTCTGGGCATGAGAATACAATGTGATGTCCGCTGGTCTAAACACATTTTTCAAGTGTCGAAAGAAGCATTCAAGTGTCTCGGATTTCTGAAACGGCGTAGGAATTACTTCACTCCATCTGATCTCCTCACTATTTACACCACATATATCCGACCGAAAATGGAATACAACTCCCATGTATGGGCCGGTGCTTCAAAGTCTATTTTGGAGCTTCTCGACCGCGTACAGGAGAGGGCGAAGATGATTATCGGTGACAGTAGGGTATCCAACTCTATTGATTCGCTGGAGCACCGTCGCAATGTGGGCTGCGTTTCACCGTTCTATCGATACTACAATTGAATGTGTTCTGATGAAATTAGGGAACTTGTTCCTGATACCTGCAGATTTTTACGTAATACACGTTTTTCATCAAGAACACATCCCTTTGTGGTCGATTGGCCAGTGGACCGCACAACACACTACAGAGAAAATTCGTTCTTTAGTCGTACTGTACGTATGTGGAACAAACTTCCCGCTGAAGCGTTTCCTGGCATTTTCAATATAGGAAAGTTCAAATCTAATGTCCACAAACACTACTCCCTCTACCCTCCCTCCCATAACCTATTTTCCTAGTTCCAACACAATGCATGAGTAGGGGTCATCCCATGATTGCTGGTCCAAGAAGAAAAAAAAATAAACAGTTAACTTCTAAAATTATAATTGTTCTTCTGAGAAAAAGATGGATTCTAATATCTTGGGGGTTAATTTTATTGTGATCGGTCCATAATTAGTCATAGCTTCCAAATAAGACTTGGTTCCGAATAAATCTTCTAAAAATTCAACAAAAAAAAATTTCATATAGACATAAATCACACGACCTAATTTCATGGTGATCGGTCCATAATTAGTCATAGCTTCCATATAAGGCCCACTTCTGAAAATCACTCACGAATATAAATTATTGAAATTTTAAAAGAATAATGTTTTTGCTCATTTACCCGACCCGACCATACTTTTTTACTTGTTTGTTTTCACTTAGTTATTGAAACAAAAAAATTTTTTTTTGCTTCGAAAATTTCGAATTTTGTGCCAACAATGCGTCATATGCATTTTACATATATTATGTAAAACTCAACAAGAGCTTGCAAAATCATTGGGAGCTACTCAATCAGCAATTCCAAAATGTTTGCAGCAGGATTCATTCAAAAGCAGGGACATTGGGTATCACACGAATTGAAGCCGAGAAACCTTGAAAGACGGTTTTGCATGTCCGAAAAGATGTTTGAATGTCATAAAAGAAAATCATTTTTGCATCGAATCACCACTTGCAATGAAAAATGGATCCATTACAATAACCCGATACGTAAGAGATCGTACGTAAAGTCCAGCCAACCAGCCGAATCGACACCAAAGGCAATTATTCATGGCGCTAAGGTAATTTTCTGTATTTGGTGGGACCAAAAAGGTCCTGTCTATTTTGAACTGCTGAAATCTGGCCAGACTGGGAACGAGCATTGGCCGAAAAACGCCCAGAATATACGGCCAGACATGAAACTGTAATATTCCATTATGACAACACTCGGCCACATGCTGGAATACCTGTTTAAAACTATTTAGAATGAAGTGGTGGGATGTTTTGACAAACCTCTTTATAGTCCAGACCGTGCCCCGTCCGACTAATATTTGTTTCGATCGAAGCAGAACAATCTCTCTGGGATACGCATTTTGATATCAGAAGCCCTTCAATTTAACTTGTATTATTAAGATTAATATAGTTGTGTTTGCTGGGATTAATCATCCATCTCTCATGCACAAACACACACATACTAGTTGTACTAACAAATACATATACACTCACATACATACATAAATGTATAGAGATCGTAAGTGGCGTCGTTATCAAAATGCGATTGCCTCATTCAACAGTGTCCCCGATAAATAACAAATTACGAGAACGTTTTTAGTGAATTGAATTGAATTGAATACATTTAAATTTGAATGCGAGTATGAATGGAATGCGTTGCAGATGGAATGTGGTTGTTGTATATTTCCATGTGTTTGTGAACAGATAATATTATTTTTTGTTTTGTTGTTGTTTTTTTATTTTTGGGAAACTCACTAATTCAAGTACATACACATATACATATGTATGAATGTGCTTCCTCTAACAATGGCTATAGAAAATAGAAAACTTCAACTATTTGATTGAAATCTTTCCTTCTTTGAGAAAATAAAAGAAGAAATCCTTAAACACAGACGATCACATAAACTTGCACACATATACATACATGGGGGCATATACACATTTTTATTTGTTTTAATTAACCAGCTTCTTACCCATAGATCGATCAGTGGTTGAAAGCTTGTTGAAAAACGTGTTTGTTCCAATTTTATTTTTTTAATTTTACATACATACGTAAGCTTTTTCTAGTTTATTGCTTTCATAGTTTTGGGATTAGTAATAGAAAACCAGTTTGTGTGTCAAAGAAATACGCAGCACGCACATCTCAACGTATTCTTTTGGGAGACTTTTGGTGGGAATCTGTTTCGTTTCGATTATATTTTCTTTCTTCTATTTAATTTTGTTTGAGCAGTAAAATAGTTGCGTTAAGTTTTGTTTGTCCCTTGGTTGTTTATTTCATTAAAGAAATCTTAAAATGATCATACTTATGATGATTTAGAGATATAAGTTGTAGCCATCTTAGTTCCTCTCCTGATGAAAGTTTATGAGTTTTTGTTTACACATTATAGTTTAGATCATGATAAAAATATAGAAGGTAGTTTCAATCAAAATTTTTTTTTTAAAAATAAGGTTTTTTGAAGTTTCCTTTTTTTGTGAGCATTATAAAAAGCGTTGCCACATTCCAAAAAATGATTATGATTTTCGAGAATTTTTTTACAAAAAATGTGTAATTTAATTTATTATTTAAATAAAAATGTATTATGTTGTGTTGGGAGTTATTGATTCAATTCCTAACGTTCGATTACTTATTAAAACACGTTGACTATTTTTATATGTATGCATTTTCTTCATTTTTTTATTACTATGTAAATATTTTATATCTTTTAAATGGAGGTTTAATTATAAGAGACAAGTAGCACACGGAAGAATGTATTTTCAAGATCTAGCCGAGCACTCTCAGAAAATATAAAAAGTCTTTGAAATCGGATGGAAAACAAAAAATGGCACGCGTTTAACAAATTTACATGTCGAAGGTGCCCTACTTTGGGTCCCATAGCGCCGCCATTGAAGTATTTGTGGGGCTCATTTTCAAATCTTAAACTCGAATATTCCTTGGGTACGCCGTTTAGAAATACGAGATTTATTTTCAAATAATTTCGATTCTACTCCAGTGTGCATAGTTAATGGATTATGATCGGTAATAATCGGTGATATATATCCCAAAATATGTTTACATAATAAATAGTATTTTGAAGTTACCTTGTGTTCATTGGGACAGCATTCATATCCAATCTCACACGCTTTGTTTTAACTGAAATATTACTTTTAACTAAATGGTCGGAGCACACCATTGGCTGTTTTGGCAAATCTTCTTCGCAAGCTTTACATATATCCATAAACTGTTGTTGTTGTTGGGTAAATATTTTTTCTATTTTTTTAAATAATTTTCAAATTAATGAAAATTATTTTTCCCAAAGGGAAAATTTGAAATTGATATGGCATTACTATTTTAACGAAAACGTCAAAATCCTTAAGCGTGTCAGACGTAGAATTTTAAAAAATAAAGAGAGAATGAAACTACCTTCTATTTTTCTACTATGGTTTAGATTGTGTGAATATGAAATTAATTAGTGATATTTACTTTTGAATTGGTAAAATACTTATAGTTAAGGTGGGTCAATATGATTGCTCCTTTGAGAGAGCTTTAGGGATCTTTACTAAAAATGCAGAATAAATTAATTGTATAGGCTCGAGTTCATATAAATTTCTAAGAAAGGATATTTATTTTAATCATAGGAATTCCAATGAATACAAAAAAAACGTTAATTATTTAGACACATAGCGGAAGGAATATATATTCGGCGCCCGCTACAATCTTCTCAGAATTGAACAGCGTCATATTATCGGCCATGTTCTGACATCGAAAAGTAGTTGAAATATATATTGGGTGTATGACTTAAAAATTCGGGATTTACAATAGATGGCGTATCTTTTGAACGAGGTTTTTGTTTTTAATAACTTACTATATGTCATTTTGAAGGGTACATATCTGCCATTTATTCTCACTTAGTTATTGAACATTATAAAGCATTGTTCACATAAAATCCGGTCGCACTGTAGAAGCTTTTTACAAAAAAACTAGTGGCAACATTTTTGTTTTGTTGTCTTTTGGCATGACTTTCTAAACAAACCAGCCGTTATTTTGTCAAGATTTCAAATTAATATATTAATTTTTGTACACGTGGCGAGCAATAGAAAATCAAAATAGAAACTACAGTTTGAGTCGGAAAAAAGCCAACCAATTGTAAGAAAAGATAAACTCACTGTTTATTGTTGGTGTTTTGTTTAAGTTTGATATTTTTACAAATAAAGCTTGAGTGTCTGTAATTCTCATTCACTCTATAGCTTGATTTGTATAATATCTTTAGTTTTTCTAAAGCCTTTTTGGGAAAAGGTTTCCTGATGATCTGGCCTAAGCAACCAGTGAAATGCGCATAGGAACTAGCTTATCCCCCAACAATAAATGTCGGTGAATTTATCAGGAATTGGGAAATTTAGCACAATTCTTACTATAATATTTATTTTGTATTCTCGTATAACTCCAAAAAACTAAAGCTCCCAAAAGGTAATATGAATGATGTTGTAAAACGTTACAGAGGAACCATAAGCATGGATGGTAAGAAAAACGAAATCAAAAAAGTTAGCACACGAGACCAAGACCTTACAACGAAAATAGTTCGTTGTATTAAACAAAATTCTGGTTTATCTGATAA
Organism: Calliphora vicina; assembly: GCF_958450345.1. NCBI lineage: Eukaryota > Metazoa > Arthropoda > Insecta > Diptera > Calliphoridae > Calliphora > Calliphora vicina. Next base: position 6,623,129 of record NC_088782.1, on the reverse strand, counting down.
TGATCGCGACTAAAACCAGTCGTGGACTGGTATCGACGCAGCAAAGTCGATGTAATTCCAAAACATATGAACCCACCTATGGTCCCCAACTTCGTCCAATTGAAAATATTGGGCTATTTTGTCAAAGCTAAATTAAAGAAAAATGGAAGCGCTATTATTATCGACATTAAATAATGTTATCTGCTTGGAATAAATATGCAGCACAGGAGGACCGAAAAGTTGTGCAAAAGTTAATGAGTAACATCAATCTTGAATTTTTATTAGAAACTAGTTGACCGCCCCGGCTTCGCCCGGTAGCATTTACTAATGTTAGTTCTTCAAATTTCTCCAACCCACATACACATGCCTGTTCTTATTTATTTGCAAATAAAAGATCTAAATTTGTACTGCATACTTTAGGGTGCTTTTTTTATAACAGTTAACTGGACTAAAAAAAAATTTCCGAGTTTTACGCGGAATTTTTTAAATTTTTTTTCTTTACAAACCATCTCCTGAAAATTTCGAATCGAATAAAAAAAAATCAGCCAAATCGCTGCAGTCGTTCTCACGTGATGCCATTACTACATGGACCATTTAATTTTTATATATATAGAAGATAGATAAAGATATTTAACTAGTTTTTTTTTGCGTATTCATAATTGCTAATAAATACGATTAAATTTATGGTAGAACAATAAATATTAACTTGCACTTTTCTTTATTTTCTTTAAGTAAACAATGCTTTATGTACTAAATTATTTTAAATATTCCTTTTTTGCTTCTTTGGAAGTTCTTTTCTTCCAATATCATTTAGATTTAGTCTTAAGGTGTTTAAATACTGACTGTCTTCAATTCCCGTTGTCAAAGTCACTACATAGTTGGCTAAAAACAAGTGTAATTCAAGCCTTGAATTATAGTTAATCAATTGAATTACAGTTGTATTTTACTTTATATCAATAGCATTTTCCAGTAAAAAGGAAACGTATATGTTTTTGTTTGAAAAATAATTAATTTTTTCAAATATTTTTCAAGTTTAAAAGAACAAAATATTGGGCTCGAATGACGAAAGTCCTCAAATTTGTACACCGTAAACTTTAATAGATCTGCAAAATTGCTATAACATTTTCCATTTCGAAGGAGAGTTCGACCGATTATTAATTTTCGGTTTTGATAAAAATTTGGATTTTGCCCCTGTGCTCGGTTTTTAGACAAAATTTTTTCGAATATTTTAAGAAGGAAAAATAAACAAGATGGAATTAAACAAAAAAGTAAAATAAATAATTAAAAAACAATTCGGATGAATTGTTTTTGGTGAAAAAAAAAATTCGGATTAAAAATATTATTTCCTATTTTGACCTATTGTAGGTCCAACTTACTATGGTCTTATATACGTCGTTGCAAAGGTCATTGAAATATCTATCATTAGATATCCATATTGTCTATATTAATGACTTAGTAATCCAGATATAGGTCAAAAATAGGTCAAACATCGAGGTTGTCCTGGTGTTTTTCTTATATCTCAGCCATTTGTGGCTGAGATTTTAAAAAGCAACCGAGCCGAAGATATTGATGTATGAATCGTGTATGTAAGTTATTTGGGGGCTTCGGAAAGTTGATTTCAACAGACAGACATGACTTAATCGACTCCGCTATCTATAAGGATCCAGAATATATATACTTTATAGGGTAGGAAAATTATATTGTGGAAATTACAAACGGAATGACAAACTTATATATACCCTTCTCACGAAGGTGAAGGGTATAATAAAATAAAAGCTCTCCGTAAGTTTCTGATTAGATCAAATATTAAGTTTGGTTCGGTTTCGGCCTTAAAAAATTGGTTTTGATCGTTTGATTTTGTAATAAAATTTGGACTACGGGTTCACATCACAGTTGAACATCAGCAAAATGGTCGGTCAAGTCCGGCCGACTTTAAAGTGCGTGTTAGACTAATTTTTTTGGGCGTTCACCACTATGGTGGTGCAGGGTATAAAATGAAAATTTTAATAGAACAAAGAGATATTAAAACGCAAGAAGTAGGGGTCACTCTAACATTCATAATAAAAATTTATTGCTTAATGTTGAAACAATATTTCCCCTCTTATTACTTTTTATTAGAGAAACATACATTTAAGTTAAAATATTATTTTTAAGTTAAAAATATTTAATTTAATTTGTTTAAATTAACATTTCACTTATACTGTATCCACTCTTATATGAATATATTTGCTCTCTTATATAGAAATATACACTATCATTACTTTGTTAACTATTGTAGATACAAATAAAAAAATAATACAAAGAAGAATGGTTTTCCTAAGCAGATTTTATACAATTATAATAATTGAGAGAGTGTGTACTGGTAGATTCTATTTCTGGATAATTATTTAAGGGATGTTATTAAATATTTTACAGTAGATTTGGCTGTTTGAGTTTTCATTCTCTACAGAATCTATAAAAAACAATAGTTTTTGTTCTTCAATAAAAAAACCCACACAACTATGAAAGAATAGAGAACGATCTTATTGGTATTTTTTTGTTTGTATATCATGGAATTTTGTAAAAAAATTAATCTATCTATATCTTTATGTATGTATAGATGCTGAGACCTGTTGATGCAATATTATTTAGAGCTTAATAGTACTTTACTTACCTATTGAAAGGCTTGTTAATGATCCAATTGTGCCCGATTCAAAAGTGTTGTCATCATGACTGTTGGTTGATTGTACGGGACTTTGATTGCCACTATCATTTTCCATGCTTGTTGCTTTGGAATTCGTATTGATCATGTTGATTTAAATTTCTTTATTTTAGTTTTCCTAATCTTGAGTTATAAATAAAAACTGAAAAACTATTATTGTTTTGTCTTTTAATCTTCAATACTTTGCTGTCTACAGATTCTCTCTGTTAATATATTTTCTTTTCAGTTTTTGTTTTCAATATCAAATATTTGGTTTTATCACTTAATTGTTTGTTAGAAAAATGTGTTTGTCTTTTTAGGAAATTTTTCTTTTTTTTCTCGTTTTATCCGTTTTCTAATGCACACAAATGCTACGCATGACGCACACTGACATACTGACGTTTAGTTATGTTTAACTATTTCTAAGAACCCCCGAAAAAATAACAAAACTATGGGAAATATTTGAAACTAGCAGCAGAAGTACAGCGGCTATGGCAATAGCAATTCAACGATCTACAAAAATAACAACAAGAAGGAAAGGAAAAAAAAGCAAAAACAAAATAAATATAAAAACCATCAACATTTTATCAATACGCAGTTTGCAGAGAACAAACACATCCACACACATACGCACAAAAGAACCCGAAATTAGAATCCACGAATATTAGAAATACAATATAATCAAAGGCACCAATAGTAGCAGCAGCAACAACATCACCATTAGAAATTCTATAAAACCAACAACAACTGAAGTAATAATAAGTACAATTACATGGAATAGGTCTCAGTCATTACTTCATACATTCAGTTGTTCATTCATTCAAACATCATTCATCTAAAAGTTAAACAGATACATCCATAGATACTTGCACGTAGCACCTAAATTACACACATATGCATGTATATGTATAAATGTGTTCCCAAATATGAGCCAATGTCTTGAGGAAAGTTTCCATTGTATGGTGCACTCGTTATGAGACAGCAAACGTCACTAGAAAGAAACATAATAGCAATTAAATAAATACACTCCAAATTAAATTAATGTCTTAAACATAAGACTTTTTCAAATTCAATCACATATAGATATAGGTACAAGAATTTAACATAAAGTTTTATATAGCAGAGACATGAACCCTTAACACTATTCACCACCACCTCAAGACAATCTATGTATGTATATTAGGTTGGCCCAGTTTGTATGGAGTCCAAAACATAGTCATTGTTCCCAATTATTCTTAATAGAAACATTTTATTTCGAAACTAAATCGGTTCCATTATCAAATTGATCAAATTAAATTGTATTCATTTGTTTCACAATAACTTTTGATTTCGCAGAATATCGGTCAAATTCGATTTAAAAAAAAAGTTGAAAAATAGACAATTTTGATAATTCTGTGTGAATTTATCGTATATAATTAGACTTGGTTTAGAAGTTTTGTAAGATTTTTGATTCGGCTTCTTATTAGACTAAAATTTCCTATACTCTTTTGAATTCGATAAAATTTGAATTCCAGGGGGGTTACTCTCTATTGCGATGCGAAAGCAATTTCGATGCGAAAGGTAAATGCGTTAAGAATACAATTTTGTACTTTGTATCGTCTACGCAAACGTTTTCCCAAAAAGAAGCAATACTGGCACCACAAAATAAACAATAGCGAAGAATGACAAAATGAAATGTCAAAACTTGTAAATAAAAACATTTTAAACTAATTTTTTGTGCGATTCGAAAACGCAATAAAGGGTACCAATTGTACCATTTTTCTTTCGCATCGCAATAGAGAGTAACCCCCCAGAAATTTGAAATACTTTTTAGTTTAGAACTGTTAAAAAATTTTATAATGGGTGTATGACTTAAAAATGCGGTATTTTTTTAAATTTTTAGCTTTTATTTTGAAACATTTGTACAATATAAATTTATTCAATAGCTATGACATTTTCCCGTTTTTATGGCATCATCATCTTTTGAGGCCAAAAACGAATCTATAAAGTGGGTGAGACAAAACTTCCCAACCACTTCATTCTAGATACTTTTTAACAGGTATTGCAACATGTGGCCGAGCGTTGTCATGATGGAATATTACGGTTTCATGTCCGGCCGCATATTCTGGGCGTTTTTTTGGCCAATGCTCGCTTCAAACGAATCAGTTGTGTTCGGTACAGGTTCCCTGGGATAGTTTGACCAGATTTCTGTATTTCGGTTCCACCAAATACGGAGCATTACCTTAGCGCCATGGATATTTGGCTTTTGTTTCGATTCTACAGGTTTTCCGGATCTCTTACGGTTCTGGTTAGCGTAATTGATCCATTTTTCATCGCAAGTAATGAATCGGTGCAAAAATGATTTCATTTTATAGCGTATAGTTTCGGACATGCAAAATCTCCTTTCAAGGTCTATCGGCTTCAATTCGCATGCTCGCAAACGTTTTGAAATTGCTCCCACAGATTTTGACATCAATCTTCATGGAGTAATACCTCCAATTTTTGGTCTTCAAACGATCTTTGTCTTCCGTGTCAAAACCACCAGCCAGCTTTGACGAAGACGTAAAGCGAAACTTCCCGCATATGACGCTTAGTTTGTAAAAAAATCGACATTTTCGAAGCAATAAAAAAAAACTTTATTGTTTACACTATAATGTTGAATAACTAAGGATATAGCATAAAAAATCTTCTTGATTTTCCTTAAATATAAGCTATTGCACGATTAAAAATATATCGTCAAAATTAAAAGTGTTGTGGTTACAAATATAATTTTCTTTCTTTAATAAGTCGTTAGTTTTAAAAATAGAAAGCTAAAACTTTGAGAAGACGAGATGCGCTTTACCAATATCCATTGAAAACTCAATATTGAATTTTTTGGTTGTTACGCCCTTTTGCATTGACGATATATAAAATTCATAATGGGAAAATGGTATTTGTGTATATAACTGTCACATTTTTAATAAACTTAGTCTTATATTAATCATTATTCAAATGTATTACATACTTAAAAAAACATTTAGGGTCTCGAAATTCATGTCCTAAAATTCCGAATTTTGTTTTTCAAAAAATTTGTTTATGGGATTCTAAGTATGTCATAAGATAAAGGTTACATTTGCAAACTACATAACATATTTTCTAATACATTTTTCTAGTATGTATATTTTTATTCAATATCTAAAATATATTATAATGTATTTATCTAGTATAATACATATGGGTGATTTCATATCAAGTGAACCTACTTTTGAAATCGATGTCTTCCGATCGGGATGAAATTTGCACAATGAAACTACTTTTGAAATCCAGGGGTGAATTCCAAAATGTCTGTATGCATTGCAGTCATAACTTTATTAAGACAAAGCAAGCAAACGCGTAGTTAAAGCGACCAAAACCTCTTAACGGAATGGACTTAAACTTTCTTTTGAGGAAAAAAAAATTAAAAAAGGGTGCATTTTTAAAAAAAAAATTAAGATAGATGCAGCAAAAAAAAGTAAAAAATTCTATGTCTTGATTTACAAAATATTTATTTTGATAGATATCCCACTTGCATCCCACTATGCGACCAAATATGTCTTTAAGAAAAATATATTGGCTTTCTTTTGAGAAAAAATGGGCCATTTATTAAAAAAAAATTCTAAAAAGATTTCGTAAAAATTTTTTTTTCATTTTGTTTAATTTTTTATTTCAAAAGATTGAATAAATAACTATCTAAACTATTTCGGACACATTTTGCTAAGAACAATAGGTGAATAAATTAAATGGATGGAAGAAACATCAGTTTGGCCAAAATGTCAAAGTTTGACCTCCCTCTAACTGAGAGAGTTCTTGACCGATCTTGTTGAAAATTGTGTCTGAATTACTATCCAATAGGACTAACCTTGCACCATCCCGATCGGAAGACATCCATTTCAAAAGTTCCACTTGAAAGTCCACTTGACATGAAATCCCCCATATACATATAATTTATCTACAGAAACAACGCGTCCACTTTCATTTAAAATTTCAATGAAAGTGGAGTTTGAGTTTGTTAATGAGAGAGGAGAGGAGATTGGAAAGATTTTCCTCTTTTTCTTCCTCTCCTATAAACTGAAGACTTGCTCAAGTAAACTTGACTAATAAAGGTTATTTGAGTGATTTATTTTTATCACAAAATGTCCTTTCTTCAAGGACATCTTATTGGTTTAATATGTTTCTGTGTTCAAAATAAAAGGATTTTTAAAGATACTAATATAGTAAAAATTTAATAAGCGGTGACAAATTTATATGCATTTGAAATTGATAGATTTTGTACCATTTTATATAAAATTTGAACTTTAAACCTCGATAAAAAACGAACCAAAACCAAATCGAATTTGAAATTTGATGAGCAACTTCAAATTTTGTATGAGCATAAAGAACCTGTGTACCCATGTGCTTTAACAAATTTGGAGCGGGTAAATTATAAAACGTTCTTTTGAAATGTTAAAAATATAAAAATTTTGAGCCCCTAATGTACATAGTATACACATGACAATTGCTACTTTATGTATGTAATATTTATTGCATTAGTGTTATGTATGTGTTCTTAGTCACCACTTTTAGTTAAATCCTGAATCGCTTCTTCCCATTGGCTACACATTTTTTAGCAAATAAAAAACTAATTGATAAAAAATATTGCAACAAGAAAAAACAGAACTGTAATGATTCATCAGTGTCCTTTGTCCATGTGAAAATCATCCCTCCTGGTTTGTGCATAATGTACTTGCAATAACTTGTAGTTTATAATTTGCACATAATTTGACACATGCCATTTGCATTCGCAACAATACATAAGCTACCCCCATTTTAAGAGAAGTCATTTATCTCTGTGTTGCTTATATTACACATGTGTAGATCGATCGTGTGCCGACAGATGTGACAACATTTATAAAATGTTTTTGTTTTTTAAATATTTTGAAATTGTTGAAAACTTTGTTAAACTACTTCGAAAAATAGAAAGATTTTATTTTCAGGGCTTAGTGTTCCTGGTTGCAAAAAATTGCAATTTTTAAAAAAATACATATACTATTTCTAAAAAAAATCATCAATTCATCAATTTTACAAAGAAAAGGAATTTTTTTTTAAATTTTAAATTTTACTAAAATCAATTTTACAAAATATTTAGAAATCGTTAATTCCATAATTTAAATTGAAACAAATTTTCGCAATTCTGTTACTTTCCGACCATCTCAATTGTGGAGGTCATTTTTTGTGAGATTTCATTGTTGGAGTCAAATCTCTTTCCGCCAAAACAATTCTTCAGGTTTGGAAACAAGAAATAGTCACTCGGGGCTAAATCAGAAGAATAGGGCGGAAGAAGGAGCATTTCGTAGCCTAATACTTGGAAACTGCACATGTGTGTTTCCTGCACATGTGTGATTGTGAGCAAACGCGGCTGTCAACTTGCTGAAAGCTTTCTCATATTCAAGTGATCATTCAAAATTAAAACCATTGAGCCATGTGAGATGCCTATGGCTTCCATAATCTCTCGCATTTTCAATCTCTGATCGGCCAACACCATATCGTTGCTTCGAGTGTAGAGACCTCAATTGAGCGTGCAGAACGTACGGCGTCTTCCGTACTTGTACGCTCACAACGAAAATCAGTAAACCACTGTTTTACCATTAAAATTAATGGTGCTATGGGATATCAAGCTACTAAGCCTTTATTTGAGTGATGCAATTTTTTAAAATTTTTCTAGAGCTGATGGCCTAGGTAGCTAGTGCTCTAACTCTAACTTTATAGTAATTAATTATTATTAAGTTTTTAAATAAATAAATAAATAATAAATAAAATTTTTCAAAATTTTACTTCTGTGATTTAACACAAATACCTAATTTTAAATGATAAATGGTGCCAAATAACCTCTAAAATTAATGTGGAACTCTTATATACTTGTGTGGTTTTAATAAAACTAATAACAAAATACATTGTGAAAATTTAAACAAAGGCCGATAATACTACTTTATTTGAATACTACATAATTGAAATTTTTCATAAAATATTACGCCCTAACTATCAAAGAAAGTTTTAAGTTAATTTTTGTTAAAGTCGACTTTATTTTAAAATATAAATTTTTTTTTTAAATTTCTACAAATAATTTAATTTGGTGATTTTATGACGCGTTTTTTTGTTTTCTTTGAAATGTCAAACACAAATTGACAACCAAATTTGACATTTTATGTTCGTAATAATTGTCAACGAAAAACTGTTGACAATTATTGCCAGGTACGAACTAGATCCGTCTTCACTGGAGATGACATAACTTTGACATTTGCTGCAATATATGTTAATGAATTTATTGCCAGTCTAGACAATGAGTTAAGAACATTATTTTGTTAAGGCCGACTCTACCAATTATTCTCCCAAAATATTCTTTGTATATTTTGGTGTTTTAAATTATTAAGATGTAGAAATTTATACATATTGCTCATTTGCTGCAACAACGTCATAATCCAAAAAAAAGTCGTTTCGAGAAAAACGGCTTTGAATGTTTTATGACATTTTACTATTTCTTAAATAAATTTTCAACAAATCATGCGATTTCAGAAATAAAACCTGATTTAAATAGTAAATGTTAATATCTTTCTAATCTGCATTTAACCCAATTTTTTACTTGTCAAATATACGAGAAAACATGAATTTTAATTTTGACGTTTACAACAAATACTCTCGTAAAAATATAATTGACTTTTTTTAAAACTGATAAAATTATATGAAAGTCTAAAGATCGGCGCATATTTTGTATTAGTCAGTTCAAAACACCCGGATTTTGAGTTATGACGTTGTTGCAGCAAATGAGCGATATGTGAAATTGGGAGTATTTTTTTGAAAAATTAAATTTTTAGAAAACTATAAAAAAACACAACATTTATTGGACAGTTTTTAATTTGAAAAGATTTTTAGACAAATATCAAACTTATTGAACTAATTCCCTTTAATAAAATGGTCGACCTAATTGGTCTGTTTAGATTGTTTATAATACAGCACTTGAATATCAAATTATTGTTTTTTTATCTTTATCAGATGTAGTTTTAATTTCAAAACAACAAACAAAACAAAAATCGATTCAATACAATTGTATCAGTTGTATTCGCATACTGTTTTAATATCAATTATTTGATATTTTTGAATTTCGCTTTTTTTACTAAACAAATCACCGGATGCATTTTCCTATTGTCTTCATTATGGCCAGTGTCCTGCGCCATGTGTACTTCAGAACCAAAAAACTAAAACGTAGATGAAATTAATCCGCTTTAAATGGAACACACAATAAAGCCAACTGGGGTTCACAAAGAAACTGTAACGATCTAAAGACTAAAACTATTGACCGTATGTTGGATGGTTGGTTGGGTGTTTATCCCTACAACAAATTAAGGGTGCAAACATGCAAAAATTATAACGCGTGCCAATAGGAGGGAGGGATAAGTGTATGCAAAAATGCAACCAGCAGCAGCTGTCTTACAGCCGTGATTATAATTCCGAATTTTTTCAATAAATGTTTTGGGTATTTTCTACATGTTTATCAGGTCCATTTGAGTACAAAGGACCTGATGAAAACAAATCAATTGATAAGTTTTTTGTTTGCTGTTTTTTGTTAAGCCAGCACGATAAAAATCAGATCCTTTATTTGTTTGTTTTTTATTTTTGTTGTAGCCGATTGTAAGGAGATTTTGTCGTGCTTGTCAACGTCAGTGTTGTAATAAATATTTGCATATACGTTTTGCCCCCTAATGGGCAACTGACCGATAGCGAGTGATGTTTTGCATTGATTTTGGGTTTTTTGTTGTTAATTGACACATGATTGACATGACGTAGTTTTCAATGTTAAGTGAAGTGGCAATTAATGCAAATTGACAGTTTCTAATATTTTATGCAGTTGCATTTTTGTCGTCTTAGTAGCGCAATCAATTGTAGTGCGTGTTCAAATGGATTATTGACACATTTTATGTTGTGTCATTTAGAGATTGCGTTTTTATAAAAAAATCGTTTTTTGTTTGCATATTGTTTTTGTCGTTTGTCAAATAAAAATTGGTTTGATTTGAGAATGTAAGTTAATTAACTAACTGAAAATTTTCTGTCTTCTTCGTCTTGATATTTTCAACAAGGTGTTATAATGTGTCTGAAATAAACATAACATCATTTGCCTGTTATTCGAGATTCGATATTTATTCCACTACTCCTATCGAAATTATTTCAGTTCAATAGTTACCATTCTTTCTTCATTAAAGCCTTATTCACAAGATATTTTGAGTTTTTCAATGAAAACAGTGATTTTTGGTTAGAAATATTAGTGATCGAGCTCCTTTTCTTAATTAAACGCTTGTTTGGAAAGTTATTGCAAATTTTAGATATTTAGAAAATAGATTTCTATTGATCTCAGATCAAGCTCCCTTTTTGGCAAGAAATATGAGTGATCACAAATCGAGTTGTTTTTCTCAATTAAACGCTTGTTTAGAAAGTTATTGTCATTTGAAATAGTGATTTTTTGTTAGAAGTAAGAGCGATCACAGCTTTTTTTTTAAAATACTGTATTTTTTTTCAAATGTTTAGCTTTTATTTTAGAACATTTATACAATATAAATTTATTTAAAGTATTGGCCATTGTTAGCTATGAGCTTTCGCATCTTTCTGGCAACATATGGATTCCGAGACATGGATTGAAGCCATGAAAAAATGAAGCCAATTTCGGATAATCTGTTCAAAAGTGAAGCGTATCCCAGAGAAACTTTTGCGGCCAATGCTCGCATCAAACGAATCAGTTGCGTTCAGTACAGGTTCCCTGTGATGGTCTGGTCAGATTTCAGCAGCTTATAATATATAGGAACCTTTTGCTCCCACCAAATACAGAGAATTACCTTAGCGTCACACAGTGGTGTACAAAAAACCGTTTGTCCGGTTTGAATGAAATTTTACGTGCGCAAAGAGGAAGTGTTGTCGAGTTTAAGTTTTGAATTTGGATCATGGGTCCCCTAGGGGCGCAGCTAGGGGTATCTTAAATTTTTAAAACGATCTCATTTCTTCGTTCGTGTTCCGATTAAAAAAAATTACATATATGGAATCTCCTCGATCATCAATTATCTCTAATATAGGCGTGGATCTAGGTCAAACATTTGGGGAAACAAATTAAAATTTGTCCTACATTTTTAATTTTTTTTTTCTTTTTTTATATGAAAACTATGGATCCGCACCTGCTGTAATAGCTTATGAGATATTCGAATTGGAAATTAAATTTTCAATATTTTTACCCACCCTACCCCTGTTTTTTATAACAGTGGGTGCAAATATTTAAGAAGATGTATAAGAAATGTATCTTTTTAAAAAACCTAAGTTTACATTAAATATTTTAAATGAAAATAAAATTTAAAATTTTCGAGGGGACCAGTAGCCCGTTTCTGTATTTCTCGAATCGAAAAACTTTCCGCATGAAACGATTGAATTGCAACAAAAACAGTGTAAAATGAAACAAAAAATTTTTTTCTCGCACAAATGTTTCGGTATCTTGAGTTTGCGAGAATTATCTGTCATTTAAATAATTGACAAAATAAGTCACATTTGAAATTGGTGTGAGAAAAATTAAATTTTAAAAAATATAGATATTTTTAACTTCGTATGTATAAATATGGAATTCAAATCAGCTGATAATGTAAGTAGCACAGAGTTTGAATAAAATAATTATGTATACACATGTAAGTACACAAAAATGTGTTTCAAAATTATTTTTTTTAAATTCAGCAGTTATAAGCGCCCCACTATACTTTTTGTTTTATATTTAAATGATGACAACCAATAAAACACAATTGTTATATTTTGGCATATTAATTTTTTTTAGCCTTTCACTGTTTTGGTCATAGAATAAACACATAGAACGGAAGGAGAGAGTAATATATATGGAAAAATTACTCTCTTTTTTACAATAACAAAATACATGCAATACATTCTCATGAATTAGGTTTTTGACAACAGACTTAGGTTTTAGGCTCTCAGTTACCTATTTAGTTGTTGTCTATGGTTTTGGTTTTATTATAATTTCTTTCTTTCGTTGACGTTTGTCCTGCATTTGACACTTAATTACTGGAAATATTCCAGTAAGAACAGAATCTGTGTTGTCTGTTTTAGCATTCAAATACAGAAACACTTTTTTCCCGCACATCGAGAAACGATGGAATTTTTTGTTTCACACTTCATGTGAGATGTTTTCCGATGCGAGAAATACAGAAACGAGCTACAGGTCCACCCAAAAAAACTTCTATTTTTTATGTAAAATTCAATTTTATTGCAGAAATTCGAAAATCACATAGTCGATATCAACATGTAGTAACCCATTTTGGATGGCCCATTATATTCTGAATTATTTTGTAAAGGGTTCCGATAACCCCGACCCTGGTATGGATATTATAGCCAAAAAACTAAAAATCCTATTTTTGGGATTTATCAAAAATTTGTTTGGAATTGCGGGATTCCTGATAACTAATTTCAAAATCGGTTTTTATTTTTAAATTTTTAATAGATGTTGGGATGAAATATGTATGTAAGTTGAAATCTGGTTGGAATACGGAATCAATTAATCTCAATTGATTATTTAAACAAAATAAAACCCAATTGTTTTATTTTGTTTGCTCAGTATTATTGCAAAAGCCCAGTAGGAAATTTAGTTGAAAAAGAAAAGAAATGAATAAAAATCAAATATTAGAAAGTTTTAAATAACGCAATTTTTATTGAACAAATTCGATTCTATACCTTTTTTTAATGGCTGCCAAAAAACAAGAGAGATAAAAAGTATTGGGTTTTGGCGGAAACACCATGGTGGACATTTTCGGCCAAACTGACAATGTCGTTTTGACGATCTCTCATAGCACTCAGCTTTAATATATGAGATAAAAAAAGGGATAATATTGGCCATCTCAGTTGTTAATACAAAACGTCGATGTTAGACTTTTGGCATTAACAATAGATTAATGTATATAACTGTAAAATTTCATTAAAAAATATTCATAGATAAAAATTTAATTTCAATTTGAAAAATTTGTTTCTTTGCAAAAACTCAATAAAAAACATTTTTTGTCATATTTTTCAAAACAAGTATTCAATGAATTTTTTAATTGTCAAAAGTTATATATAGTTTTGAAAAATAGACAAAATCCCCTATCCATTGATGTATACCATATCTACCTTATGTTTTTTACGTGGCATATTAATTAGGGAAAACTTAACATCTCGCAGAGAATTTACCTATCATTTTGGTGAATATTTTTTATATGTGGAGTTTCACATACAAATTATATAAGCAGCTGGGCTAGCGACATTGTTAAATGGGCCTTGACTGAAGTGATAAAAATTAAAATTTAGTTGAAACTGTAAAAATTGCATTTTCAAACTTTTTACATTTTTGCTGCATTAGTTTGTTTGTTCATTAAATGGCTGCACTTTTCTCTTAGTACTTGGCAGCACTTATGATTGTTGTCTTCGATAAATGTGTTGCATTGTTTGTGCAAGGTTGTAGTATTGACTAACGTACATTTCTGATGCTATTCGAGATAATAATGTTTATCGATAACAAAGTGCCAATATAACGTTAATTTCAAATTTGCATTATTATTTCAGTTTATGAATTAAATTCTTAAAAACGAATAACTTTCATTCATTAAATTATGTATTTTAAAATAAAACAAACGTTGGTTTTTTTGTAATGATTGATATCAGTTTTTTTTTCTTATTTCAATTTGATAATAAGCATTTGAAAATTAATGAAAATAAAAACAACATACAAATTAATTTAATTAATATTAAATTTCTTACAATAGCATGTCTGATGAGTCTGATAAGTAAATATGTATACCAATTAATAAATATAAAGTTTACTTGAATTAATGAAATTTATATTTGGTCTTGGTTAACAATAAAATAATAATTTTATATTAATTTAGAATGGATTCTTATTAATTTATTGTAATATGTATGTAAATTATGTATATGTGTTCATTATCATGAATATCAAAATTGCTGTGTTTGAGATTATTTAAATAATAGTTTTTGTTTTGTTTTTTTTTAAATAAATTTAAGCATAAATTATTTGATTTAATTGTTTGTAGGGAGAGAGATCCCCTGCAAACAGACCATTTGTATTAATTATAGTTTATGTATTTTTATTTATATATATTATATACAAATTGTATTCATCATTCATGTACTATACATATCATACTCATATGTATTTATATATTCTTATTTATTAAATATTATGTACATTCATGCAGAATACCATTTTTATGAATGAGAATTTAAGCAATAAGAGTTACGGCCGCATTAATTTAAATAGTTGTTGTGAATAAATACCAAGATACATGATACAAATGCGAATGCAAATGCAAATAGACTTGTCAAATAATTGCTTAATTTTTTTATTATTATGTAGGTTTGTTTGTTTTGTATATTGTATAATGATGACCATTAAATATTAATGTTTAGATTTAGCATTTAATTTTGTTTATTATTTTTAAACAATTTCTTGTATGTATTCCTTTATAATTGTTATTGTATGTTTTATATCTAAGTTTGTATAATTATATGGAATATTTACATGTTTATGTGTTTTTTTTTAATTAGTTCGAAATAATAGTTTTTCAATTATTTCAATAGTAGAAAATGAAAACTTTTTTTTTGAATAATGTTGCATTTTAAATTTTTACACTTAGGAATATTTATTTAAAAGTGATTTTAAGTTTGGGTTTAAAATTATAGTTATACATGTTTTCTGTAACCATTTCAAAATTTTTACAGGCTTTTAAACAATATTATGGTCCCTGTAACTATGTATATGCTAGCGGTAATCATAATATGTTTAAGTTACCATTCACATCAGTGTAAAAATCATAGTAATTAAGCATTTGAAATTAATTTAAGAATTCAAAGAAGTTAACTGAGTACTGAAAAATGAAATGTGTTTCAGTCATACCCTTAAATTCAGAATTGTTTCATTTTATTATACCACTCTGTTAGCTTGATAAAATATCAAAAATGTAAGTTTGTTATATTCTTATTTTCAAATTTGCTCCAAACGAATGATCTTTGAAAGCTAACAGTTCAAACTGATCCGAATTCAGATTTTTGTCATAAACATTAAAAATATTAATTGTGAATAAATTCGAAATAAATCAATCGATTTCTATGATCGATATCTCATTTTGTTGCTATTATATGTGGCTTTGCAATAAAGCAATGAACCTGCCGTTTTCGATTTTTCATGAGTTTTTTTAAAACAAATAAAATTAGCTTTTTTCACGTAAAAAATATATTCTTTGCTTCAATTTCTTATTATCAGCCCAATTATGAATAAAAATTCCCCGGGAGTATTCTCCCTTTTCTCATTTTTCCTATTCAAATTCAATGGGAAAAAACTCCCGGGGAACAAACTCCCGCGGAATTTTTTATTCATAATTGGGCTGTATAACTCCGATACTACTGAGCCGAATGAAACGCAATATATAAACGTATTAAACCTTATGTCAACTTTTCTAAGTTTATTTTAATAATATCGGACTAACCGTTTTTGAGTTATCATTAATTATGTGGAGACGCATCTAAACAAATTTTAGAAAAAAAAACAAGTAAGAGAGCTATATTCGGCTGTGCCGAATCTTATATACCCTTCACCAAATTATACTTCAAAATAAAAAATTGAAATAGTTTTAGGTGAACAAAATTTTTTTTTCATTTTTTGGGAAAAAAAATTTTCGAATTGTTTTTTTAAATTTTAAATTTTAAAATTTTTTTTTAAATTTTAAATTTTAAAATTTTTTTTTTAAATTTAAAATTTAAAAAAAATTGTTTTGTTTTTTAAATTTTCGGTTTAAAAAATATTTTTCCGATTTTGACCCTTTGTAGGTTCAACTTACTATGGTCTTATATACGTCGTTGCAAAGGACTTTGAAATATCTATCATTAGATATCCATATTGTCTATATTAATGACTTAGTAATCCAGATATAGGTCAAAAATCGAGGTTGTCCTGGTTGTTTCCTCATATCTCAGCCATTTGTGGACCGATTTTGCTGATTTTAAATAGCAAACTTCTCGAAAGCATGTCTGACAGAATTATTGCAGATTTGGATTGAAGATTTGGATCAGGGGTCTTCAGAAAATTGATTTCAACAGACAGACAGACGGACATGGCTTAATCGACCCCGCTATCTATAAGGATCCAGAATATATATACATTATAGGGTCGGAAATGAAAAATGTAGAAATTACAAACGGAATGACAAACTTATATGTATATACCCTTCTCACGAAGGTGAAGGGTATAAAAATGTATTCATAGATTTCAAAAATTTTAGCATTTTTGTACTTAGGTAATCATGATGCATCAAATCTATATAGTGGTTAGTGAAGCCTTTTTTGGCTGTTGACCTGTGTAATTTACCTTCGGTTTTTTTCTTTTTGAACTATTTTTAGTAGAAAAACTAAAAATTTAGAAATAAGTTTTTATTATGACTCAAAAATGCGATTTTTTTTTTAAAATTTTTAGCTTTTATTTTGAAACATTTGTAAAATTTATTCAGTATTGACCATTGTTAGCTATGACTTTTTGTTGCCATGATGGAATATTACGGTTTCATATCTGGCCACATATTCTTGGCGTTTTTTTGGCCAATTCTCGCTTCAAACGAATCAGTTGTGTTCGGTACAGGTTTCCTATGATGGTCTGGTCATACTTCAGCAGCTCATAAAAGATGGGCACCTTTTGGTTCCACCAAATACAGAGCATTACCTGAGCGCCATGGATATTGGCTTTGGTGTCGATACGGCTGATTGGCCGGGCTTCACATCCGATCTCTTACGCAGCGGGTTATTGTAATGGATCCATTTTTCATAATGATTCGGTGCAAAAATTATTTTCTTTTATATTTCATATTTTCATTTCGGATATACAAAATCGTATTTCAAGGTCTCTCGGCTTCAATTCGTATGAAATTGCTGCTTGAGTAAATCCCAATGATTTTGCAAGCTATTGCTCAGTTTGAAAACGTTCTTCATGGAGCAATGCCTCTAATTCTGAACCGCACAAGTCATCTCTCGCATGTTGATGGAACACATACACCATAAGCTTTAGTTTGCCAAAAAAGTCACACTTTTTTCCAACTAAAGAAGTAAAGCAAAACTTCCGTTGGCACAAAATTCAAAATTTTCGAAGCAAAAAAACTTTGTTATTTAATGTTCAAAAATTAAGTGAGACTAAATGACAGATATGTACCACTCAAAATGACGTATAAGTTATTAAAAACCTAAAACCGCATTCAAAAGATACGCAATCTATTGTAAATCCTGCATTTTTAAGTCATACACCCTATATAATTATAAGCAGACTTAACACATGAATAACATTTAGATACTCGCGATTCATTCAATTTCTCTAAAGTCAAATCGATCTAAAAATATCATTGGATTTCTTTCATTAAATGTTTAAAATTGTTTTACAATAATTGCTTCAGAAATCGGAAATACAATTTAAAAATACTGAAATACAAATGAAAAATTCTAAGGAAAATTCTGAAATACAATTCGAAATTTCTAAAATATAAATGGTAATCGAAATATAATTAGAATATTATCTAGTTCTATACTCTTGTATCAGGTTTTAATATAAAACAAGTAAGAGTGCTATATTCGGCTGTGCCGAATCTTATATACCCTTCACCAAATTATACTTCAAAATTTTAAATATTTTTAGTTAAACAAAATTTAATTTTTTTTCCAGTTGTTTTTTTAATTTTTTGGAAAAAAATTTTTTTCGATTGTTATTTTAAATTTTTATTTTTTAAATTTTAAATTTTTTTTTTTTTTTTAAATTTTTTTTTGTGAAAAAAAAATTCGGGTTAAACATTTTTTTTTCCGATTTTGACCCATTATAGGTCCATCTTACTATGGTCTTATATACGTAGTTGCAATTGTCTTTAAAATATCTATCATTAGATATCCATATTGTCTATATTAATGTCTTAGTCATCCAGATATAGGTCAAAAATAGGTCAACAATCGAGGTTGTCATGGTTTTTTCCTCATATCTCAGCCATTTATGGACCAATTTTGATGATTTTAAATACCAAAATTCTCGAAAGCATGTCTGACAGAATTATTGAAGATTTGGATCCCGAAGATATCTGGGGTCCTCAAAAAATTGATTTCAATAGACAGACAGACGGACAGACAGACGGACAGACACACAGACAGACAGACAGACGGACATGGCTTAATCGACTCCGCTATCTATAAGGATCTAGAATATATATACTTTATAGGATCGGAAATGAAAAATGTAGAAATTACAAAATAAAATAAATTCTACTTTATTAACACCCCTCAAAAGTGGTTGAAGTGGATCCGTATTGTATAGAATATTATTGAGTACCTACTTGAATATTTTGTAATTGTATCGAATAATCAAAAGTAGTACACAGAGAAAACAGATTCGTGATAGCAACCGAATTTATTGACAATGGAATGATTCAATTGTACACACAGAATTTTTCGGTTCTATCAACCGAATGTCAGTTGATAAAGAAGAATTTCGGTTGAAGCAACCAAATTTTTGTTACCACTTCCAAAATTTCGTAGCCACAACTTTAAAATTCTATCACTAAGGTAGAATCATTCGATTGGCAACAAATTCAGTTGCTATCACGAATCTGTTTTCTCTGTGTAGAATTTGACAGCAGTAACCAATTGTATTTATTATCTAGGATATGATATTGTTTTTTATAATATCTTAATATTTAATTAATTATCCCTAAATCGAAACCAATTTTAAAATACCTAGGTTTTTTTGGAAACTCTACTAAAGAGTTTGAGGTTTTTTTCAATAAAAAGTTCCGAAATAAAAACAATTTTTCTTTTTATGAATTTCAGCACTTTTGATTCCTAAAATATCTAGAGTTTTGAATGAAATAAATAATCGACATTTGAAAGTAGTCTCAAATAAATGCTGAAGCCTTAAAGGGTAACATAGAGACGAAATGTAATTGCCGAAAACCTAACTCATGCAACAACATGTTGATCCATGTATTTTGTTGTTGTATTAGACATATGATTTGTTGTATTTTTGTTTGACAGATCGGAGTGTCTCGTCTCTATGTATAATTCTCTATGGCTGAGGGAAAGTTGATGTGTTAAATGTATCATTATTCAAAGCAAAGTTTTCCATCTATTCTATTATATATTTTTAATATATAGTATTGTATATCTTTTTTTTTAATGATTCTTACAAACTAAAGCAGTCATTTATTCTCCATTATTTTAGTGTGATGATGTAAATCGTAAATACACAAAGTAAATTATAAAAAGAAAATTGAAATTAAAAAAAAATTTTCAAATTTTGAATAGAAAAAATAAATTAAAATGCAAACACTTGCTAATAACAACAAGAAAATCAACCCAGTTGCATTTAACTCTATAGGAACTTTTATAATACAAATCAGTCTTCCTTGTTTTTATTTAATGGTTACTTGTTACTGGGTTTCAAAAATAAATATGTAAATCGAATTGTATAGTGAAACTGAATGAAATGAATAAGAAAATAAAAAAACAGATTTTTGCATTATTGAGTAAATGTTTTGTTGTGTTTTTTATTTGTTTTTTTTTTGTATTTTCATAATATATATATTTTTTTGTTGTAAAAATTGTTTTAATATAAATATATGTTCATTTTGTTTTGTTTTGTTTTATTTAATTAAATTTTATTTTATTGTATTTATGTATTGATTGATGTATTGTAGTTGGTTTGTTTTATTTTATTTTGTTTTCTTTTCTATCTTAATAATGAAAAAAGTTTAAAGTAAAAATATAATTTGTCATAAATTTATTTAAGAATAATATTTATATACTTTCTGTTTAAGGAAAACTATGTTTACAGTTACAGTTAGTTTATTATTTTAAGAGGAGGGGGCGGGGCACTGTGAAGCCTTTTTTTAAAACTCATGCTTAGATCTGATTAGATTAGCAGAGTTTAGATAATGTTGTTAAATCCTCTTTTGTATTGTTTGTGTGTTAATAGATTTATTATGTTAATAATTTACAAAATTTAGAAATATAATGCTTAAAACTAATCAGCCTCATGTATAAATTTTTAAAAATTTAATTTTTTTTTTTTTTATTTTTATTACTTGGTTTTTGTTGTTTAATTTTTTTCAATTAAAGATTAATTGCCATGATTTACAATTAAAATCTTTAAATAAAAAA
This sequence comes from Calliphora vicina, assembly GCF_958450345.1. Classification (NCBI taxonomy): domain Eukaryota; kingdom Metazoa; phylum Arthropoda; class Insecta; order Diptera; family Calliphoridae; genus Calliphora; species Calliphora vicina. Next base: position 6,602,239 of record NC_088782.1, on the reverse strand, counting down.
ACAAATGAAATATAATTAGTTTACAAATGACAAAACGTTTGTAAAGTAAATTTTGAATTGAAAGGGCGAGGGTCAGGGAGTTTAATATTAAAAAATATGAAGTTTGAAAAATAAAAAAATAAAACGGTGGGTTTTTGATAAAAAATAAAAAATAAAAAGTGGAAAATGAAAATAATATAAAAAAATCCTTGGTAATTTAAAAGGGAGTTTGAGGAATAAAACTAAAAATACATATGTTTGACTTAAATCATAATCATACTTAGGTTTTATATAGTTTCTATAAATACTGCTTAAATGTGTTTATTTTATATATCAATTCTATTTACATACATAATATAATTATAATAATAATTTATTTATTTATTTATATTTGCTGCTTACTTAATTAATTAATCAATTAATTACAAGTAATTAGAATTATAAATATAATAATATTAAATATTATTTGTTTTTTTTTATTATTTTTTTGAGTTTTCTAATTTAAATTGTTTATTTTTTTATTTGATCTTTTTGAAAAAACATAATTCTTTGCAATAATATTTTCCCAAAATGTCACCTGTTTTATTTGGCCACCAAAAATCATTTCTAATCTAGTCTCTCTCTCTATCTCTTGCTCTAATTCTCTTTCTTGTACTCTCATTTGTTAAATGAAATATGTAATAGGTTGTTGAAGCTGAAAGCTTTAGAGACTTTAATTGAGTTTGAGTTTTCAATTTGTGAATGTAGACAAATAAATCCAGGTTTAAAAGCACCGATTTTCAGCTACGATTTAGTATTTTATTCTACTAATAATAACACTACTACACATTTATAAATATAAAAAAAATCTACAATTAATTACTAATTTTATGATTATACACACATTCACACTCAAAAATAACTAAAAAGAAAAAATCATTTTCTTCAATCAAAATTCAAATTCAAAATCTCTCGTTAGTTCACAAAAAATATTTACACTTAAATGTCAAATAAATTTAAAACAAAAAGAACGAGTGTCTTCTAATTGAATTTTGTTAAAGTATTTTTGTTAATTTTATACATTTCATACTCATTTTTACAATAATTGCTTTTGTTTTAGGTGTTTTTTTGGTGTTTGAAATAAAAAATTTACTAAAAAATTTATAAAAATCTAATGAAATAAGGCAACTTTTATGTAATTTCCATCTAATTTGTTTGTTTTTTTTAACGATTTTTACAGTTTTTGTTTTGTTTATTACGAACTACTATTTTTATTAAATGCACTTTTAATGACGATGTCGGAGAGTAATGATTTGACATTTTCCTTTTCCTTTTGTTTTTTTTTTGATTTATAATTTAGTTTAAATGAATGATTAATTAATATATTTTAAATTGTTGTTTTAAATATAAGTTATACAATATTTTTTTTGTTAAATAAAAAAATAAATTTTCTCTCTAATTTAACCTCTTTTTATAGTTTTGGAAAAATCAAAAAAGCAAAATTTTAGTCTTAAAGAGGTTAAAAATAATTGAGAGATTTTGTTAAATTTGTTTTGAAATAATTGGCTGCCAATTGTTGAGATCGATCGATTTTGTTCAGTAAAATTTTGTTTTTAAACAATTTGTAATACAAATAATAAAGTATATTAATTAGTTAGCTTAGTTTATTTTTTGTTTGTTTAATAATACCGACAATTTGTGTTTTGTATATATTGCACTTATCATTGTGGTTTGTTGGTTGATTTTGAAGGTCCACAAAATTTTACATAGATTTAAGCTTTTCCTAAAGCTGTTGAGACAAGCATATAAGCAAAGTAATAAGAAGCTTCCTTTGCTAACTGTTTGTTTGCGGTTTAAGCACTCTTAAGCTCTCCCTCAGAGAGAGAGAGAGAGCTAATCTTGGCTGTTTTGTTGAGCATTCATTTGCTATGATCTTGGGTTTACGTGCACTCTATGATCATGGGTTGATTGGATTCTATGACGGAGGGTCGGGAATCTTGTGGTGGACCCAAGGGATGTTGTGAGGCTGCATGAGCTGCAGCAGCGGCCGCCGCAGCCGCATGTGCCGCTGCCGCGGCTGCTACATGGGCATGGGACATGTTGTTGGGTCCAGCTGAGCCAGAGTCGTGGGAATTTGAGGGCATCATGTGTATCTGGGGTTTAACTTTGAGTGATTGGTGTTGTAGTAAATGTTGTTGGTGTGGATGCAGCAGTTGTTGCTGCTGCTGCTGATGTTGGTGTTGTTGATGCTGGTGTTGGTGCTGATGCTGATGTTGATGAATTTGGTTGGCAGTTGTGAGCAACATAGTGGCAGCAGCTGCTGATGAGGGAGGTGGCAAATGTTGATGCAGCATAGGAACGTGTTGCTGTTGCATGTGACTATGCGTTTGTTGTGACGACAAGCCCATACTGCGCGACTGATTCAAATGATCGCTATGACGCATATGAGGATGCGGATGTATATGCTGTTGTATTTGTTCGAATGCTTCCCTTGAATCTGGTTCGGGATGATCTTTGTCTGCAAGTAAAGTCAAATTAGTATAAAATTAATCATTAATGGCATTAAGTCAACTTACCCAAACACTCTGATGTTGCCGCCGCTGCCATGGCCAATTCTTCTTCCAAATTATTGGGCTTGCAACTTGTCGTTTTCCAATGCGTACGTAAACCTGATGCACTAATGTATTTCTTATCACAACCTTGACACACGTACGGACGATCATTGGTATGCAATCGCTTGTGCAGTTTCAAGTGCACGAATTGTGTAAACTTTTGCGGACATAAATCGCAAGCGTATGGCTTTTGGCCGCTGTGTAAGCGTAGATGGGTCTTTAGATTCGATGTGGACGAAAAGCGTTTCTTGCAAATATCGCACTGGTGGGGTTTTTCACCCGTATGCACCAGATGATGCTTCTGCAAATGGGCCAATTGGGTGAAACTCTTGGTGCAGACGTTGCACTTGAAGGGTCTTTCACCGGAATGCGTGCGCAGGTGAACCTTTAAGTTGCTCAATTGACCGAATGTTTTGCAGCAGACATTGCACTCGTAGTGCATTTTGCCATCTTTCTTTTTCAGCGGATACGGTAGGGAACGGTAGCCTCGTGATGCCATGGAATTGGGACTAAGAGGACTGCCACTGCGTGGACATGAGTTACCATCGGGACTTAAGCAGCTGGGTGGTGAAATGCGCAGAGGTGATAGTCTTTGTAGGGGGGTGAGTGGTTGCATCAATGGATGATTTAACATTTGTGTGCTGCCTTGCAGTAAGTGCAAGTTTTGATTGGAACCACTGGAGCAATGCGATTGTCTGTCGAAAGGCGATTGTGCACTGTGTGGTGGTGAGTGGAAAGTGGAGGTGGGTGCATGTAAAACGCTCACTGATTGTCCATTTAAACTGCTGTTGGAATAAGAGGAGTAGGTGGAGTAAGGCGGTGTGTGTTGACCATCATTGACATAAGCGCCATGCACACCATTGGGTGAGAATAGTACATGATGCTGTTGATGTGTTGGTGGCGGAGGAGAGCAGAGATCTTTCTTGCATATGCTGGAATTCAGATGCAGTTCGGCTTCGTTGTCATGAGTATTGTGCTCTGCCACCATATTTGAACTAGAATCGGGGCTAACAGCATTGCCATAACGATGCGATTTCTTATAAGAATAGGCCATTTCCGTGGGTGAAGAGGGGGGAGGAGTGGCTGAGTTAGCCTGGCGACAAGCCACTACTACGGCAGCAGCGGCTGCAGCCGTTTCCAGACGATGTTGATGTTGACCAGTCAAAATTGTCTCTAAAATGCTGGAGGGTGGAGTATAACGTATGTAGCTTTGGCCCGAGGGTGGGGGAGAGCTGGATTCAGCTTCGTAGTAGGGCTTAGTTAAGGGCACTATTGTGCGCTTTTGGCTGTTTTCCAATACAATAACTGTACTCGAGGCTGGTTGTGTGGTGGTGGCAGTGGATTCATTATTAACACTTCTTGACGAATGACAATCTACTTCCATCATTTCATCAATTTGCGTAGAAGAGGTGCAGTCAGTGCGATTCTCGTCTTCACTTGAGCTGGCCGTTATGTGCTGTAAATCATCCTGTTTGATTGAGGAGATGCTGGCGTTAGTGGTGATGGTGGTGGTGGTGGTGGCATTATTTGCTTCAGTCTTGGTACTATTCTTAAATTCATATTTTAGAGGCATTTTCACTTTGAACTTTCTATATTCGTTTTTGCAGCATTCACCCGTTGACGCTGCGGCCGTTGCATTTGTTGTTGAGGGCACTGTTGATGCAACTGTACTGCAGGGTTTTTGGGAATGGGCAATAACGGTTTCTTTGGGAGCAATGGCTTTTTTAGAACAATCTAAAACATAATTGTGTTCACTCTCTGTATCGCTATCATCGCCACCCGAAGGCGTTAGGCGATCTTCATGATACTCATTGCTGTGATAACCCTCATCGGAACGTACCGAACGTACGCTGCCATCATTTGGCGTCAGCTGGTGTTCGTATTGGGCTTCTTTGTGCGATATGGGTGAACTGCCTACATCTTTGTGGTCCTTTTGATTAACACACTCTTGGTCCATGGCTAAGTGATGATGATCCTGCACAATGACCGAGGTAGGTTCCTGCTTCAGATGTAAGACATTTTGATGGGGCTGATGTAGCGTTGAATGCCTGATCAGCGTTCTTGACTGATGACCAGAATGGCTGTGTTGGATGTGCGGGTGTGTATTTTGTGTTTGATTGACATTAGGTGGGGAAGGACTAGGAGTAGGTGAACGCCCTGCATTGCGTGTGCCGGTAGAGAGTGGTGGCGGTAGGTGCAAACCCATTACATAGGTTATATGATTGTAGGCAACTTCTGGAGGAATTTCGGGGGCGGGCATATCATACGGTGAACAAGCTCTCTTCTTGCGACACACATACTCCTCCTCTGTTTCTGGTTCATGCTCCTCCTCGGCCTCTACCTCGCCTTCATCATCATCTTCGGCACCCTCCTTGCAGGCTCCAAACAAAGTACGTTCCGGATCAACATCATAACCCAAACGTTTTGCAAAGTCCTTGCAATACCACACCATTAACTCTTCATTGGGCATAATATCGCGTGTGGTATAGAAGTAGATGTTCTCCTGATGCTGGCAGGCCACCAAATTCATGGTGTCCAGGCTGTAGGCCGATGCCACATAACGCATCCAATTCGACTGTGAACGATCGGAGCCATCCAGATAATAATAATCATCATCTTTGAATATCTGTGAAGAGACCAGAAAGAAAAGAAATTCCAAATCAAGTCTCGAAACATTTCAAACGTATTGTACAAAAAAAAAAATAACTTTGACACCGAACATTTCAAAATCTACTACAAATTATACAAAAAAATGAGAACAGTAAACTTGACCTCCAAGTCCAGGCATTACAGTCAGTTCCTAAGATGACTGCTGCTTGTAGTCAGGAGGTTTTAGAGAGGCATTCGTACGCAAAAAAATACAAATAAATTACACCAATTCTTAATATTTAGTTGGTTAGTAAGTTGGTTAGTTAGTTAGTTAGCAAATGTTACAACATACATAAGGAAAGTGTTAATACGTTTAATTATAGTTAGAAAAAAAAAGAAGACACAGATTAAGAGAGTTTGACAGACATACAGAGAGATAGTTGGAAGGAAAGCTGTTGTAGTAAATCAAATTAAAAAGAAAATAAAAATCCAAAAAAAGTAGTACCTTTATATTCCCGTATGTTATATGGCGTGTTTCCAGCACCTGATTGATGGTTTTTTTTTAGATATTTTTAATTTTGTTTTAGGTGTTTTTTTTTAGTATTTTGGAATATAGATTATAGAGTTTTGTGTAAGAGGGTCACATGAAATTAAACAAAAGAAAAAGTTTGGTTTTGTTGGGTTAATTTTAAATTTTTTTTAAGATGCTTTTTATGATGACTTTATGAGACATTCAGAAATGTAACTAGTGTTAATGGTTATGGGTGGGTTATTCGTTATTTTATTAGTTTTTGATGAATAACAACAATTTTTAACTCTCTCAGTTGATGGCAATGATAGATGTAGAGTTAAAACCCAGAGAGAGTAGGAGAAATAGTTATGGAATTATAAAACGAGAGATAAGGGGTTTAAGTAGTTAAAATTTTTGCTTACCCGCCAAAAGTAACGCGCCGTATTTGAATCGTTGGGATAGTGAGGAGTTGGAACACCTTCAAAGGGTCCAAAACGGGTACCACGTGGTATAACACCAGTACTCCAAACTCCTTCAGTCTAAAAAGAGAATAACAAATTGATACAAAATTAAACTTTGTTCTGAACTGTTAGCTGGTGTAGGTAGTAGTTACCTTAACATTTGGTGATGAAAAAACCATCGATGGTTTTAGGGTTAAACTGCGTGGCAGTGTTTTATCGGCTCTATTGCTAATGCCACGCTCACACTGTACATCGGGTACTATGTATACAGCCAGGCGTTCAAAGTCTTCCTCTCTCATGCGTGTTACATCATAGTCTCGGGAGCCATCTGGCGAGGGACTACGTGCTGCTGTTGGCGGATTCATATCACTGGAATTGTGTGGTTTCTGTTTTGAGTGGTTTCCTACAGACGTTAAGCTGCTATTAATGCTGGACACATGTATTGTGGACGCCTCTAATTGTTGTGATTCTAGTTTTATTATTTGAGATTGTGTTGCTACATTCATTTTGTTTTGTATTTTGCCTACTTTAACACATTAAAAATTGGTCCTTGCTGTTAAATTTCCTTCCGTTTGTAGTAGTGTAGTGTAGTAGTGGCTACCGAAATTTAAATCTAAATGATTTGCGAATGATTTGTTGTGTTTCCGTTTTTTTTTTATTTTGGTTTGCTGATGGTGTTATGTTTTTGTTGATTTTTAATCTGCAAATAGTGGAAGGAAAGAAAACTTTAATTAAAATGAATTAAAAGAAAGCAAACATTTATCAAGTTCAATAAGTTGGAGAACATATTTATAGCATTTTTATTTTTTTATTTTTTTTTTTGTTCTGACCCAAAGTTCAAGGTTATTTTCAAAATGAATGCGCCTCGCCTTGACTTTGTGTGTTACATTTTCAACCACAACATTTTATAATTTTTTTCTTTTGGATTGGCTTGTTGCAACTATTTAAGAATTATTAAACTATTTTTGCATTTAGTATAACTAATTGCATACAATTGTTGCTGTGTGTGTTTAAGTGTATATCTTTGACGACAAACCCCCACCCACTCACCCCACCATTAACAGCTTGTAATAATGAATTTAGAACGATAAAAATAAAATGAAATAAAATAGAAAAAACAAACCGAAAAGAATAATGAATGTATTGCAAAGCAAATGCATGTCATAGAAATTCACTTTTACTTTAATTCGTTGTAGTGTTGCGTCGTTCTTGACCGTCGTCTGGAGGTTAAACCCTTTACCCCCCAGAAAACCCCTCTTCCTTAAGTTTTTCATATACAATACATTTGTATATAAATAGTTTTCTGTTTCGTTAGTAGTAGTAGTAGTAGTAGTGGTGAGTGGCTAATAGAGCAAATGTTTAGGTGTTAGTGTGTGTGAGTGCATTGCTGATGCTTTCCAGTGATGGGAATTGTACTTTGCCATCTTACCTCTCAAAATATTACAAATAAAACTTAATAAAAATGTTCAAAATATAATTTTTGAGCAATACATACCCCCTATAAACATTTTTACTGGAATTCAAGTTGAAATCAAGTGTAATTCAAGCCTTAAATTATAATCAAGCAATTGAATTACAGTTGTATTACACTTTTTTTACAGTTTACTTTCGGAAAAGTAATTTTGGCACTAGTTATCCCATTTCAATACATCAATTTGGCACAAAATATCAAAATGTTGAAATCCCATCACTGATGCTTTCGTTAGTTTAAATTACTCAATTTCTTTTTGTTTGCGTAACTGCATGTGTGTGTAAGTGAGTGAGTGAGAGAGTTCTATTACTGAGTTGAGTTTAATTGTGTAAAGCAAAAAATAAAAAGCTTTTTTTGTTGTTTTTTTTTTACATATGTAGCAGCTCCTTAAGTTGTTGTGCAAAGGCTCTTTGAAGGCTAATTTTAATTGTTTTTGTATTTGTTGCTAATGTTGTTGTTGTTGTTTGCGTATGCGGAAGCTTAAAACTATTTCATTATCTTATCAATTAAACATTTCAATCTTATCATCAATGCAAAAGTAATAAACTAAAATAAATTTTAATTTAATTTTTAAGAACAAAGAATTTTCCTTATTTTAGCTTTATCACAAAACTCACCTTAAAAAACTCCTTTTTTTTAATAAATTTTATTGAGTTGTGCTTGATAATTAACCCGGTTTCTTGGATTTTTCTTTTTAAATTATTGTATTATTTTTTAATGAATTATAACAAAAATGACAGCAAGCGTTGGATTGTTTGTTAAAAATCAAAAAAATTACGAAAAATAATTTATAAAAAAAAAATAAAAACTATTTATGAAAGAATTCTACATTTACAAGTTAGCCGTATATAGTGACGGATGATACTACTAAGCTCATTGTGCTCTTTTCGCACCCTTACGTTGGCATTGCAAATTGCACTCTGCCAATGCACTGTGCCTCACACACACAAGCCATTAGAACTTTTTCCATAATTCATTTTTAGTTATCAAAAAAAAAAAAAAACTGCACACATTTTAAAAATATTTATGAAATTATTGAAAAAAAGTGCTTTTTACTCTCTTGCTTTTGCACACAAACACACACAATTACTCACTCATACATGCGCTCATACATTTATGTATATACTTGCAATAAATAAATACGGAAATCCAAAATGCCGTAGATTTCATATTATTATTTTTTCACACACTACTGACCCATATTGTTGTTATAGAGGAATTTTAAACTCAAAAATAAAATTCATTCGCATTGCAAGCAACGCACACATGCATTTGTGCCAGGTATGGTAAAGTCAGTATTAAACAATTTAGGTCTTTCTCAATTTCTTCTATTATGTTAAAATTATAATTTGAGATCTCTGTAGAAAATAAAGTTTCGTTAAGTTTTTTTTTAATTTCAATTTTATCTAAGTTTTATAGATTTGTAAAAAAATGCATTAAAATTGGCATAATTAAGAAAACAAAGTTTCGTTAAGTTTTTAAAGCTTTCGTTAAGTATGAAATTAGTTTTTAATTGTAAACAAATTTATCTAAGCTTTATAAACAAATGGAAAAACGAATAAACATTTAATTAATTACAGAAATAACGTTTCGTTAAGTTTTTTAATATTTCTTTAAGTATGAATTTCCTATGGCATTAATTATTACTTTATTACAGCTTTTAAAATATATTAAAAAATCCCTGAAAATTTGCTTACTGCAGAAAATAATGTTTCGTTAAGTTTTTTAAAATTTCGTTCAAAATTAAATTTCTCCATAAATGTTGTACAATTTATTAAAGCTTTATGAAAATATAACAAAATTTTAAAAAATTTACTTATTTCAGAAAATAAAGTTTCGTTAGGTTTTTTAAACTTTCGTTAAGTATGAAATTTCTTTAGAATCTAATTGTTTATTATCTCAGCTTTATAAATATTTGGAAAAGTTAATAAAAGTTAGCTTAATTAAGAAAATAAAGTTTCGTTAAGTTTTTTAAAATTTCGTTAAATATGAAATTTCTTCATAAATATCTTACAATTTATTTAAGCTTTAAGAACATATAACAAAATTTTAAAAAAGTTACTTAATTAAGAAAATAAAGTTTCGTTAAGTTTTTTAAAATTTCGTTAAGTATGAAATTTCACCATAAATGACTTACAATTTATTTAATATTTAATAACACATGACAATATTTTAAAGAAGTTGCTTATTTAAGAAAATAAAATTTCGTTAAGTTTTTGAAACTTTCGTTAACTACGAAATTTTTTCATAACTAAAGAATAATTTATTCAAGCTTTATAAAGATATAAAAATATCCAAAAAAAAGTTGTTTACTTAAGGAAATAAGGTTTCGTTTAGTTTTTAAAACTTTCGTTAAGAATAAAATAAATTAATTAAACTTTCGTTAAGTATGAAAGTTGTTTGAAAATCCGTTTAAAAATGTTAAAATTTTCCTTTACCATCCCTGTATTGTGAGTAATTGCTCCCTCTTATAACATTAAAACAGATGTAAGAGAGTAAAAATCTAAATGCAGTGGATAGTATGCGTGTTTGTGTGTGAATGTGTAAGTAATATTTAAGAATGAGTGATATTTATGAGTAGATTTTTTTCTATAGGGTTGCAATTTTTTTGCAATGCAAATATTAGCTTTTTTTCCTCTTCCGTGTTGTAAGAAAACTTAAATAAAAAAGCTTTGTTTTGCTCAGCTAAAGTACTTTATTTTAAAACTTTATATTAGCTAAAAAATCCTGTTAGGGATTCTGGCAACGTTGAGTGTTTTTAATAGAAATTCAACAATAATAATCCTTGACCTTGGTTAGGAAATTTTAATTTGTAAAAAAAGCCGGTTGACAAAAAACATTAAAGCTCACCTGTAGGTTTTAAATGTATTTTTTTTTATAGTTAAAAGCTTAAATATAATAAAAGTCCTTTTTTTAATAAAAACCAAAAAAATATTGTAAAATAATGAAGAATGTTTATTACGGCAGTTTTAGTTGTCTTATATAAATGTAAGTTTTTTATATAAATTATTAGTCTTTTATTTTTTAATTTCGTATAATTTTTTTTTTTTTTTTTTTGTTTTTTTCGTTTAACAGTTTCAGTTTTTAGTTGTGGTTCACTTTCAAGTTCAATAAAAAGAAAGAAGAAATGTTGAAATGTTTTCCGACGCACAGATTAGAATACAATACAATACTAACGAAACATAACCGAGCCACTTGCAAAAACATTCTAAGTGCCAAAACATGCGGAAAACTGCGAAAGCGCGAAAATTTTTAACTACATAATAAAACAAAAAAAACTATTCGGCAAAAACTAAAACCAAAAACAACAACAAAAATAAATAAATAATAATAATAGTGCTGTTGCTTTCAGTTTATGTGGTGGTAGTGATTGATAGCGATCGTATCTTTGTATGAGTACATGAAAGCAAGAACAAAATACACATAATTTGTTGGTGGTGTAGGTTATGATTATCTTTTTTTTTATTTTTTTATAGGGTTAATTTATACTCTTTCTAATATTTTCAAGAAGTTGAAAACTTAATAATTATTGAATATTGTGGTTTTGAAAAGGTAGTACCCGGGGTTTCTTTATATTAGCTTCCTATATACAATACATATGTTGGCACTTAATTTTATTTTGATTTTTTGAATGGCGCCATTTTGTCACATTTTATTTAATTCCTTACATATATTTATACATACATACATACATTGAGAGGAATTTATACTTTTAATTTTAATCATTTATGTGTGAATTTCTCTTAGCACAACAAGGAAGTGTTCAGTGTGATAAATACGTATTTCAAATTTAAAAGAATCTAAAAAAAATGCATACATATATCGTCTACTCAATTAAACGAAAACGAATTATAAATTGTAATAAAAAGAAAACAATTTCAATTGCAAAAAATAATGCTGCGACACAATATAGATATACATATGTAGATAGTATGTTTTTGTTACATATAGCCAGCCAGCCAGTCATTATTATCATCGTTTTCATTTCCATCATGATGATGATCACCATTGGCATCGTCATCATGTTGTTGTTAGAAATCATGAATTGTGGGGGGTTTTTTGTATGCAATGGCTGGCTGGTTGGGTTGGTTGGTTTGGGGGTGTTGAGTTTATATTTAAATAGCGCGCCAACTGGGTTAATTCACGTTAAAATGTTTGGCTGAATTTTTTTCTTATGTTTCTTGTATAGGAAAGTCATCAACATTTTTGTGATCAACCTTCGGGTTTATATAACTTCGAATTGTGCAATTAATGCTAAATTGTTTATAACTTTAAAGATATTTAAGTTTTTATTTTAAGTATGATCGTATTTATAAGCTGATTTTAATTTTGACTTTAAAATTTTAAAGTCTACAAATTGAAAAACTTCTGGTCTACGAGAATTATAAGCAGGCTTTTTTAGACACATTTTAAAGAGTTTTTGTAATGCTTGGTACTTATTTCAAAGACAAAAAGCTGCTTCAAACTGAAAGTTTCTCACTCAAGTTTCTCAAATAATATATAAAGCTTTTAAATGACATCAAAATAAAAACCGTGTGTTGTATAGTTTAAAAGTTATAGGATAATTTAAAAAGAAATTTTTTAGAAATTGTTATTGTTTTCACATAAAATTCCTCGACTAAACTAAAATTAAGCTTTTTAAAAATAATATTTAAAGCTTTTATATGAGAGCAAATCAACTATGCTGTGTAAGATAAGTAAGTTTGCTGCATCATTTTAACCAAATTTGTGGTTTTTTGATTTTTGTAACATTTCTAAGATGAACTATTTCAGAAACAAAAGAATCTTAAGAATTTTAAAGACAATATTTAAAAGCTTTTAATTAGCTTTTTAATGCTAATCCTTCAAGCTTTCAAATGAGAACCAAATGAGGATTATATAGAAAATAGTTTTTCATTTCATAGACAAACCACAATTTATGTATTTCATTTTAGTTTTTCATTTAGCAAAAGGTTCTGGATGAAATATTTCAGCAACCGAAAGCTGATATTTTTAAATACACCATTTTAAGCTTTTAAATGTGATTCAACTGAAAATTGTACATTGAACAATTTAGAAGTTATAAGCTTTTCATTATATCTGTTAATTTTCATGTGAATTTCCCCGTTTAGAAAAATGTTCAGGATGAAATATTTCAGCAAGCGAAGCAGAGCTTTTTAAAGACACCATTTTAAGCTTTTAAATGTGAATCAACTGAAAATTTCAAGTTATAGGCAGTTATGGGACCCTAATGATTTCAAGACTGATTTTCTTGATAATAAAAATTTCATTAAATCTATTCGTTTTCATGTGGATTTCCCCCAGCTAACGATTCGCATTAAATTGTAAAGACATTTAAATGAAGGACATTTGCTGAAACTAAGTGACTGTGTGTGTGTGTGTGTGTGTATATGAATGAGTGTTTGCTTTAAATTTATATTTATTTTATTATTATATTTCTAGCGATAAGAATTGCGAAATGTGTGTGAGCGTACAATTGCACATAAACAGACATTCAACTTGAAAATGTACGCTCACCTTTTCAGGAAGACAATTTTTGTATTATAAAGAAGTACAAAATAAAATAAGATTAAATAATAATTAAAAAAAAAGAAAATTTATAAATGATGAAAGGCAAAATAGCTTAACTGCGTAAATCAAAAAATTTTCAATTCAACAAAGTTGTTTTATTTTTAAACAAATTGTAAACAATTTGTAGTTGTTTGTGTTATTGAAAAATAGTTGGTTTTGTTTTTCTTGCTTTTAGTTTTGCATTTTAGTTTTAGGAATAATGTAATTTCACTCAAGTCAAGTCAAGTCTTTCAATTGCAATTGCCATTTAATTAATTATGTATTTATTTCATTTGTTAGTTATTTGAACCCACTGTAACTACAGACAGACAAACATATGTACTGGCTATATATACATACACTGGTGTGCATACATTTACGAGTATGTATACAATTTTATTTTTATTTATTTTTATATTTTTGCATTTGCTTCAAGGTCATGATGCGCTTTGCTTTTATTGTTCCTCATACAGTTTTGTTAGTACAACTAGTTGTTGTTGTTGCTGTAGTATTATTTATTTTATTATTGTTGCTGTTTTTTTTCTAAATTTGTTTATCAGAGTCAGGTTTTTTATTATTATTTACACTCAATGTTACAACTAGTACATGCCTGCATTAGTGCTGGTACTAAATAACTGGCTAACGACGGCGACGTCGATGAAAATGCTGATGATGATGATGTGTGTTAATTTTTCCTGGTTCTCAAGTGACTGTCTATCAAAGCAACAACTAACACATAGCAAAATATCTAAATTTTATTTTTATTTTTTGCAAATAAAAATATTCATACGCACTGTGGTCTGTTTTAACAAAATATAAGGAAATACATTATTAAAATTTGGAACAATTATTTAGTACAGTTTCATTTGAAAATTTTAGATATTTTTTTGTTTTGTGTAAAAAAGACGTACATATATTTATAATTTATGGTTATTTTGTTTTGTTTTCAATTTGTTTTGGTCTAGCTAACGCTACACACTACGAGTCAGCTGCTTAAGTTTTCAATATAATTTGTAACATTTAAAAAATTAAAAAGAAATAAGGTCTAAATTTTAAATATTTATATAGTTTTTAAATAATAAATTAACCCAATGACCTTAAAGTTCAGTTACTGAGATCTCTTATTTAAAGCCTTTAAGTTAAGAATAATTAAGTTCAAATAGAAATTTGTATGTCTTTTAGTTTTGTTATTCACGTTAAAAGTTTTTAAATTAAATACCTCAAAACTAACCTTTGACCCAAAGCATGCAAAACTACTATGCTTAACAATTTAAAGCCAATATTTTTAGCATTTAAATGAAAACAAAGTGAAAAGCGAAATAAGCAAATTTTGAAATTTAAGGCCTATTATGTTCGTTAATTTCCATTATAAACTTTTACTTGTTTTCGTTTAAAGGAAAATGCGTGCCAAGTGCAAGTGCAAAACCACATTTAGCAACAATAACAACAATCGCAAGTGTGCATGAATGTTGCATTTTGATGCATATAAATACAAAACAATAATAATAAAACGCTTTCAGACTCATTTGTGGCTAATTATAAATAAAATTTTACTCTCTCATACATTCATATACATACATATGTATGTACAATACAAAATCAAAAGACCAGCGAACAGGCGTCTTCGGTTAGGGGCGAAGCTGGGCCACATATTGATCAGTCACAACCCGAAAAAAATAAACGCCAAATAACCGACAAAACTAAACAGCATACATAAGTAAAAATAAAATTGAAATTTGCGTTGATATGAGTGTATGTTTTTAGTTGCTGCGAAGATTTTAATACATTTTCCGCCCTCTTTTCTGATACATGTTAGGCGAGTTAGGTACTCGTACTCGTCCAATTGTGTAAATAATTTTCAAATACTACTTACATAGCATTTTGTATGCAATATAAATGTATGTTTGTAAGTATATATGAGTTTGTGTCTAAGTATACAACTATAAAAATGTTGATGCAATCGAAACCAGGAAGTACATCAAATAAAAACAAGAAATAATTGCAAAAAAAAAAAAAAACTTAAAAAAAATAATGTTAAATATACATAATTTTATTGTTAAGGGTTTAGTTTTCGTTGTTGATTGTTGAAATTCTTTAGATTTTTTAGATAAAAATAATAAAAAAAAATTGTTTATTTTATTACACAAAATAATTTTTTTTTAAATAATTAATAATATTGTAATTGTATGCTTGAATGATTTCGTTCCAAATGTTTAAACTTTGTTCTTATTTAAAAGTAAAACGTCAGATTTTGTGTTTAACTGTTATTAGGCAACTTTTTTATTTTGTATGCTTAGAATATTTCCTTTTGAATATTTCAGATTTTATCCCTTAAACCTGTAAAGGAGTTTTTTTTTGTTATTTTGTATGCTTAGATTATTTCGTTGCGTACATATTAGTTGTATAAGATTCTGTTCCAATTTATGGTCAACAATGTTCTGTTTTGTCTTTAAAAAATTATAAAACAAGTTTTTTATTTTGTATACTTAGATTATTTCGTTCCAGAAACATTATTTTTTAAACTTTCTGCCTATTTCTAGACTACGATGTCCTGTTTCTCTATATTAGTAATTTCTATCTATTAGTAATTCAAACTTTATTCCTATTTATAAACAATAAACATTTTAACTTTGTATGCTTAGTTTATTTCGTTGTGAATGTATTATTTGTAGTTATTTTAAATATGTCCCCTTTTATGTATTTAAAAAAGTCGAGTTTTGCCTTTTAAACTGTGATACAACTATTTTATATTTTGTATGCTTAGAATATTTCGTTTCTATATACAGTAGCCCAATAAAGTCTACATACAGGAATTCAAATTAAATTTCTTTCGTTGAAAGCTGTATTTGTAAGTTAAAAGTAGTGAAATATATTTGTTAAAACAATAAATTCACACTAAAAAAAATTAAAACAACATCACTTATGTTGGGTTTAGCAACATTTCCTATCACTTCCAAAATTTCACCGTTATTAAATTTTTTGATTCTGAGTCAAATAACGAAATTTTTTTTTGGTTTTTTTGGCTTTAATGTTCAAAATAGTATGGAACTAATAGTCCCGCCCACCCAAAAGTAGGCGTGACCGAGAATAAATTTTTCGTTATTTTGCTCAGAATCAATAACTCTAATAACGGTGAACTTTTGGGCGTTATTTGAATTTTTTTTGCTAAAATCGACATAAGACATTTATTATTATATATCTCATAAAAAAAACTGCTTTAAATTAAAGTAACATAATAACTTTTCCTGTATGTAGACTTTCTTGGGCTACTGTATTAGTAATTTAAAGTTTATTCCTATTTAAGAACAATATTCTCCCTAAAAACCTTGTGATACAACTTTTTTAACTTTGTATGCTTAGGTTATTTCGCTGTGATTGTATTATTGTTCCTATTTATGTTAAAAAACCTTTTAAACCATATAAATCAACTATTTTATATTATGTATGATTGGGCTAATTCGTTCCTAATACATCAGTTGTTTTTACTTTATTCCTATTTATGGCTAACAATGCCATTTTTCTTTTCCTTAAACATTGTAATATACATTTTTATTTAGTATGCTTAGATTATTTCGTCTACTGTTTTGCCCTTTAAACATTATAATATTCATTTTTATTTAGTGAATAATAAGCTATTTAAATTTCGATCTGTTCGTTTTGTTTTGTCATTTAAACCTAATGATTTAACATTTTAATTTTGTATGCTTAAGTTATTTCCTTCCAAATATGTCAGTTATTATAAATTTTGTTCCTATTTATGAACAACAATGACCCATTTTGTTCATTAAACGTTGTAATATAAATTTCTAATTTGTTATTATTTCTCTTGTTCCTTTTTAAATGTTATTCTCCAACTATTTTGCTTTTGTATGCTTAGGTTATTTCGTTCCAAATATATCAGTTATTATAAATTTGTTTCTTTTTTTGTTTCATTTTGTTTCTTAAATGTTGTAATATAAATTTCTAATTTGTATGTTTAGATTATTTCGTTCCAAATAAATTAAATATTCAAATATTGTTCTTATTTATGGCCATTAATGTTCTGTTGTTCCCTTTAAACTTTATTATGCAACTATTTTGAGTTTGTATACTGATATATTTCGTTCCAAATATATCAGTTATTATAAATTTGTTCCTATTTATAAACAACAATTATCCATTTTGTTCCATACATATTAAAATAGCCATTTTTATTTTGTATGCTTAGATTATTTCGTTGCTATTAATTTCGTTATTCAATCTTTCTTCCTTTTTTTGTTATTTTTAGGTCATTTTAATCCGAAAGTATGGGTTATTTTAACTTTGTTCCTATTTATGGACAATAATGTCCATTTTTATCCTTATAATACAACAATTTTATCTTGTATGCTTAGATAAATTCGTTTCGAATCTATTAGTTATTTAAATATTTCGCTTTAACTGTCACTTTTGAGCATTTCTTTGTAAATCATTAACATTTTAAGTCTGCCAAAGACCACAGCTGTATTGAAATAAGAATATCTACAATATTTTTCTGAAATATCTTACTACTACTACTACTTCAACCCCTTGCCCCAAACTGCATTTAGTTTCCCTAAAAAAAAGAAACAAAACTCATAGATGTAAGTACATAAGTAAGTATATTTTCTAATGTTATCTTTTACTTTATATTTACACTCACTATTTGTGTAACTCAGTCACTTACTCACTCGCCAGCTCGCTTACTCACTAATGCATATTTATTTTTCTATATGTACAAACAACCTATACAATCTTAAAAAAAAACACGGCCAACCAACTGAATGACTGACTGACTGACGTTATGCATTTATCTCAACCGCAGTAAGTCTATGCAAACAATCAGAAAAAAGCTTTAAAAAAAATAACACAATTGATAACAAGCTTTCAAGGCCAACAATTCTAATGCACTCTGTTGTGTTGATGAGTATAAATTGCCAGGCGACAATACCTACTACAGAAACTAAAAAAATTATTGTAATAATAGAGAAAAAAAAGTAAAAATTGTGAAAATAACTAACTGATAAAATATACAATAACCACCATTATAAATATTAATAATTTTATAGTTTTTGTTGGAGCGCCCTTTCACTTCTAAATAAACTTTCAATTGTTTTTGTTTCTGCCCTTAAAAACCTGTTTTTACCCCTTTCCCTACAAAGTCCTGCCTTTTTAGTTTTAATTAATTTTGCATTTTTGCTTTATTCCTCCCTCCAGTGCATTTTTGTTTTTCATTTGAATTTGATAATGATTGTGATCAGTTGTGTCAGTTGTTTTTGTTTTCATTTCTTTTGAAATGAAATATTGTGTAGTTGGTGTTGTTGTTGTTGTGTGTTTGTTTTTAATTGACCTTGAATGCAGTTTGTTTTTGTCGTTGCATTTTATTTTGTTTCCTTCTCTGTGTTATTTAACACTTTTGCCATGAATGTTCAGTGTTGGTTCGTTCGTTCGTTGGTAATCTTTATTATTTTGTTTGGTTGTTGTTGTTGCTGTTACTGTTGTTGTTGTCATTTTAAATTGCTGCTACTGGCTTTACTGTGGCGACTCAGTCAGTCAGTTAGTTAGAGGTATCATTGCACTTTAACCTTGAAACGTTGCAATTGTAAACTTTAGTTTGCGCATGTGTTAAGAGAGTGAGTCTGAGCATTTTAGCTTTTACTTGCTTGTAATCTACGAGAATACTAGTGCAAGTCAGCCAGTGTCAGTGTTGCTGTAAAGAGCACATGATTTCTGGCTGGTAAACAAAGTAAGAGAAACACATCTATTTAATTATAAATGAAAAGACGAGTACAGAAAATCATAGAAAGTTGGGGGGTGGTGGGGCTGGTGCAGGTTTTGGTGAGGTTTTTGTTGCAGTGATGTATGATGATGACGATGATGGTTTTGTGTCGTTTATTCTCACATGTTTGTTGTTATTGTCACTTTCGATTGTGTGTTTTGTTCAAGTAGACGTTATATTTATGCGATTTACTTATACACATGCAAAATTCATACAAACACACACCCACATTTACATTACCTTTACAAGACATTTGCACAAATTCAGTTAAAGTTGAGAAAATCCTTGATGTATTGCGTATGCATAATCTCTAGGGCTGAACCTTGTCAAATGCACAAATAATCAAGACAAATCCTAGCTATTGTTTTTAGAAAAAACTAAATTTTCAAAATGATTTACTGTTTTACCCCAAATTTTCTATAGAAAAAACTGTTATACATAAAATTGTCTAAACAAAAATGCTGTTATACTTTAAATTTACTATAGAAAAAAACTATTATACACCAAATTTTCTATGGCAAAAAACTGTTATACACAAAGTTTTCCCCTTGAAACTGTTATACACAAAATTTATATGTAAAAAATACTGTTATACTCAAATTTACCTTTAGAAAAATCTGTTATACTTTAAGTTTACTATAGAAAAAACTATTATACATCAAATTTTCTATAGGAAAAAACTGTTATACACAAAGTTTTCCTTTTGAATCTGTTATAAACAAAATGTTGCATAACAAAAACTGGTTTACACAAAATTTTCTGTAGGAAAAAACTGTTATACACATAGTTTTCAATTTAAAACTGTTATACACAAAATGTTTCATGGAAAAAACTGTTATAAACCAAATTTGATATAAAAAACACTATAGAATTTACTATAGAAAAAACTGTTATACACAAAATTTTCTATAGGAAAAAACTGTTGTACACAAATTTTTAAATTTAAAACTGTAATACACAAAATGTTTCATAGATTAAACTGTTATAAACCTTATTTTATGTAAAAAAAATACTGTTTAAGGTTATACAAAAATATTTCTATAGAAAAATCGGTTATATACTAATGAAATCAGCTTCTTTGTAATGAGTATTTCTTTCTATGACACTTTTTTTTCAATAGGGCCAAATTAAAAGAAATTGAATGACATTAACGAACTGCATAGGAGTGTGTAAATTTGAGAAATTTGGGAAATAATATCAAAAATATTGCGATAGTATAATTTTTTTCATCACTGCTTAAAATCTATCCAACATTGTATAACAATAATTTGTAGAAATCTGATATTGCGTTCCTAAGTTATGCTACTTTCATAATAACTATTTTCTGTTGAAAACTCCGAAAGGACCTAACTTGAGAGCATGAACCATAAACGATAAATATATAATTTAAACTGCATATGATAGGTCACTACAAGCAATATTTACGTGCTAAATTTCACTATAATCATTTGAGGGAAAATCTGGAAAATTGGTTGTAAAACGGAAGGTATATTTCGAAAAACAAAAAATGTCTTTTTTCTGCCCCTTGCTTGAGAAATTTATTTTTTTGGTACTACAATAAATGTTTGTACATAAACTCAGTACCAAATTAAAGCTATGTAAATATCTGTCCAATTATGTATAAAAATTTGAGGAAATACTTCAATATTTTGTGAGTTAAAAAAAAATTAAAATTGCATAATATTACAATATTTTTCTTTATTTATTGAGCAAGTCCATATTTATAGTGATAAATCTAATAAAGATCTATAATTTGCTACCACAATATTTACATATTAGCTTATTACTGAGAACAGGGCAGAAAAAGTGCAAAATTTTTTGCCCCAAAAAAATTGCAAATTATCTTAAACAAATCGAAAAATCTTGCTGACTTTTATTTGACAAAAATTCCATAAAAACTATAATTAATTTGACGTAGGTCCAATTAAATAATTAATTTGCTTAGAAATAATTGAAAAAAACTAAAAATACTTTCCATTCAACAACAAAGGGCTGTAATTTTTTTTATCAGTTACATTGATAACCAAGAAAAAAAGCAAACAATAATAAAAAACTCATGTTTATTTAATGAAAAAAAAAATTTATTATCAAAAACTATAAAAACAATATTTTTATAAAATGCGCAGTGAAAGTGTTTATTTGTTTAAAAGATTAGAAATATTTTGCGCAAAATAAAATAAATTCAATACATTTGATAATATTCTATTATTACAATAGTTTAAAGAAAAATTATACGTTTTAAATGAAACTTTAAGGATCCTACAACAATAATTTGTATTACAACAAAACGTCTGAGATTTGTACGAGTCAAAGTTGAATGAACTTTAATGGCGTGTGGTGTTTGAAACCAACAGCAGCAGTAGCAGCAGCAACAAAAGAAGAACAAGAAGACAGGGAAACAACCTCTGTCTGTTGGACTAACTGTCTGACAGTCAGTCAGTCAGTTCTTTTGTACATATAAGAAGCCATGCTTTATTTCTGTGGTGTTGTTTTAATTTTTGTTGCTGTAATTAATCAAACTGCTCTTAGACAGCCAAAGTTCTGCCATTTCTTTTTTTTCGTGTTTTTTTTTGTTCCTTTTGCAATTTTTTGTCTAGTCGCACCCATTTGAATGTCAACAGCATGTGAAAATGATTGTAGTTGTTTTTGTAGTCATATTGAATACTTGACAGCATTTGCTGACGCTTATCCTTTTCGCTTTTAATGCATAAATCCTTAACTTTATGCATGTGTAGTATGTGTAAACGTTTGTCGGTCGGTCGGTTCGTTTAGTCGAGTCGAGGCTTGGTCGTTGACCTCGCTAAAGTTGACGCCGGTCGTCGCCTTTTAGTCTCGTGGGTATACACACCCAAATGAAAAGCGAAACATTATGTACAAAAACAACAACAACAATAATAATACAAAAACAACAACAAAAAAACTTGCACTCGTCTCCACGTCTAGTCGCGAATAGTACAACGAGAAAAAAAAGAACTTCAAACGGGCGTTGACTTTAATTCTTTCCTTTTTATTTTATTTTATTGCAGTTGTAGTTGCTGTTGTTCTTGTTTTATATGTTTAGCCTCGGACAAGGTCCGCAATTGCAAAAGTACAAGAACACCAAGTCTGTAAGCCTTCCCTGTTTCATATCATTTCAATTTACTCGAGGAGTTCAGCTTAATCAAAAAACAAAAACAAAAAAAGGAAAAACAACGAGAACACTTAATATTTATGTTGTTGCTGCTGTTTTAATGGTGTAAAGTTCAGTGAACTTTTAGGCGTCGTAGTACGTCTACTGATTGTCTGCAAAAATTGAGCAAAATTTCACTTTTAATTTTCCCATCATTCAAAACAAGTGTTTATGAACGACCACCAGCAGCCGCAGCAGCAGCAGCCCCACCATCATTCAACCCTGCAACAAAATGCAAATGTTTTGTTGTTGTTGTTGTTGCTGTTGAATTGTTGTCGAAGGTTCACGAGCACGATGGGGACATGCGCTGTTGGAATCCTCTTCTAAATAAATTTTGCAGACTTGTAGAGGACAACATGGAAATTGTTGTATTGTTGTATGTTGTTTGATGTTTGTTTTTGGTTTCTGTCTGCGCTGGTGTTGCTTTGCTTTGCTGCTGGTACTGGTGCTAGTGTTGTTGTTATTGTTATTATTGCTGCTATTTGTTGTGGCTTTGGAAAAACGGTCATTGAACCTGACAATGGCGTCAACGTTCAAAAGGATAATGCAACATCAACAATAACAATACACGAGTATGAAACACTGCTGCTGCCCAGACCTGCACAATAATGTTTGCATTGAATTGCTTTGCTTTTCTTTTCAAAAGAAAGTTGGCTGAATGGATGACGTCGTTTTTCTTTTGTTGTTGTTGCTGTTGCAAATCAATATGTATGGCTATCATTCATGGAAATTATACGTTTTTATAACTAAAATTTCATTTAATAATTGATTTTAGTTTTATTTTATTTTTATCAACATTTACCTTTTAACTAATCCTTAATTATGATTCTTGGAATATTTAGTTATTTTATTTATTGTATTAGAAGTTAAACTTATTTTTATTTAAACTTAATTTTAAATTTTACATTTATCAGTCTTTTATTCTCACTTAGCCATAGAAAAAGGGGACTTATTTATACGAGTATTAATTGTTTTCAAAGACCTTTTGTTCACATTTTAAATTGATTTTAAACGCGATTTAAATATATTAACCAATGCAAACATATCGCGAAAGTATAATGGATACCGGCGTAACAATTTACTGAATCCTCCTGAACACATTGCGGTGGCACAATATTTTTTCCGTTTGTTAAACACGTTTAGTTTTTTTTTTTCTTAAATTTTCTTCTATTTAAAGTCTAGTTTTTGTAATAAATTTTTAAGTTTTTAGATGGAACACCTTTTTTTGTTGTTTTAGTTTTATTTTGAGACTGCATGTGTGTGTGTTGAAGTGAGTGTGTGTGAGAAGTTGTTGTTTGGTTGTATGTATGTTGTCTTAAATCTATTTGAAAAATACAAAATCAGTCTTTATTTTGTTTATATTCGTTTTAGACATGACCTGCCCTACACGTCAGCAGCCCGGGATAGGACTAAATGTTCTTGTTAGAACAGTTAACGTTTATGCCGTTATGCAGGCGAAGGAATCTATCTGCCTGTCTGCCAACTTGCCTGCAACACAACACAAAACAATAACATCGTGTATAATCGTTGTTAAGCAACGATGACAGACGAACGAAGCATGATGGTGGTGTAAGTGTTAGTGTGTGTCTATGTGTATGTGTATGTGTGTGTGTGTGAGTGGTTTTGCTGTTCAAGTTTTCAACACCATAAGAACAGACAGGACTTTATTGTTGTTGCTGTTGTTGTTTTTGAACATTATTAAAGTATAGGCATAGAATTGAATTGTTGTTGGATGACTCCTTCGGTCTGGTCTGGTTTGATTTGGTCTGGCATGGTGTGTGGTATGCTTTGGTTAATGTAATGCTAGGAACATGTTCCTGCTCAAAAGGATGAGTTTTGTATTGTTCTTCCTTTTCGTTAAGGTTGATAACCTCTGTTGGGGCAAATAATTTTTGTGAAAGTACATCTAGAACTTTAATTACGGTTGAGTATGTGTCTTACTGCATACAATTTATTAACAATTTGCTATAATATGGCAAAATTTCTGCAGTTTGAAGAAGTAGTTGTTTGACATAGGACTTTTTAAAAGAAATCTGTTTTTGTTTAGAAAAAAATTTTGGTTTATTATTGTGAAAATTAAGTTTTGTGAAAAACTTTGGAAGAAAATATTTTTGCAAAAAAGCTTTTTTTACCGCAAATTGAAATCATATTTTTCAAGAAAATGCTAACAAAATGTTGGTGGTTATCTTTGATCTCCTGTACATCATTTTATATTAAAACAGAATATAACAGAAATGTAAAAAATCAGTGACAAATATTGGTAGACATAGAAAATAACCTGTGAATCCCAAATCTTAAATTGATATTTACTTAATTTTTTCTGCAAAGCATCGCAAATTTCATCTAATTTTCGATGCTTTGCAGATCGATTCGGATTCGGTTTTCAAAACGACAAAAAAGATACAATTGACTTATTAAATCCAATGGAATTTTTTGTTTAATCGATAAAGAATTTAACTTACAATTTCATGAGACCAATGTAATTTTTCTGTCGTTTTCAAAACCAATTCCGACAATGATTGGATTCTTTTGTGGAGTGGGGTGGTTAGTTTGGTAAAACCGATTCCGACAATGATTGGATTCTTTTGTGGAGTGGAGTGGTTAGTTTGGTAACCACCGTGGCGGTTGGCATTAAAAATAATTATGATAAAAATTGATATTGAATATTTTTGACTAAATTTTCTAACCAAACAAACGAATTAGCAAAGTAATACTGAATTCGATGAACAATAAACAAATTGTGCTTTTTTTATTGAGTGCGTGAAAGTCTCTTAAAAAAACTTCGGTTCTAATTGAGCACCCTGAAGGCAAAGTTTGGCAAAAAAAGCATCAACGATGACTTCAAAAAAAAAATTGTTTAGCAAAATGCCAATAGATGCTAATAAACTATGTTTTAAAGCCTATAGTAAAGGTGGTTAGTAAAGTGACCACTAAACTGCAAAGAGTAAAATGAAAAAGACACCAACTAAAAATAACATAATCGTACTACATATTTGAAAATTGTCTAAATCATGCTTTAGCTAAAAATAATTTAAATATTGACTTTTACATTAAACCCGTAGTCATTTGTAAAAATTCCATTTGAATCATCATAGTTCTCAACAATTCTCTGCCTAGCATTATTATGTAGTAAACACAAAACCGTTATAATCATTTTATATTATTTCAATGCATGAATGTGAACGTTGGTTGTGCTCATTACATATGCAACTCACTAACGAAAACATAAAAAACCCCCCCATTACCTCCCGCCTGCCCCACAACAAACACAAAACCCATTTGTATTTCAAGCCAAATACACCTACAATAAGTGTATAAATGTATGTGAAAGGAAGTGTAGTAAAATATTGAAAAGGCACGACATTTACAAAAAAAAAAAGAGAGAAGCTTTATTTCATTAATAAGAGTTCATGTTCATGGCAAATTCTGCCTTGACATTCACTTCACTTCCATTCACACATGTTTTATGTTATATGCCTTGGCTAGCAATGATGAATTCATGGTCACCCTGTGTGTAGTAGCATTCATTATTACTCTCTTAAATTGTACTCTTAGTTTCTTTGTTATACAAAATAAAACTCTCTTTGTTTACATGTTTTGTATCGCGCTTGAGTAGGTCGGTCATTGAACTAATGAAACAACAACATAAAGACTTGTTTTCCTCCACACAACCACCACGTTCGTACGCTACGCTACTATCGAACAGGGATTACATGCAACATATTCAACCATAACATTTCATACCACCACCACCACCAATCAACCTACCAACCAACCAAACCTGCATTCATCACAGCAGAGTTTTTTTTATTTTTATACCTGTTGTTTTTGTTTATTTCTGGTGTTTTTGTTGTTGTTATTGTGAGGAGGCTTGACTTTTTTCAACACTCACTGGAATGAGTACGTACGTGTGTTGAGTGTTGCGTGTGTGTGTTAACTTAAAAAAAGAGCAGTTTATTAAATCAGAGCATAAATTTAAACCTCTGTTAAGTTCAAGCTTACATTTCAAAGCTTCAATGCCAGTTTACTGTTAAATTGTAAACTAGCGACATTGACCATTATGATTCTCTCTCTCGCTCTTTAACATAATCATCGTCATTTATATGCATTATTAATGCCATTATCACTCTGGTCACTTGTGCCTTTATGTTTTTATTGTTTTTTTCTTTGGTTTAGCTTCTTTTGAAATGGGGTAACGAAGCGAAGAATTTTATTTTAACATTGCGGAAATGCACTTGTTTTTTTGTTTGTTTGTTTGAATTGTGTGTGTTTTTGATGACTGCCTGAAATGTTTATAAATATTCATGCAGTCTGTTTTGCCTTGGTGGTGGTTGCTGTTTGCAAGTGTGGGTTTAAAATATTATTAAATAAGAGTTGCCCTATTCAATGTCATTATGATATTGGGTGACATAATTGGTTTTATTTAATTTTATTTCTTTCTTTCTTTGCTTTCATTCTGTTTTTATATCTCGTTTTAAGATGAATGTATGAATTAATTCAGACATTCATTCAATGCCGAGTTCTTATTATCTTTATTATCATGATCATATTAATAAAGAAAACAAAATAAAGGTGTTGAAAAAGTAGCAATATTATGTTTATAGTTTATTTGAAATAAGAGGTCATTGAACGTTATTTTGTGCACGTTGCTTTGCTTGGGGAGAGTGTGTGAGAGAGTGTGGTGTGAAAATGAGTTTTGCTTGATCGGTAGGTAACTTGATATGTAGTTTGATGACAAACAAAAGAATTGCTTTGGGACTGAGAATATGTACTCAGCTAACAAAAACATAGCGGTATTTAGTTTTGTTTAGAGCATAATTTAAAGTAAAAAAAGATCAGTTTTGTTGTCCAAGTCTTTTGTTTAAGCAAGATCCAATACTCCAACAATTACAAATGATTCATTCTTTTTGTTCAAATATAAGAAACATTTAAATAACCACCAAATAAATTAAATGTTTCATTCTTTATTTGGTATTACGTATTTATTTTTTATTTGAATTTGAAACTAAAACTTAAAGAAATATAGCCATTGCTAAGTCATTGACCTCTCCAGTATAATACACATGTTCAGTTGAAAAAAAGGGGGAAAGAATAAGAGTAAGAGTGATTGGTTTTTTATAGCCAAACTAAAGGAAAATATACAGGTATCAAGGCTGCTTTCTATGCATGTATGCAAGCATTTACAAGTGTGTGTGTTTTGATACACATGATCATAATGAAGATGTTTCAAGATCTTTACAAAAACAAGGAATATTTTATTTTAAGAGAGAGAATAATAATAAAAAAAACTAAATCAAGTTGAGGCCCTTTTCACGCCTGGTGATTCTTTTCTGTTCTAACAAAATCTACAAATAACCAACATGATAATGAAGTTGTTTGGAGCTGACACAGGAGCTGAACTGGTTTCATTTCTTACAGCCAACTATCTCAACATCACTACTTTATTTTTTTTTTGTAAACGTAAATGTAAACTGATTTTCCCTGGCTGTAGAAGTTAGTCAAACACACGTGTTGTAAAGTAAGATTCAGCTGCAGTTTAAGCTCTGCTGATGTCACTTTTAATGCAGCTTAAGGTTTATTGGCTTTTCCTATATGTTCAGTTCATAGTTTTCTTGTTTGTTTGAGGAAGGAAGAGTTCTTTAACATCTCTTTAGAAAAATCTTGGCTCAAATGTGTTTTTCAAATGAAAATGAAACCAAAGAAGAACAAAGATTCTAAAGCTTAAACACTGTACCTGATGGTGGTTGCCTTTAACAAGAAGTCATCATCCTCATCATCATGGTTTTTGTTAAGTTGATAATGATGGAGATCATTAACTTTTTTTGTTGTTGTTGTTTTTAATGATGTTTATTATGGGTTAAAGAACTTTTCTTGGTGTGGTAGATAAATACTAGATAGTTGGTTCGTTTTGCTTTCCACCATTTGAGTTGGTTGGCTGGGTTTTTCTATATTTTCTTACTTTTAGAGGTTAATGTACTTGAGAGGAAAAGTGAATGAACGAACTTTTCTTAGATTGTG
Organism: Calliphora vicina; assembly: GCF_958450345.1. Taxonomy (NCBI): domain Eukaryota; kingdom Metazoa; phylum Arthropoda; class Insecta; order Diptera; family Calliphoridae; genus Calliphora; species Calliphora vicina. The sequence goes on along the minus strand of NC_088782.1, from coordinate 6,574,124 downwards.
TCTAATAAATTGAAAGTTAAAGACCTTGCCGTTTAGGAAGGAAATCGTGTTTGAGAGAAATGAAAGAAAAACAGGATTTGAATATCATGAGGAGCGCGCGCTTAAATCATTGCTAGTACTTTTTTTTAATATAGTGTTTAGAATGATCCAAAAAGAGATAATTAAGTTAGTTAGCCTCAATTGATGTGTAGTTTTTCGGGTTTTTATTTTGTTTCTTATACATATTTGTTACAAAATTACTTTATTTTTTATTTAATTACAATAGAAAAATTAGCAAAATTTTGAATTTTTTGTAACAAAATCAGAAAAACTTGGGTTTGGTTGGAATTATTTGGAAATTTATTTACCAGCTTTTATGCCAATTTCAAAGAGCTTTCATATGATACTCAATCATTTTATTGTTCCTTTGGAACAAATGTGAAATCATGTTTAAAAACTAAAATGCAATAAAAACTGGGGTTTGTATATATATCAGCTAAACCAGTGAACCTATAGAGAAACAATGCATAAGACAATTATAGAGGAGGACCTAAGCTTTTAGAAAATGCAACTACTTCCCATATTCATCCAATATAGCATGATCTACAAAGAGACAAATTAGACCACCACCATCTTTCAGTATGTTAGTGTAAATCTGTTTTCCACAGCCTCTACGGAACCTAAGGATCCAAATGTAGTATCAATATATTAAATATATTTATAAGTATTTTGGTATTGAAAATCAGCAAAATCGCACTATAAATGGCTGTTATATAAGCAACCAATCAGAACTACCTCAATGGTATTGCAATTTATTTGACTATAACTGTAAATAGGCAATATGTATATCAAATTATAGGTAATTCAAAATGGTTAAAATAGTTTTTGAACCCGAATTTTTCTCATAAAAATAATTTTTTTTTTTCAAAATTTAGTTTTTTGCAATTTTGAAAACTGAAATGAAATAGAATTATGTAAGCAATGAATTGCTTTAAAACAACACTTCCCGCCTGCTCAAAAACTGATGTTAAGAATAGATTTTGTAAAAAAATAACAAAAATGTATTGATAGATTATGTTTAAACTTTAGCAATATGCTCTTTAACAAACTCTTTTTAAACAGAAAAAATATTTCTAAAATCTGCTTATATTGAAGTATATTGTAATCTTGTTATTATCTATAACTGTTACAAAAATATTGTTATTGAAGTTAAAGTAAAATTTTAAAAATATTTTGTTAATAAAAGCCTCCATAAATTGGTTACTATATTTAAATATTAATATGATTTATATATGGTTAAAAACTAGACACAATTTCCTTTCTAATGATATATAACATGTCTTCTGAAATAACTGCAGTTTAACTTAAAAGCAGCCAATTTTAATGCCATGTAATTGTTAACAAATATCAAAAATTTAACTTAAATTTGTTTAACAACAATACCAATATGATTTTTTTTTAAAAAAGCTGCCTTTAATAAAATTGTTCTATAATTTGTAACTCTTAAAAAAGCTCTTTTTTACTTTTAAAATCTTCCAAAAAGTTGTTACTCGCTTCATTAAAATGAGCTGCTAAGGGTGCGAAATATTTAAAAAAGAGTTTTATTTATTGTATAAAAATTGTTTATATTTTTTTGTATTTGTTGTTGTTATTTTAAAAACCGACATGATAACAAAAAAGTCATTTAAAGTCAAAGTCAAGGTTTTCAAAAGTTGTTTTAGCTTTACGTTTTAATACAATAAAAAACGTAATTTGCACAAAATACAACAGCGAAAAAAAAACAGAACCTGTTTTCTAAGCAGTTTTTCTAATTTAGTATACAATTTAACAAAAAAAAAAATTAAATACAAAAAAAATTATAAACAAATAATAAACAAGCAAATAATGATGATTAAGATGATGTTGGTGATGATGATGATGTTAGTGGTGGTGTAACCCCTGATCTTGTGTTGTATAAATATTCTATATAAAAATTTCTAGTCATCTATCATTAATTTCAATAATAAAAAAAAAGAGAAAGAAATATTTAAGAATTTATAGGAATAAATTTGTTAAACAAAAAACTAATTAATCATTTTTAAAGCTTATGTAATAACCAGAAATATTTAAATTCGGGGAGTCGACTTTTTAACCCTAAGTTTTACAGGCCTTTGTGGGCAAGTTTGTTGGTAAAGTCTTTTGTTTTTATGCTTCTTTAGCAACATGTTAAAGTATGTTTTTCAAGTCTTTTGTTTTGTCTCTACTAAAAGCTAAATGCTAAATGTTAGAGTGTTAATTACTTACCATTGTTATTAGTGTTGCTTTTAATCCATAATTGTAATCCATTTAATCCATTAATTGTTTGGTTTTGGGCTTGTTTGTTTGTTGTAATCCAATATTATTCTGGCTGATTTATATTTTTAGAGATATTTATTTTTAATAAATATTTTATAACACTTAAATGCAAAACACTTTTCTTTTTTTTTATTAATTATATTAATTAATTTTATTTAAATTAATTTTTTTTACTTCTTTACATAAATATTTCTTTTTTATAATTATAATTTCTTAATAATTAAAATACAGTCTTTTTTTCTTATAAATGTCTTTCTTTTCAAATATATTTTTCTTTTATGTTCTATTTTCTTTTCTATGATTTTTTCAAACATTAAACATCACACATTTTATATCATTATTAAGTCTTAGTTAGAGCTTAGTACTTGGGTATGTAAACTTTCTTTCTGTGGTTGTTTTTTATTTTTTGATCGTGTGTGTTTGAATTTTTGTTTTAGAATTTTTATTTACGCTACCGTGTCTCGATCGCGTTGTTGCTTACGGAAAACTGATTCACGGATGAGTCGTATCGCAACTTCAATGTCGAGCCGTGTGAGACTTCTGAAAGTGGCAGCAGCAGCAGCACAGTAACAGCAAAAACTCAACAGCTCAAATATTACTAATATAATATGGTTAGACTTTTTCTTACCTACACGCAATACGAACATACACACATACTCTCAAACAGTCATTCAGAAAAACACAAATGTTCCTCTTCTTCTGCCTTTTCTTCTTCGTTTTCATTGCTGCTAAATTGCTGTTGTACGGGGAGAAAGAGTCATTGAGGCCTCAGGTGTTCTAAACAAAAACAACACACACAAAATGAAAAAAAAAAAATACAAAACTCACTTAATGTTCTGCGCTCACCTTTACTGCTTTTCTCTGCTCACTTGTTAGTACGTTGTTGTTATAACAGTGTGTTGGTGTTAAAGTTCTTGTCTTAGAATCCATAGAGAGAGAAACTGAGAGCGAGAGTTTTGTTTATCATGAAAATACCTTTATTTTTCTAATGCTAAATTATTGTATTTCAGTATTGTAATTTGAAAATTAAACTTCTTTCTTGTAATTCTAACAAAAAAAGATAGTGCTCACTTCCCTTTAGAACAGTTTTTAAAAATACACTCTCTCTTTTCTTTTTATTCTCCTATGATAACACTCTTTTTTAAGCCCCCTTACACACTCACAGACAGATAGACAGACACATACTCACTTGTTACTTGTTTCAAACAGTGATTGTGTAACGTTCTAAGCCCACATTTTTCCTCCATTCGAAACGAAGACTTTGTGAAATTCTTCACAGCGATTGACTATGAACTTGTAAAGAATGCTTTCCTTTTATTTTTAGAAACAATAAAGCACAAATTGTTACTGTAGGTTCTATTTTTAAAGCAAAAGTTTCCAGCGAAATAAATTGAAGTTGTTGCTTTGAAATACTGTTTGTTTATATTTTAATTTTCTTAGCAAGTTATTCTTAACAACATCAAAAATATTAATTCCCAACTAAATAAGTGAAGCGATTCTTAGAAATACTATGAAATGACTTCATATTTACTTGTTGCAATTTCTATTTATAAAACCACATATTTTTTAATACTTAAAACGACCATCAAATCGCAATTCTTTTATTCCATTTATTCATAAAAATAAACATTCATTAACGATTACATGCAAGTTACAAGCATCCCACACTCTAGATACTTTAACATGCATGAGGTTAATATTGATATAATCCCGTTAAATATTAACTGGTGATTCCCCAACATTCTAGTAATCTTAAACTTACAAGTTAAAATTCTTGTAAATCAAACAAACTTCAAAACAAATTGGGAAACAGGCTCCCTCACCTGCAATATTTGAACATATATAGATGGAGACGATGAAATATTAGATGGAGACATATCAGTATCAGGTCAAAAGCTACAACATTAAGTAACTAGCAATACGTTTCCTTATACTGGAAACGTCTCAATGTATATTTTAGAGGCGCAAAAAATTTGTAGAATCGTTGAAAACGAACTCAAATACCTTGTCTTTATGTTGAGTTTCGAAATGAACAAAATCAGTGATAACTACAAAAAAACTAGTAAATCCCAAATCTTAGGTTACTAATCTTTCACTTCTTAAGGTTATGGTTATTTAAAAGTTAAAAATTAAAAATAGGCTTTGAAATTTACAAGCGTTTTTGTTATTAATTTTTTATCTGTACTAACAGTTTCTAACATGTTTTTAATAACTTATATGTCATTTTGAAGGGTACACATCTGTGAACATTATAGTGTAAACAACAACGTTTTGTGTGCCTCGAAAATTTCTAAATTTGTGCGAACAAAACGTCATATGTGGGAAGTTTTGCTTTACTTCTTTAATTTAAGAAATAATTTTAGTATGTTTCTAGAAAATTATTTGCTTCGGTGCAAGTAGTTGCAAAAAATTTGAGTATATTATGAAGCCTGACCTTCCCACAAATAACCACATAAGAATCATTTCTTGGGCAAATGCAGTCATCGTAAGTTCTATACTACAGAAAATAAATAACTTTTTCGTAACTTCACAAAAAATATTACTAATAAAACCACGAAATTTTTCACTTAATATAAACATTTAGTAAAATATTTTAATTTTTTTTTTAAGTTTACACCTCCGATAATGTAATCTATTTTTGTAAAATCTTAGTTATAACTATTTAAAAAAAAAATCACTTTTTCCCTAATGCTTTTTTTTACTTTTGTCATCTTGAAAATTTTATTTAAAATATGGAAATTTTCACAGCTGTTTATATATATACTGATTGGCCAATTGGCATACATTTTTGACATTTATGTCGTCGAAGTGTTAGGAATTGAACCGTAAATTTTTTTTCAAAAAGCGAAAGCTGAACATTTGAATTTTTGCCATAAAAATTGGAATTGGACACATAGTGCAATGGCCAATACCTTGAATAAATTTATATTGTACAAATGTTACAAAATAAAAGCTAAAAATATAAAAAAAAATCCCGCATTTTTAAGTCATATTCCCAATAACAAGACCTTATCGATTAGAATATGGTCAGGTTTAAAAATAATCATATTATGATTGAGCTTAACCATATTGATATTGTACCTCCCAATAAGTTTAAGATTGTGCTACAAGCACAAATGCTTACATTATGTTTATCAATAAACAACTAATTATATCCAAGCGTTAAATTATGTTTAATCCAATCATAATATGATGCTGTTTTTACAATGCGTTTGTAAAAATTTAAAAAAAATGCTGGCCTCAAATCGGCACCAATTGAGCCAAAATTGTTATGAAATTTCAGCAAAATCCGAACCATTTAAATTGGTTAAAAAATACAAACCTCATTTACAGTGGACATCACTACTAGAAGCAATCAATTATTGCTGTACAAATTCAAGACAATTTAATAATTAGATAATACCTCATAGATATTATTCGCCCTCTGTCCCAGTTTAATAGGCATCTATTGAAGCATCAATATTAATATAATACCACATTTATTATACCCTACACCATCATAGTGGGGAGGGTATCATGCGTTTGTACAGATGTTTGTAACGCCCAAAAATATTAGTCTAACACCCACCTTAAAGTATACTTAGAATCACTTTCTGAGTTGATTAAACGATGTCCGTCCGTCTGGCTGGCTGTCCATGTAAACTTTGTGCGCAAAGTACAGGTCGCAATTTTAAAGATATTTCGATCAAATTTGGTACATATTATTTTATCGGCCCAAGGACCAAGCCTATTCAAACTGGCTGAAATCGGTCCATTATTTCACCTAGCCCCCATACAAATGTCCTTCCAAAATTGGACTTTATCGGTCATAAATGTTTAATTTATATATGTATCTCCACAAATTCCACTCCAAATAAGTTTTATATATACAAAATTCATGTCACCAAATTTTGTTACAATCGGTCCATAATTAGTCAAGCTCCCATATAGACCCGCTTCAGAAAATCACTTTAACGTGCATAAATCACTTAAAAATTTTGGTATATACACAAAATTCAACATAGCTAACTTTGATATAGACAGAAATCACACGACCTAATTTCATGGTGATCGGTCAATAATTGCTCATAGCTCCCATATAAGGCCCACTTTCGAAAATCACTCAAAAATATAAATTATTGAAATTTTAAAGGAAAAAAAGTTTTTGGTATTTTACTTAGTGTAGGGTATTATATGGTCGGGCTTGACCGACCATAATTTCTTACTTGTTTTTCTATATTTCTATATTTTTGGATTTAAATTCATGTACTTTTATAAGAACATAAATTGTTTGGCTAATCAGTTTTCAGTTAGTTGGTTTGTATGTTAGTTTAGGTCAACAGTTTTAACTGAATTTTGAATCAGTTCTCGAAGTCCGAATAGGCTGGAATTTGGCATTCATGCATTCATGATGACAATGCATTATTATATTCGAAAATTCTAAATCAAATTCGAAAATTTGATGTAATATTGCAATATTATGTTCGAAAATTCAAATTTAAGTTCGAAAATTATTTTTTTTGGAAAAATTTAAAAGCTTTCAAAAATTCTCTACATCAAGAAGATTCTTAGAAAAATACTTTTAGTTTTTTTGACGCCAATTTCGAACTTAAAATTTTTGAAAAAAAAATTCTAAATATTAATAAATTTGAAAGTATTTTCAATGCAGTATCAAAATATATGATTTTTAAATATTTTTGAAAATTCGAATTTAAATTCAAAATATTCAAAGAGCACTAAAAGGAAAGTTTTCTTTAAATTTATTATTTATTATTATTTTATTTTAAATATTATTTAGTCTTTGAAGTGTACATTACATTTAATTTGAAATATTAATCAGATTGACAGATACTAATTGAGAAATTTTTATTAGCTTTTTAAAATAGAATTTGGCAGCAATTCTCAATAACTGACTTTATATTAATTCGCACTAAATAATTCTAATTGCTCAATACATTCCTTAAAAGTTCTGTGAAAACTAGAGAAAGAATTACAGAAAAAACAACAAAACAGAGCGCAAAGAGTGTGAATTTACAATTTCGTACTTTTCTGATGTTTCTGATTGGTTTGTATCTGTCTATTTAGCTGAAAACACAAAACTAAAAAAAATGCATTTATTTTACACAACGACAATTTATTGTAATTGCAATAAATTGCACTCACTCTTCTAGCTTTGAGCAGACGACCATTATTTTATTTTTTTTTTTGCTTTTTTATAAGCATCACATAGCGATCGCATGGCAATGATCTTGACAATGATCATGGTAACAAATGAGTTTTAAATCTAACAATACAAAACAAAAGTTCTCCATTGCTCTCTTTTTGTGCAACAAAAATGAGAATGAAAATAGAATAAAACTAAATAGATTGAAAAGAGCAAAACAATTAGAATAGTCATGATTGTAATTGTAAAAGCAATTGTTTCGTTATTTTTGCTATAATTATAAAATACATAGTTGATAAAAAAATAGTTAATTGTGGCCAGTATAAAGTGTGCAAGTGTCGTTGTTATTGCTATTATTAAAAACTTTGAATTGAATGTGTAGCAGAAAACAAAATGATGACTCTCTATTTGTTTGATTTTCATTTTGATATTGAAATTCCCATTTTTAATACTTTACTCGAGGTATTCTTGAGAGAAAGGTGTTTTTTGTTGTTATAATTTATTTCATCTACAATCACGATTACACTAACACATACAGCAATAACAAAAACAACAACAACATCATCATGATCATAATTAGTTAAAGAAACATCATCATCGTCGGTCATTGCTCTTCTCTACTTTTGCTTTTGCCTCTAGAATCATTAAATAAACAATGAACAAATATTTAATAATAAATAATAAATAATATTTAATACTTACTACTTTACCCGCCTATAGATAAATAGAAATACAAATACACAAAATAACAAAACTATTAATATTTTTTATTTATTTATCTATTGAACTTTTAATTCCTTTAATAAACAATTTCATGAAATGGCATTTTTTTCCTTTTTAAGAGATTTTTAAAATGAATGGCAAATATGGGATTAGAATTTTTTTCTATTTTTTTTCTGTTGATGCTTGATAAATTGCTTATAATTTATAATTATCAATTCTTTGCTTGGATTAAAGTAATCACCAAAATATAAAATAGCCAAAAGAAAGATGGTATTTCAAGAAATTTTGTTGTTGAGTTTTTTTTTTTTTGGGAATTTACATGTTGTTTTTGCTCTTTTTTTATTATAATTATGGCCATAATGACCACAGTTTTTGTTCTTTGCCGTCATGGTCATTAGAATAAAAAGTTTTTTAACCTTGAACTTTAGCAAAATGTACACGAAAAATAATATAATTAAAAGGAGTGATATCATGATTAAAAACAAATTTTATACTTTTTCTTTATTTTTTTTTTTTTTGCCTTTATTACTTTTTCTATTGTCTACAAGTATTACACAACAGATATTGAGTTTTTTTCTCTTTCATTTAATTTATACAAAATATAATTCTTTGATTTATGTTTTAATAATAGGTGCGAGCATATAATTCATTTGAAATTGCTTATTTTGCTAATTTTATAGGGGTAATTCCAAAAATTTTTAACAAAAACTCCACTTAAAATTATTTAATTGTTCGGCTAATGGTTACTTTCATATTGCTTATTAGTGAACGTAATGTTATAGCTTAAAATTTATGATTTTGAAGTATAAGTTTGACCTTTTTTATACATGTTAGTGCCATTTTCAAACATCCCGGAATTTTCCTATTCATTGAAGGTTATAGTTCGCTTTTCAAAATAAGGTTTTGTATCAGAAAACATTGATATTGGGAGAAACTCAAGGTCTTCAAAAGTTTGAAATTTAAGCAAATTTTCATTTGATATCAATTTCTCTTTTCTATGTAGGTTTGAAAAAATTTTTATCTCAAACCTACCTCAAATTGTATTAAAATTTTAAATTAAAAACTCCGTATAGGATTGAGAATACATTTTTTTCTCAAATTAAATTTAAATCAATTCCTTTGAGAAAAAAAATTCCAATCCTAAACAGAGTTTTAAATTTAAAATTTTAATAAATTTTGAGGTAGGTTTGAGAAAAAAATGTTTTACAAACCTACCTAGAAAAGAGAAATTCATAATTGGAATGAAGTTTTTAATAAATATGAGTATTATTAATCGAACATGACGTTTTTCTCAAACTTTTTTCGTTCAGAATAAGAACATAATCATAAATATTATGAAATTGTACATTTCTTACATTAATTTTTGAAATTTTACAATTGTATTAATGAAATACTTTAAATATTTTTGTATAATAGCCATATATTGCGCTAATAGCATCAAACATCCATTATCATTAAAGCATTTCATATTCTTTAAAAAACGCAGTAAATTTTGCTCATAATTTTCATTTTGTAGCTGAAAATCATAAAAAAAATTCCAAGGAAAATTTCAAAAATTTTTGAGCAACAGAAAAATATGAATGAAAACAAGTAAGAGAGCTATATTCGGCTTTGCCGAATCTTATATACCCTTCACCAAATTATACTTCAAAATACAAATTTCAAATATTTTTAGGTAAACAAAATATATTTTTTTTCCAAAGTTGTTTTTGGAAAAAAAAAATTTTTCGAATTGTTATTTTAATTTTTTAATTTTTTAAATTTAAATTTTTTTTTTTTAAATTTAAAATGTTTCACCAAAAAAAAAATAAAATATATTTTTCCGATTTTGACCCATTGTAGATCCAACTTACTATGGTCTTATATACATCGTTGCAAAGGTCTTTGAAATATCTATCATTAGATATCCATATTGTCTATATTAATGACTTAGTAATCCAGATATAGGTAAAAAATAGGTAAAAAAAAAATTTTGCTGATTTTAAATAGGAAACTTCTCGAAAGTATGTCTGACAGAATTATTGAAGATTTGGATTCCGAAGATATCTGGAGTCTTCAGAAAATTGATTTCAACAGACAGACGGATCCAGAATATATATCTATTATACTTCATAGAGTCGGAAAATTATATTGTGTAAATTACAAACGGAATGACAAACTTATATATACCATTCTCATGAAGGTTAAGGGTATATTTAAATATACCTAAACATATTTATTTAATTACACATAAATCTGGAACTTCCAAAGACCTAACTCAGTTGTCAAAAACCTAAGTGGTGAGAAGGTATTAGTAAAAACAAGTAAGAGAGCTATGTATATTCGACTGTGCCGAATCTTATATATCCTTCACCAAATTATACTTTAAAATAACAATTTTAAATATTGTTAGGCAAACAAAATTAATATTTTTTTTTTAATTTTTTAGCGAAAAAAATTTTATGGCAATTTTTTTTTGAAATTTTTTTAATTTATTAGTGAACAATATTAAAAAAAAATTTGGTGAAAAAAAATTCGGTGTTAAAAATATTTTCCCCGATATTGATCCATTGTAGGTCCGACTTGGCCTTATATACGCCGTTGCAAAGGTCTTTGAAATATCTATTATTGGATATCCATATTGTCTATATTAATGACTTAGTAATTCAGATATAGATCAAAAATAGGTTAAAAATACAGGTTTTTTCCTTATATCTCAGTTATAAGGAATTCTCAGCCGGCAGAATTCCCGATATATTGATGTATGAATCACGTATGTAAGTTATTTGACAAAACAAATACGAAAAATTGATTTCAACATACAGACGGACAAACGGACATGGCTATATCGACTTCGCTATCTATAACGATCCAGAATATATATACATATTTTGTGGGGTCGGAAATGAAAAATGTAAAAATTACAAATGGAATAACAAACTTATATATACCCGGATTCACGGGAACGTTAATTGAAAGTATTTTTGTGCATTCTTTATAAGACAAATATATCATGACAATTTTTTATGTCAGACAATTTTATATTTAGAAAGGGTGTTTTAATAAGCCCGATAGAACTTGAAATTGCACAGAGAATACAGATTCGTAGTAGCAACCGAATTTGTTGCCAATCGAATGATTCGGTTGTTACCCCTCCTAAATTTTTGTAGCTACAACTGTAAAATTCGGTCACTAAGTTAGAATCATTCGATTGGCAACAAATTCGGTTGCCATCACAAATCTGTTTTCTCTGTGTGATTTTGGGAAAATGTCTAGTCCAAGTTGGGCCACTTTTTCTATAATTTCAGGCCATATAGAATAACACTAAGAATGTTGGCCTCCAAGCCTTCAAATATTGCTGATTTATCAGCCAATGACTTCTACGTGGCCCCACAGGAAACAATCGAGAGGTGTCATATCGCACGACCAATAAATCTATGGTTGCGGTAGCCGTATGGCACGTAGAGCCATCCCATTAAAACCACATCTCGAACGGATCAATGTCATCCATATTTTCAAACAAAAAAGCATTGATCATGATGCTGCAACTACCTCCATTGACCGTAACGCGAAGCCACCATCCTGTTGTGGATTGGTCTAACGAAATATGCAACATTTTTGTTTATTAACAAATCCGTTAAGCCTCAACACTGAACACAATTTTCTTATATCTTAGCCATTTGTAGGTCTATTTTAAATAGCAACCGAGCCAACATTATACTCGATATACTGAAGTAACGGATAGTTGAAGGATATGTCTATAACGATTCCGCTATCTACATTTCGATGGCTTAATATAAAGAAGGCGTAACTAATTTTTTTTTTCAAAAATATCAATCACAAAGTATTTATCATTAAAATAAAAAAAAACTTATTTTAAATGAAATGTGATGTTTCTTCTTATTAAAAATTGCATTAAAACTTTTTTTATATATAAAATTGTATGGATTTTATTAAGTTTTTTCCTTATCGTGTAAAGTAACAAAAAATCGAGTTACTCCTTTTTTAGATTAAGCCATCGATATATTGATGCAGAACGCTCTCTCTCTCTAGGAAATGCTTCATTTTGGAACAGAGTGTCTGATATTGGCTTGATTCGTTCTTAGCCTCAAAAGATGAGCAATTCTTTTGGCTCGGAATCCATATGCTGCCAGAAACATGGGAAAAGTCATATATAACAATGGCCAATACTTTGATTAAATTTATATTATACAAATGTTTCAAAATAAAAGCTAAAAATTCCCCAATACTAACAGTAGAATATTTTGAGTAAAACTTTCAAAAAGCTTACTTTTCAATCTTTTGGTATTTTTTATGAAAATCATTCAAAATTGTTGAATATATTTTCAAATCTTCAAATTGTGTATACATGTTAGAAAAGTATAAACTATTTCCTGTCAGATATTTTACATAGTATCTAATATTTTACTTTCCCACATGTCAAATAAAGGGAAGAAAATCTAACGCCCAAGGTGTAAATTAAAATTAACATATTAGGTTTGTTCAGCAATACTTAAGAATTAAACAACATAAAAAACCAAAAACAACAGATTCCAAGGATTTAGAAAGTTTTTCGATTGCCATTGCAAAGACAACACAGAACATCAGTAAATCTTTTCCAACACTTAACGAGACTTATTTAAAATGTATGATTAATAATATTTAATTTGTTTATTGAATGTTAAGAATATTTTCAAGCTGAAATCGAAATTGTTTGCGTGTATTTGTAATTTAACAATACATAAATACCTCATTCAGCAAAGTACAAATGTAAGTTCCTGTTGGAATTGAATGATTATGGGGGAAATGATTATGAAGTGTGGGTTTGTTGCTAAAATCTTTTGATTTGACGATTCTTAAAATACAATAACAATTTATTATATTATAATTTTGACAGCCTCCTCAACAAAAAAAAAAAAAAAGAGAATGAGTAAAACAGAAATCAATCAATATAATGAATATATTTCATTTATCAAAACTAAATGGAAAAAAAAACACAAGTCTTGCCGTCTGTCCGGCCGTCCATGCGTCAATCTGTATCTTATTGTTGGGTGTAAAACAGAATTTTTGTTGATTTTATTAATTTTCATATTTATTGTTTACATGTTATATACGTTTCCAGCAACGAATTGTGTTTTTTTTTTGGTTTTATCTTGTAACAAAAACTGTTGATTGCTGTATGTAAACTTAAGCTTTCGTTCACTTTTCCTCATATTTTTTTTTGGGAATTTTTACCCAAAAAACAAAATAAACTACCAAAACTCTTTATTGGTTGCCCAAAACTTCTGGCTGTTGTTGGCCTGTCAAAAAACCCCAAAAATCTTCTACATGTATTTTTAAAGAGTGACTGGTAATTTTTTTTCTTACATTTCGTTTCATTTTTCTTTCTTTATGTTTTTTTTTATTTTATTATACTTTTTTTTTGGCCAAGTTCATTGACTTCTTTTAAACGTATTTTTTTTTTCGTTGGTTGCTTGTTTTATTTTGGGTTCTGTTGTTAAATGATTTGCCAGCTCATGTTGGCTGTATATTGTATTTGATCGTACACAAGCCATAAGCGTAGCTTTAAAATATGAGTTCGTTTTCATTGCTAAGTTCATTGACCAGAACCGAAAGAAGCGCGATTCATTCTACATACTATTTTATTTATATTTATATATACGACGAGTATTTATTTATTTATTTATTTATATGTACAACAATGTTGTATAGGAAGACCATTAAAGTATTTATGTAGGAATGATATATTATCGTATCGTATATAGCTTAGCCTAGAGAAAGAGTGAGAGAGGGAAAAAAGCTTAGAACTTATAATCCGGGAAGATATTATTACTCTTGTCTATTGAATCTTTATAGTTTTATGTCGTGTTTTTATTTGTTATTCAGTTTCATTTTATTAGTTATCGCAAAAATCTCGCTCGCATATGGTAATTCCAGTTCTTTAGATTTCGATCTGTGTTTAGTTTGACCCAATTCTAGTTCTTAGTGATCTTAAGTACCTCCACACTACGTACACACCTTATAAGTAGTATGTGCATGACTTAATTTTTGTTTAATTTTTCTTTTTTTTTCTGTTTCATTATTGTCATTTCGCATTCATAAGTACTTAAATAAGCCAGTTGAAATATGTTTATGTATGATTACACCAACATACGTGTTTCAAGTAGAGTAATGACAGCCAATAGCTAGCAAACAACCAACAGCCAATAACAACAATTGTTTCGTGTCTTCTGGACCTGTCAAGAACTTTCGCACTGTTGTATTAATACCTCACCCCCACTACTCGACAATTGATATGCAAATTTTGTGGAGAACAATGTACGTAATTGTCATGAATATCATCACAATCAACGTCATCTTTGTTCGAACAGTGGGGCCAATCATAAAAAACCAAGGTTGGCTGTTTCGGTAACAGTATTTTAATGATAACGGTAATTTCATCCTGAAATAAATTACTCTGTGCTAGTTGAAAAAACTGTCAAGCGGGGCACCCAGCGGCTTAAACTAATTTGGGTACGCTGAGTTCAGTGGTGCCAGCCGTTAGCTCGTATTTTCGAGATAAACTAAAAAAAGCGAAATTCCGCAATAGAATTACCTTTAAGTAAATTTAAAACTTTTTTTAATCTGCGTAGTTGTTTTAGAAATATAAATTTTTTTGGCAAACAAAAATAATTTTTTAGAAAAATTTCGAATTTTTTGATTTTTAAAATGGCATAAAAAATTGTTAAATGCAGCCAAAAAAAATTATATTTATAAGCCTCAATTTTATTGCGGAATTTCGAATTTTTTCAGTTTATTCAAGAACTAAACCGTTTTTTATTTACGCAAATATATGTTATCTCGAAAATACGAACTAACCTAAAAAAACGGTTAGCACCACTGAATTCAGCATATCCGAGTTAGTTTAAGATGCTGGTTGCCCCTCTTGACAGGAAAAAAAGAGTCAATTTCATGCACAGTGTTATTAATAAAATTAAAAATAAGTTGACATATGGGTTTATTATCATAACCATTTCAATATTGTTACAAGTTTTTTAACTATATTATAGTCACAGTAACCATTTACATGATTGTGGTAACCATAATATGGTTAATTTACGATTCACATGATTGTATCAACCATATATATGGTTACAGTAAACAAATATATGTTTGTGACAACCATTTATATGATGAAGGACTTATCATATTATGTTGCTCTCGGCTTAAGGCTTATCATAATCTGAGAACAACATATTATGATAAAATTATTCATCATAAATATGGTTGCCACAAACATATATTTGTTTAATGTAACCATATATATGGTTGATACAATCATGTGAATCGCAAATTAACCATATTATGGTTACCACAATCATGTAAATGGTTACTGTGACTATAATATTGTTAAAAAACTTGTAACAATATTGAAATGGTTACAGTAACAAAAAAAAGTTCGAGCAGAATTAAAAAAAACAAGTAAGAGAGCTATATTCGGCTGTGCCGAATCTTATATACCCTTCACCAAATTATACTTTAAAATAAATTTGTTTAAATATTTTTAGGTAAACAAAATTTATTTTTAATTTTTTTAAAATTTCTTTTTTTTTGAAAAAAAATTTAATAAAAAAAAATTCGGGTTAAAAATATTTTTCCCGATTTTGACCCATTGTAGGTCCAACTTACTATAGCCTTATCTACATCGTTGCAATGGACTTTGAAATATCTATCATTAGATATCCATATTGTTTATATTAATGACTTAGTAATCCAGATATATGTAGATCAAAAATAGGTTAAAAATCGAGGTTGTCTCGGTTTTTTGCTCATATCTCCGTTATTTATGGACCGATTTTGCTGATTTTAAATAGCAAACTTTTCGAAAGCATGTCTGATAGAATTATTGAAGATTTGGATCCCGAGGATATCTGGGGACTTCAGAAAATTGATTTCAACAGACAGACGGACAGACAGACGGACATGGCTTAATCGACTCCGCTATCTATAAGGATCCAGAATATATATACTTTATAGGGTCGTAAATGAAAAATGTAGAAATTACAAACGGAATGACAAACTTATATATACCCTTCTCACGAAGGTGAAGGATATAATAAATATCTCTTGAACTAAAAAGATATCTTACATATGTGGATTTTTGGCGATTTTTTTAAAAAATGTGAGACCCTAAGTGTCGTGTAATTTTGCTAATTAACCATAAAGAGCTTTATTTGCAACATTAGTATCATTGGTGACCCCAATTGAAATTTTCGTAGAATATTTGAATCATTAAATGTAATTTTTGAAAGGACTTTTTTTGATTTTCTCGAAAAATGGGTCAAATTAACACCGACAGACAAGAGATATATTTTTTTATTTTTTTTTATTTATATAGGGTTAAAATCTTTCACAAAAATGATCCTCATAAAATTACACAATATAACTCTGACAATAAGAATTCTCTCAAACATTAAATTACAACATTTTTTTCTATCAGTATAATGCTCCCTTTAACTAAAAAATTAAAAATTTACCCACTGTAAAAAAATCAGACAAGCTGGACTATAGGTTTATTCTACAAAATTGATCTACTCAACATGCCCTTTCAGAATTATGGGGTCGCTATTCTGTTCCAAAAATGCTGTTATTATTAATTAAAATATTTTTATATATTGGGTGTATGACTTAAAAATTTGGGATTTACAATAAATGGCGTATCTTTTGAACACGGTTTTTGTTTTTAATAATTTATATGTCATTTTGAAGGCTACATATCTGTCATTTATTCTCACTTAGTTATTGAATATTATAGTGCAAACAACAAAGATTTTTTGCTTCGAAAATGTCGAATTTTGTACCAACAAGCGTCATATGTGGAAACTTTTGCTTTTCTTCTTTAATTTGCAGGGAAATTGGAGTCGAGAGACATTAAAAGACAATTTTGTATGTCTGAAATGCTTCTTTAACGCTATAACCATATGCTACTGATTCGTTTGAAGGGAGCATTGGAGGAAAAACACCAGACATGATTCCTTAATATTACATCATGACAACGCTAGAACACATGTTGCAATACCTGTTAAAAAACTATTTAGAAGGAAGTGGTTGGGAAGTTTTACCTCACCCGCCTGCCCATCCGACTACTGTTTGTTGTTGTTGTAGCCGAATAAACAATAACAGTATTCAATCTGAGGGTTCTGCATGTTGTTCAAGTCCAAGAAATTGTGATACTTCAACAGGATGAGTCCATAAATCCATAGGGCGCACAGTGGTCCAAATGCCCAATCTAGTCGGAAAAAGTCATAACTCGCTTTTGAAAAGCCGTACCAACATGAAACTTGGTACGTTTATAGATTTTATCAATATAAACAATATGAGAAGAACTTTTTTTTAGCATGAATGTGTGTTTTTGTATGTACATTTTTTCTTTGTGGGTTTGTAGACGTCGAAACGGCTGGACCGATTTTCCTGAAATTTTCACACCTTATTTCTGTATGTGTGAAAGGAATTAAAGGCTACCATTCATTAAAAAATGTCAAGTGGCCGAAATGCCACGCCAACCTCAAAAACAAAAATACCTTGTAATGGACATGTTAAACTCTAAATGAAATAAAAATCGTTGAGGCAAAAAGTGGCAGCTAATTTTTTAAACGTTAAAAAGCTACATATATATAGATGACGACTGAAACTAAATCTTAACTTTGTTAAATTCCAATGAAACTTGGACATTGAACAAAAATGTCACATTTAAAACACACATGTAAATGAGGACCCTGACCACATGCTGGGCATAAGTTGAGGACGACATGGTCTGTGCGGGACTGAAAGGCATTAAGCCTGTTGCTCCATCCTGATCTAAGTTGTTGTGTTTTTTGACCTGTAGAACCTTGGTTTCCTCGCGAAGGTGGTGTTCGGAAGTAATTTGAAGGCAGCCTGTGATGGTCCTTAAGGCTGCGTTTTGACAGCTTTGAATATTTCTCCACTGGGTATCACTCAACGAAGGCGAGGTAAGTAACTAGTAACGTTTCTTTTTCCATACCCCAAGTACTGCCGGTACAACAGCAACAACTACTGTTTGTTTCGATCGATGCTGAACGCTCTCTTTGAGATACGCTTCACTTCAGGACAGAGTATCCGTTTGGCTTGATTCCTTCTTGGCCTCAAAATATGAGGAGCCGCAGAACAAAAGCTACTTTTTCGAATTTTTTTTGTAAATTGATTTTTTGGTATTTTTATAATATTTGGTTTGAAATCTTCTAGAAAAATTTCCCAAAATTTTAGAATTTTCAAAAAAAGTGGTCTTTTTATTCGGAATCGATATGTTGCCAGAAAGATGGGAAAATGTCATAGCTAACAATGGCAAATACTTTGAATAAATTTATATTGTACAAATATTTAAAAAAAACCTAATAATAAAAGAAAAACTCAATATAAAAAAAATTCTTTTTTAGAATTTTCAATAAGTTTGCTTCACTTTTGGGAGACCAGACGTTCTAAAAATATTAATGGCAAAATATTTCAATTGCGAAAATTTTAGTAATTTTTTGAATGAGATTTAATTTATTCTTTAATTTATTCATTCATTCAGTGATGGTCAAAATCGTTTAAAATTATCATATTAATCAGTTCTGTCTTTTGGAATATGTCAAACATTTTGAAATTTCCAACCTTGATTTGACAAATTTTCATACTTTGTAGCACATCCTCCTCTATAATTTTCAATAGCATGGTTTAATAACATCATTAGTTCATAATATCCATAGATATTTTTGCCAATCGTCCCCACTGTGGTTCATTCAGTTCGTTATTGGAAATGACTGTCAAGTAGATTTCTTAAGTCTTTCGTTTGTTCATTTGCTACTGTATGAAGTAGTAAATTAATATGAGCTGTTGTTACGATTTCTATTTGTTCAACTTATTAAAAATAATCGAATTTTCCACAATATAATTTTTGCACAAAAATTTTAAAATTTTTGGTTTTTAGATGATTATTTTTGTTTTGTTTTTATCAAAGTGTGATTTTTATTTCTTACATTTTATTAAACATTAAAATTTAATGTTCTTTAGCTGTTTGTCAGAGTTACTTGCCAATCGAATGTACACGTCGTTGATCGGCACTAGGTAATTGGTTCAACAGCCTGAAGTAACCTTTAATGCAGAAGCACAAAGAATCCAGCAGCAGCAGCAGCAGCAGAAACAGCGCACTCAGCAGCAAATGCAGCAAAAGAAAAAAGTACATGCAGTGAAAGAGCAAAAACTAACTAACTGACTGACTAAGTTTAACAAAATTGTTTGGTTGTTTGGCTGGTTCTGCAAACCAGAAAGAACTATTCTGCAAGTCTAACATGCATTTGCCACATGCACTATTGCTGTTTATACTTTGTTCAATGTACATATATTTACCTATGTATTTTGCTATAGTACGATTCGTTCCTAAGTAGATTTAAATCTCTCGATTAATTTAGTTAAAGAAGTACTTTTTGTTTTCAGTTTTTTTCTTTCTTTTTCTATTCTTTGGTTAGTTTGTTAAATCTTGCTAGTGTTTTACCAAGAACCCAAAAACATTTTCCAGACCACAATTACTACGATAACTGTATATGAACTTTTGTTCGCATTTTTCCCTACTCCATATAACACATACATAGTTAGTTACACTGGACATAATTTGAATAGGACTGAGAAGCTGGAATACAAGCTTATTCAAGAAACTTCTAGAACAAAATTTAATATTTAGAATTAAATACTTTCACTGCTCTAATGATTGGGCTTTTTTTTGTTTGCAAGCAAGCGATAATTTGCTTCAAAGTGTTTCTTACACAAACAAGTTTTGTTAAAAATTGAGCTCGTTTTTAAAAAAAATCTAAATAAATAATTCAGTTTTATAATATTTTTGTAACCCCTAAACTATAATAACAATAAAAAACTAGCTATACTCATACCTAATCCAATATCGTGCAGTGTTTTAGACACAGAATTGCAACAAACATCGTTTTAGAAAATCCATTCAAATTTTCTACAACTTTTTATTATGTCTAACTAGTATTGCTCTCGCTAGAAAATAGAAAATACTCGTACTAAAAAGTCTAAAAATGTGCACATAGAAAGACGAAAGAATGATAGAAAGACAGTAAAAAGAAATGCAGTTATTTGCTAAGTATTGGTGCAATTGCCAGCGTATTTGTAAGCCAAGTTTAATAATAAATGCAATCTTTACTCGCTTGACTTTAATGCATTTCATTGTTGAATAGTATGAGTGTGAGTGCAAATTCTCCTGCTTTTTTCGAAAGCTCTCATGTTCACATTTTCTCCGCTCGTTTTGTATTGCACAAAAAAAAAATATGAAAAAAAAGAAGAAAAAAGGAATTCACTCTCTTTCCGCAACGAAATGAAAAATGTGTGTTAAGCCAATGACCGATAGTTACTGCAAAAATAAAAACGAAACAAAAAGAACTGACTGACTGACGTTGCTTGCAGTGGGCTAACGGTGCTTTTTATTCTTTTTTTTTCTTCAACTTCTTCTTCACCTTCTTCATTCGCCGTCTTCTTGTAACAGTTGTACGAACAAATATTTTCAACTTGGCTGGCAGTTTGTGCCATGAATTTTTACTTCGTCAGGCTAACAGATACACTAGCAGTTGCACAAACTCACACCAAGTCTTATACATGTTGCAAAAATAATCATAATTTTATATTTTGCATTGCAATTTCGAGGGAAAAATAACAATTTATCAAAATTCTTTGGAATTTATTAAGTTTTGGGAATGAATTCTTAATTCTCGTACTTTGGGAATATCTTCTTAAATGGTTTTAAATATTTTCTTATGCAAAATGCCTCAATTCATGTTAAATGGAATAATGAAAAGTGAAAGAAATTTGGTTAAGGACTCCACTTGGTATTTTTTTTCCAAATGTACGAAATTTATATTTTACCCATGATAAACCTTGCGTTATCCTAAATAAATGTATCTATATATAGTTATGCATTTTTTAAACTGAAACTAATGATTAGTTTGAGAGTTATCGAATCGATACCGAAATATAGCTGCCCATATTTATATAATAGAAAGATGCCCTCGTAACCTAACCTGTAAACTACCCACCTATCAAACATGAATACTAGAAAGATTTGAAGATACCTAATATAAATTACAGCACGTCGGATATATCTAATTTTGACGATTATATATGTATATGATGATTAAATATTACAATACTTAGAAAGCCATAAAATATTACTATGTTTATGAATTCTGCTTTAATTTTTTTGTATTTGATTAAAATGATGTGTTACAAATAAATAAATAAATAAATTTTTCAGTGGCTAAACCAATTCACTCCATACAATTGTATTTAATGTTCAGGGAACTTATTAAAAAACTTTTTTATTTGAAAAATTTAAGCTTTAAAAGATCCATATAGTCATGGTTTTTTTAGACTGCAACTAATGATTAGTTTGAGAGACATCGATTCGAAAGATGCCCTCATAATAAGATTCATATATGCAGAGACATTTAAACTACCATTACTTAACAATAAATAATACCAACATAATCTGTTTGCAAGTTACTGCTCTTATTCCAACCATCTAACACTTCAAAATATATCATCTTTGTTTTGGATCCAGGTGGACCCAGAAAATACTGACCATCATCTATCGCCACAGGTTAAATCGCTTTGGTATGTTTTCACTAATATGATGATTGCTAGAAATTAACATATAAATTTCGTTGCATTTTGTTAAAATAATTCAAAAGTACAATTTGAATCAGTACCTGCTACAAAATTATATTTATTACATTTAGAAAATATCTTACAACATAACGTCTGGATCAAAAAACCCTTCATTTTATAATGTACCCATATAACTAGGGTTGTGATATGATGACAGAAATTTTTTAACATAATAATAAGTTATTCAACAATATTATTATCATTGATATCATTCATAAGTCTGTTGCAACCGAATTATTTTAAAGTTATCATTAATTTGACTTCTGCAATCATATATGTGGGATTTCATTTCAAGTGAACCAACTTTTTAAAACGATGTCTTCCGATCGGGATGGAATTTGCATCAACGCACAGTGTGCCTCTAAAAACATATTGAATAAACTTATTTTACAGGAAATTTTCCAACGATTTCAAATATGCTACTCTTATTACAGATTTATGTATATCAGATTTTTGACTCAGAACCATTTTTAGGTAATTTGGTCCTCTCTCGAAAAAACTAGGTAACGGATCTTCACTATTTTTGATTCCATTGATAGATCTATTTATTAAGAAAAGAATAATAAACAAGATCGGTCGGATAGCTCAGAGATAAAAAGAAATTTAACAAGTAAGAGTGCTATATTCGGCTGTGCCGAATCTTATATACCCTTCACCAAATTATACTTCAAAATTTTAAATATTTTAAGGTAAAACAAATTTAATTTTTTTTCCAGTTATTTTTTTCATTTTTTGGAAAAAAAATTTTTTCGATTGTTATTTTAAATTTAAAATTTTTTTTTTTTTTTAATTTTAAAAAAAAAATTTTTTGTGAAAAAAAAAAATTCGGGTTAAAATTTTTTTCCGATATAGGTCAAAAATCGAGGTTGTCTTGGTTTTTTCTTCATATCTCAGCCATTTGTGGACCGATTTTGCTGATTTTAAATAGCAAAATTCTCAAAAGCATTTCTGACAGAATTATTGAAGATTTGGATCCCGAAGATATCTATCTACTATTGCTAACACGTAAGTAGGCACCTAAAAGGCGTAGAACCCTTTTCAATTCATTTCAAAGGTTGATCAATTATCTATCATATAATTATCTCATTTGGTTCAAAAGTTATGATTAGTGCCACTGTGCAACGTTAGTCCTGGATAGTAATTTGGACACAATTTTTCAACAAGATCGGTCAAGAACTCTCTGAGTTAGAGGCGTTCAAAATTTGACACTTTCCAAACATGGATTTTTTCTCATTCATGAACTTATTACCTATTTTTCTTAGCAAAATTAAATTTTTTCGAAAAAAATTAATATATTTGACTTTTTTTGTACAAAATATTCATTATCAATAAAATATGCAAAAATGCCATTTTACAGCTAAATGTGCGATTCGGAGAGATAATATAAGTGGACGTTCGATGTTTTTTTTATTAACAATTTAGAGTATCAGTTATCACAACCGAAGTAATAAACTGATTGAAAATTCATTGTCTTCATTTACACTTAATAATATTACCAACCATAAAGCGACAATCATGTAATTATAAAATATGATTCAGAAAATGATTGGTGTAACCATGATAATAATGAAATAAAATGTAATTAAAAATAAAAATGTTTTTGACAATCTTGTATGATTGCCTAGAGCATAGTATATTTGCTATCTACATTAGAGTGACAATCAGTTGTATGGAAAAAAAATTTTGTTAAAATTTTGAAGAGTGCCGGGTGGAATATTGTGACACTAGGCCTAAATGTTAAATGCTGAAAATTTGAGCCAAATCGGGCAACGATTTCTGGACGCGCGTTTCTAAACTTGAGGTATTCGAAATTGAGATTTTTTAAAGAATTCTTAAAAAACCAAGACCATTTTATAATGATTTTTACTATTTTAATCCCTGCTTTTAAACAAATTGTAACTACTATGTAAACTCGTTTCCTTTAATTCGTAAGTATAACATAGTTTAGTTAGAAACTTTTTCTGTATTTAGGAAATTTGTTGTAGCAAAAATTGTATTTTATATTGTTGTTGTTTCGAAAAGTTGCTAAGCATAATAAAAAGAATCCCGTTGAACAGTTTTACTAATATTTACTAATGTTATACACAATTGTTGATTATAAATATATGTCAAGCCCCAGCAGTTTTAAAGGTAGCTTGACATTGGCACTAGTTTTGTAACTGGTTAGACTGAAACATTCCAGCTCTTAACTGAAAGGCTAACATTGCTCCTGTTAACAGGCATCTGTCACTTGACTCCTGTCAAAATTTTACCTTAAAGCATTATGTTTTGTGGAAAAAATCTATCACTCAAATAAAGGCTAAGCTTGATAAATACTATGGGAACTCTGCACCATCAATTTCAATGGTAAAAAAATGGTTTACTGAATTTCGTTGTGGCCGTACAAGCACGGAAGATGCCAAATATTCTTTACGTCCAGTTGGGGCATCTACACCCGAAACTATTGAAATTAATCATGAATTGGAATGTTTCAGTGGTTTCAATTTTGAATGATTACTTGGGTATGAGAAGCCTTTCCGCAAGATGTCTGCAGCATTTTTTTATAATCGAGTGCATAAACGTGTGCAGTTTTAATGGCAAAATTCCATTAATTAGGCTACATTTCTCCCTCTTCCATCCTATTCTCCGGATTTAGTCCCAAGTAACTACTTCTTGTTTCTAAACCTGAAATGAGGATTTTGAGATTTGACTTCAACGATGAAATCATCTCACAAGAAATAATTATTTTGATGACCTCGACAAATCATATTTTTTGAAAACGATAGAAAAATTTGACAAACGTTGGACAAAGTGAATAAAGCACAAAGGAGACTATGTTGAAAAATAAAATAATTTTGTATCCAAAATCCTGTGTTTCATTCAAAAAGGCACGGATGTTTTGAGCCACCCTCGAGGATTGATTGTTCTTCAGTGTGAAGTTATGCAGAGGGAAAATATTTTAAAAGAAAACGTTTGTTTTGAGAAATAAAGCAAGAAATAGCGTATAGGGCCAAAGGCAAATATGTTGCTACATTGATAATGCGAGTTCGGGCCGAGCTACTGCCATCTATAAAATGTCATCATGCCAACGCAATTCTCCAGACATTTTACTAGGAAATGGATATGTTTAATTGTTTGTGTTGGTGTGTGTAGTTGGTAGTGGGAGCTGAAAAAATGCGCCACCTCAGTTGGTCATAACCATCTATGGGGATCAAATTTGTAGACCTGGTGGGACGATTGAATAAATTCAAAGAGTCGTGAGGGCTTTGATGACAGGAACAATTCGTTCTCGGTAGCAGTTGAGGAAACTTCACCAACCGGCCCTTAATTGTGCCAATATGGATCTTGAATGCCTGGGTAATTGTCTCTAACTATCCGATATCGCAGGGGAGCCTCTAATGGCTTCAGAGACTACCGTTTGATGCAACGTTTTCCGAGTACTTTGCAATTGGAAATCGTTCGACGTCTTGGATGTCACTGCAGAAGTATCGAAAGTCCATCCGGATGTTTCGGAGAAGGGGATCCTGTATCAGAATCTGATATTTGGTGTGCCTGGGCAGATGGCATACCAACAGGAACAGTCTAGTCAACAACACATTATGTTGTCTGACCAACAGTAGCCTTGTCATCTCATGTAGATGATCCACATACGTGATCTTCACAGAACCAGAGCATTATTCTGGGCCATTTGTAAACCTAAGGAGTGAGGTCGCTAAGGAATGAGGTTCATACTAGGGCTGCATTAATAAAAAGAGAGGGACCAAGAGCCTTGTACATGCCCCAAGAGGTTCCAGCTAGAGCTTTACGCATTTTTAGGCATTAAAATCGGCCTAAAAATATATAACATTTCGTTATCTTTTCTTTTGAAATTCCAAATATTGAAAAATTTGACCTTTGACCTTCACGATTTAAAGGTTATCGTTTTACGATTTTAGTAAAACTTTCGGAACATATTTCAAATTACAAGGACTATAATATTATGAATAGGTTTTACTTAAAATTTATAACAGTATGGAAATTCGGCTCATTCGCCAAAATATGGCCAACAAATTAGTTTTTCTCGAAAATCGCAAAATTTAAATCGCAGGTACGGAAAAACTATAGGAGGTATTGACATAATTTTTCCACATTTTTATTCCCTATTATGTTGACAATAAATCCCCAAGTGATGATCAAAAAATTCTAAAATTTGTTTAACAAAATTTTTAAAAATTTGAAATTGGAGTTTTGAAACTGCCGTTAAAAAAAATATTTTTTTTTGGTCATACCTGCGAATAATTCTACGGTATCCTACGAAGACAAAAACTCATATACAAGTAAATATGGACATATTTTAAGTAAAAATGAGCTTTTATTTTAATTTTTCTCAAAATATCTTAATTTTTTTCCTAAATTTTTTGTTCAAGTGGCCTGAAACACGTTAATGGTCTGGCGAATTTGTAATAACTTTAAAATTTTTTAATCAAATTTTGTCATTTATATCTCATTACAACGATAATTACGTACATTTTTCGATTCTTTTGCATTCAATTGCAAAAGTATTTATTTAGTAGCAAAATTTTTTCAAAAACTGAAAAATTTGCATTTTTCTCTAATTTTGGCGATAATACAGTTTTTGGGTCATTTTGAACCAAAGGAGATACAGGGTTAATTTCCAAAATTTTTTTTTAATGTAATATTCATTAATATAAATAAATCTACATATTTCTAGAAAACAATGCAGAAAGTTAACGAGTTTCACCTATTTATTCCATATTAACAGTAAAATTTTGCATATATCTGAACTTTGACCTCGATGCGCGTCCAGAAATCGTTGCCCGATTTGGCTCAAATTTTCAGCACTTAACATTTAGGCCTAGTGTCACAATATTCCACCCGGCACTCTTTGAAATCTAAAAAAAAAAATCGGCTGTCACTCTAATCTACATATATACTATATCTTTTCTCTGTATGTATTTAAAAATAAAATTATATCATTATTTAATTACATTTTATTTTAAAAAATTTTAACATTTATTAATTTATTGCAGGTTAATTCTTCATAATGAAGCAACACCCAGCTAACAATAAAATCGTAAGTACTCGTACTTTTTTAGATTATCTTTACTATTGCATACAAAATTATGAAATTTACAAGCACTTATCGAATTTTTACTAGTGGTATTTATTATTATTTTTATTATTACTTCGCTTAATATTTGGTGCAAGTAATAATTCATTGTTAACGTTACAACATTTGTGTGGCCTTCGATCTTTAAAAGTATGATAAAAAAAAACTAAGTAAAACGAAGCGATACTAAAAAGAAAACATAAATATTTTAAAAATATTTAAGACATGTTTTAGTTTAATTTTTCACGGTTAAATTGTAGTTTTTGTAGTTGTTGCTGTTGTTTAGAATAGCTAACAAAAAATATGTTTGTATCTGTTTATAAAGAAACTACTGCAAACATTAACAAATAATTCGTAAACAATGAGTGTCAAATGTGAAAGTCCAACGAATTAGACCTTAAATTGTTGTTGTTGCTGGTTTTCTTGTCTTGAGTGCGATTGCGTAACTAGAAATGACGTTCGTTACATATTACATAACAATGTGGCCAGGAGGCAGTTTCCTTGAAAGTGAAATAATAAATCATAATTTTATGACAGGAGAAAACCTTACATGAATGTTAAAAAGAAAACAAAACTAAATAGTGTCCTTATAGCTCAGGTACAATTTCATTGAAATGTGTGTTAGTAGTTTAGTAAAACAATTTAAAAAAAAAAATATGAAAAATTATGGAAAATAAAAATTTAAAGCGTAGCTAAACTGACGGAACATTGTACCTGCTTTTTTAACTCAAACATTGAAGTAGATAATATAATTGGGTAATACGCAGTGGTACCTCTCTTCAATTATTAACATACTATAGCATTTTCAAAATGCGTTATTTTACACATTTTTATCCTTAAATTATAAAATTTTCTTTTGATGATAAAATTTGCTTAATATGTTGACCCAGTTTTTATATTTTTGCTTCCGTTCTACTTAAATTTGACAGCCTTTGCTTACTAACACAGTTCTAAGCTTTTCTTTATTCTTTATGTGGAATTTGTTTGTATTAAAATTTTCCAAATAAAGATATTTTAACCAGAGCACATCTCTTTTTAATGTTCATTTGTCTACTACTCTTCCTGACCCATTTTAGTTAAATATTATTTGTTTAGCTTCCGTTCTACTTAAATTTGAACTCCTTTACTTGCTTACTAACACAGTTTAAAGCTTTT
Organism: Calliphora vicina; assembly: GCF_958450345.1. Classification (NCBI taxonomy): domain Eukaryota; kingdom Metazoa; phylum Arthropoda; class Insecta; order Diptera; family Calliphoridae; genus Calliphora; species Calliphora vicina. Next base: position 6,546,009 of record NC_088782.1, on the reverse strand, counting down.
CTTTAGCCTTCAAAAAAACCTTTTGAAATTTCCCAGAAAGTACGAGCAGAAAAAATGTGAATTGAAAATAATCATTCGCATTCATTGTTTAAGCGATCACTTTGCTTTCTCTCTATTTCTCCCCCGATCAAATAGAGACTCTACCGTTATTAAAGAATCGCATTACATCATAATTACCACATAAAAAGGATGTTGCAACCAACACAATAGAAATTTCCCATAAAAAACTATTAAAAAGGCGAAAGATTTTCTCGCTTTTTACTTTATTTCAATGTCTTTGAATATTACATGACAGATGTGGGGGTAAAAAAAATGATCAAACCGATAAAAAGAACATTTTTAATAAAAAACACAAGTAGAAAATTGTATGTATGAGTTTGAGTGGTTGAGAGAATTTCACAGGATGCTATTTTCATTCACTCTTTCGCGATGTGTCTGACATAAAAAGACGAACGAACGATCGAACAAACAGTTTGTTTCCTTTTGCTTTTTAATACTGTCAGGTGGTTGTTTACACGATCACATCAATGAAGTAGGCGTTGTTTTCGTTTTTTTTATTTTTTGTAGAAAAAGAGAAATCCTTTCTTTTCTTAGTTCACCGTTAGCGGTACATAATTGAGCTGAATGAATACTTGTAGATGTGCTGTTCATTTTCCCTAATGAAAATATAGTTATTTTTTATGATCGTGAAAGATTTGATGTGTCTTTGATATCATTATAATTATACATGTATGATGAGTATTGTAGTTTTTTATGATCAAGCATAGAAATGAGTGGGAAACAAATCTTTGTTAGAGTGATAACATATGGAATATTGGTTGTTAAAATGTTTTTTGTTACAGGATGTTGTTTCCAATGAAGGATCAGTTTTTTTTCGCGCTTTCAATAAACTAACGGCATGATTATTTAGGAGAAATCTGTTTCCTGGTGTTTTTAGTTTTTTTCTTCTAATTATTACTACAGATGTCTGCATACGAGTACAATAGTTTTTAATGTAAATTTTGTAAAATTTCATGAAACAGTTATATTTGAAATCTGTTGATTGTGATAAAATAATTGTTGCTCTTTTTTTGGAGGAGTTTCAAATAAAAATTAGCTGTCGTTTCATTGATGTCAAAAGAAAAGTGAGAGAGAAGAAATTTTTATTAAAAAAACTCGGTTTTTTAAATTCTTTCAAATAGGATTCATTTACATTTTTGTGCCCTTTACCATGACTAGTAAATGAATGTATAAGATTGCCATTCCATTTGAAATTTCCACAATTCTTATTTGTGGTCCTATAGTATTTGTATTCTGTATCCTTATACAGTGACGGACAATACAATAGAATCACTACATATGAATTCGATTAAAGCGGTAAAACTACAAAATTTGATTTCAAAATTTAAAATTTGTTCATTATATATTAATGCTCATAACGTAAGCAATAAATAGAAAAAACAAAATAAAAAAATAACACATTCTTATGTTAAAAACGATGTCAAATCTAAAAGACTAAATAAAATATGAGACATTCAAATAGAATCAATCAGTCTTAAAATTATTAAAAATAAAAAATCATCATAAGAATTCGTTGTTGTCTTAATATTTTGTTGCATATCAATTATTTCTAATAACAGCATCAAAACCTTTGGGTATTGAATTTAACAAACTTTCGCATGTAGATCGGGATATTGCATACCATATTTCCTGAATTTTCTGCCAAAGTTCTTCCTTGTTTTTCAATTTTTCAAGTCCGAGTTTGTCTTTTACTATTTTCCATATAATTTAAGTCTGGTTATTGAGACGGCCATTCCATAACATGAATTTTGTTATATAAAACCATTTTTTGGCAAGACCTGACGTGTGCTTTGGGTCATTATCTTGCTGGAAGAGCCATTTTAAGGGCATATTCCATTCTGCATGTGGCTTTATAACATTCTCCAAAATATTTACATACAAGTGCTTATCCATATTTTCTTTAATCCAATAAATTGAACCAACACAATACCAAGAAAAGCATCCCCATATAATAATATTTCCCCAACCATGTTTAAACGTTTTTGGCTTTTGCCATTTTTTGGACGTCTAACCCATATCTTATCATTACTACCAATTAAATTAATGGTCGTTTCGTCCGTCCACAACACATTTTGCCGCTTTTTCATATTTTCTGGCCCACACCAATCCTTATGATTGCTCCTGGTTTTAAATGAAATATTGGTAGTGATTCTATTGTAATGTCCGTCACTGTATATAGCTTGGGTCATTTGTTGGAATCAACTTTTCAAATATTGTTTAATTGAATTGAATTTGAAATGTTATAAAAATGATTTTTAAAACATTTCATTAGGAATTTTTAACAAGAAAATTTGAAAATAAATCATCTATGTAGTTGTGAAATCCAAAAATCCATCAATAAATACATAACATTTTTATGAAAAATTCCAAAAATTCAAGAATTTGTACGATTGTTATAAAATTTTCAGTTCATAAAATTGGCTAGAGAACGAATTATTTGTTGGTTCTTTAATTTTCTCTCAAATCGTAGGTACGGCAAAGTAGTAGGGTTACATTTTCAGACGTTGCATCTTGTAGGTTGCATTTTAAGTCGTACATACCGATAGATATAATTTGCTCGTTCCACAGAAAGACCAAGCTTGCTTGTGGTGACCATAACCGAATAGCCCATATTACGTGTGATGTAGTTTTTGTTTCCTCAAAGGTCTGATTCCTTTGAAATCTTCTTTACCACAGAGCTGCCTTGTATCTTTGGGAGATATTTGTTAATAGTCGAAGCTTCTAATAGAGGATTCGCTCTCTGCTCTCAGTCGACTAACTACTTGTTGTTATAAAGTAAATGCAACGGATGTAATCCAAGGAGATGAATTCGTTGGTTCAATAAGTTAGGACAAGCTACTGAGTATAATCCGACGAGATAAATTCTTTGACTCTCAGACGACTAACGACTAAATATTGGTATATACTTTGCTTTTGGATAACAAAGCATAGAATTTATATTCTCAGATCTTAGTTATCCATTGATTAAAATTTAAAAATTTCGGTTTTTTGGAGATTGGGCTGAATAATGCGTCATAACTTAACTTTTAGTTCATTACAAAACGCAATAATTCCACATTTTTATTTTTAAGCTAAGCTAGACGTATATAAGACCATATTACGTTGGACCTACGATGGGTCAAAATCAGAGAAAATATTTTTTAACCGGAATTTTTTTTTTCAAGTTTTTCGCTAAATATTAAAAAAAAAAACAAGTAAGAGTGCTATATTCGGCTGTGCCGAATCTTATATACCCTTCACCAAATTATACTTCAAAATTTTAAATATTTTTAGGTAAACAAAATTTAATTTTTTTCCAGTAGTTTTTTTAATTTTTTGGAAAAACGATTTTTTCGATTGTTATTTTAATTTTTTTTTTAAATTTAAAATTTTTTTTTTTTTAAATTTTAAAAATTTCTTTTTTTGTTTTTTAAATTTTTTTTGTGAAAAAAAAATTCGGGTTAAAATTTTTTTTTCCGATTTTGACCCATTGCAGGTCCATCTTACTATGGTCTTATATACGTCGTTGCAAATGTCTTTGAAATATCTATCATTAGATATCCATATTGTCTATATTAATGTCTTAGTAATCCAGATATGGTTTTTTCCTCATATCTCAGCCATTTGTGGACCGATTTTGCTGATTTTAAATAGCAAAATTCTCGAAAGCATGTCTGACAGAATTATTGAAGATTTGGTTCCCGAAGATATCTGGGTCTTCAGAAAATTGATTTCAACAGACAGACGGACATGGCTTAATCGACTCCGCTATCTATAAGGATCCAGAATATATACTTTATAGGGTCGGAAATGAAAAATGTAGAAATTACAAAAATTGAAAAAAGAAAAATAAAAATTTAAAAAAAAACAATTAAAAAAAAAATTTCCCAAAAATAAAAAAAAAATTTTCCAAAAAATAAAAAAAAATTAAAAAACGAAAATAAAAATTTAAAATTTAAAAAAAAAACAATTAGTAACAATTTTTTTTACAAAAAATGAAAAAACAGCTATAATTTGGTGAAGGGTATATAAGATTCGGCACAGCCGAATATAGCTCTTTTACTTGTTTCATTTAAGAGCCGTTCGACGTCTGCAGAATAAATTCTATTATATCTGATTTGTCGGGGGGTTTGGGTAGCATGTTGAGCAGCCAGTTTGAGATTTTTATCGAAATGGGTAAGAGAGCGATAGATGTTTTCTAGTGTTCTTAGCGGTATGTTTTGCGAGCAATGTGTACTGAGGTATTTTTTATATTTGAGCCAATTAATTATTGTGCCTGTCATCGCTAAATTACAAGCGGGGATACAATTTCTCGGGTGATCTGAAGATAGTTCCAGCGAGGATTCTGCTTGAATCATTTCTCTAGGAATATTTTTCGTCACGCTAAAATCAATAAAAATTCGGTATTTTTCGTGGGTCAGTAGGCCAGAATTAATGCATAAAAAGAACAGTTAGTAGTGCCCCACCGAAATATAACCGAATAAAATGTTCGGTTTTATTCGAAACTTTTTTTTATGTTTTATTTTAAATCTTTGAGTATTTTACCTTAAAATTAAAAAAATATTTTTAGCTAAAAAAGTATTTTGAATTTATTAGTGAAAAAAATTTTATTCGAAACAAAATTTTTTGGTTAAAAAAAAACGGTTTAAAAAATAATTTTCCTGATTTTGACCCATTCTTCTTACTTGGATAACTTAGTAATCCGGATAAGTAAAAAATATGTAAAAAATCAATAGGGATCACAGTGCTCTAGTGCCTCCATTTTCGATATTACTTGAGTTTTAAGTTTAGATCAGTAATTAGTATCCTTTTCGCTCCATACAAAAATTTTGGCTTGATTTTAAAAGTGATTAAAAATAATTTATGAATAACTTTTCAAATTGAACACATTTAAACATCTTTCATATTCATCTTTAGAAATCAATCTCTCCATATGTTTTTAAACAATAAACAACTTTTATTTATAAAATAAAATTCTTAATAACTGTAAATGCATCCTTTAATTATGACGAGGATGATGATGAGCTAACAACATATGACACAATCACATGCATCTCAAATTATTTTATTTTAATTGTATTCATTACAATACGAGTATAAAGTGTATAAGTGAGTGAATGTGTGATTTGAGTCAGATGTTGTTGGTATATAAACGATATTAAAATTATTTATAAACCGTTATGCAACAGTCTTCTTATCAAATTTATATAAAACATCTTTTGAAAATCAAAAAAAAAAAAAAACCTTTCAAATGAACAAAAAATATTTAAATAGAATTTCCGTTTGAAAAAAAAAATACACAACAGATTCCTGCACAATGAAAAAAAATACACAAATAAATATATTTTCAAGAATCACACAATATTTTTGATGAACTATGAATAAATTTAAAGGGTTTGAAATCTATGAGAGTTTAACTGCCATAAGATGATAAAATAATAATGAAAATAATCAAAAACCATTGAGAAAAACATCATCCCCCTTAACACCTTGAAAGTATGTGTTTAGTAAAAAAAAAAACTCTCACAAAAAGGTAGGTTTACACTTATAACTGTTGTCTGCAGCAAGAACAGCTTCGTGCCAGCAATCCTTTCGTTTTCTTGATTGCGTGTGTGAGTGAGACTGCATAAGGGTGTGTTGCAATGTGTTTTATTGTGAACATAGCGGTGCTCTCAAATTCATTGTTCCAGCATGGGAATGTGTAAAAATACTCGCTAGAAAACTCTTTTAAAAAAGGACTGATTGGCGGCGGAAACGGATTATATTGCATGACTAATAACAATTTCAAGCAGTAGCTATAAAACTAAAACAAGGGATTGATATAAAGCAGGTATGTAAACACGGCTACGTTTTAGTTCAAGAACATTTTCTCATAACAGGTTGTGCTGTCAGGTGATATAAAGGAAATCATTAATACAACTGTTATTAACTTAAAATATTTGAATAATTTTTGATAAACATAAACAAATGAAGATTCTATTTCTATAAAATTTCGAAGGTCAGTAGTGTTGTGTTTTTCATGTTTTTATAAATTTGACTTCTTTGAATTGTAATTTCGACATGCGACTAAACAAACACGGTTCTACTCTTTCCTAATCCTTTGACAAACACTTTTCGTAAACAGTAAAAACTACTTACTTCTTGCTTACTTATTTATTTAAAATCAGCATTTAAGCCCTTTCCACACTAAGCCCTTTTAAATGATCTTACTTACTAGGAATCGGCATTAAAGTATTGTTTTCAAAACAATCAATGGTAAAGAAACTAAAGCAAGGCCATTCTTTATTTATAATCGTTTTAAAGCCTCATAAATATTTCTTTTCAAGCGTGAAATTTACAGCAGCAGCTCGATCATAAAATATGCGTGTTTTCCTCCAAACTCAGAAAGTGAGTGAGTGACTGAGTGAGTAGAAGGGGTGTCGTCAACCCTTTCGTGCTCTAAATGCGATTTTATTACTGGAACAAATGACAAGGTCAGTTTTAGAAAGGGCCATGCATTAAAATTAATTAAATTTGTTTTCAAGATAACATTTCCATAGATCATTTGGGAAGAGTGTCAATAGTATTTGTTGTAAGTGTGAGAGCAGGTATGCAAATGTTTAACAACAGGATGTTACAAATTGATAGGGTTATTAAATGTGCCCTACATTGCCCTGCTCTGACCTTAGTTGTGTTACATGTAAATTGTAACAGGAAGCGTGGTTGTTATTAGCATATGCTTTGAGTACACTTTTAAATTAGTTTTAATGGATAAATAAGTCATAAAATCGATTTTCTTTAAATAAATACATTAAGAAGGCCCCAGTTTCTATTGTTTGAAATTTTCATTTAAAATAAAGGTTTACTCAATATTAAGATCAAATTTCTAAAAAAAATTGTTGTAGAGTTAATAACGTAACCGATACAGAAATGTTGGCTTACCATAGATGCATTTAGCTGCAGCAAAAACAGGACCAAATCTTGAAAATGTTTTAAATTGTATTGGATCCAACCATATCGAAGATATCTGATTTTTCACAAAATGTTTTGTAGAACTAAATTCAGAAATTTAGGAAAGAAACATTTTAAATTCGCTTTGATTTGTTTTTATCGAGGTTCAAATTTAAAATTTTATGTAAGAATGGTGTGAGATCGCTAAATTTTAACTGAATGTAACTTCTTAACATATTATCTAATTTTTACATTATTGGTCTCACAATAATACTTACCATAGTTTCAAAATATTTGGTGTATGAATTAAAAATGCGTGGTTTACAATAGACGCCGCGGCGTCGATTAAGGGTTAATTTACATTTTTGTGCTGTTAGACTTTTTCTTAATCAAAATCGCCCCAAAAATAAATAATATTTCGCTATCTTTAAATTAGAAATTCCAAATATTGAAAAATGTGACCTTTGACCTTCACAATTTAAGGTTTAACGTCTTCCAATTTTAGTAAAACTTTCAGACTATATTTAGAATTATCTGGACTATAATATTATAACAGTAGGAAAATCGAGCTCATTCGCCAAAATATGCCCAAATAATTAATTTTTTTTTTTGAAAATTTCAAAATTTATATCGCAGGTACGGAAAAACTATAGGAGATATTTGCATAATTTTTTCATATTTTTATTCCCTATTATATTCTTAATAAATCCCCATGAGATGCTCAAAAAATTCTGAAATTAGTTTAACAAAATTTTTAAAAATTTGAAAATGAAGTTTTGAAACTGCCCTTAAAAAAAATGATTTTTTTGGTCATACCTGCTAATAGATTAACGGTTATACTGATATACAAGTAAATATGGATATATTTTAAGTAAAAATTAGCTTTTATTTTAATATTTCTCAAAATAAATTAATTTTGTTTCTACATTTCTGGTTCTAGTGGCCTGAGACACGTTAATAGCCTGGAGAATTTTTAATAACTTTAACATTTGTTGACCAATTTTTTTTTTATGGCTCCTTAGAACGACAATTACGTACACATTTATATTCTTTTAAATTAAATTGCAAAAGTAATAATGGCAAAATTTTTACAAAAACTGAAAAAATTGCATTTTTTCCCCTTGTAAATGCATCTCAAAACTTCAGAGGTCTTTACCCAGCCGACTGGTAAAAATCTAACTTACGTTTATTAAGGACCACCCTATTATTTATTCTCACTTAGTTATTCAACATTATAGGGTAAACAACAAAGTTTTATCGTGCTTCGAAAATTTCGAATGTTGTGCCAACAAAGCGTCATATGCTGGAAGTTTTGCTTTACTTCTTTAATTTGAAAAAAAGTGCCGCTGAAGCACACCGATTGCTCTCCAAAGCTTATGGTGAATGTGTTCCATCGATTTCAACGTTCGAGAGATGGTTTGTGCGGTTTAGAAGTGGTGATTTTGACACTTAAGACAAATATCACCCATGCCAGCCAAAAAAAAAACAAGAATTGCAGGCATTACTTGAAGATTGCTGTCGAACTCATAGCTGTCAACAAGAGGTTACAATATTATTGGGAGCTACTCAAGCAGCAATTTCAAAACGTTTACAAATAGCAGGATTCATCGAAAAGCAGGGAAATGGGTACCAAACGAATAGAAGGTGCCATACGAATTCAAAATGGATCCATTACGATGTAAGAGATCGTACGTAAAGCCCGGCCAACCAGCCGAATCGACGCCAAAGCGAAATATCCATGGTACTAAGGTAATTCTCTGTATTCGGTGGGAGCAAAAGGGTCCTATCTATTATGAGCTGCGGAAATCTGGCCAAGCTATCACGTGGAACATGTACCGACCACAACTGATTCGTTTTAAGCGAGCATTTGCCGAAAAACGCCCAGACATGAAACCTTAATATTCCATCATGACAGCACTCGGCCACATTTAGCATGAATGATGTAGTTGAGAAGTTTTGCCTCACCCGCTTTATAGTCCAGACCGTGCCCGTCCGACTAATATTTGTTTCAATCAATGCAGAGCGCTCTCTCCGGTATATGCTATTCTTTGGAACAGAGTATCCGAAATTAGCTTGATTCATTCTTGACCTTAAAAGATGAACAGTTCTTTTGGCTCGGAATCCATATGTTATGCTAACAATGGCCAGTACTTTGAATAAATTTATATCGTACAAATGTTTCAAAATAAAAGTTTAATTCTAAAAAATCCCGTACTTTTCCTTTTTTGATGTCTTTTGTTCAAGGATGATTGTCTATACAATATCCTGTTTTGATGTATTTTTCATTTCATTTTAGTCATCAGACCTACACCTAGAGTTGTAATATCTGAGTTGTATTATCTCAGCAAACTTTCATTTTAGTTGAAAACATCAAATAATTTTACATCAAAAAAATGTACATATTCCCCAGAACTTATTAAAGAAAATGTTTTGTTTCTTTTTAAGAAAAAGTGTTTTTTTGTTGCCCAAATTATAATTTAAACATATCATGTATATTTTGTTAACTTGTATGTTAAATCAAATTATATTTATTTGTTTTCTTGCAGAACTTACAAAATTATACAAGTAACAAGTTTGTTGCTTTCGTCTTTTGTTTTTTTTTTCTTTTTATAACACTCACGCTTACCACCACCACCACCAACAAACATCAACCATTGAATAATGCTTGATGGTCTCTTTCTTCAGCCATACTTTTTAGGCTTTTTTCTGTTGTTGTTGTTGTAGCTGTTGCTTTTGTCTTTCTTTTAAATTTACAACATTCAAACTTACTTGGGTTCACTGAACGCCAAAAATTCTCCATCAACAGCAAAAAAGTGCCCAATGGTCATGTTGGTGTTATTGACCCTTTTGCGTAAGAAATACAAAAATAAAAACCATTAAAAATAAAGAAAAAACAAAAGAAAATAATAAAATAAAGAAAGAACAGTTGCTTAATATTTGAATGCGTCGCTCGGTCGTTGTTCTTGTCGTTATTGAAATGGAAAATACAAGAAAAGAGAGTGAGTGGTTTTGTTTTTTTTAGGGTTTTTAATACTGTTTGTCTGATATGATCACTTTCCAAGAACAATAATCACTTTTATTAATGAGTCCTGAAATTACACACGCACGCATACCTCTTACCAAACACTCAATTCAATTCATTTAAAGTAAAGTGGAAAGTTTTAACTTTGCAAAAATGTTAAAATAAATACCATTGAGTCGTTAGCTTAGAGTGCAATTTGTGTCATTCACTATTCTATAGAAAAGTGACTTCCACAGACTCTGTTCTATAAAATAGTGTCTGTGAAAGACAACTTTGGAAGACACTTTTCTCTAGAACAGTGTCTTTGAAAGACACTTTTTTAGCAGAGAACCTTTGGAAGACACATTTCTTAGAATAGTGTCTTTGGAAGACACTTTTCTATAGGATAGCGTTTTTGGAAGACACTTTTCTATAGGATAGCGTTTTTGGAAGACACTATTCTCTAGAATAGCGTTTTTGGAAGACACTTTTCTATAGAATAGTGTCTTTGGAAGACACTTTTCTCTAGAATAGTGTCTTTGGAAGATACTTTTCTCTAAAATAGTGTCTTTGGAAGACACTTTTTTCTACAACCGAGTCTTTGGAAGACACTTTTCTATAGAATAGCGTATTTGGAAGACATTTTTCTCTACAACCGTGTCTTTGGAAGACAGTTTTCTATAGAATAGTGTCTTTGGAAGAAACTTTTCTCTAGAATAGTGCCTTTGGAAGACACTTTTCTCCAGAATAGTGTTTTTGAAAGACACTTTTCTCCAGAATAGTGTCTTTGGATGACACATTTCTCCAGAATAGTGTCTTTGGAAGACACTTTTCTCCAGAATAGTGTCTTTCGAAGACACTTTTCTCCTGAATAGTGTCTTTGGAAGACACTTTTCTCCTGAATAGTGTCTTTGGAAGACACTTTTCTCCTGAATAGTGTCTTTGGAAGACACTTTTCTCCTGAATAGTGTCTTTGGAAGACACTTTTCTCTACAACCGTGTCTTTGGAATACAATTTTCTATAGAATAGTGTATTTGGAAGACACTTTTCTCCAGAATAGTGTCTTTGGAAGATACTTTTCTCCTGAATAGTGTCTTTGGAAGACACTTTTCTCCTGAATAGTGTCTTTGGAAGACACTTTTCTCCTGAATAGTGTCTTTGGAAGAAACTTTTCTCTAGAATAGTGCCTTTGGAAGACACTTTTCTCCAGAATAGTGTCTTTGGAAGACACATTTCTCCAGAATAGTGTCTTTGGAAGACACTTTTTTCCAGAATAGTGTCTTTGGAAGACACTTTTCTCTAGAATAGGGTCTTTGGATGACACATTTCTCCAGAATAGTGTCTTTGGAAGACACTTTTCTCTAGAATAGTGTCTTTGGAAGACACTTTTCTATAGAATAGCGTTTTTGGAAGACACTTTTCTATAGGATAGCGTTTTTGAAAGACACTTTTCTCTAGAATAGCGTTTTTGGAAGACACTTTTCTATAGAATAGTGTCTTTGGAAGACACTTTTCTCTAGAATAGTGTATTTGGAAGATACTTTTCTCTAAAATAGTGTCTTTGGAAGACACTTTTCTATAGAATAGTGTCTTTGGAAGACACTTTTCTCTACAACCGAGTCTTTGGAAGACACTTTTCTATAGAATAGCGTATTTGGAAGACATTTTTCTCTACAACCGTGTCTTTGGAAGACACTTTTCTCTACAACCGTATCTTTGGAATACAATTTTCTATAGAATAGTGTATTTGGAAGACAGTTTTCTATAGAATAGTGTCTTTGGAAGAAACTTTTCTCTATAATAGTGTATTTGGAAGACACTTTTCTCCAGAATAGTGTTTTGGAAGACACTTTTCTCCAGAATAGTGTCTTTGGAAGACACATTTCTCCAGAATAGTGTCTTTGGAAGACACTTTTCTCCAGAATAGTGTCTTTGGAAGACACTTTTTTATAGAATAGTGTCTCTGGAAGACAATATATATCGTTGCACTTAATAAAATTTTACAAACTGTTGTTACAAATTTACTGATCTTGTATCAAAAAGAAGAACAAGTTTCCACTTAAATAAAAAAGGGTTCTTTTATGCAAACATTTTATTTTACACGCCAATTTACAATTTGCAATGATGCAGCCATTTTAAAATAACTTTTCATTTGAGTTTTATTATTAATTCAAAAGTGGGTGTGTTAGTGGCCAAAAAGCAACGACAGTCGATAAAAAATTAAATGATTTTTCTGCGTAAAAAAAAATAAAAAGTTTAATTAAGAGAATGTGTAAAAATGTTTATAAAAAGTTTCTGTTTGCTATGTGTTTCTTCAAACAAAAAAAAAAAGTAAAATGTAAATGAACTTTAATAACAATGGTGATGAATTCTATTCCGAAACTCATTTTTATAATTTAAGTTTTTCTGGAGTTTGTTGAACTCCAGAAAGACTATTAGAAAAAAATATGTGAGCTATTATGGTGTTGTTAACTTTGAAAATAACAAAAGTAAAAAATAAAAAAAAATAAAACTTTAAAAAAGTTCATTGGCCTATAGTTGAAATGAACTTAACATTTTATATTATTATACGCATACAAATGAAAGAGTAGAAAGAATAAAAGAACCAACCAACCATCCGTCCAGCCATCCAGCCATACATCGTACCATCATCATTGTCATAAACACATGAACATAAAAAACACTATAATAATGTAACACGTTCCATCACCAAAAATAAAAAAAAATTTAGTAAAATTTGTTTAAATTTAATAATGGCCCCATAAGACATTTCAGTTTTAACCAAAGAGAAGTTCTCTTTTTTTTTGGCTGACATTTTCGTAAGTTTTATGAAATGATTAGGAAACTCAACATACACAGTAAATAAATAAATATGATGTAAAAAGTAGAAAGACGAAAAGAAAAACAACATTCAACAAAGGTCAGTGGTACTTTAACCAGCATTTTCAGTTGAACTTTTGTGATTAATGTTTAGTCTTCTAATTCTAATGGTTGAAAAGTCTTTAAAAACAACAATTTGAAAGAAAAACTACAGAAAAATTGAAGTTCGTATTTTAGTTGTATGAAAAATAAAAAAAACAAATAAAAACAGAATTAGAATGTTTGATTAGGAAAAATATTTATAAAAATGCATGCATTCCATTTAGAGTTTAGTGTTGTTGTTGCTGCTGTTGTATATTTTAAGTTTGTTTCTTAAGTCTTTCGTTTGTTGGTTTAAGTTGTGTGTTTGTGTGTGTTTGCATTTGCGTCTGTGTATGTGATACTGCACTTTTGAAGAGGAGAAAGGCTTTCTCTTGCAATTTTCTTACAGAACTGGTCATACATGAAACACGATTCGCAACGAAAGTATGCAGTATCGTTGTTTGTATATTTATTCTTTTAATAATGTTATTGTTTTTGTTGTTGCTGTTTGCTGCTTGCTCTACACCAACAGCCACAATATATACATATATCTCTCTATATAGATATATTTTTATTTAACTGCAACAGAATGTCTAATAACGCGGAAATGGTGCATTGGAGTTCAAAAGAGTTTATTGAACTTTTTCTCCAATACCAAGTGATAGTGTCGTTAAGCACATTCTAAAAAAAACGAAACAAGAACAACAAAATTTGTAAATTTTTTTTCCACAAAATTTCAGCTTCATCATTTCTTTACATTAATAATAAATGCTTTTTTTTGAGATTTGGCTTAAAATTAAATTTATATTAAGATTTAAGTTTTTAATATTCTATAAAAAAATTTAATTTTTGGTAATATGATTCGATGGGAATAATTTTCGAAATACATTGTCTTAGCAAGTGAAATGGAACATTTGCATTTTCGAATTGAATTATGGGGTAAAACTCGATATCTATAATAAGTGCCGAAACTATAAGTAACGAACCTAATATTTGACCTAATTCTAAGCAAACCTACATTAGAAAATGTACTAATATTCTAACCCCCATTAACACGAAGTCTGATTATGTGTTAACTAATAGTACGTTAAAATTAGTTTTGTATGAAAACTGTCGTTAACTGTAGTTAACACATAAACAGACTTCGTGTTAATGGGAGTCATTGATAAAATAATTTAATGATCTTAATTTTAGAGCATGTTTCAGCTTATAAATAGCCCTATAGATTTTTCCTCAATTCCATATTGTACGTTTATTTTGAACAGAAAATTGTTTTGAAGAGTAATGCATTTTTCTGTTTTTAAATATCTATTAGTTTTCTCAGATATTTTACAACTACATATCTTTTGTGTTTGATTTATGAATCATATTCATCCCAATTATGAATACAAATCTTTATAATCTTTTTCGGCCAAAAATAATCGAAAATTCCACATTTTCTCAATTTTCAAATTCAAAATCGATTTTTCGAACTCTCAAAAGCTATTGCTTTAAAACTGTTTTCTTATTCATTGTTTAACTAACAAACAAAATTTGAATGCAATCAGTCAGACGTTGTGCCCGATATTATGGTGAAATTTTAATTTTAAAATGACTATATAGATTAATAGCATAAATCTATGCCCCATAAAGGGCTTTACGAATATATTAAAGTCTTTGATTTTGGACAAACCAAAGAGCAAGCGTTTAAAAATGTTGCATGTCTGAGGTGGCCTACTTTGAAACCCCACATCGCCACTCCTTAGGCGTCTCTGGAGTCTGTGTTAAAAAAATAAACTTGACTGCTCCTCTGCTACGATTATATGAAATTTCATGATAATCAGATCAGCTAATTAGAAATGGCATATTTATTTCCAAAATATTTTGCAGTAGTAAAAAGTTTCATTTCGACCCCTTTATGGGTTTTAATTGCTTAGTTTAAAAAGAATTAAAAAGTACCATCACAAGAAACATAGTACCATTAAATCACACCTTTGGGATTCCTTCTTAACATTGGGCTAATTTCATGTAAGGGAGCTATATTCGGATGTGTCAAATCTTATATACCCTTCACCAAAGTATACTTAAGATAAAGAAAAAATACAACTTTTTGAAAAAAGTTGTAGAAATACTACTATTCAAAAAAGTAGTAGAAATACTACTTTTTGAAAAAGGTAGTAAAAATACTACATTTTAAAAAAGTAGTAAAAATACTATTTTTTGTAGTAAAAATACTACTTTTTTGAAAAAGGTAGTAAAAATACAACTTTTTGAAAAAAGTAGTAAAAATACTACCTTTTAAAAAGGTAGTAAAAATACTACTTTTTGAAAAAGGTAGTAAAAATACTACTTTTTTGAAAAAGGTAGTAAAAATACTACTTTTTGAAAAAGGTAGTAAAAATACTACTTTTTCAAAAAGGTGGTAAAAATACTACTTTTTAAAAAAGGTTGTAAAATACTACTTTTTGGAAAAAAGTAGTAAAAATAAAACTTTTTAAAAATGTAGTAAAAATAATACTTTTTGTTGTAAAAATACTACTTTTTAAAAAAGGTAGTAAAAATACTATTTTTTGAAAAAGGTAGTAAAAATACTACTTTTTGAAATAGAAATAGAAAATACTACTTTTTGAAATAGAAAATACTACTTTTTGGAAAAAAGTAGTAAAAATAAAACTTTTTTAAAAAAGTGGTAAAAATAATACTTTTTAAAAAAAGTAGTAAAAATAATACTTTTTTTTGTAAAAATACTACTTTTTAAAAAAGGTAGTAAAAATACTATTTTTTGAAAAAGGTAGTAAAAATACTATTTTTTGAAAAAGGTAGTAGAAATACTACTTTCTTAAAAAAGGTAGTAAAAAAAAATACTGCTTTTTTAAAAAGGTAGTAAAATTACTACTTTTTGAAAATGGTAGTAAAAATACTACTTTTTTAAAAATGGTGGTAAAAATACTACTTTTTTAAAAAGGTAGTAAAATACTACTTTTTGAAAAGTAGTATTTCTACAACTTTTTACTACTACTACTTTTTGAAAATGGTAGTAAAAGTACTACTTCTTAAAAAAAGTATTAAAAATACTTTTTGTAGTAAAATTACTACTTTTTAAAAAAGGTAGTAAAAATGCAAAAAGGTAGTAAAAATACTACTTTTTTGAAATACATTGAAATACATACTACTTTTTGAAAAAAAAAATGTAGTAGAACTAAAAATTTTTAAAAAAGGTAGTAAAAATACAACTTTTTGAAAAAAGTAAATAGTACCTATAGGTATCTTTATGATTTTCTACTTAAAAAATTAGAAGCTTATGTGTCCAATTTTATATTTTATTAATTTAAAAATTGGAAAGTATCTTTAGAAGAAAAAAATTTAACCTATTTGCACAATATAGCTTGAATTTTCAAACCCTATTTTGGCGATAATTCAAAACTGTACTTTTGCTTCGTTCTATGACATTTGCTAAAGGAAAAATAAATGTTAATAAAAGTACCATAATGTTTACCAGAGATTGTATTTTCCTGGTGAACTGTTGAAAGAAGTGATTTGGTTTATTTATTTAAAGAATAAAAACTACTTTTAGAAAAAACAAAAAAGTACATTTTTACACTGTATAGCTTGAATTTTTTTGGCAAAAGTTTATATCACTCGCAAATGACTGCAAACTGGTCAAATCCGATACAATTGCTTAAAAGTACCGAACTGTTTAACAGATTATGGCTTTTCTGGGGATTTATTGCAAGACTATTGAAGACTAATTTAATTTGAGTCCTACTATTATTGTTATTTCAAGGACATTTTAATACTTTTTTTTAATATAGTTCTTTCTGCTAAATCCCTGCAAATATTACAACACAAATAATTTCGTTACAAATATCTTTTTAGTTAAAAAATTACTGATATATTTACATACATTTACATTGCACACATAAATATTTACAAAATTAATTTGAAATTTATTTTCACCACGACATCGTTCAAAAATAAGTTGTAAATTAATTTCAGTTGCCCCATAATTGTGTGTTTGTTTGTGCTTTTGCTGTTCTTCATGGCGTTTAAGCTGAAGCAAAAGTTCAATGCTCTTTTGTAAGCCATGTCAACAATGAATGACGAGGCTTCTTCGTATTGTCGTCGCTTGTTATTTTCCTCGATTCTGTTTCTCTGCTATTGGGCCATATTATATTTGTTCTTCTTGCTTTGCCCCCCCCCCCCCACTTCTTGTTTTCTTGAGGTTCTTGAGCTTAAGAAAACAATAGCAAGCAACTCACTCACTTACTCACTGGCTTAAAAAGTTAAACAAACAAACAACTCATTAATGCGCGTTCATACGCTTAAGAGCTCCAGAAAGAACGTAAACAAAATATTCGCAGAACTTTCACCAATTGGTTTTGCTTTCGAAGTTTTTTTTTTTTTTTGAATTTAATTTTTTTGCGTTTGCTTGGAGTTTTAACATAAACACACACATGTCGTTTATTTTTGTTTGTTGGCCAGAACTTTTTTTTTTACTTTTAGTTTGTCTATTCTGTTTGACTCAACTTATTTCTAAGTATTAATAAGTTTTTATATAGTTTTAGTACACAGTAGATTGATAACGGAAATACTTAAGATGGACAATTTAATTTATTTAGAAAAACAAAGAAAAAAACTGTTTGCTTAAGTTGGTGGTTGGTGGTAGAAATTGTAAACAAAAAGTTTCAACTTAATGTCAAGTTCATAAAGTCTTAAGCAGAAATTGACGAGTACGTGTAAAAATAATAAAAGAAATATGTTTAGTTTTTAATAAATAACGGAAGATAAATTATAACAGAAGGAGAATAATAAAACATTGGCCAAAATTAGCAGATTATTAAACGCCAGCAATTGGGATTCAGTTTGGCCGTGTTGAATATGTACATTATGGTGACCCTTATTCTGCACTTTTGCAATTTACGATCCCGCCAACTTCTTGATCACCGTCACACAGTGGTACAGAAAAAAAATAGAGGGAAATAAATCTGTAACTTATAAACCCTTAGTCCAATTTAAATGCGCAAAGAAGAAGTGTAATCGAGTCTAAGTTTTGAATTTTGAGCGCATTGGTCCACCAGGTGTGCGGCCAGGGTCCCCAAAGTAGGACACCTCGGGTATGTTCAATATTTAAAACGATCCTATTTCGTCTGTGTTCCGATTTCAAACAAAATACATAAATAGAATCTCCTCGTCGAACGCTACAAAAAAAACCTCTTCGTAGCTATAAATTATCTCTTATAATTCAGGACATTTTTTCAACATTCTTGCCCACCCTACTTCAGTTTTTTGATAACTGCGGATCCAAATATTTCCCGATTTTCTACATTTTACCTTTATTGGACTAACAACAAATGTATAACTGTTTCAAAATCGTGACTGACTCCAAAGTTACATGCATTTGAATTTAAAAAATTAAAAAAATCCTATTTTTTGCTATTTTTCGGGAAAATAGTTCATTTATTCTTTTTAAGTTATCTAACAAATTTCTAAGAAGATGTATTAGGAATTTATACTTTTTGAAAAGCTAAATTTACATTAAATATTTTTAATGACAGCGAATTTCATAATTGTTGATACCGAAGTGACCAGGTCCATCCAAAAAACGCATATTTTTTATGTAAAATTCAACTATAGAGCAAAAATTCTCGAAATCGCATAGTGGATATTAAAATATAGTAACCCATTTTGGATAGCCAACTATGTTTTTAATTATTTTGTAAAGGCTTCCGATAACCCCGCAACTGGTATGGATATCATAGCCAAAAAGCTAAAAAATCCCATTTTTGGTGTTTTTCAACCATTTTTTGGCAATAAATTTCTAAATTTGTTTTTAATTTTCCATTTTCAATAAAAGAATCTATACAACTGTAAAATTTCATTAAAAAATATTCAAAAATAAAAATTTAATTTCAATTTGAAAAATTTGTATCTTTGCAAAAAATCAATAAAAACTATTTTTTTTTTCATATTTTTCAAAAAAGTATTCCATGAATTTTTTAATTGTCAAAAGTTATATATATTTTTTAAAAATAGACAAAATCTCCTATCATTTGATATATAACATGTCTGCTTTCTGTTTTTTAGGTGGCAAATTAATTAGGGAAACCTTAACATACCACTGTGCATCATCTAAAATTCAAAAATGCTGAAAATTTAAGTATTCTGTTTCATATTTCATATTTCAAATCCCAAATTTTAATTTTCAAAATTTTTGTTTAGCAATTATGGGTAATCTTTGAGACCCATTTAAAATTGAGGGATTTCGAGGACATTTTATACTCAATTCCACAGATATAGCTTCAACAGTATGGCCGCTATCAATCTCTAAACATTTTCCGATTTTACTCAAATTTTCAGCATTTGATTTTTAGATGACGGAGAATAATCTTGGGAGCTCTGCAAATCACCAAAGAGCAAAATAAAGTCCCCCTAATGTACATAAAAAAGGAACTTCAGTTTAATTTTTGTCATAAATTGTAAACTTAATAAAAATGTTAAGGCAATTACAACTATTCAACATTGTTATAACATTTGAGATTTCTTTCATCTGACAAATTAAAATGCCTACAAAAGAGATTATGTCGCATTAAAATGTTTATAAATCCAACTGAATGGAATTTCCATTATACTGAAACCAATGTAACAAAGTTCTGATGAAAAAAAAACAAACAAACAAACACACAGCCATCTATCAACCCACACTTAAAGTTACATTCACATTTGCGGGGGAAAAACAAAGTACGCAAACGCAAATAAATAAAAAGAACAACAAGAATTCTCCATAAGCCAGGCCAAGTCAAGCCCAGCTCTAAGCCAACGAACGAACAGAACAAAATCGCAATAAAAACATAAACATAAGTCCATACAAGTTTACTGGTTTGAATGTTTGTTGTATCTGTGTTTATATAAGTATCTGGTTTATGTTGTTGTTGTTGTTGTGTTGGAATAGCGGTAAATTTGCGGTACTTTTCGTTTTCATTGCAACTCAGAGCGAGTGTTTAGCCTAGATTTGCGCTTAAGTTCGATGAACTGACGACAAAGTAATCGAAGCTGTTGGTTTGGTAAGTGTGTGCGGCTGGTTGTTGACGTTCGTTCGTTTGCTAGTTCTTTCGTTCTTGGCAGAAATATAAATGAGTAAGAAGAAGAAGAAGAAATTCAATGGAAAAAGAGAAACAAATGTGCAGTTATGTTGTTGTGCGAGTATTGGCAAAAGAGTGTTTTTTGTCTTCTCTCTGTATTGTGTCTTGCTTTTGGTTTTTGCCCGCATAAAGAACAAACACAAATCGTGCTTGTTTCATAAATCTTTTGTTTTTCAAAACAAAAAATTCATTTCATTTATTACGCGCTTAAATTTTAGTTGGTTTTTTTTCGCCAAAAAAATCCCCCCTAAAATATTTAACAAACCAAAACACACAAAATTTACAAACAATTTAATTATAACTGCATTCACTGAAATTTATTAGCAATTTTGTCAGAAATATAAAAATAAAACAGCTTCCAGCTGCAGCCCCCAAAAATGAATATTTATATAAAGCAAACAAACAAACACAAAATAAAGTCATGAATGTTATTAATACACCAACCATATAAATGGTTTGAACTTCCTCATACCAAGTGATGATTGGAAATCAGACCAATGGCCTGCCATCACCTTAGAAACTGAGGAGCAACCATCATGTAAAAACCTGCTTTTTGTTTTTGCAACCATGAAGTCGAAGCAAAATAAAAAAATTCATAAGCGAACCACAAGAAATGCGACAGCGGCGCAACAAGCTTTGCTGTAGTTGTGTCTTTAAGATGCAGTTTTGTTTTGTTTTTTGCACAAAAAAAGCCAATGACCGCAAGTAACTTACATTTGAAAATAGTGTGAAAACTCTTGAAAGCATAAACAAGTCCATGACTGACTGACTAACTGACTGACTGACAAAATGAGTTGAGACTATGTATTTGTTTGGCGGACTGTAAACTTACATACAACATACCGCAAGACGTTCAGTTAACTAGTCATAGCAACTAACGTATTGTCTTAAATTAAATATAGCTACGAGTATCTTTATTATTTCTAACTACATATACTTTATATTTTTGTTGCGGGAGTTTAGCTAAGTTTAGTCTTGTTTCTCTCTTTCTATACTACAACTAAATATATATTATTGCTGCTATATTTAGTAGTCTGTAGCTGTTGTATTAACTAACTAACTAACTAACTGACAACCAGTCTGCTTGATGCTTGCTTCCTGGAAAATAAAAGAGAAAGGTTATAAAATATTTTCTTGGTTATTTTTGTTTAATAAATGTTTTTATTTTTCATTTATTTCTTCTGTTTTTTTGGCAAATTAAACTGATAAAAAAAAACATCCATAAATGTGTCTGAAAATAAAGAGATACCCGAGTAACGGTACTAAAGAAAACAAATAAAACATCATTTACGCATTCAATAAATATGACTCATTTATTTTATTTAAATTTATTGAAAACATTTCGAATCCTGTTGCGGCCTTAAGTTTAAGATTTTAATAATCTTTTGTGTAAAGTTTTGATAATTGAAATTAAATTTTATGTAAATAGTAGACAGATGATTAGGATTACTAAAGTATCTTTAGAGGCAAACAAGTATCAAAAAGTCGTATTCATTGCGATTTCTACTTCTTCCAAGAACATACATATTTATGGGTCTATTATGGATGGCAACCGAACTAAAGTTGCGTTGTCAGTATCCAAAATGGTATTACAGATGGCAACTGACAGCAGTAATTTTCTGTTGCCAAATTGGAAACCAACAATTTATGATTGCCTTCTGAAGTTCGGTTAAGTTCTAAATTATCAACTGGAGTGGTCTTTAAATAAGATTTTGTATGCGCTGAAAAGTCAAATACTGCTAAAAATCTTGTACTCCTGTAACGAATGTTTAAACAATTTTCAGCTCGAAAAATAAAACTAAACCAAAGGATCGACTAAATTTTTAACATAGACGGATGATTATATCAAGCTACCAATAATGTCCCAAAAAAATTCAATCTCTGATGAATAATGATTAATTTTCCCTTGATGAAAAAGAAGCATTATTGATGGATTATCAGGCGGAGGAAAAAACACATTCCAGTTAATTGAATTCCTTAAAAAACCAAAGGACATGAAATACAATATGGCTTTTTAATGATGGATTTCATGTAACTGATGATTGGTAATCTATATTCAACACAAATATATGGTTTGATACCTAGAGAGAAGTTATTATCCGCAGATAATTTATTGGAGCCTTTCAAAAAAATTTGAAAAAAAAAATAGTTGAGCTCAATCTACATAACTCCTGATGTTATTCTCTATGCAGACGAAACTGCATGGTGTAGACGAAACCCACTATGGTGGTGTAGGGTATAAAAACTTAAAAAAATTACGAATACGACATATGTCAAGATCGACCAAACAGCCATATCGACAAATATCCATATCGCTAACGTAATTCTCTGTATTTGGTGGGAGCAAAAGGGTCCTATCTATTATGAGCTACTGAAATCTGACCAGACCATTACAGGGAACCTGTGCCGAACGCATCTAATTCGTTTGAAGCGAGCATGGCCGAAAAACGCCTGACAACGCTCGCAATACCTGTTGAAAAGTATTTAGAGTGAAGTGGTTGGTAAGTCTCAAAATGCCACACCCGCTCGATAAAGAACGCTCTCACTGGGATACGCTTAACTTTGAAACCGAGTATCCGATATTGGCTTGATTCGCTCTTGGCTTCAAAATCAGTTCTTTTGGCTCGAAATCCATATGTTGGCAGAACTAAAATCAAAATGAGGATTTTGCAAACAAATTAGGTAAATTTATTTGTTTTAAAAACATTTCGAAGCAAATCTTCTAATATTTAATTCCTGATCGTTTCTTTAGTTTGCAAATTTTTGTAATTTTAAATATCAATGACATTGTTAACTCCTTCATATCTTGGGTCAAAACTGTCAAAGACATCATAATTAAACCTCTCTAAAAAATCAGGTTTTTGATGAAAAATTTGTTTTGGGCTAAAATTTTTTTTTTTGATAAATTGTTATCCAAATAAACTCAAACATTTATAAAAAACATTTTAAAGTTATGATATTTGCATTTGAAAACAAAATTCTCAAATGTTTTTCGAACATAAAAACTTTTTTTTTTAACTTTGATATGAAAATATATTTACATGACTTTTATATTTTAAAATATAAAAATAAAATCGCATAGTGTTATTAAGATATTTCTCAAATGTTTTTCAAATCATTCTCAAACAATTGAGATTTGTGAAGGAGTTTGCTTCCACTTCATTCTTAATTTGATATCAACTCATATTTTCTTCAATTCAATAGTTACTGCCATTCGAATAAAAATTATTCGAATAATCGAGGAAAAAATTCGAATAATTGAGGAAAAAATAACTTTTATTCGAATTTATAAAATTTTTTAGATTAGAATACATAAAATTTGACGAATAAGCAAATACTCGAATAAATTTATTTAAAATGATAATAAAATAATTATTTAAAATAGGAATTTAAATAAATTATTAACACGTTAGCATGTAAATAGGGAATTAAACTTTTAAATCTATTACAAATCGTCTTCAAAAATGTATTCTTAATTTATTTTGTAAGAGATTTCAATGAAGAAAACTATTTAAAATCAATTTGTATCAGATTTGAATTAACAAATATAATCATTCAAAAGTTGAATGAATTTTATTATGAAGTAATTCTAAATTTCGTAAACTAATACTTCTATAACAGATTATATGTTAGCCATTACCAAAATAACTTCGAAGTAATGCAGATGGTATGAAGAAGTCATTGAAAAGTAAGTGTTTTAGTAATTGAAAGTTTTTTGGAAATTTTATTAGAAACGAATTTCTTGGATTAAGACCCGAGGATCATAACATAAACAAAATAATATAAAACACAAAACCCTTGTCGTTAAAAGGTTATTCGGGAATACAAATTGTAACTACTGCGGAACCAGTAAAAGATAAATTATCTCTAATAGAGTTAAAATTATTAATATACATATTAATTGATACTGATTAAAAAATACTTTGAAATCTTAAATGAAAATATACATATATAAAAAATATTTTTTTTTCATTAATTTGATAAAAATGAAATCTCAAATACATCTACATCTATTTTTAACAGACACTAGTTGGCTTTGGACAACTTACGCCTAATTAAAATGTGTATGCTTAGGTTATTTCCTTATAAAACTATGAATTAATTTTATTTTGCTGACCCGTTTTTTCCATTAAACATTTTAAATTAAATAAATATACACATATAAAGTACTTATTTCCATTTATTATTTTAAACATTTAGTTATTTTCATGCACTGTATTACTTCCATTGAACTTCAAAATATTGAATCATTATAAATTATGTTCGTTGATTTAATAAATACCTATGTAAATATGTTTTTATTTTAAAAATCTACATATTCAATTTATCCTCTGTATTATCAGTGATGGCCATACTGTTTTTTATTGAAGTATATAGATTTCTGAAATATCGCTTATATTAGTGTATCTAAGAACCGCTCTTTCCGAAGTGTAGACAAAATGTTAATGACTTCCCTTGATTTTTTGAAATTATTATTGGTTTTGTTTCGAAAGTACAAACAATGAAAAACATGGTTGTGGTAATCATAATCGAACGTAGTCATATTATGATTGATTGAATTTTATGATTTCTGTCAAATTAAATTAATGTCGTAACATGACCATAATATTACTACTTTGTAGATCAAATATCATAAAATAATATGATCCAATTAGATATAATTATTTATTTGTAAATATTATTCATATTTGGGTTCTACAAGTTGCTGTGCCACAACCATAACATGATCGAGTTCAATCATATTATGATTCCAGCACAACCATAATCTAATAAAAACATGATAGGGATTAGGATTACAGCACAACCATAATCTAAGAAAAACATGATAGGGATATGATCATATTATGGTTGAATTCTAGCGAAATTTAATTAAACATTTTCTTCTTAAAGTGGCAAGTGGCCCTTGTATAAAGAAACCTAGTGAAAAACTCCTGATCCTGATAAGTTTTTTGATTTTCTAAAATGTTATTGGTTTTTTCTGAAGCATTTTCTTCGTCTTCGACAATTGACATCTCTGTACTCTGTGTGTTGGTACACAGAGTGTTTCTACTATCTTGTCTCTGTCGTCGTTGTCGTTATGTTGTTGTCGTCATATTGTTGCTTCTGTTGTATGTAGTTGGTTGGTTGGTTGGTAGCTTAGCTGGTTGATATTGGCAATGGCAATAGTGTTAACTGATGTCTGTATGAATGTATGTATGTATGTCTGTATTTATGGCTTGTTGCTGTTGTTTTCAGATTTTGTATTGTAGTATTGTGGGTTTTTGCGCATGCACAAAAGTATGCCAATGAACTTAAGCGGCCGAGTGAACGATGTGTATAAATTTTTTTTATTTTTTTTTGCTGTTTTTGTCTTTGCAAACTTTGATCATGTTTGTGTCTTTTACTTCTGGATGTGTGCTGTTTTTTTTTATTATGTTGTTGTTGTTGTTTTTCATTTTTGCAAAAATTCTTCCCATTTGATGTCTACTAAGTAATTTATGCAAAAATTAAGAATAAAAATCTAAAATGTTCTCTTCAAAATAAGAATACTAAAATTAATTGGTAAATGCGAGAGCAGCAGCTTAGAACTTTATTAGAAATTGCAAGAGTTACATATTTTTATTGGGCATAAAACATAGAATGAGATTAGAATTTCTATCTTAAATTGTAACTTTTTTTACTAGGATTAAAGTAAAATTTTAATTCTTATTTAATTGCTGATAAATATCACTATTTTAGCTTTTTTGTGAAACATTTGTACAATATAAATTTATTCAATGTATTGGCCATTGTTAGCTATGATCATTTCCAATATTTCTGGCAATGTATGGATTCCGAGCCAAAAGAACGGCTCATCATTTGAGGCCAAGAACGAATCAAGCCAATATCGAATACTCTGTTCCAAAGTGAAGCGTATTCCAGAGAGAGCTTTCTGCATCAATCAAAACAGATTGTGGTCTCACGGGGAACGGTCTGGACTATAAATAGGGTGAGGCAAAACATCCCAACCACTTCATTCTAAATAGTTTTTAACAGGTATTGAAACATATCGTCGAGCATTGACATAATGATATTACTGTTTCATGTCTGGCCGCATATTCTGGGCCAATGTTTGCTTCAAACGAATCAGTTGCGATTGGTACAGGTTCCCTGTGCTGGTATGGTGAGATTGCAGCAGCACATTATAGATAGCACCCTTTTTCTCCCACCACATACAGAGAAATACTCTAGCCGCATGCATATTTTTCTTTGGCTGGTTGAACGCCTCGGATTATTGTAATGGATCCATTTTTTATCGCAAGTAATGATTCGGTGCAAACATTAATTTCTTTTATAGCGTTTAAGCATCATTTTGGACACGCAAAATCTAATTTCAAGGTCTTTCGGCTTCAATTCGCATGGTACTCAAGTTCCCTGATTTTAGATGAATATTACTGCTCGCAAACGTTTTGAAATTGCTGCTTGAGTAGCTGCCAAAGATTTTGCAAACTCTTGTTGAGTTTGACAATAATCTTCATGGAGTAATGCCTCCAATTCTTGGCGAGCCTGGGCTATCTTTGTCTTCCGTGTCAAAATCACTACTTCTGAACTGAACAAACCATCTCTCGCATGTTGAAACCGATGGAACACATTCATTGTAAGCTTTGGTGAGCCATCATTGTTCTTCAGCAGCACTTGTTTTAAAATTAAGGAAGTAAAGCAAAACTTCCCGCAAAATTCGAAAACTTTGTTATTTACACTGTTCTGTTCAATAACTAAGTGAAAATAAATGACAGATATGTACCCTTTAAAATGACATATAAGTTATTGAAAACAAAAATCCTGAATTTTTAAATCATACTGCAAATAATAAATTTCACATAAAAAATAAAAATAATTTATCATTTTAAGGCCGACTTATCAAAATTTTAAGGCTATAAAAACTAAATGGGAATTTTTATAATTTAGAATTACTTATGGAAAACCAAGGCGAGTGCATAAAATCAGCTGTTTCTTAATTCGCTGTGGTTTTATGTACACTATATGTCAAACTTTGTTTATGTTTACATTTGTTATTGTAAATAACATAGTAATATTTCAATTCGCCTTGATTTTGACATTTACCGTACATTTTAACAAAAACAAATTGCCTGTTGTTTTTGCATTGTTGTATTTGTTGCCGGGATGCACTCACCTTGTTAATACGCCTTGTGGAAAACGGTAACGATATTTAACTGTTTTTGAGCTCAAATGGTATTTCAGAGCTAATGGTAGTTAACCTTGCAAAATTGCGAGCCCCATCACTATGAGGATCATATGCATTAATGTGATCTGAAGCTTTTGAGAATCTTAAACTGCTAATGTTCAGAGTCCAGAGATGACTCAAAGTTTTTACCAATTTTTGTCATATATGGCCAACAAATTATAAATTTTGCCAAATCAATTACATTTTGACATGTGAAATGTTAAATGCATTTGAAAAAGTGAGTATACTTTAGCAAGTCTCTGCTAAAATTAGAATTATATTATTGCCTTGTTTTTATTTTTCAACAATTCTATAAAAAGATAGGAATTTCATGACCTCAATCTTGAGCTTAGATTTGCGGACGGTTTATGTTAACAATTGAAATTATATTGATTTCAATTAGTTTTGAGTTCAAGCAATATAATTTGATTTTCAATTGCTTAAATTTTGGTTAATAAAAGCTAGCAGCCGACCAAACGGCCAAACGACCCAACCAAACCAATAAAATGCAATTATGATTATTTTTTATTTATTTTTTTTTAAATTTTTGTATTTTATACATTCATGTTGTTGTTTTTACTCAAGCCACTAAATATTGTGTAAGGCAAGCAATTTTATTTGAACTTTTGATTGTTCTTAGTGAGACAGACTACCATACAGTCTTCTAATGCTTCTAAAGTTACCTACTGAAATTAAATGCAGTTTGCAAGAAGATAGAGCATGAGAGAGAAAGAGAGTATGAAAGAAAGCATTAGATGGATGGAGAAATGGAGAGACATGGCAATGGCAATATTTTCATTGACCTATTTTTAGTGTATTTACCCCGGAAGTTATAATGTTGCACATGCGCAGCCAACTATCTAACGAATGAACAGCCAACTGAAATATTGCATCAAGCCACAAATAGAATTGTTGCACTAAAACACAACAATCTCTTTTAGTTTGTTCTATTCTTTGTTATTTGGCAAAATGAAAAATAGCAAATAAGAGAGCATGAATGTCGACGGGGATGGAAAATTAAAATATTTCTGGGTATCAAAATAATATTCAAATATGTAGTACTTTTTCCAGCCTTAACCCCATTATCACAAAGTATTCATACAAAAATTATTTTGACCGACAGTATAACTATAAGTTACACATAACCAGACATTGCACAGTGGACAGAATCAAACATTTTTGGAAATAAATCTTTCATTTTTAAACGGCTCATCCGATCGGAATAAAATTTGACAAGGGCGTAGCCAAGGAGTATTCGAGATTAAGTTATTAAAATTGGCCCTACAAATTATCCAGGTGCGGCGCTATAGGGGCTCAAAGTGGGTTACCTTTGACATGTAATATTTTTAAACACGTGCAATGTTTTTGTTTCCCATCCGATTTCAATGATTTTTATATTTTTGGAAAGCGCTCGGCTAGGAAAAAACATGCTTGCGTGTCCTCTTTATCTGTTATAATTTCCGAGTTATAGGCATTTCAAAATTGAAATTTTAAAATTTTGCCATACCTTGGTCCGCTTTTTTTTAAAAATATATGTCGAACCTTTGGACCGCATGGACTCGATTTTCTTATTTAGACAACTAAATTACGAATAACATACAAAAGATTTCAGAGCAATATCAATTGTGGATCCAAAAATAAACGATTTTCAATTTAAAAATTAAAAAAATTGTAAAATTTTTCTATTTTTTGGATGAAAATGTGACCTAACTCTTTTTATTAAAAAAAACTTTCTTTAAGAACATTTAACAATTTTATGTTTTTCTGTAAGCTATCTTTACGGAGAACATTCTGGTATAAAAAACATGTCCTTTTTTTCGAATATATCGGCTCTATGGCCTTCGGAATTTAACATATTTTTTGTAAAAATTTCAAATTTGGGCCACATGTTTTAAAATCCCAAATGTGTTCCCTATTTATGATGTGTTCCCTATTTATCCCCAAAGCATTTTCCCAGCCCCGAAGGAAATGTGGACCCTATGGGCAAAATTGTAAAAAATACCTTTTTTGGGATTTTCTGTCCAAATTTTAGGAATTGCGGGATTCCCTTTGACCTTTTTGCAAGTTTTTTTTACACTTTGTTATTTAGAATGGCATATTTAAAAAACGTTGAAAATTTCATTAAGTTTTGTTAATAAATAAAGAGTACAGGTCGCAATTTCGAAGATATTTCGATCAAATTTGGTACATACTATTTTTTCGGCCCAAGGCTGAAATCGGTCTATTATTTCACCTAGCCCCATACAAATGTCCATCCGAAATTGGACTTTATCGGTCATAAATATTTAATTTATATATGTATCTCCACAAATGCCTCCCCAAATAAGTTTTATGTATACAAAATTCATGTCACCAAATTTTGTTACGATCGGTCTATAATTAGTCATAGCTCCCATATAGACCCGCTTCCGAAAATCACTTTAACGTGCATAAATCGCTTAAAAATTTTGGTATACACACAAAATTCAACATAGTTAACTTTAATATAGACATAAATCACACGACCTAATTTCATGGTGATCGGTCCATAATTGGTCATAATTTCAAGTCAATATCTCAATTAGATTAAAAAATAGGCCGCTCTAAAACTTCGTCCTTCATAAATACCATTTAAATAACTTAAACTCGAATTTTATCCAGTTCGGACCAGCATATTACGCATATTCTGGGCTTTTTTCAGCCAATTCTCACTTCAAACTAATCAGATGCGTTCGTTACAGGTTCCCTATGAAGGTCTGGTCAGATTTCAGCAGCTCATAATATATAGCACCATTTTGCTTCCACCAATTTGATTCGGGGCTTCTTCGGGTTATTGTAATGGATCCATTTTTCACCGCAAGTAATAATTCGGTGCAAAAATGATTTTCTTTTATAGCATTCAAGCATAATTTCGGACATCAATTCGTATGGTATCCAATTTCCCTGCTTTTGGGTGAATCCTGCTGCTAGAAACCTTTTTGAAATTGCTGTTTGTGTAGCTCCCAATGATTTTGGAAGCTCTTGTTGAGTTTTACAGCAATGTTCATGGAGTAATGCCTCCAATTCTTGGACTTCAAACTTTTTTGGCTGGCCTAGGCGATCATTGTCTTCCGTGTCAAAATCACCACTTCTGAACCGCACAAACCATCTCTCGCATGTTGAAATAAGGAGTGAGATCGAAAAATTCTTAACATACATATATGTTTATAAAAAAGAAACCACTAAACTTACAGCTTTAATTTTTTTTTTATTTGATTGAAATTATTATTACAATTTACAAAAAAAATTATTTTTATAGTTTTAATCACTAGTGATGAAATTTTGAACCTTTTTCGGAAACCCTTCCATTAACGTTTTTATAGTGCTTTCTGTCACTTTGCTCGAACATGTAGTCCATCTCCGTTTAAAATCTACCACACTTTTGGACACCTTTTTTGTACTCTTCAATTCTCTTTTAACAAGAGCCCAATATCTCTCCACTGGCCTTAGCTCCGGGCAGTTTGGAGGATTTGCCTCTCTTGGTACAAATACCACATTATTGTTCTTGTACCACTCAAGGGCTTGTTTGCCATAGTGACAGGATGCCAAGTCAGGCCAAAAATAAGTGGACACATTATGAAGTCTTATGAATGGAAGCAGCCTTTTTTGTAAACATTCCTTGATGTAAATTTCGGTATTTATAGAGCCCGTTGTAACAAATGAGTGGCTTCTTTTGCCGCAACTGCATATTGCTTGCCATAACAAGAACTTTCTGGGAAATTTTGTCTGCTTTTGGGTCCTAAACTTTTCTTCAACATTCCCTCGAGCATCAGCAACATAAAATTTTTGACCTGGAAGTTGCGAAAAATCTGCCAGAACATACGTTTCGTCATCCATTATGCAACAAGAATATTTTTTTATAAAACTTGACTTCAATTTCCGTGCACTGTTTTTGGCCTCTAAATTTTTAGTAGCGTTCCTGTCAGGAACTTTTTGAGCCTTGTATGTTTTTAAACCTGCATTAGCTTTAACTTTTCGTACCAAATAGTCCGAGCACTGAGCTAACCGGGCTGCTTTCCTACCGGATGTGTTGGGAGCTCTTTTGAAAATGCGTTCTATTTTTTTGGCTTTAGAAACATCATGTGGACCATTCCTTCTACCTGAACCAGGTTTTCTATCAACTGACAAGTTCTCCCGGTACTGTTTAATAACATTGGAAACAGTTTGACGGCAGACCTTTGTATGCTTGGCCAACTTTTTGTAAGACCAAGTTGGGTTTTGTTGAAAATATTTAATAATTTCAGTACGCACTTTTTTCTGGTCACTCATTTTAATCAGATTAACAAAAAAATTAATATAATTGACATTACACATAATAACTGACATGTTTTTCAAAGGTAACTTGATCAAAAAAAAATTCAAATAATACTTGGGTTAAAAAATGTAATGAAAAACGTGTGTTAAGAATTTTTCGATCTCACTCCTTAGATGGAACAGATTGATGAGCAATGGGTATGCTTTAGCGGCAATTTTTCAAATTAAAGAAGTAAAGCGAAACTTCCCACATATGACGGCCTGGCCTGTTGGTACAAAATTCGACATTTTCGAAGCAAAAAAAAACTTTGTTGTTTACACTATAATATTTAATAACTAAGTGAGAATAAATGACAGATATGTATACTTCAAAATGACATATAAGTTATTAAAAACAAAAACCGCTTTCAAAAGCTATGCCATTTATTGTAAATCCTTCATTTTTAATTCACCCAATATGATAAGTAGCAGCAACTTTGCCATCCCTGAATGTCGGTATGATTTGTTAGTAAATCTTTGATTTATGAAACGTGAAAAAATAAATAAAATAATTTCTGGATGTGAATTGTGCATGCAACAAACGTTACAGGCACATAAAATAATAGAACGGGAACGGGAATAGAACATGCATTCTATTCTATTCTATACTAACATACATACATAAATAGATGATGAATAGTTAGATAGATACGAGTTGTGCACTTTTATTTTTGGTTTTGTTCACACTTACTCAGTCGGTCACTTTGCTGAGCATTCAGCCAGCCATCCAACCAGCCAAGTCATTCATTTATTTTGCTCATTCATTCCTGCTTTAATATAGACATACAATATGGTGGCCGGTCGGCCGTTGGTTGCATTTGAACATCTAACGGTTCTTTTTATATTTGATTATTGTCATCGTAAATGCTGTTGTTGTTGTTGTAGTCGTCGTCGTACGCCTTCTATGTAAGTTTGTTTAATATAATTTTTTTTTTTGTTAAACAATTTGAATTTGTACTTGTGTTTTTGTGTCTGTTTTTTTGTTTTGTAGTTGTTAGTTGCCTCTTTTTAAGTTTGTTGGTAACAACACATGTATGGTTGTACAAACATACATAATACTGTATTTGCACATGCAACATAACGGTAAAATCATAGCTCAGTCACTAAACTACCACTTCGCAAATTACTCTCAACTCCCCTCACCTCCCCTCCGCCGCCAACGTTTTTTTTAATGCAGTTTTATTACATTTCTTACTTTTTTCTGTTTGCAATATGATGGCACACAACACTGAGCGATAGAGAAAGCAACATTTCTAATTGTTTCCAAGAAGTTCTGAAATCACAGTGACTAAGCTAAGAATAATTTCAGGGGGTAAGTAGCAAACTTTATCAAAATACAAACTGCTTTCTGTTATAGTTGCCTACAACTAGAGTACGCCTCTGTTTATTTCGAGTTAAGGAGTTTGCATCTGTGGTAGTTTAAACTGAATTTATTGCAACTCTTGATTTTTTCTTCTTCTTCTTTTCTCTTGTAAACTTCTTTTATTTTTGCAATTTCTTCATAGATGCAATATTTAAAAAGTGGGTGAATGTACAGTAATGTTGAACGTAGTGTTGCATTGCTTTAATAAAAACTGGTAATGATCACACATATAAATAAGGGGACAGACTGACTGACAGACAGACAGACATACTGACTGACTGACAGGCAGACAATATACAAAAATAGGTACTTTTAGTTGTTATTTTGCAGTTTATTTAAGAAATATTCCTTAACGTAATATCTATAATAATTGCATGTAAAAACATGATTGTATGGCTGTAAGTAAATATGTATGTAATTATAATGTTTGTTAGGTATTTGTTTTTGTAAAACTGATATCTATTTTATATTATGAAATTTTCAGGTTATTCGAAAATGTTTTGCATTGATTTTATGTATGTATGTCCTTTGAATTATTTGAAATGCTACATACATAATTCGTTTATTAGAAAACTGCACTGAGGCTTTCAATTGATTATAAAATACTGGACACATGTCTTGCTTTTTAAAATCCATAATATTTCTTAAACTTTTATTGCCCAAAGCCAAACTAAGTACATATATTTGAACAAATATCCATTTGCTATATGTAAATGTGGGAGGGATTAAGTGAAGTCCGTGTATCTGTTGAAATCATCTTTCCGAAGCCCTCAAATAACTTAGAAATTGTCCATGAACATTTTGTATATATGCATGTAGCTGAATTTATGGTCCAATGATGCCTCCAGTCCAAAATCCGCACCTAACATTGACTTTTCATTGATGCATTTGTTTTTTGACAATCAGTAGAAATACTACTTTTTTAAAATAATGGTAGAAATACCACCTTTTTTAGTAGTAAAAATACTACTTTATTAAAAAAAGTAGTAGAAATACTACTTTTTAAAATAGTAGTAAAAAGAAGTATTTCTATTTTAAAAAAGTAGTATTTTTACTACTATTTTAAAAAAGTTATAGAAATACTACTATTTTAAAAAGTAGTATTTCTACTATTATTTTAAGAAGGTATTTCACTACTATTTTAAAAATGTTTCTACTCTATTTTAAATATTTCTGCTACTATTTTAAAAAAGTAGTATTTCTACCACTATTTTAAAAAGGTAGTATTTCTACTACTTTTTTTAAAAGGTAGTACTTCTACCACTTTTTTAAAAGGTAATATTTCTACTACTTTTTTAAAAGGTACCATTGTAAAAAAGTAGTACGTATTTCTACTACTATTTTAAAAAGGTAGTATGTATTTCTACTTTTATTTTAAAAAAGGTAGTATTTCTATTACTATTTTAAAAAGGTAGTATTTCTACTACTATTTTCAAAAGGTAGTATTTCTACTACTATTTCAAAAAAGTACTTTTTTAAAAAAGTAGTATTTCCACTACTATTTGAAAAAGGTAGTATTTCTACTACTATTTTAAAAAAGTACTATTTCTACTACTATTTTTCTAGTACTACTGTTTTAAAAAAGTATGTAGTAGAAATACTACTATTTCAAAAAGTACTATTACTATTTTAAAAAGGTAGTATTTCTACTACTTTTTTAAAAAGTAGTATTTCTACTACTATTTTCAAAAGGTAGTATTTCTACTACTATTTCAAAAAAGTAGTATTTCTAGTACTATTTTTCTAGTACTACTGTTTTAAAAAAGTATGTAGTAGAAATACTACTATTTTAAAAAGTAGTATTTCTACTACTATGTATTTGATAAAGGTAGTATTTTTACTAATATTTTAAAAAAAAGTACTATTTTTCTTTCTATTTCAAAAAATTTATTTCTACTACTTTTTTAAAAGGTAGTATTATTACTACTATTTTAAAAAAGTAGTATTTCTAATACTATTTTAAAAAAGTAGTATTTCTAATACTATTTGAAAAATGTAGTATTTCTTCTACTATTTGAAAAAGGTAGTATTTCTAGTACTATTTGAAAAAGGTAGTATTTCTACTATTTGAAAAAAGTTGTATTTCTACTACTATTTTAAAAAGTTAGTATTTCTACATCTTTTTAAAAAGGTAGTATTTCTACTACTATTTGAATAAGGTAGTGTTTCTACTACTATTTGAAAAAGGTAGTATTTCTACTACTTTTTTAAAAAGTAGTATTTCTACTACTTTTTTAAAAAGTAGTATTTCTACTACTATTTTAAAACTAACACGTTAAATATTTTTTTATAATATATTTGGATATTATGAAAAAAGAAATCAAAGTCGACATTTTGAAATGAGTATGAAAATTTTTTATTTACAAAAATTAATATTTCGCACACATATTTGATAAGAACTAACTTAGGAAATACTAGACAGACATTTATGGATCGATTTTCCGAGAAAGTGATGTAAAATTGGTGTTCGTATGATATTTGGGGACATCGGAAAGTTCATTTTAACAGACGGACGAACATAGCTATATCTATTTCGCTATATATAATTATCCAGATAATTGTAGAAAATACAAACAAGAAAATCAGTATATCCCCAGTTCCGGACATTCCATTCCATTGTGTTAAAACTGATGTGATTAATAAATACGGTAAGAAAAATTGCCAGTTGAGCAAAAATAGGAAATAAATGAAATTTTAAAAAAAATCACTAAAAATAATGGAGGATTTTTTTTTCTTTTTACTGAATATATAGATTTAAAAATTTTATTGTAGTATATTAACATAATTCGATTATTTGATTTTGAAAAACATACTTTTGTTTGATAATTAAATTTGTAATTTTTGAACGTATTGTTCCAACATAAATTTTGAAGATATTTTTTTAATATTGAAAATAGCCGTTGATCAAGATGAAAAAAATTAATGTAGAACCTCCATTCCATTTAGACACAAAAAAAATTTCATATGGGTGATAAAAGTATCTCATATCTACAAATCTCAACATAAAGTCTTGAAAATTCTCAATGGCCTTTTTTTGTCCAGATTTTTGTGTCAAACACTCTTCAGTGCGACCTTTCAATAGAAATTCTGGAGTCTACAAGCCGACCTTGAACATTTGAAGTCATCACGAAGTGTAGATTCAATGATCAATACGTCCAATTGCTGTAGAAAGATCTCCTAATCATAACCGTTATAACAATCAAAACCGCATAGTCGCAGCAAATGTTTGTAAATGATATTACATTTATTTACCAAATAACAATTGAAAAAAGGTGCAACTTTGTTGAGCTATAATCGTATTTTTTCTATATTTTTTTGTTTTGTATGCAATAACTGGCGAAATTTCTATTGCAGTTCTTTTCTTGCAAACTGTAACATTGTATGTTTTTGTACAATTAAACAAAATGAAAGTTTTATTTGTTTTCTTTATAAAATTTTCAGTAATTTTCTCAAGCGAGTTTATTGAACGTACATAAATATTAAAAGCGAAAAATACAACAAAAAAAAATCCAATAGAAAACAAAACCAAGACAACTCAAGAAAATGATTATGGCTGGTATTTTAGCAACAATAATTATGTACAACTAAACATAATTCTTGAATGGCCAAAAGGGGCGATTCAATGGAAACAAAATTATAATAATAAAAAGGAAATTTGATTTACCAAATTTTATAAAAAGCAAGAAAACTATATTTTTTACTATAAAAGCAACAAGTTGTTGTAAGTGTCTGTCAATGTCTTAATTTGCTTTCAGCTCAACTTAATTGAGAATTTCAGTTTCTTGGTATTTATTGAGATTGTGTTTTTTTATTTGTTTGTTTGAGTGTGCTTGGCTGTGTGTATGAGTGTGTTTGCCTGTGTTTGTTTAATTGTGTTTGATATGAAATGAACATCTACAACATGGTCAACGACCTTTTAGCTGTTAAAATTTTCTTACCAAAAAACACAAAATACCATCAAAAAGTTCTCACTCACAAAAATATTCAACTATTAAACACTTTTTTCGTTTGTTTTTTTTTTTTTGAAGAGCATAAGTGTGTGTTTAAGCCATATTCTATTTAATTTTTTTATTTTTTTTTTTGGGAGGGGGGAGGTGGTTTAAGTCAAATTGTATTTTGGGCACCGGCCGGTAAAAGTGAAATTTTGTATTTGTAGAGGCAAGAGAAGAAGAGTAAATTATGAGAATACACTTTTTCCAAGAGCATGTCATTGAACTTGATAATTCATTCTAAGCTGTTGCTTGTATGTAGTTTGTTTAATAGTTGTTCAAAAATTAAAACTTCCATTCCCTTCACCAATTATTCAAACAACAACACACCAACAAACAAATCTAAATTTTACTTTGAATTTTGAGATTTTTTTTCTTCTATTTTTGATTACTTTTTTCGTGTTTTTTTTTTTTTTTTGGTTTGAATTTTTTGTTTTTGGTTAAACGCACTGTTACGTAGTTTCCTCTATTCGGGTGTCAAGCACCTTTTGGGTCGTTGACCGTGTGTTGTTAGCTACATTTGTATAGAAATAGAAATAAAACCATCATTTTTTAACACAATGGTAGACAGACAAAGATGTGGCTTAAAATAATAAATTACATTTTAGTGTCTAATCTAAATAAGTGGAATTTTAATGTGGTTTAATTTCAATAAATTTCGATGATAATGATGAATTTGTTACATGTGCGGTTTTTAATGTGACTCATTTACATTAATTTTGATATTTGCATAATTTTTGGAACAATCCAAGCATACATATATTCATACTTGAATATCATAGTGTAGTCTGCAAAATAGATCCTTTGTGTTAACTTCGCCATCAAATAAATGATGAAAAAAATCCTAAAATTCCGCTTACGGGCAAGAGGATAATAAATCTGTATTTTCCTTTTATGTATTTCGTTCCAAAAATGATTTTCTTTTATAGAGTTCAAGCATCATTTCGGATATGCAAAATAGTCTTTCAAGGTATCTCGGCTTCAATTCGTATGATGTCCAATTTCCCTGCTTTTGGATGAAATCATGCTGCTCGCAAACGTTTTGAAATGAACAATCGGTGTGCTTCAGAGGCACTTGTTTTATTCAAATTAAAGAAGTAAAGCAAAACTTCGAAAAAAATTTCGACATTTTCGAAGCAATAAAGCAAAAAAAAACTTAGTTGTTTACTCTGTAATGTTCGATAAGAAAGTGAGAATAAGCGATAGTTATGTATCCTTCAAAATGACTGAAGTTATTAAAGACGAAAACCGCGTTCAAAAGATACGCCATCTATTGTAAATATCGCATTGATCAAAAATCCAATATGATCAAAAATTGCTTTATTTCAAAATCCTTTCAAGTAATTCATACATAGTACCACCAAATTAAAAATAAAAATTTTAACATTTCTGTATGTACATTAGGGATATAACTAATGTTGGCGAAATGTTTGGCATAGCACCACGTGATGGGTAATATTGGATATGTAATGAAAATCGTTTTTATACCCTTCACCATGAGTGGCAAGGTTATATATAAGTTTGTCATTCCGTTTGTAATTTCTACATTTTTCATTTGCGACCCCACAAAGTATATATATTCTGAATCGTTATAGATAGCGGAGTCGATATAGCCATGTCCGTCTGTCCGTCTGTCCGTCTGTGTGTTGAAATCAACTTTCTGAAGCCCCCAAATAACTTACATACACGAATGATACATCAATATCTCCGAAATTCTTCCGGCTCGGTTGCTATTTAAAATCGAGAAAATCGGTCCACAAATGGCTGAGATATAAGGAAGAAACCAGGACAACCTCGATTTTTGACCCATATCATGATTACTAAATCATTAATATAGACAATATGGATATCTAATGATAGATATTTCAAAGACCTGTGCAACGACGTATGTATATAAGACCATAGTAAGTTGGACCTACAATGGGTCAAAATCGGAAAAAATATTTTTTAACCCGATTTTTTTTTTTCACCAAAATTTTTCTTCACTAAATATTAGGGTATTCAATTAATCGGGTTTCTGGTTTAATCAATTAATCGAGCAAATAATTAATCGGGGTGCAGATTTATTCGGTTAATAATCGGTTAATTTAAATTTATTCGATTAACCGAATAATTTCTATTTTAATTTTAAATTGAAAATACAACCACGAATTTTGTGTACAAAAACATAAAAAACAAACAAAACATTACAATTCACCCAAAAAATAATAGCAAATATGTTATTTGAGATCCTTTTTATATACGCATGTGAGTTTTTATAGGATTTTAGTGAGATCTTCTAATAAAGTCTTTTAAAAAAGAATATAATTTAAATTTTCCTTTTAAATGATTTTTTCTTTAGATTTAATAAAACTTGACTTGGAAAAAACACTCTCGCTGATTGAAGATGTTGAAGAAATCGAATCGCATGCTAAAGAATATCCAATATATCAGTTTTTTTTTAGTTTTTTTCGAAGCATATAAAATTGTTCGTATACCATTGGAGTACCTTTTGGACTGGTTTAGATTTTGAATACTTTCAATAGTTTCGTTAAGTTCTGATCACAGACTCGATTGTTTCAAAAAAAGTTTCGTCTATACATGTAAATACAAACAAAGTTTCAAATACATGTAAATGAAATATATATCAGTTGTTATACTCACTAAACATGGTTCTTGGGTGTTCGAAAAAATATGTAATTTTAATTTGAAATTTGTACCTATTTGAATTGAAACGGAAAAATAAATACAAAAAAATATGTTAAAGTGCAAAAAAAAGGAATTTCGGTTAATCTACACAAATTAATCGGTTTATTTGTTATTTGAAAATCGGCAATTTTAAATTATTCGAACAGTTAACCGTCCAAAATTAATCGGTTAACCGATTAACGGTTAATCGATTGAATATCCTAATAAATATTAAAAAAAAATTTTTTTTTTTAAATTAAAAAAAATATATAAAATTTAAAAAAAAAATTTTAAAAAAACAACTGGAAAAAAATATTTAAAATTTTTATTTCAAAGTATAATTTCGTGAAGGGTATATAAGATTCGGCACAGCCGAATATAGCTCTCTTACTTGTTTTAGGTCATTTGGAATCAAAAACATCACGCCGATTTCTGAAATAAACCAAATTTTTTTCTCTGAAAAATTATATAATTAATTTCATGTTTTTTTTTGCAAATGTGAGGGATACTTCCCTTATTTAAAAATTATCTTTTGAAGTATTTCCGCAGTTATTATTTGAATAAAGTATATTGTATTTAAAAATAATTGAAAATATTGAATGAAAAACTGTATTGCGTTTGGTGCGTGAACTTTTTTAACAACCCCGAAAAAATAATACCGTGGTTCTTTATATCTTTTAATGCTCTATTCGACTATGCTATGCCAATTTGCATATTGCAGAAACGTCAATAGTTATATATCAAAATTAAATATAAGAAAAAAATTAAATTATTGTTTTATTTCAGTCATTTGTTTGAACTTGAAAAACTTTCAATAATTTTATATAAACGTGTGCTAAGGTGAATAATAATGTTAGTTAAAGTGATATTATATGGAAGCTATGACCAACAAAGAGCTGGTCAACAAAAAAATAGATTAAATTGCTAATAACTTGGCTAATAAGCGTTTAATCAAGAAAAAGAGCTCAATCTGTGTTCAGTCATATTTCTGAAAAAAAATCGATTTTTTATATAAAAACTCAGAATATCTAAATTCGCTTATAACTTGGCCAATAAGCGTTTAATCAAGAAAAGGAGCTCGATCAGTGATCACTCATATTTCTGACCAAAATTCGATTTTTTATATAAAAATTCGCTAATAACTTGGCCAATAAGCGTTTAATCAAGAAAAGGAGCTTGATCTGTGATCACTCATATTTCTGACTAAAAATTGGTTTTTTATATAAAAACTGTATTTTGTTTTTTTCTTTTTAACTATTTTTACCCTTTTCAAACCGCTTCACACAAATTCACAAATCGAACACAAGCATTTTTTTAACTTGGACAGGACAACGTCTGTCCAAGTCACGAATTGACGAAGTCACTTTAAGAATAAATAATTTAGTTGTCAATCTTTAAACAAAATTTTACTTTTTAAGCAAAATTTAGGATTGTTGGATAATACATGCAAAAAAATCCACTAATTGATAATATTTATTTGATTTAAATAGATAGTTGATTTAAGCGAGCTTTAAAATTTTCATATTCATATCTGAATTCACATTATCACTACTGAGAAATATAATTTTTTTACAATGAATGAAATAATTTAAACTAAATAAAAAATCATAATGCTATTATTCATATTCACAATTTACTACCTCATTTAAGATATTTGGTTTTTTTATGGTTAATAATACACAGGCAATTTGCATGTTGGGTTAGGATAAATGTCTGCTTATTCATTATTATTTTCTATAATATGCCCCAAAGTATGCTGTTGTTTTATTAGCTATTTTATGTTTGTTTTTCAGCAGTAGAATTTTTGTTATGTTTGATGTTCGGTCAGCCCTAACAAACTCGTTTGGCCGAATATGTAAACCTTCTACACTTGGTGTGACTACAAATTTTGTCAATGGGATTGTATGTAGGTATTTTTAGTTTTTTTATAAACTACCTTTTTTAAGAAATAAATATTGTTGTTGGGATATTGTATGACTATATTAACTACTAAATACTTTTGCGAACATGTTGTAAATAAGTAGGCAACAGAAAATACATATTAGCTTTTTCCTCTATTCATAAATAGTGTTACCAGTTTAAAGCATTTTCAAAATGTAAATACATAATTTCAATAAATATGCGGTGTTCGGTGATCAGTCTGACACATATAAGACATTAAATTTTATTTAATTTTTGACTTTATAACCACCTGTGGTTGGTGCAGAATCTAAAGTTGAGACTCAACTTAAACAGTGTCCCTTTGTATCACGGACGAATAGGAATAAGTAGAGTGGTTTCCGTTTTAGCGAATGATAAAATGTTAGTCCCATTCGTTAATGTTTAAACTTCATACAATGTTTGGTAGAACTTTTATTACAATTATGCATATTAATCAATAATCAATATTTCTACTAATTGAGTAGGTTTTGATTCGTCGATATCTTTTTTTTATCTCATATGGAGTACATGGAGTCTAAAGCTTATAAAATGCTTACTTTTATGAAAATAAATTGATCCGACCTTATGGACCACTTTACTTTAAAGTATATCTATTATACTTCTTTTGTGAGGTCTAAATATTTACTCAAATATTTACTCCAAAAAATCGTAACCACTTTTTTTTAGCACAAATTTGACAATGTTTACTCTTACAAGTGTTTTTTTAAGATCAAACAGCATCAAATAAAATAAAACTAGATGTTTGTTTTGAATTGTCTTAAGTAAAATAAGTTTTTGAAATAAATAAAATAATTCAAATATATTTCATTTAGTGGATACGTCTTTTTCGTCAAATACATTTTATTTTTCTTGTTTTTTATGTAATTAATTGCTCCATGGATTGACATAACTTGATGTCATTTTGTAGTACCTCCAAGAAGCCTTAGATTAGTTCATACTTTTAAGGTCCCTAATCATCACACTAACTATGCACTTAATGGTACTTTGACTCGAGTTTTTCTCAACATCAGCAAAATTAATCTGCTCTTCCAAACATAATCGAAATCCTTTATAGAATTTTGCACAACAAAAAATAATTTGAAGTTTCTAGTGTATTAAAATAAATCATAGTCTGTATGTATGTATCGATGGCTTAATATAAAAAGGCCCTAACTCGTGTTTTTTTGTAAGTCCAGATTTTCGATAAATGGTAAGACTTAAAAAATCACGAGTTAGGGCCTTTTTATATTAAGCCATCGATATACAGATACTGATAAATAAATAAAAAACAAAATACAAATTTCACCCCCGAAAAAATGTATCCATAAATTTATGCATATCGTCATCATGAGAAATAACCAAATGCAAACGATGTTGGCTATATGTGGTGAAATAGTTTGTGGGTGTAGGTATTCAGAGTTTTATTTTGAGTTTGGGAGCAACTGAAGTTTGCTATACATAATCCACCCATAATTATCTTACTAAAATTAATACAAACAAGTAAGAGAGTGCCGAATCTTTTAAATTTAAAAAAAAAAAAAAATTTTAATTTATTTAAAATAATTTTTTTTTAAATATTTTTACGTAAACAAAATTTAATTTTTTTTTTCAAATTGTTCCTTGAATTTTTTTTTTAAATTTCTTTTTTTCCAAACTTTTTTTTAAAATTTTAAAATTTTTTTTTTTTTTAAAAAGAATTTAGACAAAAAAATTAGGATTTAAAAATACTTTTTCCCGATTTTGACCCATTGTAGGTCCAACATACTATAGCCTTATCTGCATCGTTGCAATGGACTTTGAAATATCTATCATTAGATATCCATATTGCCTATATTAATGACTTAGTAATCCAGATATAGATAACAAATGGGCTAAAAATCGAGGTTGTCCCGGATTTTTCCTTATATCTTATCCATTTATGAGCCGATTTTGTCGATTTTTAATAGCAACCTAGGCGGAAGAATTCCCGATATTATGATGTATCAGACACAGACGGACTGGCTATAGATGTAGAAATTACAAAAGGAATGACAAACTTATATATACCCTTGCCACTCATTGTGATGGGTATAAAATAAGAAACTTTATGCATTTAAATTTTTAGTGTGAATTTGAGTTGGGCATAATTAAAAATTAAAAAAAAAAAACATAAAAATCCCTCTAAATTATACAAATCTGACTCTGCGAGTAGTTTATAACATATTTGGTCAATTCACAAGGTCTCTTATTATGTCATAATGTCCTAATATTCACGAC
Organism: Calliphora vicina; assembly: GCF_958450345.1. Classification (NCBI taxonomy): domain Eukaryota; kingdom Metazoa; phylum Arthropoda; class Insecta; order Diptera; family Calliphoridae; genus Calliphora; species Calliphora vicina. Next base: position 6,502,309 of record NC_088782.1, on the reverse strand, counting down.
TCGCCTGTTCGGCTTAACCGAATCTTAGGCATTCGGCGCAGGATTCTGCTGGTTGGTTACGATAAACATAAACATACACAGAAAAAACAGATTCGTAGTAGCAACCGAATTTGTTGCCAATCGAATGATTCGGTTACACACATTGAATTTTTCGGATCCAATTTTACCAATTTTAACATTTTGTGCCCACAACTGTAAAATTCGGTCACTAAGACAGAATCATTCGATTGGCTACAAATTCGGTTGCTACCACGAATCTGTTTTCTCTGTGTACCATACAGAGTAGTATTATTTTAGAAAATTTTTTGTTTGAAAAGCAATAACAACATTTTGAAATATTAGGACATTATGACAATATGACATGATAGGAAACCTTATGAATTGATCAATTATGTATGTCAATAGCAAACACTTTTTGAAATATTTCTGAATTTGTACCATTTTTATAATATGTACAAATATAATGAACCATGTTTATGGCGAACTAAAATTATCGGTTCTTTCGAGTTCGTTATAACCGTGTCCGATTGTATTTGAAAAATTGTATATAAAATAATCTAAAACATAAAGAAGCGTTTATATTTTATTTATGTGCTATACGAATTAGTAACGACATAAATTTAAAAAGGAATATTTTTAAAGAATGACAAATATTTATGTCAATGACGCAAAATATATCTGGATTGAGAATGAGAATAATTTTTAGGGCAAAACGTAACAAAACTAAAATTTGTATGAAATAAAAATACTTAATAATTAAATCGGTGTCGTTCAGATGCATAGATAAATATATATAGATCGGAAACTCTTCTGTTAAAGACCTAACTCAGTTGTCAAAAACCTATGAGGTGAGAATGTATAAGTAAAAAAACCTAGTGAAAACAAAAACATTATTTTGAGTAATGTTTTTGTTTGAGTGTTTTTTATGTGTATTTCTCTAGGGTCAGATGTTTGATTATAAAAAAGATTTGGAATTTTCTAATTTGGTTTTAATGTAATTAATAGTGCATTGTTTAATTTGTGCCATTTAATTTTTATAATTGGTCTTTGGTTGGTTCAATTTAATTCTTCATTTGTGTTATAATTAATAATATTTTTTGCTTTAATTTAAGATTTTTTTTAATATTTTATTTAAATAAAAATTTATTAAAATTACATAAAATTCATAAATTCTTCTACCATGTTTCATCTACATAATAATAAAAAAAAGTGTAGTTAGAAAATTATTTTTAAACATTTATGGAAACATCTTAAGAGTGCATTCTCATCTAGTGGTTACTTTTAGTGAACTCGTGACTATTTGTGCTACATTGGTTTATTTGGTGAAAAATCTTGCTATTTTTTATAAAAACATGCACAAACACATACAAATCGTTGCATCATCATTTTGTGAGTACAATGTCCGTCATTGCTGACTAAGAATCACGCTGCAAATTTGAAGCTTTCGATACTAAAAAAAAACAAACAAATAACAGAACATAGATACTTTGCAATGTTATGTTGTTTCCGGCTGAAAGCTCTTCACATCCCTGTGGTTTCTTTTGTTGAGGCTAAATTGTGTTGAGTTGTTCTTGGAGAAACTCTTTTTGAGGTTTTATGTTTTAACAGGTTCAGAATTATGACGTCTTCTGAAGGTGCGCTGCCTTTGATAGAATTCCTCCATTGGACGGTATTCAGCTTCATAAACATCGGGAATTTCTTTTTGCAGACATTCCAAGAATATCATTTTAATCGATTGCAAACCCAATAGTTGTTCTTCATAGCAGCGTAGCTGCTGGAAGAAAGCTGAATTTGGCCTGATATGAGGACGTATAGATTTGATATGCAAAAATGCATCTTTAAGATTCATGTGGCCATATTTCATTAAATAGGCCAGACATAAGGTGGCCGAACGGCTGACACCCGCCACACAATGCACCAGGGTTTTGCCACCATTACGGCGTATCTCCTCAATCATATCCGCCACCTCGTCGAAATGTTTTGATAGATCCGTGTGAGTGCTGTCCTGGACATTAATGCGTAAATATAAAATTTTCGTTGTTGTTGGTAGGGGAGTATCTGGCAGTTCAGAGGCCACATTGATGACAAAATTAATTCCCAATTGTGTTAGAATCTGGGGTGTAATAACACTGGCGCCACACAAATACAGACTGGGCAATAGCTGTGAAACTCCCGGAAAACTAGGCACAGTGGTGTTAAGTGGAAAACTGCAAATAAATTAAAAATAAAATTTACAAGTTATTTTTAGCTTTGTTATAGAGGTGGTAAATAAACATTTATGAATTACGTTGTACAATGTGTAGAATTTTATTTTGGTCCAGAAAAACAAATACCAACCTGGCTGACGTCAAATAAACAATTTCTCTTATAATGATTAAGTTATTTGTGTTTTTGATTTTTAATTTCAGAATTTTGTGTTGTTTTTTGTTTGGTACCGATGAGCAAAGCATCGAATAAACACTAAGCACTCACCCCCGCATTTGTAGTTGCTATTTTAGAATTGTTTTGTTTAAAACTTGAATGGAATGAAGAATTCTTATATTCCCGCTTTTTGTATTCCCCTCCCTACTATATAACGTACTACTGAAAATAATAAACAACAAATAGAATGGCATAATATATTTTTTATTAATGTATTTTGTGTTTTATTTTTACATTCATATTATTTGAGAATATGTAGCTATTGTACATACTTTGTTTAGTCAACTGATTTGTAACAGCTTAGGATTTTTTTAAAACAGAAAATTTTGAATTGGTTTCGTTATTAATTGATCTGTGGTCTGCCTAAAGCTGTCAACTAAATTATCCCAATTTTATGTTAACTACTTTTAAATACTGGTCTCATTGAAATTTGTGAAATTCATAGAAGAGAACCTAAGTATTCAGAAATTGTATGTCAAGTGTGAGAACTTAAATTCAGAGTATTACAAATTTTGTGCTCCATTTTGATATATCGAATCGAAAATTAAAATGTTCAAATTTGCTCTTCATTTATCAAAACCTTTAAGGACTTTTTTCATTAAATATTTGTCTCTATGCCAATATGTCATAAATAAGTGAATATTTAATTTTGAGCTTCCACTAAGATATTGAAATTTGTAATCAATGGGGGAAGTAATAGTACCAAAAACGGGAAAACCGGGATAAAACTTGAAACATTAGCACCTCCAATCGTACAAAAATTTATTACCAGAGTGTTATTTGGAACTCGATAGCGAAGGTGTAGTAGATAGGGCTAAATTCGGGTAAACAGTTTCGTACTTTTCCACAATATTTTTCATGTGCGTGGTACGTAAATTAAAGTACATTTGTATAGTTTACATTTGTATAGTTTAGTACCATTAAAACGAGAAATTGGTACTTTTTCTTCTAATGTTACTTTTACAATATATTCTGAATGAAGGGTTTTTTCCTTCATATGGTCCCAAAAAAACCAAGATCTAATATCACTTTTCAGTTTTCTATAATAATGAACCTGAAAAAAGTAAATTAGATGGATTATATGATCCGAAATGAGTCACAATGACAGACTTTATGGAACTTTTTTATATTCTTCTACCTATGATAAATAACTGACAAAACACAGAAGATAAGTAATTGTACTTTTCAAATACTTATAACAATGGAACAAAAATGATAAAATTATGTACATATGTATATTAAATTACTTTCCGAAGGCTCCAGATATCTGACTGTTAGAATTTTGTTATTGGAAATCATCAAAATCACTCCATAATAGATATTTCAAATGATTATAAAGTGATTAAATATTTTTTTAACCAAAATCTAAATTTGGTACGTAAAAACTATAAAAAAAATTTCACGAAGTATTGATTTTAAACAAGTAATTATACTTTAATATTAAATTTTCAAATGTTTTTTTTTTTAAATTTTTAACCAACATTTTTATTTAATTTATTAGCGAAAAAAAGTTATGGCAAAAAAAAATTTGTTCAAAAATTAATTAGTGAAAAAATATTTTATGACAAAAATTTTTTTTTTTGGTGAAAAAAATTCAGATTAAGAAATATTTTTTCCCGATTTTGACCCATTGTAAGTCCAACTTACTTTTACATATTAGATATCCATATTGTCGATATTAATGACTTAGTAATAGATAAATAAAAAATAGGTAAAAAATCGAGGTTGGTTTTTTCTTGTTGTTCATATCTCAGCCGATTTTCTTGATTTAAAATAGGAACCGAACCGGGTCTATGCGGATATATTTAGGTATTAATCATGTATACATGTAAGTTATTTGGGGGCTACGGAAAGTTGATTTCAACATACACACGAAATGTCTATATCGACTCAGAAAATGTCTATATCTATAACGATCCAGAATATATAAGTTTAAGATTTGGCGAAGCCAATTAAAATACTCTTGCTTGGTTTTTAAAAACGACAATTTTTTAAAGGGCATGGTTGTAACACCCTCTTAGTAAATGCAACAGTATGTTCAAGTTTATTTACATTTTCCCCTATAATCGCACAAATGAGTAACAATTTTTCTTTATTTCATTTTGGTTTTCAATTATGACAAATTTTGGGGACTTTTTGGAAAATAAAAATGAGAAAAACTTGGAAAGAGCATAAACATTTCGTTTTGGCGGAATCTATTAAAATTATTTTTAGTTTGTTTAGTTCAAACCAGAGATGGAAAATGATTCATAATACATATTCAAAATGAACATAATATTCAAATAGTACATTTTAATGTAATACTGAAGATTTTCTATAGAAAATACTGTTATACACAAGATCTTCTATATATAATACTGTGATACAAAAGATTTTTATAGAAAAATTATGTTATACTCAGTTTTCAAATATAAAATAATGTATATACACAAGATTTTCAATATAAAATACTGTTATACACAAGATTTTCTATAGAAAAAACTGTTATACACAAGATTTTCTATAGAAAATACTGTCATACAAAAGTATTTTTAGAAAAAATTATGTTATACTGAAGTTTTTCAATATAAAATACTGTTATACACAAGATTTTCTATAGAAAAAACTGTTATACACAAGATTTTCTATAGAAAAAACTGTTATACACAAGATTTTCTATAGAAAATACTGTCATACAAAAGTATTTTTAGAAAAAATTATGTTATACTGAAGTTTTTCAATATAAAATACTGTTATACACAAGATTTTCTATAGAAAAAACTGTTATACACAAGATTTTCTATAGAAAAAACTGTTATACACAAGATTTTCTATAGAAAAAACTGTTATACACAAGATTTTCTATAGAAAATACTGTCATACAAAAGTATTTTTAGAAAAAATTCTGTTATACTGAAGTTTTTCAATATAAAATACTGTTATACACAAGATTTTCTATAGAAAATACTGTTATACACAGGATTTTTCTAGAGAAAATTCTGTTAAACTGAAGTTTCTCAATATAAAATACTGTTGTATACAAGATTTTCTATATAAAATACTGTAATACAAAAGATTTTTTAAGAAAAAATTCTGTTATACTGAAGTTTTTCATTTCAAAATATTTTCTGTAGAAATGCTGTTATACACAAGATTTTTCTAGAGAAAATTATGTTATACTGAAGATTTTCGATGTACAATATAAAACGCAGTTATTCACATGAAAATATTTAGCAGCAAATCGTTCTAAGTCCATAGGAATTTGTAAATTAGTATTTATATACATACTAGTAGCCCGGTAGCATTTACTAATGTTAGTTCTTCAAGTTTCTCCAACCCACACACACCAGCCAGTTCTTATTTATTTGCAAATAAAATATCTAAATTTGTACTGCATACTTTAGGGATATTTTTATTACAGTTGACTGGATTCACAAAAAAAGAATTTCCGAGTTTTACCCGGAATTTTTGTTCTTTACAAACCATCTCCTGAAAATTTTGAATCAAATAAAAAAAAATCAGCCAAATCGCTCCAGCCGTTCTGCTAGACGTGATGCCATTACATACACGGACCATTTCATTTTTATATATGTATATAGAAGATAAAATACTAAACATTTTTTGAAATTATCAACTGAGTCCCGTAAGTACCATAGTACTTTTCAATATGAAATAGTATCAAGAAATCAAGTACGATCGTATCGACTTTGCCATTCCTGATTCAAACATGCATAGAGAAGTGTTAACAATTCAACTAAATGAATTAACTACGTCATTAGGTGGTTGAATTGGATGGAAATAGTTTTGAATATAAATTCACTTATAAATTTAAACAAAAAAAATAAACAGAAATAAACATTTGATGTAAAAAATTGAGTTTGAATTGAATTTTTACAAAAATAGAATGGAATTTTTGCGTATGAGTTCTCAATACAGACATGGCAGGTGAATTTTGTTGTTGTTGGTGGCTGGCAGTTGACGGTTCTTGTCGCCAGTTGGATGTTGGAGGAGTAGAATGGAATGTCTTTCCACTTTTGTTGGCAACCAACAAAATTTTGTTTTCCTCTAGTTTTTTTCTTTTCATTTGTTTATTGCGTTGATTGAGGGTTGTTTACAAAAACACAAACAAAAAAAGAAAAAAAGCGAAAAGACAGAATGAAAAGAGCAAAAAAATGTTTATAATTTTTCACACAACGAGGAAAATTCGCACACACACCATAAATGCTGACTAATAAAAAAGACATTTTCTGAATGATGTAAAAATTCTTTTGGTATTTGGCCAAATGTATGCATAGTTTTTAATTTTTTTCTTTTAGTTTTTGTCTTTGTACATTTCATTTTTCCTTGACAAATTAAACTTTCACTTATTGGCAGAAATGTTCTTGTGAAAATGGTAAATTTTTAAAAATGATTTATTGATTGTGTGTTTTGTTTATTCTTCTGGTTTTGCATACCTTTGATTATTGTTTTCATCTAATTTTGGATTAATTCCTTCCACTTGTATGCAGCCATCAAATATTTCATTTGTCGAATTTAGTATTGATTCTCTTTGTTCCAAAACTTGCATTTTAAATAATTGTTTATTTATTTATTTTTATTTTATTATAAAATTTATTAAACGATTTTATTTATTTAATGATTTTTGTTTTGTTTTTGTAACCGCTTTAATTTATTTCAAATATTTCGAATGTTTGTTTAAAGTTTTGAATATTTATTTAGCACGTCTTTTCTACTCTGCGTTAAAAAACTGACTGTTCATCATCGGTTTGTTTTAAAACAAACGTAAATTTTCGTATAAAACTTTTTTCAATATTTCGTTTAATTTTTTGGTTCTTTTGTTAATGTTGTTGTTGCTGCTGGTGGTGTTTGTGTTCGAACGGAACATCACACATACCAAAACGAATGAATAACTAAAACAGCAAGTGAGTGAACACCTCTGGCCGAGGGGGTGGTGAATAATTTGGCTTTTAAACAGTGGGTGAAATAGAAGTGGTGAATTGTTGGCAGCATGTCATACACGTACATGTTGACAACAACAATATTATAATTGATTCGTTCAGGAATTTCTAACACTCGTAAAATTTTTAAGAATATTCATACAAATTCAGGTAAACATGCAGATGTAATGTCAGTTTAGGTGCCAAAATCACAAGTCAAAGTTGTTTTTTGATATTAAAATAAAACAGAAAAATATAAAAAGAATTTATCGACGTAAGTTCTTGTGATTGTATCGATCATATTTGCTTTATAGAACCTCCCATTCGTACTGAACATGTAAGCAGGTGTCTTGTTATGAACTTTAGGACAAACAATTAACATTCTACTGTAGAGCAAAACAATAGTTTATTTTGGTTTGTCAGATGATTGTATTATTGTATTACACAGCTATTTTAAATATGTATGTTTGTAGAAAATGTCAACAAATGTCAACAATTCGTAGGTACTTATACAATACTTCAACTTGAACATTAAAAGGGCCTTAAGGGACATTTATCGTACTGAAAAAATATCCTGGGACTAAATTACCGCATTCGTGATCGAATGATAATGATATGATGATCAAATTTAGAAAAAAAAAGAAAATTAAAAATCATTTTACTTGATATCGAATTCGAAGTTCGGCACCTGCACAGTGTCAGACTCTAGATTATACAAATCTGACACTGTGCAGATTCTAGATTCTAGAGGGACTAAAGTCTGAATTTTAAATACGGTTAAAGATAGTTCAATGATTTTTGAAACACTGTTTTTTAAAGATTTGATTAAATTTTAAATCTCTTAAACATATTAGTATGCCAAAGTCATTTCACCAAAATTTATAAAGATCGGTCCATAATTATTCATAGCTCCTATATGAGGCCCACTTCCGAAAATAAGCAGCAACGGCTCTCAGACTTTATGGACTTTCTAAAATTTATAAACCTGATAATCCACTTCATCCAATATACTTATCAGTAGGAGTATCCTGTTATGAATTATCAAAATATATTGAAAAATATTATACAAGAAGAATATAATATAAAGAACTTCCTAGAATTAACAAGTAAGAGTGCTATATTCGGCTGTGCCGAATCTTATATACCCTTCACCAAATTATACTTCAAAATTTTAAATATTTTTAGGTAAACAAAATTTAATTTTTTTTCCAGTTGTTTTTTGAATTATTTGAAAAAAACAATTTTTCGATTGTTATTTTAAATTTAATTATTTTTTTTTTTTAAATTTAAATTTTTTTTTTTTAAATTTTAAAAGTTTTTTTTTTTTAAATTAAAAAATTTTTTTTTTTTAAATTTAAAAAATTTTTTTTTGTTTTTTCAATTTTTTTTTTTTTTTTAAAAAAAATTCGGGTTCAAAATTTTTTTTCCCGATTTTGACCCATTGTAGGTCCAACTTACTATATTCTTATATACGTCGTTGCAAATGTCTTTGAAATATCTATCATTAGATATCCATATTGTCTATATTAATGTCTTAGTAATCCAGATATAGGTAAAAAATAGGTCAAAAATAGAGGTTGTCTTGGTTTTTTCCTCATATCTCAGCCATTTGTGGACCGATTTTGCTGATTTTAAATAGCAAAATTCTCGAAAGCATGTCTGACCGAATTATTGAAGATTTGGATCCCGAAGATATCTGGGGTCTTCAGAAAACTGATTTCAACAGACAGACAGACAGACAGACAGACGGACAGACAGACAGACAGACAGACAGACAGACAGACAGACAGACGGACATGGCTTAATCGACTCCGCTATCTATAAGGATCCAGAATATATATACTTTATAGGGTCGGAAATGAAAAATGTAGAAATTACAAACGGAATGACAAACTTATATATACCCTTCTCACGAAGCTGAAGGGTATAAAAATAAAACTGGACACGCTGACATTGTACGAAGATGAAACTCTTATATCTTTGGACGTGGTATCGTTATTTACTTATCCAATATGTTGGTTGGACTTTGGCATCTCAAATAAATTTAGTTATATCGATTTTAGAATTAAGCCCATCAGCTTTCTTCCATTCACGTTTGTTTCATAGCAAAACTTTTTTACAAAATTGTTTAACATGGAAAAGTCTACAATTACTAATATTTCCACATATAAAATCAAAAAAACGCTTTTGCATTAAGCTCTCTTTCCTCATCATAAAAAAGTTGTATATAGTCCCGAAAAAATTCTATAAAAGAAAACAAGTAAGTATGGTCGGTCAAGTCCGATCATATAATACCCTACACTAAGTAAAAGAGCAAAAACATTGTTCTTTTAAAATTTCAATAATTTATATTTTTGAGTGATTTTCGGAAGTGGGCCTTATATGGGGGCTATGACCAATTATGGACCGATCACCATGAAATTAGGTCGTGTGATTTATGTCTAAAGTTAACTATGTTGAAGTTTGTGTGTATACCAACATTAAAGTGAAACCACGTTAAAGTGATTTTCCGAAGCGAATCTACAAGGTGGCGCAAAAGTAATCCTCCTATTAGAAAATGCTATAAATTTTGCGATTGGCCCCTAATGTCAGTTCTGTTTTGCCATTTGTGTAGTAAACACATGCGAAATACACGTTAATAAACAATGTTACGCTACACTGCTCCAGAACGCGGAATATTGCTGACTATTTATTTGACCAATAATCGGTCGGTGACTTTGGCACAACGTGAATTTCGTCGCAGAAGAGTGATGAGGCTCATTTCCATCTTAGCGGGTACGTGAATAAGCAAAATGTACGCTTCTGGGGCACTGAAAATCCTTGTGTAACCCACGAAGAGCCATTACACCCGCTCAAAGTCACTGTATGGTGTGCTGTTTTCGCTGGAGGAGTCATCGGACCTTTTTTCTTCGAAGACGTCGCGGGCCAAACGGTTACTGTGAATGGTGAGCGCTACAGAGCAATGATAAACGAGTTCTTGTTGCCGCAACTTGATGAATTGGGATTGGAAAACATGTGGTTCCAGCAGGACGGTGCAACGGCTCACACTGCACGTGCCACAACCGATATGCTGAAGGATGCATTTCCCGGGCGCCTAATCTCCCGTTTTGGCGATTTGCACTGGCCAGCAAAATCGCCTGATTTGACCTCTTCAGACTTCTTTTTGTGGGGCTTTTTTAAGTCGCGGGTTTATGTCAACAAGCCTCAGACTCTTGCAGCTCTTAAAGACAATATCCGTCAAGAATGTGAGGACCTATCGCCAGAAGTTTTGGCCAAAGTGATGGAAAATGCCATAAAAAGGGCTCAAATGACAATCAACTGTGCGGCGGCCATTTACATGACATCATATTCTCGACTTGATGTAAAAAAAATTAATAGACCAAATAAAAATAATCCACAAGAAGAATCAAAGTTTTTAATTTTTTTTTTTTAATTACAGCCAAAAAACATCGGAAGTTTACTTTTGCGCCACCTTGTATATGGGAGCTATGACTAACCATACTTTCGGGCTTGACCGACCATACTCTCTTACTGGCTTAAAAATAAAACAGAAATTGATATACATATATTTCTATGTTTAGAAACAAAAAACTATTAATATGATCATGAAGTTTTTACAAAGTGTAAGTCACCCGAAAGTGTAAGTCACCAGATGGGTATGATTCGTATTATATTAAACATCATTCACAATGTCATGTCATTTTCATTTAGTGTTCAGAGCAAAAAGTATTGTATCTTATGTATGCCGTAATGAACGCTAGTTGTGCCGCAAATTCAAACAATTAAAGCATTACAGAATTTGTATTAGATACATTTAAAAGTTGTTGGTTTTTATAATATTGTACATACAGACATATTTTTCTTTTAAATCATTTTATATTTAAATAAGTAATTGTTTTCTTTCTTTTCTTGTGCAGGTGTGACTATAGCAATTTTAATTGTTTTTAAACGAAAAATTTTGACAGTTTTTCTTGTAGCGTATTTTCTACAAATTTCTATTGATGATTGATTTCTAAAATATTTATTTGTCTGTAGCAAAAAATAGAAATATTCATGAACATTAACATATTTCATGGTCATCATAAGGAAGGAACGCCATTTTTACCATTTTATCAAAGGTGAAAAAATATATATTACCCTACAGTTGTGGTAAAAGTAATAGAACAGCATGTGGATAAAGGCAAATATTTACTGAAAGAAGCTTTAACACTTTTTTAAAACAATATTTTTTTGTCGTTGTTTACTCTTACAAGTGTTTTGTAAGATCAAACATTATCAAATAAAATAAAACTAAAAATTTGTTTTCAATTGTCCTAAGTAAAATAAGTTTTTGCTATAAATAAAACAATAAGACTTAAAAATGCGGGATTTACAATAGATGGCGTATCTTTTGAACGCGGTTTTTAATAACTTATATGTCATGTTGAAGGGTACATGTCTGTCATTTATTCTCACTTAGATACTACACTATAATTTTGTGCCAACAAGGCGTCATATGCGGGATGTTTTGCTTTACTTCTTTAATTTGAAAAAAGGGCCGCTAAAGCACACCGATTTCTAACCAAAGCTTATGGTGAATGTGTTCCATCGGCATTAACGCTCGGGAGATGGTTTCTGCGGTTCAGAAGTGGTGATTTCGACCCGGAAGACCAAGAATTTAATTCATTACCCCATGAAGATTGTTGTAAAACTCAACAAGAGCTTTCAAAATCATTGGGAGCTACTCAAGCAGCAATTAAAACATTTGTAATCAGCAGGATTCATCCAAAATAAGTGAAGTTGGGAGCCATACGAATTGAAGCCAAGAGGCCAACCAGCCGAATCGACACCAAATTCTCTGTAATTTGTGAGAGCAAAAGAGTCCTATCTATTATGAGCTGCTGAAATATGACCAGACCATCACATGGAACATGTGCTGAACGCAACATATTCGTTTGAAGCGAGCATTGCCGAAAAATGTCCAGAATTTGGGGCCAGCACGAAACCGTAATATTCCATTATGGCAACGCTAGGCCACATGTTGCAATACCTGTTAAAAACTAATTAGAAGGATAAGGTTGGGATATTTTGCCTCTCCTTGCCCCGTACGTAGGTCTCTGGGATAACCTTCATTTTGGGATACGCTAAAGCTAAATATTTTATTCCCAAATTTTCGTGATAGGAACATTTATTTAACAAAATGTGTCTGTTGAAATCAATTTTTCGAAGTCCTCAGATATCTTAATGACCAATATTTTGTATCAAGATATCAGCTATACTTTCGATAAATTGTGTATTTTAAAATCAACAAAATCGGTCCATTAATGGCTGAGATATAAATAACAAATAAAATAATTTAAAAATTTTTTCTCCAAAAAATCAGAAATCTGACTCAGAAATCAATTAATAAGAATTCAGATTAAGAGTTATAAAATTTTATCGAATTTTTCAACATTTCATAATAATAAAAAGAAAAGTATTTCAAAAGTAACTCAAAAATAAACATGAAGATGTTCCACTTACTCCATAGAGTATAATTATCGATAAGTGTATTTCCCAAAAATACATTCTTTAATTCACTAAAAAAAAACATGAAAATCAAATTCCATACAAACATACACATACTCATTCACTCATTAATTCCCTCACTCAATCCGCCAGTCAATAATAAAATAAATATGCTTTGTGTTTTGGCCAGAAATAAAAGAAGCGCAAAATAAACTGAAAATGTTGAAAAGAATATTCTGTAAATAATTTTTAAAAATATGTTTATACACCTTAAGAATCTTAAGAATTTGGCTATTAATTTCAATTAAAATTATTCTTGGCCTTTTGCCAAAATTATAGAAATTCCAATATTGTGCTTACAAATAAACTGAGAGCCAGCAATGCTTTTCATTTCATTTCAATTCTTTTTTTTTTGTTTTTCTTTACTGCTGTGAAATTGCTGCTGACGTTGTATTTGTTTTGGTTGTTGTTATTACTATTTTAGTTGTTTCTTTTATAATTTTTCTTATTTTTAAATTTTATTTTGTTATTTTTGTAAATTTCACATGTTTTCACATTCATAAAAATTCCTTTGATGAAAACTGTAGCGATTCAAACGAGATACAATGAAAATATATTGATTCGCAAAAATAGTTTAGAAAAATGTTTTGCGGGTTTTATATAAAATATTTACTTAATTGTTGAAACGAAACAATTTTAATGTTTATTTTCGAAATATTTTAATTATTTAAAGTAAACAATTCAAATGCCAACGGACTTGATTATTTATAATTATTTTTGCTTGAAAAGGTAAACAAACACATGATTATTTATTAATTTGTTGTTGTTATTATAACAGTTTAACTGCTGTCTTTACAAAACTTTCGAGTAAAACAACTGTTTATGTGGACGTTCATTCATTTGTAGTGACGATTGGCTTCGTTAATGCCGACCAAGTACTTTTGCTGTTCTAAATTTACTTTGAATTATCTAAATTCAGAAATATGTATGACACATAAGTAGGATCAGAATCGGCCATTGGAATTTCTTAAATTGGCTCAATTGACCACAATCACAAAATATGTTGAATAAATTTTATTTTAAAATTAGGTCAGTTTAATTTTTATAAATTTGTTTAGAATGTCAAATCTCACGTTCTCTAGTTCTAGGGTTTTTTTTTAGCTATTTGTGAGAAGCGATTGCAGCGTCTGTTCTCCTAGTTAGTGCGGCTGCGATTAAGCGGTTCGCCAGGTTAGATTTCGCACTAGCGCACGTAATTTTACGTGTATCTACGACGGACGCCTCCGACCCTGAAAGCAAGAAGAATTCTATAATACCCTTAAAAAGGCAATTAATAAGAGCATCCTAGGTAACATAGAGACCAGACGTAATTGTCAAAAACCTAACCCTTGCAACAACAACATACTTAAAGTCAATGTATTTTATTGTTGTATCAGATGTATAATTTACCCTTCACCATGAGTGGCAAGGGTATGTATAAGTTTGTCATTCCGTTTGTAATTTCCACATTTTTCATTTGCGACCCCATAAAGTATATATATTCTGGATCGTTATAGATAGCGGAATCGATATAGCCATGTCCGTCTGTCCGCCTGTGTGTTGAAATCAACTTTCCGAAGCCCCCAAATAACTTACATACACGATTCATACATCAATATCTCCGAAATTCTTCCGGCTCGGTCGAGAAAATCGGTCCACAAATGGCTGAGATATAAGGAAAAAACTAGGACAACCTCGATTTTTGACCTATTTTTTACCTATATCTGGATTACTAAGTCATTAATATAGACAATATGGATATCTAATGATAGATATTTCAAAGACATTTGCAACGACGCACAGAGGGGCCAAACATACAAATTTTGCGGATTAATTGAAAAAACCAATTTCAAGTATCGTGAAAACTGAAAGTGCCAGATTAAAGAGCACAAAATTCTACATGAGCAGGCAAAAAATTAATGTGAAATATTAAAAGGTATTTTTATAGTCACGTGTTGAAATTACATATTGTGAGAAGAAAACCTAAAAAATTTATAAAAAAAAAATAAAACATTGGGCAAATAAATACTATTTGTGATAGGTAATTTAAAAAAATTAACAAATCTAATTATGCATACATCAAGTTCAGGTATTTATTGATATGTTTTGGTTAAATTTAAATTTGAATTATTTGCGGAAGTAGCTTTGATATTAGTTTTTATATTGGAAGTGCAAAAAAAAAAGGAATTTTGTCAGTTCAAATGGACATAAAGTTATTAGCTGGGCTCAGCTGGGCAGAGAATTTGATATAATTTAAAAGCCTGGACAGATAGGCGTTATTTCAGAAAAAATTAGGTTGCGCATCGCTGCGCCTCAGAAGTTACATGTAAATTAGTAAAAGCTTCACCCTTTAAGTCTACCATCAAAAAGCACTTTGCGATTCTGATAAACGTTTTATTGCTGTCGTTGTTGTTGTTATTGTCATTGTTTTTTTTGAGATGTGCAAGTGCTGTGATTAATAATACGAGAGTCACGTGTGAGTGAGGCCTGGACGTGGCTATATCCTTGTATTATAATGAGATAAACAATAATAAACTTTTACCAATTACTTTTCTTTATTTCAGTTTAGTTTTCCATCTATTGATTTTCTAATCGTGAATGAATAGCACGCGGAATTTTAACAATTTAACTCTCATGCACTCACGCTTGTATATGCTTGTTTAAAAGTTTTTTATTGTGGTTAATACGAAGTCATCCGATAGCAGGCAATTTAGCTTAATAAAAAAATCATGTTAGTAAGCGCGATCGCGAGAATTTTAAAGTTTTATATCGGGAGCCAGTTATCACTCACGTTCAGATCTGTAGTTTTTATATTGTCTCATTTCAAATATTGTGTTGTATAAATTTCACAGCAGTGCATTTAAAGTTTGCAAGTCTTTTAGTGTCATGAGTTGGGAAAGATCTCTATTATTCAACCGCCCATTACTAGTTAATATAATGATATCATCTTAAAACAATATGGTAGTTTTTTTTATCAATAAAATGCATAAATTTAGTGTATCTCACTGATGTAGTTCTATAGATATAGGAGAATTAATAATTCATTTGTATGGGGGGATCCCGATTCCACCCTCGTATACCCTTCCGATTTTGGCGGAACGTGTAGTTTGTTCTTAGAGTTACCCACAGCAAAATTAGTGTGCATAACTATTGTAGTTCTATAGATATAGCACAGCTAATAATTATTTTATATGGTGGGTAATTGACTTCCCCCTCCTATATCCCTAAAATTTTGTTACAATATGCGGATTGGTCTAAGGGCTAACCACGTAAAATTTTGCGAGAGTCGCTATTATTGTTGTTGAGATATTAATAAATCCGTAAAAAAGGGGCATTTGACCCCACTGTGCGACGTATATAAGACCATAGTAAGTTGGACATACAATGGGTCAAAATCGGAAAAAAATAACCGAATTTTAACCGAATTTTTTTTTCATCAAACATTTTTTTTGTCATAAATTCTTTTTCCAAAAAAATTAATTAAAGAAATTTAAAAAAAAAATTTTGAAAAAACTTTTTTTAAAAAAAATTAAAAAACAATTTGGAAAAAAAATTTTAAAAAAAATTTTAAAACATTAAAAAAAAAATTTTGATTTTGTTTAAATAAAAATATTTTTAAATATAATTTGGTTAAGGGTATATAAGATTCGGCACAGCCGAATATAGCTCTCTTACTTGTTTGTTGTAATTTTGTTTGGCAAATCGGAGTCTCTCGTCTTTATGTTACCTGGGAGATTCCAAACAAATTTGCTCTGACAATACCAATTTAAAGTCAATTATGGGCACCCATGCACTTGGTCGTAAGACCCAGAATGCCGTACTTTGGGAATGTGTGCGGAAAACAATCTGGTAGTTGGTGGGTCGCTATTCCCTCACAGGAGAATCCATAAAGCGACTTAGGTTTCCCCGGACCAAAGAACGGAAAACCAAATCGACCATTTGGCGATAAGCGGTAAATGGAGGGATTCTCTTTATATGTGCGCAGTCGTAGGGGTACAGACATGGCAAGTGATCACCGTTTTCTAGTCGTAGGGATGCGTAGCAATTCAAAAAAAATTATACTGAAGATATTAGCGAAATTGGGAAACCTTTCAACGATGTTTCAAAGGTCAACAATTTGAATATTTGAGAATTCTCATTTCGGAACCTAAATAAATACTACTCAGAAAATCCGCCACTAAATCCTAAATTTTCAAAAATTTAAAGTGTTCTCCATTTCCATAAAATATTAAAATACGTTATACTAAAATTAGAGATTGGATTGGATTGGATCATCATAATAAATCCATATTTATGATTTTAATTAGAAATAAGTTCAATTAAAAGAACGGACTCGAAACGACGCATACTGAATGGATCATTACACAAATATTTTATTGAAATCGGTAAATATTTCAACACCAAAGGTCAACATTTTGAATATTTGAGATTTTTCATAAAAATATATCACATTTACAGATATTGCGGAATTGTGAAAAAACCTCAGTGTAATATTCCACTAGATCCGAGTATTAACCTGAAGTCAAAATAAACTTATATTTTTTTTAAACTTTTTAACTCTTAAATGTTTGCAAAATTAACTTTTGAATATTTCTTTCACAGATTTTTAAAAAGAAACATTTTAACCCTTTCAGACATTTTGTCCAATATATTGGACATTTGGATTTTTCCTTTTAAAGTCATGTAGCGTTGACGCAATTGGATAGATTTTTACAGTTAATAGCGTTATCAAAAGAGTGTTTACTAGATTCTATATATATGTGATTTAAACATCTTATTTTTCATTGATTTTTGTTAAATTAAGTTATTTTCATAAGTACGTCAGCGTTCTATAAGAATGTGTTAGACATAGTAATATTCGGTGCTTTTTTAAAATGATAATTGCATTATTTTAAGCTCTAAAAAAAGCGCGTAAGTATTAATTGAGTATTAGTTTAGATATTTGTGTATTAATTGCAATTAATTACATTAATTTTTTAAATTTTATTTATGAGATACATGTCATTTAAGAAAATTCGCCCAATATATTTGACTACATCTGGTAGGCATGTGTGACGATTTACCTGTAATTTGACTTCATATTCTTAATTAGCAGCCTCATATTAGCTTACACTGAAATTTTCAGTTTTTTATCTCAACTAATTCTATTTAATGTCTGAAAGGGTTAAATTAAACATTTTAGAGTCATAATTTACAACTTTCTCGTTTTTATTCTCATTTCGGAACCTAATTTAACTACTACTGCGAAAATCCCTCACTGAATCCCAAATTTTCAAAAAATTAAACCTGTAACCCTGGTGTTGAAGTGGTTAATGTTAACCGATTTAAAATTTTATGAAATTTAATTTTAATTAAAAAAATGTTTTCTCAAAATTTTTAAAAAATCAAAATTTTTCTCTTATAAACTGATTTTAAAACTCCACAGCACAAATGGTTCCGGTTAACATTATCCGCATTTTTAAAGGGTACTGAAGATTCCACCCTACTAATTCTATTATTGCACTTGAGGTATTTGATAATAAAAATTTGTTTACCGCCTCCCACGCTTTTTCTTCTGCCTTTAATAATAGAACATTTTTTTTACGCTTGTCACATTAACAACCATAATTTTACGACTTGATTATTTCTTTTGATGATTCAAAACGTTTCGAATGCAATTTGCAGTATGTTTTTGTTTGTTTGTCTAAATGATTATTTGCTTTCAAATATTTAGAGTCTATTGAACTTTAGCGGGCGGGCGAGCGGAATGAATGCAACAAATGTGTGTTGAGTAAATATAAAATTTAAACCAATAAATTCTGTTTTTAATTACTTAAAATATATAAAATGATTATTTACAATACTTTTTCTAGTGGCATAGATACATATTTACATACATTTGTACAATAGATATTTATGCGTTACATCGTTTTTGAATATTACAAAAGGAAATTCTTTAAACTACATACTACATGGGTGTGTGTGTTTGTGTGTATAATTAACTATGATTTTCTTTAGCTTCGTCTTTGCACTCCAAAGCTTCGTTGACATAGCCCTCCGTGACGGCCTTTTGTCTTGTCATTTCGAGAGCCTTTTGTTCGGGGGACTTGGCCCACTCCTGCAGCTCGCCCGAAGCCCACATCCAATAGATAACACAGCCTACGAGATAAATGCCAGCAGATATAAAGAATACAGTCTTCCACTCTTCACTGGTTTGATTTTGCACCAAATAGCCGGTAAGCATGGGACTAACAATACCGGGTATGGTGGCAAATGTATTGCCAATGCCCATCAAAACACTGGCATGTTGGGGAGCAATGTCCAAATGGTTTACGCTGTTCAAAAAAATAAATAAATTTTAAATAATCTTTCAAAACTTAACAAAAATAATAATAAAAAATACTTACGCAAAGCCCGACCAGGCAAATGCACCCAAACCCACAGATATGGTTATACAAACCACAGACCAGGTGGGATCCAACAAATAGGCCGTGAGTACCATGAAAACAGTTTGCGCCAAGAAAGCACCACAATTAAAGTTACGACGTACTTGTGTGGTGGTCCAATAACCCTTGACTTGCAGCCAATCGGCCAAATAGCCCGAAACACCCAACAATATTCCCATGGTTAGATATGGCACAGCTGATATAAAACCAGTTTTATCCAAGTTGAAGTTCAAGGTATCTAAAATGGCAAAGAAACGAAAATTACAATTTGCTAGCAAACAAATATTTCGAAGATACAACCTTTAAGGAATGTTGGCAGCTGTGTTAGCAGAGTATAGAAACCCCAATTTTCCGAAAAGTGAGACACCGCAATGGCATAGAATGGCAATGAGGTAAATATGGCCTTCCAGGGATGCTTGATTGTTTGGTGTCCCACAGTGCCAATTGTCTTCTCAATATAATTACGTTCATCGTCCGAACAGTAACGATCCTTATCGGGTCCCGAACGTACAATTAACAACCACAACACCAACCAAATACAGCCAATGACACCAAATACATAGAATACACTTTCCCAGCCATAAGCGGAGGCCAAGAGACCTGACGAAGGCATGGCAATGACAGTACCAGCATAGTTACCAGCAAAGGCTATGGAGGCCATACGCGAACGTTCTAAAGGTGGAGACCAACGGGACCATACAGCGTGTATACAAGGAAAGGTAACACCCTAAAATTATATTCGTATGTTTAGAAATTAGTTGAAATTAAAAAAAAGTGTGACAGCTATATTCGGCTGTGCCTAGGATTTTTAAAATCCCGACCATTTTTGATTCCCGGGAATGGGGAAATTTTTTTCTACATTCCCGGGTACCCGGCTATTCCCGAAATATATAATGATGCTGTAAATTAGGAATATTATAGCCAAATTTCATATAAAAATTTAGTGTTATAATTATTAAATATCAGAGCTTCGAATTAATTAATAAAATTTGAGCTTAATTAAAATCTTAATTCTTTCATTCTATAAATCCATTTCTAATATTTAATTTTTTAGATTCATTCCAAAGCCTTTGTTTAAACTGATTTAATTTTAAAGTTAATTAATAACAGAATTTATTCAAACTTTGAATGATTAAATTTTTGTTAAATCATTTACAAAATTAATTGAAAAAATTGTCTTAAGCCTTTTTGTACTAGATTTGAATTGAAGAAAAATTTAATCATTTAATAAATTTTTGAAGCTATTTTGTTATGGATTTGAAGAAGAAATTTAAAGAAATTAGAATTATTCAATAAGAAATAAATTCTATAAATAAATAATAACACTAAGTTTTCTATTATTGCCGAGATATAAGCAAAAAACTGTGAAAAACTTTTCAGTTTTTTGGTGAAAAAATACAGATCTAATTTGTTTTCTATGTATTTTCGTCTGTTTTTAATTCCCGGGATTCCCGACAAAAAATCCCGGGAATCGGGTAGTGAAAAATTGGCAAAATTCCCGGGAAATTTGTACCGGGAATTCCCGGGATAAAAACCAAGCTGTGCCGAATCTTATACACCCTTCACCAAATTATACTTTAAAATACAAATTTTAAATATTTTTAGGTAAACAGAATTTGAAATTTTTTTTCAAAATTGTTTTGAAATATCCAAAAAAATGTTTTTCAAAATTTAAAAAAAATTTTGTTTTTCAAAATTATTTATTTAAATTTTTTTTTTAATTTATTATTGAATTGGACCCATTGCAGGCCCAAATTACTATAGCCTTATAGTCATAGTTTTTGCTTATATCTTGGTCATTTGTGGGCCGATTTTCCCGCATTTAAATGAAAGCGGGTCTATTGCGGGTATATTGATGTATAAATCATGCAAGTAAGTTATTTGGGGGCTCTCTCAACATTCAGGCGCATAAACCCATCCCTCTAATAGTAAAGAGTATAATCAGGAACTTTTAGAAACTTACCTCAAAAATGCCTTCGATAATACGCACTGCCAGCAACATTTCCAAACTGTGCTTTGCTGCCAAGGGTGTGAATAAGGTCAAAATGGCGGTTGTACCGATACCAATACCAAATACCTGCAAGAAAAATCACATTAAATTCAGAAAAAAAACTAAAATATCAAGCAATTATTTCAACTTACCAAATTGCCACCAATTTTAGCTCCAATAAAACCGCCAATAAACTGTGTCAATATGTAGCCATAGAAGAATGAACTTAAAATGAGACCCTTCTGCTTAGGATCCCAGGGGAAATCTTGTTCCCACGATTCAATGCCATTCTCATCGATAACAGTACGATTCTCTGTCATGGCCACAATGGCCACACTTAAATTCACACGCAGCGAGTAGACATTGAAGAAACCAAAGAAAGCCAACAAAACCACTATATAACGACGTTTACGCCAAAATCTCCAACTCAGAGGTTCCTCCTCAACAAACTTTTCACTAAAAAAAAAAAACGGAAAAAATAAGGTTAATAATAATTAGTTAAAGGGATTTTTAAAATTCAATTAAAAAACTGCAACACCACAAAATATCAAATTGGTAAATTCCTTATACAAGGTCAAATCAAGCTTTACATACTAAGTTTCTTCTGCTTTAATGCAAGTATTAGAGTCATAAGAAACGTAATATTTAAAAGTATATTTTGCAATCGCAAGTAACAGTAGTTCGTTGCATGATGACGGTACATCCCCAACCAAAACAACTGACTTTTAAACCAGACTACCAGCAACCAGCCAAGTAGCCAGTCAGCCAGCCAAACCTAATCAACCAGCTGTACGTCACTTTCGCTTTCACAATACCACAGCTTGTCGTTGTTACAATCTCAGGCGGACAGACAGACGGACATACAAACGTACTAACATAATAAAAAACACGTTTTTCTATAGATACAACTTTATTTTTATTTATTTTTTTTGTTTGCTTTTGCTCTTTTTGTTTACACTTTTTATTGTTGCTGTATTCTATTGTATTGTATTTGTGTTGTAGTAATACAACAAATGTATTTAAATTTATTTATAATGATTTGTTTTTCTGTGCGATTATTATAATGCTTGAATGAATTTTACTCTCACACAAAATTGTATAATAGAATGAGGTAGATTTTCGCAAATGATTGAACGTTGTTGCAAACAATTTTGCCTATCGTTACCCTACACCCTAAAATACCGTTACCGAAATAATCAATAATACCGTTACCGTTATTCTATTTTACATTTCACCTTTGTCTACTTATAGAATAAACAGCAAATACCATTATCCTTAAAATAGCGTTATGTCAAAATACCGATACAAAAATAATTCAAATTAGCGTTTGTAATAAATTTAAGCCAAATCGAAATTACAGTTACCTAAATAACATAAAATATCGTTATCGCTAATATAACGTTTTTGATTTTTATGATCGATATCGCATTTTGTTCCTATTAAATCTATCCTTAGAATAGAACAATTTTACAATTTTTGTAGCCATGATGCATCGAATCTATATGACCTGTATTATTTGTATCTTTAATTTTTTTTAAATGCTTAACAAATTGAAAATCTTAGGGGAAATACCTTTCATTTGATATAAATATATGTACTTAGTCGAAATAGATATGTAAAAACAACTTTAAAAAATCGAGAAAAATAAAGATATCTTTTTTTTCATATCTCAGCCATTTAAGGACTGGTTTTTTCTGATTTTCACTGCCAAAATTCTCGAACGAATATCTGATATATTGATTCGGTTCCGGGGTCATTAAGATATATGGAGCCTTAAAAAAAATTGATTTACACGAAAATTTATTTCGGAATGAAAGATAGAGAAATGCAAATTTACATAAACCTTCGTCTTTATATCTCTAGTGCTAATAGAAGTTACAAAAATTGGCTTTTTTGTAAAGGGTGTCTCAGTAAGGGTGCACTTTTTAAATTTAGTACATTGCTGCTGTAAATGTGTGTCGCCGAAAATACGAAAACATCAATACGCCATCGTTCTCAACAACTTCAAATTTCATGAAGCACTTCGCAGTACTAAATTCATGCGTACTTAATTCAAATGACTCAGTAGCTCAAACCAGCAGACCATGGAAAGCGCCGGCAATTTGTTCAATGGATAATGGAGCAAATTAAAGTCAATGCCAATTTTTCGAAAAAAAGTCATCTTCTCCGATGAAGCGCATTTCGATCTGAATGGCTTCGGGAATACACAAAATGATCGAATTTAGTGCTCAGAAAATCCTCATGCAATCCATGAGAAAAGCGGCGTGATTGGGCCTTACTTTTTTGAAGATGAGGCCGAAATTGCGTGTTTGTTACAGAACATTACAACGAAGTTCTTGTGACCTCAACTGGAAGACATGTGGTTTTAGCAAGACGGCGCCACCTGCACGCGAGTATGCTGCACACCTTGATGTTATGCTTCAATATGGAGCGGGGCTCCGAGGTGCACGGACCACATTCCTGGTAAGAATTTAATTTATTAAATTCGCAGATGACTAGAGTCTTATCTAGTGCCACGGGGATCCTATGGTCCCAGAACTTCGGTCCTGTATAATCTTTGGTGAGCACGTGGTGGCGTGGTTTAAAACCCTAAGCGGGTAGAAGATCGTTGGTTCAAATACTGATATTTGGGCTAGTGACAAATTTCGGGCCACCAAATATATCAGGAAACGTATTGGGGTAGTATCATTCGTGATGTACTGGTCATTGGGTTTGGTTCTTGGTCGAGGTCAATAGTGTGTGGTATAAGAACACTTACATTGACTTTTACAGCTGGGAACTTCTGAAGTCAGAGGCCATCGATCGGCCATGCTTTGATAATTGTCCTGGGATTGTTAGTTGACTTGATAGCTATGGATGGCAGGGATGAAATAGCCTGAGCAGACGAGCAATGGGTTTTTGCTTTGATCTGTGCAGTCAATAAACGATGAATTTTCAAATTGAGTGTTTCCTTGCAAGTCACTCGATGTCTTTGATAGGCGCATTATTTCTATACGGTATTAAGACTACCGGGCGGTTTAGGACCTTGCGGCAGCTACCCACGTAAATCGTAGATACAGTTGTCCACCAAGATCATGCGTTTTTTTTCTTTGGGGTTTTGTGAAATCTCGGGTTTATGCGAATAAACCAGTAACAATTCCTCGGCTCAAATCCGACATCCAACGCGTCATCGGTGAGATACTGTGAGTAAGTCAAGGAAAATAATGTCCTGTCATGAGAGCCGTGGGGGCCATTTGACGGAAATTTTATTTCATACTTAATTGGAACATGGCTTCTTTACAATCCAATAAAAAATCAAAACTATCTTTAAAAAGACATGATTTTTTTAATGAAAAAATTCATTCTTACTGAGACCCTCTTTATATATCTGGGTTACATTTTGGTTAAAAATTATGTTTGCTTTCGAGTTATAGTTTATTAATTTTTCATTACAATTTGTTTTTCAATTCTTTTTGATTATTTTTTCTCCAAACATTACCAAACTTTTTGTTATAACTTTCATTTCAGAATCTCTTCCTGGTTCATAGTGCAATCTGCGTGCATGTAAATTTTGTAATGGGATTGCTTGCATGTTAACGTAATAAATTATGAAATTTGGTACACACATGATTTTTTGAGTGTAAGTAAATTCATTATAAATAGTTTTTGTTTCTTTAGTTTGCGTGTATTTATACCCTACACCAACATAGTGGGCAGGGTATTAAACGTGTGTGCTGATGTTTGTACGCCCAAAAATATTAGTATAACACCCATTTTAAAGTATAGCGATAGACTCTGAGTCAATTGCATCGTCGAAACTACCTGAAACCTAGCCCCGATACAGATGTCCTCCCGAAATTGGACTTTATCGGTCATAACTGTTTAATATAAACATTTATCTACAAAAATTTCGCTCCAAATAAATTTTATATGTACGGAAGTCAATTCACCTAATTTTATAATGTTCAGTCCATAATTAGTCATAGCTTTCATATATGCCCACTTCCTGAAATCTCTTTTACTAGCATAAATCTCTTAAAAATGTTGGTATCCACATATATTTCAGTCTACTGGCGTATTGAAATTTTAAAAGAAAAAAGTTTTTGCTCATTTACTCAGTGTAGGGTGGTATATTTTCGGACTTGACCGACCATACTTTCTTACATTTTTCTAGTTTGTTTTTGTTTGTATTTATTTTGAGATTTAAACATACAGGTTGCTGTTTTGCTGTATTGTTAGTGTTGCTATTTATTCGATAAGATCTGGTTGCAGAGATTCAAAAAAAAAAAAAAAAACATACGTACATACGTATGTAAATTAATACATTTGGCCATACTACATACATACATATATGTATAAGAAAAATAATTTTGTATATTTTTGCATAAACAATACATCTTTTTAGTTTATTGACATTAAGTTAAATTAGTTAATTTTTCTACAATGTTCTAATCTTTTCTGAACAACCCAAATCAAATTCGCTTTCAACGTAAAAGAAAACAGAGTCTGCTGTAGGAATGCAAAAAAAATATAAACTGGATTTAAGCCATTAAGTAAAATAAAGTAAGTGTTGGTATAAAAGAAAAATATAATTCTCAGACAACAAAATAATAGATTTTTTTACTTTATAACTTGAAGTTATTAAATATTACATATGTACACGCAGAGAAAAAATATAACTGGGCATGGTTACTGTAACCATTTCAATATTGTTACAAGTTTTTTAACTATATTATAGTCACAGTAACCATTTACATGATTGTGGTAATCATAATATGGTTAGTTTATGATTCACATGATTGTATCAACCATATATATGGTTACAGTAAACAAATATATATTTGTGGCAACCATATTTATGATGAATAATTTTATCATAATATGTGTTCTCAGATTATGATAAGCTTTAAGCCGAGAGCAACATAATATTATAAGTTCTTCATCATATGAATGGTTGTCATAAACATATATTTGTTTACTGTAACCATATATATGGTTGATACAATCATGTGAATCATAAACTAACCATATTATGGTTACCACAATCATGTAAATGGTTACTGTGACTATAATATAGTTAAAAAACTTGTAACAATATTGAAATGGTTACAGTAACCATGCCCAACTATATTATGATGATAGAAATCAGCACAATACCACATTTGTCACACACATATTTATAATTTTTTTTTAAGTCAAACCGAAAATTTCAGTTTCGAAATAACAGCAAATAATCGAATCGATAGCTAACCTTGGAATAACAGTCTCATCTTTTTAACTTAGTGAAAGTAATGCAGATTATTATTATAAAACGAAATAAACTTCATTTTAAAGTTACAAATATTGTATTAAAATTAAATAAAACTAATTATCTATTATATTAGTATTGTATAAATTTGTACAAACATTCATATGGAGCTTTGATTTTTTGTTTCTCTTTAATAAATACCGGTTTATCGCATTAAACCTTTTAGCCAAAATAAATAATGATGAATTGTTAACATGTATTCAAAATATAATTGTGGTCTTATCGTGTATCGATCGGTATGTTAATTCCGAACTAATCCAATAAAAATTTACATTTAAAAATTAAAAACTTTCGTATTCCTTTAACGTTTGGTTTCGCAATTATTTCAAACTCTAAATAAGACAGTAAACTGTTTAAATGTGATGGATTACTTTGTTTAAAAAACACTCCTCTCTCTGAAATATAACTTAAATGAAATTTGATTTGTTTGTGGCAATTATATAATTGTTAAACCTATCAAAAAAAGTTACAAACATTGTATAAGTTTATTTTGTTGGCTAATATTTTTTTAAATATTTTGTTTTTATAAAACAACATTTGCCAATAAATTGTTAATAAAAATTTATAATTTTTATAACATTTGTTTAAATTTTTCTAATGGTATTTGGCCGATTCACAAGGTCTCCTAGCATGTCATATTATCATAATGTTCTAATATTTCACGACTCGGCGGCTCAGCTTAACCGATACTTAGGCGTTCGGCGCAGGTCTCTGCATAGCATAGAGAGTATTATTATTTGTGAAAATTTGTTTGCTTGAAAGGCAATAACAACATTTTCAAACCATTGTGAAATATTACAACATTATGACAATATGACATGATAGGATACCTTGTGAATCAACCAATTATATTATTTAATAAGACTAATAAGTAACGTTTGGTGTGTACTGCTTAATCTAATTAGTGTAGAGTGGTTGTTGGTATGTTATCAGTTGATTTGTCATAATATTTTGTTATAAAAATTATGCTAAAAACTACAATAGTTAAGATCATTTTAAATAAATAAAAACAAATTAAATGCAAATGAAATGATAATAAACTAAAATCATAAGAAACTTATTAACGTCACAAATTTTGTGCTAACAAACCGCAATCTCTAAACATACATACAAATATTTTGTGTTTAACTAAATATAAAATTGTTAATAAAACAATTGCTAATTGCCAATCATAGATCACAAGTAAACCAAAAGTGAATGCTAAAAACGTTAAAAAGAACAATTTTAATTTTGTTTTATAAGAATAAACAACATCAATTCTTAAGAATGGTTACGAATTTTAAATGTTAAAGTTCAGTCTTACGTGTATCCGCATTCTTACCACATGAATAGCGAATAGTTGCATGAAAAGATTAAAACGAATTGCATCTAAATTCAATTTTCAAAATCAAATTAAATTTGATGCCTTAACTATTCCACTACAGCATTCATTACGAATTTATTCATAGTCAATCGTGTAAATATATAAAAGGCTGGATTAGCTGACCATAACTTACTGTTTCCAAAATGGAACGGATCGACATATTTATGTGTAAAGTAATTACATCATTTATAGTGACAAAATGCAGCCAAAGAAAAAACATGGTTGTGGTGATCTCTATTATGATCATAGCGAAATATTACGATTGGATTTTATGATTGTAGTTAAATTATATTACGGTTCTTATATAACCATAATATGTATTATTTAGCATTTTAAATTATCATAAAATAATCCTATCTAAACATAACTTGATACGATATTGGTGATAATACTATGGTCAGGTGTAATCATTAACGATATTATGATTCCAGCTCAACTATAATGTGATTGTGAACTATAATGTTATAGTAGCTGTGATATAACCATAATATGATCATGACCATGTTAACCATAATATGATAGAGACACATATGAGTTTTACCATGTTTAAAATAAATATTATTTTTATTTAATACTCCGATTGATGAACCCACTATATGCGGATAAAATACTATGACTATGAATATTTTCTGAAGTGGGCCTTATATGGCAGCTATGTCTAATAATGGAACGATCGCCATGCAATTAGGTCGTATGATTTATGTCTATAAAAAACGTATATCTATTGAATAATATGTGGATACCAACATTTTTAAGAGATTTATATTCGTTAAAATGATTTTCGGAAACTGGTCTTATATGGGAGCTATGACTAATTATAGACCGATCATCATAAAACTAGGTGATGTGACATTCATACATATACAACTTATTTGGAGCGATATTTGAGTAGATACATATATAAATTAAACATTTATGTCCAATAAAGTCCTATTTCGGGAGGACATTTGTGTGGGGTCTCGGTGAAATAATGAACCGATTTAAACCAGTTTCAACAGACATCGTCATTTAGCCGAAAAAATGTGTGTCTCAAATTTTATCGCAATATCTTCAAAATTGCGACCAAGTTTTACATGAACAGCCAGCCAGACGGACGGATATCGTTTAATGGATTCAGAAAGAGTTTCTGATTATTAAAGTTCACAAAAATTTCAATACAATAAATTATTGAAATCGAAAATGTTTAGATTCGTAATTTAAAATTATTTACAGAATAACTGTATTTGTGATTATATCGGTAACAGTAATTGCAGTTATTTCGATAATGGTAGCTTAGCGGTAACGGTATTAGAGCTGAAAGCATATTTTAGGGGTAACGGTTGCCAACCTTTGAAGTAAATTTTAAATAAAATGTTTCTAGTTTCCTAAAATTTTGGGAATGGTTTCCAGACAATTAAAAATTATTTATAAAATAATCGATAACGGTAGTCCCGCTGAAAATGTATTTTTGTAATAATGGAAATATTTGTAAATAAATAATGCTAATGCTTGACACATTTTCTTAAATAACCAAATATTGCTGAAACGTAAACCGTAAACGTTGGTTAAATGGTGTCCATTCAAATGAAATTAAATCGTAAATATTGTTTTCAGTAAAAGTGTTTAAATATGGGTGTATTTTCGATTATTTACAATACATTTCTTCATTTTGTAATACTTATGTAGATAAAATTTAAAGCGTTTGCTTAAATGTAATTAATTTTTTGTTTATTGTAGATGTTAATCTTTTCAAAGAATTAAGTCAGTGTGAAATGGTATGTGAATATTAAAGCTTGTGAGTTAAATAAATAATACAAAAAACAAAAAATATAAAACAATTTAAAATTATCTTGATTTAATAAAAGCAACAGGGGATTTTACACTGAATTTACAGTGAGTGAAAATACAATGAACATTTTGTTGAATTCGTTTTATGAATTAAAAATTTAATAGTTTTTTATTCAAATAAGGATAAAGCGTTATTATTTATGGTCACGCTTATTTTGTCAATTCATTAATTTTTCACATTCACTTGTTTATTTTCAATTGAAATCTCTCTATTATATGTCCATTTAATGTTATAATTTTGATTAATAAATATACTAGTCGATGTGTTATCTCGTTTAAAATTAAATGTGAACTGTTTAGTTTAAGTACTTATTTGAAGATATCTACAGACGACAATGCTGTGTATTAATACTTTTCAAAATCCAAATATTATTAAAATCATCCGATTTGTCAAGAAATCATTTTGAAAAATACATTTATTGTTTATACGGTAGTATTTAAAATATTCTTTTGATAATTTCTGCAAATTTTATTTATTTTCTTCCCATTTATTGTTTGCCTTATTTGTATTAATTAATATATACCCGTTTTATATGAAAATTTAATACCGACCGTTACAAAAAATTAGTTTTATTATTGAAAATCTAATAAAATTTTTGTTCAAATGATGAAATTGTATTATAATACATAAGTTCTTGACGAATATTAATGCTCTGTATTGTCGTCTGTAAATACCTTTAATCATATTTCCCATATCATAAAAGCTCTTTTATTTAGAGCCCTTGACAAAGAAATTGAAATTGATTACTTTCAGATACGAATGTACTCCTAGAACTGCTTATTTTTACCCAGCAGTTCTAGGAGACTGTACCGAACTAGTGATTTTGGGTGACAACTAGTTACATTCTAGCTACGTGACTAGTTATTTGGACCCTTTTATGATTACAATGAGACTGTCCGTTAGCTGGTCCAAAGTAGTCAACAAATTGAATTCACCTACCGGTTACATAGAATCATTTACCTTACTAGCTACCTAACTGGTTACTTGATCAGCAATATAACTAGTTGTTTATAGACTACACCACCATAGTGGGGAGGGTATAATGCATTTGTGCAGATGTTAGTAACGCCCAAAAATATTAGTATGCCGAACTACTCAGAATCAATTTCTGAGTCGATTAAACGATGTCCGTCCGTCCGTCTGGCTGGCTGTCCATGTAAAACTTGTGCGCAGAGTAGAGGTCGAAATTTTGAAGATATTTCGATAAAATTTGGTACATATAACTTTTTTGGCCCAAGGACGGAACCAATTGAAACTGACTGAAATCGGTCCATTATTTCACCTAGCCCCCATACAAATGTCCTCCCGAAATTGCACTTTATCCGTCATAAATGGTTAAATCATATAGGTATTTACACAAATTTCGCTCCAAATAAGTTTTATATATTTGGAAATCATGTCACCTAATTTTATGATGATCGGTCCATAATTAGTCATAGCTCCCATATAAGGCCCGATGCCGAAAATCACTTTAACAACCATAAATCTCTTCAAAATGTTGGTAACCACATAAAATTCAACACGAACAACTTTCATATAGACATAAATAACATGACCTAATTTCATAGCGATCAGTCCATAATTAGTCATAGCTCCCATGTAAGGCCCGTTTCCGAAAATCACTTTAGCGAGCATAAATCTCTTAAAAATGTTGGTATACACATAAAATTCAACACAGATAACTTTCAAATAGACATAAATCACACGACCATAATTGGTCATAGCTCATTATGCACATTAGGCTCACAAATATAAATTATTGATATTTTAAAAGAAAAATGTTTTTGCTCATTTACTTAATGTAGGGTATTATATGGTCGGGCTTGACCGACCATACTTTCTTACTAGTTTTAACATGTTCGGGTGCTAATTGACCCCAAATAGTCAGTTAAAAATACATCTCCCATAGACAGTCCAATAACCGATTGTTTGTAAATAAAACATCCTTCAAAAACTCCCCAATAGATTACTTCAGGCGGCAAATATAACTACTTTTTAAAGTGAACTACAAAATAAATGTCTAAAGTAACTACAGTTTAGGTTACTTGGAGACACTAAAGTGACAATTCACTTGTCAGTATACTTAAGTAAAAAGAAAATAAACTGTATGAGAATTATATCAACACAATTTGTATAAAACCCACTTACACAAAAGTATTGTACAACATAAACGTTAAAAGTGACTACACTCTAGATTACTTAGAGACGCCTAAGTGACAATTGTCTTCACTCTAGATTAAACGGGATGTATAAAGTAACTACAAAGAGTCAAATGACCAAAATATATAAACTGGAGACAGCCAAGTGATCAGACATTAGTGATAATTCCTGTCTGTAAGGGATACATTGACTACTTGCTTAACTGCTGGGTAATAATAAAATTTTTCTCTGTGTATACGACTACTAATAATGTAACTGCAAAGCTATGGAGGTGATGAATGAAATGTCTTTCCATATTAGTTGAAGGCCGTTTCGTTTAAAAAATTAGTTTCCTAGTTCTTGGCTGTAGTCTTAAGCTGTTTATATTTAAGTAGACACCATTTCCAATTTCATTTCAGGCTATTCAATTCGCATTCTGAATTGAAATTAAAATTCTATTCAGTAGAGTCAAAAAACTGTTTGATTTTTATATGAAAGCCATAGAAATTTCCACATGATCCTAGTTATAACTTGACAATCAGTAGTAATATAAGGGAATATATTGGTTACTGAATATACGACGAATAAGGTTCAAACTAAAATAATTTCTAAAAATTAAACATAGGTTGTTTTTTTTGCAGGCAAAACGAAGAATTATTTATCATTTTCTTAAAAAAATTATCCAAAAAAGCAAAAAATTTCACAATACTTTAAAATTGTTTGATATATCCCAATAAGCACCAAAGCCCCAAAAATTCCAGCACTTGAACATTTTGTTGAAATTTCACTTGAATCTAAATGTAATTATGTTTTAAACTTCAAAAATATTTGAAAAATTAAATATTTTTCAAACAAATGAATTTGAATTTATGTTACCTTTTTACAGGAGAATGTTATTGAAATAAAGTGTAACACAATTGTAATTCAATTGCTAGACTATAATTCAAGGCTTGTATTACACTTGCTTTAAACTTGAATTCCAGTAAAAATGCTTATTTTGATTAATTTAGAATTGAAGTATTCTCAAAGTGAATTGGAAATGGTGTAGCTGGTGATTGGATTATGAGTAACAAGTAGTCTTGTTTAAGTACTAAAAACATAAAAAAATGCAAATAACTAGAACAACTTGTAAATGTATGCACTTTGTTTGTATCTGGAAGTGTAGCTGTGCGAATATTTCTATAATTGCGCAATATACAGACACACCTTTAATTGAAATACTTATTTTAAAATTGCAATATAAAAGTTAACAAAATTGTCCATTGAGCGGAACAATGTTAAACCACAAAATTATTAATTGTATCTACAATTTTTTGATAAACTTACGGTTCATACGTTGAAGACTCCAGCTGATGACCAGCATCTTTTCCATTCTTTACAGGTTCGTTCATAGTTTCCAAAGGCAGCAATTCACTCAGCAATCGGCTGCTTAATAAGTTTCCATAAACACACACAAAAGTTTAGACGGTTTCAGCTGTAAATATTGTTGTAATGAAAACAATGCAAATATTATTATTATTTATTTCTAAACTGTCACGCAACGTTTGAGAGATCATTAAATATAATTAAGTGAGTTTAACTGCATAAAGGCCTCCAAAATATCCGTCTCTATATAAATATTATTTTAATATTTCAGAACATTTAAATTTGCACGCAAATCTACTAAGTACTTAAAGGGCCATTTAATATTTATTTAAATAATTTGCAATAATTTTGTTTAAAATATCAGCTGTGTTACGTTTCTCTGGGGTCTTCCCTATCGTGTTTGTATAACAATTTCCGAGAGTCCATACTACACAGAAATATCAATAATATGCGATACTGTTGCAGTGTTTGTCAACAGTCGAAATTTTCGATCGCAAACAAAACAGAAATACAGCAGTTTATTATTAAAACATTTAAATAAACAGGTAAATAAGTACATACTTACCCGTGCAATCAAATATTTATTTATATGCATACAATTTATATACAAGAGTATATAGTTTAATTTATTCTATATAGGTACATTTGTAGCTTTGTGTTTGTGGGAGTATTATGCACAATTTTTTGCTTTCACGTGCTTTAATTGGGAGGAAACTGAGGTGAAGGGTTTGTTTAAAAAAAAAACTTGTTTTGTTTTCTTTGTTAAAGTTATTTTTTTCAATCATGTTTATATGTATGTCACTCAAATTACGTGCGTATTTGTTTAATTATCAATTATTTATTTATTTATTTCTATTTGATAATTTGCCATTGCCCGACTCCAAAGTTCCAATCAATACCCACAAAATAACTTATTCAAGTGCAATAATCGTTTAGACAAGTTATGTATTTGTTTTGAAACCCTTAAGAATGTCTGATTCCTAGATTAGCTGTTTCATTCACAAACTCTTTATAAATAAAACTAAAAAAAGATAAACAAAAATGCAATATTAGCTACCGATTCGAAACGGTTAAAAAGGTAAAGCATTTATTAGTTATTAACAAAACTAGAAAAACTTGACGAAGATAGTTTTTATTTTTCTATTGGGTGTATGACATAAAAATGAGGGATTTCTATGTCATTCTGAAGGATTACATATCGTTGTGTAAACAACAACGTTTTTTTTTTGATTCGAAAATGTCGATTTTTTTGCCAACAAAGTGTCATATGCCGGAAGTTTTGCTTTACTTCTTTAATTTGATAAAAAGTGCTGCAGAAGCACATAGATTGCTTACCAATTCTTATGGTGAATGTGTTCCATCGGTTTCAATGTGCGAGAAATGGTTTGTTTGTTTCAGAACGAGTGATTTTGAAACTGAAAACAAAGATCGCCCAGGCCAGCCAAAAATGTTTGAAGACCAAGAATTCGAATTTAAAATGGAAAATCTAACCAATCTTATTTCAGCATGTTTTGGAAGGAATTCTAGGCAATTTAACCAGTTTCTAGTTATTTCGAACTTAATAACAAAACTATATAAATCTATTAAAAATGCACATCCAAGGCAATTTTAGAATGTTCTATATGAAATTCTAGATAGTTTGAACCATTTCGAAAATTCTAACACTATTTCAAAAACACTTTAAAGCTGATTCCCCACAAAAAAACTCCAAAAACTTATTTCAGTAAGTTTTGGAAAGAATTCTAGGCAATTTAACCACTTTCTGATAATATCGATAATTCGAACTTAAATTCAATTCATAAAAAAGTCTTGTCAGTCTAATTTAACTTTGTTTTTATATGAAATTATCGACCATTTGAAAATGTTTTTGAAATTTCGAAAATTTGAACTACTCCAATTAAAAATATCCACTTTGAATCCAATACTCTAAATCTAAAAATTTTATACCAACTAGAATTAAAAAAAGCCATCAAATCAATCATATTCTGCCATGATACACCATTACAAAAAATTATAGAAAAATATTATAAAATGAAAGGAAAATGTAAAATTAAATCAGCCTTATATGAAATAATAAGACATTCCTCAAATTTTAATTTTCCAACTAAATTTCCAAAACCTAAAAGGATATCTTGCCCTCCATGGAATCTAAAAGATAAATCCGTCGACTTTTCTCTATCAGCTTATAAAAAAGAAGAAACCGCTCCAGCCCAATACCGCTTACTTTTTCAAGAAATCAAAAACCAGAATCAAGACAGTACATTTATTTACACTGATGGTTCCAAATCTATAGAGTCAGTTTCCTTTGCAATCACATCAGAGAATAATATAATTTTTACTTCGTTACTTCCTAATTTCAGTTCAGTTTTTACGGCTGAAATAATAGCAATATATAAAGCAATCGAATACTGTCAGAAATCTGGTAATTTCGCTATATGCTCCGATTCACTATCAGCAATTCACGCCATTAAAAATATTAACAACAACAATTTTTATGCAACACATATCAGAAACTTTCTTATACAAAATTTTCCAAAAGTTATTTTAATTTGGATTCCAGGTCATGCCCTGATTCCAGGTAACGAAATTGCAGATAATACTGCAAAACTAGCACATAAATCACCACTAACTATGAAAATGAATAGAAATTTTTCGGATATTAGTAAATTTGTAAAAGAACAAGCTTATAACATAAACTCCTGTATTTGGTCCGATACGAATAATTGGTACAAATCTATTAACCCGAATAAAAGTAACATCTATACTTGGTTACAAAATATCAATAGTATCGAACGGAAGGATGTAATAATCTTCCTTAGACTTAGATTAGGTCACACTAAGACTACTCATAATCACTTATTAGCAGGCAATGACAGTCCTCTTTGTGATTGTCATAATAACTGTCCCTTAAACATCACACACATCTTATGTGAATGCACTAAATTTGAACAAATTAGAAACCAAATTTTCTCCGATACTAATCCACTTTTATGTCTAACATTTCCCTCAGAACATTCCATTAACAAAATAATAAATTACTTGAAAAGTATTAAATTTTATAATAGGATATAAATATTTTATAAGATCTAACAACACCTTTGTACATACTTTATTAATATAAATATATTCGAAACCTACTTAGCTTAAGGCCCAGTTGCTATAGCTATAATTAATATAATTAGCATATACATTTATGTATTATCTAATTTTGAAATAAATAAATAAATATTTAAAGCTGCCAAAATACTAGATTTTTTCCAATTTTCGAAATTTAAGTACATGCTTATATGGTGCCAAAATACCAAATTTACCATAAATAAACTCTAAATTTATTTCAATAAGCAAAATAGACAAAAAAAATTTTTTTTTCAATTTTGCCATCTACTGGTAATTTCGAAAATTCGAACTGAAATTCGAAAATGTTTGAAAGCTACCAAAAACTTTATTTTTGACATACACATCGATAGAATTTAATAAATTCTAGATTATTTGAACAATTTCGAAAATTCTAACTCAATTTCGTTTTTTTTTTTGTAAAATTAAGTTTTAGAAAGAATTTTTTGAAAATTTAATCAGTTTCTGGTAATTTCGAACTAAACATAATTCCAAAATGATTTAAAGCTACCAAAAACTATAGTTTTTAAAAACACTTCAATAGAATTTGATAAATTTTAATAGAATTGAATAAATTCTAGATGATTTGAGCAATTTTGAAAATTTGAATTCAATTTCGAAAATGTTTTGAAAATGCCAAAATAGCAGGTTTTGTATAAAAAATTAAGAGTAAGTATTGGTGGGAGCAAAAGGGTCCTATCTATTATTATATGACTAGAAAATTACCAGGAACCTGTACCAAACTCAACTGATTCGTTTAGAGCGAGGATTGGCCGAAAAACGCCCAGAATATGCGACTCGTCCGACTACTTTGGAACATAGTATCCGTTATTGGCTTGATTCTTTCTTGGCCTCATATGTTACCAGATTGTTTTTACAATGGCCAATGCTTTGAATAAATTTATATCGATCGAGAAATTTGTCCGACATTCTGAAAAAACCCGGACCAAGATATATCAAATTTTAAAATTGGTATATTCATAAGCGTATAGCTTTTAACAAAAGTATAACAAGTAGTCCGACTCTCAATCTTTAAAAATCACTTACTCCGTGGGAGTTCAGAGAAATGTAAACAAATGAATTGTCTTGATATTTTATCTTTCATTTATTGATAAAATAACTTTTTTTACACATTATTACATTAACACATATTATTTAATATTTTTTTAAAACACTTTTTTAACACACTTTCATTGTTAACACGTTTATATTTTGCACAAATCAAGAAAAAAATGTTGTTGTGGAATTTTTGACATGACATTTTTTATTATTGTAGAATTTAAACAACAGAGACAGGGTCATAGAGCGGAAACTAGAAAAAATCCAATCAAAAAAATTACTCAAAATTTTACTAATATATTCTCACCACTTAGGTTTTTGACAACTTAGTTAGGTCTTTGACAGGTGAGTTTCCGATCTGTGTGTATTTATCCATGGTTAGAGTTCCAATTTTTGGTATTGATTTGACTTCCAGTTACCTATCTCGTTGCCGTCAATGATTTAAAACGTTTTTATAAAACACTGTTGCCTGGAGAAAACTTAAAAGGTACCAAACAAACTAACCCATGTTTAGAGTTAGGTACTTTTTTACTTACACATATTTAGAGTTTGATACTGTGTTCAAAGAGTCGGTTTTCTGTAGTCCGGACGAAAAATATTGGAAACTGCATAAAAATGTCCTACTTAATTTTTATACCCTTCACCTTCGTGAGAAGGGTATATATAAGTTTGTCATTCCGTTTGTAATTTCTACATTTTTCATTTCCGACCCTATAAAGTATATATATTCTGGATCCTTATAGATAGCGGAGTCGATTAAGCCATGTCTGTCTGTCTGTCCGTCTGTCTGTTGAAATCAATTTTCTGAAGACCCCAGATATCTTCGGTATCCAAATCTTCAATAATTCTGTCAGACATGCTTTCGAGAATTTTGCTATTTAAAATCAGCAAAATCGGTCCACAAATGGCTGAGATATGAGGAAAAAGCCAAGACAACCTCGATTTTTGACCTATATCTGGATTACTAAGACATTAATATAGACAATATGGATATCTAATGATATATATTTCAAAGACATTTGCAACGACGTATATAAGACCATAGTAAGATGGACCTACAATGGGTCAAAATCGGAAAAAAAAATTTTAACCCGAATTTTTTTTTTCAAAAAAAAAAATTTTTAAATCTAAAAAAAAAAATTTTAAATTAAAAAAAATAAAAAATTTAAAATAACAATCGAAAAATTTTTTTTTCCAAAAAATGAAAAAAACAACTGGAAAAAAAATTAAATTTTGTTTACCTAAAAATATTTAAAATTTTGAAGTATAATTTGGTGAAGGGTATATAAGATTCGGCACAGCCGAATATAGCAATATTACTTGTTTTTTTAAATTTATTTCCAATTATTAGCCCCAAAAAATTCGAACACTTGAACATTTTGTTGGAACTTGAATGCAAATGTAATTATGTTTGAAACTTAAAAAATTGTATCATTAGATATCCATATTGTCTATATTAATGACTTAGTAATCCAGATTTAGATCAAAAAAAAAAATCGAGTTTGTCCAGATTTTTATATCTCAGCCATTTTCTAGATTTTAAATGGCAACCGAACCGGGTCTAAAGCGGATATATTGATGTATGATGTATGTAAGTTATTTGAAAAATTCCGTTAAAACGATTAGTAACACTTAAAATATATTTTAAAAAGTATTTATAAAACAAATTCTGATTTTTTTCAAGGTAACTGTTTATTAAACTTTTAATTTGCTTGGATTTAAAACAAATGAATATTAAAATATTTTAACTATGCAGTTTTAAAATACATACTTGACTCGAGCCAACAGGGATGTGGTATAAATTGTCCAGGTATACGCGCGTTACGAGATGAAAACTAAGATTAAAACTGAAGTTGAGCTGAGATTGTCCGGCAATGCAAATTAACAATTTAAAACTACACAAATCGCGTACACTATTGAGTGACTATTTTTTTTTCTTAAACGTATAAAAAGAGATATTAATTGAATCTTGTAGTATGTGCGTGCAATAGAAACCACAAATTGAAATTTTGTTTAATGAGGAATTTAATTTTCCGCATACCTCGAACACAGCGGAAGAACTCAATAAAAGTAAAATTTATGACAGGGCTAATAACCTGCAATTAATGAAAGTTGTATTTATATGAAAAATAAAAAGGCAGATATTTTTACTTTTCAAATAAAATTTCGTATTAGTAGTTGTTAATTATCTAAATACTTAAAACAATCTACATATTAAATAATATGTTTATATGTATTTAACTAATCGTAAAAGAATATATGAAGTTATTATGTGATTTTTGATATTTTGAGTTTTATAATCTTGAGTGTTTGTGTTAAAAAAAATCGTTGCAAATTGGAGAAATGTCGAAATGTCTCTCAAATACATATAAATATTTTTATACTAGCGTAATTAGAAGTGTTATTATTTGTCAAAAAATAAATCTCGATTTATTCTTTAGTGGGTACTATAGAGTATATTTCCTCATGCCAATTAACAAACAAAATTTTTATCTTTATGTCACACAATAATTTTATATCTCTATTTGTAGGAATTAATCTCTGTTTTTGTATTTTTATACCCTGCACCATGAGTGGCAAGTTTGTCATTCCGTTTGTAATTTATACATTTTTCAATTGCGACTCCATAATGTATAAATATTCTTAATCATTTTCGATAAAGGAGTCGTTGAAATCAATTTCCCATAGCCCCCAAATATCTTACATACATGATTCATACATCAATATATCCGCTATACTCCCGGTTCAGTTGCTATTTAAAATCGAGAAAATCGACCCACAACTGGCTGAGATATTGGCTACCACGACTACCTCGACTTTTGATTTTGATCTAAATCTTGACTACTAAGTCATTAATATAAACAATATGGATATCTAATGATAGATACTTCAAAGACCTTTCCAACGACGTACAAATATAAAACCATAGTAATTCGGACCAACAATGGGTCAAAATCGGGACCACCAAATCAACTTTCCGTAGCCCACAAATAACTTACAAACATGATTGATACATCAATATATCGGGCTCGGTCGCTATTTAACATCGATAAAATCGGCCCACAAATGGCAGAGATATAAGGCAAAAACTGGGACAACCTCGGTTTTTTGCCTATTTTTGATCTACATTTGGATTACTAAGTCATTAATATAGACAATATGGATATCTAAAGATAGATATTTCAAAGTCCATTGCAACGATGTATATAAGGAACAAATATTTTTTTAACCCGATTTTTTTTTAACAAATTTTTTATTATTTTTTTTTTTTAAATTTTGAAAAAAAGAAAAATTAAGTTTAGTTTGGTGAAGGGTATATAAGATTCGGCACAACCGAATATAGTTATCGTACTTGTTTTTTTCAAATATCATTAAATTTGTTTTCAACTTTTTTTTTACTTTGTTGTAGAGTATATAAGATTCGGCACAGCCGAATATAGTTTTCTTACTTATTTTTCTTATTATTCTTCTAGTTAGTTAATAAGTATTTTATTGCCAATTAGCTAATATAAATATTTTTCTACACGTACTTTTTGTTGTCGTGTAGAAAGTACAAATAACAGCAATAACAACAACAATAGTAATTAATGTTGAATTAGATTTAATTTTTGAAACTCATGGAATTTGGCATAATTGAAATAATGTATGTCACTCAAGAAAAAAATTCAAATAAATAAAACTTAACCACTTTAGGATTTCATTTACTTACCTGTAGAGAATTGATGCTGCTAGATTTAAAATTCCTTAAAATGCTTCAAAGCCACTCTTATTTTTTGAATAAATACACTTTTCTAACAAACTTTCTCACTTGAAATCTATTGATTTCTATTATTTTTATTTTATGACTTGTAGTGGTTTCAAATAAACCAGTAATTTTATATTTTTGTTTTCCTTATTGGCTATTTCGAGTTTGAAACTGTATTTATTTTATGTTATTTTATTATTATTAGCGCTTTTTTTCTTTAAATATTTTTGCAGCTTGTAACACTTGAAAACCGTCTAAAGCGTTTGAGTCTCTGCAAACGACTAAACCCCATATGTCTGTTACTCCACGAATATGGTTTCAAAACAAATCCAGTCAGTAACTGCTCGACCAGGCAGGCAGTCAGGCAACAGAGTAACTGCTTTAGCAGCTTTATTGTTTGCGATCGTTTATACCACATATACACCCTTGTCTTGCTCTTGATTTGCTCACACATTTCATGTTTATTGGGTTACGAATTTCGTTTTCTCAGCTTGAGCGTTAATACAAACGCTGTAAAAACTACTGGCTGGCTTCTTTATCTTGTAAATAAATAATCGTTTGCAAATTTTGTACCAGAAAACAACAACTAATTTAAAACAAAATATTTTATCTTGAGGTAATAACAAAATTATAATCGTCGTCGTATTTGTCGATTAAGACTTGATTATCTAGATGACATCTATAAATTAAGCTGATAAGTATAGTTGGTTACTTGCGTGCTAAAACTTTAAGTACCTTTAGATTTGATTAATTAACCTTAGGAATTTTTTGTGTTTGCTTATTTTATTTGCTGGCCAACATATCTCTGAAGTACTAGCTCTTCAAATATAATTGTTATAAATATTAATAAATTGTTAATAGAAACAATGTGTTAATATAATTCATAGGCTGTATTTCACAGTTGGAAATTAACTAGAAAGTTTGTTTACCTAAATATGAAAAAGTTTATTTCTTTAAACTGAGAAACTAAAGAAGAAATTTTATTATATTTTATTGCACATAGATTTTATTGTACATATATACATAGATAAAGTTTACAGGTATTTGAGAAATTCATTCCACGAATAGTGATTTACTTAAGAAGTCCTATACTAAGTCATTATTAGGACTTATGTGAAAATGTTGAAAGTATTCGAATCACAAATTTTATTGTAAAACAAGTAAGAATTGGGTTGTCAATCGAATACAAATTATTCGAATAATCAAGGAAAAAAAATTGAATGGGGGTTAGTAACCAAATATAGATAAAAACAAGTAAGAGAACTATATTCAGCTGTGCTGAATCTTATATACCCTTCAGCAAACTAAACATAATTTTTTTTTGAAAATTAATTTTTTTTAAAAAAATTCGTAAATTTTTTGTTTTTAATTTTTTTACAAATTTTTTTTTTAATTTTTTTTTATTTTTGTTTAAATTTGTTAGTGAAAAAAAAGTATGACAAAAAATTTTTTTTGTTAAAAAAAATCTTCTTAAATAATATTTTTCCCGATTTTGACCCATTGTAGCTAGATCCAAATTACTATAGCCTTATATGCATACATTTTTGCAATTGTATATATTAATGACTTAGTAATCCAGATATAGATAAAAACACGTAAGAAAGTATGATCGGTCAAGCCCGACCATATAATACCTACACTAAGTAAAAGAGCAAAAATATTTTTTTTCTTTTAAAATTTCAATAATTTATATTTTTGAGTGATTTTCGGAAGCGGGTCTTTATGGGAGCTATGCCTAATTATGGACCGATCGTAACAAAATTTGGTGACATGAATTTTGTGTATATAAAACTTATTTGGAGCGGAATTTGTGGAGATACATTTATAAATTAAATATTTCTGACCGATAAAGTCCAATTTTTGAAGGACATTTGTATGGGGCTAGGTGAAATAATGGACCGATTTCAGCCAGTTTCAATAGGCTTGAGCCGAAAAAAATAATATGTACCAAATTTCATCGAAATATCTTCAAAATTGCAACCTGTACTCTGCGCACAAGGTTTACATGGACAGCCAGCCGATTTGGCTGATTTTTTATTCGATTCGAAATTTTCAGGAGATGGTTTGTAAAAAAAAAATTCAAAAATTCCGGGTAAAACTCGGAAATTCCTTTTTTTGTGAGTAATAAAAGAGCTCCCTAAAGTATGCAGTACAAATTTAGATATTTTATTTGGAAATAAATAAGAACAGGCAGGTTTATGTTGGTTGGAGAAACTTAAAGAACTAACATTGGTAAATGCTACCGGGCAAAGCCGGAGACAACTAGTTTTATATAAATAAAGAGTTGTTACAAATTTTAAACTACTGATCGCTTTTATTTGCAATTAAAAAAATACGTTTAATTTAAAATAAATAAACCACCGTTTTTAAAAGGTAAAAACGTAAAAATATTTTGGACATAAATCAGATTTTTTTCTCTCTTGATGTTAATGTATACTGCCATCAGTCTTATCA
The DNA here is from genome assembly GCF_958450345.1 of Calliphora vicina. NCBI lineage: Eukaryota > Metazoa > Arthropoda > Insecta > Diptera > Calliphoridae > Calliphora > Calliphora vicina. The sequence continues at coordinate 6,458,677 of NC_088782.1, read as the reverse complement.
GAGACTGTGAGAGCAGCCTATTGGGTTCAAATGTGTAATTTAAGATTTAACGATTGTAATTTTTTTAATTTTGTTCATTTCATTTTATAGTATATTAAATTACCTTTCTGACGATACTAAACACAAGTATTTCCAGTTAATAGTCCATTGTCTTTATTTTTAACGAATTTTAATCAAATTGAAATTGTGTATTTGATAAAAACTTTTGGCAAATGTGTAATTTTAAAAGATAACATGTTAGGGTCGATTTGTATGGATGCAAAAAATAAAAAATCGCCCATGGTTCTGACCTGGTAATATATAATATCAAATACATCATTGTATCTAAAATTGATGCCCGCTTTGGAATCCCAGCTTTGGTATTTTAGAACACATTTAGGCTATATTCAAAATTTCGTAAAAAATAAGTAAAATTCGGAAGGGCCTAGGGAAACCCCTATTAGCATATTTTATGAGTTTTCTACTTAAGAGCTATCCTTGTTGAGTTACCTTTCAAAAAAATATAAAAGCTTTATAAGTTCCCTAAGAATATTTTTTTCTAGGAAGCAAAGTTTGGTTGCAAAGAGTAATAACAGTTTTCCAGGCAAAAAAAACTCGATTCGATCGAATTCAAAATCGATTATTTTTGGACTCGCATCACCGAAATTTTATTCCAAAGGCGTGGAGGACACTTGCCATATGTGCTATTTCATAACTTGTTTTTACATAATTTTATTTTCAATCGGACCATAAAATGCTCCATTGCGCAATGTATTTTAACGAACGATAAAACTCTACTAACTACGTCTACGTTTCGGTAATTTCTATAAATATAAAAATTTTGATTCATAACCAAAAAAAAATATATTTTTTCTCTCTACCAGTAACATTCTTTAAAACCCAATATATTTCGATAATATTCTAAAATGGCCACAGCTAATACTAATGAAGCATCTCCAGATACCATGTATGCTGAATATTTACAAGATGAAGCTCCTATAGCGTCATCAAAAAAGAAAAAGTTGACCAAGGCGGAAAAAATGGAACTAAAACGTAAAGAAGAAGTAGAATTTAAAAAATTGGAATTAAGAGTAAGTTCTCTTTCCGCCCACAATAAGAATTGAGAAAGCATATAACATGAAATGTCTACAACACACATAGGATCTTATGAGAAGAGAATATGAAATGTCCAAGAAAACGGCAAAGAAGTACAGAGAACGTTGGGAAAACATGTGTCGGGAAATCAAGTTGAAAGAAATGAAAAAGGAACTAGAGGTATGATGTTTGCAAAAGAGAATAATAACATGTTCTAACTGATTAAAGTTATAAGTTTAGGATTGGGAAAAGAAAATTAATCGAGTTATGCAGCAAAAAGATGAAAAAGTGAAACTCATACTAGATGAAATTGCGGTAACTGAGGAAATGCATAAAAATAACTTTTCCACGCAACTACAAATGATGGACTATTTAAAAGGTTGATTATGTTATTATTGTATTAACATGTCTTTGCAATAATGTTATTCCTTGCCAGATATTTTAAAAACATTTCAAGAAACCTCTCGTCTTTTGTATGAGCAACAGGCCTCTGAGATCTTGCATGACTTTTACCGGGAAGTTGCCGAAAGAAGCGAAATCGATAGTCGTGTTAAATTGAATTGTGAAAGTGTGGCCCATGCTACTGAACTTATAGCTGAACAAGAACTGTTAAGCGATTATCAAATATTCCTGGACAAACAAGATGATCGTGTAAATACCGAAATTGAAAAACGTTATCGTTTACGTGATGCCATCACTAAGAAAATGAAGGATCTACGCAAACAGTTAATAGAATTTCTTGATTCACTACGCAATGTTTCATTAGATGTCCACAAATATGAACGCATAAATGCTTTAATGGAACGTCAGCGTAATTTTGTTTCAGAATCAAAAAAACTTAACGATGTAGAGCAACGCGGTTCAAGTGTTTACGCTGATCTACAGCATGATCTAGTGCAAGTGGAGACAGAAGCCAAGCGCAAGATCAATGACTTGAAATTGGAACATGGTTATTTTCTGCAAATGCGCAAAGATATAGAAAATGAAATGAAATTAGATCGCGAACAAACGCATGAGAAACTTAGAATTATGACTAGTGAAAGTTTTAAAGTGCTTAAAGTAAGTTTTCACGGTACATAGATACATGCCTGCAAAAAGAACTATATGTGATTTTTAGAAACAAAATTATTTGAGAGCCATATTCATATATCTAATCCGCAAGGGTCGCAAATTAATATTGTTCAGTTTTATTTTGGCTTCCCTGAAAGTTTTTAAAAAAACTCATAGATCTTTTTGCAGACATGACAACGGTATCATAAGTATGTGATGTTTCTTTCAGAAATATGAAAAATTACAAAAATATGGTGAATTATTACTGTCTCTGGCTGCCAATTGTAGAAAATTCCAAACAGAATCAGAAAAAGTTGTAGCCTGGGGTGACTTTCAGGAAGCCAGAATTGAAAGTGAAATTGATAAAGAACCATTTGAATTGGAAATTATAAATCTAAAAGACCATGTAGATATAACCGAAGCTGAGCTACAAACCAATATCGAATTAATGAAGCATTTCTGGAGACGTCAGGCTTTAGCCGAAGCTCAAATTGTACTACTTGAAGAAAAGAAACATAAACTGCTAAAGGAAAATCAAAGTTATATTGACACAATCAAACGTTTAAGCAAGGCCGATAATGTGGATGATCTTAAGGAAACTTTGAAAGTGCAAAGTGCTTTAGATAAGGATAATATAACATAGATCTGATGGAATGATACATTTTACATATTTGGTTTATTAGAAAACCCTTTTTTTTTGTTTTGTTTTATACAATTTTTTTCACTAACAATTTAATAACTCTTAATTCAAGATCACTTATATAATAGTTACTGTTTGGGATTATAATTGAGCACATCAAATGTTAAAATTTTATAAAATGATACCGACCAATCCGGGTCAACGACATCAGCTGGATTTTCCGAATAGTTACGGCGAAAACGTATAAATATTTCGGCAAAAACAATACGATGAGGCACTGACAACACCTCGTAAGGAGTTTTAAGATCCAAGTCTAGTTTTCTTAAGATATCACTAATTTCGACTGTCTCCTCAATTGAATCAAAATCCTTGGTATTACGCAAACCCACAAATAACATATCAATGAAACAATATCTCCGATCTGTAATTAAATATAAATTTTTGTTAAATATTAAAAGAATAAATAAATTCGAGTGTGTTTTCTCCAAGTACCATAGTTTTGTTTTGTTGTTACTTTCATGGGTATGGCTCGACGTAAGTGTTCTGCTTCAAATCGTACCAATTTCAGACGAATATCGTTCCGTGATAACATCATATCTTGCGTTATTTGTTGATATCCAGTGGGAGTGGTAAATTGCCTTATTTTGAGGGCATTTTGATCACGTATAATGTTTGTTAAGACCACTGCAGCCTATATAATGAAATTGAAATAACATGGGTTTAAAATTTATTGGTTGTTTTGTTAGCTTATGTATGTATTTAACATTAGTTAGCATGTTGAGTTGATTTAGGTGAAATTTATGTTGTTGAAAATTGTTTATTAGTTCAACAACGCTGGTTGGTGTCTTTGCTAAGGTGTGTTGGCAGTACATCTCTAAACCATTTTAACAACTACTATTGTGAATTACAGTCAATGGATAAAAATAACAGGGTGTTGTTGTATTTTGCAGAAAATTAAAGAAATTAATATTTTTTAACATATTTTGTTTGATTTTTTTAAATCGATTTAAATAATAATATAAAATGGTAGATTTTTGCAGCTGAGAAATAAATTTAACAAATAAACAAAATGATATCAAAAAGTCGATGAAAACAGCGACACATAAATAACTAAAGCATTGGGAATATATTAGCGGTATTCACAATGTACAGTACTTGCCCTTGTAATGTAGAAAAATATCACATTAGCTTTTTTACTAAGCCAATACCCCCACATCATGAATACCGCTATTGTCAGCATAAGGTACTTAGTACATTTTCTATTAGTACATTTTCTAACTATTTTTTATATTTTAGCGAACTTAACCCTTAAATGCATGATTTTTACTTTTATTTTTCTATAAAGTATCAAATATTTAGTTGATTTTTATTTATTATATTTCATTTAGCTTTAGTTTGATTTAGAATTTCGTTAGCTGAAACTTTTCGTACTCCATTTGATTTTTCTGAATTAGAATCTGAATTAGTATCAAGCTTATATTCGTCTAAAATTAAGTGGAACTGGAATGTGGACAATTGGCAACAATATGCATTAAAGGGTTAACACATTGTATTATATCTATTGTTACTAAAGTTGCGATCAAAATGATATTGGCATAGAATAAATACATAGAACGGAAGGTGAGAGAAAAGTCAATGAACAAAATTAAACAAAATTACTCTTTTTCACACATTTAGGCTATACAATAAGAAAATACATGGAAATACATTGTCATGAATTAAGTTTTTGACAACCGACTTAGGTTTTTGGCTCTCAGTTACCTATCAAGTTGCCATTTATGGAAAAAAATTAATCAAAGCAATCACACATACGATTAAGTGTTCTTTCATATAGTTTTTTAACTAATACATTCTCACCACTTAGGTTTTTGATAACTGAGTTAGGTCTATGACAGCAGAGTTTCCGATCTATAAGTATCAGTAGTCGAGATAATAATACATTTCAAAATTATCCAATATTTCTTTAAACGATTTAAATTTTTTTATTAAAATTAAATTAATAAACTAATCTTTATATATAAAAATTAACCCCCATATGCATAAACAATTTTTAAATTTATCAAAGGTTTATAAATCAAATTTTGTATGAAAATTTTGTTTTTGTAAAAATTTAGAAAAATTCAAAGAATTAATTATTACTGCCTCCTTTTTTTGAGAAACTTGAAGAGCTAACAACACTACCTCACTACAAATTTTATATATTTATGACTGCACAAATAGTATTCCGATATGTTACAAACTGAATGAAGAAATCAATTCAACCAGAGCTGTAAATGAATAATTCTTTTTTGATTTAATACGTTACGAATTAGCTAAATTTTGAATTAATTCTTTTCACAACAAAAAAAAAAATTTAATGAAATTTTAATCAATTCAAACGAATTATGCAGAAATGAATTTCAATTCATTTCCAATTCAAATGAATTTGTAAAAAGGAGTTTCAATTCAAATGAATCTGTAAAATTATTTTCAATTTGTTTGAATTGAATTCATTCAAATAAATTGGAACAATGAATTGTAATCCAAATTAATGAAATCAAAAATGAGTTGCAATCAATTAAATTCAAGAGCAAATCTAGGGGAAATGATAAATAAAAATTTTAGTTACTTTTAGCAAATAAACAAAATTTTCCCATTTTGATAGGTTACCTAATAATTCAATTCCTATTCTGCCGCTACCTGACAATTCCAGTATATCATGGGAATTTCAAATCTAATAACACGGAGCAACGTTGGAAAAAAACTTTGAAAACAACCTAGCGTGGGTTATAGGTCTTGGTGAGTACACATTACAAATTGTGTCACAAAATTTCAGAAACACCCTCAAATTCAGAAGTTATTCTAAGAACCCGTTTTCTGTGATGTTCGTCAACTTAACGATCTGTAACTCAGTCAGTTTTTGTCCGATTTTATTTTTTTTAATGTGTTTGGAAAGAAAACTGGTGACGCTTTAAAACGATATGAATTATACATTTGTAAGCTATAAGTATTGTTTTTGTTAAGAATATCTAAAAAACTAAATTTATCAACTTTTCTGATTTTAGTCGCTTTTCATTGCTTATTTTGATATGAAAGCTAATAAAAATTTATATCAATGTATAAAGAAAATTTAGTTCTTAATAAAACATGGTTTTAATTTTTCAAATCGGATAAAAACTATAAAAGTTATTCAACTTTTCATTAATAACTTTTTGAGTATTTTCTCCCCCAGTTCATATAAAAAAAACAAAAAAAAAAAATACAAAACAAAATACTTGTAAAATTTTTAATTTACAAGGTAAATTTTTTGGAACTTTTTTCGAAAAAGTTTAATAACTTTGCAAATATAAACCGATTTTAATCCGTAATATCTTGTTTTTGTCTATATAAAATTGTCTTTAATACATTGTGCAATATAATTGGTTTTCATTGAAAAAAAATTAAAATTGTTGAATTTGAAAAATTACGATAAAAATAATAAAAAAAAATTTTAAACTTTTTATAATAACTTAAACAATTTCTTGGAATATACATTTTACCCAGATACAAGATGAAAGCTTAATTTTTGCCTATCTATAATTGTTTAGAAGTTTTAAATCGGTCTAAAAATGTGTGAGTTAGAGGTACTAAAGTACTACGACCTACCATAAAACAAATTTTGAAAACGGTTTTAGTATGTCCTCACCTAGACCTATAACCCCCATTAGGTCGCTTTTCAAGTTCTGACAAAAAGTGTCATTTTGTAGCAGAGTGTATTTTTTTGTCTTTGGACTATAATAGGTGATAACCAATCGAGAGCTTTCTTTTACATAAAAAATTAGTTGAATAACAAAACGACAGTGATTACTTTAGATTTACTTACAAAATCAATTCAAATTTCAATCAATTCAATTCAAATGAGTTGGATTTGAATTGCTAATTCTTTTTTCTAATTCATTTGAAAGCATTCATTTACAGCTCTGATACCCACTATATTTTCTGATGGTGGATATAAAAAAGCATAAATTATGCATTCTGTACGATATCATAAAACAATGCCACTTCTATCTTATTTAAAAATCGTTCAGAGGAATCTTCCCTCAAATAAATACACAGAATGAAATGAAAAATCCGCTATGTAAAGGTGTTGTTTCATGGCTGCTCTAAAATTTGTATTCTTTTGGAAGTTATTACATTAAAAAGTTTCCGATAGTTTTGGAACAGGGAGAATATTTAAGCATATGGATCTCTGAGGCTGAAGGTCTGACTGTTGGGCTTAGTTTCAAAATCGCCGAATATTTCGTTAAGGTCGTTCAACAAGCCAGAGACTCTGAAAGCTCACAAATGGAATACATGACAAGAGTCCAATAACTAATCATCCATGTTTACAAACTTTAAAAATTATTCTTAATAAACTCGTGATTTTTACCTGTTTTGATCCTCTTATGAATTCCGATTCCACAAATTCTGGATCCCAAAATAATTGAAATTTGTACAACATTATTTTGGTTAAAAAATATGTCCAGGGATTATGTAAATATACTAATCTCGGTATAATTTTTCGTTTCTCATTGTTAAATTCCATTTGACGTTTCCAATTATGTATGTGACGCGGCATTTGGGGACATCGCCTCCAACAATTTGTGATTAATTTTGATGTATGGCTATTTAACGAAAATATAAAAGATAATTTACGTAGAAATTTTGTTAACATTTTGTTTCTTTTTTTGTTGAAATTTTTATAAAACTTTGTTTTGTTTAGAAGAATAAAATGCCAAAAGTTCAACTTTCTTTTCAAAATAAAATCAATTTTGTATTTCTCTTTGCATTATGATTTTTTGTTTTTTTTTTTTTGAAATTAATCAAATAAAAACACCCACTTAATTTCAGTGTTTTGAAATATTGTTTTCATTAAATTTGAATAGTGGCAATAGTTGGTGGTGAATATTAATATTTTTCGGCTTGATTTTATAAGAAAAAAACTCTAAATATCTGATATTATTTTTTCTCTCATATGTGTTACTTAATTTTAGTGTAAAGAATGTTTAGATAAACTTAAAAAAGTCTACAAGAATATTTCCTTGTGGTTTTACCAGAGACCACCTAAACTGACTGTTGAAATGTATGAAATTTAAATAAAATTCCCATTTGCCTATGAAAGCAAATTTCTTTGTCCGATTTGATAATGTTGCTTTGGCATTTTTTTTATTGTTTTTTCTTTATATTTTTTTAATATTTTGTTGTTTTTTTTGGGTTTTGGAGTCGTGAGTCATGAATAGCCTTGGAGAGTTATGTTTTAAAACGCCATTTCGCGCTTAATAACTAGTTAATGATGATCTTTTATCTGTATTATAGTAGTATACTAGTTGCTTCAAGATGTGGCATATTTGTATGTATCGTATAATATGCAACATCCAACACACACACTAACTAACGTACTCAACATAGATACATACATACATATGTATGTATGGATAATATTTATATTATGCTCCGCTCCGTATCGTACCCGTGGAAGAACTCTGTGTGTTATTTAAAAATTCAAACGAAACAAGTTTTTGTTTTTATTGGTCAAATGTGGTGGTTAAGCATGGCCAGGATCCTTTTGGCAGTCAGTACTACTACATGGCGCACTGATTAGCTGTAAGAACTATACGCCACCAAACAAACTTACATATACGAGAGACTAGTTTGTTTTTCTTTATTTTGTATCTGTTTTTTTTGGTTTATTTTGTTGGTGTGCACACACATTTAATGCCACAAAGAAATGGCAAAGTAAAACTGAAAAAAAAAGAAAAAAAATCTCAAAATCCAGTTTAGACCAGACGCGTGAGTTTTTTTTTTAATTCGAGTCCAAAAATAACACAAATTTTCATACCCTATATTACAATTTTAAATGTATTGTATTGCATGGCTGGCATGTCATGGTGTATGAGTATGAAACTGAAGATTTTATTTATACACAAATTTACGTTTATAGTGTTCGTTTGCAGCAAGACTGTCTTAGCTTTAAATTTAATATATGTTTGTGAAAACCGCATACTACAAAACATTTCCTGAATGAACTCATTTAGATAATTCCTCTAAATTTTACTAGAGAAATCAGAGCCTGAAATCGAACAATATATCGATGGCCTATATTCAAAACCCTCTATCTTTGATTTTCATGAAAATAACATTTTTGATGCTAAAATGTTCAGTAAAACAGCCCTCATCTATGGTGTGAATTTCATAACAAACATATTTTTTGTTTTGCTGTTTTATTTGCATTTTTGTTATTTCTCTATCTTATGTATACAATTAATTTTTTTTATCTTTTCAAATAATTAATTTTCAAATATTTTTTTGGAATAATTTCTTCTTGCAATTCTTTTTCTCTTACCAATTTTTTGCATGCTGAACATGATTTTACATTTTTTCAATCATTTATCAAAATAGCGAATGCCGATTCTGAATTGAATTACCGTGAAAATAGTTTACCTTTAGTCTGCTTTTACACAGGGCAAGTTTTCTTGCGCAAGTCTAGAGTTTATAGGAGAGAGAGGCAAGAAGAAAGAAGAGGGGTACACACTTGCTTGTACTGGCAAGTCTCTTCAATTCTCTTTTGTTTTCTCATTTTCATTATGGCGTCTATTAGGTTTTGACATACAAAATTGAACACAGACTTGCTGTGTGTAAACGGTCGAGCAAGTTTAAAAGGGAATCGAAGAGACTTGCTTCAAGTAAACTTGCTGTGTGTAAATGCAGACTTATATTTTTGGAAAAGTAAATATTTTAAAGTTGGAGTTTGCTTAAAAATGTGTCTACAAGGTGGCGCAAATGTAAACTTTCGATGTTTTTTGGCTGTAATTAAAAAAAAAATTGAAAAACTTTGATTCTTCTTGTGGATTATTTTTATTTGGTCTTTTAATTTTTTCGTCGAGAATATGATGACAGTTGATTGTCATTTGAGCCCTTTTTATGGCATTTTCCATCACTTTGGCCAAAACTTCCGGCGATAGGTCCTCACATTCTTGACGGATATTGTCTTTAAGAGCTGCAATAGTCTGAGACTTGTTGACATACACCCGCGACTTCAAAAAGCCCCACAAAAAGAAGTCTGGAGCGTTCAAATCAGCCGATCTTGCTGGCCAGTGCAAATCGCCAAAACGGGAGATTAGGCGCCCGGGAAATGCATCCTTCAGCATATCGGTTGTGGCACGTGCAGTGTGTGCCGTTGCACCGTCCTGTTGGAACCACATGTTTTCCAATCCCAATTCATCAAGTTGCGGCAAAAAGAACTCGTTGATCATTGCTCTGTATCGCTCACCATTCACAGTAACCGTTAGGCCCGCGACGTCTTCGAAGAAAAAAGTTCCGATGACTCCTCCAGCGAAAACAGCACACCATACAGTGACTTTGAGCGGATGTAATGGCTCTTCGTGGGTTACACGCGGATTTTCAGTGCCCCAGAAGCGTAAATTTTGCTTATTTACATACGTACCCGCTAAGATGGAAATGGGCCTCATCACTCATAATTATTTTTGATGAAAAAACCGACCGATTATTGGTCAAATAAATAGTCAGCAATATTTCGCGTTCTGGAGCAGTGTAGCGTAACATTGTTTATTAACGTGTATTTCGCATGTGTTTACTACACAAATGACAATCGCAAAATTTATAGTATTTTCTGATAGGAGGATTACTTTTGCGCCACCTTATACTTTTAAAGTGTCATCTATCTTATCATTTTCATACATAGGCGCAATTTACATTAAGACTTTTCAGACGTCTGTTTTTTCGAATTCCCTTTTGAGAATCTTCCAAAAAATCATGAACATTTACACAGTGATTTTTTACATGAAATTAAATTTGTCTTGTTTTTTTTTGACATTTAATTGTTGATTCTCTTTAGTTGTTTATTCGTAATATTTTTTTTAAACGAAAACATCTTATTTGATTGTGGAAAATAAATTGGAAAATTTTTTAAATTGTTTTTTAAAAGTAAATTCAAAATGTGTGATGAAATAATTGAAAAAATATTTGATTTAACTTTAAAAAAAATTTCTCTTTTAATATAAATAATGTTTTCACTTCAACAAACGAAAAATTATAAAACATAATAAGAAGAATACGAATAAGTGTAAAGAGGAATGTCAAAAAGAAACATGAAAAACCGAAATCATGTTTGTTTTCTTACCCCCCATTCTTGAAAACAGACGTCTGGGCAAACATGAAAAAAAATCATCATGTAAATTTCGTGATACACATTGAAAATTTTGTGAAGAAAAACCCTCTATCTCTCATAAAGTCCCCAATAGTGCAAAATTTTAAAAACCAATTATATATGATATTCAGTTGTTGCTTTAAAAAAATATTGTAGAATACCGAATTTTAATACCTCAAGTAATACGCGAAAAAACAGGCTTTTGGCTCTCCTGAAAAGTTGTGTTTTTTAAGATAGAGAGCTTTGAATATAGGCCTTCGATATTATATAAGAACTTATTATTAATTTTTGTGCATTTTTTGTAAACTTTTACTTTTGAGTTATGACATTATTCCCGCAATTGAGGTTTTATTTGCATCTTTAATGTGTGAGTGAGTTGAGAACAAACAAAATTTTTAACTTGAATGGTTTTTATGAATTGTAAGAGATGAAGATATTTGATTAAATTCTTCAGTTATATCAAGATTATTGACTTTATACATATATACATACATACATACATACATATAAATATAAATATATAGTTAATTTTAATATGTATTCGCATAAAAGCATTGCACATATTTTCGGCGAAAAGCTGTTAAAAAGAAGAAAATAATAATAATTTTGCAGTAATATTACTGCAAAATTATTATTATTTTTAAAGTAAGACGACTATTTATAACATGCATGTTTAGGTAAAATCGTGTCCAAAATTTAAAAGGAAAAACTATAAATTATTTTAGCTTAAGAGCTTATTTTATCAAATTTAGCATCGATTTTAAACTAAATATGAATAATGGATTCTATTATTCTCGGGAAATAATGTATTAAATTTTCCTGTTTCAAACAGAGAAAACAGTTTTGTTTATTATAACCGAACTAATCGAATGATTAAGTTTTTTTTTGTAGCTGAATAATTTTATTTGTGATGATACAAATTTAGTTGTTTCAATAGTAATTCTTCTTTGTCAACTGTCTTTCTGTTGTTAGAATCGAAAAAATCGATGGATATAATCGAATAACACGATTGACAACAAATCACAACGAATCAGATTTATATGTGCAGAAATAATTCTATTACTTTAAGAATAAAACTAAATAACCCTAGTCCAGATAGTAGAAGATTGAGAACTAACGATAACTTCACCAAATATATATTGGCCGATGAAGCATCAACATGGAGAATATTAAAGATCGTTGCACAATATTTGAAATTATTGTAAATGCACTAAAAATTTCACGAAGAATCATGGTGTGATCCCGAATTTTTGTGAATTTCAAGTTCAGTCCTTTGTCCTATTTTACGTTAAATTAAAGCTTAATGTATGACTTAAAAATGCGGGATTTTTTAAATATTTTAGCTTTTATTTTGAAACATTTGTACAATATAAATTTATTCAAAGTATTGGCCGTTGTTGGCTATAACCTTTTCCTATCTATCTGGCAACATATGGATTCCGAGCCACAAGAACTGCTCATCTTTTGAGGCCAAGAACGAATCAAGCCAATATCGGATACTCTTTTCCAAAGTGAAGCGTATCCCACAGAGAGCGTTCTGCATCTATCGAAACATGGTTCGGACTATAAAGCGGGTGAGGAAAAACTTCCCAAATTCTAAATACTTAATGTCTAATGTCGGTACAGGTTCCTCATAATAGATAGGACTTTTTTGCTCCCAAGATAACAGTGAATTATCTTAGCGCCATGGATATTTGGCTTTGGTGTCGATTCGGCTGTCATAATGGGTCCATTTTTCATTGCAAGTAATGATTCGATGCAAAAATGATATTCTTTTATAGCGTTCAAGAAGCATTTCTGATATACAAAATCGTCTTTCAAGCTCCTTCAGTTTCAATTTGTATGGTACCCAATTTCCCAGCTTTTGGATGAATCCTGCTGCTTGCAAACGTTTTAAAATTGCTGCTTGAGTAGCTCCCAAAGATTTTGCAAGCTCTTGTTGAGTTTGACAACATGAAGAAATGCCTCCAATTCTCGGTTTTTTTTTTTGCTGGCCAGGGCGCCCTTTGTGTTCCATGTGAAAATCAAAACTTTTGTACCGCACAAGCCATCTTTCGCACTTCGAAACCGAAGAAACACATTCACCATAGTGGTAAATAAATCTGTAACTTCTAAACTCTTAGTCCTGTTTGAATTAAATTTCACATGAGCAAACAGGTCGAGGGGGTTATCAAAGTTGGACACTTCGAGTATGTTGAGTTTTTAATACGATCCAAAAATAAATTGTTTAAAAATAATGACTGAGTCCAAAGTTATATATATTTGAATTTAAAAAGGCGATTTTTAGCTAAGAAAATGTATAAGAAAATTATACTTTTTGAAAAACTAACTTTACATTAAATATATTAAAAGTCAATATCAAAATGTAGTGACCCATTTTAGTTGGCCCAATATGGTCTTAACTATTTATTAAATGATTGCGATAACGCCGATCCTGGATGAAAAAAATTTAAAAATCACATTTCTGGAATTGCGCGATTCTTGATAACAAGTTTCAAAATTTGTTTTTATTTTTCCATTTTCAATAGAAAACTCTATAAAAATGGAAAATTACATTCTTAGTTTTTTACACTTTTACACAACAAACATATTTTTTTTCTTGTGTTTGTTGTGTAAAAGTGTAAAAATATCAGAGTGTAATTTTCCATTTTTTTGAATTGAATACCTTTTATATTACTCTAAAATTTCATTAAAAATTATTCATAAATAAAAAATTTAATTTCAATTTGTATCTTTGCAAAAACTCAATAAAAAACATTTTTTGGTCATATTTTTCAAATAAATATTCCATACATTTTTTAATTGTCAAAAGTTGTATATATTTTTAGCAAATAACCAAAATCTCCTATCCATTGATATATAACATGTCTACCTTATTTTTTTTTAAGTGGCAAATTAATTAGGTTAAAGCTAATATATCACAGAGAATGAAAATATCCGCATGACTATATTTAAAGACGTGTGTCCACTAGCAAGTCACTTGCGGATGAACTTCTGCAAGTATTTGCTGAATTGTTTCCACTCAAACCGAAACTTGTGGAAGTCTGCTTCCAGAAGTAGTTTGTAGAAGTTATTACGACGAATTTGCTGCAAGAAATTGCAGATGTGTTTCCACACAATGTGAGTACAACAATTCCATGCAGCTGAAAAATTTCCTGAGAATGTCTAATGATGATTTTGAATACATTTTATCTTTAATTCAAACAAGTATTCAAAAGCAGGATACTAAAATGAGATTGACTATACCTCCCACAGACCGGCTTTTAGTTACTCTTGGATTTTTGCCAACAGGTGAAAAAACAAAAAAAATATTTTTTAAATTTATTCTTGTTTTTCAATTACCAAAAGTGTTTTTCACTACTCCAAACGAATTTATTTTTGTCCATTTTTATGAATTTGGAAAAGAACCAGTGTTGCCATTTTGACGCTTTTCGGGTATTTTATGACGCTTTTTTGGTCTCGTTACCCTTTTAGTTTTTTTAAAAAAGGGTATTTTTTGACGCTTTTTCCATTTTTTGTGGCGCTTTTGGTGCTTTTTGTTAAAACCATGTGATTTTGTAACAAATCAAACTTATAAAAGATCTGAGGGCTAATTACTGCAGTCGAACACGATCGAATACTTATTCGAACTTTCGTTTTTTAATTTTTGGTATTCTCTTATTTGATATCGAATAAAATGTATAGAAAATTATGATTGCGTTCGAAATTTATTTCGATTACGAGTGGGACATTTTGCGCCCTGAGAATTTCATTAAAATCGTTTTGATTTTTAATCAATAATTATTTTATTTTATGATTTTGTTTACTTTGTTTAATAATAAAATAAACAATTTAATTAAAAATTTAAACCTGCTTTTTATATTTAAAGTTTTTTGCTTTTTATCCTTGTTTTGAGTGCCAATTTTATTACTCTTTTTCCCGTTTTTAATGTGTTATTTGCAAAGCGAAAAAATAAATTTTCAAAATTTTTTTTGTTAAAATTATACTTTTTTCTCTTGGCGCTTTTTACTCTTTTTTTCGTAATTTTTTTACCCTTTTTACCCGTTTTTACTATACACTTGACGCTTTTCTTCATTTCTAAAATGGCAACACTGAAAAGAACTAAAAAAAATCAAAACAAAACTGAAAATAGAAGAGAATACCAAAAACCGTTTTCCCGACTTGACTTCTGGTAAGAAAACTTGCGAATCGAATTCGATATCTATAAAGTTCCGAAATAAAAATACTTTATTTTATAGTTATTGTTTCATCTAGAACGCCAAATACACCGGTTTTAAATATAAAACAATTTAGCTCTTGACATTAGGAATTAATTATTCATTCCAAGTGTTCGCAAGATCTGGTTTTCAGAGTTTTAAAATTCTTACTGTTTTAAGGGAAATTTATTTCATTAAGAGCATTAAAAAAGTTATGTACCAAAATTAAAATTCTATTCTCAATTAATACATCTAACTAAAGTAGTTTAAATAGCGTTGAAATGAACTTTATCCCTGCTAATCGTAGAAAATAAATATTGTGAAAAATCTTTGTAAATAATACGAAATTTCTTTCCTGTTCAAATAAAAATCATTGATTGCAAGTTATTTGGGCAAATTCAATTCGATTCGATTCTTTGTGCATTTATATGGGGGTCAAGTTAATTTATTTCAACACATTTTCTGTACACTTGAAGAAGGAGGGGGTAAATGAATCCATAAAATTAAAGTGCGTTCATAGAATATAAACTTAATCTGAACGCACAAACATACAAACTATTGTATTGTTACCACTATATTTGTAAGTGTTGTTGTTGTTATTGTTGCTGCTATTGATATAATTGTTTGGTACATTGTTAAATACAAAATAAATAAATACAATTGAATGCTTCTCGGCTACATACATACATATGTATAAATTTATTTACAATACAAAACTATTCAAACAAACGTTGATATATACAAAAAAAATATATTTAGAAAAAAAAGTGTTCGAATATTTATATTTAGAGTATGTTATTGTTGTTATTGTTTTAATGTGATGATATAATAAAAATGTGTGTTATTGTTGTTGCTGCTGCTGCTGTTGTACTCCACCAAACCACCCACTGGCAGACAGGCACATCTAGAGCCTAGAGTTCTCTTTTCATTAAGTTGGTAAGAGTGTGTGTATAATCAATTTTACACATACATAAGTGCACAAATAATACCCAGTGGGAAAGCAGATGCATTAAAGAGGCCTTCCTAGAGGCCTTATTTTGCAGACACAAAGACACCCAGCCTTGCACAATTCTTTAAATTTTACACGACGTGTCATGGGGAGCCAAGGCCTTGCCTACTCGCTTCTGATATAATTCTTACTTAGGATGATGCTGAGTATTTCATTTATTGATTTACACAGAGAAAACAGATTCGTACTAGCAAACGAATTTGTTGTCAATTGAATACTTCTACTTTGATGACCGAATTTTATAGTTGTGGCTACAAAATTTTAGAATACCGAAAATCTTCCCTATTAACTGATTTTCTAATGCTAGAACCGAAAAAATGTATGCTAGCGAATCATTCGATTGGCAACAAATTCAGTTGCCACTAGGGATGCCAATCCCGATCCCGAAAATCCCGGGATTTTTCGGGATTGGAATTTCCAGAATCCCGGGATTTGTGAAATAGAATCCCGGGATTTTTCGAGATTAACAAATCCCAGAATATTATGAGACTTTTGATATTTTAGGAAGATTTTTGAAGCACTCAAAATACTTAAGCTACGTTTCCGCATACACCGTAATCGGCACCGAAAATGAAATTCCATACATTTGAACCGAAAAAAAGTTCGTTTCAGAACATTTTTTCGGTGCCGATTACGGTGTATGCGGAAACGTAGATTTAGAAAGCTAAATTTCAGCATATTTATAATACTAATCTCGCTTCAAATCCAAACGCAGCCAGATTTTTTCATTTGAATCAATGAGCAGCACGTCTCCCTTGCATTGACAGACTTTTACACAATTTACACTTTTACGAAATTTATGTTCAAGTTATTTTCTGAAGGGGACTAGGGGCAAATGTAGCCCGATTTCCGCAATACTTTACAGTATAATTTCAGAGTACGTAGAGTAGTATAAGGATTGCCGCATAATCAAGATATTTATGACTGCTCAAACAGTACTCCGGGGGACAATTGTATGGAGCTAGGGAAAATCATGGACAATTTTATTTTAATTCAATGCATTAGCTTTTGATTTGTTATATTTTTACTTAAATATATTAATGAAATTAATAGTTTTTATTGTTGAATTTGATGTTTTTGACGTTTAACTAAAATCCCGAAGTCCCGAAAAATCCCGTGATCCCGGGATTTACATTTCTAAAATCCTGAATCCCGGGATTTGTAAAACCCAGTCCCGTTTGGCATCCCTAGTTGCCACTACAAATCAGTTTTATCTGTGTATACTTTTTTTCTTCAATCACTTGTTATTAGAACAGCTTCAAAGAGAAGGCAGGGTGGAATTACTACTGGATCTTAAAGAATGTGTAAACAGATCTTTTAGAAAGGCCTACAAAGTGAAGCCCTAGCAAATTTTCCTGCCCTAGGTAGGTCTGTATTGGTAGTTAGTGTAACCAATTTGTAAGTGTTTGTTGTTATTGTTATTTTATATATATTTTTCGTACGTACGTACGTATGTATCTAAGCACATACAACGATGTGTGCATCAAAACATAACAAACAAAAATATACACAGGCACAACAACAAATGCCGGCAAAACACTTGTGTAATTATTCCAACTGAATCTATTCCAATGAACACAACTGACTGACACGGTCACTGCTGCCTGTCTGCCTGCCTGCATCGTCGTCTACCACCACTGGATTTCCAACTGCAAAAACTTTGATGGGAATCATTTCTGCTCATACAACTTAACAGACTTTTGCAACTCATTGAGGGAGTTTCTCTGCAAAATTGAAGATGTTTTTGATGAAACCCAGAGAATTAAAAATAAGCAGAGAGTGAGTTGGAGAGTTGCATTCTGGATCCTTATAGATAGCGGAGTCGATTAAGCCATGTCCGTCTGTCTGTCTGTCTGTCTGTCTGTCTGTCTGTCTGTCTGTCTGTCTGTCTGTCTGTCTGTCTGTCTGTCTGTCTGTCTGTCTGTCTGTCTGTCTGTCTGTCTGTCTGTCTGTCTGTCTGTCTGTCTGTCTGTCTGTCTGTCTGTCTGTCTGTCTGTCTGTCTGTCTGTCTGTCTGTCTGTCTGTCTGTCTGTCTGTCTGTCTGTCTGTCTGTCTGTCTGTCTGTCTGTCTGTCTGTCTGTCTGTCTGTCTGTCTGTCTGTCTGTCTGTCTGTCTGTCTGTCTGTCTGTCTGTCTGTCTGTCTGTCTGTCTGTCTGTCTGTCTGTCTGTCTGTCTGTCTGTCTGTCTGTCTGTCTGTCTGTCTGTCTGTCTGTCTGTCTGTCTGTCTGTCTGTCTGTCTGTCCGTCTGTCTGTCTGTCTGTCTGTCTGTCTGTTGAAATCAGTTTTCTGAAGACCCCAGATATCTTCGGGATCCAAATCTTCAATAATTCTGTCAGACATGCTTTCGAGAATTTTGCTATTTAAAATCAGCAAAATCGGTCCACAAATGGCTGAGATATGAGGAAAAAACCAAGACAACCTCGATTTTTGACCTATTTTTTTACCTATATCTGGATTACTAAGACATTAATATAGACAATATGGATATCTAATGATAGATATTTCAAAGACATTTGCAACGACGTATATAAGACCATAGTAAGTTGGACCTACAATGGGTCAAAATCGGGAAAAAAATTTTGAACCCGAATTTTTTTTTTTAAAAAAAAAAATTTAAAAAACAAAAAAAAATTTTTTAAAATTAAAAAAAAAAAAATTTTAAAATTTAAAAAAAAAAAATTTTAAAATTTAAAAAAAAAAAAATTTTAAAATTTAAAAAAAAAAAATTTTTTAAATTTAAAAAAAAAAAAATTTTAAAATTTAAAAAAAAAAAATTTAAAATAACAATCGAAAAATTTTTTTTTCCAAAAAATTCAAAAAACAACTGGAAAAAAAGTTAAATTTTGTTTACCTAAAAATATTTAAAATTTTGAAGTATAATTTGGTGAAGGGTATATAAGATTCGGCACGGCCGAATATAGCACTCTTACTTGTTTTTTTTTTCATTTCATTATTTTTTGTGCTCTAGAACACTTGATAATTGAATTTTAAACTTTTTGTATTGTGTTGATTCCGTGTTGGTTGGCGCCTTGGTATACAATTTTTTTCACACGTTCAATACTTGCGATTATTTTAATACAAAGTTTTGAAATATGATTTCATAATATTGTTGCTACAAAAACTTGTCAACGTTTTTTCAAATACTAAATATTTGTTTTTGTTCTATTAAGTTTAAACTTAATAAATAATACAATACAATACATTAATTAAAAAAAAAACATTTGTTTTCCATTTGCTTTTCAACTAAACAAACAATAGAAATAATGTTATTGACTAGAGATTATTAGCAAAAAGGGTAATAATACGTTTATTTATCCTGCTGTAGAAGAGAACTTGTTTTGTAATTTGATGAGTAAACAGCATGCATGCAGTTTTCGTCTCTTTTTCTATATAACCCAGCAAAGTTTGTCTCTAAACATAAAACAACAAATATAAGTAAATTAAAAAAACAAAAAGAAGAAACAAATATTCTTCACCTTCCGATGGACTAGGTTGGCAAATATTGAAAACTTGTTTCCATACTGTGCGTTTGTTGAATAAAAGATTTGAAAGCCCCCATTGTACCCGACATATGTGTAGCCATGGAGTTCTTAAAAAGGGCCCTAAAAATTCTCTATGGGGACTCAAAGTAGGGTACCTTCGACATGTAAATTTTTAAACACTTGCCATTTTTTTGTTTCCCATCCGATTTATTTAATTTTTGAAAGCGCGCTTGTTAGTTGGACAACTAAATTACTAATAATATACAAAAGATTTCTGAGCAATATCAATTATGGGTCCAAAAATAACCGGTTTTCAATTAAAAAATTCAAAAAATAATATATTTTTGTTGTTTTTTGGGCAAAGGTCAATCTTAACTCTTTTTTTTTAAAAAAACTTTCTTTAAGAACATATCGCTCATTTGCTGCAACAACGTCATAACTCAAAATTCGGGTGTTTTGAATAATATATACAAAATATGCGCCGTTCTTTAGTCTCTCATATAGTATTATCAGTTTTAAAAATAGTCAATTATTTTTTGTATGAGAGTTTTTTTACGTTGTAAACTTCAAAGTTAAAATTCGTGTTTTCTCGTATATTTGACAAGTAAAAATTTGGATTAAATACAGATTAGAAAGATATTAATATTATATACTATTTAAATCAGGTTTTATTTCTGAAATCTCATGATTTGTTGAAAATTTAATTTATCGAAACGACTTTTTTGAATTATGACGTTGTTGCAGCAAATGAGCGATATAACAATTTTATGTTTTTCTGCAAGGTATCTTTACGGAGATCATTTTGGTTTACAAAAACTTGTCCTATTTTACAAATATGCCGCCCTTCGGAAATTTACCTATTTTTTTATCAAAATTTCAACTTTGGGCCATATGTTGAAACATCCTAAAGCTGGGATTATAAAACGGAAAGCAGATTTGGAAACATTGATGTGTTCTCTATTTATCCACAAAGTATTTTCTCAGCCCCTATGGAAATATGGACCCTATGGGCAAAATACTAAAAAAATACCATTTTTGGGAATTTCGGGACATTTGACCTTTTTTTACACTTTCTTATTTAGAATGACAAATTTAGTTTTGTTAATAAATAAAGATTTTATTACATACATATTACATATTTATTGAGTTTCTAAAACAAAACATTTTATCAAAATTTTAATAGGATTGCAAATATTAGTAACAATTTGATCCTCATGTATTCCGAACAACTTTACAACTCCGCCCTTCAAAAATATTGCGTCCTTGAAAAATATTTGGAAATCGCTCGGCCAAAAATCTTTGAAATCGGATGGGAAACAAAATGGTAGCTCCTTCGCTACGCTCACGTCAAATTGTATCACGATCGAACCAGCCGTTTTGAAATGCCAGAGTTATTTCCAAAAGATTTTAATTCTGACCCACTGTTTTATGGTGAGTACCGACGAGAATGTGGCTGCTGTGACCGAAAGTGTGCAACTACTGGAAACGTCAGTTCGGCCAACAATGTCACTAAACTCGTCAAACAATCGATTTTGTACGTTCGGTAATCTGGTGTTATCTGCTGTCTTGGCGCCTCGGAGCTGCGATTTAACACCTTTAGATATTTTCTTGTTGATTGCATTAATCATAATATGTTTATGTTATCATTCACATGACTGTAACAATCATATATATGATCGTAGTAAGTAAGAAATAAAATTAACCATCCTCCAAAACATTTCCAAAAATATTTAGACGATTGTTCATTCCGCCTGGGTCTTTTGACATCATAGACATTTTTGTTGATTATTCATTATACATAAATAACCATACAAATTTCAAAAACGTAAAATCTCAGCAGTTCTAGGAGACAGTACCGAACTAGTGATTTTACCCATCATTTAGGGTGGGAGCTAGTTACTTCAATATCCACGTGACTAGTCATTTTAACACGGGCATGTCCTAGGCAGGGGGTCAATTGTCTATTTTTGATTACAATGGGACTGTCTAATAGCTGGTCCAAAGTAGGCAACGCATTGGATTCACATACTGGTTACATAGGGTCAGTTACCTTGCTAGCTTTGTAACTGGTTATTTGATCAGCTACTTGACTAGTTATTTTAACTCGTGCATGTCCTAAGCAGGGGGTCAATTCACCCTTTTGATTACAATGTGACTATCGGATAGCTGATCGAAGGTACAAAAAAAAGTTTGAAGTGACTTCACCATAGGTTACTAAGAGACACTAAAGTGACTATTGACTTCATGCTATGTTACATGCGATATCAATATACTTAAGCAAAAATAAAAATAAACTGTATGAGAATTATATTAACACAATTTGTAAAAAACCAGTTTGTACGAATTACTCACAAAACGTTTAAAGTAACTACACTCTAGATTACTTAGAGACACTCAAGTGACAAGTGTCTTCACTCTAGATTACTTGGGATGCATAAAGTAACCAATTGTCTTCTCTCTGCACTATAAAGTGCACACACGTGTCAAATGGCCGAAATATATAAAATGGAGTCAGCCAAGTGATAAGACATTTGTGACAATTACTGTCTTTAAGGGATATATTGACTACTTGCTTAACTGCTGGGATTATTCAAAATATTTTGTTGGCAGATTTTAAATTCATCTGGTTTAAAAAAAAAACATAGAATAAAATATATGTACATTAGGTGGGTAGATTTTTTTCACGAAAAATCGTATAGCAGAAACGCATTCTACGGAAAATTCTAAGAAAGTTTCATCAAGAAACCATAGGTCTAAAATCAAATCCTATTTTGCGCATTTCGTCTTTTATCCAATGATATTTCAGTATTAATTTTTTTTTCAATTGGATAAAAGACGAAATGCGCAAGATATGATTTGATTTTAGACCTATGGTTTCTTGATGAAACTTTCTTAGAATTTTCCGTAGATTGCGTTTCTGCTATACGATTTTTACTATTTGATCGTCCATACAAATCGACCCGGCCTAATGTATATCAATATCTTTAACTTTCTTAAAGCAAATAACAATAAATTTCAGTGAATTTATCAATAATCTTTTAATTGAGAATTTAGTACATTTAAACTAAACCTAATAAAATAAAGTTTTGTATTCCCAAAAAAAGAAATTTTAATAATAATGTTACGTTTAACCTTTTCAAAACGCTGGTTTATTTTCTTTAAATAAACCCGATACTTTTGATTGCAAATAAAAGCCGTTTAGTAGTTTGAAAATGGTAACAACTCTTTATTTATTCAAATGTACAACGACAGAATTAAATAGTCACTCAATGTTTTTTTTATACACGTTTGTAAATTCGCAGAAATACAGACACAATATATAATTTACACGAATTTACTTGAAAAAAACACAACACACTTTAAGGCACTCAGTTGATGTTTATTCGAAAAGCGTCTCTGATAAACTCACTAACGACTGCAACCTCTGCCACTATTTATAACACTGCCATCTGCACTCTAGATTGCTCTTTAACTGTCAAAGTTCGAATATTCTAGATCTTACTAATACATACGCCATCTGTGGTGTACTTTCTACAATGTTCTTTAACTGAATATTCGAATTCGTATACAGCGTTGCCAACTTACGATCAAATCAACTGAAAGCTTTTATTAAATAATGCCCACAGATATGTTACAGTTTGATATTACAGCACTGTTATTTGAAAGCATTATGGTAATTTTAATCGTTATATTTGAATTCAAGTACAATATCGTAACAATAATATGATTACCAAAAATACCAAATTAGATGTTAGGGCAGCTCTCTTAAAAAGAGATAGCAAATAGTTTGTAATACAATATCAACGAATTTGTTAGACAGAGGAAAATAAACAAAATGTTACAGACTTTGTGGTACAGAGTATATATTTAGATTTCTCTCAAAGTGCTTCTCTTGGGGCGGTGAGTGCATCTACAAGTGATTTAAAGTAATAAATTATAAATAACAATTTTAATTGAAACAAACATTTTTGTATCTTACTTACCACAAATGCAAAGAAATTAAATTATTGCGGCAGAAAAATAAAACCAAAACAAAATGAAAAGGTCAGTTCATAAAGAAAGAGACAAATATAAAACTAGTTTATTTTCGTCTCGTGACACCTCTGTTGTACTCTGTGATGATTACTTTGGATCATAATATTATTTCATTGGGTCATAACATTATTGCTTTTAATCATATTATGATCATGTATAACAATGATATTACGACTGTATTTGATCATAATATGATATTTTGTTGTACTAATAATAATCATAATATGTTTGAACTACAATCATAAATCTAATCATAATATGTTGCTCTTAGATTATGTTTTTCAACAAATCGAGGTAGTCGTCGTTTGCTTATATCTCAGTCATTTGTGGGCCGATTTTCTTGATTTTAAATAGCAACCGAATCAGGACTATTACCGATATATTGATGTATCAATCATGTTTTTTAAGTTATTCGAGGGGAGGGGATTGATTGTGTTTGCTTTCGTAAAGTTGATTTCAATAGATAGACAGATATGGTTATAAAATGTGGAAATTACAAACGGAATGACAAGGGTATAAAAAAGACGTTTGCTTTTTAATTGACAATTATTAATAATATTTGCATTATTAAATATAAAATTGCGGTTTAGTTGAGTCAATATTGTGCAGCTATATTATTAATTAGTTACTGTAATCAACCTATTCATTGAATATTTAAAAAAAAATGTATTTCAGTAAAGTTTACTCTACCACACAGCAACAAGATATATTTATTAGATTTAGTACTAAATGTGGAATAGAAGATGTAATGTTTGCTGGTATATTTATGTGCGAGTTTCAAGTTGTTCAACAAACAAAGTTTTGTAGTAGCAGCAAACAGCAACAGCAACAACAACATTAGCGGCAGCAGCAACAGCAGCAGTATTTGTATCATGCATTGTGCACTCCAACTGGAATTGTTTTTATTTGCCAGTGGTAGCAACGATTCAGTTGGTTTTGGGCTTTTGTCTGTTTCGGTCATGTTTACAAAAGTGAAGCGACATTAATTGTTGTAATTTTAATTTTTGTTAATTTCTTTTTTGTTGTTTTGTCATCTGTTATTTATGATGGACAGACAGACAGACGGCGTGTCATAGTAAACAATAAATAACGCGTTTTTTTCAAATGTGCGTGAGATACTTTTTAATGGAAATTGTTGTGTTGCGGCAAAGAATATCTAAAATAAATCAAAGTTCTGGTTAAAGTAATTTGTGCAACGAAATTTTTAATTAATTTAATTTGATTGTTTATGCTGTTATTTATGATTCTAGTTAAAGTTGAAAAGATTATAAGAAATTTTTGGAATTTTGTTTAAAAAAAAAACTCACAACCTTTGTTTTTGGTAGTTTTATGCAGTTTTATCCCAGATACATACAACATACACACCACACCGTACATAGATACGGATTCGTATGTTTGCACTTTGGTTAAAGAGGGAACACAGTGAATCAATATATTTAGTACTAAACATAAATACATACAAACATCTAGATACAAGTATCTACACATGCATGTACTTCATACATAAATTTATACTACCAAGTATTTATACAGCAATACTACAAGTATAAATGCGGCAGAGTTTGAGTCTGCATGCATATCTAGTATCTGTGCAGACGTAGTAAAGTACAAACTCCAAGTACTATACGAGTAAGTACTACACGGTGGATGACTAGCTGCTGTATGGACGGATGGATGGATGGATGCATCATAATTCCAGTTTTCGTATGTGTGTGTGTCTGTATCATTTCGTCTTCTAGTCTTCATCATCAGTTGAAAGAGAAGTTGCTAAACTGAGACTAGACAGGATAAGAGGAGGTGGTAGAGAAGGAACAGCAAGAAAACATATATGATACATACCAGAAAGAGCCACTGCAGAAGATTATAATTCATTCACACAAACAAACAAACACATTACTACATAATTAAGTACATAAATATATGTAAATAAATAAATATTTACTACATACATTTGAACACTAAAAATAACTAAAAAAAAAATAAAAACAAAATTCCATATAAATACTTACAAACATATTTATGCTAAATATACATAGTAAATACATACAATACCTATAATACATATTTTATGCATAAGTTTAATGAAATTGTATCTTTGAACGTCATTTGAGATTTGTGGTTTAAAAGGAAAAAAAACAAAAAAAAAAATACGGTTTATAGCGAATGTGTTAAAATACTGCAATTAAATATCAAATTGAATTTCATACATACACACATCCATATGTATCTATGTACATAAATACATACAATTCATATGTTTACTGATACAACAACAATAATATCTACATATATACAGATACATTTATTTTGGAAAATAATAACAACAACATTATCAACTGCGACACTAAAGAAATAAAGTGTACAACATTTACGAGTAGAAAAACTTTAAAAAATTTTAAATAAACAACAACCAAAAAACAATTACAAGGTGATGGGATTTAAAAACAACAAAAACTTAATTTTAATTTGCTGACAATGCTGCAGCAAAAACAACATCAACAAACAAAAACAGAGGTGAGTTTTTAACCAACCAGTTAGTTTAGTTAACTGACGTAATTTGCACATCGTATCTGTCAAAATGCAACAACATTTTAACCCATATTCTGCTTATGTATTAATTTTTGTTGTAGAATTCGTTTTTTTTCTAAATTTTGTTATGAAAGCAATTTTATTTGTTTGGGCTTAATTTAAATAAGAATTGAGCCACAAAAAAAACTTTACTAATTCAATTTACACCACAGCACAAATTAATTACTTTTTGAAATATACTCGTAGTATGAATTTAAACACTTTTTCCCAATACATACTTTCTGTATGAACTTTGCCCCAAAAAAATTCAAACACTTGAACATTTTGTAGAAATTTGACATGAATGCAAATATAATTATGTTTTAAACTTCAAAAATATTTGAAAAAAATTAAATATATTCAAACAAAGAACATATGGACAATTCCATATCATCGTACGTGACATTTGTACGCCTATAGAGTGGAATAGATTTTGCAAAAATAAGAATATCTGAAAAATAATTTGGTCTTTATGTTCCATTCAGATGGTACTATATTTTAAAATAATAAAAAGTTCTTTCGAAACATTGTAGTCCAAAATATGGATCGAAATAAGGGTATATCGTACGTGACATAAAATGGAACTCATTTTCTACTCATGTAGAAATATGCAAAAATATTCGAATCGTGAGAGGCGTTATGTTTTCTTTTAATTTCTTACACTAAACGAAATATTTTCCCTTTACAATCCGTCATATTTAAATAAAAACAATCTTTGTATGATTTTATAATACATAAAATTTAATATAGTACGTGACATACTGTACGTGACAGATTTTTTTCTTATAATAAAACAATATATATTCTGTAAATATACATATGTATACAAAAACTAAAAAAATTAATAGAAAATATACATTCGGTTTCAATAAACAATTTGACAATAGCAAAAAAAACAATCAAAGTAAAATTCATACTACAAGCTAATTGGGAGCCTAGTTTTGGCCGCAATTTTAGCCCAAAACATTAAAAAATTAAATATAATCAGTTTAAACTATTATTTTTGTCTTTAAAATGTTTTAATATGATCTAAATACATTCACATAGTAACATTTTATTATTTTCTTCTATTCAAATCATCTTGAAAAAAAGTTTCAAGGGTTTTTGTGCTTTCAGTCGTGGTAGCGATTCTCGTGGAATTGCCCATATGGCTTGAACTTACATATGTTTCCTTTCTATTGAGTTAAAGTTTAATACAACTATAATTCAATTGCTTGACTATAATTCAAGGTTTGAATTCCACTTGATTTCAAATTGCATTCCAGTATCCATTCGAGTAATCATCTTTCGCTTAATCGAATAAAAAATTAACATTTTCGAATGAAAAAAACAATTAAGAAAGAATGGTCGGTCAAGCCCGACCATATAATACCCTACACTAAGTAAAAGAGTAAAAACATTTATCTTTTAAAATTTCAATAATTTATATTTTTGAGTGATTTTCGGAAGTGGGGTTATATGGGGGCTATGACCAATTATGGACCGATCACCATGAAATTAGGTCGTGTGATTTATGTCTATATTAAAGTTAACTATGTTGAATTTTGTGTGTATACCAACATTTTTAAGCGATTTATGCACGTTAAAGTGATTTTCGGAAGCGGGTCTATATGGGAGCTATGACTAATTATGGACCGATCGTAACAAAATTTGGTGACATGAATTTTGTGTATAGAAAACTTATTTGGAGCGGAATTTGTGGAGATTCATATATAAATTAAACATTTATGACCGATAAAGTCCAATTTCGGGAGGACATTTGTATGGGGGCTAGGTGAAATAATGGACCGATTTCAGCCAGTTTCAATAGGCTTGGTCCTTGAGCCGAAAAAATAATATGTACCAAATTTCATCGAAATATCTTCAAAATTGCGACCTGTACTCTGCGCACAAGTTTTACATGGACAGCCAGCCGACCAGACGGACGGACGGACATCGTTTAATCGACTCAGATAGTGATTCTAAGTCGATCGGTATACTTTAATGTGGGTGTTAGACTAATATTATTGGGCGTTACAAACATCTGCACAAACGCATTATACCCTCCCCACTATGGTGGTGTAGGTAAAATTTATAAACACATACGCCACTGTGCTTCAAAATTCGTGGGGTGTAGCCAATACTTTTCCTACATGTTCGAACACTCTAACGTATACAAATTTTGTAAATTTCTCTTTGATTAAAAAAAATTTTAACATTTCTATTAAAAATAATTAAATATTTCGTAAATTCACAAGGTCTCTTATCATGTCATAATGTCCTAATATTTCACAATGGTTTTTATTGCCGAGCGACCGAGTCGTTATATATGTATAGGGACATTATGACAATATGACTGATAAGAGACCTTGTGAATTGAAAAATTGTTAGTTTTGCTAAATTACGAGTAACAAAAATATTTAGATTCCGACCGAAAAAATATTTTAATTTTAGACCATGTTGAAACATGGCACCCATTTTTAGGTGCCCTGAAGTACCCATTTTATATTGTGGACTCCATAATTCTTGTTTCCTCACCTTCAACTGAAAATGTTTTTTGAGGGAACAGGTTTTAAAGGATAAATATTTTTTGCATTATATTTAAAACTACTCATAATTTCTCCTTTAAAATTCTATAATATATATTTTTGCTTTATAAAAGTTTCGGTATTCGGCCCAACGTTAAAAATGTTTACAGTCTGTCCTGTAAACTCTACCATAGAATAATAACTAGATATGAAATTCTATTACCCAAAAAATCTAAACCAGTTGTCAAAAAAAAAAATGCATTATTAATAAAATACAATAGCTTATAACCAAAATAACATATGTACTTAATTTAGTTTCTTAAATTTTTCTTTTTATGGCTACTTACTTTATTACTCCACTGACTTTATATAGAGTTTGAGCTATTGAGAAATTTCTTTATATTTTAGGCAACACAGACATATGTAAATATTAAAAAAAAACCATAAAACGATTTCTATTCACATTATTTTATTATGAAAGAAAAAAATATATTTGTTTTTTATTAAGGAAATTGCATTAAAAAAAAATGCAGTTTTATAACAGTGACACGATCTATAAAGGGTTAAATGACAATTTCAATGAATTCATTTTCAGCTGTTGAACATTGAAAATCTCAACGAGAAATCTGTATCTGAATGCCGTGCATTCGAACATTATCATATTGTGAAGATCGTCATGCGAATTTTTAAATTTACAAAAACATCAAAAACGTAAAACAGCAACTTTTTATGTTAGACTTGCTGACTTGAGCTGGAGTTTTTTTTTATTTTTTAACTAAGTAGTACCATTTATGGCCGGCCGGTTGGTTGGTTGGTCTATAGGTTGTGTGATTTAATTGCAGTGTAGTGGCAGAGTGCTTGTTATTGTTGTTTTTGCAGCTAAAGTTGGTGGTGGTGCAGGTGGTTGGTGTTGATGTTGGTGGATGGTTAGTTGCAGTACAAAACAACTCTCAGCTTTTAGTTTTTATTATATTTTCGCATCATCACCATTTCTATACAATTGACAATTGCATCTCTGGGGACGGACGACACACAGTGACAATATTGAGACAAACATTTATCAATTTTCTTTATTTGTTTTCATTTGTTTTGTCCAAAACAAGCTGCCTGCCATTGAACATTCAAAAAAATCCATATAAAACATAATTGAAATGACTGACTTCTACGGTTTTCGGCTTTCTTTATAAACAACATACAAACATAATTAAATACAGACAGATAGTGTACATTCATATACATTCAACCATCCATCCATCCATTCATACTTACAAAATACGCACAACTTTCTTTCTTTCTTTCACATACATTGTAGATACGTAGATACAGATACGAGTACATTTGTAATGTAACTGGCTCTGTTGTAATGTGCTGCGTTGTGGCAGACTGCTGCTCAAATTAAACTTTCTGGCTTTTAGACGCAGTTAGTTTACAACTCTTTAGCAAGATGATTATTATCATTGCAAAACAAGCATATAAATAAATATAGAAATATCTTTATACATGTGTATGTATGTATCTATCTAATTGTGAGTGTTTGTGTGTACATACTTGTTGTACTAGTAGTAGATATGTATTTATGTGCATCCATGGTGTTTGTACATCAAACAATATTTGACATCGTCAAAATGACAATTTAATGCGCGATGAAAGTCTGATGTTTGAAATGAAAAGTGCGTAAAAGTCGTCATCGTCTTACTCGCCTTTATCGCCATCGCCTTTGCCGTTTAGTTGATTTGACTTGTGTTGGGTTGAGTTGAGTTTTGTCGTCAATATCAGTTATTATTACCCACAAATCTACTGTCAACTAAAAACGAAAAAAAAAATACCAAAACAAAATCATAAAACTTTTAAGCGAATTTAAGAGGCAAGAAGCTCATACAAGTGGTATGACCAGCTACACTTTTTATGGCCTAAAGCAGGCAACAGCAGCAGCAGCATGGCAAGGCAACCAGCTTATTGCTTATTTCTACATACAGATATACATTAGGGTGTCGCCGTTTGTATGGAAGGAAAATAAGTTAAAGGTGGTTAGTTTAATTTAGTTTGTTTGATTAGACCATTTATAGAAAAAATGACCCTAAAAGGTCCTTTTTGAAGGTTTTTATTATTTTTTCATATTCAAATAATTCAAATAAAATTCGCACTAGATTGATAAAACCATTTGGGTGAAATTATATGAGGTTTATAATTTATTAATTTAAACTAATTATGGATATATTTCCACGATCCCGAACGCGACATTCGTACGCCTTTGAAGTGATACAAAATAAAGAAATCTGAAAAATGAATAATACAAAGCACTATGTTTAGTGCAAACGATAGGTTTTGCGGATTAGTTGTTTCCAATATATTAGAAATAAACATGGTATCCCGAACGAGACAAAAATGGAGCTCGTTTTCGACTGTCTCTAGAAAAGGGCAAAAAATCAACGAATTTTGACATAATTTAGTAAAAACGGGTTTTTATTAAAATAGTGAAATGTTCAAATGTTTGCATTGACTACTTCCCATCTTTCTGGTAACATATGGATTCCGAGCCAAAATAACTTCTTATATTTTGTTTCCAAGAACAAATCAAGCCAATATCGGATACTCTGTTCCAAATAGTTCCCAACCACTTCATTATAAATAGTTTTTAACAGGTATTTAACAGGTATTGCAACATGTTGTCATGATGAAATATTACAATTTCATGTCTGGCTGCATATTCTGGGCGTTTTTGAAAATGCTCTCTTCAAACTAATCAGTTGCGTTCGGTACAGGTTCACTGTGATAGTCTGGCCTGATTTCAGGAGTTCATAATTGATAGGATGCTTTTGGTTTCACCGAATACAGAGCATTATCTTAGCGCCATGGATATTTGGCTTTGGTGTCGATTTGGCTGGTTGGCCAGACTTCACGTACGATCTCTTAGACTTTCTTTTATTGCGTTCAAGCAGCATTTCAGACGTGCAGAATCGTCTTTCAAGGTCTCTCAGCTTCAATTCGTATAGTACTCAATTGGATAAAACTCGTTGCTCGCAATGTTTTGAAATTGCTGATTGAGTAGCTCCCAATGATTTTGGAAGCTCTTGTTGAGTTTTACAACAATCTTCATAGAGTAATGCCTCCAATACTTGGTCTTCAAAATTGTTTGGCTGGCCTGGGCGATCTTTGTCTTCCGTGTCAAAATCACCACTTCTGAACCGAACAAACCATCTTTCGCACGTTGAAGCTCTTGTTGAGTTTTACAACAATCTTCATGGAGTAATGCC
Source organism: Calliphora vicina (assembly GCF_958450345.1). Classification (NCBI taxonomy): domain Eukaryota; kingdom Metazoa; phylum Arthropoda; class Insecta; order Diptera; family Calliphoridae; genus Calliphora; species Calliphora vicina. Next base: position 6,426,698 of record NC_088782.1, on the reverse strand, counting down.
TCCAATTCTTGGTCTTCAAAATTGTTTGGCTGGCCTGGGCGATCTTTGTCTTCCGTATCAAAATCACAACTTCTGAACCGAACAAACCATCTTTCGCACGTTGAAACCGATGGAAAACATTCAACATAAGCTTTGTTGAACAATCGGTGTGCTCCAGCTGCACTTTTTTTCAAATTAAAGAAGTAAAGCAAAACTTCCCGCATATGGCGATGCGATGGTAAAAACTATTGTTTGGACAGATATGTACCCTTAACCCTTAAATCCATGATTTTAACTTTTATTTTTCTATAAAGTATCAAATATTTAGTTGATTTCTATTTATTATATTTCCTTTAGTTTTAGTTTGATTTAGAATTTCTTTAGCTGAAACTTAGAGTACTTCATTTGATTTTGCTGAAGGAGACTCTGAATTAGTATCAATCTTATGTTCGTCTAAAATTAAGTGGAACTGGAATGGCAGCAATATGCATTTAAGCGTTTTTTTTTTAAGTCATACACTCAAAAATTAATTCAATTTCAGCTTAATTCAGCTTAATACGAAATTAAAAAATTTAAACCATTCAATCCATAAATCCTTTAATTTAGCTTCATTTAAATGGAATTCATTCATAACAGAATTCATTCAAACTTTGAAGGATTAAATTTTGTACTGAGTTTCTCACACTTTCTCAGCTATTGGCCAAGAATGATGAAAAAAGATTACAGAATAAATTTGTTTTCGACATTTAAGCAATTCTTCTCATAGACTATAACTATAATTGTGCCGAAGGCAGGAAAACGAAATTTTAATTGGTTTCCGAGATATAACCGTGAGAAAAGTTGCATGTTCTTCGGAATAATCAAGTGTTAGCCAAAATATACAAGAGCTAGCTTAAAAAATTCCACACGAGAAAGACTTTGCACTCGATGACTTCAAAAATGTTGTCATGATTTTGATTTATGCCTGAAACACTTACGATCACGAACGAGACGCACTTTGAATATCAAAATAAAATGTTAAGTGTGTTTCTTAGATGTAGTAACTTGTTTTTTATTAAAAACCACTCAATTTTGATTTGAGTTAAAATTTCCACTCACTTTATTAGAACGATCGCAGAGAACAAACGATGATTTACGCGAACGCGACATTGGTACACGAACAACTTATTGTTGGTAGAAAGATTGTATGATATGAGTGCAGTCATGATATAGATATTGTAAATATGTAAACAATAAATGCTAAAGAGAAAATGTCATTAAAAGTAGCTAAGAGCAAGAAAAAATATATTTTTAGGTTTCAATCCAATTTTCTCATGATAACAAATAAGATTACTTAAAAAGACTTTACAATATAACAACTCAGACATTTGTTTAATAAAATATTTGAAAAAATCATTTGTTTATGATATTTATTTGCCTTAAAAGGAAAACCTCATCAAATATTGACGCCAGGACATACATTTTGAGAAATGGAAGCTAAGAATAATTTAAAATTAAAATTTTATTTTAGTTTGAAACATTTACAACTGTTTTTTGAGAGGCCTCCCTAATATACATAAATATTTACGAATTGTGTTGTATTTCTTTTGATTATAATTATTTTGTTTCTTTTTTTTTGCCATATTGAGAAGAAACTATTACTCGATCATACTTGTACATAATTACGATCATGTACATATATAAAAACACAACAAATAATAAACTTTAAGCAACCTTCAAGTCATTTAAGCTATTAAATGTTTATTGGGTGGGTTTTTTTCACTTCATCATCTATCAAAACCAATCAGCCAAAATAGTGAAACTTTTAATTTTTTTGGGATTAAAAATACAGTGAAATTTTTAAATCGTTTTGCCATTTCAGAACCATAATGTTGTGCAAATATATGAAACAATTGATTAATTATTTCATATTGTATTAGTTTGTTATAAATACATAAATGTCATTGTCGGAGAGGTTAAATTCGAAAGTATTTTCAAAATACTTGAGAATCACACAGCCATACATACTTTTTTTAATTTTATTAATAGCAATTAAAAATGAATCTGTCATTTTCAATGGAACATTAATAAATTGTATGTATATTCGATCATGATTTTTCAATACAAAACTTCAAATTTGAAGTTTACGAGAAACAAGGTTAAATATTGAATACAGTTGCAAATTTATTAGTAATAAATTTATTTAAAACTTTATAAGCTCATCAGAAATTGTTTTGGTGTTGCTAGTATTCTGACTTTGACATAATAATTTCCTGGAAAGTTATGTATGTATTATGTATCGTCCCATAAAATACGAAATAATGTAACATGATTCAAAATAGAAATTCCAAAAAAACATTCTTTATTGGAAGGTTTCCTTTCTCGCATACAAAATGCGGCATCTAACTACTTTACCATATTTTATTGGCGGTACGACTTAAAAATGCGGAATTTACAATAGATGGCTTATATTATGAACACGGTTTTTTTATACCCTTCACCATGAGTGGCAAGGGTATATATAAGTTTGTCATTCCGTTTGTAATGTCCACATTTTTCATTTTTCATAAAGTATATATATTCTGGATCGTTATAGATAGCGGAATCGATATAGCCATGTCCGTCTGTCCGTCTGTGTGTTGAAATCAACTTTCCGAAGCCCCCAAATAACTTACATACACGATTCATACATCAATATCTTACGGCTCGGTCGCTATATAAAATCGAGAAAATCGGTCCACAAATGGCTGAGATATAAGGAAAAAACTAGGACAACCTCGATTTTTTACCTATTTTTGACCTATATCTGGATTACTAAGTCATTAATATAGACAATATGATTATCTAATGATAGATATTTCAAAGACCTTTGCAACGACGTATATAAGACCATAGTAAGTTGGACATACAATGGGTCAAAATCGGAAAAAAAATATTTTTTAACCCGAATTTTTTTTTCATAAAAATTTTTTTTTTTTCATAAATTCTTTTTCCAAAAAAATTAATTAAAAAATTTAAAAAAATTTTTTTGAAAAAACTTTTTTTTTTAAAAATTAAACAATTTGGAAAAAAAAAATTTTGATTTTGTTCAAATAAAAATATTTTTAAGTATAATTTGGTGAAGGGTATATAAGATTCGGCACAGCCCAATATATAGCTCTCTTACTTGTTTGTTTTTAATCACTTATGTATATGTCCTTTTGAAGGGTACATGTCTGTCATTTATTCTCACTGAGCTATTGAACACTATAGTGTAAACAACAAAGTTTTTTTTTGCTTCGAAAATGTAGAATTTTGTGCCAACAAAAAGCGTCATATGCGGGAAGATTTGCTTTACTTGTTTAATTTGAAAAAAGTGCCGCTGAACCACACCGATTGCTCACCAATGCTTATGGTGAATGTAATCCATCGGTTTCAACGCGCGAGAGATGGTTTGTGCAGTTCAGAAATGGTGATTTTGACACGTAATAATACGAACGCCCAGGCCAGCCAAAAAGTTTTGAAGATCAAGAATTGGAGGCACTAATCCATGAAGATTGTTGTAAAACACAACTAGAGATTGCAAAATCATCGGGAGCAGCAATTTCAAAACGCAGCAGGATTCATCTATAAGCATAGAAATTCGGTACCTTACGAATTGAAGCCGAAAGACCTTGCATGGCCGAAATGATGCTTGAACGCTATCATTACTTGCTCTTTCTGGGATACGCTTCACTTTGGAATAGAGTAGCCGATATTGGCTTGATTCGTTCTTGGTCTCAAAAGATGAACAGTTCTATTGGATCGGAATACATATACATTTGTATTGTAGAAATGTTTTAATAAAAGCTAAACTTGTTAAAAAAAATCCCGCATTTTTAAGTCATACACCCAATATGAAAATTTCAGTTACTATTGCTTGTTGCAAAACATGAAAATATATCTTCAGAAAATTGTATTTTCACAGTTAATTGTGAATAAATTTCCGGGTGCGAAATATGTTTGTAAAATAAATAGTTTCTCTACGCAGAGAAATAACATGGTTGTGGTACGATCACAGGGACTTTTCAGAAACTGTTCAACAATATTATGGTCACTATAATTATTCATAATAATGGCACATCCATTTTGTATTACAGTAAGCATTGATATGATTGCAGCAATCATATACATATTTTTGTGGAATTATATGTTTGTGGCAATAACTTATGGTTATCATAATTTAAGAGCAACTTATTATGATATAATACTTCAGCTTAGAAATTTATTGCCACAAACATACACTTGATCGCTACAAACATGTATATTTTGGCAGTCATATGAATGATTATCCCCATGTTCTGCAAATCGCACGATTTTATATACTAAAACAATTTTGTTACAGAACACCAAAATATATGAATTCGTTTAAAAATGAAATCGTTACTCGGATTCGATTTACAGGACAAGTGGATATAATGATCATAATGAGGCATGTGATGAAAAACGATCGTTTTCAAAACTGAAATCAATTTCAAAAACGATGTAGGTGTGATGAATTTCGATTGATTTCATATTAAATTTTTGGTTCATTCCGTATAATAATTTAAATAAATAAATGAATTTTTATAGCGAAAAACAACAAAATATGCAACTCTTCATTTGTTTATCTTAATTAATGTGAAAATTTAATTTCGATAAATTCCTTTTGAATTGGAATTTAAAACTAATATGTATGACAAAACGATTCAAACCAACACATCACATCTTTTGTCGTTTTGAAATCATTTTTGCATCTAACCCCCAGTAACACGAAGTCTGGTTATGTTTTAACTAATAGTTATACTGACAGTTTTCACATAAAAATAATTTTAACCGACAGTATAACTATTAGTTAAGGTATAACTAGACTTCGTGTTAATGGGGGTAAAACGTTTTTCATCACATACATGAATATTGATGAATAACTTATAATCATACGGATTTTCCTCTGCGTGATGATATAAACTTTATCTCTCCTATTTAATCTTTAAACAGAGTGAAAGGCACATTTTACAATTAGAATTTGCTAGAATTGCTATTTTGTTGTTACCTTGTTTTGTATTTTAATTTACGATATATACATTTTGTTGCTATTAATTTAAAAGGAAATGTATAATATTGCTTTGATGAAAGTTTTGTACTGAATACCGTTAATATTATTTTGAAAATTTCCTTATAAATTTAACTTTGAAAATGTACACAAACTTTTGCTAAACCAAAGCCTGGGATTACTTGTATTAAATTTGACATTTTGATTTGTTAAAGGTCATTAAATAATGACTGATATCAAAAGTCATGAATGGAATGGTAGGTAAAGTTTTAATATTGTTTAATAAAAAAATTTAATAAAGAAATGTTTATCTTTGGCATAATTGTGTTGTTTTATAAATTATTAAGCTAAATTAGGGTTTTTTATAGTACATTTATTTTTAATGCTTTTAAAAATTATAAAAAAATAGGTTTAATATGACTATATTTTCGAACGTTTGTTTAATATTTCATTGCATTATTTCATTACTTGTAACTAATTTAAGTGATTTTAAAGGTAATGACTTATTTATAAGCGGTTGTGGTAAGTACTAGGATATTCAATTAATCGGGTTTCTGTTTTAATCGGTTAACCGAGCAAATAATTAATCGAGGTTTAGATTTATTCGGTTAATTTAAAATTATTCGATTAACCGAATAATTTCTATTTTCATTTTAAATTGAAAATAACACAACGAATTTTGTGTACAAAAACATAACAGCAAATAAGGTATTTGAGATAATTTTTGTAAACATATCGCCTATTTGCTGCAACAACGTCATAACTCAAAATCCGTGTTTTATGAACTGAGTAATACAAAATATGCGCTGTTCTATAATCTTTCATATAGTTTCATCAGTTTTCAAAAAAGTCAATTATTTTTTGTGTGAGTGTGTTGTTGTAAACATCAAAATTAAAATTCATGTTTTCTCGTATATTTGATAAGTAAAAATTTGGGTTAAATACAGATTAGAAAGATATTAACATCTACTATTTATATTTCTGAAATCGCATGATTTGTTGAAAATTTCTTTAACAAATAGTAAAATGTCATAAAATATTCTAAGACGATATAACGTTGTTGCAGCAAATGAGCGATGTGTGAGTTTTTTAGGGTTTCAGTGAGATCTTCTGAAATAATCTTTTATAAAAAGAATTGAAACGATTTTTTTTCTTCAGATTTAATAAAACTTTTCTTGGAAAAAAACTCTCTTGCTGATTGTATATGTTGGAGAAATCAAAAGCATGATAAAGAATAGTCCTTTTTGGATTGTTTTAGATTTTGATTAATTTAATAGTTTCGTTTAGTTATGATAAAAGACTCATTTCAAACAAGTAAGAGTGCTATATTCGGCTGTGCCGAATATTATATACCCTTCACCAAATTATACTTAAAATTTTTAGGTAAATAAAATTTAATTTTTTTCCAGTTTTTTTTTTTAATTTTTTGTAAAAAAATTTTTTTCGATTGTTATTTTAAATTTTTAAATTTAAAATTTTTTTTTTTTAAATTTTAAAATTAATTTTTTTTAAATTTTAAAATTTTTTTTTTTTAAATTTTAAAATTTTTTTTTTTTAAATTTTAAAATTTTTTTTTTTGTTTTATGAATTTTTTTTTGGAAAAAAAAATTAGGGTTACAATTTTTTTTCCCGAATTTGACTCATTGTAGGTCCAACTTACTATGGTCTTATATACGTCGTTGCAAATGTCTTTGAAATATCTATCATTAGATATCCATATTGTCTATATTAATGTCTTAGTAATCCAGATATAGGTCAAGGTGAAGGTGAAGGGTATAAAAAAAGTTTCGTCTGTACATGTAAATACAAACAAAGTTTCAAATACATATTTAAATTAAATATGTCAGTTGTTATACATACTCACTAATCATGTTTATTGGATGTTCAAAAAATATCTAATTTTTATTTGAAATTTGTATTTGAATTGAAACGGAAAAATAAAAACAAAAAAATTGTTTAAAGTGCAAAAACAAGGAATTTCGGTTAATCGGTTAATCGACACAAATTAATCGGTTTATTTGTTATTTGAAAATCGGCAATTTCAAATTATTCGAACAGTTAACCGTCCAAAATTAATCGGTTAACCGATTAACGGTTAATCGATTGAATACCCTAGTAAGTACTCGCCTGCAATGACATCTGCGTGTTAAAATAATAAGTTAAAATGCTAATTTGTAAACAGGTGAAGTGTCAAAATTTATGATTAAATCGCTGGAAATATACAGCGAATTCAAAGTATTGATTTACTGCATTCTACACCATTTCCAATTGTATTTCAGAAGTTTCTAATTGTATTTCAGAAATTTCCAATTGAATTTCAGAAATTTCTAATTATATTTCAGAAAATTCCAATTCAATTTCAGAAATTTCCATTTATATTTCAGAAATTTCCATTTATATTTCAGAAATTTCCAATTATATTTCAGAAATTTCTAATTATATTTCAGAATTTTCTAATTATATTTCAGAATTTTCCATTTATATTTCAGAAATTTCTAATTGTATTTCAGAAATTTCCAATTGTATTTCAGAATTTTCCAATTGTATTTCAGAAATTTCCATTTGTATTTCAGAATTTTTATTTTATACTTAAAAAGTTTCCAATTGTATTTCAGAATTTTCCAATTGTATTTCAGAAATATCCATTTGTATTTCAGAAATAGCAATACCAATGGATATTTCTGAAATACAAATAGAAAATTCTGAAATACAATTGGAAAATTCTGAAATACAATTGGAAACTTTTTAAGTATAAAATAAAAATTCTGAAATACAAATGGAAATTTCTGAAATACAATTGGAAAATTCTGAAATACAATTGGAAATTTCTGAAATACAATTAGAAATTTCTGAAATATAAATGGAAAATTCTGAAATATAAATGGAAAATTCTGAAATATAATTAGAAAATTCTGAAATATAATTAGAAATTTCTGAAATATAATTGGAAATTTCTGAAATATAAATGGAAATTTCTGAAATATAAATGGAAATTTCTGAAATTGAATTGGAATTTTCTGAAATATAATTAGAAATTTCTGAAATTCAATTGGAAATTTCTGAAATACAATTAGAAACTTCTGAAATACAATTGGAAATGGTGTAGTAATGAATTACCACAAAAGGCCTTTACAATGCGAGCAATTTTTATCAAAATTCAAACTACATACTTTAACAAAACAGCATCAATATTCTAATTATTGTTTAATCTCAACAATAAATCTGACATCTGTTTAATAAACATGATACCTACTAATTTTTGGTCACAAAACTAATTTCATATTTTTCCACCAAAATGACGTCTATATATCGCGCCATATAAGTATAATACAAGTATAATTGACTATTAAGTATTAAAACTTTATTGTTTGTATTTCACTTTACTTAATATGGCCATTTATCGCAGCGTAACATTGGTATCAAAGAATTTGGCTAAAAACAAATTTCTCATACAAAAGCGGTGATTTTTTGTTTTATCTTTTTTATTTATTTTTTTTTTGTTTTTTTTGCAAAGTGTTTACATACGATTGTACGTGAGTTTAGCGTTAAAGGTCTTTATACCCTACACCACCATAGTGGGGAGGGTATTATGCGTTTGTGCAGATGTTTGTAACGCCCAAAAATATTAGTCTAACACCCACCTTAAAGTATACCGATCGACTTAGAATCACTTTCTGAGTCGATTAAGCGATGTCCGTCCGTCCGTCCGTCCGTCCGTCTGGTTGGCTGGCTGGCTGGCTGGCTGTCCATGTAAACCTTGTGCGCAGAGTACAGGTCGCAATTTTGAAGATATTTCGATGAAATTTGATACATATTATTTTTTCGGCTCAAGGACCAAGCCTATTGAAACTGGCTGAAATCGGTCCATTATTTCACCTAGCCCCCATACAAATGTCCTCCCGAAATTGGACTTTATCGGTCGTAAATGTTTAATTTATATATGTATCTCCACAAATTCCGCTCCAAATAAGTTTTGTATACACAAAATTCATGTCAGCAAATTTTGTTACGATCGGTCCATATTTAGTCATAGCTCCCATATAGACCCGCTTCCGAAAATCACTTTAACCTTCGCTTTACCAAAGGTTTTTAATGTACATGGTTTACCAATACCCACCCGGGTGACACTACGAAATTTTAAAAAATTTAAAAAACCTTATAAAAAGTTTAAAATGGTTCTATTAAATTCTATAGAACTCTAGAATTTGTTCAGTGAGTACAAATTTCATTTAAATCGAAACAAAATTAAAAAAAATATTAAACCAATAAAATCGATATGGTCACCCGGGTGGGTATTGGTAAAGCGAAGGTTAACGTGCATAAATCGCTTAAAAATGTTGGTAAACACACAAAATTCAACATAGTTAACTTTAATATACACATAAATCACACGACCTAATTTCATGGTGATCGGTCCATAATTGGTCATAGCCCCCATATAAGGCCCACTTCCGAAAATCACTCAAAAATATAAATTATTGAAATTATAAAAGAAAAATTTTTTTTGCTCTTTTACTTAGTGTAGGGTATTATATGGTCGGGCTTGACCGACCATACTTTCTTACTTGTTTTTATTTTATTTTGTTTTGTTTGTATTTAATTTTATTTTATTTCGTTTTTATTTTTATACATATAATTTAAGTTGTTTAAATGGTCTTTCTCATTGTACGAAAAAAAAACTATTCTTTTCAAAATCAGATGCAACAACAGCAGCAGCAATAACAATAATAAAATGTGTCGTTTTAGTTGTACATTTATGCAGACATAAAAATAAAACTATAACCACGTATGAATAGTTTAATATGTATAAATGACGCAAATATAGAAATATAACAACATCTACAACTACAACAATTGTAACAGCAGCAGCAAATTTGACATTTGCACTCAGCAAAAAAAAAATAAACTTCAAATGAGTTTGTGTGTAAGAGTCCATTTGGATTTGTATTTACTAGGGTAACCGGTTAACCGATTTATTTGATATTTGTTAATCATTTAATCAAAATTTTCTTTTTACACGCTACACCCAGAGCAAGAACATGGTTGTGATATGATCACAGCAAACATGATTACAAGTTATTAAGCTATATTATAGCTACAGCAACCATAAAATGTTACAGTTACCATTTACACGACTGCTGTAGTTTAAGGTTATAGTAATTAAGTATATGTTTGTGGCAATCATGTCTTCATTTACATTCATTAGTTTATTGCGGTGTATTGGCTTCAGAAAACTGAAAAATAAAAAGGCTTGTGGCGTAAATAAATGAATAAATTACATTTTTGAAGAAGTACGGAACAAAATGCGAACCAAAGAGTAACCGTTTGTGGATGTATTGCCACCTGCTATACCAATGTGGATCGTATGTAGTAGAATGATAATTGGTCACGTCATGTTATTACCAAATTTTAGCTGCACAGAGTAAATAGATTCGTTGTGGTTACCAAATTTATAGACAATCGAATGATTCGATTTTATTCACAGATTTGCTCGGTTCTAGCAAAAAAAGGCACTTGAGAAAGAAGAATTACAATTGAAATATCCGAATTTATGTAACACAACTTAAATTTGTCATCCACATCATTATCACTGAATAATTCGATTAGCTACAAATTCGGTTATAACAACCAAAACAGTTTTCTCTGTGTGGGTATTAAAAGTTATCTTCTTTTTAGGTCAAAGGTCAATTTAACATAATTTAGTGTTCAAAGTCTTAACATATTTAATTTAACTATAACTGTGCAAAAAAAGAAATGTATTGTAATTTTTATTAATTATGTGGTTAATTTAAAATTAACCAATTAAGATTCAATCCCAATTATAAATTTATTTGCTCAATTAACCGATTTTAAAACGAAATGCTATTACTTGATGAATACCCTATCATTTATTTACCTACTGACAATTACTATTATTTGAAGTAAATACTTGTGAACAAAAAAAGTAATAAATAAATACAAGTACGAATGGAGAGAAAAAAGATTTCAATAAAAAAGAAAACCTTCAACGAATCAAACAAAGTTGTTGGTTGACTACTAAAGTGTTCATTAAATAAATGGATCAATTGCTTAGTTTCTATTGTTGTTGTGGCTGCTGATGTTGTTGTAGTTGTTTCTGAATGACCTGATACGAATACGAGTAACAACAACACAACAGGTTGAGAAAAAATAAATAAAAAATAAAAATATCTCACTCATAAAGATTGTAAATAAAGAAATAAATAAATAAATTTTTATTTACAATGTTAAACATGTTACTGATTAATGATGATGATAATTATGATGTTCATAATGACATTGCTGATGACGATGACGACGACGACCAACAATAATGATAATGATTGTTATAAATTAGTTGAATTCATTTAAATATTCTAAATATGCAGCCAGCTTTCTAAAAAACATGTTAAGCTTTTGTTTTTTTTTTTCTTCCAACATTCACATACATATTTGTTGTTTTTTTTGTGTCATTCTAATCGTTTTTATCTAATTTTAAATTGTTGCTTAATTTGTTTTGCTGTATTTTATATTATTATTTTTATTTTTTTTTCTTCTTTCTTATTTTATTAAGTACCATACATAATTTGTGGTTTTTCCTACTTCCTCAAATGTATGTATGCATAAATGTTCATACATATTCATACGTACGTATGCAGATACAACAATCTTTATATAGTCAGATACATTTATACCGTTCGAATACGTAGAAGTATTAATAATTTAACATATCATAAAAGAATGTTTTCTTTGTGCAATAAATGATCTGTCATAAATAAGTTATTTTTACAAATTTTTTAATGGCCACTAAATGTCTTAAAAATTATTCTAAAAACTATAATTTCATAATATTAATGATAATAAGAACATCTTACAAAATACCGCAAAGTGCATTATTATTGCCACACAGATTCTGTTAGCTGTGGTCTATTTTTATATTATATTTTTGGTCACATTTATGGCCACTTTGAAACACAAAAATTTTGAATTTAAAAATAAAAATTGTATTTAAAAAAAAAATAGAGAAGTGGAACACTGCATGTGCCGAAAAAGAAATTTCCAAATATAAATTGATGTAATGTGTAGTAGAATGGCCCTATTTTTTATAAAACTAAAGGCATTTCTTATTTGTTTTTGTTATAACGTCAGCTGTTGGATTAAAGCTAATTTATTGGGTACAATAGATGGCGTATCTTTTGAAAGCCATTCTTTGCATTTAATAACTTATGTCATTTTGAAGTGTACATATCTGTCATTTATTCTCACGTAGTTATTGAACATTACAGTGTAAACAACAAAGTTTTTATACCCTACACCACCATAGTGGGGAGGATATTATGCGTTTATGCAGATGTGTATAATATTAGTCTTAAAGTATACCGATCGACTTAGAATCAGGCTGGCTGGTTGGCTGGCTGTCCATGTAAACCTTGTGCGCAGAGTACATGTCACAATTTTGAAGATATTTCAATCAAATTTGGTACATATTATTTCTTCGGCCCAAGGACCAAGCCTATTGAAACTGGCTGAAATCGGTCCATTATTTCACCTAGCCCCCATACAAATGTCCTCCCGAAATTGGACTTTATCGGTCATAAATGTTTAATTTATACATGTAACTACACAAAATTCGCTCCAAATAAGTTTTATACATACAAAATTCATGTCACCAAATTTTGTTACGATCGGTCCATAATTAGTCATAGCTCCCATATATACCCGCTTCCGAAAATCACTTTAACGTGCATAAATCGCTTAAAAATGTTGGTATACTCACAAAATTAAACATAGTAAACTTTCATATAGACATAAATCACACGAGCTAATTTCATGGTGATCGGTCCATAATTGGTCATAGCCCCCATATAAGGCCCACTTCCGAAAATCACTCAAAAATATAAATTATTGAAATTTTAAAAGAAAAATGTTTTTGCTCTTTTACTTAGTGTAGGGTATTATATGGTCGGGCTTGACCGACCATACTTTCTTACTTGTTTTTTGTTCGAAAATGTCGAATTTTGTACCAACAAAGCGTCATATGCGGGAAGTTTTGCTTTACTTCTTTAATTTGAAAAAAAATGCCGCTGAATCTCACCAATTGCTTACCAAAACTTATGGTAAATGTGTTCCATCGGGAGAGCGAGAGATAGTTTGTGAAGTGCAGAAGTGGTGCTTTTGAAATGGAACAAAGCCAAACAATTTTGAAGACCAAGAATTGGAGATTGTTGTCAAACTCAACAATAGCTTGCAAAATCATTGGAAGCTACTCAAGCTGCAATTTCAAAACGTTTGCGAGCAGCAGGATTTATCCAAAATCAGGGAAATTGTGTGTCATACGAATAGAAGCCGAGAAACATTGAAAGACGATTTTGCATGTCCGAAATGATGCTTGAACGCTATAAAAGGCAATAGTTTTTGCACCGAATCATTACTTGCGATGAAAAATGGATCCATTACTAAAACCCGAAGCGTAAAAGATCGTATGTGAAGTCCGGCCAACCAGCCGAATCGACGCCAAAACCAAATATTCATGGCGCTAAGGTAATGCTCTGTATTTGGTGGGAGCAAATGGGTCCTATCTATTATGAGCTGCTGAAATCTTACCAGATCATAAGAGGAAGCCTTTACCGAATGCAACTGATTAGTTTGAAGTGAGCATTGACCGAAAAACTCCCAGAATATGCAGCCACAAATGTTTGATGTGGATTTTAAGCTAAATGCATCATTGAACCATACGTCTTTAATAGGCTCACTGCTGCCCGATATCGTGTCATGATAACATTTTTCTTTTAAATAGTTTTGACTAACAAAATTTAAAAATCTTAAAAAAAAAAATTTTTTTAATTTTTTTGTTATTAAATTTTTTTTTTAATTTCTTAGTGGCAAAATTTCATAAAAAAATTATTTTTTTGGATCAAAAAAAAATCGGGTTAAAAAATATTTTCCCCAATTTTGACCGTTATAGGTCCAATTTACGGCGTTATATACGTCATTGCAAAGCTCTTTGAAATATCTATCGTTAGACATATATTGCCTATATTAAAGTTATTTGGTGACTACGAAAAGTTGATTTCAACATACAGACGGACATGGCTATATCGACATCGCTATCTATAACGACCCAGAATATACATATATACTTTGTGGGGTCGCAAATGAAAATTGTAGAAATTCCAAGTGGAATGACAAACTTATATCTACCCTTGCCACTCATTGTGAAGGGTATAATAATTTTTTCTATTAACAAAAATCATACCTAAATTTTGGAACACCTTTTTATAAGTTCACCATGTGCGCTCGAACTCTAGAAGTCGATCTTGAAAATCTGCGTTATTAGCATAACATAGGCCAGATCATCAGGAAACCTTTTCCCAAAGTATTTTATAAAAATAAAACAATAGAGCGAATGAGAATTACATACACACAAGTTTTGTTTCTAAAAATATCACAGCTAGACAAAACAGCAATCATTTTATTATTGAAAAAGGTAATTCCATTTTAAAACTTGTGAAAATGCGAACTTTTGCTTCAGTTGTTGTATTTTTGAGAAACTTTGCAATTTTGCAAGGTTTTTATACTTGTATATAATCCTAAATTGCCAAATAATTTAACTCCATAACACATAAAGAAGATAATATTTCAAAAAATGTTTACAGGTATTTATACATACATATTTTTAAAATAAATCTCTTTTAAATATAAACTCTAATGAATCAATTGAGATTAAACAAATTAGAATATGGAGTTAATCTATTTGGCAATGAATTAACTCCTTATAATATGTGAATCTTGAAAGGCACAGATACGTTTATTGCAATGTGCATTAAAACAAAAGAAAATCTTTAGTTAAATCAACAAAAGTTGGTCATTATTATCACTACTACGTACTACATACATACATTTAAACATATGAATGAATGTATGTATGTTTGCGCTGATGCTAAATAATACTACATACTAAATAGTATATATTACTAACGATTACTTTATTATTCTCACTTTAAACTAAGTATTCAGAGCATGTCAAAGTAGGTCTATTCATTTGTTTGTTTGTCCGTCCATGCTGGCAGCCAACTCACTGTCTATTAACATCTTGTATATGCAGAATAGATAGATAGATGTATTGTGTTGCACAAAGTTTTATATACAATATGGTATTTGCATACAAATACAGAGAGAGACACACATATATTCTTACTTATATTGCCACATTGTGTGTAATTGCAAGATGTTGAATGTTAGATGTCGGATTTCATAAATTATTAAAATTGTTGTTGTTGTGGTTTTTTTTGCATCATTCTGTTATATTCATTGTGTAGACTGGTTTTAAATGTTTCACATTTTGTTTTTATTTACTTTTTGAAGCCTTTATAACGGGTGTCATGATATCACTGACCAACAAACAAACTCCACCTTGTTGTTGCAAGCAACAAGTTATAACGACAAACACGCACACACACTTTGCAACGAGAGTAGGATTATTTTGATTAAAGCAAAAAACTAAATTTCAACAAAAAAAAAAATAAAGAAATGAAATGAAATGAGAAAAAAATATGTGTATCACGATTTAATTATACAAATTCAATTCATTGGCAGGCACTTTGTCACAAAATTTCAAAAAGACGCCTCAAAATCAGTCAGGTTTTTAAAGCTACAAAACAGTTTTAAATTTAAAATTGCAATTTTCATTGCCTTTCAAATGGATCGCTCGATCGGTGGTTGTTTGGTACTTGTAGAGACGACTGACTGTTTTGCTGGAAGATCGATTGATTATTTAACTTGCTATTTGATTTATTTTTATTTGACTTCATTATCGATTTCTTGTTACGAATTCATTCGGCAAACACATAAATATTGAAACTGGAGCAAATTTGTGTTTTTCTTTATTTTGTTGTTTGTTGATTTTATTTTATTTGTTTTGCCTGCCACAACTTTTGGCTTTGAATTTTTGTATGCAAAGTAATAAAGAGACATCTGTGATTGCTAGTTTAAGGCAATAATGTTTTACAAATTAGTTTGGTATTATCGAGCCAATATTTGGTAGATATGTATATGACAATTGTTTTAACATACGAGTACATACAAAATGTATTTGTTTATACTTATAAAAAACCCCATTTGCAATTCTGTAAATCTTGATTGTGGACTTCATCAGCTGCTTTTAACTTTAGACTTTTTCCGCCAAAAATATACATACATATGATATGTATAACGTATGATCTAGATATCAAAAATGTTGATTTGAAATTTAGGTACTGAATTCTTAAACAATAAAATGTATTTTACATTTTTCTTTTTACTGTATTTTTTTGTATTAAAACTTTCCCTTTTTCACGCCCCTGGAACCACGCCTAAAAAAATGCTTGATAAAAATTTTATTGAATGATAAAGTCCACAGAATAGAATTATGTATGGAATATCACAACGGGCAAATTGCCTACACGGCCATGCTGGCACATACACACTCTTTTGTAGAAATTTTCTGCAACCACACGCAGAGAAAAAATATAATTGGGCATGGTTACTGTAACCATTTAAATAGTGTTACAAGATTTTTAACAATTTTATAGTCACAGTAACTATTTACATGATTGTGGTAAGCATAATATGATTAATTTATGATTCACATGATTGTATCAACCATATATATGGTTACAGTAAACAAGTATATGTTTGTGACAACCATATTTATGATGAATAATTTTATCATAATATGTTGTTCTCAGATTATGATAAGCTTTAAGCCGAGAGCAACATAAGTCCTTCATCATATGAATGGTTGTCACAAACATATATTTGTTTACTGTAACCATATATATGGTTGATACAATCATATTATGGTTACCACAATCATGTAAATGGTTACTGTGACTATAATATAGTTAAAAAACTTGTAAAAATATTGAAATGGTTACAGTAACCATGCCCAACTATATTTTTTCTCTGCGTGCATTCTGCACAAATGTGGCTGAATTTCGATGATATGGTGTAGAATTTCATTATTGAATGCAATTTTTGACGAACAGTTTGTTTAGCATTACAAATTGTTTAAATTTCCCTGAATTTATATTTCTTTCTCATGAATTAATATTCCGACCATAGAGAATAGACATAGAGCGGAAACTCTCCTGTCAAAGACCTAACTCAGTTGTCAGAAACCTAAGTGGTGAGAATGTATTAGTAGAAAAAAATATGTGAAAACAAAAACAACACTCGTATGTGTGATTATTTTGAGTAATTTTTTTGTTTGAGATTTGTTCTAGTTTCCGCTCTATGATTCCGACCTTATTATGTATGAAATTTTCGAACTGTGCCTCCAAACTTACATTTTTTTTAGATATTGTTGAACAATTAAAACGCGCTATTATCTCCTCTAATGTACCATTTTTACTAACCCTAAACTGAGAGCTCTCACACTGTTTATAACATATTGAGGGGATGTAATGGCAGGATTATTTTACTTGACACACTTTTAAGAAAATCTCCACAAAGGGAGGAAAAAAACCTTTTCGACAAGGAATTGAATTTTTGGGTAGAAGGCCATTAAATTTGTTCTTGTTTCGAATAATAAGATATGTTGGCTTTAGTTTAATCCGACATATTTAAAAAACCAAACAAAGATCGAGCAGAATTAAACAAAATAAATAAAATTAAATTTCTGCTCATTCGGATCATACTTGGATTTTTGGCAATTTTTTTTTTAAATGTAACCCGCGATGGTGGCGTGTAATTTTGCTAATTAAGCATAAAGAGTTTTATTTACAACTTTTGTATCTTTGATGACCCCCACTGAAATTTTCCGGCAAACATTTTCGTGGAATATTTTAATCCTTAGATGTAATTTTTGAAAGGACTTTTTTGATTTTCTCTAAAAAAAAGGATCAAATTGACCACTAAAGAGAGGAGATAGAGGGTTAAGATCTTCCACAATAATGACCCCTATACAATTTCATAGTATAGCTCTGATAATAAGAATTCTCGCAGACATTAACTTACAAAATTGTTTCCCTTCGATCAAAAAATTAAAACTTTGACCCACTGTAAAAAAAATTTAGACCAGCTGGACTATAAGTTTATTCTACGAAAATTATCTACTTAACATGGCCTATCAGAATTATAGAGTCGCTATTCTGTTCCAAAAATGCTGTTGGACAGTTTATTTCACATAACTTAACAAAAAAAAATAAAATAAACAAATTGTGACTGATTTTTTTCTATATTTGATCAACATCTCAGGGGGAGTTTTGAGGTTTAATGTAAATTTTGTCGCGCTTCAAATTAAATTATCGAAAAAAACGATTGTCACTTATTGTTCACTATTATTGACCAATCCATATATTTTTTGTATCACAAAAACTTTTTGTTTTCTAAAGATTTTCTTCAATAAAAGTTTCAGAAGAGTATAGGTAGACAAATTAATTTTTTTGTTCAACATTTTTCGTTTTGTCCCAAAATAAAAACATTTAAAATGTTGGCTTTCGAAAAAAAATTCAAAAATACTATAATAACAAATCAAGTCCTTCAAATCTTGTTTTAAAGTGTGACCATATTGAACATAAATTGTGTATTTGATTTAATTTTTTATTTGTTTTTTTTTTTTTGCCACTGCACTTACTATTTTATTTATACGAAACAATTGATTGCTTGTATTTCTTTGGCCAAGTGTAAATTGGAAATGTTTTCTTCTCTTTTATTTTACGACTACCAGTATAACTGGCCGATCAAGTGCAAGTACTCAAGTGTATGAATGTATGTGTCTGGTTTTTGGAATTAAAAGTAAAGTAAATCTGTGGCGGCCTACTCATTCTCAAGTGGTAGTTAAATACATATCTGGCATTGTTAATGTCAGTGTGTCTTTTACTGTATCTGTATCTATATCTGTATTTGTTGTTATTATAACGCTGTGTTGTGTTTTAAATCAGATATGTAAATATTTGTTAACAATCGTATGGATTATTTTCTTTATATACAGTAAATATCGCATCACATTCTTTAGCGCTTAAAAGGGAGAACTGACAAATATGTTCACATTAATTATACAGATTGCAATAATTTGTCTCTGTTTCTGTTTCTTTACCTCCTCTCACTCTCACATTCTCATCCTCTAAAAGATCAGTGCAGTGGTGCATTCACATTGTTGTGCAAGTAATTGGAAGTGAAATGAAAAATAATAAAAATATATAAAATTTTTGGAATACTTAATTTAAATACAAATAAACAAAAAAAAAAAACAAACTAAATCATACTCGTAAATACTTTCAAACGTATATATCGTCACCTCAAATGAAAAACAACGCAACACAAGGAAAACAAGTAAGAGAGCTATATTCGGCTGTGCCGAATCTTATATACCCTTCACCAAATTATACTTTAAAATAAAAATTTTAAATATTTTTAGGTAAACAAAATTTAAATTTTTTTTCCAGTTGTTTTTTCGAAATTGTTTTTTAAATTTTTTTTTCCGATTTTGACCCATTGTAGGTCCAACTTACTATGGTCTTATATACGTCGTTGCACAGATCTTTGAAATATCTATCATTATATATCCATATTGTCTATATTAATGATTTAGTAATCCAGATATGGGTCAAAAATCTAGGTTGTCCTGGTTTTTTCCTTATATCTCTGCCATTTGTGGACCGATTTTCTCGATTTTAAATAGCAACCGAGCCGGAAGAATTTCGGAGATATTGATGTATCATTCGTGTATGTAAGTTATTTGGGGGCTTCAGAAAGTTGATTTCAACACACAGACGGACATGGCTATATCGACTTCGCTATCTATAACGATTCAGAATATATATACTTTGTGGGGTCGCAAATGAAAAATGTAGAAATTACAAACGGAATGACAAACTTATATATACCCTTGCCACTCATGGTGAAGGGTATAAAAAAGTGGGAAATAAATATGTAACTTCTAAACCTTTAGTTCGTTTTGAATAAAATTTTACATGCTCAAAGAAGAAGCATTGTCGAGTTTTAATTTTTAATTTTAACCGCATGGGCCCACCAGGTGTCCCTAAAGTAAGAGACCTCGGGTATGTTTAATTTTGAAAACGACCCTAATTGTTCGTCTATGTTCCAATATACATATAGAATCTCCTCGTCAAGCAATACGTTGCTATCAAATATCTCTTACAACATAGGAGATATTCGCATTTGAAAATTAAATTTCCAACATTTTTACCCACTCTTTTCCAAATATTTCCCGACAGCTGGTCCAAATATTTCCCGATAGTCTCCGTTATTCTTTTGTTGGACTAGCAACAAATGTATATGTCAAACAGAGAAAGATATGCTTAAAAATCGTAACAAAGTTATATGCATTTCAATTTAACAATTTTTAAAAAAGCGATTTTTCGCTACACGCAGAGAAAAAATATAGTTGGGCTGTAACCATTTCAATATTGTTACAAGTTTTTTAACAATATTATAGTCACAGTAACCATTTACATGATTGTGGTAACCATAATATGGTTAATTTATGATTGACATGATTGTATCAACCATATATATGGTTACAGTAAACAAATATATGTTTGTGACAACCATTCATATGATGAAGGACTTATCATATTATGTTGCTCTCGGCTTAAGGCATATCATAATCTGAGAACAACATATTATGATAAAATTATTCATCATAAATATGGTTGCCACAAACATATATTTGCTTACTGTAACCATATATATGGTTGATACAATCATGTGAATCGTAAATTAACCATATTATGGTTACCATAATCATGTAAATAGTTACAGTGACTATAATATTGTTAAAAATCTTGTAACACTATTTAAATGGTTACAGTAACCATGCAATTATATTTTTTCTCTGCGTGTAGTTTTTGGGAAAAAAGTACTTTTTTTCTTTTTAAGTTATCTAAAAAATTTCTAAGAAGATGTATTATGAGTTTATACTTTTTGAAAAGCTAACTTTACACTAAATATTTAAAATGAAAACAAATTTGAAAATTGTTGATACCGAGGGGACCAGGTCCATCCAAAAAACGTTTATTTTGTATGTAAAATTTTATTTTTATTGCAAAAATTCTCAAATCGCATAGTCGATATCTAAATATGGTAATCCTTTTGGATGGCCAAATATGATCTTAATTATTTTGTAAAGTGTTCCGATAACCCCGCCCCTAGTATGGATATAATAGTAAAAAAACTAAAAAAAACAAATTTTTGGGATTTTTTAACACTTTTTGGAATTCCTTATTACAAATTTCGAAATTTGTTTTTATTTTCACATTTTTAATAGAAAAATCTATATAACTGTAAAATTTCATTAAAAATATTCATAAATAAAAATTTAATTTCAATTTGAAATATTTTTATCTTTGCAAAAACTCAATAAAAAGCATCTTTTGTCATATTTTTCAAAAATATGAATTTTTTAATTGTCAAAAATTATATATCTATTTTTTAAAAATAGACATAATCCCGACTATGCGATTAAAGAATTTTTGCCCTAAATTTGAATTTTACATCCACTTTTCGGATGAACCAGAGCCGAATCTTTTATTCAAAATTTCCAATCGATGTATAGATTTTAGGATTTTCATTATCTTAAAAAAAATTAAATAATTTGTGCTTTTTACTCACGTTAGAGGCTGTGCGTATATGTGTATAAAATTGTATACTTCTGCTATCAAATCTAACAAAGTTATAACCAAAATTCAAAATAACGTATCATCAATTGCTTCAGAAAACAACAATTCAAAATAACATAAGACACATAGCATAAAGAGTACTTTAAAAAATCATATGTTTTTAATTGAAATATAGTTCAATATTTCAAGTAATTTCCATATCGTATTTTGCTTCTCCTGTAAACTTATGAAAGTGAAGTTACGTTATTTAGCATTTTGGGTGACGATACATGTGTACAACTGTGTGATCTGTTGATGTCTGTAAATAAAATCAATGTACCACCGTGCGATCTTCGTACATGCTGTATTGAATTGAATGAGTGTCTTTAAAGTTTAATCATGAAAATATTTATACGTTTATTTATTTATTATGTAAAATTGTATTTCCCAGTGATAAAGGGGAGGAGATGAGGTTAATAAGTTTTATTTTTTTTTTGTTCAAATATATTTTGATGATGCCGATGATGTTGCTGTGGTTTTTTTCTTATACTTTTAATAACATTGAAGTGTTATATTGTAGCATGGCTGTGTGCTCTTTAAATGATTTTGCGTTTACACGGTTTTAATGTCCTGACCTGTGTGTGCAGTGCAATCAGTGCCATGCCGCGCGCATGTTTCTTCTATTCACACATTTAAAACATCTTAAATAAGTATTAATTTATGCATTTCATTTCGTTTCGTTAACATTCATGCAATTGAATGAAATGAAATGAAATTCATTCATACATTCTTCATTCACATGATGTACGCGAATAAATACGTAGTAGTATGTGATAAAAGTAACAAACAATAACATAATACATACGACTACATACAACATAACATAACGATCCTCGTCGTATGAGCAGAGTTTTGAACACATACTATTTAAGTATCAATTGTAATTGTGTGAACTTACTTTCACTTTATATCAAAATATTATTATCATTATTACTGTTTTAGTTAGTGTTTAGTATTCCTACGAACAAATGCGATGCGATGTTATGACGCTGACGTTGATGTTGTTGCTGTAGCTGTAGCTGTTGACGACGAATCCGTTTAAAGTATGCACTTGGCTCTTTAGCTTTAGTTGTTGCTTTTAGATGGCTGGCGTGTGTTAATAATTTAATAGATGCACACATACTTACATACAGACCGACAGCATACAGCAATTCCTTCATCCGCAATCTTAGTTACATTCATGCATCCATCCATCCATCTAGCCCAGCTATACCAACCATCCAATCCAACCAAACAACCCAACATCCATTCATCTGTCTTTTCCATTTAACAGTCCATTGTATGCAATTTATTTGCTTATTGTTTTTTTCCCATTTTTGTTATTGGGATTTTTTATATTTTTCGTGTTCCTATTCGAAACTAACTAATACTTATTTACATGATGCAAAAAAAAAACTTCAAGTTCGCATGAAAATAAAATTAAAAAGCCAAACACCCACCATCAACGACAACTAAAACAGCAACAACATTAACATCAACAACAACTTAGTTCATGCAGCGACAGCAGCAACAGTCAGTAAAAACAACTTCTTGTTAAAAGTGAAAAAAATAACAGAAATTCCGCAATGTTATGATAGATACTGACTCTGTCGGCATACAGTGCAGTGCTAAAATATTAGGACCTTTAATAATTGGAAATGTTTATGTTCTTAAATATATTTCTGGCAATAGAAAAGGAAGTTTCTTACTTGCATGTCAATGAATTCGCAAGATTCCAATTTTTCGCCATTTGTAAAGTAAAGTTTTGTCAAGCAAATAAAATTATTTAACCGCTGATAGTTTAGGTTGCAGGAACATAGTTTAGGTTACGAGAGAGGAGAATAACAGTTTTTTTTTGGGAAAACACCTATAAGTACTAAGTGTATATATTCATGATCGTTTAATATAGCGGTGTCGATATAGCCATATCCGTCTGTATGTTGAAATCAACTTTCCGTAGCCTCCAAATAACTTGCGTACACGATTCATACATCAGTATGTCTGCTATAGACCCGTTCGGTCGAGAAAATCGGCCCACAAATGGCTGAGATATATGAAAGAAACCAGGTTGACATCAATTTTTTTTACATATTTTATGTCTGGATTACTAAGTCATTAAAGTCCGCCTGACTGTTAAAATCAACTTGTATTAATATATGAGGAAAACAAAAAATTTTGGAGAATCGTCTAAACTGAATTCAGCTTATATTTCTTTTGTGTTTCCAAATGGAAAAAATCCATGACACATATCGGTAGACGATATAAACCTGTGAATTTGAAATTTTAGGTTACTAATATTTCACCTCCTAAGTTATATTCTGGTTATTTTAAAGTTGAAAATATGCTTTGAAACAGACACCTCCGTAGTAGGATGGGCGTTAAGAAATCAATAAATTTTTGGAAATATTGGATGTGTGAGTTAAAAATAAAAGATTTTTTCAAGGTTTTAGCTTTTATTTTGAAAGATTTGTACATTATAAATTTATACAAAGTATTGGCAATTGTTAGCTATTACCTTTTCCCATCTTTCTGCACGCAGAGAAAAAATATAATTGGGCATGGTTACTGTAACCATTTAAATAGTGTTACAAGATTTTTTAACTATATTATAGTCACAGTAACCATTTACATGATTGTGGTAACCATAATATGGTTAATTTATGATTCACATGATTGTATCAACTAGAGTGTCCAAAAAACCGGCAAATATGAAAAACCGGTTTCCGGTTTAACCGAAAAAGTGTGTTTTTGAAAAAACCGGTTTTGATTATTGTCTTTTAAAAACCCGGTTAAACGGTTTCGGGTTTTGTCTTCAAAAAAACCGGTTAACCGGTTTATATTACATTTTTATTTAGCATTTTTGAATTTTTAAAGATAGTCTTTATGCAATTATTTTATATCTTTTACGAAATATTGTCAAATGCTATAATTTGCTATAAAATAAATCAATATTTTTAAAAATTGTATCAAAGCTTTAGAAAATATATTTCATTAAAACCGGTTAACCGTCTTATAAAAACCGGTGTGTCAAATAACCGAAAAGTTAAAAAACCCTAAACCGATGGAGTTTACAAAGATGAAAAAACCGGTTGACCGGTTTTCGGTTTCGGTTTTGGATACTCTAGTAGCAACCATATATATGGTTACAGTAAACAAATATATGTTTGTGGCAACCATATTAATGATGAATAATTGTATCATAATATGTTGTTCACAGATTATGATAAGCCTTAAGCCGAGAGCAACATAATA
Organism: Calliphora vicina; assembly: GCF_958450345.1. Classification (NCBI taxonomy): domain Eukaryota; kingdom Metazoa; phylum Arthropoda; class Insecta; order Diptera; family Calliphoridae; genus Calliphora; species Calliphora vicina. Next base: position 6,401,801 of record NC_088782.1, on the reverse strand, counting down.
TGATAAGTCCTTCATCAATGAATTGCCACAAACATATATATCTTTACTGTAACCATATATATGGTTGCTACAATCATGTGAATCGTAAATCAACCATATTATGGTTACCACAATCATGTAAATGGTTACTGTGACCATAATATAGTTAAAAACTTGTAACAATATTCAAATGGTTACAGTAACCATGCCCAACTATATTTTTTCTCTACGTGTGGCAACATATGGACGACTCCCAGCCAAAAGAACTGCTCATTTTTTGAGGCCAAGAACGAATCAAGCCAATATCGGATACTATGTTCCAAAGTGATGTGTATTCCAGAGAGAGCATTCTGCATCGATCAAAATAAATAGTAGTCGGACGGGGCACGGTCTGGACAATATAGCGGGTGAGGAAAAACTTGCCAACCACTTCATTCTAAATATTTTTTAGCAGGTATTGCAACATGTGTCCGATTGTTGTAATGATGGAATATTACGGTTTCATGTTGAATTCGGTACAGGTTCCCTATGATGGTCTGGTCTGATCAGATTTCAGCAACTCTTTTTTGCTCCCACCAAATACAGAGAATTGGGTTATCGTAATTTTTCATCGCAAGTAATGATTCGATGCAAAAATTATTGTCTTCAAAATCGTCTTTCAAGGTATCTCAGCTTCAATTTGTATGTTACCCAATTTCCCTGCTTTGGGATGAATCCTACAGCTTGTAAACGTTTTGAAATTGCTGTTGAGTTTGACAACTACCTTCATGGAGTAACGCCACATTTCTTGGCCTTTAAACGCTTTTTTGGTGGCCTGGGCGATCTTTGTGTTCTGTGTCAAAATCACCACTTCTAAACCGCACAAACCATATCTCACAGTTTGAAGCCGATGGAACACATTTACCATAAGTATTGGTGAGCAATCGGTGAGCTTCAGCGGCACTTTTTTATACCCTACACCACCATAGTGGGGAGGGTATAATGCGTTTGTGCAGATGTTTGTAACGCCCAAAAATATTAGTCTAGACTCAAAAAAATTAGTATAGAATCACTTTCTGAGTCGAATAAATGATGTTCGTCCGTCCGTCTGGCTGTCCATGTAAACCCGTTGCGCAAAGTACAGGTCGCAATTTTGAAGATATTTTGAAAAAAATTTGGTACATATAATTTTTTCAATCTAAGTACGGAGTCTATTGCATCTGCCTGAAATCGGTTCATTATTTCACCTAGCCCCCATACAAATGTCCTCCCGAAATTAGACTTTATCTGCAATAATTGTTTAATTTATATATGTATCTACACAAATTTCGCTCTTAATAAGATATATATACACGAAATTCATGTCACCAAATTTTTTTTCGATCGGTCCATAATTACTCATAGCTCCCATATAGATCCGCTTCCTAAAATCACTTTAACGTGCATAAATCTCTTAAAAATGTTGATATACACACAAAATTCAACATAAATAACTTTCATATAGACATAAATCACACGACCTAATTTCATGGTGATCGGTCCATTAATGGCCATAGCTCCCATATAAGGCCCTCTTCCGAAAATCCGTCACGAATATAAATTATTCATATTTTAAAAGAAAAATGTTTTTGCTCATTTACTTAGTGTAGGGTATTATATGGTCGGACTTGACCGACCATACTTTCTTACTTGTTTAAAATTAAAGAAGTAAAGCAAAACATCCCGCATATGACGCTTTGTTGGTACAAAATTCGACATGTTCAATAACTAAGTGAGCATAAATGACCCATCAAAATGACATATAGTTTATTAAATACAAAAGCCGCGTTTAAAGCTACGTCATCTATTGCAAATCCCGCATTTTTAATTTATACACCCAATATTTTTAGAAGATAAAGACTTTATAATGCTATCTCTACAAAGGTAAATTTATATTCAGAGACCGAAAATAACGGGTTCACTTTCATTTCAATGGTAAATTCTCATTCACAGCCATTTAAAAATATTTTTTTGTGATATATCACTGAGAGAGTCATTTACTCGAGAACATTTTAGGTTTTGGGTTGAGAGAAACAAACACAAATAATCTGGATGAGTGATTTATAATTTATTTTTTTCGTAAAGGTCAGCTTGTGACTTTTATTTGCGAATATAAAAAATAAATCGCAAAAATGCATTTGATGCAAATCAACGCTTAAATATATAAAATTTATCAAAAGATTAATAACAATTTAAAAAAAAAATTCTCATTTCTGTTACTCAGACTTCATTACTTCATACTTATCATATTATTTCCATAATTTGTTAAAAATTACTAATAATATGTCATTATATGTAAATAAAAGAGAAGTTATGGTTATTAAGAACAAGAACAAATGAATTGTTTATCTCACACCAAACCATTAAAAAACAACAAAAACGAATAAAGGTCATACCAAATCATTTAAATAAAAATCATTTTATAACTGTTATTATCAGTGATTTATTTTTATCACAAAAATATAAATCACATTTTGGGTTTTTTGGTATATGGACGAGTTATTTTCGATCTCTGTTTAAAATAGAGAACTCCTAAAATTTACGATAGGATTTCCTCCAGATTTTTCCGAATTTAACTGAATATTTGAAGAGTTATGCCAATGACCCCGAAATTTCACTGTGAAAAGAAACTATAGGATGATGATGAATGATAATTTAAATTACAACAAGTAAGAAAGTATGGTCGGTCAAGCCCGACCATATAATACCCCACACTAAGTAAAAGAGCAAAAACATTTTTCTTTTAAAATTTCAATAATTTATATTTTTGAGTGATTATCGGATGTGGGCCTTATATGGGGGCTATGACCAATTATGGACCGATCACCATGAAATTAGGTCGTGTGATTTACGTCTCTATGAAAGTTTACTATGTTGAATTTTGTGAGTATACCAACATTTTTAAGCGATTTATGCACGTTAAAGTGATTTTCGGAAGCGGGTCTATATGAAAGCTATGACTAATTATGGACCGATCGTAACAAAATTTGGTGACATGAATTTTGTATATATAAAACTTATTTGGAGCGCAATTTGTGGAGATACATTTATAAAATAAACATTTATGACCGATAAAGTCCAATTTCGGAAGGACATTTGTATGGGGGCTAGGTGAAATAATGGACCGATTTCAGCCAGTTTCAATAGGCTTGGTCCTTGGGCCGAAAAAATAATATGTACCAAATTTGATCGAAATATCTTCAAAATTGCGACCTGTACTCTGCGCACAAGGTTTACATGGACAGCCAGCCAGCCAGCCAGCCGACCAGACGGACGGACATCGTTTAATCGACTCAGAAAGTGATTCTAAGTCGATCGGTATACTTTAAGGTGGGTGTTAGACTAATATTTTGGGCGTTACAAACATGGTGGTGTAGGGTATCAAACAATCTAGGACTATAACATCAATTTAGTATTCCTTTTTCCTTTGAATAAAAACTATTTTTTCTTGTTGCTTTATAAGCGTTCTTTATTTCACTCTGGCTAAGATCAGTAGGACTGGAGTACGAATTTTCTTGTGTCATAACGAGATTTACGTAATAATGTTTGATCAAGTTTCATCAGAACACGTTCCTTTTGAGAACATCATAGAATATTAGTCAAACTTCTTAGATGAGTCATAGTGATCTGTCGCTTATACATCAAAAAACAATTCTTACCGTGAATATTTGTGGGAATATTCAGGAGTACAACAGTCATAATATTTCTGTCATGTATTGTAAGTTATTTTAGCAGGAGGGCTTCAGGTATTTTTTTATACATACATACATATGTACGTTGTACAGACATATTTATATGTATTTCTTCCAATATGTATCCATGTCTAGATGTGTGTATCTGTGTTATGCCTTGATAGCTGGTGGTATTTTATTGCACCAAGACAAGTTGTTCTCATGGCATTTTCACAAAGTCTTGCCATGTCTTGTCTTGTGTTGTTGGTTCAGTATTGTTTTTTTTTTCACTTTCGGATTCATGGTAAAATGAAGCCAGTTTTAAAAATAGTTATTAAATCTTGTTTCCTCAGTTGGCTTTTTAGTTGTTATTGTTGGGTACTTTATAGATCTATAATTAAACTTTTTCTTACAGTTGGGAAGTTGGAGTTTGTGTGCTGGAAAATATGGCGAGTTTTTTTTTATTATTATTGTCGTTGTTAGAATTAGAAACAGAAAATAGTGCAAGTGTCTGGGGTTTATTGTAACAATACAATAGAAACCACGATAATAACAAACAATGCTAGAAGAATTATATTAATATTAACGGCTAAAATAACAACACTAACAATTATAATAATAGAATCGGAAATTCTTGTTAATCTTAAAAATGTGAGAAAGAAATCTTATAAATAAAATTGTGTTTTACAGTGGTTGGTTGGTTGGTTCTTTTTTTTTTTTTTTGTCTTCTATTTTTATTTAGTCTCTGTATTTCTTTGCTTACAAATATCCGGTAGATTTGCATATTTCATTAAGGTTTGTTTGTTTTTTGTAATAAAAATTTAGAAAAAATAAAACAAAAAAATAATAATAATAAATTAAATGTAACCAGACCCTACGATTCGGTTAGTTTAACTTCGTCATAGTCGAAATATCTATCTCAGAAGAAGATGAAGGAATGAATGAATGAATGGTCGCTGTTTTGTGGCCACAAAATAATTTGCAATTCGTTTTGACCGCCAAGATGCGGCTTTTGTTACTGTTCAGTATTTCGGTAGTGTTTTAAATACTTCTTTTTATTTTTGGTCTTTTAATGTGAAAATTAGCAAATATACTTTCCGCATCGCTAGTTACATTACTAAGTCACTCAGTCAGTCAGTTAGTCGACCGAGCGAGCCAGTTAGTCAATTAAACTTCAGTCTGTTTGGGTTTAGAGCAGCCTAACTATAGTTAGTTGTTGGTGCCATACACTGCAGCAGTACATAATATTGTTTTGTGGATGTTTGCAACTTTATTCATTTTTTATTTATTTGTCTATTTGATGATTCGAGTAGTGCTGTTGCCGCTGCTGCTGTTTTGTTTTCAGTACGCAATTAATTAAATTTATTTTAATGAATGTTAATCAAATGTACGGATGTTGCCTTTTTCATACTCGTAAATGTACATACATTTATATTAAATACATACAATAATGACGTAATCTGCGGTTTTATAACCGGTCTATATATGTAACTCTAATATAAATATTATTGAATTAGATGCTCCAAAGGTTAAAGATTTTTATATTCATACATAGATACAAGTTTATTATTAAGTAGTTAGTTGGCCAACAAATTCAACTGACTGACTGAGTGAGTTTGGTGTATGAAACAATAATTTATTTGAACACCGCTTTAACCAATGACATTTGGTAATTGCAGGGGATAATAGTTTCTATTGAACCCATTAGAGATTGATGGTCAAAAGTCTACTTAAATTAATTGGAATATTAAGAGGTATTTAGTGTTTTTTTTTTCATTTATTATTTCTCACATCAATAAACGATAAATAATGAATGCTAAATTTAAACTGTTTCCATTTAAAAATATACTTCATCTTTAAATATTTTTTGCATTAATCTATATTTGTATTATTTATTCAAAATTAAAATACCAGTTAAATGGAACAGTTAGCAATAAATATGGGTTAGAAAAATACAGTTAAAGAATTTCAAAGAATTAGCTTTTGTTTAAAATTTTGAATAATTTGAATAAATTACTACTATATTTTTATAACATGTCAATCTTTTGTTTATTCACAAACGTGCTAAAAGCATTAAATTAGATTATAGATATTTTGAACTTCAATAGAAATATTAACATTTTTGTTTTCATCCTACGCTTTATGTATAAAATGGTTATTTATGTATATGTATCTTCTACAATATTGAAAAATAGATTTTCCAGCCTTAAACAAATTAACAGCTATTGCAATACAAGGAGCTGTAGAGAATTTAGATTTAGCGATATAAAACAGCAGCTGGATATGAACATGTCAAATCGAGAGTTTTGACTTAAAGTTTTGTGAACAACTTTAAGTCATATGTAGGACGTATAACACCTCAAGGTGGGATGATCTCTCTTCTAATATAGCTGATTAACTCGGTTGCTTTTCAATTGGACATGAAATAAATTAAAGCTGTTGCATATTCCACGAATGTTTCAGCTCAGCAACTCGTCCATAAACTCATAATATGGCCATGTGGCTACAACCATAATATGCTCATGTCTAGGTAGGTTATATAAAAATCAATTTAGGTTCAAAAATAATATTATTACGATTATGATTGAACTGGAATTATAATATGGTTGGGCTAAACCATAATATGATTGCACTGCAACTATCATGTTATGGTTGAAATTGGGCAAAATCGTATTATGATTGCGTTACTACTATAATATGATCGTTGAATCGTTATATGATTAACAGGAAATATAATTATAGTTAGTACGACTTAAAAATGCGAAATTTTTTCAAATTTAAATTAATTCAAAGTATTGCCCATGGTTAGCTATGACATTTTCCCATATTTCTGGCAACAAATGGATTTCGGGCCAAAAGCTGTGTTCATCTTTTGAACCCAATTTCGGATACTCCGTTCTGAAGTAAACCATTTTCTGGATTGAAGCGTATCTCAGAGAGAGCGTTTTGTATCTGCACCATAAGGCTGATGAGACAAAACTTACCAAACACTTTATTCTAAATAGTTTTTAACAGATACTTATTGCGACATGTGGCCTAGCGTTGTCATGATGGAATGTTTTCATGTCTGGTCACATATTTGGCTTTGCTGTCGATTCTGGTGTCATTTTTACCCGATTCTTACGCTTTGGGTAATAGTAATGGATCCATTTTTTATCGTAAGTAATTATTCGGTGCAAAAATGATTTTCTTTTAAGCAGCATTTCAGACATACAAAATCGTCTTTCAAGGTAATTTTGCAAGCTCTTGTTGAGTTTTGCAACAATCTTCATGGAGTAATGCCTTCAATTCTTGATCTTCAAACATTTTGGCTGGCCTGAGCGATCTTTGTTTTCCGTGTCAAAATCACCACTTCCATTTTACAATCCATTTCTCGCACGTTGAAACAGATCAGACTGCCACGGTTACGGCACTATCATCTTCCCATGTCAGGCAGATTAAAATATATAGGTAATATTCTAGACAATAAATGATCCTGAAAAATGGCTACGATTGCTTTCTACACCTGTCGCGAAAATAACATTCTTAGTCAGACGCCAGTGTTAATACATAGTATGTCGCTGGATGATTTGTAAGAACTCAAGAAGATTTGGACTTTTTTTCAATACTTACCAGGACCGCGGAAAGGAGGAAACTGTTTTTTCATCTTCTCTTTGAATATTCGGATTTGAGGATATCGGAAAACAGACTGTATGCTCACAATTTTGAGGTGGACCTTGCTGGTGATATCAAATATGTTTTTGATATCAAAGGCCTTTCCTGTCACGTTTACCACGAGAAGTTTGGATCAATCCATTGTGGGGGTTTGGGTAGATATAGATTATGCAGGAGAAACATGTGTAGAAAATAGCAAGTAAGAGTTTTATATTTGTCTCTGCCGAATCTTATATAAACCTCACCAAAGATAAAATATTTGGTGAAACAAATTTTATAAAAAAAAAAAAAAAAATTGGTGAAATAAACACCAGGCGAATATTGATTTTTATACCCTACACCACCACAGTGGGGAGGGTATAATGCGTTTGTGCAGATGTTTGTAACGCCCAAAAATATTGGTCTAACACCCAACTTAAAGTATTACTTTCTGAGTCGATTAAACGATGTCCGTCCGTCTGGCTGGCTGGCTGTCCATGTAAACTTTGTGCGCAATTTTGAAGATATTTCGATCAAATTTGTTACATGTAATTTTTTCGACCCAAGGACCAAGTCTATTGAAACTGGCTGAAATCGGTCCATTATTTCACCTATCCCCCATACAAATATCCTCTCGAAATTGGACTTTATCGGCCATAAATGTTTAATTTATCTATGTATCTACACAAATTTCGCTCCAAATAAGTTTTATATATACAAAATTCATGTCACCAAATTTTTTTACGATCGGTCCATAATTAGTCATATCTCCCATATAGACCCGCTTCCGAAAATCACTTTAACGTGCATAAATCTCTTAAAAATGTTGGTATATACACAAAATTCAACATAAATAACTTTCATACAGACATAAATCACACGATCTAATTTCAAGGTGATCGGTCCATAATTGGACATAGCTCCCATATAAGGCCCACTTCCGAAAATCGCTCAAAAATATAAATTATTAAAATTTTAAAAGAAAAATGTTTTTGCTCATTTACTTGGTGTAGGGTATTATATGGTCGGGTTTGACCGACCATACTTTCTTACTTGTTTTTTATTTCATTCGTTTTCTGCCAGCAAAAACTCGGTTTCACTGGGTCTCTAATAAATAAATTCCTAACATATATTTGCACTAACCCATCCCAATGCACCAACTAACATAATTATATTATTTTCGCCTTAACAATGTTGGTTTCATTTGGCCAACTCATTGCATTTGTTATTGCAAAATTATATAAAACACATCATTTGATGACTTTAACTAATACAGATTGCAAGAAGTTAGCAAGCCCCCTCCCCTTCTCACCCTTCTCTCCTGTAACCATTACTTGGCTTGTAATGATGTCATTATTCAGTTTTTGTTGCAATGATGTTTCATCAATATGCACAATACAAAACTAAATTTTATTTCTCAACCGTTTTTATGACAATTTAACTTTGGTTTTAAAATTTTACATTTTACATTTAGCATTTTTGTTTTTACTTTATTATGTATTTTTGTTGTCTTCTTTTTTTAATGGTTTTTTTGCAACTATTGAGTGGAAAAATATTTGTTAACTCACCTATTTATTGCTGCTAATTGAGTCAATTGTTGAGTTTTTATCTTGTTGCAATGATCATGACACGACTTCCATTTTATAGCTGTTTCAGCTGCAACAACATTCGTTCGTTCGTTCATTTTGTTTTTAATGTAACATTTTTAGCCTAAAGATCTTCCTCCTTAAGTTCACATTTAGTGAAACTGTGGAATTTTTCAAGCAGAAATTCAAAGTAGTTAGTTACTACTTATGTATGTATGTATGTATGTCTCTATAGGTACTATAAGTACTAAACTAAATATTGTAGCTGTTTTTCATTTTCCTATAATAAGCATAAAACCACTACCATAAAATTATTAGAAGACAACAGCAGCAAACTAAGAAACACTATTAAAGCTGAAAAATAATGGAAAAAAAGACATCAATTGACTAAGATTAGCATAAAAATCATCTTTAATTTAACTTTCATTTATACATTTTTTATTTGAAATTATTCACAGTACAATGTAAGTAGAAGAAAAATGAAGAAAAACTTAACAATAAATATTTATGTGCATGAATGTATGTATCTAGAAACATAGAAGAAACCCTTTTTTTAGATCAACCTACCCACATAAGTAAACCATTTATTTAAATGAAAGAAGCACATTATTCATTTTTACAAAATAATACAATTATGTTTTTTACTTCTTTATTTTTTCTAAATTTCTATGTTGTTTGAGTGTTTGAATGCATGTCGCTGATGTTGTATCTACATATGTATCTATCTGTCTCTATTGTATCTTATTTATCTAGTATGCGTACGTACAATTGTAAAACATTTTAACTTAATTGAAATTAATTATGGGAAATGTTTATTTTTTTTTTAGTTTCCAAATTTTTTATGATTTTTGTCTTTTTTGTTGTCCAATAACAAGACAAATGTTAAAATTTTGTTTTTTTTTTCTGAGAGGTAATTACTTTTCAAAATACTAACTATAGAAACCTACAAAATAAGTTCTTCTCTTTAATAATAATAATTTTTTTCTTTTTGGTTTTGAAAATTATCTCAATATCTGGGTTAAGAGAAAATTCACTGATCCACGCAAGAAATTAACCCATTAGTTAGCTTCAAATGCTTTTATTTTAATGGAATTCATTTATTGTTGAATTAATTCATAATAGAATTTATGTAACTTTCTTTATTAGAATAGAATTTATACATTATTGAATTAATTCGTAATGGAATTTATTCAACTTTTCATTGATTAAATTTCTGATAATTCAAATCTAGTCAAAATTGAACATCTTTTTATATTTCATATTTATAAGAAAAGTTTTTAAAAATTTCAGCTTTTATTTCGAAACATTTGTAAAATATAAATTTATTCAAAGTATTGGCCATTGTTAGCTATGAGCTTTTCCCACCTTTCTGGCAACATATGGATTCCCAGTCAAAAGAACTGCTCATCTTTAGAGGCCAAGAACGATTCAAGTCAATATCGGATACTCTGTTCCAAAGTGAAGCGTATCCCAGAGACAGCGTTCTGCATTATCGAAACAAATAGTAGTCGGACAGGGCAAGGTCTGGACTATAAAGCGGCTGAGGTAAAACTTCCCAACCACTTCATTCTATATAGTTTTTAACAGGTATTGCATAATGTGTTGTCATGATGGAAAAATACGGTTTAATGTCGGGCCGCATATTCTGGGAGTTTTTCGCAAATTCTCGCTTCAAGCGAATCAGTTGTGTACGGTGCAGGTTCCCTGTGATGGTCTGGCCAGATTTCAGCAGCTCATAATAGATGGGACCCTTTTGGTTCCATCAAATACAGAGCATTACCTTAGAGCCATGGATATTTGGCTTTGGTGACTTTTCGGCTATTGGTCGGGCTTCACATACGATCTCTTATTCTTCGGGTGATCGTAATGGATTCACTTTTCATCGCAAGTAATGATTTGGTGCAAAAATTATTTGCTTTTATAGCGTTCAAGCAGCATTTCGTACATGAAAAATCATCTTTCAAGGTCTCTCGGCTTCCATTCGTATATTACACAATGAATCCTGCTGATCGCAAACGTTTTGAAATTGCTGCTTGAGTAGCTCCCAATGATTTTGCAAGCTCTTGTTGAATTCTTGGTCTTCAAACTTTTTTGGCTATGCTGGATATTCTTTGTCTTCCGTGTCAAAATCACCACTTCTGAACCGCACAAACCATCTCTCACACGTTGAAACCGATGAAATACATTCACCATAAGCTTTGGTGAGCAATCGGTGAGCAATCGGTGTGCATAACTTTTTTTATAATTAAAGAAGTAATAAATTAAACACATTGAAGACAGCAGGCTACTAACTGCAATCTGTCAAAAATAAAATACTCAGATTTATATGAAGACGATTATTTTGACGACAGCACACAGTTGTCCAAAATGCCCAATCTAGCCGGAAAAAAGTCATAACTCGCTTTTGAAAAGCGAAACTTGGTACGTTTGAATTCAGTAGCTGCCACACGACTGCAACTGCAGCCAGCAGCATTTGTGTTCGTGTAGTCGTGTAGCTTGCTGTCTTCAATGTGTTTAATTCATAAAGAAAAACTTCCCTCATATGACGCTTTGTGGCACAAAATTCGACATTTTCGAAGCAAAAAAAAAACATTGTTGTTTACATTATAATGTTAGCAACTAAGTGAGAATAAATGACAGATATGTTCCCTTCAAATTTACATATAAGTTATTAAAAACAAAAGATACGCCATCTTTAGTAAATTCCGCATTTTTAAGTCATATACCCAATATTTTATCCACATAAAATTCGCAAAATATGTTTAAATAACACCTGTCCACATATGAAATTTTCTCTCCTCATAAGTCTTTCAAAATTTGGAAACAAATCCTTAATTCTAGCAAGCCAGGTTATAATTATCAGTATTTAGTAAAACTCATTGAATTTACTGACCGAAAATTAATTTTCTAAGTCCAAAACGAACGTAGTCTTTGCAATATACTGAAATTTTTCAAATGTCTAGTTGATATCCGAAATAATTTCTGGATGTTTTCGTAAACAATTTACAATAAAATAAGTATACGTTCCCAAATTTGAGTAATTATATTAAAAACTTGTTTACCCGTTAAAATTTCGAAATCCGTAATTCGGGCAAAATTTGGCTGAATAGCAAATAGTGGCCGAAACCCGATTTTTGACCTAATCCGAAACTGGACACTATAAATTGCTAATACATCTTCTAATTTAAATCTAGTCATAAAAACAATATCTGAAAAACACATCAAAATGCCGTTGTAGATCTGAAAAAGAGTATTATTACCAGCAATTTAGTACTTTCGATTTTATTTTGAGTTCAGTGACATCTCAAAATTTATATATCTCTCAATATCAAGTACTTTCACTTGAAAATTTATACCGAAAGAAATGTTAAAAGAATAAAGAGTATGATTTCTTGCTATGTTTATTTTCCCTTGAAGCATTTCACTCGAATAAGCACGAAATTAATGTTGCGTCCTTTTGCCGAGCACTGGTTTACAGCTCACAACTTTTATTTAATTGAGATGTGTTGCAGAAAAAGATTATAAGATTTGTTGTATATCAGCAGAAAGGTAGTTGTGTTGAACTTTTAGCAATGTATAATTGATGTTAAATAAAATCACCATATGAAAATCATTTGGTGAGCGCAAAATTAAACAGATGACATCATTTTTGTATAGTGAGTTGCCACTTGGAAATATTTTTGTGTGTTTTTGATTATTTTTCTTAAACAAAAATTCTTCTGGGACCAGTAGGTATTTTTATGCAGTCAATGGGTTAAAAACTAAACATAATCCAAAATAGTTTAAAAATATTGTAAAAAAAACTATCTACTTGTGCGAGTACTTATTAAAGATCATCACTATAGAGAATCAACAACAAAACTGAGGTTGTGTAAATGACCCCCCACTGAAAAGCGATTATTTTAACACAAGAAGTACTTTAAACATAATAAAACTAAAAATGGTTTACGTTTGTTTTTTTTCAAATTTCCTCTAAAGGTTAAATGCGATTATGTACGCTGGGTCAGCACATCACAAAATATTGTTTCTTTATAAATTCTAAAATGTATTTCCGCTAAAGTTATTATTATAACAAAGCACATAATTAATGGATGACAAATGTAGAGCAGAAAAAAAAACTTAACTGACTAATTTAAAAAGTAATAAATAAGAAGATCAAAAGACTTTTACTAGATTTACTCTTAGAAGATTTAGAACATTAATTTATTACATCCATAATATTTTCAACAGATTATTACAATATGATGGTTGAAAATATAAATTAGAGAGATTCACCTACAAAAAATGTTAATTTTAAATTAAAAATAAATAAACTTAAAAACTTATTTATAACTTTTATTAACATTGCCAATTGATTTCAGCGAGACTACAGACATAAAAAAATCTGTAGTAAATCGGAACCGTGAACTTTGTTTTAGTTAATTGGGTTAGATTTACAAACACAATTATTTAACTATTTCAAATATACAAACCATTCCACGAACAAAACTTAATGTACGTGTGTAGCCATAAATCATTGGGCAATTACTCTGGTAATGTTCAGCCTCAGCCAGATATTTATGGTCATGTCAATGATGCTTGTTTTTTTGTGTAATGTTTTTCTCTCTGGCACCCAGTGTGTTCATTTTAATATTTTTTTTTTAAGTTTGTTTTCTTTGCATTTCTTTTGTATTTTATTTATTTTGTTTTCATCTTTGCTGTCAAATTAAAAAGCCATTACAGAGGTAAATGACAGTAGTATGGACGGACGGAGAGCCGAACTTAACAAACATGATGATTACACTGATGTTCTTCATTAAGTCGTTATTTGTACAATTATATTAAGTTTTAAAGATGAATTATAATAAATACGTGATCTATTTATGTATGTCTGCTATGGAAACGTATATATTTTTAAAAAACAAGATGCACATAAGTACATGTGCATGTTTTATTAGTGTAGCACTCATTTTGAGGTATACAAATGTAGTTTACAGCAGTTTTACAAGTAGTCAATGTATCCCTTATAGACAGTATTGTTCACAAATGTCTGATCACTTCGTTGGTTCCAAATTACTTTTTTTTGTCATTTGTAACGTATATGCTCCTTGAAGTCAATTGGTTACTTTATACATCCCTGGTAATCTAGAATAAGGTCAATTGCCACTTTAGTAACTCTAAGTAATTTAGAGTGTATTCACATTAAACTTTTATTTTTTACTACACGATTACTACACAGAAATATTCGGTTGGAGAGTCAGTTGTCACTTTGCCTCTCTCTATAATGTTAAGTTTATCATTTCACTTTAGATATATGCCATTTTACTCACTTGCCCTTGTTAGACCAACCTGTAGTAATTTTAAAAGTATAATTATATTTCTATTCAAGAACTAGTTTCTTTACTCATCACTAAAATTATCTGACAAATTTGTTTATTATTGTTCTTTAAAAGAGAATATAAAATAACAATAGATGGCGTATCTGTCGAAAATGTCGAATTTTGTACAAACAAATCGTCATATGAGGGAAGTTTTGCTTTACTTCTTTAATTAGAAAAAAGTGCAGCTGAAGCACAACGATTGCTCACCAAATCTAAGGGAGAATGTGTTCCATCGGTTTCAATGTGCGAGAGATGGTTTGTACGGTTTAGAAATGTTGATTTTGACGCAGATGTCATATATTGCCAAGGCCTGCCAAAAAAGAAGACCAAGAATTGGAGTCATTACTCCATGATTACTATTGTCAAACTCAACATGAGCCTGTAAAATCATTGAGAGCTACTCAATCAGCAAATCAAAACGATTGCAAGCAGCAGGATTCATCCAAAAGCAGGGAAATTGGGTAACCATACAAATTGAAGCTGAGAGACCTTGAAAGACGATTTTGTATGTCTGAAATGCAGCTTGAACGCAATAATTTTTGCACCATACGATATCTTACCCGAAGCGTAAGATATCGTATGTGAAGGCCGGCCAAACAGCCGAATCGACACCAAAGTCAAATATCCATGGAGCTAAGGTACTGCTCTGTCTTTGCTGAATCTTATCTGGCCAGACCACCACAGGGAACCTGTACGGAACGCAGCATATTCTTTTGAAGCGAGCATTGGCCAAAAACGCCCAGAATATGTGACCACACATGACACCGTAATATTCCATTATGAGAACTCTAGGCCACATGTTGTAAAAAACCTGTTAAAAACTATTTAGAGAGAAGGGGTTAGGAAGTTTTGCCTCACCCCCATTATAGTCCAGACCTTACCTCGTCCGACTACTATTTGTTTCGATCGATGCACAACGCTCTCTCTGGCATACGCTTCACCTTAGAACGGAGTATCCGAAATTGGATTGATTCGTTCTTGGCCTCAAAAGATGGCTCGGAATCCATATGTTGCCAGAAAGCAGAGCTGTAAATGAATCATTCATTTTTGAGTTAATTCGCGAATCATTCACACCAAAAAAAATATTAGTTGCTTCTCGAATATTAAATGTGTTTTGTCGTTCAGCGTATTTCAAAATAAAAATCAGTTCTTCTTGAAGAAACACACTCCAAATACCATGTTTTCTTTTATCAGTCGCGGATCCAGGAGAAGGCTTTTAAGTTTTTGTACTGGATATTTTCATTTTGTTCATTCCCCCTAGAGACTTGCTCTTGAATTTGATTGATTGCAACTCATTTTTGATTTATTCATTTGAATTGCTAATTCTCTTTTTTCTAATTCAATTGAATTAATTCAAAATCAATTCAAAATTAAAATGAATTGTGAATGAATTGCTAATTCTTTTTTTAATTCATTTGAATTAATTCAAAATCAATTCAATTCAAATGAATTGCAACTCATTTCTACCTAATTCGTTTGAATTGATTAAATTGCAATTCACTTTGACAAATTCATTAGTATTAGAAACGAATTCTACAAATTCATTGCAATAGGAAACGAATTGCAACTCCTTTTTACAAATTCATTTGAATTGGAAATGAATTGAAATTCATTTCTGCTTAATTCGTTTGAATTGATTCAAATTTCATTCAATTCTTTTTTGTTGTGAAATGAATTAATTCAAAATTTAGCTAATTCGTAACGAATTAACATCAAAAAAGAATGATTCATTTACAGCTCTGCCAGAAAGATGGTAAAATATCATAGCTAACCATGGCCAATACTTTGAATAAATTTATATTGTAAAGCTTTAAATTGGAAAAAATCGCTCATTTTTAAGTCATACCACCCAGTATATAACGATATGCCTGACATTCTTAAATATTTGTTAAAATATTAGCAGGACAAAATCAGCAGATTGTCAGTAGTAGGTAAATACGGGAATGTCGTAAATATGTTAGTACTATAAACGAAACGAAAGTCAGGAAGACCTTTCTAAGAACCTTATGATGAATAAATAAATCATTCTTAAGCCGTTTAATAAACATGACTCTACGTAATACACATATGTACTTATTTCAGTAAAATTTTAATAAACTACATACTTTGTTTATTTTTTTAATTTGTCTCTGCCAC
Organism: Calliphora vicina; assembly: GCF_958450345.1. Classification (NCBI taxonomy): domain Eukaryota; kingdom Metazoa; phylum Arthropoda; class Insecta; order Diptera; family Calliphoridae; genus Calliphora; species Calliphora vicina. Next base: position 6,385,418 of record NC_088782.1, on the reverse strand, counting down.
CAACTTATTTCTCTAAACGTTTCACGGTGTTAAAATTCGGTATTACACAATAACAAAACAAAAGCGATAACAGTTTAAAATAGCTTGTTTCTGTTTTATTTTTTATTTTTTTATATTTTTTTGGTGTGTATTGTATCATCATAAACATGATGATGATTTTCATACAACATCATTATCACATAAAAAGTACGTACGTTTTTACGTACGTATTCATAATTACATACATGAAAAGCTTAAAGCGTAACAAAATCAACCAACGTTTGTTCGTTGATTCGTTTATTCGTCTGTGTACAAGACCACAACCCGATAACTTTTTATAAATTTTAATTTCTGATTTTAAAATTGCAGGTTGTTTCTTATTTAACAACAACAATAGCACAGCGGCAGCACAACAACATTTAAAGCGCGTAAATATCGGGATATTAAGTGAGGTGCTCGTAGAGATTTATGTCTGTCTGTCTGTTTGTATGTATTTCCATTTATCTGACATACTGACTGATTGTCTGAATGGGAGAGAGACACGTGATACGAAACTCTCTGTTATGACGCATTGTTGATGCGTGAGTGAATTTTCTTTTTTTTATTCAATATTTTCAAAAATATAATTTGAATTCTTAGTTTGCAATATAGTTCAAATGATATTTCATTTGTATTTAAAAATTTAATTTTTGACCTTGATTCTATTTTTGGCCAAATAGCTATTGTTTTAAATAGTAAAAGGAAACGGTTTTTATTTATATGTGATTGCCTATACCTTGAAAATTACAATTAGTCACAAATGGTCAGCAAAAGAATAAGTTATCTTGGCATTTTTGAAAAAACCTGCAAAGCTGACTAATAGTGAAAAAAGCTAAAATCAAATTGCGTTTAATAGTAAAATATTTTATACTTAGTAATGTTTTTAAAATAACTAACAAATGTTTATTATTTTGTGAAACGTTATAAGTAATTTTTGGTAAAACTACTTATAATGGTATTTCAAGGAAATTTTGGTTTGACTGACATTTTAATTATAAATGTTTTTAAAGGATTCAGTCGATGTAGCCATGTCCATCTGTCAGTATATAAATGGATGCGTCCCTAAAGTATGCAGTACAAATTTAGATATTTTATTTGCAAATAAATAATAACAGGCTGGTGTGCGTGGGTTGGAGAAACTTGAAGAACTAACATTAGTAAATGCTACCGGGCGAAGCCGCACATTGGTTGAAGTTCATACAACGAGCGGCTAAAAATAGAAGAAGTTGTGCAAGGACAATGAAACTTGTCACATAGGCATTTTTGGTTTGAATCAAGAAAAAATTGAAAAATCAAAATAATCCGCCCACTTTTACGCCCACCTCCCATACAAAGTAAAAATTAAATTTTGACCTATGGCATTGATTTTTGGCACATAGCATTTCTAAACACTCAGAATCATTTGTGTGAAATTTGAAAAATATCCGCCCACTTCCCATACATCTTGTATTGAAAAAGTTTCATAACTCCCTTGATTTTTAATGCATTTTTCTCAAAAAATAAATATTATAATTGTAGAATGGGCTCCTGAAAATATATACCTGATCCGCCCACTTTTACACCCATCTCCCATAGAAAAAACATGAATAAGTAATTTAAGCATAGTCTTTTAATAATTTTTTAACATCATTATCGTACTCCAATTTTTTGATTTGCAGCTTTGAGAGAAATCTATTTATAAATGGGTCTGAAGACAATAAACGATTATGTATTACGTCTTTATTAGTGGCTACACGTCCAATTCTTCGCGAATGATGTAATCTATAGGCTCTATAGTCTTTATTCCTCGCTTCCTGAGCTTCCTCAATTAAAATGTAAAAATTCTAATGAAATCATTGAAGGGCCTTTAGATACAGACATACCTATTGGCAGAATAGCTTCTGCTATAATTTTGCCACCATGCACCAGAATCTTATGCACAGTTACAGGCATGTATTACCAGCCATAGAGATCAACAAACAACTTGGCAGTATCCATACAATATTTATGAAATTTGCTAGTGTCTATCGCTGCATTACAATTTATTGTTGCCAAAATAATTTTAAATCTATGTATTAATTCTTCTTTTATACCAATTACGTCTGCAGTTTTGGCTGGATTTTCGAAAAACCTTCTTGCCGTATTGCCATCGTTGACCAAATTAAAAAGCGGAGTTTTTTTAAATAATAAAAAATAATAATGAAGATGACATATTAAGATTATAGTCCGATTTGTCCCTTTAAACAAATAAATAAATACAAAGTATTACCCAGCTTTGACGTTGATCGACTGGCTTGGAGTTACTTAATAATTTAAATATAAAAAATATTAAAATAACAAAACACCCATGAAAGCAGATAAATTTCTACTTCCTACAACTAAAGAATTATGGCAACAACAACATGCATGAACGAAAATTCATGTTTTGTTACTTTATCACTATATCACTTTATAGTTTTTACTGTTTTTTTGGAAAGGAGCAGGTAGGAGCAGCTGAATTTTTTTTTAACTTTTAGCTGAGACTTCAAGCTGTAATTTGACATCTTTCGTTAAACAGCGCTCCACAGCGCTAAAAGGATGCAGTCCACTGAAGTTGATGAACATTGAAATTTTGATGTTGTTTATACTTTGTTCTACGAAATTTTTTATATGCCATTTTTTCCGACTTTTTTTAATGCAAATCTCATCTATGGCAATTGTCATTTACGAAAATATACAACAAAGTCAAATGAGAAGTTTACTGTGATTGTACCAAAAGATTGAATATATAGTAAATTTTGCATGCCATTTTAAACAAGCGAACATATATGAACTTCGATCGTGTCTGTCCAAACGGAATCATAATATTCTGATATCTGACAACAAATTACCAAAAAGTTATCCAAATCGGCGAACATGAAAAAAATGAATTTCGGCCACTCTTCAACCATTGTGAGCTGGGGCGATCAACTAGTGATATATAAATATCAAAGAACTTTGCAACGTAGTATATAACGATGTAGTAAGTCGGACCGACAAAGTGTCGAAATCGGGAAAAATATTTTTTAAGCCGAATTTTTTAACAAAAAAATTTTATTTGTCATAAAATAATTCATATCTATGGGTAAAAATGATCAAATATTGATAGATATCTATTAGTTGAAATTACGGGCATCAGTTAAGGAAAGATATATGAAAACATTAAGCTAATACTGGATAATATAAAGCAGGAATTGTCATTACCCATTAAATAATATAATTTGTTACTATGGCACACATTTTTTTAAATATCACTCACTTGACCATCTCTATTTTAAACATTTAATCATTTATTAATACAACTTTGTACTAAATAGTAAAAGCATTGAAATGGAGAAAAAAACTGAATGTGTCTAAAGTAGGCGCAACAAATGCATAAAACATAAAATTTAACAATTTAATACATAGATCTCAGCCGCTGTGAAATACTCCTCTTTCCAACTCATATTAAAATAGTTATTAAAACTAATGCAAGTATCAGAAAGATTGTTGTACAAAGAAATTACTTTATATCTTACTAATGAACCTCGACATTTGTTAAAACAGCGCTCATTCACAGTCATATTCATTCAGTCATTGTGCTGTGAACATGAAAGGTTAAACAATAAATAATATTAACAGATTTCAAAAGGTGCTAAAACATTTTTAAGTATAAATACGTGCTATGGATGGAAGGAGTAACCTAAAGTAATGAGCTAAATTTTTTAAATAACTTTAAGAATTATTTAACATTTTTATTCCAAAAAAACATTCAATATTGAGGTGGTAATTAAAAACAAAAGTAATTTATGTTGGAATTAAGAAAAAAGAAAACTACCTTTACACCTTTACATGTGTTAATTACTCTGTGTGCTGAATAAAAGAGACATGATCAGTAAAAGTGCAACATTAAAATGAAGATGATATTTAATATGAAGCTAAAGAAATAATGAATCTATTTTTTGTTCAAGCTTTACAAAAATATAACAAGAAATGTATGTAGAAATGTACAAAAAAAAACCGTGTTATATTCAAAAAAAAAAAAAAAAATAGTGTTAATTTACATTTGTGTAAAACATCTTAACCTACATTGGTAGTACAAGAAGCTCAGCATGCAATATATTTATAACTATGTTCATACATACATACATATGCGAGTATCTATAAATGTTTGTATATCCATTTTAACTTAAACTGTACGAGAGTGAGTAGCATGTATGTACTTGCAACATGTACTTATCTATGTTAACATAAATACTATTTTTATACTCGTAACATTATGTTTTAGTTAACAAGAAATTATAACTTTTTTTAAACTCTCATTTTTTATAACAATTTTATATACATAGGTATGTATGTACGAGTACATTTATGTTATTTTTTGCGTACTTTAAATATGTACTCATACTGTAAATTATAGATTCACATAAATATTGTGTGGCGTAGATATTTCTCGTGTACTTTCTAACAAATTAACTTACACAAACCATAATTAAAACAAAAATGAAACGAAATTTTAAGTTTAACAGCTTATGGAAGTGTTTTGATTTTGCTGCCAAAGCTGCAACATCAACTGCAGTAGCTACTAGACTTAATTATTCGTAAAAATTAAATAAAAAACCCAAAGACACTTAAAATGTTATTGCCACAACAGAAGATGAAGAAGAAAGTTGTAAAATCGGTGCATTTGCAGCAAAAACCCTGCCTACAAATACTCGTAATCACAGTTGGTCGGTGTCAATAAACGACCTTCCGCAACAACAGCAACAACAACCAAAACTAACTTAACTACAGACATACAAAAATTTCAATAAAGTACCAGGTAAATAAAAATGAAACAGGTTCATCAACAACTTACACTCTGCATACAAGTTGTTGTTGATAAACAAACAGCAAAAGACGAAAATGCAAAAAACAAAAAACTACAAACTGCATAATAAAATAAAATTAAATGAAAATAAAAGAAAATAAAATAACATCAGCGCCCCCACATTGTTCACATAATTGAATATTAAATGCAACAAACACAAATAATAATAATGGATGCATTCAACAGAGCCACCACTTACTCACAATCATTCATTCATATTCAGTTGTAAATGCAGCAACATTATAATTATTTATTATGCACATAGTACGTAGGTACTACGTACATACATACAACAAAACGTTGTTCATTGGCGCCATTAACAACAGTACGAACATTACAACATTTAAAAGTAAAAACTATGAGACTTCTTCTATAAATATGCTTTAGTTTTGTAAATGTTGATTGATTTTTATTTAATCAAGAGCTTCTTTTATAAGAATCTTCTTTGTTAAAATTGTAATTATCAGGGAAACCGGAATCATGTAAATACATGTATTTTCCTGTGCGTCATATGGAGCCTTAAACATCTTTTTAATCTTTACATTAAAATATGCTCAGTTTTGGTACAGCCGAATATAGCTGTTATTTTTATACCCTTCACCATGAGTGGCAAGGGTACATATATGTATATAGGTATCTCAATCAGTTTGTAATTTCTACATTTATCATTTGCGACCCCACAAAGTACATATGTATGTATATTCTGGACCGTTATAGATAGCGGAGTTACATACATACATGATTCATACATCAATATATCCGCTATAGACCGGGTTCAGTTGCTATTTAAAACCAGGACAACCTCGATTTTTAATCAATTTTTTTTTTATCTATATCTGGATTACTTAGTCATTAATATATACAATATGGATATCTAAAAGACATATGGATATTTCAAAGACCTTTGCAACGAAGCATATAACGCCATAGTAAGTCGGACCTACAATAACGAAAAATAATTTTTAACCCGAGATTTTTTTAACATAAAATTTTTTTCACTAATAAATTTAAAAAAAAATTTTAAAAAATTAAAATTTTAAAAAGTTATTTGTTTACCTAAAATATATTTAATATTTTTATTTTAAAGTATAATTTGATGAAGGGTATAATTTTTTTATTATAAATTTTTTTCAGTAATAAATCAAAAAAAAAAATTTTAAAAAAATGTTGAAATGAAAATTTTGTTTACCTACACAGAAAAAAGTATAATGATTTGATTTCTATTCATAACATTTATAAATAATTTCTTAAATAATATGATTTTTGTCATAACCTATGTTTTCAAATAAAATCTAGAAGACTTGAAAAATATAATTTCAATTTCATTTACATATGGACAATTCCATATCATCGTACGTGACATTTGTACGCCTATAGAGTGGAATATATTTTGTAAAAATAAGAGTATCTGAAAAATAATTTGGTCCATATGTTCCATTCAGATGGTACTATATTTTAAAATAATTATCTTAAAAGTTCTTTCGAAATATTGTTGTCCAAAATATTTAGCGAAATAAAGGTATATCGTACGAGACATAAAACGGAACTAATTTTTAGGTACATGTAGAAATATGCGAAAATTTTCGAATCTTGAGCACCGTTATGTTTTCTTATAATTTCTTACACTAAAGGAAAAATTTCCTTTACAATCCGTCATATTTAAATAAAAAAAAAACAATCTCTGAATGACTTTATAATACATAAAATTTAATATCGTACGTGACAGTTTATTCTCTTATAATAAAACGGTATATATTCTGTAAATATATGTTACAAAAACTAAAAAAAATAATAGAAAATATACATTCGGTTTCAGTAAACAATTTGAAAATAGCAAAAACTCAATCAGAGTCATATTCATTTCATACTACAAGCTAATTGGGAGCCTAGTTTTCGCCGCAATTTTAGCCTAAAACATACCTAAAACATTAAAAAATTAAATATAATCAGTTTAAACTATTATTTTTGTCTTTAAAATGTTGTAATATGATCTAAATACTTTCACATATTTTTCTTCTATTCAAATCATCTTGAAAAAAAGTTTCAAGGGTTTTTGTTTTTTCAGTAGTGGTAGCGATTCTCGTGGAATTGCCCATATACATATTTTTATGGTGTTCAAAAATTGTTCAAAAATTTTCCTTGGAAAATTTTTATTTTGTTATGATGTTCAGCAACAATATGAGAAGAATTGATTAAAAAATGGGAGAAATTGATTAAATTTTTTTAAGAGGATGAGATGCTTTAATGTTTATGGATTTAATGATATTTTTTAAGTTTCAGATATTTTTGATTCATCTTAAAATATTGACCAATATATGGCTATTATGCAAACAGTTTTGAATTAATTCATTAGATAATGCAATTATAATGCAATTTATTATAAAATATTATTAATTTTATGCAAAAAAAAGCATGTCCGTCATGAAAAATTTTATAATATTTATGAACATGTTCTCATTCTAAATGAAAAAAGTTTGGGAAAAAAGTCATGTTAGATTAATAAATTTATTACAAAATACATTCCAATTATGAATTTCTTTTTTCTGTGTAAAAATATTAAAAATTTTTATTTTAAAGCATAATTTGATGAAGAGTATATAAGATTCGGCATAGCCGAATATAGCTTTCTTACTTGTTAATTTTCAAATACCAAAATTCCTAAAACGGGGAAAATGTCTGCCAACTTATTTTTTTTTTTATAAAGTGACTTTATTTACCGTGTGATAGTAAAAAAAACTTTGCATGAATTTCAGTAACATATAAGGCTATACAAATATGGAGCTTATTTGAGGTTCGGTGTTTTGTGTTTTTAAAATGTTTTACTCAAACCTAATTTTTTTTCAAAATTGGTTAAGTTTGGATAGTTCTGGAAGGGATTATGTAGGCTTAAGTGAGGCAAATGTTACTTTACATGCTTTTGCATTAAGTTCTCTTTCTGAATCATATACAATTTTTATATAGTTCCAAATAAAATTTGTTTCTATAAAACAAAAAATACACGGACTTTTATGGGAAAAAACGTAAAAAATAAGTCCCTTTTTACATGTTCCAATTGTATTGCAAATATAGCTGATATTTAACAACAAAAAATCGACCCTCCGTAAACCTGCCATATCTAAAAAACTTTGATGGGCAATCTACTGATCCTCATTTCAAAGCTTAAAAATTCTAAATCAACTCGAAAAGAGCTCAGATGCAACCTTGTGAAATGTCTTTACGATATCTAAAATAGTTCCCAACATACCAAATTATTTCCAAAGAAACGTAACTGTGTGCAACGGCTGGCTTGAAAAAAACTAATAATTTGTAAATCTCATCACAATTTGACAGTTCTTTAAAAATATTGGATGTTAATTGTATAAAAAACTTTGTATGGCTTCAGATAATGTACAGGTTAAACTATTTCAGTACTTAACAAACCAAACATTTAAGAAAATCTACGTTGAAAAATGATTTTCTTATTTTTTTTATAAAAATAATTTGTTGGCTTTAAAAATTAAATAGATTTAAATTTTTAAAACATATTTATTAAATTTTAAGAGCTAGTTCTGGTTTCCCTGGTAATTATTCTCAAACATTTTATGTAAATGGCGGAACAAAATCAAAATTGAAAACAACCAATTGTACAATAACTATTTATGCTTTTTACTTGTTTTATTTGGTCAATAAAGATTTGAAAATTTAAGAGTATAATTGTTATGATTAATCAATATTACTCATACGCTCACACAGTTTAAAAAAAATGTAAAGATTTGTTTAGTAAGTGCTTTTCGGTCAAAATCATTTTCTTAATTGTCAAAATTGTCGAATTTAACATGAGATTGTCGAAAAACAATCAACGTGTCACTGTTAAGTGTGGATTATGGGCTGGAGTCATCATTGCACCATACTTCGGCGAAAATTATGTTGATCAAGCAGTGACTGGTGCTCGATTTCGCAATACATAACCGAGTTTTACGAGATTATACGAAATCTAAATCAAACTATTCCAACAGTCCCACAACGAGATGCGTAATGAAGGATTTATGTAAAGAGATCATTTAAACTGTTCCAGCAAAACCGTTTGGGCCATGTGATTTCATTCCATACGTAACTCTATCCTGTGAACTTTATGATTTAATAAATAAAACAATATAATTAATTAAAATCTTGCGTAAATGTAAATGCCTTTACAAATATCGACTACGCAAGTCCAAACAATTTTAAATCAAAAGCATCACAAATATAAATTTAATTTCCTGTATTTTAGCTTAAAATACTCATTTCAAAATTAAGTCTTTTTATTTGTTACATTGCATTTCAGTTGACGATATGTATTGTATGCTGGAAGTGAATTATTTTATGTGAATTAATTAAATAGTTGTTGTTGAATAAGGAAATTCTTAAAATTCAGCAAATGATTAAATGTAAATATGATAATTTAAATAGTTTTGTTGCTGATAAGAGATCTTGTAAAATTAAAATAATTGCAGTGAAAATATGTAAAATGCATTTGCAGCAGCACAAAGAGTACTTTCATTTTCGTTTGTCGGATTTTCGCATCATCTGATGTGTTTAGATAACATAAATTCATTCATTTCTGCATTCATTCATCCATCCATCCATTCGTTCGTTCATTTATTCATTCCGCAATTCACATACATATACTTACGTTCATTATTTTTATATCATTCACCATTTAGTTGCACAAACATTTTACATACATACAGGTACTTGTACTCGTAATCACACATCTTCATACAGCTGGAACAGAGCACCACCAACCACTCACTCACTACCTGTAAAATGCGAATGTAACGTATGTAAGTGTAGAGAGTTTTTGCAACAGAATCTGTATAGAAAAAATACAAATAAAAAACGAAACGAAACAATTGTTGCAACTTTAACTGCAACTGCATCTTCAGATCACATCACATCACCATCATGAAAATGAAATTTACATTTTATGTTACAATTTTATTTCATTATACATACGATGATTACATTCATACTTACTTACTTACAAAGTACAATAAGTTTAAAATTTTTAGTTTTTCTGAAAAGTTTTTTTTTATTGCCAACTTTGGCAACAATAAGACAGCGTTTCATCATTGTGAACTGTAACAAGTCAGATTCACAGTTACGGCAGTTACGAAGCAAATGAACCCTTCACTTAAATTTTATTTTAATTTTAATGAAATTATAAATTCAGGAAATTTTTGCTGAAAAATTAATTGAAACTTTCCCAGAAACAGGGGAAACGATGCAGCACAGCTCCCGTTCAGAAATGCGAATTAATCAATACAATTTGAGCTAAATTCAGAAAAGAAAATTTCAGTAATTCTTTCCAAAAAAAAGAATAATGTTTTACCTTCATTCAAAGGCTTTCATTTGAAAATAATTCATCCAGTGTTGAATTAATTATAGAATTAATTCATAAGATTACTCACTCACTCAACCTTTGAATGAATATATTTTTGTTAATTTAAATCTAATAGAAACTGAATTTTAATAATTTGTTTTAATTCAATTTGGTTTTGCGTTAAATTAAAAAAATTACTTCTAAAGTTAATTTGAAATAGATTTGAATTGAAGAAAAACTTAATGATTTAATATATTTTATTTCGATTAAATACAATTTAAATGATTCATTAATGAATGCTTTCTTTAAGGAATGAATTCAATACGTTTGAAGCATAAAAATACATTTTTTAAACTTTATTCTTTATTTTATTCGAATTTCCGGAATTTGGGTTCAAAATTCATATTTTTTTATACGATACATGCAAAATAGTAAAACTGTTAGTCAGATTTTATAATTTTTAATCTCATATTGAAGCTAAAGGATCGTAGACTTTTAAGTTTTTTTTTAGAAATCCGTTTATCATCAAAACAGAATATAGCATAGAAAATCGTCTCTGAACACTGGATATCTGAAAAGGTGTTTTCGATTAAAAATCAATATAAAATTTAGAATGGGACCATTATAATGAGATAATTGAAGTTTCCGGATATTTTTGAAAAAATGTATTTAGGTATTTGTGTATATTTTCATAACTAATTGTCCAATTTTTATAAACTGTGTCATATATTAATCCTTTTTATCAAAAAGAGGCAAATTATTTTTATTAGGGTCCTATGTCCCCATCCATACTGTGAAACATTTGCTGCAAAACATTTGAGTTTGTTGATGAAAGGGGAAAGAGGAATGGGAAAGGGTACTCTGTTTCATGTACATGAAGTTTTTGTTGAGTATGTCATCCACATTTATTCGTTCATATTCGTTCTGTACAGAAATGTCAAAAACTGAAAAACAAAAACATTTGATTAATTTTTGTGATGAAGCACATTTACCGTATCCTTCGGTCTGCAATCGGTGTGCTTTAGCGGCACTTTTTTTTTAAATTAAGGAAGTAAAGCTAAAGTTCCCACATATGACGCTTTGTTGATACAAAAATCAACATTTTCGTAGCAAAAAAAAACTTAGTTTTTTACACTATAAGGTTCAATAACTAAGTGAGAATAAATGTTACACCTAATAATTCTTTCGATCCCTTTGGTACCGTTATTGTATTGTCGATTTTCAATTCATTGATCTATTTTTGGCAGAATTGGACATGTCTTCTTTTCACGAGTCACGAAACTGATTGGAATATATTATATTTTGAAGAACTTAAACTGCCATTAAGTGGAAGTTTAATAATGTCAGAACATCTGGAATTTTTAATTGAATTTATGCACTTTAACCTTAACTACATAATCATTTGTATGAGTAGCGGGTGTTTGTGCTGAAATTATTATTTCCAAGTGTTGTAAACACAATTTAGACCTTTAAATATTGAGGTTATATATTGTACTTATAACAAAAAATCTAGATGATGAATACAAAACAAAAACCCCAACTCGTTGCAGCGTCATAATATGTTTATTGTTTGCCCATCCATCCATCCATCCATCCATCCATCCATCCATCCACCCATTCATGTGAACATCTATGGATGGATACTGAAGTTACGTTAGTACTACGAGCAAATGGCAAACAAACATCAAACACATTCGAGGCATGATTGTTGTTGTTGTTGCTGTTGCTTTTAAGCTGATTTATTATTGTTTACCGGTGTTGCTAAAGTGCCACAGTCAGCACTTAAATAACAAACCAGAGCAAAATCTTGTTATTGTTGTTTTAGTTTTCAGTTTTCGTTAATTTTTCTGTAGAGTTTTTCATTTGTTTGCCGCATTGCATCTGACACAGAGTTGAGAAAACAGCAATAACAATGAAAACAAAAAACAAACTATTGCAGGTTTTAAGTTATTTACTGTCTTTGTCATGCTTGGACAATGTTGCATGTACAACAAACAGTTTGCTCAAATGTTTTTATTTGTTTTTTTTTTTTGTTTTTTTGCTGCTATTTTTATTTTCGATATTTTTTTTTTTGCGTCCACTAACACTGAGTGGCATTTCCCGCCGAAAATGTTTGCTAATATCCATCCAATGCTGGATTCTGCATATGAATATAATAATAAAAAAAAAACATTCAAAAAGGAAAAACAAATGATGAAGAAAAATCCCCACTATGCGGCGCTCTGTAGTTGTAAGGTGTTGTATCTGTTACAGCTACTTTTGTATCTTTGTTGTTTGGTTTTCTAGCAGTGGTTGTTGGTGTTTCATTGTTGGTTGGTTGGTTGTTGTTGTTAAAGTTGTAACATGTTTTATTCCACATTTAGGAGAGAAGAAGTAGAAAATAACATTGCCACCGATGACAGCTCATTAAAAATAATTTCACTATAACCTACAGTCGTGGGGGAGATAATAATTGTACGTAAATGTGTACAAATGTTGCATGTATGTAGATACATTTACACAAGATTCAATTCGATGTATTTGAATGTATGTATAGTGTGTGTATATGTGTTGATACATGTAATTTGCACATTATGTTTTCCTTTTAATCATACAATCATAAAATAAACACAAAAGGATTGAATGAATGAATGATACCAAACAAACATTTGATGAAATTTATGCATGTAATTGATATTGTGTAGTTATAAAAAGAAAATCAATATTTAAATACGTATGTATCTAAGCTTGATCATACATGCATAGACTTTTGTGCATATAGCAATTTAGTGTTAATGAGTTTGTCATATCGTCTCATACAATTACAAGCTATAGCTTAAAAAAATCATTTTCAAATTGATTCATTCGCATAAGTGGGTGCGTCGCTTTTTTTTAAGGCAATTGAGGGCCACGACTTCGATCGATCTAACTTAGATCTGTAGCTTTCACACCATACATACAATGTTGTCGTTAGTTAGCTGTAAAACGTAATTGCATTATTATTGTCTGTTATGTTTTATTATCATTAAAATTCCACACAGATTTGTTGTTGTGTAAATGACACCTAGAACTTTTCATCTGTCTGTTCAATTAAATCTCATGTCCACAAAAGGAGGGCGTGAGAACTTAATGTCATTTTCATTGTTGCTCTGAAAAGTTTTATGGTTATTTGAATGAATCTAAATGTCAAATTATTTTATAGCCATTTTTAGTTTTATTTAATAACAAAGGGAATTTATAGAAAATATAATTAGTTGTCTGGCATACAAAAACGGAGCCCAGTGGTATAGAAAAACAAGTAAGAGAGCTATATTCGGCTGTGCCGAATCTTATATACCCTTCACCATATTATACTTCAAAATACAAATTTTAAATATTTTTAGGTAAACAAAATTTATATTTTTTTTTTTCAAAGTTGTTTTTTAATTTTTTGGAATTTTTTTTTCGAATTGTTATTTTAATTTTTTTAAATTTAAAAAAAAAATTGTTGATTTTTAATTTTTTTTTGTGAAAAAAAAAATTCGTGTTAAAAAATATTTTTTTTCCGATTTTGATCCATTATAGGTCCAACTTACTATGGCCTTATATACGTCGTTGCAAAGGTCATTGAAATATCTATCATTAGATATCCATATTGTCTATATTAATTCAGATATAGGTCAAAAATCGAGGTTGCCCTGGTTTTTTCCTCATATCTTAGGCATTTGTGGACCGATTTTGCTGATTTTAAACAGGAAACTTCTCGAAAGCATGTCTGACAGAATTATTGAAGATTTGGATCCCGAAGATATCTGGGGACTTCAGAAAATTGATTTCATCAGACAGACAGGCGGACATGGCTTAATCGACTCCGCTATCTATAAAGATCCAGAATATATATACTTTATAGGGTCGGCAAATTATATTGTGGAAATTACAAACATGACAATGCACTATAGTTCAAAGTATCACTTTTTCCGTGCGAAATTAATAACTAATAAAGTATTCTACTGTTTGATACCAAAATTGGACCATAGGTAGAAATACTTATATTTTCAACAAATTTAAGAAAAAATTAACCCTTTGTCGACCATTAACCCATCAGGAGAAAAATAAAGTAAATTCATTGCTTTTGATTAGAAAAAATTTATTTCATATTAGTTTTCAGTCAAATTAGTTGAATCAGTAATTCATTTGATTCAATATATATTAATTGAAGTATCAGATAAAACTTCGCACAGTGGTATTGAAAAAAAAGAGGGAAATAAATCTGTAATTTCTAAATCCTTAGTCCTTAGTTAGATTTGAATAAAATTTGATATGCGCAAAGAAGAAGTGTTGACGAGTTTAAATTTTGACCGCATGAGCTCACCAGGGGTGCAGCCTGGGTTCCCCATATTAGGATATGTATTAGGGTATGTTCAATTTTTAAAACGATCCTATTTCTTCGTCTGTGTCTTATATCATCTGCATCGAATGTATCTTGTGTACTTTGGATGTCATTGGTAAACAAAGATACTAATCTGAAAGCATATATCACCATTAAGTCATATAGTGTTTTCATTTCGAAAATTATCTTCCTTTCTTCTGCCTTTTTGACATTTTACTTTTAAGTAATTGTAGACAAAATGACGGACTTCTTCATCCAATAATTTCTTACAGCCCTTAGGAATAAAGGAGCACTAATTTTCTTCACAATATATTTAATAATAGCATCATACTTTGTGTCTTTTGGGCGTTCTTTTAGCCAAATTTCAAAAAGTTCATTTTTTTTTATAGCACAGTAACCTAGAAAAAATTAAATTACTCAAAAAGCGCAAAAATGCGCAGTATGAAATAAAGTGAAATGAATTCACAACATTTCAATATATTTATTTATTTTTATTTCAAGTTTAACAAACGTTAACATTTGTTTAAAAGCTTCTATAAAGTTAAAGTTTTGCAATCAAAAGAAATTACTTTAAGGTTATGTTTAAAAATTGTAATGTTTAATATAAAGGGAAATAGTTTCCAAATATTTAGGAAAGAAAAATTAAGTACTTAGACGTCTCGTTGTTTTCCATTTTAAACATTATTTAAATTATACACACACTTTCCACAATTAACGGTTAAAAGTAACAATACAATATTGATACTATTCACAATTTTTTAAAAATGTATCGAAACTTTGACTTTGAAGGCGTGCTGTCAAGCAGTATTTTGTATTTTACAAAAACCAATTGCGAATTTGATTGCATTGGAGTTTTGGTAACAGATTGACAACAAAAAATAATGAATAATAACAA
This sequence comes from Calliphora vicina, assembly GCF_958450345.1. Lineage (NCBI taxonomy): Eukaryota > Metazoa > Arthropoda > Insecta > Diptera > Calliphoridae > Calliphora > Calliphora vicina. The sequence continues at coordinate 6,369,970 of NC_088782.1, read as the reverse complement.
CTTCGAAATTTGAATTTAGCACGGAAAAAGTGATACTTTGAACTATAGTGCAATGATAAAAAAAGGGAAATAAATCTGAAATTTCACATGCGCAAAGGGGAAGTGTTGTCGAGTTAAAGTTTTGAATTTGGACTTCATGGACCCCTGGTAAGGGGGCCCCTAAGTAGGGTATGTTAAAATTTTAACATGATCCTATTTCTTGGTTTGTGTTCCGAAAAAATTACACATATAGAATCTCCTCATAGAGCACTACAAAAAACCTCGTCATAGCTATCAATTACACAAGGCAAGAAAATCGAAAAAAATGTAAACGCTTTTTAAACCAGTACACAATTTTGTTGTTCCAGTAGTACAAATATAGTCCAAATTTTAAATTCTAAGTAAGTCAAATTAAAAATTTTATTAAGCGATTTATGCACGTTAAAGTGATTTTCGGAAGCGGGTCTATATGAGAGCTATGACTAATTATGAACCGATCGTAACAAAATTTGGTGACATGAATTTTGTATATATAAAACTTATTTGGAGAGCAATTTGTGGTGATACATTTATAAATTAAACATTTATGACCGATAAAGTCCAATTTCGGAAGGACATTTGTATGGGGGCTAGGTGAAATAATGGACCGATTTCAGCCAGTTTCAATAGGCTTGGTCCTTGGGCCGAAAAAATAATATGTACCAAATTTTATCGAAATATCTTCAAAATTGCGACATGTACTCTGCGCACAAGGTTTACATGGACAGCCAGCCAGTCAACCAGACGGACGGACATCGTTTAATCGACTCAGAAAGTGATTTTAAGTCGATCGGTATACTTTAAGGTGGGTGTTAGACTAATATTTTTGGGCGTTACGGCAGAAATTGTTCAGATTTATTACTTTATCATAAAGCTTAATGTAATAGAAACAAAATAAGATATCCGTCATTTGATATACATAAAATTGAATTCGATTCTTTTTAAGTATAAGGAATTTATTCTTTTTGAAAAGCTAACATTACATCAAATATTTTAAATAAAAAAAAAAAATTGGACATTTTTGATGCCGAGGGCACCAGGTCCATCCAAAAAACGCATTCTCAAATCGCATAGTCGATATCAAAATATAGTAACCCATTTTAGATGGCCCAATATGTTCCCAATATACCGACCCTGGTATTGGGACAATTTTAGGGATTTTCCAAAACTTTTTTGGAAATTGCGGGATTGCTGTAAATAAATTTCAGAATTTGTTTTTATTTTTCCATTACCATCAAATGGTATTGGCGTTTAAGTAGGGACAAATTTGGATAATTTTTCCGTCATAATAAAATATTTTACACATTTTACACAAAAATTGGTAAAACATCTGCCAAAACAATAGATCATCCGTTAAATAATACAAATTCTTTAATTTGACCTTGAACATAAATACGTTCATTGTTCAAATATTTGCCAAAAAAAAAAAACAATATAATATTGACTCTCAACTGTGATCTGTTCTAAATTAGGTTTATTTATTGGAAAGTGGAATGTCCCTGTTTTATAGATCGCCTTATTTCAACAAATACTGAAAGTTACATACTTTACTTTGGTATAACTTTGGCAAACTTTAAATAATTTTTATAAATTTTTCAAACATTTTGTAAAACGGGTTTTTAGTAAAAACTTTTTACTATAAGAAAACAATTGTGGGAAGAGTTACAGGTCATAATCAAACATATATTTTTTTTTTTTGGACAATCTTAAAATATACTATTCTCACTATATTCACTCATTTTAATATCTAAATATTTGCCTTAGGGTTAATATTTTTATTTTTATTAAAAAATTTAAAAGTTTCAGTGACCTCTGTTCTAAGCTTTCATACTCACATAATCTCAGGTGATTTTGGTTAAATTTTGTAACAGTTAGCAAAATGTTTGCTTTATAAATTTAACAATGAATGTTTTATATTCATGCAACGTATGTGACACAAACAAATATTCAAACTGTTTTACATAAATAAATCTTATTTTATTTATGTATGTATGTGTGTCAGAATGTATGTAAGTAAGATTTTGTATTGTGTTTGTTTTTTTACATTCTTTCCGAACATTGTAAACTACCAAACTCATGTTTACCTCCAACTGAGAAACGCTGATCTGTGGTTTATTTTAAAACTTCGCATATTAAAAAAAACTACAGCAAAACAGTAGATATAAACTTTAAATTACCTCTATTCTTCTTCAATTTGATCGTATCTTCGTCCATTAGCAAGAATTAACCCTCTAATATACAGCACGAATAGACAATTAGAATTTAAGCTCATTCGTTTTACTTAATGCCAAAAGTTTGTTTGTTTATCAAAATAAATACTTTTGAAGTTTTTATTTGTCAAACACTTTTAAATTCAATTTCCTGTAATTTACATACATATTTACACATTAAGTTTACATTTGTATGTGAGTACGTTTATGAGTAAGTGCTTTTATGGGGTTTTTTAGCACACCATAATAGTTCATTATATTATTCATAACTAAAATGTAGATATTATTCGAAAATAGCTTAATTAAGGTGGTATTCCTATTTCATTCTTAAAATATTATTCGTATTATGATTTTGAAAAACAGACAAAATTCAATCTATGCAAAAAAATTTTGAATGAAATTCAAGAAAGTCGACGAATCAACTTTTGAATCGGTGTCTACCGATGAAATTTGCACCAAGTTTTATCCTATTCGATAGTAATTTAGACACATTTTCAACAAAATCGGTCAAGAACTCTCTGAGTTTATATTGTTCTTAGCTATTTCTTCAATCTTTCGAAAAAAAAAATAAAAAAATTTGATATTTTGAATTTTTTTTTCCAAAATCAAAAACCTTTTTGATTTCTTTTTAAAAATGGACCATTTTGTATTATTTTTTTTTTTTTGCTCAAAATAAAGCTATGGCTTTCCTTAAAGACTTTTTTTGGTCACTTAGTGATATCGATCAAAATAAATGTTTTGTAACTCAAGACATACAAATTCCGAAATTTTTTGCAAATCAAAAACTTTTTTTTAAAATAGCCCCTTTTCAAATTTTTAAGTTTAGTTAGCTATTTCTTCCATTTTTCGAAAAAAAAAATAAAAAAAATGTTGAAATTTTGTTCCAAAATCAAAAACCTTTTTGAATTTTTTTTTTTAAATGAACCATTTTTTATTTATGTTTTTGTTCAAAATAAAGCTTTGGTCCTTTCCTTTAAGGGGCTTTTGGTATCTTAGTGGGATGTGAATGGGATATACATACATACTATATCAAAATAAATGTCTTAACTCAAAAATTGTATGTCTTGAGTTACAAAACATTTTTGATATACATATATCCCACTCGCATCTCTCAAAGCGACCAAAAAGCTTTTCAAGGAAAAGACCTATGCTTTCTTTTGAGAAAAAAAAAATAACAAAAAAGGGCCCAATTTGACAAAAAGGCAAAAAAGTGCTTGATTTTGCAAAAATCTTCCCATTCCAATAAGTTACATGGATATGAAAAAACACCTTTTTGGCCAAAATATAAAATTTTGAACCCCTCTATCTCAGAGAGTTCTTGACAGATTTTGTTGAAATCCACCATTTATTTAGTGGATTCAGAAAGTATCGAATCATGTTGTATTGTTGTCTTGAGGCTACGCCTCAGCTTTGGTCCAAATTAAAAACTTAAACTCAAGTAATAGCCATGACAATGTGCAGCATTTGTATGTATTTTTCTTTCAAGACATGGCAAAGCACACGAAGCGCTTTAATGAAAATTACCGATTTGGTAGCTTTTTGTTTAATTTAGGGATGTAAACTTTTTGGAGGCTTGAAATCACCGATTATGAGTTCGTTAAGGTGTTGGAAAAAGTGCTTTGATCAAAAGAATTATTGATCTACATGAAGATAGATTTTTCTTAAATCATAAGTTGACACGATTTCAAGTTGACTGTACTGAACAGTAGATTCATTTATGCGTGCTTAAAAGCTCTTAACAGTTTGAGGGTTAATTCTGTTTTATTGTGGCTCTTCGTTTTGTTTTTACCCACAAATTTCACTTTAGAACCGTGTGTTTTTTTTAACGATTGTAAGAGTATTCGAGTATTTGTCTTTTAAATTGACTGACTCTTGAAAACAGTACATTTATTTCACACATTCCGCCTTTTGTTTGCTTTTTTTGCTAACACTGCAAAGGTTTATTTTTTTTCTTTCATTTTAAATAGTATCTTGGCATGTCTTTTATATTTTTTAAGCTTTAAATCACAAAACAAAGAAATAACCAACAGACGGACGGACGAACGGACGACAAGAAAGACAGACCTCTAAGAAGTGGTCAAAGCTGGTACCATATCTTATTATAACAAAATTACAAAAACTATATATAAATAAAAAAATTTTAAAAAGTAAGAAAAAAATAAACTCTAAAATGGAATAACGAAATAAGCAAAAATTAAGAATGTGAAATATAAAATACTGGTATATACAATAATACTACATGTATAAAATAAATAAAAGAAAGAAATAAGAAACAAGATATGTAGGTGATGAGATCATAACTTTATTTATTTATTAACTGAACAAAAAAAAATAAAACAACAAAATTAAAGTTATTAAGACTCTACTAAACGCTAAAATGGGGGCTTATTTTGCTATACTGCGATCTAAATTTATAACAAACCATAAAAAAACATGACCTTTTTGCACAAATCCTAATGATGATGAATTTCAAGCCCATTTTTAGCTTTTAGTTGATTTATTTCCTCATACCTTTAAACGTTTTAGAAATTTATAATTTTACTAAATACTAAATGATTGTAATAATAAGTACATACATATTGTTGTCATTAATACTATTATAATACATATTATTACTGCTAATAAGTTTTAATTGCATATTTTAATTTATTTTTCAAATTCGATCATGTTGCCATAAATGAAATAGAATACAATAAAATAAAATAAATTGCAATTGCACATGAGTCGACAGCAATAAATACAATAACAACAGCAACGACAACGCTGACGACAACAACGCATTTTCATGAGATTTCTATTATACTTGTACGAGCAATCGTATCGGCGGCGTTATTTTCTTTTTGTTGTAACAATACTAGGTCAGAGCTTAACATAAATGTTGTCTTTGAAAGTATGAATTTAACAAAGTTGCCAATTTATAACCTCTTTCAAATAACTTCTACATTTGAATATTAAATAATCTGTTCCAGTTGCCCCACTGTGCAGCTGTTGACTGCACATGGTATTTTAGAGGTGTAACACATTTTGCATCAAATATATGAAAAATCGTACAAATTTGTCAAGGTTTGTGGAACTTCTGAGGAGTAAATAAAGACTTTTTATATAAGTCTTTGATATTGTTGAAAACCTTAGGACCTGCAGATTGATATTTTGGTAAAATTAAATAATTTTATAAATTTTTGGAACGTCATTTTCCTTAAAAACTAAAAAAATTATAATATTGTGATTTTCCACGAAGAAAAATATATAATTTGAATTAATGTAAAATTTTAACGGTTAATGATATCATAACAAAATTTGGAAATAATATAGACTGAAATGTCCTTAAGTTAATGGCATTATAATTTTTGACATTTCCTATTTTCAAATACCGAACTTCCTAAAACGGGGAAGTAAAAATAAACTTTGTAAGTATTTATGAAACATAGGGTTATACTAATATGGAGCTTTTTTGTGGAACGGTGCTTTGCCTTTTTACAGTTTTTTACTCAAACCGAAATTTTTTGTTTAAGTCATCGTTCCGGATCATATAAAAATTATATATAAGGAGCCGCAGAACAAAAGGTTCGCATCTTTTAAAAAATTGTTTTTTTGGAATTTTTATAATATTTGGGTTGAAATCTTCTAGAAACAATCAAGTCAGATAAATTTTTTTAAGTTTTTTACTAAGTAAATGGCTTCTACAAAAATTTGTGCTTAACAAAAAGTACAACACTAGTATAAAACGAAAAAAAAATTTATTTAATTTCAATGTGTAAATTGGTTATATCCCAGTAAGCACCAAAGCCCCAAAAATTCAAGCACTTGAACATTTTGTTGGAATTTGACTTGAATGCAAATGTAATTATGTTTTAAACTTGAAAAATATTTGAAAAATTAAATAATTTTCAAACAAAGAACATATGGCTTGAATTTATGTTTCCTTTTTACTGGAGAATGCTATTGAAATAAAGTGTAATACAACTGTAATTCAATTGCTTGACTATAATTAAAGGCTTGAATTACACTTGCATTCAACTTGAGTTCCAGTAAAAATGCTTATTGGGATATTAGATCAGGATTCATTTAAAATATTATTGTAAAAAAAACGCTTAAAAACATTCATTTAAAATATTATCGTAAAAAAACGCATAAAAAACATACTTTTTAATTCTGTTTTTAACAAAATGTACTTTTTTTCTTTATTTTTTAACGAAAGGTTCTTTTTCCGATATTAAAATGCTTTTATATCAAACATCCTTAACATTTAATGTGGTGAATTATGGCAGTTAGATGTATCTATTGATAAGTAAGAAACTTGTTACCATTTCCAGGTTCATTCAGTTTTTTATGTGGGCGAAATAAATAAAACTCGTTTTCCCAAAAATTTTAAATGTTCGAAAAAGTACCTTTTGTTCTGCGGCTCCTCATATAGTACCGAAGAAAATTGTTTCTACAAGATCCAAATTGGATGCGTATAACTTTTTATAGGGATGAGGTAACTGCTAGCAAGTTTCATTTCTTTTTTTTATTTAGAAATATTTTAAAATTAAATTTCGACCCTCCGTAGACCCGCCATTTCCAAAAAAAAACATAAAAAGATCGAGCAAAATTTAAAAAAAATAAATCAATAATCCTGAATATCTCTTCAACTAAAAAAGATAACCTACACATCTGCGTATTTTTTGCAGATATTCTCAAGGGCTATTTATATTTAAAATTTCAGCTCATTCGGATTATAAATGGATTTTTGGCGATTTTTTTGAAAAAAAATTTGACCCGGGTTAACCAACTTTGAGGGGCTACGCACTGGCTCCCATTAGCGCTAGGAAGCTGAATCAACTCGAAAACACTTTTTTTTAATATTTTAAATTTTGGGCTACATATGGAATATTTGGAAAAGTTTCCATTGTTTTGTCAACCACTGTATATTTCTTTATAAATATTTTTTTTTTTAAACAAACACAGACTGCGCAGCGTTTTGCTTGTCTGCAGTTACACCCAGAGTCTCTGGCGGGAATCGAACCCGCAACCCTCAGATTAATAGTTCAGCACACTATCGACTGGTCTATCGGGGCACCCTAAACTCGAATCATGTGAAATTCCGTAACAATATCGCCAATAGTTCCCGAGATACCGAATTACAGTGCACTCGCTATAATATGAACTAATTAAAACCAGGCCAGTTCAGTTTTTCAAGATTGTTCATATTTGAGAATGGCATATAATTCCCATCTACAGCTAGGGAAGTCCAAAAATTATTAAGCAGTTGAATTAGAATTTAGCCACTACCCTGTTGATTTAGATTTCAACTCTGTGTACATAAATAAAATACGTTAAAAAATAAAAATAAGCTGTTCATATTTTAAAAAGCTCTAAAATATGAACAGCTTAGTTCACTAAGTTCATATTTTAGAGTACCCTATGGAAGAAAAAAGTGATCATATTTTGGGGTGTTCATATATTGGGGAGTTCATATTATCGCGAGTGCACTGTATTTCCAAAACATCAACGTTTCTAAACCACTGTGCGGTAGCCCACCTTCGTATTTTTACTTAAAAAACTGTTAATTGGTAATGAGTAGCTTTTGGAACCGGGAATAATTTATATTGCTACTAATGACTTTGGCAGTAATACAGAAAAAGTTCTTAAAAACATTACTAAACTATTTTGAGTGAAACGTAATAAAATGTGCTGAATCTTATGACTTACTTTTGTGAAATGGAACTTAAGTGAAACATATCTACATATATAAAAATGAAATGGTCCATGTATGTAATGGCATCACGTGAGAACGGCTGGAGCGATTTGGCTGATTTTTTTTATTCAATTTGAAATTTTCAGGAGATGGTTTGTAAAGAAAAAAAATCAGAAATTTTAATTTTTAATAAATTGCCTCATTTTCACTTCTCACTTTTCTTAGTAGGAGACATTTTTTGGAGAAACTTGAGGAACTAACATTATTTTATTTAATAGCTACCGGGCGAAGCCGGGGCGGCCATCTAGTTTTAAATAAATAAATTGTATTTTCGTACCAACTAAACTTTATTAACAAAGCTTTAATCAAAATCAATTTACATAAATAAATAGTACTTAGTATGTATTGGGTCCATTTCATGATAAAAATGACTAAATATGTAAATAAACCACTTAAAAATCTCTTGATATTGCAAACTAAGTAATTATAGCATAATAATCAATTTAGAACTACTACTTATATTCGTATTGACTTTAGAATTTCGAATTTAATTTACACTTTAAAGGTCTGCTTGTGAGAATTGCTTTTAAGCCAGTTAAGTTAATTTTTGTTTTTTTAATAATTACATGCACGTAAAATATATTCACACACACAAACATGCTCCAACACTCATACCAAGACAATACAAGTTTCAGCACTACCAGTTTGCTTTTAGCTGTTTTCTTCTGAATCTAAATCTTTTAATGTTGACTGTCTGTATGTCTAGTTGGTTGGCTGGCTGGCTGGCTGGCTGACTTGACTGGCTTGTAAATATCTCACATACTCTAAATGATGAAAAGTTTTTTTTTGTTATTTTTTTGTTTTTGTAGTTTTTATTTAAGTATCTTATTTTCTCACTCTCTTATTTTGTATTCTTATATCTTCTCATTTCAGTGCTGCTTGGGAAAGAAATACAAGCAAAATGTCTACAGCCGATATTGATGAAAGAGTGTTTGGAGTTGGGAGTTTTGCCACTAACACTCGTTTTCGTATTCGTACTCGCACTCTTACTCATACATGTTGCTGATAACTGAATTATTGGCAACAGCGATCACTGCGACAGCAACAATACGCCAACAACGACGACGACGACTTGGCTAAAAGGAAACAAAAACTGGCTTCGTTAGTTGATTGTCATCCGCCGTCGCGAGTTGTTTGCAAAACGTCAAACCCCATAATTTTCGTATAAGATGTCAAGGTGATGCGCGTGTGCAAGTACGCGATAATGCTAATAAAACTTAAAGAAACACAGAACCACAGAAGTTTGACAAGTATTTTTTCGACATAACCCCGGAAGAATGATGAATTCTTTTTATATTACCTGCGTTGTTTAAAGTTCAACTTTTTTTTTGTCAAGAGAACAGAACCCTCGCGCTCTGTTCCATCACCAGAGTTTTCAAAGTGTGTGTACAAAACAAACAAAAAAATCAATTTCCCCAGTGCAATTGTGTTCTAAATAAGTTTATAAAAAAAACCCTTCTCCAAAAAAAAAAAATATTGATTTAAACCAAAAAGAAAATAATATTCAAAGAATAAGAAAATAAAATGGGTACGAAATCACCGGGTGGACCTCAACGTTGTCGTTTAATACTTAAACAATGTATTGCGGTGCAATTATCGAAACCAGGTCATACACTTGATGATTTTTGGATGTACGATTCCGGCTACATGGTTTTTCAGGTAAGTTTTCAATTCAATTAAACACAAAAACACACAACGAACGTACGTACGTACGTACAGCATACAACCTTTGCATGAACAGATTTCATTCATAACGTCAACGTTTAAATTAAACACCACAAAAATTCTCACACTATTTAATATTTGGGTGCGTTTTGCTAATTTTGTTAAAGCTTAATTAACAAAATGCATTCTCACATTTATGCAATTCAGTAAACAGGTGGAACATTAACAATTGTTTAGAAAACTTTTTGTAAAATTTAATATTGTTATAACCCACATTTTATGATTCACAATAAATATTAGCTGTGTGTATATATTTAGTATTTGAATTGATTTAATCAAATATTGTAATGACTTTTCAATGTCTACACCATTTCTAATTGCAGTTTTATGCAAATTTTTATTTATTTAATAATGTGAAAAAAATTATAAAGAAAAGATTTTTTCCATCCAGTAAATTTTTTATAATAAATTAAGCCAAAAACCAATACAAATTTTTCATATAAATCTATGAATGATTTAAGAGTTTAAGTTAAGCTGAACAATTTTTGTCTAAATGACAAAAAATGAATTATTTAAATCTTAATTCTCTTATGTCAACCGATTTGTTATTGCTAGTATTGAATAAATCGATGGATATAATCGAATCATTTGATTGGCAATCACAACGAAATCTGTTTTATCTGAGCAGAAATAAGAAGAAAACTTATAAAATTTTCAAAATTTTCCGAAAATGTCTACAAAAATATACTCCCTGGAAAATTTTCCTGATTTTTTTAGATTTCCGTCAAGTTTCGAATAACGTGTATTTAGTATTTATATCCGCTGTATTTTTTTAGGTTGCTAAAAGTTTCTCTGTTTTTCTTCATTTAGGTATTCAATTCACCAACTAAATACATTTTGTATTCAATTTGGTTCCAATTTCATTGAAGGTTTAATTATACCCTTTACAATGATTGGTAAGGCTATATATAAATTTGTCATTCCGTTTGTAATTTCTTCATTTTTCATTTGTGACCCCACAAAGTATATATGTTCTGGATCGTTATAGAGTCGATATAGTCCGTCTGTATGTTGAAATCAACTTTGCGTAGTCCCCAAATAACTTATAGCCCTGACAGACATGTGGTTTCTATACCACGATATGTATACTACGTACATATTCATAGTATACGAACCAGCTTTACACCATAGTGTTTGATGGTTTAATTAAAGTATAGGTTGACACACATGTAGTATACAACGCTAGTATAGTATACAAATCCTATGTCTGTCAGGGCTATTACATAACATACATCAATATATCCGGTTCGGTTGCTACTTAAAATCGAGAAAATCGGCCCACAAATAGCTGAGATATAAGAAAAAATCAGGACAACCTCGATTTTTGACCTATTTTTTTATATATATCTGGATAACTATGTCATTAACACAGACAATATGGATATCTAATGATAGATATTTCAGACATTTGCAACGCCATAGTTAGTCGGACCTACAATGGGTCAAATCGCGAAAAATATTTATTAACCCGAATTTATTTTTCACAAAAAAAATGTATTAAAATGTTTATATATGATTAGGCACAGCCGAATATATCTATCTTACAGAGCTGTAAACGAATCATTAATTTTTGAATAAATTCGCGAATCATTCACACACAAAAATGCATTGAATGAAATTTGAATCAATTCAAATGAATTTGGTAAAAATGAATTGCAATTCGTTTTCAATTCATTTGAATTGAATTGATTTTGAATTAATTCAAATGAATTAGAAAAAGGAATTAGCAATTCATTTGAATTTAATTCATTTCCAACTCATTTGAATTGATTGGAATTTTGTAAGTAAATCTATAATAAACCTCACTGTCGTTTTGTCATTCAACTATTTTTTTATGTGAAAGAAAGCAAGCATTACATACATTGTTATTTTTCCTGATTTTTGATTATTTGTGGAAGATAGTTTTATTTTTTTGAAATAAATATAACATAAATATTAGCAAAAAGTTTGTCGTTGGGTGGTCGTGGGTCACAAAATTTAAAAAATTATTAATTGTTTCTTGAATATTAAATATGTTTTGTCGTTCAGGGTATTTCAAAATAAAAATCAGTTCTTCTTGAAAAAACAAACTCCAAACACCATGTTTTCATTGATCAGGCGTGGATACAGGACAAGGCTTTTCAATTTTTGTACTGGATATATTAATTTTGGTAGGAGAAATTTTTCATTCCCCCTAGAGACATGCTCTCTAATTTGATTGATTGCAACTCATTTTTGATTCATTCATTTGAATTGCTAATTCTTTTTTCTAATTCAATTGAATTAATTCAAAATCAATTCAATTCAAATGAATTGCAACTCATTTCTACCTAATTCGTTTGAATTGATTAAAATTTCTTTCCATTAATTTTTTCAATTCAAAGAATTAATTAAAAATTTAGCTAATTCATAATGTATTAAAATCAAAAAAGAGTGATTCATTAACAGCTTTGCTATCTAGTTTTGATTTCTGTTTTCACTAGTTTTGATTTCAATAACATATCGATGGAATTAAACCATATACAATGCATATTGAACAGAAACCCTTATATTCTGGTGCATTTCCAATACCTTCAAAAAAATTAAAGAATTTACAAGATTTAAAAAGCCTAATTTCCCCGGAATACAAATTTGTTGACGATAATTTTAATTCAGAAACCTTAACTAAACTTAAAACTATTGTTTTACTATATAAATTTTCTCAATTACTAATAATTGTGTATTAATTATTCCTATTGATTTGTGAAATACATTTCAAAATTGTCTGAAGTGATAAAATTAATTTAAAATGTATTAGTTACCCCCAGTAACACGAAGTCTGGTTATGCCTTAACTAATTGTTATTCTCTCGGTTAAAATTATTTCTGCATGAAATCTGTCAGTATAACTATTAGTTAACACATAACCAGACTTCGTGTTACTTTTTGTAGAACAAAATTCCTCTTCTCTCTATCTTTAATAAATTTACCAATAATGCAAAATTTTTACTTTTCTGAAACATGTGTTTTCTAAAACATTGTGAAATACTAATCTAAACATTCATCTAAATTCGCACTAAACGAATAACGTATTGTTATTTTTTTAATGAAATTCATAAATATTCAATAATTTGGACAAAACCAATATATTTTATACCTTTGAAACCAGAAATGAAACGTTCAAACCGCAAAATGAAATTTAGAACCATTGGCTCACAGAAGAACAAAATATGTACATTGATTTGCATATATTTTGTTGGTGCAAGACAACAGACTCAGGTTTTTTGTCTCTCGTGTTTAGAAACTTTTGGATTTATAAAAGAAAATATGTAATTGGAAATTGAAGTTTTAAGAAAAAATTATTCCAAAAACCTTGTGAAATAGATTTACTTTTGTAAAATTGTTTTACTTTTGACTCGATTGAAATGTTAGCAAATTGAAGAACATTTTATTATTTTTGAATTTTCAAATAGTATTTCAGAGTTTTCTAATTGTATTTCAGAAATAACCATTTCAATTAGAAATACATATCTAAAATGCAAATGGAAATTTTCGAAACACAATTCGAAAATTCTGAAATACAATTTGAAAATTAGAAATGTCTGAAATATATTTGGAAACTTCTGAAATATAATTGGAATCTTCCGAAATTCAATTAAAAATTTCCTGAAATATAACTCCGAATTTAGAAAAAAAATTAGAAACTTCTGAAATACCACTGGAAATGGTGTTATGTCTGCGTAGAGGTCAGTGTTAGGGATTCAAGTACGAATTATCCAAAAAAACAAAACTTCAATATAATTTGTCCAATTTCGTGCAGTAGTTCTTGTACTAACATTATTTTGTTATCAACATTTTTGTATTTGCCATTTTGCAAAGCTTGTTAAATACTTTTCCAAACAGACATCAAATCGATATTTAGTAATTCTTTATGAGAAATCCGAAATTTTAAAAATATGTCCTTTAAATAGTGAGATTTTCACAATTTTAAATAGTATTAAATTCAAAATATGAGAGAAAAAAACCAAAATATTGAGAATTAGTTAAAAAATACTTTCAATATTTTGTGATGGGGAAAAGCTAAAAAAAAATCTATTTAAATATTAATTCTGATGATTATTTTTATGTTGAAATCGAATAGGATTTTATTTTAACTAAGTAAATATATGTAAGTTATTTTGCATTTTTACTGGAATTCAAGTTGAAAGCAAGTGTAATTCAAGCCTTGAGTTATTGTCAAGCAATTGAATTACAGTTGTATTACACTTTATTTCAATAGCATTCTCCAGTAAAAAGGAAACATAAATTCAAGCCATATGTTTTTTGTTTGAAAAATAAATAAATTTTCAAATATTTTTCATGTTTAAAGTATAATTACATTTGCATTCAAGTCAAATTCCAACAAAATGTTCAAGTGCTTGAATTTTTGGGGCTTTGGTGCTTACTGGGACTATGAATTTTAATAAATAAGTAATAGCCTGAGACATATAATAGACGGAGATATTTGTAATAACTCCAATATTTTTTAACCAATTCTTATTATAAGGTTAATTCAGTGTAGATAAGTTTAATATTGTATGTTGGCAGAAACTGAAAAAAAATCAAATTTATTTATTAATTGGAATTTAACATTTCAAAATTAATGATATAAAATTCAACCTTCCGCAATATTCGTTTTGTCAAAACATATAAGCGAAAGGTTATATTGCAATAACATTTTTGAAAGCCATGATCAAGGGGAAATTTAATTGAATTGCTGTGACACAATATTCCAAGTGACTCAAAAAACTGTCAAGAATTTTTGTTACTTATTCATACACTATGAAATAAGTGATAGTACAAAGGTGTGTAAACCAGAAAACAGGTATGTAAAGTACTTCATATTAGAAGTTTTTAAGACATGCTGTCATCGATACCTTAAATAACTTGGTTTGCCTGGTTTTATTCTACATTTTATGAGATAAAAATGTATATATGTGTTTCGCTTAAATACTTATTTACATATGTTTAAGTAATAAGTAAAAATTATGTATATTTACATAAATTCTTATTAATATGAATCACAATTTCTTGTGAATTTCAAATTAGTAATGTCTGTTATGGAACTATCCTTCGATGGAGTTATTGCTTTTGGCAAGAAAAAGTATATTGAAATGGAAAAAAAAACAAACTTTACAAATGATAAAACAAAAAAACCTAAAAATACAAAATACAGTTTTGAATTGAAAAGTAAAATTGATGTGTATAATGGAAGATAGATAAGATTGCTGAAACATGGTACATTTAATTGCTATTTACTGTTAGTACGATAAGAATTTTAAATAATAAAAAATTTGTGTTTATTACAAAATATATTTATAGGGCCTTTTATTTAGTGGTCCGTTTTAGAAATATTGATTATTTCAAAAACGTCTAGCTGTAATGTGGCCACAAGGATACACAAACGTGGGGATATACAATATAATCAAGTATACTATAAAAGTGATTATGTATAAACGGTTGTTTAAGGATTTTATACAGTTTGTGCTCAGTTTAATTAATTTTGTTATAAATGCTAATTTATTTTTAATTTTTATTTAAAAATATAAACTTAAAGCGTACAATTTTTTTTTTCCATTTGGTCAGATTGATCCGTTATCGAAATTATCTAAATTATCTTTACCTTTTAATCGCAGGCAACGATGGATTCAGAAACGTAATTAAATTGAGTTTTTAGTTTTTGCATCTCATATATCTATAGATTCGTCTACTCCAAATAGATCTACTTAGAAGGAATTAATGGACATTTGATTGTTTAGCGGTTAGAAAAATTTTGAATTTTGGTAAACTTATATCAGATACAAAATAGGTTTAAAACTCAGCTTCATCCATTTGAAAAAGAGGCCAAATGTTTTTTGTAATACTAACTTTTTAAGAGTGAAAACGGGTAAAAACTGTATTTTGGTACTTTTTGACACCAATAAACCAATAACACAGGTCAACAGCAAAAAAAAAGGCTTCACTAACCACTATATAGATTTGATGCATAATAGTTACCTTAGTACAAAAATGGTAAAATTTTTTAATTCTGTGGATAGATTTTTTTTTTAATTTTTTTTTTTAGATGTTTCTCCACATAATCGATTGAACAAAAATTTACATTGGATTTCATAAGTCAAATGTACCTTTTTTGTAGTTTTCAAAACCGATTCCGACCATGATTGGATTCTATGACAACCCCGACTTTATGATAATTCAAAAAGGGTTAAACCGATATTATTGAAGTAAACATAGAAAACTTCAATTTTACATAGCCTATAATCTGTTAATATATTGGATTTTAATGGGCTCAGTAGTTTCGGAGTTATAATAACAAATTGAAGAAAAACATATATTTTTACGTGAAAATAGCAAATTTTTTTGTTTTAAAAAAATCATAAAAAAAAGAAAACGACAGAACTTGTTCAGGTTTATTATTTTGTCGCAAAGTCGCATATAATAGCAATAAAATGAGATATCGAAGATAAAAATCTATTGATTCTTTTCGAATTTATTCACAATTAAGTAAATTCGCTCATTTTCACAAAATTTTCCTTTTTTGTTTGATATACATAAAATTTAATAGTTAATGTTCTTCTTTCGTTAGATTGAATATTGAAAATATTTTCCCCATGCTATGTACAAATTTTCACATATATATTGCGTTTCAATCGGCCCAGTAGTTTCGGATTTATAATAACAAATTCAAGCAACAAAATATATTTTTTACATGAAAATAGCTAATTTTTTTGTTTTAAAAAAATCATGAAAAATCTAAAACGGCAGAAATTGTTTAGATTTATTGCTTTATCGCAAAGCCATATGTAATAGGAACAAAATGAGATATCGATCATAAAAATCGATGGATTACTTTTGAATTTATTCACAATTAAGTGAATTCGGTTATTTTCAGAAAATTGTATTTGCGTACAAGCGTGTACTTGAGTGTACATTTTGCATGGGTTTTGTTTTTGTTAAAATTTTTGTTACAATAACAAAACACATGTAAAATTTACACTCAAAGTACACGATTGTACGCACATATTAAAAAAATTTACCATTTTTTTACAGCTGGAACCACACTACATCTACTACATCAAAATTGTGTAGTGGTTTAAAAAGCCTCCAGAATTTTTTCGATTTCGTTGCCCTGTGTAATCATAGAAATAAAATTTGAATAATATTTTTGGAAATTCAGACCTAAAGTGGTAAATATTGTCTCTATTTTTAGTACTTTTTTTCGTAAAATATTGGTCTCTATAAATTGCCGTATTTAGTTTTGAAATTTATTTGAATTTGTTACCCCAATAAAAAAATCTAGTCACACAAAAATTAACATTACTTTATTAGGAACTCGAGTGCATCGTAGCGCAATATTCCGTTAAATAGTTTAGTACTCTTTTGAGACATATTTTTTTTTAAAAATCAAGTGAATGCAGTTTTATATCTACATATGTCTAAACAAATTTGTTAGAAGGGACAAGAAATTATATTTCGTTTTTGAAAGGACTTTTTTTTGATTTTCTCAAAAAAAGGGTCAAATTGGTCCCAAAAGAGAGGTGCTAGAGGGTTAAGATCTTCCACAAAAATGATTCCCATAAATTTCCACAATATAACTCTGACAATAAGAATTCTCTCACACATTAAATATTTTCATTTATTATAATGCTCCCTTCGATCAAAAAATTTTAAATTTACACAATGTAAAAAAAACTCAGACCAGCTGGACTATAAGTTTTTTCTATAAACATGTTGAGTAGATCACAACATGCACTTTCAGAATTATAGGGTCGCTGTTCTGTTCCAAAAATGCTGTTGGACAGTGTAATTTATGAACATAAAATTAAAGTAAAAATTCTGTGAAGTTATGGACTAAAGTTCTTTTTTTCTCCTTACCATTTGAAGCAGTCTAATACCTATAAATAGATGCATATGACTGAATGTATAATTGTAAATGTTGTGTACTATTTGGTGTTTGCCATTTAAATGCATTAGTAAAACTTGCACAAACCAATCGTCATAATTTAAATTGAAATTAATAAATGTATTTCTTTTTGCTTTTAGAATTTTTTGTCTGCAAACGCACAATGTTGGTGGAATGCACCTTTAACTGCGGCTACACGAGCGCTCAAGTACGCTGGTCATGTAGCGCCAGGAATGCTTTTAGTCAGAGGAGAGCCATGCGCTTTGGAAGTTGTTAGAGGTGCATACGCAAGAAGTGTTCTAAAGCCGCCAGCAACGTATGTCATCAGTTCAGTTGGTGAGTTTGACAACATATAATTATTGTACATACAAAAAATTCTACATATATGAAGCAATATCTAAAAATTCGAAAAGCGAGATTTCGAATTATTTCGGTGGGGCAACGTTAGAACTAGTTAAAATCAAATAAATGTTTGGGGAACCCAGCCTATTTCTATTTTGGTTGCACACGAGTATGTTTGTTAAAACTTGTCAAATTTATTTTGATTTCCTTTGTTATATTTAGTTTTCTTTTAAGTAATTTTTTAAAAAATAAATAAAAATCCTTAAAATTTCGAAAATAGTTTATAAAAAAATTAGCATTTTAGTTAAATACTTCAAAATTACATGTAATGTCACAGCCTACAACAAAATTTGATTCCAAATCAGCGGAAAATCCTCTTGAAGATGATGAATTCTCAGAGTTGACCAAACAAGAAATATGTTACTGGTCCCACAAGCTTCAAATAACACCATCACAGTTGTTTTGCCTAACTAAAGATGAACTGGAAGTGATTATTAAGAGTGCTCTTTGCAGCGAAAAAAATAAAGAAGAGAGCCAAGAATACTATGAGCGTTGGGAGCAATTAAGCAATATGAAAAGAAAATTAATGAAAAAGCAACAAAAGGATCGTTTGAAAGGTGGTGGTGGACCCGATTTATTGGATATTTTGGCACGCGCTGCTAAGGAAATCGAATATATGTATGGATCGCGTTGCGGAAATTTGGAAAAATCTGGTGAAATGACTTATAACAGTTCATTTGATACCACCGACGAGTCACCGTTTTCCTATAGTTTATATAGTGATGAGGAAGCAGAGTATGAAAGCACAGCGGAAGATTATTCCTTCAATATAGATCAGAACCTGGCATCTACACCATATAATGCTTGCCCCAAACGCCAGCTACCCCTAAACAATACTTATAGTGCACCTAATCCAGAAGCAACGTACAATTGTCCGAATTCATCTTTTAAACTATCGGATGTCACACCTCCAGCTGGTATGAGAAGTGGAAAATATTCGTCATACAACCTGGCAGACATTTCACCACCTTCCGGCATGCAGTTGGATATCGATAATATTTCTGGAGTTACACAAACCCCTTCATTTCGCAACTATACGGATTATTCTATACAATATAGTCCAATTGGCACTGAAGAGACGGCCAACAGTATATCGGTGGAAAATTATGATGAAACGTCCGGAAAAGTAACAGCTTCTTCACGTACATTTACTCTGCCGCCTGCCACTACACCAACCAGTGCCCTGGAGTTGTCTAATATTTCTCCTCCCACACTGGCAAGTGGATGTGTACCACGTGCCACAAGAGGAGCATCACTTGCCGATGACCATGACCTGTCAAATATTTCGCAGCCACAGCTAGCATCCGGTTGCATCAGACGTCAGGCAAGAAGTAACGATATATCAAATATTAGTCCACCTGGATTAGCATCAGGTTGCATTAGACGTCAGCCCAGAAGCCAAGATCTATCAAATATTTCTCCTCCTGCTTTAGCATCTGGTTGCCTTAGAAGAAGAAACGATTTATCAAATATTTCACCACCTGCATTAGCTTCTGGTTGTCGCCGAAATGTCCGAAATTCACCATCAGCATCGGAAATTCGTAGACGTAATTTAAAAGCATCACATTGTGATTTATCAAATATAACACAGCCCGCTTTGGCTTCCGGCTGTTATAGACAAAGTTTGCAAAACACAAATAGACAATTACGTGATGTTACATGTGATCGTTACCCTACTGAATGTTCATTTGATATAGAAAATATTTCGGGACCTCAAGCAATGTCAACTGCCCAACGTTGCCCTATGATATCAGCACATAGGGCAAAGACCCCTTTAAGAATAAAACCAAATCGTCCCTATCGACCACGCAGAATTTGTGAAGAGGAATAACAAAATTTTAGAAATTTTAAATTTTATTGTTAATAAATTTACAAAGTATGACTAAATTAGTAGTGTAGATTTTAGTTATTACGTTTTATGTTCTCGTTTATTTGTATAATAAAATAGTTTTTTAACAACATTTTCATATTTTGAATTTACTTAAAGTGAATGTATGTTGTGTATTTTTGAATTTAAGGTGACATTGACGATTGTATTGTGACACCAATTATGCAAGGCCAGTTTACTCCATTACCTGAGGCTCTTTGTGATGTCATTATGGATCTGACAGCTGAAGGTCATTCAGCAACTATAGAAAATATTCGCACAAGAATCGAAGTGCGCTTTCCTCACATGACTCCACCCTCAATTGAAGTTATTTATGATTCTTTGGCACAATTGATGCAGGAACAAAAAATCTATCAAACATCAAAAGGTTACTTCATTCTAACTCCAGAGTAAGTTCGCATTCAACATATAAACATGTAGTAATAAAATACTAAGATTTAAAATTTATTTATACAGACGACGGCGCAGTCGTTCACGTCCACGTAGTCATCATAATGGTTATATGGATTTAGATGAATCAACTGATAGTGTTCCACATGAACCTCGCACCATGTTGATGACTAATGCCGAAGCTTTGCACTCGTTATATGGTGAGATTTCAACGGAACGAGATGGAGATTTGACGCATCAATGCATTCAAACGAATTTAGCCGATGTTATATGCGGTGGTATGTTTCATTCTTCCTTTTTACTTTGCATAACGAAAACAGAATTTTAAATGTTTGTTTCTTTTTTTTTGGATATTCTTTAAAGGCAATTCAAATGACAAAATTCTTTATCCACGAACATCGAAACGAAGAAGTTCTTCTTTTCCCACACCACGCAGTTTAGAGAGAAGACACAGTTTACGGCTCTTTGGATCTTCGAAACGTTTACAAAGATGTGCCTCAACAAGGAGCCTGTCGAAAACATATGCACAAACCCTTAATACGGATAGTAGCAGTTCGGAATACCAAAGCACAGATTCTTCATCACCAAGTAAGATTTAAAAAATTAATTCATAGAATATTATACCCTTTATTTTCATTTCTACAACATTCATTTGCGAAGCTATAAATTATATATATATAGGATCCTTTGTCCTACGGATAGTTGATTTCAATATTTCTATCTTAAGGATCAAAATGAAATCTAGACATAAGTTCAAAAATCAGTCCCTAAATGGTTGATATATGAGCTAAAACCTTCTTTCTTCACTAACATTTTGAATGGCCAAAATAACCCTCTTCTTCCCATATTTGTTTCACATTCGTGTAAAATTGCAATTTTTGGACATGACTTTTTTTATTACTTCGTCTTACTTTAATTCCCGGGATTTCGACTAATGCCCGTAACACCAACAAATAGATATCTACGATACAAAATATCCAGGAGATAAATTCACCTAAAAGTTAACTTGACATCAATTTCAAATCAATATCTACGGGTAAAAATTGCCAAATATTTTTACTCCATAAATAACTAAGCATTGATATAGATCGTCCCCTCAATAAAACAATGGTGTATAAGCACATACACCATTATTTTTTTATTGCATAATAAGAATCTACATAACGGATTATATATGTAGTCAAAATTGGGTGAAATTCTACTTCCACAAAGTGGGTCAAAAGATCAATTGAAATATTACTTTTGTTCTAGATGTCTACTAACACAAAAATTTTAAACTCAATGATTTCGAAATGGCAAACAAATTATACGCTATTGTTATATTAAGGGGACGAGTTGTTGTTACGTTTTTACCTTTAGAAACGGTGGTTTATTTCCTTAAAATAAAACGTAATCTTGTAATTGCAAATAAATCGATCAGTAGTTTAAAATTTGTAACAACTCTTTAAATTTACACAATAATTTAAGTACTCACTCCACATTTTTTCAACCTCTGGTTATGGTTTTTTGTAACGATATATTTCCAATTAATATGATTTTTGTATAAGAACCGTTAGAATATCGTCACGATAAAAAATAACCAAAGACTGAGAAAATGGAGGACTGTCTTTGAATACACACACTTTAAAAATAGAAACTAACAGCACTGCAGCTTGCTGTTACTATTTATATACACAGTGCCATCTTCTAGTAGGTTCATCAATTATCTAACGGATAAAACTATTCTATTTCTAGAGCTTTTATTGTATGATAGCAGCTTCAACAGTTAATATTGTTATACTTATAAACAATGTTAATAACAGTTAGGTATCAATATTGTTTCGAGCACTGGAAAGGTTTATAAACATGATGAACCTTGCAAGCAGTCGTTAAAAACCGTAATATTTGTCAAAATTACGGGCATTAATATTTAATTAACCCAAAATTCAAATACGCTTTTATAAAAGGTTACACGATTTTTGGTTTTATTTCATTATATAAAAGGGAGTTTCGATCCGATGATAGTAATATTATAGACTTCTTAATCCTAATACAGTTATTATGAAATCTTAAAAGAACAAACAAATAATTAGCGCACAGTGGTTAGGTTTCAATAAGAGCCAGCATCTATAGATGGCCCATTATGATTCCATTTCCTTCTTTTCCACTCCTAATGTTTAGCTATTTTCCTTATATTCTCATGTACTGTCTATCCATTTCATTTCGGAAATATCATCCAATATACTATATCGTCTATTTGATAACTCAGGACATTCACATAAAAATTGGTAGCAGTTCTCGGCAGCTTCCACTGTCCATCTACACATATCATCCTCAATAATTTATAATCATTCTCAGTTGCACTTAGGGTTGACTGATAACAAAAGTCAAATAACTGGACCATAAGAAAAATTTACCTGGATTTTTAAAAAGTAACTGGACAAATTAAAAAAGCACTTATAGTTCAAAAAAGTTAAATTTAAATTAAGTTTTTTTTTACAAAAATAAATAAAAAATAAAGAAACGTTAAATTCAGTCCTACATACATATTGTCACCTAAAGTGCAAAACAACGTATCATCATAAAAGAAAAGTGTACTTTTTTATAGATTATATTTCTAGTTTTATTGTAATCAATATCACAAGTGGGAGAATCCATATCAAAATAGACAGTAATTTCAAAATAGACAGCAATTTTTGGATTTGACATCTTCGATTTTAATCAAAATTACCACACATATTAAGGTTCCAAAGGGTTCCTCAAATCAATTACCCGAAACCCTTTCCACTTCAAAAATATCACGATTTTAAAATTTAAAAATACTCAAAGTCCAACATAATTTTTGATTCCATTTTAAATGGAAAGATATTGTCCTTAAAATTGTGTAAATAAAATTGTTTACTTCCAAAAGGTTAAAGGTCAATTTTCGGATTAATGTAAGAAATATCAAAGATCGCAGTGTTAAAAATTCAAAATAAAAAAACATGACTAAGGATATATTAATTGGTCGGTTGCTCGCTAGGTACTAATCACTGTAAGGGAAAAATACAACTGACTATACATTTGCAATTACAATTGTATAACTGTACAAAATTTTTCTGTACAAAATTTTAATTAATAAAAAAAAATATTTTGCAAAATGAAAGAAATTATTTTTAACTGGACAAATTGTGTTTTAGCTGGAAACTGGACAATCCAGGCCGTCTGGTAACCATAGTTGCACTCTACTCATGTCTAAAAGCCATTCTCTACTATTGTCCAAATCTTTCCCACGATTGATTTCCGAAATATTTTGATTCTGCTACTCTGTCCAGCATTCGGTATTGTTTTATAGTTTTTTTTTTTAACAAAATTCCTTTAAAAGTATCACAAAAACACGGTAATATTTAAAAATATTTAAAACAAAATCGAGGGAATTTCTAAATCCCTCGATGTATACGAAAACCAAAAAAATCGTACTGGGAAAAGCGTTTAAAACTTGAATATTTTCCATAGGGCACTGCTACATGTTCAATATACATATATTGTGATATTTGGATCGAGATCCATTGTAATGGGTCACGCAAAATTAGGTTATTCTGCGATTTGAATCGCGATCCATCAATAATGCATGCTACACGTTCAATAAATATCGAGATATTGGATCGCGGTCAATATATATTAAACGTGTAGCAGTGTCCATAGAATTCTATTTTAACGTTTGTCGTTTCGTTTTATAAAATGAGGCCCTTAATTTCCAACAAAATAAACTAAATAACAAATTAATTCATTTTTTACTAAATATTCATGATAATAATTTTTATTTTTTTCAGAAAAAGGATCTTTGCTATCACGTCTATTTCGTCGCAGTGGGCGAAATAAGGCGCGACAACTTGAAACGTATTCCGGCCAATTTCCACCAGCAGAATGGTTTAACTCCAAAGCCGTTCATTTACACAGTGTGGGCACACAGACACAAGATCATGTAAGCTCTAAACCTAACCCATTCCTAATGAAAATGTAATAATAATTTCCGATGTTACAGGATATGCCAACCATACACACACTATCGAATTCTACTTTTTACGATGGTTCCGAATTGAGTCAACGCTCACTAACGCTGCCACGACGACATCATCGTCGTAACTTATCCAGTGAATCAACATTTCTAATATCGTCACGTGATTGCTCGCCAATACGACGACGTTCACCCGCTTATTGCAGCAGTTCTTTGCCCAGATCCACACAATCAATACCGGCCTCTGCGAACACCAACGGTACAACAGTTGCGGTCACAAAAGCCAATCAATCTTCGGCCACATTGTCGGCACGCACAAGTACACCCTACAAAAGTTCACAAAAGTCTATACAAAGTGGTACGGTGGCACGACACATGCTGGAGCACTCACCCTCGCGCAGTGCAAATTCTTCGCAAAAGTCATCAAATTCGGGAGGGAGAAGTCAGGAAACTAGAAATGATTATCGCATGTGGCAAAGTGGTCCCTCCAGTTTAGAGTCGGGTAAAACCTCACTATATCCATCAGGTCCTTCCAGTATTGACAGTGGTAAAGTATCTTATAACCGGACCAGCGGTCATTCTAGTCTTGAATCACAACGTTCAACAAGCTCAACGGTTATACAACCCAGATCTATTATTATGCTTAATGGCTCACCAAGAGGTACACCCAGACATCAAATATTAAGAGCTAGAAATGCTGAGCAAGTCATGCGTAATCAGTCTTCCACTACATCCAGCACTTCATTTTCATTGCCCACAAATGAAAACAGACCCTCAAATAGTAGAGATACCTCTAATAACGAGAACTCGGAAAATTCTCCAGCAATTACCAACTCTACTTCAAATAATTCCATAACACTTAAACTAACCACCTCCAATGATGGCCAACACAATCTGCCAAATACAAAAATTGTGGTGCAAAACACTCCAGCCCACAGTGTCATCACTTTTGAAAATAGCAAATTAACGGAAAATTCAAATGTTTTCATAATCAACAATGAGACCACAACCAATGAAAGAGGAGAAATTATAAGAAAAACCTTGTCTAAACAACATATGCCGGCAATGCAGCAGCCCCTAAACGATAGACATGAGAAAAGCAATCAGCAGTCACCAGATACTATAAGCGAACAGAAGTCATCGGAAAATGGCTCCTGTCGAGAATCTGATGCAGACACTTTGTCGTACATGAGCACACTATCTGGAGACAAGTCTAATGACTTGCCAAACGAATTGCCAAAGTTTTCCAAAAATATTTATAACGATAATTCTACCACCATGAACAACAGCCGGAATCTGGGTTTACCCCTTCTGCCCCCCACTAATACTGGTCATTTAATTTATAAAAATAATGTGCTCAAGAACTGTGAGTCACCAGCTCAGTCACCAAGTGAGGAAAAATGTCTACCAATGGTAGAATTAAACAAACCAAATTCTGATATCACTGGTTCCGTAGGCAATTTACGATTTTATGAAAAAAGCTCCAAGGACTGTTTGGCCAAGGCCATCAATTCTAATTGTGAGTTAAATAACTTACGCTATGAATCTTCCACGCTTCTGGCAAAAAATGATAATCTCAATTCCAATACATCATTGAGTGGCGGCAGTTTGGTGCAAATACTGCAAAAGAATAGCATTTCGTTAGGCAGTGAACCAAATTTGGCGCAAAAAGATACCAATTGCACCACATCCACAGACAAATCAATACGAAAAGATTCACTCGATCGTCGTCTAAGCCTTTCCAAAGATCACTCCGAGGCCGAGGATCTCTTCAACTTTCCCAGCCTCACGGACTTGTCTTTCAATTTCACCTCATTGGCGGCACAAAAAATATTACAGGGTGTCAGCTTAAATAGCATTGATACATTAATGGAATTGAATATGGCTGCTGCAGCTGCTGCGGCGGCTGCCAACACCACAAATGCGTCAGCAATGGAAAAACCACAAAATAATCAACCCACATCCATGTGTACAGATTTTGGTCTAGTTTAGCTTTAAAATACAACAATGTAGAGAGTGTGTGGTGGCACGGCACACAAGAATGAATTAATAATGAGTGCATATTCAAGCGAAATAATTAAATACACTAGATTTTAGTCAATGACCAATGTGAGTAATACAAGTAGATATACAAACATAAATATATATATAGATACAACATACCTACATTGAAGTACATAAGTTAAAATGCATGTTTATAAATTCAATTTTGGCACATTTACGTTGAAAATATATATGAAAGTATTCCTAAACTCTATAACCATAGTATTTATGTTAAATAAGGCGTAATATTAATGTGTTACCAAACATAGAAATCCCCTTTAAATGGGATCTTAAGACAAAAAACCCCTTAAATATTAAACATGTAAATTATGTAATTGAAAACGTTATACCAATCAGCATTTAGTATTCTATATCATAGCACTCATTAAACAATAACTGCTTCCCTAATGTTAAACAGAAAAATCCTCAAATAAAACCAGCAATTAATTAATCAGTATCTGTTGAAAATTGAATTTCTCTATATTCAATCCGGTACTACTTTTACCCCAATTGAGGTTTAGAAATTTGGCCAGTAAACATATTTGTGGTTCAAGCATCAATATTAAAATTGTAATATTAAAATATCAGTGCCAAAATATATATGTTAAATAAAACAAAATAAATAAATAAATTAGTTTAATATGATTGCAATAGTTCCACATTTTAGTCAGTCACCCACTCTAATATCTATTATTTGAGTTATAAGAAATACTGGATACAATTTACAATGTGGTTACATTTGACTCAGGAAAGTAATAGGTTTCTATTACTTTACAATAAATACAAAAATTCAAAATTAAACCTGCATTTAAACTAAAATATTCACATTAAAACTTAAGTGGAATCACATTTATAAAGGAAAACTAAACTTTAATGCCAGTTGTAGAAATAAATCCAACAAATAGAAGGTCCCATATAAATATATATTGCCCTATAGATTTTATATTAAATTTTGTATATAAATTAATTAATTAATAATGTATAGTATATATATTATAATACACAAATAATTTAAGTATGTAGTTTTACGCAACATGTAATGAACAATAATAAAATAATAATGAAAAAATTATAAATCTAAATTCTTATATGGCATTTTTATTCTAAAAGAATATTGTTAGGAAATTGTGCTAGAATTCAAATGTAACGATTTTAACGGCTGATTTAAAAGTAGCAGAATGCTTTCAAATAACAGTGCTGTAATAGCAAACTGTAACATATCTGTGGGCATTATTAACATTGCATAAAAGTTTTCAGTTGACCATTGATCGTAAGTTGGCAACGCTGTTTACTGCGACCGTATATTCGAATTCGAATATTCAACTAAAGAATATTGTAGAAACTACACCACAGATGGCGTATGTATTAAAAACCTCTAGACAGTTAAAGAGAAATCTAGAGTGCAGATGGCAGTGTTATAAAAAAGTGGCAGAGGTTGCAGTCGTTAGTCAGTTTATCAGAGACGCTATTCGAATAAACATCAACTGATTGCCTTAAAGTGTGCTATATTTTTCAAGTGAATTCGGGTACATTATAAAGTGTCTGTATTTCTGAGAATTTATAAACGTGTATAAAAAAAAACATTGAGTGACTATTTAATTCTGTTGTTGTACATTTTTAAATAAATAAAGAGTTGTTACAATTTTCAAACTACTAAACGGCTTTTATTTGAAATCAAAAGTATCCGGTTTATTTAAAGGAAATAAACCAAACGTTTTGAAAAGGTTAAAACGTAACAATATTTTCCGCTTTTCTTACTATAGCTGGATGATTCTTAACAACTCCAATATTATTTTCATCGGCTTTTGAAGAAGCCGCTAAATTAGTGGCCCCGTTGGCTTGCAGAATACCATGTCTCTCCTTTTTACAATAACAGCATATTGCGTTCACTGGTTTTCTCTACATTGATATCATCCCAGGCATCAGCCATATTTCAAAGGATTCTTTATTAAAAAATCCTTTAGGGCCAGTATTACAATTTGCCTTCATAGTTGAAGTTAACTTTAAGGTTACTTTTTTCTATTGCTTAAAGTTACCATTAACTATAAAGGCAAGTTGTAATAATGGCCCTTACATTAAGGATTCTTTATTTAAAAAAAATTCTTTCATGTTTTCACAAAATTGCAGAATTATAAAAATAAACTCATAAAAACTACCTTATGCCGCTCTTTTTTTTGTTGAATAACGTCAAAGTCGTGTTAATAGAAAATAATAAAAAAGAAAATTGTTGAATATATAATTAATTTGGCAACTTTATACTCCTGCTCCGGGTCACGCGGCTGACGCGGTTGTGCTGATGTCAGCCGCGGTGTTGCCATTACAAGTAGGTTTTAATTAAAAAACTCCTATCTGGTTGTTAACCTGAATAATGAATTGAAAGCATTGCTATTTGTGGTGAAAAATAACTCTCCACTGTGTTGAGGCAAATTCATTGGTGAATTCACTTAGTACAGGTCTACAAATGGTGAGTTTAGCTGGCTAAAAATATTTTATAAACAACTAAATGGAACTTCGCTAGTATTGTTGCCAGATGTGTCAAATCCATTGATAAACACTTTAGGGAGTTTTAAGCTATAAATTAAGGGACATTATTTTAAAAAATTTTTATTGAAATGTATAATCAGAAATAATAACTAAAACAAAAGAATTAAAAAATGGAAATTATACAAATCATTGAAGAAATTTTTTTATTTATGGCCTAAATTTGTAAGAAAAAATCGTTTTTTATAATTTAATTTAGTTGGTAGTAAACTGACATAATAACAATGTTTTCAAACATGGTACCACATAAAAAATTAGCTCGAAATGCAAATATCGTCTCCAAATATAAAATACCACACAGAAAAGATAGATACAAAATGAAGCCATTTGTGTCAAATTGCTCTATAAGACGTGCCAAAATGGAACCAATAGTGCCAAAATTACTATTCAGACAGTAAAAAGGATTTAAGTACCTTTTGGACAATATTTTTGTTTAATTTGGTAACAACTAATGTAAACCAAATATGAATTCCATAGGAAATTAATTTTAAATAGATTTGCTGTGGCATATAATTTAATAATCTTAATTTTAGAGCTTAATTTTGAACGTATATGATTTTTATATATTTTTTAATCTTTAAGCTATGACTTTCCTTTAAAATTAAAAAAATTTGATGATTCATAATACACCAATATATCTGCTATATACCCGATTCGGTTGCTAGTTAAAATCGGATTACTAAGTCATTATAATATACACATCTAATGATAGATATTTCAAAGACCTTCGTATATAAAGACCTACAATGGGTCAAAATCGGGATAAATATTTTTTAAACTGAATTTTTGTCATACAATTTTTTCACTAATTTTAGAAAATACCAATTTTTGGTCGGAAATATCAATGATCACAGATTATTTACTAAATTAAACGCTTTAGAACAGAGTTATTAACGATTTTATATATTTTGAGTTATTCATAGAAAATATGAATTTTTGATAGGAAATATGAGTGATCACAGATCGACCTCCTTTTCTCAATTAAACACTTTATAACAAAGTTATTAACGATTTTATATATTCTGAGTTTTTCATTGAATTTATGAACTTTTGGTCCGAAATATGAGTGATCACAGATCAACCTCCTTTTCCCAATTAAACGCTTTATAACAAAGTTATTAAAGATTTTATATATTTTGAGTTTTTCATAGAAAATACCGATTATTGGTCAGAAATATAAGTGATTACAGATCGAGCTTATTTTCTCATTAACGATTTTATATATTTTGAGTTTTTCAAAAAAAAAATTCGTAACTGGTTCATTATAAAATGAAAACCGGTTTTCTAAATATCTGTTTAATACTCTAGTAGTAATGCTGCGGCATTTTTAATTTACTGACATAGTAACGATGTAGTTAAACAGAGTCTCTGGCGGGAATCGAACTCAAGACCCTTACAAAAGCGTAAGGCGGAACGTGTTTTTCCGCTTATAAAAGCGTCAACGCTACGTCAAACAACAAAAACAAAGTTATCAAAAAATAAATATAAACAATAAAGTAAATTAAAATATAGGTATTCCTGATTTTTGTTTTGTGATTTGTAAACAAAAATTTTATAAAATAACTAAATATTAAAGTTTAAAAAATGAGTTTCTTGTTTATTTGTTTTTCCTTTTGTATGTATGTGTTAACATTTATTGTGTTTTGCAACTAACTTCACTATTAAACGCTCTGTCAAAATCGGATTTTCCAATTGCAAAGCGTTGCCGCCCCGTTATTTCGGTATGCTGCATACAAATTGTATGGGCATGAGAAATTTTGACAACTTGAAAACGCTTGCCGCTTTTGTTTAGGTATGCTTGTTAGAATTATAGGCTAGCTACTGCCAGTTGCCTCAGATCACTTCGAAACTTTGATCGTCAATGGAGGAATAGCTGAACTTTTAGAAAATTATCTTTGGTGGTATGAGTATTGAGTAGGAATATTGCGAATGTCAGTTTAGCGAATGCGAAAGGGAACAATAAAAATAATTTTTTGCGAATGCGATTGCAAATAGTTAAATTCAACATCAAAAAGGAAATATACAATTTACATTAAGGAAAACAAATTAATGACACAGTAAATTATAGTTAAAATCTGTGAAATTCACTCGTAATGTATGTGTATGTTTTATCAATTATAATGATGACCCTTTTTTTACTCTAATCAACACATATTTATTTCGTTATAACTCAATGTGCTTAACTTAAATGATAAACATCTTTGGAATACATATGCACACTCTGGAATTGTTTACTAATTTCAAAAATAAAACAAAATATACTTGTATCAAAGTAATCAACACTTTTCTGTAAATATTTACTTGTTAATATACTCAAATCCTTGCAAATACATGTGTGTAGGTAAATCAATTTCTATTCCATGTATGAAAATACAAAATTATTTCAATCACGTCCACTTTCACAAAACTAACAACTGTGGACATCTTGCTGAGGTTACTAATTTTCATATGTCCTTCGATTGACAAGAGTTGACAAACAGTTTAACGCTTCAGCACGTTTTCAATTTAATTTTCGAGACACTTTTGGCCCAACAATGTCATATTAACAGATGTATTTATGTATGTATGCTGGCATGTAAGTGAATCTATGAATGGATGGATGTATCTTTTAATGTACATATTTACACATTAAATTTACTTGTATTATCTACTTATAAGTAGGTAGGTATGTATGTATGACTGGATGTATGCTTTGTGTGTCTGTAAGTATTTTAAGTTTGTGTGGAGGCGTTAAAGCGTTTCTAACCTAATTCAAAACTTGTAAATAAGTAAAACAATAGAAATTATATTTTGTTGTGTTTTCAATAACGATAGTGTAAGGAGTTGTGGCAAGATAAAAGAGCTTCTTGAAGAATTTCTCAAGTTCAGAAATTTGAAGGAACTTAATTAAATATTAAAGCTATAAATAATAAAGCTAGTAATATATGGTTTAATATGAAAAATACAAAATTTGTTTTACAAACCTTTAATAAAACTACACATATAGATTATCTCATATTATCTTCCATGCATTTTTGAATTATTCAATATTTTATACAATTTATGTCTAATTTATATTTTCCACTAAACAAATAAATGGATTCAAAATCAAAAATTGTCTACTCCTTTCTTAATTCAACGCTTTATAACAAAGTTATTAACGATTTTATATATTTTGAGTTTTTCATAGAGAATATGAATTTTTGGTCTGAAATATGAGTGATCACAAATCAGCCTTCTTTTCTTAATTAAACGCTTTATAACAGAGTTATTAACGATTTTATATATTTTGAGTTTTTCATAGAAAATATGAATTTTTGGTTTGAAATTTAAGTGATCACAGATCGACCTCCTTTTCTCAATTAAACGCTTTATAACAGAGTTATTAACGATTTTATATATTTTGAGTTTTTCATAGAAAATATGAATTTTTGGTCTAAAAAATAAGTGATCACAGATCGACCTCCTTTTCTCAATTAAACGCTTTATAACAAAGTTATTAACGATTTTATATATTTTGAGTTTTTCATAGAAAATATGAATTTTTGGTCTGAAATATGAGTGATCACAGATCGGCCTCCTTTTCTCAATTAAACGCTTTATAACAGAGTTATTAACGATTTTATATATTTTGAGTTTTTCATAGAAAATATGAATTTTTGGTCTAAAAAATAAGTGATCACAGATCGACCTCCTTTTCTCAATTAAACGCTTTAGAACAAAGTTATTAACGATTTTATATATTTTGAGTTTTTCATAGAAAATATGAATTTTTGGTCGGAAATATGAGTGATCACAGATCGGCCTCCTTTTCTCAATTAAACGCTTTATAACAGAGTTATTAACGATTTTATATATTTTGAGTTTTTCATATAAAATATGAATTTTTGGTATGAAATATAAGTGATCACAGATCAACCTCCTTTTCTCAATTAAACGGTTTATAACAGAGTTATTAACGATTTTATATATTTTGAGTTTTTAATAAAAAATACAGATTTTTGGTTAGAAATATGAGTGATCACAGATCGGCCTCCTTTTCTCAATTAAACGCTTTATAACAAAGTTATTAACGATTTTATATATTTTGAGATTTTTAAAAAAAATACAGATTTTTGGTCTTAAATATAAGTGATCACAGATCGACCTCCTTTTCTCAATTAAACGCTTTATAAAAAAGTTATTAACGATTTTATATATTTTGAGTTTTTCATAGAAAATATGAATTTTTGGTTAGAAATATGAGTGATCACAGATCGACCTCCTTTTCTCAATTAAACGCTTTATAACAAAGTTATTAACGATTTTATATATTTTGAGTTTTTCATAAAAAATACAGATTTTTGGTCTGAAATATGAGTGATCACAGATCGACCTCCTTTTCTCAATTAAACGCTTTATAACAGAGTTATAAACGATTTTATATATTTTGAGTTTTTCATATAAAATATGAATTTTTGGTCGGAAATATGAGTGATCACAGATCGGCCTCCTTTTCTCAATTAAACGCTTTATAACAAAGTTATTAACGATTTTATATATTTTGAGTTTTTCATATAAAATATGAATTTTTGGTTAGAAATTTGACTGATCACAGATCGACGTCCTTTTCTCAATTAAACGCTTTATAACAAAGTTATTAACGATTTTATATATTTTGAGTTTTTAAAAAAAAATACAGATTTTTGGTCTTAAATATAAGTGATCACAGATCGACCTCCTTTTCTCAATTAAACGCTTTATAAAAAAGTTATTAACGATTTTATATATTTTGAGTTTTTCATAGAAAATATGAATTTTTGGTATGAAATATGAGTGATCACAGATCGGCCTCCTTTTCTCAATTAAACGCTTTATAACAAAGTTATTAACGATTTTATATATTTTGAGTTTTTCATAAAAAATACAGATTTTTGGTCTGAAATATGAGTGATCACAGATCGGCCTCCTTTTCTCAATTAAACGCTTTATAACAAAGTTATTAACGATTTTATATATTTTGAGTTTTTCATATAAAATATGAATTTTTGGTTAGAAATTTGACTGATCACAGATCGACGTCCTTTTCTCAATTAAACGCTTTATAACAAAGTTATTAACGATTTTATATATTTTGAGTTTTTAAAAAAAAATACAGATTTTTGGTCTTAAATATAAGTGATCACAGATCGACCTCCTTTTCTCAATTAAACGCTTTATAAAAAAGTTATTAACGATTTTATATATTTTGAGTTTTTCATAGAAAATATGAATTTTTGGTATGAAATATAAGTGATCACAGATCGACCTCCTTTTCTCAATTAAACGCTTTATAACAGAGTTATTAACGATTTTATATATTTTGAGTTTTTCATATAAAATATGATTTTTTGGTTAGAAATTTGACTGATCACAGATCGATCTCCTTTTCTCAATTAAACGCTTTATAACAGAGTTATTAACGATTTTATATATTTTGAGTTTTTCATATAAAATATGAATTTTTGGTTAGAAATTTGACTGATCACAGATCAACCTCCTTTTCTCAATTAAACGCTTTATAACAAAGTTATTAACGATTTTATATATTTTGAGTTTTTTAAAAAAAATACAGATTTTTGGTCTTAAATATAAGTGATCACAGATCGACCTCCTTTTCTCAATTAAACGCTTTATAACAAAGTTATTAACGATTTTATATATTTTGAGTTTTTTAAAAAAAATACAGATTTTTGGTATGAAATATAAGTGATCACAGATCGACCTCCTTTTTTCAATTAAACGCTTTATAACAGAGTTATTAACGATTTTATATATTTTGAGTTTTTCATATAAAATATGATTTTTTGGTCTTAAATATAAGTGATCACAGATCGACCTCCTTTTCTCAATTAAACGCTTTATAACAAAGTTATTAACGATTTTATATATTTGAAGTTTTTCATAGAAAATATGAATTTTTGGTCGGAAATATGAGTGATCACAGATCGGCCTCCTTTTCTCAATTAAACGCTTTATAACAAAGTTATTAACGATTTTATATATTTTGAGTTTTTCATATAAAATATGAATTTTTGGTTAGAAATTTGACTGATCACAGATCGACGTCCTTTTCTCAATTAAACGCTTTATAACAAAGTTATTAACGATTTTATATATTTTGAGTTTTTTAAAAAAATACAGATTTTTGGTCTTAAATATAAGTGATCACAGATCGACCTCCTTTTCTCAATTAAACGCTTTATAAAAAAGTTATTAACGATTTTATATATTTTGAGTTTTTCATAGAAAATATGAATTTTTGGTATGAAATATGAGTGATCACAGATCGGCCTCCTTTTCTCAATTAAACGCTTTATAACAAAGTTATTAACGATTTTATATATTTTGAGTTTTTCATAAAAAATACAGATTTTTGGTCTGAAATATGAGTGATCACAGATCGGCCTCCTTTTCTCAATTAAACGCTTTATAACAAAGTTATTAACGATTTTATATATTTTGAGTTTTTCATATAAAATATGAATTTTTGGTTAGAAATTTGACTGATCACAGATCGACGTCCTTTTCTCAATTAAACGCTTTATAACAAAGTTATTAACGATTTTATATATTTTGAGTTTTTAAAAAAAAATACAGATTTTTGGTCTTAAATATAAGTGATCACAGATCGACCTCCTTTTCTCAATTAAACGCTTTATAAAAAAGTTATTAACGATTTTATATATTTTGAGTTTTTCATAGAAAATATGAATTTTTGGTATGAAATATAAGTGATCACAGATCGACCTCCTTTTCTCAATTAAACGCTTTATAACAGAGTTATTAACGATTTTATATATTTTGAGTTTTTCATATAAAATATGAATTTTTGGTTAGAAATTTGACTGATCACAGATCGATCTCCTTTTCTCAATTAAACGCTTTATAACAGAGTTATTAACGATTTTATATATTTTGAGTTTTTCATATAAAATATGAATTTTTGGTTAGAAATTTGACTGATCACAGATCAACCTCCTTTTCTCAATTAAACGCTTTATAACAAAGTTATTAACGATTTTATATATTTTGAGTTTTTTAAAAAAAATACAGATTTTTGGTCTTAAATATAAGTGATCACAGATCGACCTCCTTTTCTCAATTAAACGCTTTATAACAAAGTTATTAACGATTTTATATATTTTGAGTTTTTTAAAAAAAATACAGATTTTTGGTATGAAATATAAGTGATCACAGATCGACCTCCTTTTCTCAATTAAACGCTTTATAACAGAGTTATTAACGATTTTATATATTTTGAGTTTTTCATATAAAATATGATTTTTTGGTCTTAAATATAAGTGATCACAGATCGACCTCCTTTTCTCAATTAAACGCTTTATAACAAAGTTATTAACGATTTTATATATTTGAAGTTTTTCATAGAAAATATGAATTTTTGGTCGGAAATATGAGTGATCACAGATCGGCCTCCTTTTCTCAATTAAACGCTTTATAACAAAGTTATTAACGATTTTATATATTTTGAGTTTTTCATATAAAATATGAATTTTTGGTATGAAATATAAGTGATCACAGATCACTTTTTCTCAATTAAATGCTTTATAGCATAATTATTAACGATTTTATATAGTTTGAGTTTTTCATATAAAATATGAATTTTTGGTATGAAATATGAGTGATCACAGATCGACCTCCTTTTCTCAATTAAACGCTTTATAACAGAGTTATTAACAATTTTATATATTTTGAGTTTTTCATAGAAAATATGAATTTTTGGTCCGAAATTTAAGTGATCACAGATCGGCCTCCTTTTCTCAATTAAACGCTTTTTAACAAAGTTATTAACGATTTTATATATTTTGAGTTTTTCATATAAAATATGAATTTTTGGTATGAAATATGAGTGATCAGAAATTTGAGATCGACCATCTTATCTCACATGTCTTTTCACATGTCACGGGACTAATTAAAATATGTTCTTATTTTGATACTCTCAAATTGTGCGATGAAGTCAGTATATCGAATGATTTTGCGAAAGTCTCAATTCATTTAAGTTCCGTTTTTAATTGTAAATTAATTATCTTCACGAAGTAAACAAAACCTAATTCATTTAAACACTTTAACATTAAATATATACAAAAGTAAGAGGTTAAATTTAAAATAATATAAATCACATGGGACAAACTTAAACTTAAAAAGGGTTTAGGGATTTTGCTGGCCGCGTTGTACAAAAACAAATAACAATTTATGGTTTGAAACAATAAGCAACTTTTAAAAATGCATAAATCAAAAATTAATCCTAAGATGACAACTGAAAACAACGCAAAAAAAAACAAAAGAAGAAGCGAAAAACAATCGAAATGAACACAAACAACTGTCAAAATGATAATCGCAAACAACTGTTTGTTGTATATGGAAATAAATAGACATACAATTCCACCACAATGCTCCTTTTATGAGTACGAGTGTCCAACAAACCCCACATTGAAATTAACGAGCAGTGATTCTGGATGTTTGTTTGTGGCCGTAGTCAAAATAGTTGTAGTAGGAAGAGTATGAGTACAAGTACTTCTACATAAAGATGTAGAGTTAGACCGGTTGACAAAACATAGGGTGTTCAAGATACTGAACACTGATTTAATTATAAGCGACGAGGCAGGCAGCCAAGCAGTCAGACAGACAGACATACTACATAGCAAAATATGATAAAATAGAAGAAGTAACAAACAAAAAAAAAAAAAAAACAGAACAGAAAAAAATCAATTCAACTGACAACGCAAAACGCATTTCACTGATTAGGAATCCAAAGTGGAACGAGCTGATGAGGGCATTTTGTAAGGGAACTCCTCAATGAGTTTAAAGGATGAGTATGAAAACAACGATTATGAGGATGATGACAATAATCATAAAAACAAATGTAGAAATATGAATGGGGTGGCAGAAGTATCATTCGTTCATTCATTTAACATACAAAAACCCAAATACAACCCCATAATCCACTTGTTTTTGTTCATTTAATGGCGTTTATTATGGTGGCAACTTTGGCATTATGGCAATGTTATAAAATATGAGGTCATAAATTGACCCGAAATGAATATTGTTATAAACTTAAATGTATTCATTCAATCTATTGAGTACCATATTTGTTACTATGAGAAGTTTCGCATTTCTCTGGCATTCTATTCAGTTTTTCGTTCCACTTCTTTGTTTTCAAATATTTCCATCCAAATATGTGTTCTTGTTTGGCGATTAAAGTGTAATAAAAGGGATGATTTTGATTATAACAGCAACAACAAGAACAACAAAATTTGTTA
This sequence comes from Calliphora vicina, assembly GCF_958450345.1. Lineage (NCBI taxonomy): Eukaryota > Metazoa > Arthropoda > Insecta > Diptera > Calliphoridae > Calliphora > Calliphora vicina. Next base: position 6,331,863 of record NC_088782.1, on the reverse strand, counting down.
ACCGAAATGAATTATGAAAATGTATAAAAACATTTATTTATGTAAATACGAATGTGTACAGAAGTTGGCCAATTGCAAAAGGACCTTATTATGTTGAATAGTTTTGTCGATTTTTAATCAGTCGTTAGTTGAAATGGCATATTGCAAGCATTCTTTTGCGTATTTCCTCATTGTTTTCAAAAATTAGGATGATTATTTCGAATATTTGTTATAGCTTTCACTATGAGTGGTAAGGGTTTGTAATTTCAACATTTTTCACTTGCGACTCCATAAAGTATTATTTTATTTTGAAACATTTGTACAATTAACTGTTATCTATGACCTATTACCTTATTTCTGGCAACATATGGATTCTGAGCCAAAAAAACGCTCTTCTTTTGAGGCCAAGAACGAATCAAGACAATATCATCATTTCGGATATTCAAAATCGTCTTCAATTCAAATCCTGTTGTTCGCAAACGTTTGGAAATTGCTGCTTGGGTAGCTTCTAATAATTTTTCAAGCTCATGTTGAATTTGACAACAATTTTCATTTAGTAAAGCCTCCAATTCTTGGTCTTCAAACTTTTGTAGCTGGGCGATCTTTGTATTCAGTGTCGAAATCAACACTTCTGAACTGAAAAAGCATATCTCGCACGTTGAAACAGACGGAACACATTCACCATAAGCTTTGTTGAGCAGTCGGCGTTGTATAAATTTAACTAAACTAAGATGTTACAAATTTTAAACTATCAAACTGTTTTTATTTGCAATCAAATGTATCCGGTTTATTTCCTTTAAATACCACCGTTTTAAAAGGTAAAAACGTAACAGTATTTTTCCGTCAATACTATTGTAGTTGTATAATTCGTTACATAAGGTTGGTAAAGTAAAAAGTTTGTCATTCCTTGTGGTTCCATTTCAAGGTTTACCATATCATGGTAATAAGGATTTATTATAACGTTATTAATATCTTTATTGTCTCCAATAAGTTGGCATCACCCTGTAATTGTTTAAGTAGTGAATATTTATACATATGTATGTGTCTATAAATATTCCATTCCCAAGCAGTTGTATTAATGACAATTTTCAATTAATAAAATATCATAGAGTATTACAAATGTACCATTAAATATATATATTATTATGTTGCCATATGTAGGATTAATATCAACGTTTAATAAACACTCTAATAACGATACAAATAAATTAGTTAATATTAAATATATTTTTAATTTTATTATTATTATTAAAACCATTTTAAAATTTAGTTTAGAACTCAAAAATTTTAAATTACTAGTTGACCGCCCCAGCTTCGCCCTGTAGCATTTACTAATGTTAGTTCGTCAAGTTTCTCCAACCCTGCCTGTTCTTATTTATTTGCAAATAAAATATCTAAATTTGTACTGCATACTTTAGGGTCTTTTTTATTACAGTTGACTGGACTCAAAAAAGCCGGTTTTAGCCGTAATTTTTTAATTTTTTTTCTTTACAAAAATCAGCAAAAATCAGCCAAATCGCTCCAGCCGTTCTCACGTGATGACATTACATACATGGACCATTTCATTTTTATATATATTGATTTAATTGCAAGAACATCATGGTAACATTAGGAACATCATATCTTTTTATAAATTGAGAGATTTCAAACATAGGACTGTAAGAACAAACAGATATTTTCCTTAATACTTCGCTACCCCTACCCTAGTAAAATTAAAAAAATATGAATGGATTTCTGATAAAACCTAACTAAGTACAATTGTACGAAAATAACACATACATAATATTGAGAATCTCTCAATTACAGTTCACTGATATTCGAAAATAACTAACTAATTTGGTATGGGAGATAACTCTAATGTTCTCATTCCCACCCATTTTTAAACCTTTTATATAAATATCAAGCTTTACTTTAACTTACCTTTATAAATGAGGGGTCATTCCGAAGTTTAGCTACATGCTAAACTTCGAACAGGAATCAGGAATAAATTCGTTTTTAGCTAACATCCGTAAAATGGTAATAAATTTATTGATACTGAGTTTAACTACTTTTAGAATTATAGTACTCCAATATTCAAAATTAATTATTTACTTTGTACCACGACCACTAATACAATCCTGACCATATTTAGCCAATCTATGTAAAATGGTAAAAGAGCTATGCGGACAAAGTTTGAAGAACCTTGCAATTATTATTTTGTATATTTTCCATTTTGGTTCCCCAGATATTCGAAATCAATATTTACTCTGTATGGGAGGTGCTACGCCCTCTAATCTAATTCCGTCTATATTCAGCTAAAATCCGCACAGTAATAAGAAATTAATTCGTAAAAGTTTAAACACTTTTAAAATTATAGATCTCCAGATATTCGAAATTAAATATTTACTTTGTATTGGTTGTGCCACGGCCACTATTCCAATCCCGAACATTTTCGGTGAAACTATGCGGAATGATAAAGAGTCATTTATACAAAGTTTGAAGAATCTTACAATTATAGTTCACAAAATATTTAGAAATAACTATTTACTTTGTATGGGAGGTGACTCACCACCTGTTCCGATCCATGACATTTTTGGTTCAACTTCATGCAGTAATAAGAAATTGATTCGTATAAAGTTTGAAGACCATCAAAATTATAGTTCTGCAGATATTATAAAATACATAACTATTTACTTACAATTGCATATATTCTACATAAAATAAAAAACAACAATTTTTTTCAAGTGACTTTAAATTATTAAACTCTTTCCCTCCTTTTTTTTCTTTAACAACTCTCACTTAAAATAGAGCGAAATCAATACTGTTTATTTGTTTCTCTTACTGGCATACCTAAACACTGGCGTTTAAACAAGCGTTTTTTAGTTGTCAAAAATTCTCATGCCCATACAATTTGTATGTAGCATACCGAAATAACGCGGCGGCAACGTTATGGCAACGCTTTGCAATTGGAAAATCCAATTTTGACAGCGCGTTTAATAGTGAAGTTAATTACAAAACACAACAAATGTAAACAAATAAATAAAGAATGAGAAACAAATAAGCCAAAAAAATATATTTGTTATTAGAAAATGGAGGTAAGTGTAAATATTTAAAATAGTATACATATATTATTTTCTTTTATATTTATATATTTTATATTATCAGAAATATGGTTATTGTCTAAATAATCAGGGTTGTTATATTTATTTTTTTGATAACCCTGTTTTTATTGTTTGAAGTAGCGTTGCCGCTGTTGTTTAGGTATGACATTTCAGCGTTAAAGCTAAGCGGAAAAAAACGTTCCGTCTTACGCTTTTGTTTAGGTAGTTATTTAAATTGGACAAATACGCATTGCTTTGTTTACTTTTTAGATCAGAGATGTCCAAAGCTAAAACTGTGTTTGTGTTGGTGAGCGAAAAAAAGATCCACTGAAAGAAAAGTTTAGTGAACTAAATAAAAGATGCTTATATTTTTAAGGCTTTATTTGTTAATAATAATCAAATCAACAAATTGTCGGCGACATATTATCATAGCTCATTAATGGAGAGTTCGATATTAATCGTTTTCGACAAATTTGTAAATATTTAAAATATGTAAAATATTTTTTTCTCTTATTTTATTACGTGTTTTGATTAAAATCATTTCAAAATTGAACAAAATTGTTCACAGAAGTAAATTGAGGTGAAAAACCAGACAAATCTTCAATGATTTTTTAAAGTTCGAAATATATTACACAATCCAAATATTTCTTTCAGTGATCATGCACAACTGTGAATAAATCCCTTTAAAATGGTATATTTTTTGTCCAAATTGAATGTATAATGTGAGCGTAAAAGGGGTCTAAAGAAATCGACTTGCCTATTAATATTATGATGATATTATATTCCCTCGATTATAATAATAATAATGAGTTGCATTACAAAGGGTTATTTAGTAATTTCACCTCACTTTAGCAGCATTGCCCTGTATCGATCGATGCTCTTACAACTTCCAACTCACGTAATGATATTGTCCTCAGTTACAGCATACGCGTCGAATTAAAAGAAGATACCAAAAAAATTTATGGAATTTATAATGATGTAACATATCTCAATACGCTGAAATTGGGACTAGATAGCTCATGTGATTCTCATGTTTTCTGTGGGGTTTATTAAGTAATAGTACCGAAATCGATTTTAAGTTCAAACATTCAAACGTTTCGTTTTACTATTCATATATTTCGTGGTTCAAGAAATCAGACGCTTTATGAAAATTTAGAAATATTAATGCTTCGCCAATTATTCCCTATCAAGAAATATTGGTAAAATTCTGCAACCGAAAATAAGTACATTTCTGGCACTTTAAATTTCGTCCTCTGTCAAAACTCGATGTTCGAATTCTTATTTTTAGTGATATACATTGGTTTAGAAACTTTTTATGTTGGAAGTAATTTGGTAGCTGGCGAACGATTGAAATTTCACATAAGCAGTGCTGAATACAACACATATTTTTAAAAAAATTTCGACAACAGGCAATAAAATCCGTTGAAAAATGAAAAAAAAAATGTTCAACATAAAGAACTCTTTCAGTTCAAGAGATATTTTTAGTACTAGGTATTTTTAGGTATTTTAAAGTACTATCTTTTCTTTTAAAATTTATATGGAAGCTATGACTAATTATGGACCGATCGCTATAAAATAGGAAGGAGGCACTTATTTGGAATGAAATTTTATTTCACTTTTAAGAAATCTATACTAAGGAGTGCGCACGAAAAAAACTAGGCATACTTTAAGGCTTATAACTTTTACAATAATTGAAAAAAAATAATACCGTTACTTTGGTTTGTATCATTAGCCACTTGTTAAATGTCATAGCCATAACGAAATTAGTTTTTTGGAAATTGGACACCAAACTAAAATATCGTAAGAAAATAATTAAAATTTTCAATGAAAACCGCGTTGTTCGCAAAAAACAATAGCTAGGTTCGTAGGTGGTAACCGAAATGCATTTTTCAAAGTGATAAAACAATACAAATGGCTTTTTAGCATTGAAAGAAAAGGTGGAAGTGGAAGAATGAAAGGATTTGCTGACCAAAAGAAAGCAAACAAAACAATACGAACTTTTTCAATACACCCTAATATTTCAGGTAGAAAAGTGGCACAAAAAGTGGGGTGCTCCGAAAATTTTGTCAGAAAGGTTAAAAAGAAAGCTGGCCTTAAGACATTTAAAGTTCAAAAAGTACCTGACAGAAATGCAAAGAAAAATTTGGAGGCTAACAAAAGAGCAAAAACTTTTCAAAAATTATTTTTCGATAATCGTGAGTGCTGTGCAATGGATGATGAAACATATGTATTGGCTGATTTTTCGAAGTTTCCTGGTCAAGAATTCTATATTGCCAATTCTGGAAGAAACGTTGAAGAAAAATTTCGCGTAAAAAAATCGAAGTTCCCGAAAAATTCTTGGTATGCCATGCAATTTGCAAATGTGGAGAATGAAGCACCTCCTTCATTACTAACGGCTCTTTTAACTCCGATATTTACATTAGAGAGTGTCTCCAGAAACGTTTACTACCATTTTTAAATAAACATAGGGTAACCACATTCTTCTGGCCAGATCATGCAACTTTTCACTCTAGCAAAAAAGCTATTGAGTGGTACAATACCAAAAATGTTATTTATGTACCCAAAGAAGATAGTCCACCAAATTGCCCAGAACTCCGCCTTATTGAGAGGTATTGGGCATAAGTAAAAAAACATTTGAAGGACACAAAAGGCCAAATTAAAAATAATTTAAGAGAAAGTGGACAATTGCCTGCAAAATGGTTACAAATAACACAATAAAAGCCCTAATGAAAGGAATTAAAGAAAAAAAAGAAGTTTTTTGTTAAAACATATTGAAGTTGTAATTATTTTGGATATAAAAGAATTTGAACACTATTTGCTTTCATCTAAATATAAAATTAAAAAAATTCATCACTTCGTTTCATTTATATAAAGAAAATAAGTTGCACATTTTTTTTTGTGCGCACTCCTTAGTTAAAATGATTTTCGGAAGTTGTACAGGAACTACAACTAATTATGAACTGATCGTCACATAATTTTGTGGTTATGATTTGAGAATATATGAAACATATTTGTGTTGAATTTTATGTGAATACTAACATATTTCAGAGATTTATGCTCATTAATGAAATTTTCGAGATAGGTACTAAATTTGGTAGTGCGAATTGAGCTTATATAAAACTTATTTTCAGATAGGGCAGTTGTATGGGGGCTGGGAGAAATAATGGACCGATTCTAACCAAATTCAATAGGATTTTTGTTTTAGGACAATATTTTACACGTTTCAAACATCAGCATTAATCCAATAAACTATCCCCACTATGAAGGTTTAGGGTGCACAACATTAATAACAATCAATAAGTGTTTATTTAACAAATAAAAAACTGTATGCTTCATTATTCTAAGTGGTAATTTACAAATGTACTAAATATGGAAAAAATATGTAGATAAAAAATCAATAACCAATATTATAAAAAAATATTTGATGGTCATTAAGAACAAAAGAACAGATAAATATTTGTTTAACATCGTGTAGTCAATCATAAGCAGAATCATTAGATATGATAATATGGACAAAATTGAAGCATTTTTCCATTTGCTTTCGTCCTTTTTTTTAAATTTAGGTAACGGAAGTACAAAATTTATATATTTGTGGTTTAGTAATGCGAAGTATTAGCCATCAATTGTTTTATTTGGCTTGGAGTGTTGCTGGCATTAAAATCTTTTACATCAACAAAATGTTTGATTGACATGTTTTCCTATTTTTATTAGATATTTATGAGTTTTAAAACGAAACGATAGATAATGGGTAATGAGGTGTTAACAATTGACCTACAATCAATAAGTATTTACATTTGTAGTGTGTTAGGTTTATTTAAAATGTATAAAAGGAAGGAAATCAATTCAGCATACATTTAGCAATTTGTTGGAGAAAACAAATATTGTTAGAAAAAATAAAGAAAACACATCCACCTGTTATTAACTACATGTATTTATTCCTAAAACACACAGCTATTTCTAATCTCAATCCCAATAATATTCATACAACAGATTATGTGATTGATAAAAGAGTGAAACATTGCTAAGCGCTAGAAATAATTTGACATTAAATGTTTGACATGTGATATAAATGTTTGCATTTATTCTTTTATTTAAGCAGATTTCTGATTGTGTTCCGTGAGTCTTGTTAGTCGGCTTTGCGGCATTAGCAAATAACCTCAAAGTCATCGAATTGTATTTACCTTTTAATGAGCCACAACCCCTAAATGCAACACAGACAAGCCACCACAATAGAGCATATGTTGATGCCACATTAGATAAACATCTTTGCTAAACTAACACATACCGTGAAAATTAATAGCTCACACCATTCAACCCACTTTTAGATTCCAATCAGCATTTAAAGTTCACCCAAACAGTTATACAACAAACCAGTCAGTCAGTCAGTCTGTTTACTTATCTGACAGACTTTGAAATTCAAATCAGATTCACAAAACATAAGGACCTTAAACAGTCGACGTTTAGCACACATATGTCAACATTTCGGTCACTCAAAAAATAGGTCCTTGATAAAGTGGAATTTCAAATCAGACACCGTTTGTGGTTTGATTATAATTACAGACCATTCGTATTTAGTTGGTTGTAGGAATTGTATTGATATGAATGAATCACCCCCTGCAACAATAATCGAAAAGTTAACATTTCCATCAGGCCGTTGCGATGCTGCTGAGCGATGCTACAAAAGATGTTTTACAAATAATAAATGCTAGAATCTGCACAGATGGCATCTTGTTGAGGGACGAATGCCTTGCAACGACACCGCTCACTCCATTAAAAGGGTAGTTTTGAGTGCAAGTTTATTGTGTGCTTGTATTCTAAAACAATAAATAAAAACACTGTTTGCTTGGTATTTAATGCACAGTGGTTAAAATTCTGGGAAATGCATGATGATCGATCAAATGCTTTGGCTGTGAATGAAATCACAAATAGTAACTTTGCTTTAATAAAAAAAATTTTAATTAAGAAAGGAATAGACCTACTTCGATTTAAAAATCTGTCAGACAATCACCTTGTTTTTCAAAACTCAGCAATGTCCTCAAATTTTAAGCTAGGACTTGTCATAATAATAGGGTGTATGACTTAAAAATGCGGGATTTACAATAAATGACGTATCTTTTGAACACGGTTTTTGTCTTTAATAAGTTATATGTAATTTTGAAAGGTACATATCTGTCATTTATTCTCACATAGTTATTGAACATTATAGTGTAAACAACACTATAAAATGTCGAATTTTGTATCAACGAATTCATATATGCGGAAAGTTTTGCTTTACTTCTTTAATTTGAAAAAGGTGCTGCTGAAGCACACCGATTACTCACCAAAGCTTATGGTGAATGTGCGCCATCGGTTTCAATGTGCGTCAGATGGTTTGTGCGGCTCAGAAGTGGTGATTTTTTACACGGAAGACAAATATCGCCAAGACCAGTCAAAAAAAAACTTTGAAGACCAAGAATTGGAAAATACTCATGCAGCAATTTCAAAACGTTTGCGAGCAGCAGAATTCATCCAAAAGCAGGGAAATTTGGTTCCATATGAATTGAATTGAAGCCGAGATACCTTGAAACACGATTTTGCATGTCTGAAATGCTGCCCGAACCGAATCATTACTTGCGATGAAAATACGATAACCCAAAGCGAAGGAGATCGTATATGAAACCCGAACAACCAGCAGAATTGACACCAAAGCCAAATATCCATTTGGTCGGAGCAAAAGCTTCCAATCTATAATGAGCTGCTGGAATCTGGCCAAACCATTACAGGTAACCTGTACCGAACGCAACTGCTTCGTTTGAAGGGAGCATTGGCCCAAAAACTCGCAGATTATGCGGCCAGACATGAAATCGTAATATTCCATCACGACAATGCTCGGCCACATGTTCCAATACCTTTTAAAAAGTATTTATTTTAATTCGTTCTTGGCCCTAAAAGATGAGCAGATCTTTTGTCTCGGAATCCATAGTTGCCAGAAAGATTGGAAAAGGACTTAGCTGGTACAAGTATTTCAAAATAATAGCTAAAAATTGGAAAAATAAATATTCGCATTTATAAGTCAAAACATTATTGGATAACATTACTCAAGATAAATGAAAAGTTATATCTGAGTGTTTGTATCATCATGATCGATACGGTCAAATACGCGACAAAGATTGAGAAAAGACCTTCGGATCCACATATTAGCTGTGAGACCAATTCCAACTTACTGATGTACTGTGTGGTGGTAAGCAACGAGCACTAAGTGTCATAAGAAGACATTTCCTTGTGGCCAAGGGAAATGGGCATAAAGATCTTATACGAATTTGGTTTTCGCACATTGATTCCCGGACTATATGATGACGACCAATAGTGTTCCCAAATAGGAATGTCTGGAAGATTAAAGATCCGTTAGATTTCATAAAGGCTATACGCTATGTGGAAAGGTGCACAGTTCAATGTGTAGGTCTTCTTGACTTCAGAATAAGTGTAGTGTATTGCGATATTGAAAGCTTCAGACCCCTACTGACCAAATTCAACCAGGTAAATGACTGTAAGATATCCCATAATGGGTTGATGGAACTCTATGAAAAAATATTGTTTTGGGCACCAAGCCACTACTGGTGTAAGCTCAACCGAAATATTGGATAGCTAGGAGCTATACTTGACAGTATGGGTGGAATTGGTTAACCCACCACTCTGCCACTACTATATAGTTGTATGAACATCCTAATTAGTTCTTAATCCAGGATGGGCTTGTAGACTAAGGTTGAACACGTCAAAAATCAGACGGTTATTAAGAATTAAGTGGATGGGTCGACAATTCCACTATAATTTTTGCTTCATCAGGGGAATAATGGCAGGTAATATGATACTTAATGAAGGGTAATTGTTTCCAATCTTTATATTTGGTTCAATGTTAAAAGGGTTCACAATGTAACCATAGGTCTTCCCTGCACTAACTACCTGTAATCGACAATATACGATTGGCTCCAAATTCGATTGCCACTACGAATCTGTTTTCTCGGTGTAGTTAATCTCAAAACCGAAGAGGCAATCGTACGTTTTTTCTTCCAAGCATAATAGGTACAATATTTAAATATTCGTCCCACTGTAAACTAAAATCGAATTGGAATTATGTTTTGAATTCCACAATGAATAAAAATAGAAAAGGGAAAACTAATACAACTATGCTTGTTAACAAAAACCTGCTGATCTGAAATAAAACCTGTAGTTCCTATTACAACAATACGAGTGTAATAGAATTACACAATATGTGCGTACATTAATTTAGCGACCGAACAATTTACTCCACACAAAAAAAAAGAAAAAAACGTATTGTCGAGCTATTTACAAGGGTAGATTATGACTTACTTGATAGATTGATTATTTAGACTGTGAACTCAAAAGGTGGTGGCACTGAAACATTGGCTATGATGAGCTAACGATAACACTACACTACTTTCTCTCTAGGAATATTCTATACAAAGTGATCTTTTAGGCAAACCATACAGACAAATTTAATGGTCATGTTGTGGCAAGTGTAGGGCAACAAGGATAACAAAAGAGTATTTAATACCCGTAAACATACGTGGCTGCCTTTAACATGAATGAACATACGGTACTATATTCCTTTTGTCAAGTGAATAGCTGGCTGAGTATGAGTTTGATTTTGATTTCATACCGGAGAGAATTTATTCATCATTATTGTCGAGTATGCTTAACAATATGCCGATTTTTCAATTCTATCCTTGTTTTTTGTTTATGGTTTTATACTCATTTTAACTCGCCACAAAACCACCACATTAAGTGTGCTCAATTAAGTTCGTATGTTGGAAAAAAATAAGCATTTGCAACATTTTTAAATGGAACAACAAGTACATGAAAATGTACATACAACAGTGTGTGTTAATATCTAATACTTTTTGTATTTGAACAATAAACACCAACCACATGAATACTTTTTAAAATGTTGAAAAAAGCTAATATATTCTTATATTTTTAATGGGTTTCATGTTGCTCACAATCATATTGAATTTATTTATTTATTTCATTTCTTTACTTTCACTTGCTTTTTAACACACATCTTTCTTTTGCCACATTTAGAAATACTCCAACTCATACATTTAACTAGATATTCAATTTGTGGAAAATGTAAAAGCATTTATTCGAAAAGGATTTCAAGCGGAAGTATTGAAGATAAGCTTTTGATACTTACGAGTGAGTATTGGCATAACAAGGACATGTGTATGTTAATTCTTCAATACTCTTCTTCAAATTCCTCCTACACATTTCAGCTACTTGCATTTCTGATGTTTGAAATAATCCCATTATCCTTTAACAATTCATGCAGGTGTTAACAAAGTAATAACATTTGATTCGTTTCGTTTTTCTTTTTTTTTAACTTTCAACTGATTATTGTTCTTATAGGGCTGATGATTACAGTATATTTGTAATGTATTTAGCATTAAGACCAAAAGTGAATTGAGTTTGTGTTTTTTTTTTACGTATTCATATCAATTGGTTTATGATTTAAAACAGCTATAAAATGGTCTATGAACATTTGAATGTTAAACAAACATAAAAGTAAAATGTAGATTAGGCTTATTTTTCTGCATATTGATTTGTATTTATTGTTCATTCGAAACGCAATAACAAGTAAGTGGAGCTTTAATAAATTTTGTGGTTAAATAAAATATTTAAATCGATATAAAATATTTAAGATTAAATATTTTCATTTAGTCACAGATAATGCAATGAGCTGATTTTTCCTTATATATTAATAAGATTGATACGCAGAATAATCGAAAAATTATTTTATTCGAATGAATTTTTAAATTTCGAATATTCGATCAATAATTATCAAATAATCGAACAAAAACTGAAATCGAAGCAACCTTAACACACGTTTTTCATTAAAAGTATTATTTGAGGTTTTTTTTTGATCAAGTAACCTTTGTAAAGCATGTCTGTTATTATGTTTAATGTTAATTATGCTCATTTGTTGTTAATCTAATTAAAATGAGTAACGAGAAAAGAGTCTGCACTAAAATTATTAAACAGTTTTAATAAAATCCAACTTGGTCCTACAAAACGTTGGCCAAACAATCAAAGGTCTGCTGTCAAACTCATGCCAATGTTATTAAACAGTATCGGGAGAACTTGTCCGTTGGTAGAAAACCTGGTTCATGTAGATGGAATGGTCCACATGATGTTTCTAAATCCAATAAATAGAAAGCATTTTCAAAAGAGCTCCCATCCGCACAGTGTGGTAGATCGCAAATCTAACTGGACAAAATAAATCACGTTGTGTTCACTTCTCACTTATGAATCATATAAAAAATGAGTTCAAATATATAAACGATTAGAAAAAACCAACTTTTGTTTTGCGATGTATTTTAGGAGTGAAAAACTGTATGGAGGTAGCGAGAATACGCAACATGTTTTTGATTTACCTTAAAGAGAACACTTGAAAGATTAACTCAAATATAGTTTTACACCGGAACTATCCGGAAAAAATAGCTTAAACTGTACTTGAAAAAAGGAAATATTTTATTTTTTTCTATGTGTAGGTTAGTGTTTATAAACTGGTTAACCGAAAAACCGGGTTTTCTTCGAAATCTCGGTTTTTTGCGAACTGGTTAATTTAAAAAGTAGATTTGCGGTTAACCGGTTTATCCGGTTTTATCACTCGGTTAACCGGTTTTTAAAATTAAGCTCTAAAATTAGGAAATCTCATGGTTTTGTGCATTTTTTATATTCATTGTACACACATTATTGGTCTGATTTGAAACCTAAACTGCTGATTTACAATACAAACCTATTTAGATTGATATTTTTATAAATTACAATGATTCAAAATAGTAGAGGATGATGAGTTTATTAAAAACTTTTTCAGAATAAATTGCACATAATGAAACTATTAAACATTAAATTCCGCATAATTCTAGAAGTTAAGCTAAATCTTAATAATGATTCATTATAAACTTAGTGATGATTTTACCAAACGTTAATTTGAATTTGATGAATTTAGTGTACGAAGTCCTTTTCAGAAATATTACAGAAGAGACAAAAAATGTTCTAAAATCCGTGATTTGAAATATTTATGAAATCTGATATGATATGATTCATAATGACAAATAAGCACAGCTAAGAAGAAGTGCGTCTGCATCTTATATGTCCTTTTTTGGGATTTGTAATATTTTCTGTTTCATATCAGAAAGTCGAGGTGATAATAAATTTCAAAATTGTCAAATATTTAATTAAAAAATTAATTTACATTTTTTGGTTGAAATTTAATGAATAAACTAATAATTAAAACAACTATTATATAGTTAGTAAAATATTTATACTCAATTTCATTTGACTGAGATAATAATTTTGAAATTTTTACAAAATAAAATGGACTTAGCACTTTAGTATATTCATAGTTATTTAATATTAACCATTTCTGACTACTAAAAACTAAAAATTTTAAAGCCGTATGTACTTTATTGGACATTTTATGTTTACACATATATGACGGTTAACCGGTTTTTTCGATGTCGGTTAACCGAAAAACCGGTTTTCTTAAAAAGGCCAATTTTCGGTTAACCGACAAACCGGTTTTGTAAAAAGTCGGTTTTTTATAAACACTAGTGTAGGTCATACTGGAAAAGTGAAAAAAAATGTATGGCGGTCGCAAAAATGCGCAATATGTTTTTGATTTACCTTAAAGTGAACACTTGAAAGATTAACCCAAATATAGTTTCAAAGCGGAACTATCCGGAATAAACAGCTTTAACTCTACTTGAGAAAAGGAAATATTATATTTTTTCCAATTTCTGATCTTCTCACAAAAAATAGTTTTTTTTAATAGTTACAATGGAAATAATTAAATGAAAATTGTTGTGTATTTTCTTGAAATAGAGCTTAATAATAATAAAAAAAAATTATGACAATAAAATCACCGTAGCATTTTTAATCATAAACTAAAATCACACAAAAAGTACACTTCTCTTTGAAATCTTAATGTACCTGTTGACAACAACTGACTTTAAAGCTTAGTTTTTCCTAATCGGAGCTAAAAATAAAAAAAACAAAACATGAATTACAGTTCCCTATTGTATTGAGAATCTCATTAAATTATGAGGTTTAGTGGTTTCTTTTTCATTAACATTTATGTATTTTAAGATTTTTTCGATCTCACTCCTTATTTGAATAAATTTATTTTTAAGTTAACGTTTTATTGAAGAGTATCCGATTATTGGCAAGAACGAATCAAGCCAATATCGGATACTCCGTTCAAAAGTGAAGCGTATCCCAGAGAGAGCGTTCGAAACAAATAGTAGTCGGACGTGTACGGTATGGACTATAAAGTGGGTGAAGCAAAACCTTCCAATCACTTCTTTCTAAATAGTTTTTAACAGGTATTGGAACAAGTGGCCTAGCGTTGTCATGATGAAATATTCCGGTTTCATATTCTGGGCGTTTATCAGACAATGCTCGCTTAAAACGAACCAGTTGCGTTAGGTCTGTCGGCTTGAATTCGTATGGTACCCAATTTCCCAGCCTTAGGATGAATCGAAGTTTAATTTCACTTACTAAATATATTCTGCAGTAGAATACTTATTTGACTCAACTATGTTTATTCCCTGTATTCCCTCCAATTCAATACATTTACATGTAATTTATTTGAGTATTTTATTAATATTGACACAGAATAAATGGTTTTCTATTAAACTACTTATATTATTTTATATTGTTATCATATCTAGGAAAACAATATTCCATAAATTTATAAAGTTTTATTATCTATTTAATGGTACGGATACGTTATTAAAAATATTTTCAAGTCTACATTGTCATCTTCACTTAGAATATACAATACAATACACCAACAAAAACAAAGACATTTAAAGATGTTTCTTATCAAGACATAAATCGGAAGAAATTTACATAATTATCTTTTAGTGTTGGCGTAATTGATTCAAAGCAAAACAAAGACATAACCAACCACATTTTTAATAGAAACTCATACCCAACCATTACACTAAATAACATAGTTAATAATAATAAAAGTAATAATAATAATATTTAAAAACAAAAATATAACACTGTAAATAAATTTGTAGGCTTTAGTATTTAGAAGAGAAAATATTTAAATTAATTATGACTGCAGAGAAGATATGAAATTGATAGTTAGTTATGTAGATATATATAGAGTCAGTATCTAAAGCAAATTAAATTGTTAATAAATTTATATGTACTAAATATATTGTCTATAAGTAAGTAGTATCTTTAAACTACTCACACATGTTCTTAGACAAACTTTAATCTGTTAAGTAGTTGTGTGTTTATTTCTTAGCTGGGGAAAATCACATTATTAGGCTTCATTCTTGACATAAAGCAATTTCACGCCTTTTTGATTTTGACAACTGTCTTGTATGTTTGATTGAGTATCAGATAATCACACATCTGTAATGTAGCTAATGTTTTCGGTAAACAATTTATTTCTTATGTCATATGTATCTAAATAAGCTGATATAAACTCACACTCACACATGTCTATATGTATTCAATTCCTATGTCGCATAGTTTGAGTCACTTAAATAAGTGCAGTTCACAAGTGGAAATTTTGACATGGAAGACAAAGATTGCCCACGCCAGCCAAAAAAGTTTAAAGACCAAGAATTGGAGGCATTACTCCATGAAGATTGTTGTCAAACTCAACAAGAGCTTGCAAAATCATTGGGAAATATTCAATAAGCAATTTCAAAACGTTTGCCAGCAGCAGGGAAAGCAGGGAAATTGGGTACCATACGAATTGAAGCTGAGAGACCTTGAAATACAATTGTGTTTGTCTGAAATGCTGCTTGAACGCTATGAAAGAAAATCATTTTTGCAGCGAATCATTAATTGGATCCATTACGATATCCCGGTTGCTATTATGAACTGCTGAGGTCTGAAGTGACCATCACAGGAACCTGTACCGAATGCTAGTGATTCGTTTGAAGCTATCACTTGCCGAAAACGCCCAGAATAAATATGCTGACAGACATGAAAACGCAAAATTCCATAAGGGAGAATTCATATTAAAACGGACAGAAAACTGGTATTCGGATTTGACATCTTCGTTTATAATGAAATTTACCACACATATTTCGGTTCCAAAAGGTTCCTCAAATCAATGACTTTTTCATCGAAAACCCATTTCAAAAATAACGCTATTTAAAAGTTGAAAAATTTGTTAAAACTGTCTAAAATTATATACACATAATTACCCATAACATTAAAACTACTCAAAGTCCAACATAATTGTTGATTCCAATTTAAAGGCAAGGATATTGTCCTTAAAATGGTACGAATAAAAGGTTAAAGGTCAATTTTCGGTTTATATATTTCAATGTAAAAAATATCAAATATCGCGGTGTTAAAAATTAAAAGAGACATGGTCTGAGGACACCTAAACTCTCTACTATATTCGCGCAAAATAATTTCGATGGAGACTCGATTATTTCAGGAGTTATAAAGAAAAAAGTTATTAAAAGTGCGTTTTTTCATATAAATTTATACAATTTTAAAAAATTTTTCAATTTTCAAATCGCGATATTTAAATGAGTTTGCATTCAAAAAGTCACTTTTATGAGGAACATATTGTGTATGTGGTAAATTTCATTAAAATCGAAGATGGAAAATCCGACTTCTGTCCGCTTTCACATGGATCCTCCCATAATGAAACTATTGTGAAAGGATTAGAACGCTTCACTTTGGAACAGAGTATTCGATATTGGCTTGATTCATTCTTGGCCTCAAAAGATGATCAGTTCTTTTGGCTCGGAATCCATATGTTGCCAGAAAGATGGAAAAGGGCTTCGCCAACAATGGTCAATACTTTGAATAAATTTATATTGTACACATTTTTGTCATACACCCAATAAATTACAATGTGCAGTAAGAAAAACTAGCCTCAACAATTCCAATGGGAAATGAAAGTAGACCACTAAGTAAACAGAACTGCCAAAGGGTTTTGAAAAGTTAGCTCGAATTTAATTTTTATGGCCTCTTAAAGTTTGAAATAAGGCAAAATTATTTATTTATATTGATGACATACATATATTTGTGAAACAAATTACAGATACCGAGGGAAAAAGTCGCCAGACTCCGTTCTAGCGGAAATTTGTTGGTGGAGTAAAAACTTATTTATAGACCATGAAAAAATAAATAAAGATGATAATGGAGCTAATTTAGATAGTGAAGCAGAAATGGATTTGGCCTCGAAAGAAGAGCTTGACGATACTCAGAATTTACAGCTTCCATCAACATCAAAACGACTTCGATAATAATAAAGGAAAAAATATATTTTTCCACATTGGATTCTAGGCAACAATAAGTAGGTACGCACAATTAAAGTCCATTAAATATTTTTATATATTTATACGTTTTTTCACTCATAGTGTAAAAAATTATCAAAAATGGCCCAACTTCAAGAGGCCATAAAAATGAAATTCGAGCTAACTTTTTAAAACCCGTTGGCAGTTTTGTTAAGTTAATGGTGAACTCTCATTTCACATTAGAGTTGTTGAGGCTGGCGGCGATGACCCGAAATTTGTTGCATAGTGTTATAAAAAAAATGCAAAAGCTGTAAGATTTAAATTTTTTTTTAAGAAAAATTATTAATGCGACCAGTTTTGGCATGTTTAAGTATCGGTGAATACAACTACAAAATGGCGTTCGTGTCATTAGGAAAATATTTTTAGTCGTTGGACCTTTCTTTTGAAATGTGTCAACTGCCCTCTTTATGTAACTAATTGTCCTGTTTTAAGATTCCTAAAAAATAATTATCTATAAAGATATATTTGTAAAGCCTAAAATTTTCTGAAGTTTTAGTAACCTCAGGGCTTCATATACGATATAAGTGAAAAGTGTATAAATATAAAAATTATGAACTTAATTATGTTGTGATTTCATTTGCATAAACGCCAAAAAAAATTATACAAATTACTGAATGGCAAAAATTACATAATACATATTGTTATGCATACAAATACATATGTACTAATATACATACATACATACACATAATATAAATACATATATAGCTACAAATATGTTGGTATATACATTGTACATATGTAGTTATAATAAATTTAATTTAGTATGCAACTCATATGTTTGGTGAACAATTATCACCTGAAAATATGCAAAAATTAGGAAAAAGCTAAAAAAAAAACACACAAGTCAGATAAATAAATAAACGCAGACATACATAGATACACAAACAAACAAACACACACAGATACTCGTACAAGGACATCAGACAACAAACACAAGTACAATCGTAAAAAAATAAACATACGTACGAAAACTAATTTAAATAAAATGAAAATGAACATTTTATATAAACACTGCATATGTTTGCCAGTTTGTGTGTGTCATTTTATAAATATGTTGTCTGAATCTGAAACTGAATTCTACACACCAGACATGCTCAAATGTAAGTGAATTCTATGTAATATTCTCATACATACATATGTATGTGTAGACGTGTGTTTATATGTTTACAAATATTTATATTAACTAACACAATGGTCAAGTATGAGATAGTCAGATACATATTCTCTCCAAGTTATATTTCTACTACATAGAAAAAAAAATAAAATTATATTCATACAAGTACATATGTACATTAGGGGGGTCCCAAAACAACAAATTTGTGCATATTCCCAAATAAAATAAAAGTTGTATTCATTCTAATATACAATTTCTCATAAGTTTTATCCTGGGCTCAGTATTTGTTGAGCTGGATCAAAAGATAAAAAAGGTCCTTTTTTTAAGGGTTTAATGATTTTTTCACATTACTCACAAAGGAAACATATGAACTATGGCTATCATGTGAAAGGCGCTTTCAATGCCATATCTAAAATAATCGTGAAAATCCAAAAATATTCGAACTATTGTAATTTTTTGCAAAGTTTTTTTTTTAATTTTTACATATGGGCAAATTCTGCGTGACGAACGTTTCATTCGTACACGTTTTCATATTTAAATGTGAAAATTTTTTGGTTTTTCAAATAACATACCTTCAATGTATACTATACGCTATAGTGAGATTTAAGAGCAATTCGAAAAGATATTACCTTTTAATTGCTATTTCTTGCGAAATAATTGATCGCAAAGTTTTGTGACGCACGTTACAAAAAATGGAAGTTACATTAAAAGTTAAGTGTTTTTTTTTCGTAATTTTAGCGAATTTTGCATAATAAAGCACACAAAATCTTATTCCTAAAAGAAAGATGAATGAAAGAGAATTCGAATATAATTTATTTGCATGTACCAACATTAGCCGTTTTCATAAACAGCCGAGAACATTTTGTGACGCACGTTACGCTTGTTACAAATTATCCAGATGCTTGAAAATTATCTCCTTTTCCGTGAGAAATTGTGAAAAATTCCATTCAAAGTGAAATTAATCAAAATTAATTTGTATTTAAATTGAATGGTCAAAAATATAGCTGTCAATCGATATTTAAGATATCTGAGCTATTGTTTGGTAATAATTTTTGTATGAATAACCATCGAAATACATTTTGTTAATATATAAAATATAACATGCATGTCTAGACTAATATTACTATTAAAAATTGCAAGTTTGATTCATTTAAAAATTTTTTTGTTTGCAGACTGTTTCTGGGACTTGCCCATATAATTAATTAAAATACATGTAATTAGTTTGAATTAATACTTTATAAACCTCATATAATTTTACCGAAAATTTATGAGGTTAGCAGCCGATTGCTGTTAGGTATATATTCAAGATACAATTGGGGTATTCACACTATAGTCATAAAATAATAAAACGAAAAAATATGAATGCTGTGAGCAACCATCATAAGTTAGTATGCTATTTCAAATTTGAGGCAGCGGAAAAAAAATGTTATTATTTTTTTTTAATTTTCATTTAAAATGATTAAAAAATTTTTTTTAAATATTTTAGTGAAAGAAATTTTATTCCCAATTTATTTTTTTTAATTTAAATTTTTTTTTTCAAATTATTGGTCAAAAAATTTTTGGTTTGTGAAAAAAAATTCGGCTTCAAAAATAATTTGCCCAATTTTGACTCATTGTAAGTCTGACTTACTATGGCGTTATAGATTTACACTGTTTAGTTATGACAAAACAATAAACACAGCATAAAAGGTCTTATTATTTTAGGACTTTTTTTTAAGCACAACAACAATATTTTAAAACTATTGTAAAACTTTAGTACTTTTTGACAATATGACTTGCTATCAAGTCCGTGTGAATACCCCAAATATTTTTGTATGACTTAGTTATTGAACATTATAGTGTAAACGGCAAAGTTTTTTTTGTCTTTGAAAATGAAGAATTTTGTACCAACAAAGTGTCATATGTAGGAAGTTTTGCTTTACTTCTTTAACTTGAAAAAAATGTGCAGCTGAAGCACAGCAATTGCTCAGCATAGTTTATGGGGAATGTGTTTCATCGGTTTCAACGTGTGAGAGATGGTGTGTGGGTTTCGGAAGTGGTGATTTAGACACGGAAGACAAAGATCGCCCAGGCCATTTTGAAGATGGAGACATTATTTCATGAAGATTGTCGTAACACTCGACAAGAGCTTGCAAAATCATTGGGGGCTACTTAAGCAGCAATTTCAAAACGTTTGCGAGTAGCAGGATTCATCTAAATGCAGGGAAATTGGGTACCATACGAATTGCAGCCGAGGGACCTTGAAAGATGATTTTGCATGTCCGAAATGATGCTTGGACGCTATAAAAGAAAATCATTTTTGAACCGAATCATAACTTGCGATAACCCGAAGCGTAACAGATCGTATGTAAAGCCCGGCCAACCAGCCGAATCGACACCAAAGCCAAATTTCCATGGTACTAAGGAAATGCTCTGTATTTGGTGGGGCCAAAAGTTCCTTTTATGAGCTGCTGAAATCTGGAAAGACTCTCTCTCTGGGATACGCTTCATTTCAGAACATAGTATCCGAAATTGGATTGATTCGTTCTTGACGTGGAGTTCTTTTGGCTCATAATCCATATGTTGCCAGAAAGATGAGCAGTTAATTTGACTCGGAATCCATATGTTGCCAGAAAGATGGGAAAAGGTAATAGCTAACAATGGCCAATACTTTGAATAAATTTATATTGTACAAATATTTTAAAATAAAAGCTAAAAATTTTAAAAATCTTGCATTTTTAAATGTTTGTTTTATAACCCAATAAATACAATTATATAGTGTTAAACACCAATGTAAAGTTTATGAAATTTGTTTCGAAAAATTTAAATAAAATTCAATCTAGATTGAATTTCGAAAACTGGAAAAAAATGTTGGTGAATTTATATCAGGTTTATAATGTAGTAGTTTAAACATTAAATAATTCTGTAAAAATTTAAAAAATCTATAAAATTTTCACAAAAATTTCAAAATTTCGAATGAGTTGAAAGTCTTTTCATATGACATCATTATAAAATATCATGAAAGCCTTAAAAAATTACCTCTTTATCCATTGATCCAGCTCAACTAAAACATGATAAACTTTCATTTTAAGCATGATAAACTTTCATTTTAGTGGGGAACATCGACACTTCATTTTTCCTACATTAAAACGGGGCCATCTTTATGGACATACATGCAAAAAGTTCCCACCGAGTATGAGAGTAGAAAAAAGCACAGTCGGACACGCGTTGGACACATAAACATAACGTTTTGATAATAAAATTCGCACATATTTTGTTTAACTTGAATATGACCATAAAATGAGTACATTCTAAATACATACATACACAAACTCACACACAGATCTAAACACCATCTAAACTTCCACACACTGGGGATTTCATAATGTGTGAAAATACGAGTGTGTATCGCCAAAAAAAAATAACAATAAAAAACATTCTGTTTTTTGCTAAAAAAAAGTTATCAAACTCTTTTGAAAATCTGAAATCTAAAATGGCAAAACAAGGATTTAAGTTTAATATTGTACACTACAACCAACTATAATTCGTATTGGAGATGTATTTTCTAAAATATTCAAATTGGAATTTGTGTTCAATTTGTACCTATACTCATGCCAACACCAATATACAAAACTCAATGCTGTGTATAAGGACAACATATCGTTTACTCCTTTATCAGTAGTTTCTATTTTGTATATAATTTCAAAATCTACTACTACATGATTACGATTTCAATCGGATAAAGGATTTAAATATTCGTTCAATTCAAACATAGTGTTTAGTTTTGGTATCAGCAGCGGAAACACAACAACAACAACAAAATTGTTATAATATGTATGTTTTATTTAAAGTTGCTAACAAAATATTGTAACAACAAAATATGTGTATGTATGTGAATTGTTCGCACTTAAGCCCATTCCATTATTTGTAGTCTTGACACAATCAACCTGTTAGTGAAACAATTGATGAGAGCAGCCAGCAGAATGGTATAAAATTTAGAATAGTGTAGCATGGTGCTCCGCCTTTTTCTTCTGCTACCGACAATGTTCATGTTGTACGCGCATGTTGGATTTTTATTTAGGGTAGTTTCAAACCATATTTTCACTGTCTATTTGTGCACATGTTGTTCTTTTATGCAACAGTGGAACTAAATATAAGTAAATTTAAAAAAAATATAGAAATTCTTGTGTATTTTTATCGAACAGAAAATAATTGTTTAAAATTTAGATTTTGAATTAAGTAGAGAACTTACGAATTTAACTGTAATTAAGTGGAAACATTTCTAAATATTCCTATATACATATAAAATTAAATAATTCGCATCTTAAAAAATTAAGTAACTCTAACCAAATTGATTTTGTCATTCCGTTTATAACATATCGAAATATTCAGACCCACAAAAGCATATATCGCACACCCAGTTCAAAAGTGACGACACAACTCAAAATTTTAATTTTTCAGAAATCGCCAAATATTATATACCAATTGAATCATAATGAAAGACATAACTATTTTTTTTAGCAACAGTTAACAACAAAAAATACATTGATATTATTGTTATAGATAACAAGTGTATTGTGCATAGTTTAAGCATATAAACTCGAAAAACGAATTTTGAGTTGAGTTCCTTAGGAAATCCTAAGACGGTCTAGATATATCCTCCCGTCTAAAATAACGATAAGGCATACAGGGAAGAAATGAAAATTGGTAAAATCGGTCAAGTAGAACTACAGTTATGGACCAAATTGTAGGACAAATTAAATAGTTTTGACATTTTTTTAAAATATATTTATAAAAGAACAATTTGTGTTGAAAATGTTAAGAAATAATATGGAATATATGTCTCTATGCTACATAAATGTCTATAGAATAGTGGATCCATAAAATTTGGTATTGAAAATAGAAAAAATCTAAAAAAAAAATAATATTTTTAATATATGGGGCATTTCATGTCAAGTGAACCAACTTTTGAAATCGATGTCTTCCGATCGGGATGAAATTTGCACCAAGGTTAGCTCTATTGGATAGTAACTCAGGCACAATTTTTCAACAACATCGGTCGAGAACTCTCTGAGTTATAGGGGGTAAAATTTTGACAATTTGGTCAAACAGGGGTTTTTTCTTATCCATGTAACTTATTACCTATTGTTCTTAGCAAAATGTGTCCCAAATAGTATAGATAGCTATTTCTTCGATCTTTCGAAAAAAAATATTTAAAAAAAAAAAAAAAAATTTTTAATATTTTTTTTCCGAAATCAAAAACTTTTTTGACTTTTTTTTAAAATACGTCCTTTTTTTTTTTTTTTTCTTAAAATAAAGTTTAGATATTTTCCTTGAACACCTACTTGGTCGCTTAGTGGGATGCGAGTGGGATATCTATCAAAATAAATATTTTGTAACTCAAAACATAAAATTTTTGACTTTTTTTGCAAAATCAAAAACTTTGTTGACTTTTTTTTTTCAAAATGGACCCTTTTTTAATCTTTTTTTTTAGGTCAAACAAAAGCTTAGATATTATCCTTGAAGACCCTTTTGGTCGCTTAGTGGGATGCGAGTGGCATATCTATCAAAATAAATATTTTTTAACTCAAGACTTACAATTTTTGACTTTTTTTTTTGCAAATACGATTTTTTTTCCAAATGGGCCCTTTTTTGTAGTCAAAAGAAAGCTTAGGTCCATTCCTTTAAGATATTTTTAGTCCCTTAGTGGGATCCGAGTGGGATATCTATCAAAATAAATATTTTGTAACGCAAGACATACAATTTTTTAATTTTTTTTTGCAAAATCAAAATTTTTTTCCAATATGGGCCCTTTTTTAATTTTTTTTTTGCTCAAAAGAAAGCCTAGGTCCATTCCTTTAAGATATTTTTAGTCCCTTAGTGGGATGCGAGTGGGATATCTATCAAAATAAATATTTTGTAACAATTTTTTAATTTTTTTTTGCAAAATCGAAATTTTTTTCCAATATGGGACTTTTTTTTAAAAATTTTTTTTTCCTCAAAAGAAAGCTTAGGTCTTTTCCTTTAAGACCTATTTTGTCACTTAGGAAGATGTGAGTAGGATATCTATTAAAATAAAAATGTTGTAACTCAAGACATTCAATTATTGACTTTTTTTTTGCAAATTCGAATTTTTTTTCAAAATGGGCCCTTTTTTAAAAATTTTTTTTTAGTCAAAAGAAAGCTTAGGTCCATTCCTTTAAGATATTTTAGGTCCCTTAGTGGGATGCGAGTGGGATATATATCAAAATAAATGTTTTGTAACTCAAGACATACAATTTTTGTGTTAAAACATTTATTTTGATAGATATCCCACTCGCATCCCACTAAGGGACTAAAAATATCTTAAAGGAATGGACCTAGGCTTTCTTTTGAGCAAAAAAAAAATTAAAAAAGGGCCCATATTGGAAAAAAATTTTGATTTTGCAAAAAAAAATTAAAAAATTGTATGTCTTGCGTTACAAAATATTTATTTTGATAGATATCCTACTCGTATCCCACTAAGGGACTAAAAATATCTTAAAGGAATGGACCTAAGCTTTCTTTTGACTACAAAAAAAATTTTAAAAAAAGGGCCCATTTGGAAAAAAAATCGTATTTGCAAAAAAAAAAGTCAAAAATTGTAAGTCTTGAGTTAAAAAATATTTATTTTGATAGATATCCCACTCGCATCCCACTAAGCGACCAAAAGGGTCTTCAAGGATAATATCTAAGCTTTTGTTTGACCTAAAAAAAAAGATTAAAACAGGGTCCATTTTGAAAAAAAAAGTCAACAAAGTTTTTGATTTTGCAAAAAAAGTCAAAATTTTATGTTTTGAGTTACAAAATATTTATTTTGATAGATATCCCACTCGCATCCCACTAAGCGACCAAGTAGGTGTTCAAGGAAAATATCTAAACTTTATTTTAAGAAAAAAAAAAAAAAAAAAAAAAGGACGTATTTTAAAAAAAAGTCAAAAAAGTTTTTGATTTCGGAAAAAAAATATTAAAAATTTTTTATTTTTTTTTTTAAATATTTTTTTTCGAAAGATCGAAGAAATAGCTATCTATACTATTTGGGACACATTTTGCTAAGAACAATAGGTAATAAGTTACATGGATAAGAAAAAACCCCTGTTTGACCAAATTGTCAAAATTTTACCCCCTATAACTCAGAGAGTTCTCGACCGATGTTGTTGAAAAATTGTGTCTGAGTTACTATCCAATAGAGCTAACCTTGTTGCAAATTTCATCCCGATCGGAAGACATCGATTTCAAAAGTTGGTTCACTTGACATGAAATGCCCCATATATATTTAAGGCAAATTTTAAATTTAAACAACGTTTTAAAATCAAATTTTGTATGGAAATTTTGCTTTAAAATATTGTTTAAATTTAAAATTTTTTTATGAAAAATATCCAACCAATTGGCAGTTTTATTAGAAACGAATTTCTATATTTATTTTTCAATAGATACAGATTGAAGACCCCAAGATCACTTCATTATGATACTTATAGGAAACACAAAAACCTTGCGAATACTAAAGGTTAAAGTATCTGTAATAGAGTTAAATTAATTTCGAAATAAGTAATAAACAATTTCGATGGAAATTATATTTTCCGGTAACCATATTTTTAATAATACTAGTTGACTAGTCTTCGCCCGGTAGCATTTACAAATCATAGTTCGTCAAGTTTCTCCAACACTGCCTGTTCTTATTTATTTGCAAATAAAATATCTAAATTTGTACTGCATACTTTAGGGGCTTTTTTATTACAGTTGACTGGACTCAAAAAAGCCGGTTTTAGCCGTAATTTTTTCTTTTTTTTCTTTACAAACCATCTCCTGAAAATTTCGAATCGAATAAAAAAAAGTCAGCCAAATCGCTCCAGCCGTTCTCACGTGATGACATTACATACACCATTTCATTTTTATATATATAGATAGATACCATGGATCTTCATACACTTTACAGTAGATAATTTTTAATCATAATTTTAAAATATTTAAAGAATTCCTTTACAAACTGCTGTCCTTTTACCATATATTGTTAAAATCGAGAAATGTTTCCAAATGTCAAGATCAAGTTTGAATAAGTTACCGATATTCTATAAATAATTTAAATTATAAAAATATTAATTTTAAATTTCAATAAATAAAATTTTAATGAAATCTACAAAATTTAAAATATAATTAATCACAAGTCAATTTATTTTTAATTTTTTAATAATTTTAAATAATTCACCCTGCATTGAAATTACCATTACTCAAATAACACCTAATACCATTACCGCTAAGCTATCGTAACCGAAATAGCTGCAAATACCGTTACCGCTAAAATATACAAATAAACATTACCGAACCTTTTTATCGTGGATCGGTGCTTTGACTTTTTAGAATTTTTTACTCAAACCGAAATATTTTTTTTTAAAAAATGGCCATGTTTGGACAGGTCTAGGAGGTGCTATGTCCGCTTAAGTTAGCCAAATTTTACTTTATTCGCTTTTGCATTAAGTTATTTTTCCAATTTTTTTCTACAAAAAATAAAATATATGGGCTTTTTTGGGAAAAAACGTAAAAAATACGGCCCTTTTTACATGTTTCAACTTTGGATGCGTATAACTTTTAATAGGGACGAGATTACTGTTAGCAAGTTGTATTTTATTTAGAATTTTATCGCCAATATAGCGAATATTTTAAAAATAAATTTCGACCCTCTGTATGCCCGCCATATCTAGAAAACCATAAAAAGATCGAGCAAAATTAAAAAAAATATAAACCTGAAAATCTCTTCAACTAATAGAGGTAACCTACACATGTAAGGTTATTTTTTGTAGATCTTCCGAAGGACTAATTATATTTAAAATTTCATTCTAATAATAAATGGAATTTTGGCGATTTTTTAAGAAAAATTGAGATCCGAGGTGACCACAATTGTTGGGTTACGCACTGGTACATATTAGCGCTAGGAAACTGAACAAACGTAAATCAACTCGCGTGAAATTTCGTAACAATATCTCTAACAGTTCCCGAGATACTGAATTATTTCCAAAAAAAAAAAATTCTAAACCACTGTGCACTGTGCATAGAATAAAACTTATTCCAATAATCGAGAAAATAATATATTTTTTATTCGAATGAATTATTCGTTCAATAGTAGTCGATTAATCCGATACTCGAATAAATTTATTTTCCAATTAAAATTTAGAAAAATTGTCGATATAAAAAAAAATGGATAAAAATATCTCAAAGAAACAGTACTAATAAGTAGTTAATAACATTATTCCAAGTTCGTTGCATCGGATATTTTATTAGAAATGACTTTCCACATTTATTTTCAATTCGAATTTAGATTAACACACCAATATCAGAACATTATGAAACTTAACTTAAAAACGAAAAGTTATTAAATTTTTTTCTGGTTTTAAATATATTTGATTAAATTATTCGAATAATATTATTACTCGTTATTCAATCGAATAATCGAGGAAAATTATTCGGATAATCGAGGAAGATTATTCGTGGATCAATTAAATAAAAAATAAAAATTTTATTCGATTAAAATAAAAAAAATAATATTATTATTCAGGGCTATTCCTGTTCTCACTTTCACCATTCACCGTATTTTTGGAAGCATAATTTAATCTTAAGGGAACAAACATAACACAAGTGAGTAGTCAAGTGAGTGGTTCATGAAATTTTTCATATGTCTTTTACTATTTTCACTATTGATCGATTGTTATAGTTTCCTGCTAAATTTGATGTGGTAACAATAATTTAAAGAGTTTGAAACGCTTTAGAGAGTGATTAGGGAAATATATTCAATTTAATTTAAATAATAACTTAGATAACGTATTAAGTATTATATTATACGGAGGTAGTGTCAATTATAGACCGATCCTCACAAAAGCTTTTAGAACGATTTTTTGTAGTTTCATATAAAACTTGTTTATGTCAAATTTCATCACGATATTAATTATTATAAGACAATTATGAATTTTCAAGAATTTTTCTAAGGGGACCTTGTATGGGGACTAGAGACAAATGTTGCCGGATTTTCACCATACTTTACAGTATAGTTTCAGAGTACTTAGAAATAATTTGTGCAAAATTTTATCAGGCTTGTCGCATAATCAACATATTTATAATTGCTCAAACAGTATTCCGGGGGGACATTTGTATGGGGTTAGGTGACATCATGGACCGATATTGCCCATATTCAATACCAAACAAACTTTATCAGACAGTATTTGTGAACCCTATCGTGTTTTGAACTGACACACATACGGACAGACGGACGGATATAGCTATATCGTCTTAGAATCTTATGAGGACTCAGAATATATATAATTTTTGGTTCTACGGCCAATATTTCGATATGTTGGAAATGGAATGTCAAAATCAATATACAAATTCTTTTTTGATGGTGGGTATAAAAACCATAACCTTTAGTTTAATTTTGACGATTACAGAAACAAAGACCATATGTCAGATATAGTGAAATTGATCAAAGTCATGGCCAGAAATAGTTTGGAAAATAATAATTCATTGTATATATTTTATCTGATTCCACTTAAGAACAATTTTAATTAATGGACAATTATCTACATATATCGCCCACTGTAGCATCTTGTGTTTATTGTTTTTATAAACTAAAACAATTCAGCCAACCAGCGTACGTTTTATGCTCACTCCATCTCTCTCTTCAACAAACAATAAAGCAACAAAATATGTTTGCAACATTCAAAGCAGATGCACCTCTTTCAAATAAAAACATTTAACAGAGAACAAGATGCAGAAGGCAAAAACATCACGAACATAAGGGGTGTTGTTTCACTTTTGGCAACAACTACACACACACTCATACAAACACATACACTTTCACAATACAAGGACAATAAAAGAAAAATCAGGACAGATGTGTGAGTACTATTGGATTGTGTGCAACAATTTAAACCAGAATCCAACTAGATTTATATGTAAACGATTCATAATATTCCCTGCTATTGTTTTGCTGGCTGGCGAACTGGTGAGTGTGTGAATGTGTGAGTGAATATAGAATTAAACGCTCTGGAAAAAATCTACTTAAAGAGAAACAGATTGTCGCGGCGTACCAGTTTTAGCTTAGACTTTGAAAGTGTTGGAACAATAAATGAAATTTAAACGGCTATAAAAACGCAAAAATATCCTATTGGAAAAAATACTTAAAATTGAATAACCAAAAAAAAGAAAATAAGAACTATATCAAGTGAAAAAAGTGTTATACAAGAAATTCATGAGAATTTAAATAAAAACGAAACATTTTAAAAGTGATTGCTAGTAGCAATATATATTTGTGTATGAATATGATTATGGATAGCGGACATTCACATAACATACAAAGGGCCTCGCCTATACAAGAGTGCCCACAACCCAAGGATTTACAAATATCAACTACGCCACCAACACCACCCAACGATGACAGTTATCATGGAAATACCACTAATCAGTTATCACCAAAGACTAACACGCCACCAGCAACCAAGAGCACACTTAAGCGTTCATTTGATGTGGCATTTCTAATGATGCCCGACGAACGCTTGAAAAACAATCAAGTGGAAAAGCAAAGACCTCCTCAAACTCAATTCTATCAGCAGTTGAATAGACAACCAGAGATTACAGTAAAACAGGATTTGCGTCGGTATCCACATATAACTGTTAAAACTCCCCGCATCTATGATGATCCCACATTGGTAATATCTTCACCCGAATGGGAATCGACACCTTTGAGAAGTGCATTTACTAAGGTTCCCTCACGTTTGGAATCTCCTGGTCAACCAGCTCCTCCCTTAAGTCCAGATCAGCTAAGCTGTTCGTCAATGAGTCCTCCCGTCGCTACAACACCACCCCGATCTGCCAGCGGCAGTAGTAATGACATCATATCAATTGACAGTTTGCCTTCATCACCGACCAACATGTCGCCTAACATTGTCTATCATAATTTTCGCCAAGAATATTCTCCAAATGGAGCCTTTCACACAGTCCAGTCCCTACAAACGCACAGACTAAAACATCACCTGCTTTATCGTCCGAATCTCAATCAAGAACATCATTCTTCAGCTCCACCACCTTCTAGTCCACCAGAATTTTTTCCTGTCTATCCTGGTTTTCCGTTTCCACATGGCGCGGGTAATGTTCCGCATCCATTTGCTGGCATTTCTCATCCTGAGTTGCCTAGAATTGTTCAGAATCCAGCCGCTGCTGCCATTCTATCCACACTTATACCCCCTACGTTGGCCTCAACTTTCACTCTAACTGCTCAGAATGTGTGTGCAAAATGTAATATTAGTTTCCGCATGACTAGTGACTTGGTGTATCATATGCGTTCTCATCACAAAAGTGAAGTAGCGACGGATCCCAATCGCCGTAAGCGTGAGGAAAAACTAAAATGTCCTGTGTGCCAAGAAAGCTTTCGGGAACGTCATCATTTAACACGTCACATGACGGCCCATCAAGACAAGGAAAGTGACCAGACCAACAACTCCACCAACAGTTCAGCAAATAATAGTTTTGCTGGCAACTCCAACTCCCGTCACAGTAGTCAACGGCCTGCTGGCTACAACAAATGACTAAGAAATGATTTTAATTATTTTTGAAAATAGAAAATTCCTAGAGATTTTCAGTGTTTTTCTTTTTGTTCACATTTTGTTTGTAATTTGTTTTGTTTCGTTATTATTTAGTATTTTAACTTACAATTTTGTGATACTAAATTAATGTAGATATTCCATTATATTATTTATTAATTTAGCTCTAAGCCGTGCAATGTTTAGAACTTAAATTCAATAACATATAAGAATTATTATTATTACAAATATACATTGTACATACCGAATAGATAAAATTAATTAATTTATTAATAATAAATAAAAAATCTGATCTAGTCACAGAGAACATTAAAAAAAAGGAAAATAAGCATTACAAAGTTATTTAAAATAGGAAAAAGTGGTTAAAATATTAATTGTTTATTTCAAAAACCAGTCAAGCAACAAATTATTGATTTTTTGTAAATCAAAGAAACTTAAAAAATTGTGTAACTGTGTGATATTAAGACAATTTGTTATCTATAATAAATTTAAAAAATAATATAAAGTTTGCCCTTGACTGTTTTCTGAAATAAACAAATATCACTATTGTAAATTTTATACGAAATATTCAAATTTTATTAGGAACTTCAAAAGTAAAATGACAAATGAACTTTTCGTCAACATAGACTCGTTTTCTACAGTGAATTCTGCTTCCGTTGTAGGCCATTGAAAATTATTCGCATAAAACTCTTCATATCCAACCAAGTAAGGTTTTAGAACTAGTAAATCTTTAATTTTTTCACATTTATTGAGACCTATAACATTTAAGATAAAACTTAATTAGGGCCTAAGAAATCACTTGGCATCTTTCTGCACTGAACACGGATTTCTCGGCTTTGCTTCATCATAATAGGGGGCCAATATTTAATTTTTGTTGCACTAAACTCAATTTTGTATTTTTTTGTTGCTTGACTGATTTTTGAAATAAACGATTCATTTATCGTCCTGTTGTCCAACTTTTTATTTTATTAAACAAGTCTTGCTGTCTGCTTTTACAAAAATCTTGTAAGACCAAATTAATATTTGAACAAGTAAGAGAGCTATATTCGGCTGTGCTGAATCTTATATACCCTTCACCAAATTATACTTTAAAATAATTTTTTTTTAAATATTTTTAGGTAAACAAAATTAAATTTTTTTTTAAAAAAAGTTTTTTCCAATTTTTTTTTGGAAAAAAAATGTATGACAAAAAAAATTTTTTGATGAAAACAAATTCGGGTTAAAAAATATTTTTCCCGATTTTGACCCATTGTAGGTCCAACTTGCTATAGCCTTATCTACATCGTTGCAATGGACTTTGAAATATCTAATGGACTTAGTAATCCAGATATATATCAAAAATAGGTAAAAAATCGAAGTTGTCCCGGTTTTTTGCTCATTTCTCCGTTATTTATGGACCGATTTTGCTGATTTTAAATAGCAAACTTCTCGAAAGCATGTCTAACAGAATTATTGAAGATTTGGATCCCGAAGATATCTGGGGTCTACAGAAAATTGATTTCAACAGACAGACAGACAGACGGAATACTTTATAGGGTCGGAAATGAAAAATGTAGAAATTACAAACGGAATGACAAACTTATATATACCCTTCTCACGAAGGTGAAGGGTATAAAAATAGTGGTTAAGTTGATTTTGTCATTGTGACCGTAACTTTAATTTCACGAAATGGATTCTGCTGTGAAATCTCTAAAATGTTTTGTTTTCTCATAGGAATAATGTAATATTTAAAGATCTAAACTTTTAAAAAGTTTAATGTAAATAGTAAAATTCCTAAATTTTTGGAAAGCTAATGAAGTTGTAAAAACGTAAAATTATTTAATACAGCAGGTTTCATTACTACTATTAGTAAAAAATGTGCATACATCCAGGGAATGAACAACAATAAAATGCCGTTTTTTATGTTTTACAATTGGAATTTGTCAAGGATATAGTATGTATAATTATCCTTGAAGTTAAATTTCTAAATTTTTTGAAAGCTAAGTTAAAATGAAGTTATGAAAACGCCAAATTATTGAATACCGCAGGTTACATTACCAATATCAGTAAAAGATTTGATTTTAAAACAAATTTTTTAATTCCATTTTGCAGTTTTTATGTTCACACTTTGATAAACAAATTTCTCAAACAAATTTCCAGAGAACGAACAACAATTTGCACTACTAAAAAGGATACTTTTGTTTCTCGTTCCCATTGACAATATTGTCTATTTCTCAATAACTTGTGATATAAATGCAATTTTTGTTACGCTTTACAATTGAAATTTGTCAAGGATCATTATGTAGAGAATGTGAAAGTTTTTGTTAGAGCTACTGCCAACACTGATTGGTTATTTAGCCACCCCATGTCTGAACAATTTTTGTTAGGGAATTTGTTACAGTCTGTTAAAATTTGTTACGCCAAACTATTAAAGTATAACCAAACCACATCATTCATATACATATTCGAAATCCTGTAATTGTATCATGGGAAAATTGAAAAATAGACAAGTTAATAAGGAGCTGAATGGTGGGAACAAGTCATACATTAGTTCCGACAACATGATTATTAATGTAATTTTAAATATGGACTATTAAATGATTTTAGAATGCTCTGATATTTTAATATTGTACAAATGTTTCAAAATAAAAGCAAAACATTTGAAAAAAAATCGCGCATTTTTAAGTCATACACCCAATATAATGTCTGGATTGTTTACTAATGTGTAACTTACTTACTTTTAAAAACAAAATACAAGAATTCTTAACAACATTTATATGTTATGTCCAAATGTTATATCAATTTATTAAGAATTGTCTACTTTTTCCACAAATTAAATATTTAAAGTTTGCCTTTGTTACAAATTTGTTGTGTAGTTGTTATGTTATGGGACTCAAAAGAGCCCAATATCTCTCCACCGGCAGAAGTTTTCACTCGAATAGGAATCGACATCTCTGAAAAGCTGTTCGTCTATAAGTCCGTCCATTAATATAACCCCATGCCAGATGCAGTAGCCTTAATATGGTCTGTAACACAATTTTCATTCAGATTAGTCTCCTAATAGAGATCAAAACAAAGACTAAATAAATTAAGTGAATAAATAATTTTTAACAGAACAGGGATAGCTTTTGAATATCTATTATTGTAAAACATGCTTGATTTCATGTATAAGTTTGTCATTCCGTTTGCTATTTCTACAAGTTTTATTTGCAATCTCATAAAATAATATCTATATTTTAGATCCGTATATACAGTGGTGGCCACAAATTTAAGTCAAATACTTGAATTTTTTTCATCAACTGAATTTTAAGTGCGATAGAGCCAAAATAAAAGGACCTCTAAGGGCATGAAATTTATTATTAATGTTTCTAGTTTCTGAAAAATGTTTGGAAAAATCGGTAAAACATATATGGACAAAGATATGTGGAAATACGTTGACCCACTTCAGCGAACATCCGCTGTTAATAACATTATATGACCGAAACTAATGGAACTAAAAATACGAAATTTGGTCCGAATATTTTATAATAATAAAAATATAATGATATAAATGTGAGAAAATATGTTTATTTAAAAAAAAAAAAATTGGTCAAGTTCTGGAAAAATCTTATGAGTTCGTGGTGAATATGTATGAATTGATACAGTCGAATAAAACACACTTGTGTGTTAAAACAGTCCTCATGCATACATATTTGTGGAAATATTTGAAAAAATAATTGACAATCACGTGGAATTTAGGAAACAATTTTTGTCTTAAATTCCTGGCCACCACTGTATACTAGGGTTCTATAGCTGAAACAAAAAGTCGACTTTTCGACTTTTTCCGTTTTTTTAAAAGTCGACTGTTCGAACTTTCGTTCTGCATCGTAGGAAATCTAAGAAATGTTGTAGGAAATCTGTACCAAATTGCAATAGTTTCAATATAATGTTGCAATTAAATATTTTTTTTTAACAATCTAAAAAGTCGACTTCAATCGACTTTATTCGACTTTGGGATAACATAATCGATTGTTCGACTTTTTTCCGACCAAAAAGTCGTTTTTGACTTTTCGACTTTTTTCAAGAATCGAAAAATCTACTTATAGAACTCTAATATATACATACATATATGTATATATAGATATCAGAGTCCATACGATTTCTGTCTGACTGTTGCAATAAACAGAATAATGCATCAATATATTGAATATGGACATGATTAGGTTGCTTATTTAAAAAAAAATCGGAGGCACAACAAAATAATCAACCACATGGATCCATAAATTTCGTTCGGAATGGTTTCAATTCCGATCAATTTTGTTTTAGCTTCTTCAGAATCCGTTTGATTTTGTCAATTCGCAAAGAGTTAATAATTCAGTAATTGCGAATTTAATTTAACAATGTTTTGTATATTAAAACAAAAGCCAAGTTATTGTTAAATAAATTATTTAAACATTTTAGAAAAACAAATAATTACAATCAATTCCACTTAGAAAACCGAAAGAGGTTTCATTCCGCCAAAATTGTTTTTATACTTTTTCTGAAGAAGCAAAATGAGGAATAATTTCTTAGATTTTCTACGATGGAGGTCCAACTGTAAACTGCCATCATCCCAGGCACATTGGTATCTGTCTTCCATCACTTTTAAATCTTGATGGAAACCTTTTCAGCCTTCTGATTTCCTAAGAAATTCTAAATCAGTCATTGAATTTATGAAATCGTTGTCTTTCATTAAGTGGGCCATCAAAAATGTTTTGCAGTCAAACCTTCCCAAAAGAAAGGAAAACCATGCACCAGTTTTATCTAATACCTTATCAAATTATTCTTATATCTGGAAACCAATGGCAGGTTCATAACATTTTGTTTTGCAACCATCATGTTTTCTCCGAAAGGCCAGTCTTTCTTGATCCAGATGAAACATGGACATTTAGTGGTTACACGGTGTTGACCTAATAAGAAACACATTGGTGATCCGAGTACTTAAGTTTATTTTAAAGCAATATCTATGTTTTTATACTCCACCTTTAATTTCATAGAATAAGCAATAGGCGCAGCTGCATACTTGTTACCAATATATAGTAAAAGACAGTTTAATTTGATAAACAATCCCCATTTATCAGTTTTGTATAAACTTCCACCATCCTGTGTCCGACAAATCTAACTTTGATCCATAGGAAATGGTACGTCGTCTGAGTACACTAGAAGCCTTTTATTCATACCATATAATTTAGCATACACAAAAACAGTGGGTTTTCGGTCCAAATCACGGGTACATCAAACTACAAATGTTTACGTTTGCCGCTTTCCCACTGTCTTAAATGTTCACTACACACACTTTACATACAATTGGTCAATTCACAAGGTCTCTTATCAGTCATATTGTCATAATGTCTTAATATATCTCGACTCGGCAGCTCGGCTTAACTGGTTGGTTACGATAACACAATAAACATAGCATACAGAGTACTATTATTTTAGGACATTTTTTACTTGAAAAACAATAAAAAACCATTGTGAAATATTAGGACATTATGACAATATGACATAATAAGAGACCTTGTGAATTGGGCAAATATTTGCAACCCATTTACCCTACCCGATTTAATCTGGTCCTTAATATCATTCTTAAAGTAAGTCTGTTATATGTTTTCGAAACTTTTCGACTGTTCACAAATGTAATAAAACACATTTCGGTCATTGCGACAACTTTTTCGCAATGAGGACATAACGTTAAAATCAATTTACTTATAGAAATGTGCATATAAGATTACGAAACGGGCACACGAATTTACTTATGACGGCCAATATTGAAAAACGAAGGTAGCGCCTCAGCTACACGTATGAAAAAAATACATATCTAATACAAAACCATATTCTTTCTTAACAACTAAACAAAGATTTAAAAAATCTACAAAAATGTTTTTGGAAATTAAAAACAACCGAGTTGAACGTGATCTTTTTGATGGAGAAAATCAAGGGATGGATTCATAAATATTTTGTATCATACCTCAAAGTGTGACAATAAATATAGAACTACGGGTCTATATTTATTCAGGTTTCAAACTCAGAACATTGAAAGGTGGAATTGAACACAACGGCACTGTTGTGGATCAAAGTTGACACCTTGTGAAACAGATTTCGGAGCTTCCAAATATACATTTTTTGTCCTACTAATAAATAACTATTTTGAAAAGGGCTCTTCATTTAGAGGCTTTTTTCACAAATCACCATTCATAATGGATAGACTCATAATACAAACAAGCCTCTAAATTATTCAGGTATATTACGAAAATCAGCGTTTTGTGAGAAACGATTTTCATTCACTTCGAGCAACATATTGCATCATTCCGGACCTGTCTAGATCGTGTGATATCACACCATTTTTCTTTTGGGTTATGTGAAGTCAAAATTTGTCGTCGATAAGCCATCTAGGATCAAGACATAAAAGCAAACATTCCACGAGTACTTCGCGAGATACCGTTAGCAATGTTGGAAAGTGGGATTGAAAATTGACCTCAGGAATGGAATTTAACTTTAAAAAGTAAATGTCACAGATTATTCATTCGGGCATAATAAAGATTCCGAAATTCAATTATATTTTAAGTGTTTTCTTTAAAACTAAAGAAGCATGTAAATTAATGAAGACCAACAATGTTTTTGGGTTATTATTTAATTGGCATCTAGTAAATTTATTATGTTTCCCTAATATTGGATTAACTTTCCTAAACACAATTATGGTATAGCTTTAAAATTACTAAAGTTTTCGAAGTATTTCAATTTAAAAACAAAATTTAAAAATTAAATAAAATTTCTGTAAATCTCTGCACATTTTTTAACTATTAGAAAAGTAGAATAATTGATTTAAATAATCTTTCCCTTTATCATGTTAAATAGCTTAAAAACAAACAATGGGAATCAAAGAACAATGTTATGAATTATGATGATACTGATGTTGCAGCAATTCATATGTATCACATCTTTTAATACCAACGTACTTACACCACAAACAACCCAACCCAACCCGACCAAACAATCCAATTTGGTAAAATGTGTAAACTTTTAACAAACAAACAGACCCAACAACATCCAACCAACTAACTAGCGACCACATTTCTCATGTTCTTGCTCAACACAACTGACGTGATTATTTTACTGATGTTGTTAGGCTTTTGTTATTGTTTTTGTGTGTGGAGCAGGGTAAATAAAACCATCTCGACCGTTACAAATTGAGCTCCCGTTTAAAAAGCATTTACACTCATACAATAAACAATACGGCCTCGGGTTATTTAATATCCTGGAAAAACAAACAAACAAGGTCTCCCCCATCCATGTATCCATTCTTTTCCCACAATTGCCATAACACAGCTATTTTAATGATACCCCCCTTAAGACACCTTATTCAACGCCTTTTTCTGTTTGTTCCCTGTTCTCCATCATATTGTTGTTATGATGGTGAAAAATTTATACAACACTAGAGGAAAATGCTAATAGCGTTATAATGGTAAACAAATTGCCAAGTCATAAAGAGCAAGTGTATCACCAGTTAGTCTTCCTCCCCCTTCTTTGAAATTTTATTGAAAAGCCACTTACTTACTTTACTTACTTAACTTACATACAGAATACAGGCACACAAAGACCGACAGGCATTTTGTTTTCTGTTTTTTTAAAAAAAAAGTGTAAAAAAAGAAACTAATTTTGATTCTGAATGATTTCCGTTAACAAGTATGCAAATACATATTTTGACTCCATTTAAGCATAAATATCATCATCATAAAACTTGACGCTTCTAGCAATACTACCAACGACTACCGTTGGCGTTTGTTTGCAGCCAAATACTTTTGAATGTAATAAAAAGTAGCAACGTACGAGTACATTTATTCATTCACTCACTCAGTACGAAAAGGGTACCTTTCGAAACTTTGTATAATTTTATTAGATTCATTTTTAACATTTATATTATGGTTTCATGTATCCGTATGCAAATCCATACAACTGTACACTCAAAACAACAATTGAACGTACAGTGTTTACGTATATTGGGTGGATGACTTCAAAATGCGGGACATTGTTAGCTACGGCCTTCTCATCTTCTGAGACCAAGAACGAATCAAGCCAATATCGTGTAGTCTGTTCCAAAGTGAAGAGTATCCCAGAAAAATCATTCTGCATTGAGCGAAACAAATAGTATTCAGAATAGTAACGCGTCGGAGGCAAAACTTCCCAACCACTTCTTTCTAAATAGTTTTACAGGTATTGCATAATGTGGGTTTTTTCGGCAAAGGCTCTCTTTAAACGAATCAGTGGCGTTCGGCGCAGGTTCCATGTGATGGTCTGGCCAGATTTCAACAGCTCATAATAGATAGGATTCTTTTGCTCCCACCAAATACATAGCATTTCCTGCGCCATGGATATTTGGCTTTGGTGTAGATTCGACTGGTTGGACGGGCTTAACATACGATATTTTACACTTCGGGTTATCGTAATGGATCCATTTTTTTTATCGTACGTAATGATTCGGTGAACAAATTATTTTTTTATAGCGATCAAGCAGCATTTCGGATATGCAAAATCGTATTTCAAGATCCCGGGGCTTCAATTCATATGGAATTTCCATGCTTTTGGATGAATTCTGCTGCTCGAAAACATTTTGCTACTTAGGTAGCTCCCAATGATTTAAATGATCTTGTTGAGTTTGACAACAATATTCATGGAGTAATGCCTCCAATTCTTGGTCTTCAAAATGTTTAAATCATACATTCAATAAATAAAAAGATTTTTTGTGAATTTTCATTCAAATAACCAGAAATTTATTTGTAAGGGTAACTGTATCACAGTTACATATATTGTATGTAAAATATTTATACATGTTTGCTACATATTATTCGTTCATACATAAAAGTATTTCCAACTTGATTTGATGTTGTCTCTACAGGAAAAAATCTTTCAAAACTTTTTGACATACGGGTTAAATATTTATTGTGTGCGATTTTAATACACATACCTACTTCAGTTAGCATTTGAAGCTGTTTGGGGTCATTAAGGTTGCAATTAAAATTTACATGTTTATGGTTTGTTGAGTATTTTTTTTTATTTCGTAACAAACGGATATAGTGTTAGAAAGTTTTCGGTCATATATCTCTTAGTTTGACTATTTTTTGTTAAGAAATCAATTGGGACGAAACGAAAAATTAAAAAAAAAATAATTTTTTTAAACCTTTACTCTTCTGACTTCGATAATATTAGGTATTCATGTATTCAACACAAATGTGAAGTCAATCCAACTCTATGGCTGTGAAACATGGAATGCTTCAAGTGTTTGTGAACCAATGTCTCCGTAGAATTATACGTATTTTCTGGCCAAATGTAATGAGGAATGTCGGATTCTGTACCGAAACTAATCAACTGCCACTTGTAACAGAAATGTAGAAACACAAGTGAAACTGAATCGGCCACATTCTAACGACATCACTAAAAACTCCATCGACTGGAATCCTCAGGTTAACCGTAGAATTGGAAGACCAGCATTCACATGGAGGCGACAAATTGACATCGAAGCAGCTGTCGTGAACAAAAGTTGGGGAGATATAATATTACTTGCCCATGAGAAATCTCGTTGGAATGTGTTTGTTGAGGCCTATGCTCCGTATAGGAGCGACGGGAACGTATATATATAATATGTCCATGGCCATACTACCTGCCAACGTTTTCCCGGCGGAATAAAATGTTTATCATTTCAAGTCAAACGTCCCCAAGCACTACTCCTCTTTCCTCCATCTCATAACTTTATTATATAGGGTTAACCACTGAGGCAGGCACGAATCCTGTTGCAAACACCCTACCCCACCCCAAAACCGGATAGATTGAATATAAAAAAGGAAAATTGTATACAAACAAAAAAATAACTGACATTTCAAGCTGTGTAGAAGGGTACTTGTCACGGAGACACTGAAGAAATAAAATCAAAAAACATCACATGTCTTCCACATCGATATCCCAATTGAAGAACTCTGTTATGATGTGTCGATATTGAGTAACAGTCATATCTTTATCTGCCACATTTACGAAAAAGTAGGATCAATGGATCAAAATCAAGATCATGTGTCAATTGAACGATGCATAGAGAAATATACATATAGCGGAAACTCTGCTGTCAAAGACCTAACACAGTTTTCAAAAACTTAAGTGATGAGAATGTATTAGTGATGAAAACAAAAATAACACTAGTACGTGTGTTTATTTTGAGTAATTTTTTTATTTAAGTTTTTTTTTCGAGATTTTCATTTAAACCATAGAGAACATAGAGCGGAAACTAGAAAAAAACTCAAACAAAAAAATACTCAAAATAATCACACATATGAGTGTTGTTTTTGTTTCCACATAGTTTTTTCTCAATACTTAGGTTTCTGACAACTTAGGTCTTTGACAGCAGAGTTTTCGCTCTATGTATATTCTCTATGATTTAAACTGCTTGATTTTGATTGAATTGATTCAATCTTCCAGAATTTTTCTAATACTTTATTCACAGTGGAAATAAATCAATAATCCGACAAGTTTTTGTTCGAAATTTTCAAACTATGGCGCCAAACTATTACTGTTTTTGAAATATATTTTATCAACGCGTTGTTCTCTCGTGTAATGCTCCATTTTTACAAACTGTGGTTTTTATTGACAACACTTTACTGCACAAATGGTGGCAAATTCAAATCTTTAGTGAATTTTGGGAGCACCTTTATTATTGTAAATATAATCACATATCTATATCATTTAAGATAACTTCATAATAAATTTCATTAAAACTAAAAAATAAAACAAACAAATGAAAATATTGCGGTCTAAGTTCGCTCTATAATTCTATTATTCAAATATTCCTTGTGTGTATGTGGCAATTTTTTCCATTCGAACTGGCTAAAATGCTGTGTGCAGCCATTAATACCTTTACGGTCATAAATATTGTGGTTCTCATCGCCTTGCCAACTTAACTTAAAAATAACTGACGTTTATCCCGCTTAAACTTTGAACTTTGTCGTTTTAATTTTGTCGACGTTTTCATAACCGGATACGCATTTGTTTTTGTTTCACATTCATATTTTCCCAAACTCAGCCATATTCTGCTGCATAGTGTTGTAGAAGTTTTACCGCCATTGTTGGCTATTTTCATTGCCACTCAATAAAATAGTTCTGCTACAACTTACTGTGTGTGGTTTTGTTTTATTCTATGTATTTAACAACAACTACAGTAAGTAAGGGAGCAACAGCAAAAAAATAAGGAATAAGATACATCCGAGTTTAAATACACAGGCAACCGAAAAAAAGGAAAACCAACATCAGTAACAAAGGATTATATTGTGTTGATACGTGTATCACTGAATGAAATCCTTTCTTTTTGGCAATAAAATGATAAATTACCAAAAAAAAAAAAGAAACCCCAAAAATGTTGCTCCATGAAGAATAAAGTTATTATGTTTGTGGCCAACAATGGAACTTTGTTTGATTCGTTGGTAGATTTTAAATGAGAAGTTGTTACCAAACAGAGATAACAAACCATCAGAATTCAATATACATAAATATTTGGGGTATAACTATACATATATTTTGCACTCTGTTATCGAAATAAGTTTAACAATAACACACATAAAATGGAGGTTTAAATTTCTTCTAGGCAGACATACACCATTTACAATTGTTATCTTAATATTGTTACGTTTTACCTTTTAAAAACGGTGGTTTATTTCCTTTAAATAAACCGGATACATTTGATTACAAATAAAAGCATTTTAGTAGTTTAAAATTGTAACAACTCTTTATTTATTCAGATTTACACAACAACAGTTTCAACTTTAAATAGTCATTATGTGTTTTTATACAAATACACACTTTATAATGTACAAGAATTCTAACAGCGCCTATGATAAACTGACTGGCTGCAATACGCTGCTACTATTTACATACACAGTGTCATCTTCTAGTAGTTTCATGAATTATCAGACAAAACGGGCAAAAGTAGAATGTTCCATTTCCAGATCTTTTAGCAGCTCTGTTAATGTTAGCAGCTTTAACAGTTAATGTTGTTATACTAACAAACAATGTTAATAACAGCGTGTTATCAACATTGTTAATAAGTAGAAGTTTCGAGCACTGGAAATGTTTTTATTTAAACATAACCTGGTCATTACCTAATTTTGCTGGTTATTTATTCGGTTTATCATGCAAACAGTGTAGTTTTCATTTAGTATACATTGTTTGCCATTTTCCATTAAACATCCATAGCACAATATCTGCACATAGATTTTTACAACATATTCATTACAAACTAATAAAAAAAATATTTTTAGCGTGCCACTGTTCGCTTAACGAATTCTACAAGTCCCTATTGCAACATTGGTTGGTAAATGAACATAAAATATTTTCAGGAGAATTTCAGTTTTTGGGAAAACATTTTCTGCTTTCGCAACTTTGAGCATAATTAATGAGAACAGTTTTTATGGGTTCATTCTTTTCTTTTCATTTAACGTTTATTTTTTTTTTGCGGTAAAACTTTTCTGACTAATGGCTGACATAAAAGTTGTTTTACACAATTTACTCAATTAACTTTTTCAGGTAGTTAATCTTTGTTGACAACTACCACAAAACAAAACTTTTTAACTGTTTTTTTGTCAGATATTTATTTATTCAAAAATATGTAAAATGCATGAAAATTGTGGGTAACAGAACGCTGGAAATTTGGCGTAAAAATAATTTAACTTTGATTTAAATTTAAAGTACAAAATAAAAGAAAAATATTAAAATGTTTAGCTTTCAATCTTAGATTTCCAGAATAAGACTTGTTTAAAGTTAGATTGGCTTCAGTTACCCCTAAAATATTATTTCCCCTCGACTACCGTTACCGCTAAGCTACCGTTACCGAAATAACGTCAGTTACCGTTACTGCTAAAATACCGTTTACCGTTATTTTATAAATAATTTATTAAATTTCCTTGAGCTGCTTTTACACTATCTAAGTTCTGATCTGAGTTAAACAACTGAGAGGGAGTTAATCAAGCAGTTCGACATTAATTTTTATATGCATTATTAATAGTTAAATAAATCTTATTTTTAATATTCATACATATGACATTATCCTTTTTAATATCACTTAATATTCATATATGTTTCTGGAATAACGATGACGCACTTTTATATAAATACATTGTATATGGGGTTAAAATATACATATGGATTTGTGTATTCCTATGAAAAATATATTTTTAATTTCATTAAGTGGTCATCCATCATCGAAATGAAGGTTACATATATTCACTCGTACATTTATATGTATATAATTGGGTACATGTCGGATGTTTAAGCACATATGCTTGAATATGGTTATACAAAAATTCTAAATCACAGTTCAGCTTTAATATACACAACTTAACCCATTACCAAGTAATGGGTTAAAATGCTAAACTCTAGGAC
Organism: Calliphora vicina; assembly: GCF_958450345.1. Classification (NCBI taxonomy): domain Eukaryota; kingdom Metazoa; phylum Arthropoda; class Insecta; order Diptera; family Calliphoridae; genus Calliphora; species Calliphora vicina. The sequence goes on along the minus strand of NC_088782.1, from coordinate 6,287,351 downwards.
TTCATTATTTTAATACAGTAATGTTATTGGAGGCAAATACTTGACACAATTGCTTATAAATTTGTAATTACATATCTTAATATCACTAAATCTAGTTACAATTAATGACTTAAATAAATCATTGAGAGTTAGGTATAAGAATAATAAGCCGTTATTAGAACTAACAGAATGCGCTCTTGCAAATTACAAGAAAATAAATAAATAAAAAGCCTAAAATATGCTTAAAAAATCAAATTATGACCCAAAAATTTAAAAAAATATGGACTTATATTTTTATGCAGAAACATAAGATTACACTGTCCAACAGAATTTTTGGAACAGAATAGCGACCCTATAATTCAGAAAGGGCATATTGAGTAGATAATTTTTGTAGAATAAACTTGTAGCCCATTTTTTTTACAGTGGGTTACAGTTTTAATTTTTTGATCGAAGGTAGCATTATATGTACTAACTGAAAAAAATTTAGTAAGTTAATATCTGAGAGAATTCTTATTGTCAGAGTTATATTGTGGAATTTGATGGGGATAATTTTTGTGGAAGATCTTAACCCTCAATCTCCTCTCTCTGTGGTCAATTTGATCCTTTTTTTCAAGAAAATCAAAAAAGGACATTTAAGGATCAAAATATTCTACGAAAATTTTTCCCACAAAATTTAAGTGGGAGTCACCGCAAATGCAAAAGTTGTAAATAGAGCGTTTTACACTTAATTAGCAAAATTACGCGTCATCTCGGGACTCACATGTTTTAAAACTATCTCCAAAAATCCAAATATGATCCGGATCTCCTTAAGGAGATCTACAAAAAACATTCTTACAAATGTAAGATATATCTTTTAGTTCAAGAGATATTTAGGTTTATTTATTTATTTTTATTTAATTCTGCTCGATCAATATAAATTTATTCAAAGTATTGGCCATTGTTAGCTATGACATTTTCCCATCTTTCGGGCAACATATGGATTCCGAACCAAGACAATATCGGATACTCTGTGAAGCGTATCCCAGAGAGAGCGTTAAGAATCGATTGAAACAAATAGTATCTGGACGGAGCAAGTAAGATTTCCCAACCACTTCATTCTAAATAGTTTTTAAAAGGTATTGCATAATGAGGTCGAACGTTGTCAATGTGGAGTATTACGGTTTCATGTCTGGCCGTTTTTCGGCCAATGCTCCATTCAAACGAATCAGTAGCGTTCGGTACAGGTTCCATTTCAGCAACTCATAATAGATAGGACCTTTTTACACCACCAACTACAGATCATTACTTTAGCGCCATGGATTTTTAACTTTGCTGTCGATTCGGCTGATTAGCCGGGCTTCACATACGATATCTTACGCTTCGCGTTATCGCAAGGATATACTTTTCATCGCAAGTAATGATTCGGTGCAAAAATTTCTTTTATAGCGTTCAATCATCACTTCGGACATGCAAAATTGTTTTTCAAGGTATCGCGGCTTCAATTCGTATTCAATTTCCCTGCTGCTCGCAAACATTTTGAAATTGCTACTTGAGTAGCTCCCAATGACTTTGCAAGCTATTGTTGGGTTTTACAACAATCTTGAAACTTGTTTGGCTGACCTGGACGATCTTTGTCTTCTGTGTCAAAATAACATTCACCATAAGCTTTGGTGAGCAATCGGTGTACGTCAGCGGCACTTTGTTGGCACAAAATTCGAAATTTTCGAAGCAAAAAAAAAATCGAATGATTTGGTTGTACACATAGAATTGTTTGGTTCTATTAACATAAAGTCAGTAGATAAAGAAGAATATCTGTTTAAGCAACCAAACTTTTGTTATCCCTTCTAAAATATTGTAACCACAACTTTAAAATTCAGTCACTAAGGCAGAATCAATCTATTGTCAAAAAATTCGGTTGCTACTACGAATTTGTTTTCTCTGTGTATAACCAGAAAAAGTCTTACGTGAAATGGAACTAATACAAAACTTGCCACGTGACTAGTTCCAAAGTGATACGGATCTGTTCTAGTTATAAAACATTATATGAAGGGAACGATGCACAGAGGGATGGATTATAAGGAGTCGTCGTAGGGCACTGAAATTTAGCACCGAGAATTATATGGATCAAACTAAAAAAAATTTATCAAAATCGACCACGCCCAACGCCCACTGCCCATACAATCCAAATAGATTTTTTCGCATAAAATTTTTTCTATCCAAGTAAAAGTCTAGAAATTTGGTACATATATGTTCTGAAACAAAAGAAGAACGTATGGTAAGTTTTATTAAAATCGGCCATGCCCACCGCATACCGCCCATGCAATACATTTTTGTGCAAAAATAATGAGTGGTTGTAGAGCATTGTAATTTGGCACCGAGAATTATATGGACTAAATTAAGAAAAACATTAAATTTTATTAAAATCGTCAGCGCCCACTGCCCATACAATCCAAATTGATTTTTCCGCATAAAATTGTTTATATCCAAGTAAAAGTCTAGAAATTTGGTACATACATTTATTGAAACAAAAAAGGAACACATGCCATGCCGAGTTTCAATAAAATCGGGAAAGTGGGGCTACATTTTTTTCCATGGGAAATCAAAAATAAAATAATTTTTAGAGACTTATAGATTTGGGCATATCTTCTTAAGGGTTTATGATATCCCCATAATTTTTTTTTATTTATGGAGAAATGTTATATTTTTCAAATATGTTAAAGGTAAATGGTAATATTAGGAAAATTATACATATATTAACCACTGAATTGCGTGAAAATATAAGTAAATTTTAGCTTAACACCCTTGCATGGACTTTACTTAAATTTTTTAAAAATAAAATAAAATCTTTCTGAAAACTATAAATGTACATTTCATCTTTAAACATTTCTCCACAAAACTGCATCATTTGTGTTTGAAAAATTAGCTTTTTGACACCAAAATCCCACTGTGCGATGTCCTAGGAGGGGTAAATAATAACTTGTTATACTCTCTGTAACAAGTCACGGAACTAAAACAAAAATGGCCATAACATTTAATTTAAATTCATAGTTTTGGAGATATTTTTTCTTCTAAATATATGACTCTCACTTGTTGTAAGTAAAAAGGTAAATATTAAGTAAATTTAGATTACATATTTCAAAGTTTCCCTCTTTATTGTATGAACAAATCACATATTTTTCCGTAAAAACTGTATGGCTTTGCTGGCATATGAACATTTATATTCAATTATGTCAGTCTTACAAACGGTTATCACATAAAAATATAAACCATTTTTTAGTAGGACGTACAAACCTACAGCCTACCTACAAAAGCCTTAAAGTCGATTTTAAGTCCATAAAGTTGACTATTATTTTAAATTTCGTACCATAAAACAAATTTCAAATATAATTTAAAATATTGTTTTGTTATTTCAAAAAAAACCTTTTTGTTTTGAACTTTTATTTACAACTAGCTGTACCGGCAAACGTTGTTCTGCCATAGCTCACTATAATAATACTCCAGATATGCAATAATAAATTTTTATTTCGTATGGGAGGTGCCACGCCCATTGTACCTCTAAAGGTCAATTGTGAATCTAAACCATCCAGCCGTTACGGAGGAGTTCAGTTCTAACACTCGTACAGAAGCATTCCATATCTCCGGAACCACTATGCCGATTTCGTGAAAACTTCACATAAACCATCTACAGACCATCCCCAACGTACCCTGAAATTTTGATTGAAATCGGTCGACCCGTTTTCGCAGTTAGTGGTGACATCAAAATGTACATTGCTTTTTATATATAAGATTTGTATTTATAATTTTTTGAAATTTTTTCTTTTTATTTACATTCATTGAAAAATATTTTCAATTATTTGAATGTGCATATATATGTATATGTTGTAGTGTTTATAAACCGGTTAACCGGTTAATCGAAAAACCGGTTTTTCTTCGAAATCTCGGTTTTTTGCGAACCGGTTAATTTAAAATGTTGATTTTCGGTTAACCGGTTTATCCGGTTTTTATCACTCGGTTAACCGGTTTTTAAAATTTAGGTTTAAAATTAAGAAATCTCATGGTTTTGTGTATTTTTTATATTCAATGTACAAACATTATTGGTCTGATTTGAAACCTAAACTGCTGATTTACAATATAAACCTATTTAGATTGATATTTTTAAGAAGTAAAATGATTCTAAATAGTAGAGGACGATGAGTTTACTTAAAAGCTTGAGTTTACGATGAGTTTACATAATCAAACTATAAAAATTAAATTCCGCAGAATTCTAGAAGTTAAGCAAAATCTTAATAATGATTCATTATAAACTTAGTGATGATTTTACCAAACGTCAAGTTGAATTTGATGTGCATACCTTCTTTCAATCAATTTGACTTCATTAGTGTGTTTTGTTCTTAAAATTTTATTTTATTATTCATTTCGTTAGCTTAGTGTACAAAGTCCTTTTCAGAAATAACAACGTTCCAAAATCCATAATTTGAAATATTTTGAAATCTGATTCCATATCAGAAAAATTTAATGAATAAACCAATAATTAAAACAAGTATATTATATATTTAGTAACATATTTATACTCAATTCCATTTGACTGACATAATAATTTTGAAATTTTTACAAAATAAAATGGACTTAGCACTTTTGTATATTCATAGGTATTTAATATTAACCATTCCTGACTACTAAAAACTACAAATTTTAAAGCTGTATATACTTTATTGGACATTTTATGTTTTCTACATATATATGACGGTTAACCGGTTTAACCGGTTTTTTCGATGTCGGTTAACCGAAAAACCGGTTTTCTAAAAAAGCCCAATTTTCGGTTAACCGACAAACCGGTTTTTTAAAAAGTCGGTTTTTTATAAACACTAATATGTTGGAAAAAGTTTTGAAGCTTTTTTCAAATAAAAACAAAAGTTTTAAAATAAAGTCGACTTTAACAAAAATTAACTTTAAAATTTCTTTCATAGTTAGGGCCCTAGATTGTTGAATAATAAACGTTAACAAATTCAATTTATTTTGTATAGAAATGCCACAAAAATATGAGGGATATTTTGGAAACTATAAGTAGAATTTAATATTAAAGAATTCCAACTGCCCTATATTTAAATAAAGTAGAATGAACTAAAGAAGTACAATTGTTCAATTCATATTTTTGATGTACATATTTAATAACTAATAATTTTGCGTTTAGTTTTACATATTCGATATTTAATTTAGAAGTATTTATTCAATTCACCACGGATGTTGTATCGATGTACGGTGGCATAATATTTAATAGAATGATAATAAATATACTCGTATCCATAGAAAACTATTAAAAATATAAATGTTTAACACATTTTTTTAAGAAAATCTCTCTAAATGATACACTTATGGAGAAGTTGCACATTTTTCCAATTTGTCACACATTTTTTTTTTAAATAAATATTATGAAACACTTTCGCATTAAATTGTATATAAAAAGTAGTCGTCGCAGAATTTATATCTATTTTTATTTATTGTATTTGCATGTTCTTTTTCGTATGCATTATTTTATCAGTTTCAGTCTTGTTTTTATATTTTTACTCGTTTTATATGTAATTTTTTTTTCGATGTTTTTTTTTTTTTTTTTTTTTTGCAAACTTTTCGCATATGCAGTGTATATAGTTTACATATGTGAATGCCAAGAAATCATCCATACGGCATGCCACATATCACACATGTTGTTATGAAAACACACGTATGTTGTCTGCAGGCGATAGTATCTGCCAACGAACAATGCCAGTTTATGAATTTAACAAATTCTTATACACACACAAGATACTATATACTAAATAAGTAAATATCTATCTATCTATAATACACAGCCATAAAATATTTACATATGTATTTATATGTACTGCAACGTTATAACTAGTAGATACTGGTAACAAAAGAAGCTCTTTTACAATTATGTATTGTAGCGGAGAACTTAATTTGAAAGTCTTGTGAACGTCTGACTCCCCCATCCTTAACTGTGGGTTTTTGATTTGCCAACAATACCTTATCGATTAAATGTGAATGATTTGATATTCCTCCATTTTTAAAATCTTATTGGAGCACAACACTTTCAGCTCCACCTTTTTACACTCATTTCACATTTGATTGCACAGCGCATGCGTTTGTTTTATTCGAAATATTCACTGGCAAAGAGTTGCTCTTTCGTGAGAGTACGAGCACAAACAAATATTCAGATAGACATCATCATCAGTGGCCATGTGTATCTGTGGAGTTAATAAATTCAATATTTTTTCTTGTGTGATTTCTACACCACAATTTCTGATACGAGTACTGTGATGATAAACTGTTTTTGTTTCGTTTCATTCAAGTGTTATACGGGTCAAAGATGTTAATATTGAGCCATCAATTATAATACGCAGGCGAACAAAAAAATAATAATGAAATGAAAAAAATTTAGATTGAATTGGATTTATCAAAATCTGGATTTTACTTGTCCAAAATAAATCAGCCAAAAACTTGATTAAATATAAAATTGTTTGTGGTATTTGATATTTACTTAGAGAAATTATGAAAATTATACTCTAAAAATGATTAACAGCAACCTACAATGCAACATGTGCTAAAGATAATATAAGTGTTCCAATAAAAATACAATTCTAAAAGGAAATTAATTTGACGATTTCAGAATTTTATATACTTTGCGGTCACAGATCACAGACCTCCTTTTCTCAATTAAACGCTTTATAACCGAGTTATTAGCGATTTTATATATTTTGAGCTTTTCATAGAAAATATGAATTGTTGGTATAAAATATAAGTGATCACAGATCAACCTCCTTTTCTCAATTAAACGCGTTATAGCAGAGTTATTAACGATTTTATATATTTTGAGTTTTTCATAGAAAATATGAATTTTTGCTCTGAAATATGAGTGATCACAGATCGACCTCCTTTTCTCAATTAAACGCTTTATAACAGAGTTATTAACGATTTTATATATTTTAAGTTTTTTATATAAAATATGAATTTTTGGTATGAAATATAAGTGATCACAGATCAACCTCCTTTTCTCAATTAAACGCTTTATAACAGAGTTATTAACGATTTTATATATTTTAAGTTTTTCATATAAAATATGAATTTTTGGTATGAAATATAAGTGATCACAGATCAACCTCCTTTTCTCAATTAAACGCTTTATAAGAGAGTTATTAACGATTTTATATATTTTGAGTTTTTCATAGAAAATATGAATTTTTGGTATGAAATATAAGTGATCACAGATCAACCTCCTTTTCTCAATTAAACGCTTTATAGCAGAGTTATTAACGATTTTATATATTTTGAGTTTTTCGTAGAAAATATGAATTTTTGGTTCGAAATATGAGTGATCACAAATCGACCTCCTTTTCTCAATTAAACGCTTTATAACAGAGTTATTAACGATTTCATATATTTTGAGTTTTTCATATAAAATATGAATTTTTTGTATGAAATATAAGTGATCACAGATCAACCTCCTTTTCTCAATTAAACGCTTTATAGCAGAGTTATTAACGATTTTATATATTTTGAGTTTTTCATAGAAAATATGAATTTTTGCTCCGAAATATGAGTGATCACAAATCGACCTCCTTTTCTCAATTAAACGCTTTATAACAGAGTTATTGGCGATTTTATATATTTTGAGTTTTTCATATAAAATATGAATTTTTGGTATAAAATATGAATTTTTGGTATAAAATATGAATTTTTGTTATGAAATATAAGTGAGCACAGGTCAACCTCCTTTTCTCAATTAAACGCTTTATAACAGAGTTATTAACGATTTCATATATTTTGAGTTTTTCATATAAAATATGAATTTTTTGTATGAAATATAAGTGATCACAGATCAACCTCCTTTTCTCAATTAAACGCTTTATAGCAGAGTTATTAACGATTTTATATATTTTGAGTTTTTCATAGAAAATATGAATTTTTGCTCCGAAATATGAGTGATCACAAATCGACCTCCTTTTCTCAATTAAACGCTTTATAACAGAGTTATTAACGATTTTATATATTTTGAGTTTTTCATATAAAATATGAATTTTTTGTATGAAATATAAGTGATCACAGATCAACATCCTTTTCTCAATTAAACGCTTTATAACAAAGTTATTAACGATTTTATATATTTTGAGTTTTTCATAGAAAATATGAATTTTTGCTCCGAAATATGAGTGATCACAAATCGACCTCCTTTTCTCAATTAAACGCTTTATAACAGAGTTATTGGCGATTTTATATATTTTGAGTTTTTCATATAAAATATGAATTTTTGGTATAAAATATGAATTTTTGGTATAAAATATGAATTTTTGTTATGAAATATAAGTGAGCACAGGTCAACCTCCTTTTCTCAATTAAACGCTTTATAACAGAGTTATCAACGATTTTATATATTTTAAGTTTTTCATATAAAATATGAATTTTTGGTATGAAATATAAGTGATCACAGATCAACCGCCTTTTGTTAATTAAACGCTTTATAGCAGAGTTATTAACGATTTTATATATTTTGAGTTTTTCATAGAAAATATGAATTTTTGTTCCGAAATATGAGTGATCACAAATCGACCTCCTTTTCTCAATTAAACGCTTTATAGCAGAGTTATTAACGATTTTATATATTTTAAGTTTTTCATATAAAATATGAATTTTTGGTATGAAATATGAGTGATCACAGATCAACCTCCTTTTCTCAATTAAACGCTTTATAGCAGAGATATCAACGATTTTATATATTTTAAGTTTTTCATATAAAATATGAATTTTTGGCATGAAATATGAGTGATCACAGATCAACCTCCTTTTCTCAATTAAACGCTTTATAACAGAGTTATTAACGATTTTATATATTTTAAGTTTTTCATATAAAATATGAATTTTTGGTCCGAAATATGAGTGATCACAGATCAACCTCCTTTTCTCAATTAAACGCTTTATAGCAGAGATATCAACGATTTTATATATTTTAAGTTTTTCATATAAAATATGAATTTTTGGCATGAAATATGAGTGATCACAGATCAACCTCCTTTTCTCAATTAAACGCTTTATAACAGAGTTATTAACGATTTTATATATTTTAAGTTTTTCATATAAAATATGAATTTTTGGTCCGAAATATGAGTGATCACAGATCAACCTCCTTTTCTCAATTAAACGCTTTATAACAGAGTTATTAACGATTTTATATATTTTGAGTTTTTCCTAGAAAATATGAATTTTTGGTCGGAAATATGAGTGATCACAGATCGACCTCCTTTTCTCAATTAAACGCTTTATAACAGAGTTATTAACGATTTTATATATTTTGAGTTTTTCATATAAAATATGAATTTTTGCTCCGAAATATGAGTGATCACAGATCGACCTCCTTTTCTCAATTAAACGCTTTATAACAGAGTTATTAACGATTTTATATATTTTGAGTTTTTCATAGAAAATATGAATTTTTGGTTAGAAATATGAGTGATCACAGATCGACCTCCTTTTGTCAATTAAACGCTTTATAACAGAGTTATTACGATTTTATATATTTTGAGATTTTCATAGAAAATATGAATTTTTGGTATGAAATATGAGTGATCACAGATCAACCTCCTTTTCTCAATTAAACGCTTTATAACAAAGTTATTAACGATTTTATATATTTTGAGTTTTTCATAGAAAATATGAATTTTTGGTATGAAATTTGAGTGATCACAGATCAACCTCCTTTTGTCAATTAAACGCTTTATAACAGAGTTATTAACGATTTTATATATTTTGAGTTTTTCATAGAAAATATGAATTTTTGGTCTGAAATATAAGTGATCACAGATCGACCTCCTTTTCTCAATTAAACGCTTTATAACAGAGTTATTAACGATTTTATATATTTTGAGTTTTTCCTAGAAAATATGAATTTTTGGTCGGAAATATGAGTGATCACAGATCGACCTCCTTTTCTCAATTAAACGCTTTATAACAGAGTTATTAACGATTTTATATATTTTGAGTTTTTCATAGAAAATATGAATTTTTGGTCTGAAATATAAGTGATCACAGATCAACCTCCTTTTGTCAATTAAACGCTTTATAGCAGAGTTATTAACGATTTTATATATTTTGAGTTTTTCATAGAAAATATGAATTTTTGGTATGAAATATAAGTGATCACAGATCAACCGCCTTTTGTTAATTAAACGCTTTATAGCAGAGTTATTAACGATTTTATATATTTTGAGTTTTTCATAGAAAATATGAATTTTTGGTATGAAATATAAGTGATCACAGATCAACCTCCTTTTCTCAATTAAACGCTTTATAGCAGAGTTATTAACGATTTTATATATTTTGAGTTTTTCATAGTAAATATGAATTTTTGGTATGAAATATAAGTGATCACAGATCAACCGCCTTTTGTTAATTAAACGCTTTATAGCAGAGTTATTAACGATTTTATATATTTTGAGTTTTTCATAGAAAATATGAATTTTTGGTATGAAATATAAGTGATCACAGATCAACCTCCTTTTCTCAATTAAACGCTTTATAGCAGAGTTATTAACGATTTTATATATTTTGAGTTTTTCATAGTAAATATGAATTTTTGGTATGAAATATAAGTGATCACAGATCAACCTCCTTTTGTCAATTAAACGCTTTATAACAGAGTTATTAACGATTTTATATAATTTGAGTTTTTATATAAAATATGAATTTTTGGTATGAAATATAAGTGATCACAGATCGACCTCCTTTTCTCAATTAAACGCTTTATAACAGAGTTATTAACGATTTTATATATTTTGAGTTTTTCATAGAAAATATGAATTTTTGCTCCGAAATATGAGTGATCACAAATCGACCTCCTTTTCTCAATTAAACGCTTTATAACAGAGTTATTAACGATTTTATATATTTCGAGTTTTTCATAGAAAATATCGATTTTTAGTTAGAAATGAATGTGATATGATTTTGTTCCCCCTTATTGTTTATTCTAGTATGTGGGGAGAGTAAGTTTGGATGTAATTCATCATGTAAAGTTATTTGTATCTGCTTGTTTGCACATGTTACGAGTATTTGATACGACTACCGTTTCACACTGTTGACTGACTGGCCATTTCAATTGTTATGTTGTTGTTGTTGTGCTTCCATTTTGTGGACAAGGTGAGTGGTTTGGTGAGTGAGTGTGAGACCGTTGGATGAATGGACTGATGGAAAATATAATCTGTTGAAATCCTCAAATTTAATTTTCCACTTCTCTGAATGCGTGATTTAACAAAACATTCTGCAAATAGCAAGTGTCATGATTTCCAAGCTTTTTTTTGTCAACTGTATAAAAAAAATTCGTATCAGTGACAAGGATAATGTGTAGTTTTTATTTGTGCGATTATTAAACATTTTGGTTTTGAGCCAAATGGAAAGAAAATATTGAAAACTCGTTAACCTGATTTTTGTTTTTTGTTTGTTTTGCAAATCGTTCTGTAAACAGATGACGAAAAAGAATTTGTTTTTTATTTAATTGTGATTCATAACGGAAGCAGCTATAATTGTTTCATCGTGATAAAGGATGTGATAGGGGTTGGAAGGATGTTTCACATAAACTATTTGTATGTGGGCATCGTCAGTCGGTGTGAGTGTGTATCTATGTTTGTGTGTGTGTGATGATAGTGATAGTAACATAAGCTCATTATGAATTTATATCTGTGTGTTGTGGCCACTGCAGGTGGTCGATCACAGCATATGAACATTGGATATAACAATAACAATAACAATAAAAAAAGACAATATAGAATGGAATTTATATACTTGTTATTATTTAATAAATTATTTTCTCTCTAACTTATTTATAATCAGCTTTACTTTTTCTATAAACAGTTTCTCCCATATACAAACGAACTTATAAAAGTATCTAGTAAATAACTGTGGCCTCGTAATATAAATAATCTTGGAGAATATTTAAACGATTTGTTGTGTGTGAATGTAGGCAGGTACGAGTATCTATGTGATGCTCATGTGTGCAAGTATTTCCAGTTGCTAGCAAAGTATTTAAGAGCTTTTGGTGAAAATAAAATAGAAAATATGAAACTGAGCACGTGCTATCCATTAATTTATTTGCCAACTTAAGTCATCAACTTTGTACTCGTAGTATTTAGAACAGTGTTATTTGCGTTATCTCGCTAACTGCGGAGGACCGCACGTGTCCTGACAATTGTAGCATTAGTCACTTTGCATTCAAATCACTGATTTCTCTCTTCTTATTTTGTTTTTTTTTTATTATTTTAAACACAGTTGAACTTATTTCACTTAAGTTTATTGTGCGGAATTGTTCATTTCATTGTTTTCTTTTTCATATTTTTTTATTGTTGTCTTGCTAATCACCGTCAAGGAACAAATTAATGTTGTTAAGGAAATCCGTTGTGGTTCATGTATATCTCTATTTAAAATGTTTGCATCACGAACAGATAGAGCTGTAGCGATGAGGACGCTTAAGGAGTAGGAAAATGTAAAACAAAACAAAATAAAATAAAACAATAAATGCTTTTTTCCTTGTGCGGTGTGACAATAGATTGTCTGATTGTTCCTTTGGGGAAACGCGGTTTGTCATTTAATAATTCAACAATTTTATTCTTTATCTTTTAATCGACCTGTGTTTTGAAGTCATTTAGTTGGGTATTGTGCGACTGGAAACAATAAACGAATAAAAGTCATTTATTAAATTTAAACAATTTAGCATATGATAAGGATAAGAAGACTTGTTTCTTATTTTATTTTTTTAATTTGGTTTCATATTTAAATTGATTTATTCCTGAGCAGTTAACTAGTTAAGTTATGTGAATAACAAGGTACATTGTGAATATATTAGAATATATTCAGTGAAAATCATACCGAGGCTTCGGTAGGATCACATATGGGCAATTCCAGGGGAATGACAACCACGACAGAAAAAACAAAAACCCTTTTCAGCTTGATTTGAATAGGAGAAAACACTAAAATGTTACTATTTGAAAGTATTTAGAGCTTATTACAACATATTATTTTTTAATTTAATTGGTATGTTTTAGGCTAAGATAGCATGCAGTATGAAATGAATTTGACTTTGATTGTTTTTTTGAGAAAAATCTGTCACGTACGCTATTAAATTTTATTTTTTATAAAATCATCCAAAGATTGTTTTTTATTTAAATATGACGGATTGTAACGGAAAAATATTTGGTTTACTGTAAGAAATTAAAAGAAAAAATAGCGCCTCTCACGATTCTCAAATATTCGCATATTTCTACATGTAGCTAAAAATTACTTCCGTTTTATAGTATGTTCACATTTGCAGAGTTAATCATCTCAAACGTAATTAAGCTCTAATCACTTCAAAATCGAGATGATTATCCATACATTTAAATGATTTGTTAATCACTTCAAATTGACATGATTAAATCTTAATCACTTCATTAATCACGTAGAATCAACTGAACATACCTCAAACTGATGATGATGTAGCATCGGCCACCTTTTAGTGTAGTACCGATAAATAAATTTTGACAGAAGTTTTTTTTTCCTTAAAAAACCTTAAATAATTCATCAATGTTCACAATTTCATAATTAAAAAGTTTAAAATAATCTGCTGATATCTTTAATAAAGTATTTATTTCCATATTTAATGCCTTAAAGAAATATAAATTTGTTTTGTTGCTTTTTATTTGTCAATTTAATCATTTTAGTGTCAACTTAATCATCTCAAATGTAATGTAAACGGCTTTGATTAACTTAATCAAAATTTTGCTTAAACGCGTTTAAAAGCCCAAGTGTGAACATAGCATTATGTCGCGTACGATATACCCTTAATTCCCTCGATATTTTGGACAACAATGTTTCGAAATAACTTATTGGTTTTTTAAAATATAGTACCCTCTGTATGGAACATAAAGACAAAATTATTTTTAAGATACTCTTTTTTTTGCAATATCTATTCCACTCTATAGGCGTACAAATGTCACGAATGATGACATGGAATTGCCATATATTTTGTCCGAAATATATGTGATCACAGATCGAGCTCCCTTGCACAATTAAATGTTTCACAATAAAGTTATTAACGATTATATATCTTGGTTTTATGACGTAATTTTTGAACGCGATTTTTGTTTTATATTTGAAGGGTACATATCTGTCATTTAACAATTTTTTTTTGCTTTGAAAATATCGAATTTTGTTCCGACAAAGCGTCATATGCGGGAAGTTTTGCTTTACTTCATTATATTGAAAAAAAGTCCAGCTGAAGCACACCGATTGTTCACCGAAGCTTATGGTGAATGTGTTTCATCGGTTTCAACGTGCGAGTTTTGCGCGATTCTGAATTTGTGTATTGACATGGAAGACAAATATCGCCCAGGCCAGCCAAAAAAGTTTGAAGACCTAGAAGTGGAGGCATTACTCCATAAAGATTGTTGTAAAACTCTACAAGAACTTGCTAAATCATTGGGAGCTACTCAATCATTTCAATATGTTTTCAAGCAGCAGGATTCATCCAAAAGAAGGGGAATTTGGTACCATACGAATTGAAGCCGAGAGACCTTGAAAGACGATTTTGAATGTCTGAAATGCTACTTGAACGCTATAAAAGAAAATAATTTTTGCACCGAATCATTACTTGCGATGAAAAATAGTGTCATTACGATAACCCGAAGAATATGAGATCGTATGTGAAGGCCGGCCAACAAGCCGAATCGACACCAAAGCCAAATATCCATGGCGCTAAGGTAATTCTCTGTATTTGGTGGGAGCAAAAGGGTCCTATCTATTATGAGCTGCCGAAATCGGGCCATATCATTACAGGGCAAGGTTTCTCAGCTTCAGTTCGTATGGAAACCAATTTTCCTGATTTTTTAAAAATCCTCTTGTTTGCAAACGTTTTGAAATTGCTAATTGAGTAGCTACCAATGATTTTGCATGTTCTTGTTGAGTTTGACTATAATCTTCATGGAGTAATGTCTCCAATTCTTGGTTTTCCACTTCTGAACCGCACATCTCTGGCACTTTGAAACCGATGGAACACATACACCGCGCAATGGCTAATTATGCGGATTTTTTTTTTTGCATCAGCTTTACTTATAAAAAAGTTGTAAAAGGATAAAAACAAGTAAGGAAGTATGTTCGGCCAAGCTCGACCATATAATACCCTACACTATAATTTATTTTCGTGAATGATTTATGGCAGCTATGACTAATTATGGACCTATCATAAAATTAGGTGACATTAATTCAGTTTACATAAAACTTATTTGGAGCAAAATTTGTGTAGATACCTATATAAATTAATAATTTACGACCGATAAAGTATAATTTCAGGATAACATTTGTATGGGTGCTAGGTGAAATAATGGACCGATTTCAGTCATTTTCAATAGGCTTCGCCATCGGGCCAAAAAATTGCGACTTGTACTTTGCGGCAGTCATATGAACAGGTAGAATAAAAATAGAAAAAAAAATTGGGAGTAATTTCATTCAAATGAAAAAAGTATTCAACAAACAGGTCAAAACAGGTCAACAAGTATATATGGGCTTAAAGAGGATACTTTGGCCTTTCTCCTGGAAGTAAAATTTGTTTAATCCCTTTTGACCCTAAGCACTTTTATTCCACTGAAATTCAAATTTGACTAAATTATAGTACCTGAGAAAAAAATGTAATAACACAGAAGGTGCACGCAGAGAAAAAATATAAGATTTTTAACAATATTTAGTCACAGTAACCATTTACATGATTGTGGTAACCATAATATGGTTAATTTATGATTCACATGATTTTATGAACCATATATATGGTTACAGTAAACAAATATATGTTTGTGGCAACCATATTTATGATGAATAATTTTATCATAATATGTTGTTCTCAGATTATGATAAGCCTTAAGCCGAGAGCAACATAATATGATAAGTCCTTCATCATAAATATGGTTGCCACAAACATATATTTGTTTACTGTAACCATATATATGGTTCATAAAATCATGTGAATCATAAATTAACCATATTATGGTTACCACAATCATGTAAATGGTTACTGTGACTATAATATAGCTAAAAAACTTGTAACAATATTGAAATGGTTACAGTAACCATGTCCAACTATATTTGTTCTCTGCGTGTGTAAACGGTACAGTGACAAATCATACCAGTTCTTAAAGACTATTATCGTACCAACATAACGAAAAAAAAATCAGTTATGATAATTTACTTCTGATCAAATTTACAAAAATCAGATTTTTTATAAAATGACATAAAATATTTGACTTTAACAGCATTCCACGCACACAATTGACAATATTTTTATTTATTTTTTTGGTTACCTTAGTTTAAATGTGTTTACTATTGAATGACATTAACATTTTTGAAACCGGAGTTAACAAAAAGTTGGCTTTTGGCCGCTGAAATTGAGATATGAGCCACCGTGCACCGTATGTTTTGGTGAGCAATCGATGTGCTTCTGCGGCACTTTTTTTCACATTAAAGAAGTAAAGCAAAACTTCCCGCATATGACGATTCGTTGGTACAAAATTTAACATTTTCGAATGGCATATACATATGTTATTGAAAACAAAAACCGCCTTCAAAAGATACACCGTCTATTGTGTCAAAACGGGGTGCTTTCGACTCTACTTGACGGTTCTCGCGCAGTGAACTACCACGTAAACCAATCATTGTAAATCCCGCATTTTTAATTCATACACCATATTTTGATGTTTATATAGTTTAGACGACTCCCGAAGAGTACTTGGATATGGACAGTGATGGTTATTATCAGGATTTAATGTCATGATCCTGCTTATTTAATTTTCAATTTTAAAAACCAATCAATATTTAATACTCTTTAAAAGCTTTTAAAGTATTCTTCAACATTTACCTTAATTTCAAGCCTTAAACAGAAAATTTCATTTAATCAATTATAAATAGATTCTTTTTAATTACAAATCAAACTAATTATTCAATACATGTTAACAATAAATCTGATGGCGATAAGAACTGCATCAATTTTAGTGTTTAACTTTACAAGTAGTATGCTAGTTGAATATATGTATATCTTACATCTACAAACTACTAGCAACTTCCCCTTTTATTTAGAAATTAAGTATTGTGTACATAAAAGCCTACGTATCGAAATAGAAATTATTATTTTGCAGCCGTTTATTCATCTAAGTAGATAAAAATAAACCTTGAGGCAATGTGTGATGGATACATTGTTAGTAAATAAGTCAGTAAAGTAAGTATCCCTTGTGACTGGAATCAATGACTGACTGCCCAATCAATAATGTGTTCTTTCTTTTCTTCTTTTGTTTTGTTGCTTTTTGTCTTGAGATTCTTGTGTTATTATCAAATTGTACTTATTGCTTTTTTATTAAATTGTCACATTCAACATAATGTCAATGAAATATAGAAAATCCATTTATAATCCGAAAAAAGAAACAAAAAATGTTGTTGTTCACCGTGTGTAGGGTTGTAAGTGGATGTGTGAGAGCACAGGAAGTGTTGATTTCATTATACTGTCACCTTTAACGTAAGACTCAATTATATTTCTGGACAATATTTCCATTACTTTTTGTAATACGTTTTATTTTGTGTTTGTAAATTCGATTTAAGTTCAGCATTTGGCCTTTTACCATTTTGTTTTGCTCGATATTTAAGTTGTGTTAAAATCACAATTTAATAAAACAGAAATCAATACTTTCTTATACAATTTAATACTAATTTAAGGAACATGATTTTTTTATGAACATCAATTTAGTCAAAAAGCTTACAAATACACCCTCACACCCATACATTTGCTGGCACATTTACTTTTCATTTCAAATATGTTTGCTTTTATGTGTCTGCGTTGATATATATTTTTTTAAGCAGATTTATGTCGTAAAATTAATTGGATCCTACCAACATTGATAATTTAAAAAGAATAGTAGTCATAAAGAAAGCCAGTGAAAACCTGCACCCAACAATGTAACTTCTTTTTTTCCAAGGGAAAACAGATTGTGCTCAACATTTGACAATAAACCTTCGCTTTAATTTTTTACAACTTTTTCACATGCAAGAACACATGCTGGTTTTTATTGTATGAAAAGAAATTGTGCGCCAAAAAATATAAATATAAATGTTCATAAGTACATACATACATACATCCATCCATACATATATATTTTTATTATAATAATAGAATTAAATTTCTTATCACAAGAGACACAGACACATACTTGTCATTTAACATAATGTTGGTGCAAAGCTTTAAAGCAAGAACTTTTGTTAAGTTATGGACAGTAACAAATATGTAAAGCTATTTAAATTTTGTTTAAAAGAGATTTAAAATTTTAAAGAAAAATACATATTTTAAATCGCTACTTATTTTCCAAAAAAAAAAATTGACAAATTTAAGACTGAACAATTTTTAATTTTTACAAATAATTGTCGGAAAACTTAGAGAAAATTCTAAATTGCTTAAACTACTTACTATTCATGCAAACAAAACAGTCTAAGTCCATTTCTCAATCTCTGTTTATCGTTTTTCGATATACTTCCAATTAATATAATTTTTGTATTGTCAGTATATCGTCACGATAAAATATAACCAGTGATTGCGAAAATGGATCTAAATAAATCAAAAAAGCTAAGAATCACAGGAGTTTCTAAACCTTTTTTTTGAATTTATAAAATATGGTTTTTGTCCTCGCTGTCATTTGCATCAACGAGATGCAATTAATGAATGGCAACATATTTTGAGTGTATTGAAATGCCATCTGCAGTTCATATTATAAACTAAACAATTATTCATGACAACAACCTTTAATTGTAGAGATTTTCGTAATGTGTATACTGTAGATTTTTTATGGAATGTTTACAGTTTTCGAAGTGTTGAGTCGCGCTGTTAAATGTACTGATTATAATGGTGGCAACACCGCGGCTGACATCAACAAAACATTTTTATACCCTACACCACCATAGTGGGGAGGGTAGAATGCGTTTGTGCAGATGTTTGTAACGCCCAAAAATATTAGTCTAAAACCCAGGTCGCAATTTTAAAGATATTTCGATCAAATTTGGTAAATATTATTTTTTCGGCCCAAGGACCAATCCTATTGAAACTGGCTGAAATCGGTCCATTATTTCACCTAGTCCCCATACAAATGTCCTTCCGAAATTGGACTTTATCGATCATAAATGTTTAATTTATATATGTATCTGCACAAGTTCCGCTCCAAATAAGTTTTATATATACAAAATTCATGTCACCAAATTTTGTTACGATCGGTCCATAATTAGTCATAGCTCCCATATAGACCCGCTTCCGAAAATCACTTTAACGTGCATAAATCGCTTAAAAATTTTGGTATATATACAAAATTCAACAGAAATAACTTTCATATAGACATAAATGACACGACCTAATTTCATGGTGATCGGTCCATAATTGGTCATAGGTCCCATATAAGGCCCACTTCCGAAAATTACTCAAAAATATAAATTATTGAAATTTTAAGAGAAAAATGTTATTGCTCTTTTACTAAGTGTAGGGTATTATATGGTCGGGCTTGACCGACCATACTTTCTTACTTGTTTTTTATGAATAAATAAACACTCCCATAAGAAATACAGCATGTGAGCTGCTCATGTTGAGCCGGAGGAGTATAAAGTTGCCAGATTGATTAAAATATAATAATTTTTTTTTTATTATTTTCTTTTGTTGACACAACAACAATTTTCTATTGAAATCAGCGTTGCCGCTTTGGTCCAATTGGACCAAAATTGGTAGTTTGAAGTTAACAAATTGACTTTTGGTAGTTTGGTTGGTTTGTTCCGATATTTTCTGAATCAACATTTTTAAGAACAAAATAATTAAAATAATAACAAAAAAACTACTTATGTTAAGCCAAAATAATAAAACTACATATTTGCAAAATATGAAGATAGCATTTTCTAAAATATTTAGTTTAGTCAGGTAAATGTGTATTTATTTAGTAGTGCTGGTCATTATTCCTCTGGATAATTTTATAGCAGCAATAATATAATTTTAAGTTAACTATTAATTTTGAAACGAATCCATATAGCATTTCTCAAATATTTTAAATTTGGTAGGTTTTGGTAGGCTTTGGTAGTTTTTAATTAGAAAATTGGTAGGAAAAATATTTTATGAGTGGCAACGCTGATTGAAATAGTTTATATTTTTCATCTATTTTAGATGTCTTCTTTTTGTTGTTTGTAAAAAATTATTGTTGTGAATGTTTTTTTCGTAATTTATCTTGAGTAATTAATAGGGTGATCGATTCTCCGACATTTTTTAGAAACCGGTTTTCGGTTTCTTCGAAAAAATGCTATTTAATATAAACCGGTTTCGGTTTTTTAATAATAACCGGTTAACCGGTTTTCATGGAAAAATATTGAAACGCATAGATATAAGAAGAAAATCAGATTTATTTATTAAAATAATAGTTATTAAAACAAAAACAGTTCATGAAAAAACATAACACAACCAAAATGAGATCATATAACAAAAAATAAGCCTTTTTAGAATGCTTAAAAACTGTTTAATTCTAATTTTGATTATTTCTTTTAACCTTCACAAGGTCTTCGGATCAAATTTGATCCATGCTGAAATTAAAATTGACTTTTTTCTAAAAGTGAGTGGTTGATATTTTATGAATATTCATGGCTATTCCTGTTCTCACTTTCACCATTCACCCTATTTTTGAAAGAATAATTACAACAATATAATATAAAATAAAATTTCGAAAATTATATAATTAAGGTTAAACAAATTACGTGTAAATATTTCTAATAAGAAATTCTGAGAAAATTAGATACTATTGTTGTAATTGTGCTTTCAAAAATAAGGTGAATGGTGAAAGTGAGAACAGGAATAACCCTGATTATTTAATTGTAAATGCCAACAACTACGTTAGGTTTTTAGAAACACAAATTGGCCAAAAAAATATCTCGATTTTTTTTTCTTTTGTTTTTATAAAGCTAGACATTGAAAATGATCTTTCTCAGTATACTTTTAGTTTTTAAGCTATCCAGATCGCTTGTGACATTTATGAAAAATATAAAATAGTTGGAGTATTTGTTTTAAAAAAACCGACTAATCGAGGAGAAAAACCCGGTTTCTTCCAACTTAACCAAAAAACCAGTTATTAAAAACCGGGCCGCTTTTTTGAGTAAATATTTGCCAAATTTTTATTTTAAAGCCATGGAAGGCGTTCATATTGTTCAGGTTACGATAATTTTCGTCAAACAACCCGAATATGAACAAAAGAGCGTAAAAATATACACATTTCATTAAGTTGCTTGATGTTGTTGTGGATATTTTATTCTTTATCCAAAAGAGCACACAAATTAAATGCCTCTTTTTGCCTACCAATGTTTTAAAGTATAATAAGATTCAGCACAGCCGAATATAGCTATCTTACTTGTTTTTAAATTGTATTAATAATTTCATTCAGCAGCGAATACCGTTACCGCTAAGCTACTATTGCCGAATTAAGTCTATTAATGTGCTGTTTTTTTTTATAGCGAACGAGTTTTTGAGCGGACATTTTACATGTATTTTGTTTTTGTTACAATGTTAAATTTCCACTCAAAGTACTCGTTCGCTATAGAAAAACATAATAACATAATTGTTGAGTGTTTTTCAACAAAAATTTTAAAATGAGGAAAATTACGTTTGCTTGGTAGCCTATAATGAACTCACTACAATTGTGAGTGATTTTCGGAAGTGGTCCTTATAATGAAGCTATGACCAATTATGGATCGCCATGAAATTATTTCTCATGATTTCTTCCTATATTAAATTTATGTATTTGTGCTGAATTTTTTTTAGGAGTAATTATCGGAAAGGCGTGACTTATTTTTATATAAAACTTATTTGTTTAAAAGCCGATAAAGTCCTATTTCGAAATCTGAAGCCTATTTTAATGTTATTTTTTTTACAGAATAACAACATTTAATGTATCGGCTTATGGGCCATGATCAGCTCTGGACTTCATGTTACAAGCAAAACAAGAATGTGAATACAAATCTGAGCTTCGAACTAGTTATTTGAATTTGAGCTTAATTCACTAAATTCTCAATTCGGAGTTAAAAATATAAGCCAATTATTCCATAAATTCTTTAGCTTCATTCAAAGGCCTTAAATTAAAAATCAATTCATTCCTCGTTGAATTAATTCATAACATAATTCATTCAGCTTTTCAGCATTTTTGTTAATTCAAATCTAATAAAATTTGAAGTAAAATATTTTTACTTCATTTAGTATTGTTTTTCTTCCGATTCAAAACGGAAGAAAAGCAACGGTAACGTTAATTTGGAATATTTCGGTAACGGTATTTTACTGATAACAATAACTTCATCCCGAATTAATAAAATTTACAAAAAATAACTTGCAAAGTTGGTATTATACGAGGGTGGGTCAAAAAGTCCGTGCACTTTTGTATGAAACACAAGTTTTTGGATAAAAATTTATTTTATTTTTTGTCCAACGTTTGTCCAATTTTGTATCTTTTCCAAAAATAAGATTTGTCGAGGTCATCATAATAAGTATTTTTTTTGTGAGATGTTGAAGTCCAATATCTTTCCGCCGAGACATTTCTTCAGGTTTGGAAACAAGAAATAGTCACTCGGGACGTAATCCGGAGAATAGGAGGAAGAAGGAGCATTTCGTAGGCTAATTCATACCCAAGTGATCATTCAAAATTGTTTTGGGTAAAGAGACATCAACCGGGCGCTCAGAACGTTCGGCATCTTTCGTGCTTGTATGGCCACAACGAAATTCAGTAAACCACCTTTTTGCCATTGAAATTAATGGTGCAGAGTTCCCATAGTATTTATCAATGGCTTTTTTCCGCAAAAAACAATTTTACTCAAATCACAAGGTAGTCTGCTATCAATGGCTGTCAAATGACTAAATGACGCTGCTTGTTAAAATAGCCGGGAAATTCAAAAAGTCTCGGAATTATTGATCAGTTGATTTTAATGAAAATTAATTTATATTTATTATTTAAAGAATTTTGATAACGCAATTTAGAGGTATAGCCATTATTACAAAATTAATTGAAAACAATTAATTAACACTATTTGTTATACAGTGAGCTCTTGAAAACGTGAACAAATTGTTACAAAGATTGTTCATGTTTTCAAATTGGTTCATGTTTCCGATTGTGAAACAAATACGTACACAAAGTAATTAATAATGCAATAAATAAAACGAAAAAATTCAAACAACTTTGTTCACGTTTTAGAGCTATTAGACTTTGTTTAGAGTAGTAAATGTAAAAATAAAATTGTTCACGTTTGCAAGTCGTTCATGTTTTCGGGTATACACGTTTTCCCGAGTTCACTAAAGATGCGAAAATTTAATCATTCAATACAATTGTTGAAGCCATTTTGTCAATAATGTATTAATTCTATAAAGAATGAATTCTGAAAGGAATGATTTCAGTCAATTTGAATTAATTTCTTTGAGAATTCAAAGGTACAAAGGAATTAAGTCTATGAATTAATTCATAATGAATTCATTAATGTATTGGTTAAGAGTAGGATTTTTATCCGGGAATTCCTGGTACAAATTTCCCGGGAATTTTGCCAATTTTTTACAACCAGATACCCGGGATTTTAGTTCGGAATCCCGGGAATTGAAAACTGATGAAAAAAACTGATAGAAAACAAGTTAGAACTCTATTTTTCACCAAAAAACAGTGAAAAGTTTTTTACAGTTTTTTCTTATATCTCGGCAATAATAGACCGCTTATTATTATTTATTTGGGGTTTTTTGTATGAAAATTTAAAAAGTGAATTCATTATTTATAGAATTTATTTCTTATAGAATCATTCTAATTTCTTCAAATCCATAACAAAATAGCTTCAAAAATTTATTAAATGATTAAATTGTTTTTCAATTCAAATCTATTACAAAAAGGCTTAAGAAATTTTTTTCAATTAATTTTGTAAATGAGTTGAATTAACAAAAATTTAATCATTAAAAGTTTGAATAAATTCTGTTATTAACTTTCTGTTATTCAGTTTAAACAAAGGCAATTTGGAATGAATTTAAAAAATTAAATATTAGGAATGGATTCATGGAATGAAAGGCTAATATACTTTAATTATGGATTAAGATTTAGTAAATTAAACACAAATTTTATTAATTAATTCGAAGCTCTGATATTTAATAATTATAACACTAAGTTTATATTTGAAATTTGGTTATAGTATTCATAATTTACAGTATTTATATATTTCGGGAATAGCCGGGTATCCGGGAATGAAGAAAAAATTTACCGATTCCCGGGAATAAAAAAAAAATCGGGAAATTAAAAACCCTAGTTAAGAGATACACTTTATTTTTATTTCGAAAATGGAATTAAGAATTAATTCTTTTGAACCTTTGATACAAATATTTCAAAAATATTAGAATGGCTACAAAATGTGGTAGATTTTCTGAAACTAAAATGCAAGTTAATTCTTAGTACTAGCAGTATTGAATGGTCGCTTTTAAGGTCATTATGATTAAGTTTTTTATTACAATAAAATTCTTATTAATTATGTACATAGAGAAAACTGATTCGTAGTAGCAACCGAATTTATTGCCATTCCAATGATTCGGTTGCACACATAGAGTTTTTCGGTGCTATCAACAGAAAGTCAGTGGATAAAGAAGAATTTCGTTTGAAGCAATCATTTGTTGCCATTTCTAAAATTTCGTAGCCAAATTCGGTTGCTACTACGAATCCGTTTTCTCTGTGTACAATAAAATAAATTTTCGACTATTTATGAAAAACTTGGCCTGCATTTTCAAAAAAAGATTGCCTGCTTCCCACCACTGTACATCACTTTTGATTTTTCAATATTTCTATCATCAGATGTCCATTTAAATTTCCTAAAACAAAAACAACTCATACATAAAATACATTCCAAAACGATTGCTATGGGAAACCTTGATAATGAACCAAAATATGTAGGAATATATTATTTATTGGTCTGCAGTTTTAATTTCTTTTCGCGATTACAATGAATTTTTCTTTTGTCTTACTTGTTGACTGAAGAAAGATGATCAGACGGACAAACATTAAAGTTGCTATCAACCAAATTTATAATAAAAATCTCATGTGAATCGTACAAAACAACGAGCGAGCCTTATTATTGCTTTACTTGGTCAAAAATGTCTTGTATGCCTTTCTTTGCGTTTTCACAAAAAACAAAAAAAAATAAAATAAAAAACTAAATAAAATTAAGTGAATAAAAAAGAAAGAAACAAACAAATAAATAAAAAGTAAAAAATTGGGGTGAAAAAAGTAAATTGTAAAATTCTTTGTGCTTTGACGTTGTACCAAAAAGTCTCTCACACCTAATAAACGTTAAAGTTGGCGGCATCGATTGCTATTTTATATTGGAGCAATTTTATTGGGCATTTATGCGACATGCCATTGATCTTATCGCTGTAATCTTGACGCCACACAGCCGAGCTGTTTGTGGGAAGCCTGCCACTGAATCTGTCGCATTCATCGTATTCATACGCCACAAATACATTGTGTACCCAAATACATACATCCAAACATCCATACATTAATATTGTCCAAAACATCCATGTACATACATACATATACACAACCCAAGCACCACATCATCCATTTATCGTTCCATAGGTGTACAAGAGTATGTTAAGATTTAACTAAATACATACATTCATACCAACATACTCACACAGTTACCTTTATGTTTTTTTTATTTAATATAATTTTATTTTATTCCTGACTGCTTGACTGCCTGCTTCCCAAACTAGCCTGCCTGCTTGGCTTGCTGGCTGGCTGACTGGATGGCTGGTTGCATGCGAGTGCTTTGCTTGCTTGTACATGTGAGATGAGCAGCATTCAAACCGTGATAAAGTAGGAGCGAAATTTTTGTGTTTTTGAATTTTCGCACATTTTTTCGGTTGTTGGTTGGGAGCATTTGTTTGACTCACAGTGGTGCGGATGTTTTCCTGCACTGTATGTCTGTCTGTCTGAATGTAAGTTTGAATGTACTTCGTACATACATATTTGCATTTTGGTCTTTTGTGGTGTCTGGTTGAAGGTAGTGAGTGTTTAGTTTAACCTTTTTTATGTTTTTTTTTTGTTGTTCGTTCAATTTTTTGCCTTTTTAATTCTTTAAGTTAAATTCACATATTTTATTAAAAGCATGCAGCGGCGGCAGAATAAGCAGCAACACACCATCCATCCATCCAGCCAGCCAGCAGTAGCGGTAGCAGCAGCAGCAGCTTTATTCACCCTGCGCACCTGCAAGGAACAATGTCAGCAGATTGAATGTGTATTATGTGTACAGTCATTATTTATTGGTGTCAATAAATTGCGGTCCAATTGGAAGTAGTGTCCTTTTTGTGTACCAAAAACAAAACCCCAAATAACATACTACATCCAATACTACATTCATACATCCATACATTAAAGCAAGTATTGTATATTTGAATTGTTCGGTCGTCTGGATGATATGTGTACAGCTAACCGCCATTTATTTGAATTCGTTTTTTGTTAATGCGACAGCAGTGTGTGCATGTACATATGTATGTAAGTTGATTATATCACATGGGTTACCAACTGATCTCAATCCAGATCTAGATTAATTATTTTATAATTCTCAAATATGCAAACTGTTGATATCCTTTGAAGTTTGTTAAACAATTGCTACCATTAACAATATTGACCTGTAAAGTTCCTTCAAGTCTTCAACAAAAGATAAATCCAAGACCTATCGGTCTTATTGCAATAATTTATATCACGATCTAATACTCGTTTTCGGATTGGCTGTTGGACAGAACTCGGTATTCCGAAAAAAATTTGCAGAATATCGAAACTTGTATAATGAAATCTCATAGATTATGGAAAAAAAGTTTTGAATGTAAAATTGAGCGATTTTTTTAATATTTTTGTTTTGTTTTTATTTTGAAACATTTGTACAATATAAATTTAGTCAAAGTATTGGCCTTTTCGCATCTTTCTGGCTACATATGGATTCCAAGCCAAAAGAACTGCTTATCTTTTGAAGCCAAGACCAGAGAGCGTTTTGCATCGTCTTTACAAAACTTCACAATCACTTCATTCTAAATAGTTTTTAAAAGGTATTGCGAGAGTGTGGCCGAGAGTTTTCATGATGGAATATTACGGTTTCATGACTGACCGCATATTCTGGGCATTTTTCGGCAAATGATCGCCTCAAACGAATCAGTTGCATTCGGTACAGGTTCCATGAGATGGTCTGGCCGGATTTCAGCAGCTCATAATAGATAGGACCCTAGGAATAGGAATACAGAGCATTACCTTAGCACCATGGAAATTTGGCTTTGGTATCGATTCGGCTGGTTGACCGGGCTTCACGTGCGATCTCTTACTTTTCGAGTTATCGTAATGGATTATTTTCTTTTATAGCGCAGTTTGGACATACAAAATCATCTTACAAGGTCTATCGGCTTCTCTTCGTATAGTATCCAATATCCCTGCTTTTGAATGAATCCTGCTGCTCGCAAACGCTTTGAAATTTCTGCTTGAGTAGCTCCCAATGATTTTGGTCTAGTTGAACTTGATAAAAATTATCATGTAGTAATACCTTCAATTCTTGGTCTTCAAACTTGTTTGGCTTGTCTTCCCTAAATCCCTTAACCTTGAGAAAATCTGTGAGACTCAGTGTTGCATGTTAATATAAAAACGAATGACATCTGTATTTATGGGTGGCGAAATATTGCGGAATCAGACGCACTTGATGTTCTGAGCATGAGAATACAATGTGCTGGTCCACTGATCTAAACAAATTTTTCAAGTGTTGAAATAAGCATTCAAGTGTGTCGGTTTTCTAAAACGGTGTAGGAACTACTTCGCACCATCTGACCTCCTCACTATTTATACCACCTATATCCGACCTAAAATGGAATACAACTCCAAGCTTCTCGATCGCGTACAGAAGAGGGCGATTATTGATGACAGTAGGGTATCCAATTCTATTGATTCGCTGCAGCACAGACTCAATGTGGGCTACTTCTCATTGTTCTATCGGTACTACAATCGAATGTGTTATGATTAAATTAGGGAAATTGTTACTGATGCCCACAGATTTTTACGTAATAGCCAGTGGACCGCACAATACACTACAGGGAAAATTCGTTAGTTAATCATACTGTACGTATGTGGAAAAAACTTCCCGCTGTAGCCTTTCCTGTCACTTCTCCCTCTTTCCTTCCTCCCATAGCCTATTTTCCTAGTTCCAAAACAATTCTTAGCATAAGTAGGGATCATCAACTGAGTGCTGGCCAAGAATAAAAAAAATTTTAAATTGTATTGTCCGTACGAACGATTATAATAATTTTTCGAAATATTTAGAAACATTGAACACGAATTAGCTACAATATCTTCAATATTTCATTCCAAATAGATTTTTTGTAAATTCCTGGAAGGAAAAGTAAGTTTAACTAATTCGTATAAGATTCATTTAGATCATGCTGTTTAATTATACCCTTCACCATAAATTTGTTATTCCCTTTTTAATTGCTATATTTTTCATTTGCGACTCCATAGAGTATATTTAGTTTACATATTCCGAATCGTTATAGATATTGAAGTCGATATAGCCATGATCGTTTGTCCGTCTGTATGTTGAAATCAACTTTGCGTTGCCCCCAAATTTATTATATCTATTAGGGTATTCGAATTATTCGATTTTTCTCTTGTTCGAATAAAACGAATAATTCGAATAAGAGACTTGTTCGAATAATTCGATCACACGTTTAAAATTAATCGAATTATTCGAATAATTTAATTTTTTTTTTAAAGTTAAAAACATTGGAAAACAAAGTCCATCATTAAATTTTCAACAGAAATATTCTGATCAGATTAACTCCCGAACAATCTACAAAGCAATTGACTAGCAAACCCATTAGTTTTCCGTTTTGGAGGTATGCTTTAAAAAAATTGAGCTACTTGGACATGATCCTGAATTCAAATACAATATAAACGTATTAAGAACTTTTTTATGTCGTTCGTTAATTCGGTTTTTAAATTGAGTAACTCTAATTCTTTAGTAAATTATTCACTATTTATAAATTATTTATAACAAATTCTATTATACATCAAGCTAAATTAACGTTGCCGAATCTTTGCTCAATAAAGTGCTCTTGGAGAATTACACAATAAAGGGAATCTGTCCAAAGTTTTGATATCATTGTCAGTGAACGTGAGTAATTTGAAGTCAGGCAGTGCATGATTGACACATTTACAAAATACGCAAATAGTTTATTACCATGTTAGACAAAGATGTTCAACGATGGTCAAAATCATGTATAAGACGAACTCCATGCTTTTCTTGCAACAAAGCATTAGTTTGCAATATTTTGTGATAATCATTAGATTTATTAAAAATTTTGCAACACTTACGTACGCGGTTAATATATATGGGGCATTTCATGTTAAGTGAACCAACTTTTGAAATCTATGTCTTCCGATCGGAATGAAATTTGCACCAAGGTTTGTTCTATTGGATAGTAACTCAGACACAATTTTTCAACAAGATCGGTCGAGAACTCTCATAGTTAATTTTGACATTTTGGTCAAGCAGGTGTTTTTTCTTATCCATGTAACTTATTACCTATAGGACTAACCTTGGTGCAAATTTCATCCCGATCGGAAGATATTGATTTCAAAAGTTGGTTCACTTGACATGAAATGCCCCATATACATACATATATTTTAAGATCATGGCCTTCAAATGTCGTCCCCAATATCACTTTCGATGAACGTTTCAAAATCACATTCAACTAAACTTTAATCTATGTTAATATTTTGATTATTAATTGCGATTCTTTTAATATTTCGCAAGCTAAATAACAAATATTTTATTCCGTACCTTTTATTTTCATTGGTTCAAGTCCTAAGTTAAAAATTTTGAAAGATTTGTTTTTAGGATTGTAACTTCTTAAATATTTATAGAAGGAGCTATCGGAACACTCATCCGCAATCGAAAGTCCCTTTGTCTTTAGTTATTGGTCAAATTTCAGAAACAATACAATTTTTGTGAGTCATTATTACTTATTTAAATTGGAAATTATGAAAAATTTTAAGCAATTTAATAAATTTAAATATATGTATATGAACATTTATTCGTTTTATTCGATTATTCTACATAAAATTGATCGAATTATTCGTTATTCGAAAATGGCCATTTATAAATTGTTCGAATAATTATTCGTAAGAAATTATTTGATTATTCGAACGATCATTAGTCGAATGAATACCCTAATATCTATACTTGATTCAGACATCAATATATCCGCTATAGTCCCAATTCGGTTCGAGAAAATCGTCCCACAAATGGCTGAGATATAAGCAAAAACCACGACTACCACGATTTTTGACATATTTTTCTATCTATATCTGGATTACTAATTTATTAATATAGACAATATGGATATCTAATGATAGATATTTCAAAAACCTTTCCAACAACGTATATAACGCCATAGTAATTCGGACCTGCCATGGGACAAAATCGGGAAACATATTTTTTTCAAAAAGCGACAATATTGCTGACCCTATTTCTATTCATCAACTGCTATCGATCTATATACATATATAATAAATAGATGAAGATTTAAAAATAATATTTTACATAGCCACCTACCTGGCAACTCTTACAACTCTGTAGACAGTGTTCAGTGTCATCGGCATAAATATAAAATTGGATTAAAATATGTTTCAATAGATTTCGCAACGAGCTTAATAAAAATGTATAAACATTTCATCATATAAGAATAAGAATTGCTGCTTCTGCTTTAAACAGCATTAAAGAGATCGCTAAAAAATGTCTCATGAAACAAACGGCAACACATAGAAAAGGCATTATGCGAATAAATAGCTACTTTTTACACCTTTTTTAGAAACAATTTTTTTTTATTTGTTTGTGAAACACCTACAATAAAAGTATCTTTTGTGTCTGTTGTGATGATAATTTGCATTTTCAGCGTATTCGTTCAAACAAAACAGTGAGGTATTGTGTGCGAGTGTGATTGTATGTAAAAGAATACGAGTCGATATAAATATTCATACCTGTCGGAAAAGGTTTTCAACACTGGTTCTGGTTGCAGTCAAAGATTAATGATGTATTGTGAGTGTTATGTATCTGTCTAATGAGGTCATTAATTAACGATTCTTTTGGCGGTAGTTTTATATTTTATTCTTAATTTTATTTCTGTTTTTGTTTTTGTTCTTGTTTTATTTTTAATTTCATGTCAATGTTTGAAATGAAATTGCATTTCTTTTATGATCGTTTTATCTTGTACGGGCACAAGTCTTTAAGATATGGATGATCGTTACATAAGGCGACACACAAAATCCCTTAAATTTAACTAATAAAAACTTTAAGGATCAACAAATTTAGATTCTTTAGATTCTTTAGAGAAATTTCTCATTTACTTCAGTTTGCCAAACAAAGCTATAAAATTGAGTATCTCCTTTTCCTAAAGAATTTAATAACAGAAAAAAACAACAACAAGATTAAGGGATTCTTTGTTTCATTCATTAAAGGTAAGTTGTAATAGATTCAAGGTTGGTGGCATGAACAAATGAAATTTCACAAAAAATTAACTAAACAATGATGATGGTGTTGTTACGGTTGCATTTGTTTGGTGCAGCAGCATAAGACGGAAGTGCAACAAACAATACATTCACACAGAGCACAGCAACAACAAACATGCATTTATCTCTCTACTACGATTATTTAACGACAATTTGTTTCTAATAGGATTTGAAATTAGTACACGCAGACAAATTGATCACCTGCTGCTACACAATCACTGTAACGAGCAAAGAGTCAAATACTTAATGAATTGCTAAATGTGACATGGCAACAACGGCTGGCTGGCTGCCTGAACAGCCAACCAACATTGTGGTTGTTGTTCCAAAGGTACAATACAATGCAACGTGTTCAATATTTCGTATTATTCCCCTCACTAATTCATTCATACTGGTGTTTTGAAATAAAAAAACAACAATTCTACATCTATATATGCATACCCTTATTCACTACGTTAATACCTTTAGTCCTTTACGGTAGGATAATACAATTATCAAAAAAAAACACACACAAATAAAGGAACAAGGAAGAAAGTAAAACACGTTCAACATTTTTCCACTCCTTGTTATTTTTCTTAATTTTTTTTTATTTTCGTTTTTATTTCTTTTCTTTTTTTGTTGAATTTGTAGAGTTCAGAACAAACGAGGAAGACGTGTGCGTATAATCGGATATTATAACCTGCTGCGCCTGTGCAAACACTTGGATGATGTGATCGCTCGTACCATTGTGTCATTCACTGTACATTCATTCACTCATTCCTTTAACGTTAACGATTGCATTTCGTTACAAGGACAATGAAAACCAACAATAATCGAATAGCAGATGAGTTTTTCAGCTGTTCTGTCTTGTTTATCCTGTCCTGTTCTGTTTAGTCCTGTCCTCTTTAGCTCAGTTCTCAACTCTGCTCCTTAGTTGGGTTTACGTTCATTCATATGTATGCATGTGTTTGTATTTGTGTTTATTTTTTGTTTTTATTATTGTCCTCAGGTATTATTACTAGGTAAACAATATTTTGATTTTTAACAACTTCCAATCTTAATCGTCTTAATACATTTTAAAATACGTGTCAATATAAACATATGCGTCTGTGTGTTTGTATTATTTTGATCCTTCCTCTTGTGTGTTTGCAACTGTTTTAAGTAGACTAATTTAGTTGTAGCCTTAAATCGGCTTAAAATTTCAATTACACGTTCAAATTAACTGCTGTGTTTTTTATATTGGATGTATGACGATGCAGAAGGCTCTCTTTGGTATACGCTTCACTTCAGAACAGAGTTGCATGATTCATTCCTTGATCCGATCTCCATTAGTCTGTTGAAATAATTTTACTGCGGCCATCTAATAACTTAGGGATATGTATGGGACATCAATATATCGGATATGGTTTTGAGAAATTTTCTACTGAAATTAGTTGATGAATAGTTTAATAGTTTTTTCAATATATTTTTTTTAAATGCTAAAGTCTAAAATTATAAAGAAAATGTTAGAACGACTTAAAATTTTAGCTATTACAGAATATCCCTTTATTAAGGGTAAGCTTGGACATGACAAATATAGAGTTGCATGGGTTTGGAAGAGCCCTTTCAAATGATACCCGATATTATATATGTTATTTTGGAAGAAAATACAAATATTTTCAAAAAACTAAAACATATTTTTTTTGAAAATGGTTGTCACTACATAGACTCAAAATCATAGAGAAACATAGAGCGGAAACTAGAAAAAAACTTAAACAAAAAAATTACTCAAAATAATCACACATATGAGTGTTGTTTTTGTTTTCACATAGTTTTTTCTACTAACACATTCTCACCACTTAGGTTTTTGACAACTGAGTTAGATCTTTGACAGGAGAGTTTTCGCTCTATGTCTTTTCTCTATGCTCAACATATTTAGGGAGATATCCTAAAAGAAGCCAAGGTTTATTTTGAGGGGATTAACAAAATTATTTTCTTTTGTTAGTCGGCTCAATGTATATACTTTATTAGGTCTCAATATAAATCTACAAGTGTTACACACGGAATGACGAATTAATATATAGCCGATTTGAAAATACTTAGTTTTAGAAATATTTATGTTAAAAAAAATTTAAACACAATCACCCTAACCACAAAAGCCTTAAAGTCGATTAGATATCCATACAATTTCGTGCCATAAAATAAATTCCAAATATAATTTAAAACGTTGTTTTATTTGTTCTCTATGGTTTTACATAGAAATAACAAACAATTTTAATACGAGTGGCAACAAGTCCGCGAATTGAGCAGTGTTGAAGGGCTCCTGTCAACCGGCATCTTCTGTCAAAATTTGAACAAGCTGCGTTATTTAGTTTGATAGTCATTGATAACAGACTACATCCTGACTTGAAGTAAAATTGAAAAAAAGTGAAGTTTTTGGGGAAAAACCCATAAAGGCTGCATGCACCATCAATTTCACTGGTACAAAAGTGGTTTATTGAATTTGATTATGGCCGTACAAGCACGGAAGTTGCCGATCATTCTGGAAGCCCAGTTAAGGTCTCTACCTCCGAAACAATTGAAAAAAGGTATTAGCCGATTGAAAGAGCGAGAGATTGTGGAAGTCATAGGCATCTCACATGGCTCAGTGTTTTTAATTTTGTATTATCACTTGGGTATTATCACAATCGGGTACAAATATCCACGAATTAGGCTACGAATTGCTTCCTCATACGCCCTATTCTCCGGATTTAGCACCGAGTGACTATTTCATGTTTCCGATGAAATCATCTCACAAAAAATACATATTTTTAAGTATTTAGATGAAGTCTATTATCAAAAACTTAACAAATGCGAATATATTGCCGAGTATTTTGTTATTATATCACACATACAAGCATACCTAAACAAAAGCGGCAAGCGTTTTCTAGTTGTCAAAATTTCTCATGCCCATACAATTTGTATGCAGCATACCGAAATAACGCGGCGGCAACGCTTTGCAATTAAAAAATCCGATTTTGACAGCGCGTTTAGTAGTGAAGTTAGTTGCAAAACACAATAAATGTAAACACATACATACAAAAGGAAACCCAAATAAGCAAGAAACTCATTTTTTTAACTTTAATATTTAGTTTTTTTTTTATAAAATTTTTGTTTACAAATCACAAAACAAAAATCAGAAACACCTATATTGTAATGTACTTTATTGTTTAAATAATCCGGGTTGTTATATTTATTTTTTGTTGATAACTTTGTTTTTGTTGTTTGACGTAGCGTTAACGCTTTTATTTACGTATGACATTTCAGCGTTAAAGCTATGCGGAAAACGTCCCGCCTAACGCTTTTGTTTAGGTAGGCCTGATATGTGTGAAAAGAGAGTAATTTGTTTTTTTCATTGACATTTCTCTTTCCTTCCGTTCCATGTATTTATTGTATGGCAAGAAATTCAGCAGTTTAAAAAAATCATATTTTCTTAGAATAAATTAATTTAAACTCTTAATTTTGCCTATGCTTATCCATTAGAGTGGGTCGATTTCTAAGGTAAACATTTTTTGATATTGTGCCATCGATTTTTTGATATGAGGAAAATAAATTTCCACTATGACATATCAAAAAAGTTATTTTCGAGGTGCATAAGGTAATATTAAAAAAAAAAAAAATCTGCAGATTTTTTATTACCTCCTAAAAAACCATAAAAATAAAAGTTGAGAAAAACAAATTTTTGATGAAAAAATTTTTTTCCAAAAAAAAACTTTTTTAATAAAAATTAAAAAACTATTTGGAAAAAAAATTAATTTTGTTTAAATAAAAATATTTTTAAGTATAATTTGGTGAAGGGTATATAAGATTCGGCACAGTTTTTTGTTAAAGTCGAATTTATTTTAAAAATAAAGCTTTTGTTTTTTTCGTAGTTCAAAACAAAAAGCTTATTTTATAATAATAAATTATATTTGAAATTTATTTTATGGTACGAAATTTAAAATAATAGTCAACTTTATGGACTTAAAATCGACTTTTGTGGTTAGGGTGATAATTTAATCGAAATGAAATTCTAAGGATCTAATTGATCTAAGAATCAATTTAAACAGCTTTTATATAAGCTACATTTCGCTTTATTTTGAAGACGTAATTTTTATAATTTTCTACAGCTATTTCGTTTTTTTAATGTTAACCGTATTTGAAGAATACCAGCAATTTTGTTATTTAAAAAAGGACATAAAACAACATGATTTTCATATTGAAAGACAAATTTCTTAATGGGTTAATAGGGTGCATGCATGTATGTTTGTATTTATAAGCCTGCAAAAGTCCTAAATAAAACAGTAAAACACTCCTCACACAACAACAACAACAACAGAAAAAAAGAAAACTAAGAAAACTTTATCGTTCTCGCACCTCTTCGGCGAAATAACATGTATGTAGGTTATCTTTTGTATGATCAAAGGCAGCAGCAAACAAGGCTGTGATGCTGCCTTCTTTGGCTGCTTGCTGCCCTTATTGTGCAAAGATTTGGTGAGTGCCATTACCAATCGAATTCGATTGAATGCACCACAAAGTTTGGCATTTTAGACATGTCGTTTCGGTAAAGTCAACAATACCCATCGACTAAAACACATATTTTAAACACTTACCTGAAAAAAAGTCGCCTGTGTTTTTATTTTAGTTTATTTGCTTGAATTTTTTTTCATCGTTATTTTTGTGCTGGTTGTTTTTTTTTATTTGCCATTTTTTGCAGGGATTATATTGTAGCGCCGCTTTGAAGCAATCAGCGTCACCTTTGTTATTTCATTTAAAATTGTTGTTATTGGCCTTTTTAGCAAAAGCCAAGCAGCAGCCTATTCCAATAAGGACGGTAGTCATCGTCATCGTTGTTGTCGCCGTCATCATCATAGGGATCTGCAAACAAATAAAAAGAGAGAAAAGCAAGACAAAAAAAAATTAATAAAATAAACCAAAATGTACCGAAAAGTGTATCAAGTGAACACATAATCAGATTTTTGCATTAATTTGTGGAGAACAATGCCTTTTTTTAAATCCCAAAAGTCACAAATATTTAGGCATTGACCAGAAATGTATGTCTGCACCAAGGTGTTACAAATACTTTTACCAATATTAAAAAGACATTTTAACTGTATGCTTCAAAGGCGCTGATAAAAAAACAAAACCAAAACCAAACCAACCAACCAACAACAAAAAAAGATATAAAAATGCACAAACACTCGCATACCAACACATAAAAACGACATGATCAAATAAAAAGATCGCCTTAATTTTAATTCTCGCTCAAACACACACCTTCACACGGAAAGGAAGGAGGTAGGAGAACTAATGCACTGATCTACTGCTACAATAACAACAACAGCAAAAACAACTACTATCTCCGATAAGAATTCAGTGTAGACAAGTGTAAGTGCAATCTTCCATACAACGCTCTGTTGCTTTGCTAAGAAATATTTACATACATACATTAAATACTTAACTATAACTATACATACCAACAATCTACTTATTCTAAATATATGTTCAAATGTAGATACATACATATGTTGGTAAATATATTAAAATTTACTAACAATCGTCTTAGAATGTGTGACCGTAGGAAATTAAAAGCGAAAAACCAACAAACAAACATACAAACTCATTCATTCTTACTTATATGTACCTTACCCTGTATCCAAAGAAAGAGACGTAGACGAAGACGTTGATGTTAAAGAAGATATAAAAACAATGTGTTCTGGATTCTAATTGCAGCTGAAAATTGTCTTAAAGGCGCCCACGCGTGACGATCTATTAAAATAAAGGTTGGTTGGTTGGTTGTTCGGTTAGTCTGTCGGTTACTTTGCTGTAACCCCCAATGTGACGAAAAGTGACTAGAGAATAAGGAAAATGCTACTACTTATGTAGAACTAAAGCAAATCCACCACAGAAGTAAAGTCAGTGTTTTCAGTTGCATTTAAAGCTTCGTGTCAAGTGTAACAGGAGAACTTAAGGACACCGGAAAGTGTCAAAAAGACGAAGAAAATTATGCTACTTTTAATGAAGAAAAATATTTTTGCTAAAGCATAACTTTAAAAATGTTCAAGAAGTAGAATTAAGTAGCTTCTGGTGACTATCTTATTCTTTCCGTGGCTCCGTTCTATCTCTTACTCTATTCCTTATTTTTCAAACTTCCAAACCTATTTATTATTTTACAGATGACAGCAACATTTGTAATTCATATTCATTCAGTTATAGATCAAGCCTGTCAGAGATTGAGGCAATGAGGCACAATCGGGGACTTTCGGACAATCGCTTTCAAAGCTTGCAAGACTCAGAACGACATGTCGCTTCTTCTGTATTTATGGACGGTGTAGAAATTGTGGAACCGACGCCCTTATGGGCATGAGAATGCAAAGTGATGTCCGCTGGTCTAAACACATTTTTCAAGTGTCGAACGATCTACTCACTATTTACACCCAACCGAAAATGGAATACAACTCTCATGTATGGGCTGGTGTTGATTATTGGTGACAGTAGGGTATCCAACTCTATTGATTCACTGGAGCACCGATGCATTTCACTATTCTATCGGTACTACAATGGAATGTGTTATGATGAAATTATGGAACTTGTTCCTGATGTTTTTCATCAAGAATACATTCATCGATTGTCCAGTGGACCGCACAACATACTATTC
The DNA here is from genome assembly GCF_958450345.1 of Calliphora vicina. Taxonomy (NCBI): domain Eukaryota; kingdom Metazoa; phylum Arthropoda; class Insecta; order Diptera; family Calliphoridae; genus Calliphora; species Calliphora vicina. Next base: position 6,249,104 of record NC_088782.1, on the reverse strand, counting down.
GATCTTTAGACGTACTGTCCATATGTGGAACAAACTTCCAGTCATTTTCAATCTAGGAAAGTTGGAATATCCACAAACACTAGAGGGAGTAGTGTTTGTGGATATTCCAACTTTCCAACTTTCCTCCCTCCCATAACCTATTTTCCTAGTTCCAACACAATGCTTTGCATGAGTAGGGATCAACCCCTGTTATTATTTAACATTACAGTGTAAACAATAAAGATTTCTTAGCTTCGAAAATTTCGAATTTTGTAGCAATGAATCGTCAAATGCGGGAAGTTTTGCTTCACTTCTTTAATTTGAAAAAAAGTGCCGAAAGAAATGATGTTTGAACGCTATAAAAGAAAATAATTTTTGCACCGAATCATTACATCCAAACAAAAGATCCATAACGATAACCCGAAGCGAAAGAGATCGTATGTGAAGCCCGGCCAACCTGCCGAATCGACACCAAAGCCAAATATCCATGGCGCTAAGGTGATTCTTGGATGAGCTGCTAAAATATGGCCAAACCATCACATGGAACCTATACCGAATGCAACTGATTCGTTTGAAGCGTGCAAAATGTTGCAATAACTGTTAAAAACTATTTGGACAGAAGTGGTTGGGAAGTTTTGCCTCACCTGCCTTACAGTGCAGACCTTGCAATGTCCGACTACAATTTGTTTCGATCGATGCAGAACGCTCTCTCTGGGAAACGGTTCTTTGTTTTTTGGCTCGGAATCCATATGTTGCCAGAAAGATGAAAAAAGTTCATAGCTAAGAATGGGCAATACTTTGAAAAAAAATCATATTTTATTAAAACTGCAATTGCTCTGGAAAATATGGAAATTGTAATGTGCAAAAAACTCTAAAGAGTATTTTTTTTAACGAATGTGATGAAAAATTTAAACATATTTGTTTGTGATGCCTGATGTCGAATTGCAGGCTGTTGACAGGAAATCTGCTATTTGTTCTGCCTAAAATTATGAGCATTGAGTACAACTATAGAGTAATCTTTATGGGATGGATATCCTGTATTTAATCAGCTGTCTAACCTATCTGACCTACAGATGGATCATAATTTGGGATTTATACGTAAGTCAAGGTAATTAATGTTAGCAACATTATTTCGAAAAATAATTGTTATTAATTTAACATAGTGTTATTAAAATATGACAAAAATAAGCTACAAACATGACCTCAATCAGACAACATTAACCCATTCAATGCCAATATAAAACAATAAAATTTATAAAATAATATGAATTAGTCTTTTTGGTTGGATCTGGATACATGTTAAGAAAAATGGAATTGATTATAGAAATGATATAGACTTAATGAAATGATCTTGCAGAATGGTGTATCTATTAAGACATATTTGATTTCCTATCATTTGTGTCGTGCACAGGTGTACATGTATGAATATCGCTACATTCCAAATATTTGCATCAGACATTATTTTATTAATTTTTTCAAACTCTATTTCCATTACATAACTGATTTACATATTTCTTGCTGGATTTATAACAAATGTTTGAATGAGTCTTATAAGGAATGTTTAAAATATTAAACATATGAGACAGTATCATTATGCCTTTAATAAGCCTCATAAAACTAAAACTACACAAAAAGTAGTTAAAAATAAAATCAGTCAGTTCCCAGCCATTCATTCAAACGGTTTGTTTATTTATTTATTTTGATTACTTGTACTATTTCTTTGATTGTGGCCACCAAACAAACGAATACTTACAACTTGAAGGTTATTTTTCACCTTCAAACACAACAACCTGATAAATGACCAAAAACTACCACACTTTATCAACAAACATACCAACTCATACATACACACACAGAAACTCACATTCAAACACTATATTTACAAGTATGAACATTTTACGAGAAAACCGAATCATAGTGTATGTATACGAGATCAGTCTTTAAAGTCATTTCAAGTTGGAATAGATGAGGCTATTATTTAAAAAAAAGAAGAGACTCTTTTACGAACCACTGATGACTCATCACAACCGATTTATGAGTTGAAGAACAACTAAGGATTTCCGAATAAAGTAGCTGTGTTTTTCATAAAATAAGCCACATTTACAATAGAAAATATTGTTATATGCACAATTTTCTTTTCTTCTTATGTATATGGGGGATTCACGTCAAGTGATCCCGTGAATCCCCCATATACATAACATAACTTTCTATAGAAAATGTTGCGTACAACAGAAATTTTAAAGAAAATTGTGCATATAACTATATTTTCTATTGTAAATATGGCTTATTTTATGAAAAACACACGACAGACATCTTTTAAAATCGATTTCAACAAGATCGGTCAATAACTCTCGGAGTTAAAGGAACTTATAAAGCAAAGTCAGAAAAGTACAAAAGGGCAATGCTGGTATCAACATTAAAGGACATCATAAAAAGTACTATTGTATCAAGTTTTGGATAGTATTTATTAGCTTAATATAGCCAACAAACTCCAGTTTTCAGAGAGCATAAGAATTCATCTCATCGGATTACCCAATTAGTTCCAAGATTAAGCTTTATTAGAACCTGGACGGGGATGGAAACAGAAACTGCATCACATCATCTAGATATTTTTGATGGATAGATCGGCTTCATGTAAATGTCAAAGCCATTTCACAGTCAACGGTGAGCTTGAACTTCTTCGTGCCTCAATTGAAAGGTACATGTTAACTGGCTACCTCGTTCATGTGACTTGACGCCATTAGATTATTTTCTCTGGTGATATGTAAGTTCACAGGTGTATGCAGAAAAACCAAAGCACTTGAAAGCGAATATTCGATGCGTTATTGCAGAAATACAACCTTATTTACTGCGAAGATTGAGTGAAAAGTGGACCTCCAGATTACGCCATGTATGCGTTAGCAACAGGATGTGTATAATTCTAGTTTGCTTCAAAACTTCCTTGGTAACAATTAGAAGAGTATTCTCTCAAATCATTGGGAAAATAAACCAAGAATGAGTAGTTTTGCTCCAAAGTGGGGTACCTCGGGTATATACAATATTTAAAATTATGCCAAATGTTTGTTCTCGATCCGATTATTAAGCTGCCTGACATTATAACTTCTAAGGATATTCATATATAAAGAAAATAATAACAATAATAGTGTTTTAAATTTTTTAATATACAATCTGAATTGAAAAATGTAATTTTCGTAACGAAATGCATATGTTTTAAAGATTTAAGTTTATTAAAAAACGATCGAATTTATTGATTTTATATCCTTTAAAACTACGAGTGTGACAAGACCGTCACTATTGTATTATAAACTCTTAAAAATGTTGGACCAATATTGTAAAATTAAATATAGTTACTTTATTAGTTTTTGGTTTAATTTAGTATTCAAAAATTTCCGGCAATGAAAAGATTTTTTAATTTTCTCCCGGAAAGGAAAAAAGTCCTGTTAATAAGGAACCCAGTAGTGGAGCCAAAATTGTTCCCAATTTTTTTTTAGTATTTTTTTTATTGACAATCAATTTATAAGAGAACAAGAACTGAGCATCATTTTTATACCCTACAGCACCATAGTGGGGAGGGTATATTGGGTTAGTGCTGATGTTTGTAGATTGCAAAAATATTGCCCCAACACCCACCTTAAAATATACCAATCTGCTTTGGATCACTTTCTGAGACTATTAAGCGATGTCCGTCGGTACATGTAAGCCTTGTAATCAAACTACAGGTCGTAATTTCCAAGATAATTCGACAAAATTTGGTACAAACTCTTCTATTACCCCAAGGACAAAACGTATTGAATTTGGTTAGATTCGGTCCATTCGGTCCTAGGCCCCATAAGATTGCCCTATCTGAAAATAGTTAAATAGTTAAAATTTGTATATATACTAAAGTCTTGTCACAAAATTGTATAACGATCGGTCCATAATTAGTAGAGTTTTTCACGGGAATTTCCGGGTCGAGAAATCCCAGGAATTCCGCAAAATTTTCAATCCCGGGAATTCTCGCACAATTTCCCGGGAATTATTTTCCTTAGTTTGAACTTTATTTTCTCTAAAAGATGCTTAAAGCTCCAAAACAAATGCAGAAGATTCTTACAAGAAAAAATATTAAACCCAAATAGACCAAAAACAAGTTCATTATTCAAAATACTCCAAAAACTCGTGAATGTTCACGGCAGTCACAGAATTCTATCCGATCGAATGTGGAATTATTTTATTAAAATTTTTGGAATAAAAAAACCAAAAATTTAATATTGTTTAATATTATTGGGTTTTCTTCCAGTTTTAATTAACTTCTTTATTTAATTTTCAATTTAATAAGCAAAACAATGCAATTCAATATTAAAAAAAAATAAAATATTTATTTTTTTCGAATTAACAGAAATAAATAGAAATTGAAGCCGTTCCGATACAAATGGTGACAGGTTTGTATATAACCAAAATTAGAAATCGTGTCAGTTTATCTTTTTGTATTACATTTTTACTGGATTTTTTTATTTGTATCCAATAACATTTTAAAACCAAAGACATTTTTTCGATTTTTAACGAAGTCTACATTCTTAAAATTTGTTCTAAGCGGGAATTCCCGGGATCCCGGGAAACTTCAAAATGTATCCCGATTTTCCGGGATTGGTGTTTAAAGTCCAAATTCAAGACTTACTCTCAACTACACCTCTTCTATAGCCATAGGAAATCTGACTATCCGTTTAGAAGTTACAGAATTATTTCCACTTTTTTTTAATTGTCCCACTGTGCGTTGTTAGACATATCAATTATTTGGAAGTAAAGAATGAAGGATCGCAGATAAATGAAAACTAAAACATGGTCAAGCCAACCTGCTCCAAAGTATGCCCTCGTATAGTCGTCTACATGAAGGTATAATAACCAACAATAAGCTTCTGTTTACTACTTACTTATACATATACTCATGCTCTGCCACCAGCGTATAACAAAAATAACAACAACAACAAAACAAAAAACAATAAAAATACTTTTCGTACTTCATTCCTCATACCACACACACTCTCGCCCATCCCTATTAGCTTGTGTGAGTTTCTGGGTTCTTTGGCTAAGCGTGGGAGAAATTTCAGATAAAATTATAGACCAAATAAAGCTTCACTATCACTATTGACAAAATACAAACAGAGGCAGGCAATAGAAGTCGAAGTAACAGCAGCGGCAGCAGCAGTAACAACAACAACAACAACAATAATAAGTTTGTATATTAACGTTACAAAGATTTAATGTGGTATAATATTAGAATTAGTTTGGCTATGGGTATGAGAGTGTTTGTTTTTGTTTGTTGTATGTGAAATACTAATAAAAATTTAATTTTTTGTCGTCTCTGGATAGTTTGTTGCTTTTGTACTTCGTCGTTTGTATTAAGCCATAAACATGAAGATCTCTTAGGTTTTCTGTCAATCGTTCTTACGTTCATACGGTCGGTCGATTTGCCACTTTGACTGACTCACTGGGTTTATAAAAATATATGAATTGTATGTATGGAGGTCTGTTGTCAGAGTGTAAATACTACAAAATCAACATCTACATCAGCATACACAAACAAATGTTTATTTCCAACTAACAACAGCTGTCAAGAACTACGTCATCGAGCCCATTCATAATTATTTTCTCTGTAGTACGAGGAGTAATCGTCCGTCTGTCTTCTTCGCTGTTGTTGCTAGCAGTGGCATTTGCGCAGGCGCGGCAGTCATTCAAGAAGACTTCCGAATGTAATTTTCTTAAGAAAAGAAGAAGGTATGAATGTACTTTCATACATAGCTACATACATAAATATCTACCAACAATTTGTTTATTGACAAAATACGTATTTTACGAGTGCAAGTACAAGTCAACTGCAACTTCCACTATTACCACGCACTATTTCTTCTACCTGTTCTTTACGACTTTCGGTGACGGCGTTTTGAAAGTGTAGTGATCCCAACAATTGTTCATGACCAACACAATGTTTCGCATCTTTAGATAATTTGAATGTAATTGTTTGATTTAGGTAAGAAAGAAAATAAAACAAAACAAAAACAACTCACAATATTGTTCTGTTAAAAACTGCGGAAGGAAACCAGCGACAAAGACCCTAAAAAACGTAAAAATATAATAAATATGAAGAAAAACATAAACATACAACACAAAATAATTGTATAAGTTTTAATGTTAATATTTTGTCATCAACAAATTATATATTATGAGAAAAGCACAAAAAATAATTATAAACGTTTCAATATACAATTATGTACATTGTATGTATCTTTTCATTGGATGGGGGCAAAAGTTGTCGGGATTTATAGTAGATGGCGTATCTTTTGAACGCTGTTTTTGTTTTTAATAACCTATATGTAATTTTAAAGGGTACAACATATCAGTCATTTATTCTCACTTAGTTATTGAACATTATAAAGTTTTTTTGCTTCGAAAATGTCGAATTCTGTGCCAATAAAGCTTAATAGTGATTTTCGGAAGCGGGTCTATATGGGAGCTATGACTAATTATGGACCGATCGTAACAAAATTTGGTGACATGAATTTTGTATATATAAAACTTATTTGGAGCGGAATTTGTGGAGATACATATATAAATTAAAAATTTATGACCGATAAAGTCCAATTTCGGAAGGACATTTGTATGGGGGCTATGTGAAATAAAAGACCGATTTCAGCCAGTTTCAATAGGTTTGGTCCTTGGGCCAAAAAAATTACATGTACCAAATTTGATCGAAATATCTTCAAAATTGCGACCTGTTATCTGCGTACAAAGTTTACATGGACAACCAGCCAGCCAGATGGACTGTCCGTCCGTCCGTTTAATGTCGTTTAATCGACTCAGAAAGTGATTCTAAGTCGATCGGTATACTTTAAGGTGGGTGTTAGACTAATATGTTTGGGCGTTATAAACATCTGCACAAACGCATTTTACCCTCCCCACTATGGTGGTGTAGGTTATAGAAAGTACCGCTGAAGCACACCAATTACTCACCAAAGCTAATGGTGAATGTGTTCCATCGGTTTAAACGTTGCGAGAGTGGGTGATTTTGACATGAAAGACAAAGATCGCTCAAGGACAGACAAAAAAGTTTGAAGACCAAAAATTTAAGGCATTACTCCATGAATATTGTTGTCAAACTCAACAAGAGCTTGAAAAATTATTGGGAGCTATTCAAGCAGCATTATCAGCAGCAGGATTCATCCAATAGCAGGGAAATTGGGCACCATACGCTATAAAAGAAAATAATTTTTGTACCGAATCATTACATGCTATGAAAAATGGATCCATTACAACAACCCGAAGCGTAAGAGATCGTATGTGAAGCCCGGCCAACCAGCTGAATCGACATCAAAGCCAAATATCCATGGCGTAAATACAGAGAATTTGTATTTTGTTGCGTCCTATCATGAGCTTCTGAAATCTGACCAGATCATCTCAGAGAACCTGTACGGAACGCAACTCATTTGTTGATCGAGCATTGGCCGAAAAACGCCCAGACTATGCGGCCAGACATGAAACCGTAATATTCCATCATGACAACGCTTGGCCACATGTTGCAATACCTGTTTAAAAGTAATTACAATAAAGTGGTTGGGAAGTTTTTTCCACACCGCTTTATAGTTCAGACCTTGTCCCGTTCAAATACTATTTGTTTCGATCCATTCGTTCTTGACATCAAAAGATGAGAAGTTCGAAATCCATATGGGCAATTCCAGGAGAATAACAACCACGACTGAATAACAAAAAACCCTTGAAACTTTTTTAAGATGATTTGAATAAGATAGAACACTAAAATGTTACTATGTGAAAGTATTTAGGGCTTATTACAACATTTTAAGGGCAAAAATAATAGTTTAAACTGACTATATTTAATTTTTTAATTTAATTTTTATGTTTTAGGCTAAAATTGAGGCGAAAACTAAGCTCCCAATTAGCATGTAGTATGAAATGAATTTGACTCTGATTGTTTTTTTGCTATTATCAAATTGTTTATTGAAAACGAATATCACAGATTATTACAGATATGCAAAAAATGACAGTTGTCAGAAAAGTTTTAAATAGTTGTGATTTGCAGAGTGAGAGAAAATTACAATTTTCAATACGAGTTTGAAATATATTTGTCCCTCTTTTCAAACCACAAACATTTTGACATTTTCTTTTGTTATTTTTCTATTGCGACCAGCTGATTCATATCTGTATAATTTGTGACGAATATATATTTTCTATTTATTTTTTACTATAACAGAAAAATCTGCCACGTACGATATTAACCCTATAATGCTTAAGCATGCCTCAAGGCACTCATCGTCAACTAATCAACTAATTTTTCATTTCAAAAACTTTAAAAGCTTTTTAAAATATTGAAGTACGTTTTCTAGAAACTATTACAAGAGTTTTTGAAATTAAAAATCAGATATATGTGCAATTATTGGCATTTTTGCATTTGTGAAATTATTGGATATGATTGGAAATATATGATCATTAAATCGTTAAATTTGATTTATTATAAAATCAACCATAGAGTGTTTTTATTTAAATATGACGGATTGTAAAGAAAAATATTTGGTTTACTGTAAGAAATTAAAAGAAAATATAACGCTTCTCACGATTATCAAATTTTCGCAAATGACTTACGTTTTATTTCACGTACGATATGCCCTTATTTCGCTCGATATTTTGGACAACAAAATGTTTCAAAAGAACTTATTATTTTTTTTAAAAAAAAGTACCCCTTGAATGGAACATAAAGACCAAATTATTTTTAAGATAATCTTTTCCACTCTATAGACGTAGAAATGTCACGTACGATGACATGGAAAAGGTCATAGCTAACAATGACCAATACTTTAAATAAATTTATATTGTAAAAATGTTTCAAAATAAAAGCTACAAATTTGAAAAAAAAAAATTTTTAATCATACACCCAATATTAGGTTTTTAACCCATTACTTGGTAATGAAAATATTTGCCAGAAAGTTTTCGTTTAAAAAATTCTCAATTAATAATAGATTTCTCTTGCAAACTGAGAAAATATTTTTACCTTAACCCAACATTTGGTTTTTGAGGTGTCTTCGGTGACTTGTATAATTAGAAGTGTTTTAAGAATTAAAACAAAAAATTAAATAAATGTCTTGTGTGAAAATTTGTATTTAGTTGCTTTAACGAATTAAATCAACATTAGATGAGTGAAAACGTAAAAATTGTAACGAAAACTAGAAAATAGTTTAAACATGTTTGGTGTCTTAAATACAATTAAATTTTATCTTGCAACTCTTCCATTAGAGAATACATTACGAATTAATTCATAGCGTTAATTCCTGGTACTTCAAATGTGTTGGATTCATTCCTTTGATAATTTATTATTTATGGAATTTATTCCTTTGGGAATTGTTTCCTTAAAGCTAAATCAAATCTATTGGATCATTCAAATCTTGAAATCTTCAATTCATTTGGTAAATGATTAAACACAAAATAAAAAACAAATTGAATGAAGAAAAAATATATTCATTCAATGTGGATAAGATTTGAATTACCAATAATGGAATCATGCAAAGGTTTAGCGTATTTTATTATGAACTAGTTGACCGCCCCGACTTCGCCCGGTAGCATTTACTAATGTTAGTTCTTCAAGTTTCTCCAACCCACATACACCTGTCTGTTCTTATTTATTTGCAAATAAAATATCTAAATTTGTACTGCATACTTTAGGGAGCTTTTTTATTAAAGTTGACTGGAATCAAAAAAAAAAATCCGAGTTTTACCCGGAATTTTTAAATTTTTTTCTTTACAAACCATCTCCTGAAAATTTCGAATCGAATAAAAAGAAATCAGCCAAATCGCTCCAGCCGTTCTCACGTGATGCCATTACATACATGGACCATTTCATTTATATATATATAGATTAATTCAACATTGAATTAAAACAACGAATTCAATTATTTATACCCTATGCCACCATAATGGAGCTATAATTGGTCATAGCTCCAATATTAGGCCCACTTCCGAAACCACTCACAAAATTAAATTAACAAAATACATGTAAAACGTCCACTCAAAGCACACGTTCGCTATAGAAAAACAGCACATAAAATTTTAAAGAAGAAATGTTTTTGTTCATTTACTCAGTGTAGGGTATTATATGCATGGGCATGACCTACTATACTCTCTAACATGTTTTTATTTATGAAATGTTAATTATGAATTAAGATTTTAGAGAATTTAATTAATTAAATTGAAGCTCTAATAAGAATATGAGGAGCTGCAGAACAAAATGTACTTTTTCGCATTTTTTGACAAATTGTTTTTTTTTTTTGAATTTTTATAATTTTTTGGTTGAAATCTTCTAGAGCAACGCAATTTCCCAAATACTATATTAATATTATTTGAAATTTTTAATCATTAAACATTTTAATCTAGTAACGATTTCATGCAAAAAATAAAATTTGTTTCTTTTTAAAGTATTTCACTAAATAAAAATTTAATTTTTTTTTTACATAAATAAATTGATTTTCGCTAGAGGCCCTATATGTGGACTACAGTCAATAATATACTGATTCTCAGATTTTTGTACAGTCATATCTGCTTTATAACAACTTATAATTTGGAATTATATTGTGCCATCAAGATTTTTTAAAAGTTCAGACTTTAAACGTTTTGTAACTTCTTTCGAGTGGGTCAAATTTCAATTAAAGACCGTTTCTCACAAATTTTGGGAGGGTTTTAATAAAACGAATCTATGAATTTGATCAAGATATAAATATTTATTAGAGATTTAGACTGATATCTGAATGGACTGAATAGAACTGAATCTGATACTAACAAAATTATATAGAATTTTTTTTTGTCAAATTTTATCCCTCTTTTATAATCGATAAAAATTGGCAGAATTGTTGAAAGTTAAAAAATTCAGAGTCTCATATCGGTAGACCATAGGAAAAAACATACCTGTGAATCAGAAATCTTAGGTTACTGATTTTACACCTCTTAAAGTTATGGTCATTTAAAAGTTGAAAATTTAAAAATATGCTTTGTAACATACAAGAGCATTTTCATTATAGTGATATTTGTATTAACAGTTTTTATTATTTTGAAGCATTTGTACAATATAAATTTATTCAAAGTGTTGGCCATTGTTAGCTATGACCTTTTCCCATCTTTCTGGTAATATATCGATTCCGAGCCAAAAGCACTGCTCATCTTTTGAGGCCAAGAACTAATCGTGACAATATCGGATACTCTGTTCCAAAGTGTAGCGATTCCCAGAGAGAGCGTACTGCATCGATCAAATCAAATAGCAGCCGGACGGGTGAGGCAAAACTTTCTAACAACTTCATTCTAAATACTTTTCAACAGGTATTGAAACATGTGGTCGAGCGTTATCATGATGGAATATTATGGTTTCAAGTCTGGGCGCATATTTTGAGCGTTTTTCGTCCCAAACTCGCTTCAAGAGAATCAGTTGCATTCGGTACAGGTTCCCTGTGATGGTCAGGTCAGATTTTTGCAGCTCATAATAGATAGGACTCTGTTGCTCCCATCAACTACAGAGAATTAGAGAATTACCTTAGAACTATGGATATTTGGCCTCGTCGTCCATTCGGCTGGTTGGTCCGGCTTAACATACGATCTCTAACGCTTCGGGTTATCGTCATGGATTAATTTATCATCGCAAGTAATGCTTTATTTACTTTTATGCAAAATCGTCTTTCAAGGTCTCTCGGCTTCAATTCGTATGGTATGCAATTTCCATGCTTTTGGATGAATCCTGATGATCGCAAATGTTTTGAAATTTCAGCTTGAGTAGCTTCCAATGATTTTGCAAGCGCTTGTTGAGTTTTACAACAATATTCATGTCTCCAATTCTTGGTCTTCAAACTTGTTTGGCTGGCCGGGGTGATCTTTGTTTTCCGTGTCAAAATGACAACTGAACTGCACAAACCATCTCTCGCACGTTGAAATCGATAAAACACAAACTCTCTGTCAGTCTTTACAGGTGTGATCTAGTTCTAGAACCAATAAAAATTGTTCTGGAAAAACTTATAAATGATATTTCAAGATTTTTCTCACTATGCTAAATGAATACAAAGGATTCTGCGACAAAAACGTGAGAATAGAAAGTCAATTTATAAAAACCTACACCAAACCTATTTAGACAACTTCAAAGGTATTTGACAACCAAATAATTTCTCTACTACCATCCACATATTAGTTCTGCAAAAGAAAAAAAGCATTTAATTAAAATTTTACCATATTTAATGCCTTAAAAATAACGTAAAGATTTTCCCTCATTGTTGTCTTCACGTATGTACTGCAATAACAAAGTGATCTCGTCTGTGGGACTGACTTGGCTGGTGTTACAACTTTAAATGTCTGTAATGTCACTGAAATTGTTTACTTTAAATCATTGTTTTCTATTCTGTATGTGAATTGATCTCGGTAGTTTATGTCTGGTAGATACATTATCCATGTGTGGCTCAAATACAACCACATTCTTTTATAACGTAGATACTATGTACAAAAAAAAAAAACTACAATTTATATAGTATAAACAACAACAACAATACAAATCGGTTATAACAAGTGAATAGTAGCAGCAGCAGCAATGTGAATATAGCTAAATACTAGTACGAACAACAACAAAAACGTTCAATACAATTTTGCTTATTTATGTTTGAATAAAACGTAAACACAACATGCCTGATGTTGCCAACAAAATGCCGATGTAGTAAAAATAATATCACACGACTACTTTGGTCTGACTGCTGCTGCTACGATCTAAAGTACCGAAGAGTGAAGAGAAGAAGACTGGGTTGAGTATGAGTATTATTATTATTAGTTGGGGTTTATTTATTTCTTAAAACTATAATGGATATTGTAAATCTTAGCTGATATTCAATTTTAATTCATTAAATAATTGTAAACATTGTCAAGAGCTTAACATAAGGCAAGAGTTGGAAAAAGATGTAGAGTTTTAGATCAAAAGCGATCCGATCAGTTGCTGAGTTGAGTTTATAATAATTTTGACAAGTCATATGTTTTGTTTACATTTTACAACAAGATGATGCAAGTCAACAAAAAAAACAAAAAAAAATGAGGGTGGTTGGCGAGGGCCTCAGCAGACAAACAGACACAATTTAGACATCTTTTGTGATTGAGCATCGTCTGCTGTCTACACTTTCTTACTTAAATATAGTAATATTTTGTTTTTTTTTCAAATTTAATTTATATTTTCGGTTGGCTCTGCTCTGTTCATGGGTTGTAACTGATTCGGTCAAACGTGTTGGGCTGTTTATTTAGTTTAATGTGCAACACAAGTGCGTAGATGTTCGTTTCCTCAGAGGTTTGTTCAGTTAAATATCGTCAATTGTGGAGTTTGTACGTCTTCCGAAAACGTACCGGGTGGCAAAATTTTGAGCACAAAGGCGGTGGAATAAATTAATCAAAGTTATTTTTTCTTTCGACAAGAATATACAAAAAAATAAATAAAAAATAAAAGTGATACATATAAATAAATGTGTATTCTATACACACAGTTGTAGTATTTAAACGTACGTATTTTGTATGTTTGGCATACTTGAAAATAAAAGAAAAAAATTAGCCAAAATTAAAATATATTTTTTTTTTATTTTGTTTTTGAAAATATATGTTGAATAACAAACAAAAAATTAAAAAGTAAAGAAAACTTTGAAGAGAGTAAAAAAATAATTAATGAAAACAAATACATAGTGTAATAAAGTGTTGTGTTTAAAAGATATTACTGAAATTAAATAATAATTATAAATGTAGCAAGTTTACAACTATTAAACAATCATCTCAACAGCAACATTTTGCAACATGTCTTAAACTTATGAATCTGTGGGAATAAAATGTGAAAAAAAGAATGAGTGAGGAACATACATACATAAATTTAAAATTTCACATTTAATTATTTTGAAAATAATAAAGTAGCGCCATTTAATACACTGACAGTTACACTTATACAGCCTTACACACGCCTACAAATGAATGTATTAAAATGTATGCAAGCAACCATCAACGTATGAAGAATGTCTGTCAATATCATTTTGACAGATCATCATTATTTGGCGAGGATCATCAAAAAATCAACATCATCATCATCATTATTAACATTTGTCTGAAATACAAAATTAATTCAAATTCATTTACCAATTTAAATGAAACATCAACAATTGTATGACAAATCAAATACAGAAGAAAAAAAAAATAAATACAAATAAAAAAATTAAATTTAAATTTATAATACTTAAGCATTAATGAAATGCAATATTTAACAGTTACGTAGCAAAATACATATATTATAAATATTATTTCGGTGAAAATTTGGCATTGTTCCGCATACACGAGAAAAATCACAAAATAAATAAAATTAAAACAAAAAAAAAATAAAATAAATTTAAATAAAATTAAATACATACAAACAAACATATAGACAAACATTTATACATACATGTATACATACACACAGATCATCACAGATATTTTATTTATATACATTCTATATCCATCTTCATATGTATTGTATTTTCTTTTCTTCATCAAAATGATCATCAACATGATCATTAACATGATCATGCTAGAAAAAGATTTTCTTCATTATTATGATTATTATAATATGGTCTTATATTTGTAATGTCTAGTTGTTAAATATGAATAATGTGCGTACCGAGACCACGACTCTATCTACTATACCTTCGTAATTTTCTCAATTTGACATCAAAGGATTAATATGTCTGCCATAAAACAACAAATAATTATAATAATAACAACTACAAAAATACAATTCAAACCAAATGAAATGAAATTGAAAATGAAAATGATTCTCTTAAACCAAAAAAAAAAAACAACAAATCATAAACGTATAACAAAAAATTATTCATACTCAAATGTTGGAGGTACATGATGAAGTAGAAAAAAAGTGAAAAAATCCAAGAAAATAATAATGAAATTTCAAAATGATTTCAAAATTGCTTTTCGAAATTGAAAGATACATAATTACGAACGCAAAATTTTTTCCTCAATAACAGAAAACGGGCATAAAAAATAAATGAATTTTCCAACTTAACTTCGCACTCGTCGTAGACTCTCGATACGATGTCTCGATACTTTTTTTTTGTTGTTCCTATTTGTTTGTGTGTTTTTCTTTAAAAATTTCACATATATGTATGTGAGTATATATGTATGTATCTATGTGTGTGTGTGTTTTTTTTTTCATTTAATTACTTTGTCTAAAATTAGAAAAGTGTGTGTCTGGCATATCGCACAAAACTTGTACGTCTGTATGTAAGTTTGAACGTATGTCGAGCATAGTACCAGTGAAAAAAAAGAGTCTTTTCCCTCTTCATCATCATCATGATCAAGAAATTAAACATCACAAACAAGAGCACTATAAACTCATCTTCATACAATATAATAATAATAATAATGATGATGATGTTGTGTTGATAATCATCATGATCGTCAGCATGATCGTCATCCTCGGTTACGACGACGGCCACTCTAGAGTCAAAACAGCTTGCGCCAGAAAATTGAACTCGTGAAAATCGTTGTGAATCATACAGAAAAATAAAAATATACCCGCATGTTAATGTTTAAAGAAGAACATTTACACAAAGTATACACACATAAACAACAGACAGACAGACACTCTGACACACACACACTCACTCACTCACTCACATATGAAAACGCTCACATCTATATAATATGCATACATACATAGATATTTGCCTATATCGCAACGTTGTCTATGTTTGTTAGGGATACACCAACAACCAACCAACACCACAGCCATACGGCTTTGAAAGGGGGAAGGGGGGGAGCAACAAAATAAATTTCAGTAAAATAACAGCCACAAGAAGCATCCAACTCTCGCCAACAACTCACTCACCCTTTTACGTCTACCTACCTCCCTCCCTACCTATATCCATCCATCCATCCGTCCGTCCGCCCCTTCATCATAAACGTAATGTACATTGGTTGGCTATATGTTTAATATATATATATATATATACAAAAACATCGGCGCATCTTCTTTCAAATGGATTACAAAAACATTAAGAAACAAACTCAAACAAAACAGAGACCGAAACAGCAATACATCCATCCATCTATCCATCCAAACATGCCTGCCCCTGCCTCTGCCTCTGTCCGCCTTGCCTGCCTCTGCCCTCTTCTACTGTTCTTGATTGTATTCAGAGTATTTTCGGACTATATCTGCTAGCACTCGCACAATATATTGTTGTGATATTATTTGGCGAGCGAATGTACTTGAGGAGCGAAAATGTTTCAAAATTGTTGAAAAAAACGAGGGTGTCTAAAAACTTGTTGTTCGATGTTGGGCTGACTAACTAAATATAGTATAAGAAGTATAACAAAAACTGATTGACTGAATGACTTACTGTCCGTATGGCACGTGGGCTTTACGATGTGCCTGTCTGGCTGGTTGGCTGGCGGGCTGTTAAACAAATTTCCCATTAAAATACTAAAAAAATCAAAAAAAATCGAAGAAAACACTCGAATAATATTGGTCTGGTCAAGGCCGAATGTATTAATGCCCTACACCTAGTTTATTTTGAATAGCAGTTACCTTAAATATAAAGTGATGATTCTTTGTTATATCACACCCATCCCCCCCCGCCAACAAAAAAAATTGACCTTGGATTTTATTCGTATGCCAAATTCACTTCAGTTATTACGATTCGTAATTTTTGAAAACTAGATTTGATTCTGGATTTTCGTGTTTTGAAATGTGAACAAAATTCTATATAAGATGAAGTCAGATATAGACATATGTAGATCGGCAACTCTCATATCAAATATCTTTTACAACTGAGTAAAAAACCTAAGAGGTTAGAATGTATGTATATGTATTTGAAAACAACGTATGTGTGATTTTTTTGTAGTTTTCACTCAAAGTGGATTTCTGAATAATTTTAAGTTTTAATTCTCATAAAGTTCAGAATACGGGGCATAGAGTCATAGAGAAACACAGAGCGGAAACTAGAAAAAAACTCAAACAAAAAAATTACTCAAAATAATCACACATACGAGTGTTGTTTTTGTTTTCACATAGTTTTTTCTACTAATACATTCTCATCACTTAGGTTTCTGGCAACTGACTTAGGTCTCTGACAGGAGACTTTCCGCTCTATGTCTATTCTCTATGCATAGAGTATGCACATGGAGTCAGAAATAAAAACTCAAATAAAAAAAATACTCAAAATTATCATATATACATAGATTTTTTTACTAATACATTCTCACCTCTTAGGTTTTTTACTCAGTTGTAAAAGGTCTTTGATATGAGAGTTGCCGATCTACATATGTCTATATCTGACTTCATCTTATATAGAATTTTTTTCACATTTCAAAACACGAAAATCCAGAATCAAATCTAGTGAATCAAATTAAGTGAATTTGGCATACGAATAAAATCCAAGGTCAAATTTTTTCTTGGGGCGATCACATAGATTTTTTTACTAATACATTCTCATCACTAAGGTTTCTGACAACTGAGTTAGGTCTTTGGCATGAGAGTTTCTAATCTATGTCTATATCTGACTGACATGAACTATAAGTTTATTTAATCTGGTTCCCGATACCTCAGATAGAACGTTCATTACCGAAAAAGCAGGGAACCAAACTAGGATGCTTTCCGATAGACATCCAAGCATGAACTACTCTTGCTTACACTGCCTGAGTAAGTTCGAAGACGTGTTACTTTCGTACTAAGCGAGTGCTGTCACGAATGCTCCTTTCGCCAGCATCTTTTCCCGAAAGACACTTCATATTTTGTACCGTCTGATAAGAGAAGTTCACAGTCGTAGCCTAAATCATGGAAACTTAGTTTTTGTTTCAGTTCTTTTTTCCTCATATGGTTAATTCTAATCCGAATTTCTGTTTTCTGTTTTCTGAGCATTCCCAGGGCATGGCTCAAGATATCGCAAATCACATCCTGAGAAATTCCCGGAACCATCAGTACGACATCGTCCACATAAGAAGCAGCTTTATTTTCCATATAGTCCAAATCAAGAAGATCGAGTTAAAAAAATCAGCCATGGTAGATGAGAGATAACTCAAATTTGGAGTGTTCCACGTCAATTAAATTTGACTTTACATTGTTCTGAAGACTGGCTCTATAGGGTATATGGCAGCTAAGAAAGCTGCCATCGCACATATATTATTTACATTCAATTGATCTATCAATGATTCTTACAAGCAGTCTACGTTGATTTACCCGTAAGGAAAGTGTGTTGGCGGATCGAGATACCGAATTTCCCTCCAGCTGTTGCCTTATATACACATGAGTCTTTTCACGAGTTTTAAAGAGAACACAATCAATCATTATGGATCACGTAAATGTTTTCATATAAAATAGTTGAAATTTGGAATAAACTCACGAGTTTTTCGGGACTACGTCAATGAAATGTCTCAGAATAATGAATCAACATATAGAAATAATGTCCAGAAGTTGATATTCTGAATAAACTTACGAGTTTTTCTAAACTAAATCATCGAAATTTCTAAGAATAATGAATGAAAATATATAAATAATGTCCAGAAGGTTTTGAGTAGTTGCCAGGTGTAGGGCATTAATCATTTGTATATTTATACAATACAATCTTTTAAAAATCACTCTGTTTACTAATTTGTTGTGTATAGTAATTTAATTTTCATTTTAGACAGATATGTTCTAGTGGAAATAGTAAAAATTAAGACATGAAGAAATTAAAAATCAAATCAAAATACATTAACATTAAATATTAAAAGATTTTCTACGAATCCAACGATTTTTCCCTCTCACAAACAACCAAAAAAACAAAAAAAAAAATAAAGAAACAAGCAAGAGAAACAAAAAAAAAAACGATTTGAAAATCCAAAAATAAGAAAGAAAATAAACAAAATTCAATATTGTAAGAATACAAACAAATTGATACAATGACGGTAGTGTTTCATATAAAAAAGTGGCTCTATTGCAATCAATTTCTAAGAAAAATTCCAAAAATGTATGAACGCAATCGATAAATGATCAATTGGCAAAGAGAATTGTAAAACATACAAAAAAATTGAAATAATTCCTCCCCTCCCAAAACAAAAAAAAAAAAAATTAAAGAAAAAAGAATTTTAAAAATAAAATAATCAAAATGCAGTAAAACTACAAGTGCAAGTGTTCCAAAATAATAAAAAAAAATAAAATCATAAAAGAAACACAAATAAAAAGTAAATGCATTCGAAACGTATGGTTAATAAAAGAATTATTATTTTTAAATACTCGTATATTGTAAAGTAAAACCAACAAGTTATAATTAAAAAAAATTTAAAAACAAACAAACAAAAAAAGAAGTAGCAATCAAACTTTAAAGTTTTATAATCAATCATCAAACACTTTTGTTAAAATTCTACACCAATTGCGGAAACGCCATGAATGCGCGAATATTGCGCAAATGGAGTATACATACGAAAAATCTAATGTCTTGCTCGGTGTGCTCACTTGTGGTCGTTGTACTGCTGCTACTTGTCACATGTGCACCATCCCTAATATTGGCAACAATGAACTTTCGTTCAGACGCATCATTTGCTGCAAATCCACCACATATGCCAAAAAATGTAATCAAGGAGGCAACATTGTCGTCGTCGACATCATTATCATCCTCATCATCGTCGTCAACATTATTAACATCGTTATTGTCATCATTACCAAACAGAAATCACAGACTGGCGTCAACCAGTCCTGGGGAAGTTGTCAAAACTGCAGACATCCACAGAGAGCCATTTCCGGGCTATTACAACAATTACCCTGCAGATGACACTCGGCCATTGCCACCACAGCAACCCGGCAGTAGTAGTGGTGGTGGTGGCAGTAGTAGCAGCAGCAACAGTGGCCGAAACACAGGGTTGTTGTTGTTGTCAGCCAATAGTAAAAGTAGACACACATTCAATGATAATAAACAGCAGCTACACAGCAATAATGACAATCTAGGCTACATGCTCCAACTAAGAGGGTGGCCTAGACACCCACACCCACATCCACAACCATACCACACACCCTCACCACAGGCTACAGTAGCTGATGGTGATGCATCGTATAACGATGGCATCAAACCATCATACACTGCAGCTAGCGTTGCTGGTGATGATGACGATGATGATGATGATAACGATAATGAGGAGTACGTAGAAGAGGATGATAAAGATGCTGCTGATAGAAAAGTGTTGTATGTGAGAAATGGAAATGGTCCTCAACAGATACCAACCAACTCAAGAGGCAGCTATGCTACAACACCAAATCTCAACTTTCCAGTGCAACAGCAATATTACAAGAATGTTAGAAGAATGGCGGATAGAACACATCATGTTGCACCATCTCCTCTAACACTGCATATAACAACACCATCACCATCACCAGCAACAAACACCAAAACACTCTTGCAACTACAACGAACATCACGAACAGCATCTGCATCTGCATCAGCATCAGCATCAGCCCATTTAAAACAACCAGAACTGATACATAGTAATATTAATAATCTTAAAAACGTAAAAAACATCTTTTCAACAACACACAATAAATCGCTGCAGCCAGGAGAAGATAATGTTTTCGGCATTGATAACTCCAATGTAAACAAAATTAAGTCGTCGTCATCATCGTCAGGCTTGCCGCTTCGCTTCATTATAGAATCCTACGAGGTGCCTGCCTCATTGCCTTTGGCAAGAGAACTAACAGAACAGCAGCGTCGCATGCTGATACACGAACAACATTTAAAGCAATTGCGTACAATGCAACAGCAGGCGGCCCGTAGTAGACGCGACTCTCTACGTGGTCGTTATAAAAAATATGAAAACGACCTGCTAACAGCATCGTCCACATCGACATCTTCATTATCAGCAACGCAGCAAAGCTTTCGAAAATCTCCCTCACTCCACAACTTGAGACAACATCAACACCAGCATCAGCACCAACAACACCAACAACGCATGCGCAAACACTCGCGGCGCTATTGCTCTGCCAGAGATCCCGCCCAATTGGCATTCGAAGCGCCTACAGTGTTCGAGGGCAAAATTGTCTCAATGACACCCGATCGCCGGCAAAACTTTTCGGCCACCGTCGAGGTTAGAGAGGTGTTTAAACAGCAGATCGGCTATCGTTTGCAAAAATATCTGCGCCTACAATTCGCCTATCGCAACAACAGCGGCGAATGTGATATTTATCGCGAACAATTGAGACCGCGCGGTCTGGTCAGAGGTGACACCATCGAACCGGGTCGCATGTATATGCTGTTTGTCCAGCAAATAGACATTGGCAACTTTACAATACTTGGCCAGCCCATAAGGAAGACTAAACGCGTGGTGGAGGCAGTACGAGATGCAGTGAGTGGAAACTATGGTGAGTGAAAAATATGAAATATTTATATGTTAAACAATGAAAACATCATTATACTACGGTTCGTAATTTCTCCGGGAATTTAAATTTTTACTGTAAAAACGAAAATATGCAATAAATTTATTTACTTATGTACTCCATTTTAAGTTTAAGAACGACAGACCTACCATTTTTATTATTGTTAACATTTGTTTTACAATATTCAAAAATGTCTTGTTTAATCAAAGGCTCAAGCTTAAATGAGTTTAACAAGATTAAAATGAATTTCATAACTAAATACGTTCAATATTGTCCTCAAATCCTCTCAAATAAAATCGTAATTTTTGGTCTTAGCAATAAATCTAAATAAACAATTATTAACCTGTTTATTGTCCTTCCTAAAAACAACAAATTTACTTGGGTTCAATCTGATTGTCCTTTTTCATTTCAATTTGCTTAATATTAATTCCGGTCGTTTTACTTAATCTTCCAAATAATTGTATTTCAAAATTCTGTATTGGTATGATCTTTGTGATAGCCACACCTTTCTCAGTCAACCCATTATTATGTGGCTAATGGTTTTCTGGTCAGCCTTCTTACTACCAAAAAAGCAGACATCCAAACTAGGGTGCTTTCCGATAGACATATTAGCATGGACTACTCTTCATTACACTGCCTGAGTAAGTTCGAAGACGTGGTACTTTCGACAATGATACAATGCTGTCACGTTCCTTTCATCAGCATATTGTCCTGAAGGACTCTTGATATTTCGTACCTTCTGGTAACTGGTAACTTAGTCTTTGTGTAAAGTAGATCCTATTCTTTTTTCCTCGAGTTAATTCCAATCCAAATATTTGTGTTTTCTGAGCATTCCCAAGGTATTGCTCATGATATCGCAAATCATATCCAGAAAAATTCCCGGAACCATCAGTACCACATCGTCCGAATAACAAGCTGCTTTATTTTTCTTATAGTGGCTATAGTGGTCTTTAAGAGTCAAGCCTAGATCGTAACAGATTTTGGTCACATGTAACATCCTTCGATGTGTTCTTGTTTTGTTGGCAAATAATTAAAATATATATCAAGACTGCTACAAAATCTCGTCTAGCATTTTAAAATGATCACACTGCAAGAAACGGATATTGCAGCTTATGCTTTAATGGTTCCATTTGAATATTCGACGAAGCGGTTTACAAATATCCAGTCTTATCTTTAGGTCTTTTCATACTCAGAATAATATTACAATATTTTCTCTCCTCTTTAATTTATTTCAATGATACACAATGTCCCAAAATGTTTTTCCCATATAATTTTTTCCCTTCCCCTTTTTTCCACTTAATTCCTTGGGGACTATAGGGCTGTCTCCAGGATTAGCTATCCTTTGCAATTGCTTTTATCTCGATCATTTACCTGTAAATTCTATTTACTATTTCATCATGCTTCTTTTTTTCAAGAATTTTTGGGTTGTCTAGGACCGACAACCCCTAGTCTTGAGGATTACAGTCTAGGGCTTCTTCCATTTCAATTTTTTCTCTTTATGATGTTTGTAATGGTATAAGTCTCCATTGCATATTTGGTGATCCGATCAAAGTATCATTAAAATTAGTATTACCATTTGTATATCCCCAAATATCTGTAGAATACACTTTACATTTCCAGTCCATAATTAAGAACGAAAGGCAAGTGGTTCAATCTATATCTTCCAAGTAGAGAGACTCTAATATTTTTGCTTAACCGTAAAATGTTCATTTGATTCTGTTCATGTTCAATGTCGCGTTCCGATACCTAAATCATCAGTACTCTACGATCGTGGAATCACGTTGCTGTAAATTTTTAATTAAAATTTAGTGACATTAACTTAAAAAATGTTACTTTAACAGGCTTTTTTAGATGGGCAAATGGTCATCATCTAATATATTTAAAACAACTAATGCACAAAATCTATTTTTCGCATTAAACTCAAATCTACAAATATACTACCGAAAAATCTTCAAAGACGTTAAAATGTCGCGTTCTGGAACATGGAAATGCCCATATATAAAGAAATTTCTATGAAATTTTCATTTCACTTGTCCTCTGCGACAAAATTATTGCTTTCACGTCCTCTCACTTAAAATTATTTAGCAAATTAACAACTTTCCTACAATAAACAATGTGTGCACAGTGCACTGACTGCAGTCTACTCTACAGACATGTATCTATGTGTATTTGAGTGTGTATGATTATGTGTGGCTGTGCGTATCTGTGTATGGCGGACTGTGCAATACATTACAGTATGTTCGTGTCCATTAGAGAAGTATTCGTGGAATAGTCGAGTTAAGAAATTGCATAAATAACATTAATGAAAAAAGAGTGTAAATGATGCAACATTTTTTTTAATTTTTACATATGTACTTAGTGCGAGTATGTATGAATGTCTGCTGCAGCAGATGAAACTTTAATATAAAACTCTTGTTGCTTTTTCGTTGTTGTTGTTGTTGTACAAGTTGAATAAATCATTCAAACGAAAAACAACGAAAACAACAACGAAAAATAAATAATAATAATAAAAACTATGCATTTTTGTTAAATGTTGGGGTCTTTGTGCACGCAAATGCCACGCGAATTAGCATTTGTAATAATAATCATCATCATCATCATCACAATAACAATATTAATGATAATTTCAATTCAAGCAGTACACACAACTTTAAACTTGCATTAAAGGTTGGCAAAGCGGATACGGATACGAACACAAATACAAACACATGCAAGCAAACTAACTAACCAACAAACCAACCAACAAACCAACCTACCTACCTACCTATCAACATGTATGAATATGTGGTTGCAGCAGTGTGTAACGTGTGAATCTTTCTTTCTCTTCGTTGAGTGCAAGAGTGTGTGAAAAAATATAAAATGAAATAAAACAAACAAACCAAATAAATAAACGAAAAAATTATAAAATAAAATAAAAAGAAAAAAAAAACTGAAAAGAAAATTCAAAGCGAGAGACTTGAGAGAATATTTGTCGTTGGACAGACGGACGGATGGACGGAATGACAGACAGACCCAGTGTCATTCAGTCAATTCAGTTGGTTCATTCGCAATCTCAATCTCAATTGCATTTGTATTTGTTTGATTGTTGCATTTCATTGAGGTTGCATGTGTGCGTGAATTACTTAAACATCTGTGATTCGCCAGCTGTGTGTGTCTCTTTTGTGTACAGGTAACTTGAACGTACATATAAGTACTTTAGGGTGGCCCCAAAAAAAAAAGAAAGATGGTGGATGTTTCCAACTAAAATAAAAATTCAATTCTATCTAAGATACCCTGTCTCAAACTTTTTGTCTTGGTTTCAGTATTTGATCAGCAGAATCAAAGGATAAAAAGGTTATTTTTAAGTATTCTAGGGTTTTTTCATATTTTTCGCAAAAAGGAAACATAAGAAATACGGTCTTCGAAAAGCTATTTTAATGCCTTATCCTAAATACTGTAAGTCTAAAAATATTCGAACTTTTGTGATGTGTAACTTTTAACCTTTGTACAATATAAATTTATTCAAAGTGTTGGCCATTGTTAGCTATGACCTTTTCCCATCTTTCTGGAAACATACGGATTCTGAGCCAAAAGAACTGCTCATCTTTTGAGGCCAAGAACGAATAAAGCCAATATCAGATACTCTGTTCCAAAGTGAAGTGTATCCCAAAGAGAGATCTGCTTCGATCGAAACAACTAGTAGTCGGACGGTGCAAAGTCTGGACTATAAGGCGGGCTAGGTAAAATTTCCCAACCACTACATTCTAAATACTTTTCAACAGGTATTGTAACATGTGGCCGAGCGTTGTCATGGTGGACTGTTACGGTTTCTTGTCTGGCCGCATATTCTGGACGTTTTTCGGCCAATGCTCGCTTCAAACGAATCAGTTGCGTTCGGTACAGATTCCATGTGATGGTCTGATCAGATTTCAGCAGCTCATAATAGATATAACCCTTTTGCTCCCAACAAATACAGAGAATTACATTAGCGCCATGGTCCATGGATGTTTAGCTTTGGTGTCAGTTCGGTTGATTGGCCGGGCTCCACATACGATCTCTTTCGATTCGGGTTATTGTAATGGATCCATTTTTCATCGCAAGTAATGACTCGAGGCAAAAATTGTTTTCTTTTATAACGTTAATTTCGGACATGCTAAATCTTCTTTGAAGGTCTCTCGGCTTCAATTCATATGGTTCCCAATTTCCCTGCTTTTGGATGAATCCTGATGCTCGCAATTATTTTGAAATTGCTGATTTTGCAAGATCTTGTTGAGTTTGACAGCAATCTTCATGGAGTAATGCCTCCAATTCTTGGTCTTCAAACTTTTTTTGGCTGGCCTGGGCGATCTTTGTCTTCCATGTCAAATCACAACTTCTGAACCGCACAAAGCATATCTCGCACGTTGAAACCGATGGAACACACTTCTTTTCAATTTAAAGAAGAAAAGCAAAACTTTCCGTATATGACGCTTTGTTGGCACAAAAGCAAAAAAATCTTTGTTTTTTACACACTTTTAGATTTTTAACATGACACCATTATTATATATGTTTACATTGGGAAAAACATGACAAAATTCATAAAAACCTTAAACAAGTCTTTATACATTTATCTAGTTCATCAAATACTAACACCAGGACTTACATTCTGCTGGGTACCTGGACATGAAGGTCACGCTGGCAATGAACGCGCTGATTGTCTTGTCAACAGGTCCGCACGACGCACGTTTATAGGACCTTTGGCATCCCACGTGGATACACTATGGAACGTATTCGTTCTTGGGTTGAATCGGAATTTGCCCGATTTTGGGATAATTTACCAGGACTAAGACAGCCCAAACGATTCATTACCCTATCCAGACTTAGATCCCAGTCGTTGCTTTCGCTCGGAAAGGGTGACTTGAGGATACTTGCTGGATAATTCACCGGAAATTGTGGTTTAAAGTAGCACCAATTTATGTTAGGTAACGTTGAGAATGAAAAGTGCAGGTTTTGTGGACTTCATGCCGAAACCTCTGAACATGTTCTATGCGACTGCGAGGGACGTAATTGTTCTCTCACCAAATAGAATACTTGGCTGACTCCAATTTATATATTTTGATAATTTTACACGTATGTGCTCTTTGTAGTGCAGCGAGAAGTCTATTGGTTATTTTATACATTCCAGGTAATCTATCAAGAAGACAATTGTCAATTAAGTATCTCTAAGTAATCTAGAGTGTAGTCACTTTAAACGTTTATTTGTATACTCATTTTTGTGAGTATTTCGTAGAAACTGGTTTTATACAAATTGTGTTGATATAATTCTCATACAGTTTATTTTCTTTTTCGCTTAAGTATACTGACATACCATGCAACCTATCGTGAAGTTAATTATCACTTCAGTGTCTCTATGTAACCTATAGTGAAGTCACTTTAAACGTTTATTGTGTACTGCACTTTAGAAATTTTATGCACCAGAAGAAATCTATTTGAGAGTTGTCAGAGGAAGGTTTGTTTACAAGCAATCGCTTAATGGACTTATTGGATTTCTTTTTAACTGACTATATTAGTTCAATTAGCGCCCGTACATGTTAAAATATCTAGTTATTTAGCTGATCAAGTAATTAGTTAGGTAGCTAGTAAGGTAACTGACTCTATATATACAGTATGTGAATCCAATGTGTTGACTACTTTGGACCAGTCTCATTGTAATCAAATATTTAAATAATTAGGACATGTACTTGTTAAAATAACTAGTCGCGTAGATAGATATATAACTAGTTGTTACCCCAATTCATAGGTAGACTCACTAGTTCGGGACAGTCCCCTAGAACTGTTGGGAAGCTAAACGTTCAATTTAGATGAAAACATCGACCCTTTATTTATCCCTGATAGAAACGGTGCCACCCTAATGTACATAGTACATGTATGGGTGGGTTTTGTTCTAGTATTTGTAGTTTTATTTTAATGATTGTTGCATTACGACGAGTTTGATAAAAATCGCAAATAAAAGCACTCATTTGTAATTCATTTTTTAATGATTTTCCTTAATTTTAAATTACTTTTGTTTTTGCCTTTTTTGTTTGTTGATTTTGTATCTGTGTA
Organism: Calliphora vicina; assembly: GCF_958450345.1. Classification (NCBI taxonomy): domain Eukaryota; kingdom Metazoa; phylum Arthropoda; class Insecta; order Diptera; family Calliphoridae; genus Calliphora; species Calliphora vicina. The sequence goes on along the minus strand of NC_088782.1, from coordinate 6,221,650 downwards.
GTAACAATATAAAGCTGTGTGTGTGTGTATTTCATTACTTTATTTTTTATTTTTTTTTTGTTTTTGCCAACTTCACGCTCTGGTAGTATTCACCAGACCGAAATAATTTTATGCAGCAAGCACAACACACCCGCAAATCGAGTAAAATATACAAATAACACTTGAGGTAAATTTACACAAATACAACTGCAATATAATAAATGTGTATCTATGTATGTGTGTAGTAAGTAAGTATGTGATGAGTACTGCGGAAGGGCAACTATGTTTTTGTTTTTCTTCTTCGTGTTTAGTTTTTTTTTTTTTGTTAGTTACATTTTCTTATGTTTATTTCTGTGCTCTAATCAGTGCTTTTATTAATTAATTTTGAATTTTATATTTTTCTCTTGTGCGGCTTAGTTTTTTTTTGTTTTTGTGTATTTCGTTGCTGTTGTTGGCTGTTGGTTGTTGGTTTTACGTATCCCCGGCCTTTGTCAGTGCCATCAACAGCAATAATAGCAGCAACAACTACTACAACAGCAGCTGCAATCAAAGTCAAAGCCACAGCCACAATTCTCAGTTGACAACAGTTTGTCTACTCATTGTTGTTAAACACTAGTGTTGTTGGTTGCAACGTTTCATTCTTTTTTTTTTTTTGTATTTATTTATTTATCTTTGTTTTTAAAGTTTTATTTAATGTTTTTTGTTGTTGCTTTTGTTATTAGATGTGTTTGCTGTTGCTGCTGCTGCTATTATTGTTGTCGAAATATTTAACGTTGCGGTTCACAGCGTTTAATTTTATGTATCTTTATTTCGTTGGTTTTTTTTTCTCGTATTTTTTTTTGTTTGTTTTTATGACTTCTCATGTTCCTCAACTGTGGTGGATCAATGAAGTTAATTCGTTAACAACAAACACCAAATTCATTATTTTATTACCCAAACACTCACACTAACTCATTCACTGGCAAACTTACATAGATACATACTTCCACCCATAGACAAATACATCATCTGTCTAGGAATGTTTTAATGTGTGAGTGTTATAATTAAAATGTTTCTCAAATATACAAAAAAAGTTATAAATAGAACTAACTATACATCTATGTATCTGAAAATGAGGTACATTATTTAGTTTTTATTTTTTTCTTTTTAATTTTGCACTTTTTCATTAAAATTTTCTTCTTGTGTTGGTTGTATTCTATTTTTTATTTTTTTAGTTTTTAAATACATTTTTTGAAGGGCCATCAAATATTAGCTTGGAATTAAAGTTTCTATAAATAATATGTAGTTTAAATGCGGAATTACCACAATAAATTGTTCATTCCAACTCGTAGACATTTCAAAAAATCAAAAGAATATAATGTGACATGAATATAATTATTACATTTAATACTATGTAAGATACATATGTGTATACATACATACATATGTACTACATATTTACATTAAATATTTATATTTATGCGTACAAAATCTTAAATCTAGATTTATAAATCATTAAAAATTTATAAGCATAAAATAATATTTAAATTATGCAGCAATAATTCGATAATTTTAAAGCTTAAATCAGCTTTTCATGATTGTTGAAATCAAATGACACATTTCATCGTTACGCCATCATAAACTAGACTCGCAACAGTTCCATTTCTAGAACACTATAAAGTTTGCTCTCTACACAATGTAGAATTAAAGAATACCAAGTAAATCTTAGAAGGAAGTACTTTTCTGTAATTTATAAAACTCTGTCATCGTTTTTTTAATTTTTAAAATCTTCATCAGATTCACATTATAATTCAAATCACTTCAAATTCAAACAGACTTTCACAATTATTTTATTAATATTAAGCAGTAATCAACCTTTAACTCACGCACTCACCCTGAGAAAGTTTTAAAGCTCATAATATTCACAAATTTCGGATACTCTGTTTTGGAGTGAAGCTTATCTCAGAGAGAGCGTTTTGCTTCGATCAAAACGAATAGTAGTCGGACGGGGCAAGGTTTGGACTATAAAGCGGGTAACAGGTATTAAAACATGTGTCCCAGTATTGTCATGATGAAATATTACAGTTTCAATGTTCGCCAATGCTCGCTTCAGTTGCATTCGGTAAAGGTTCCCTGTGATGGTCTGGTCAGATCTCAGCAGCTCATAATATATAGGACCCTTTTGCTCCCACCAAATACAGAGAATTACCTTAGTGCAATGCTTGGGGTTCGGTGCAAAAATTGTTTTCTTTTATAGCATTTAAACATAATTTTGGACATGCAAAATCTTCTTTCAAGGTCTCACGGCTTCATTCGAATGGTACCCAATTTACCTGCTTTTGGGTAAATCCTGCTACTCGCAAACGTTTTGAAATTGCTGCTTGAGTAGCTCTCAATGATTGTGCAAGCCCTTGTTCAGTTTGACAACAATCTTCATGGATTAGTGCCTTCAATCCTTGGTCTTCAAACTATTTTGGGTCGTCTGGGCGATCTTTGTTTTCCATGTTAAAATAACAACTTCTGATCCAAACAAATCATCTCTCACACATTGAAATCGATGGAACACATTCGCCATAAGCAATCGGAGTGCTTCAGCAGCATGTTTTTTTCAAACTGAAGAAGTAATGACTTGCAATTACTCAATAACTTATTTTGCAATGACTACACGCAGAGAAAAAATATAGTTGGGCATGATTACTGTAACCATTTCAATATTGTTACAAGTTTTTTAACTATATTATAGTCACAGTAACCATTTACATGATTGTGGTAACCATAATATGGTTACTTTATGATTCACATGATTATATCAACCATATATATGGTTACAGTAAACAAATATATGTTTGTGACAACCATTTATATGATGAAGGACTTATCATATTATGCTGGTCTCGGCTTAAAGCTTCTCATAATCTGAGAACAACATATTATGATAAAATTATTCTTCATAAATATGGTTGTCACAAACATATATTTGTTTACTGTAACCATATATATGGTTGATACAATCATGTGAATCATAAACTAACCATATTATGGTTACCACAATCATGTAAATGGTTACTGTGACTATAATATTGTTAAAAATCTTGTAACACTATTTAAATGGTTACAGTAACCATGCCCAATTATATTTTTTCTTAGAAGAAGTGTCATAATGATTTGCTTATTGACTGTTATATAACTTTCTAGTCATTTTCATGTCCACATTCTGTTTTTACTGATAGCGGCTTCTGTGATACCTAACTATCAATGTGTTGTTTAAGTCATTACTTGTAACTAGTTTCATTTATACTAAAGTAATGACAATTATAAGCAGTTGTGGTAAGAACTTGCCTCCAATGACAATGCCGTGTTAAAATAATGATTTGAAATTCTCTTGTGTAACCATTAGGGTTGTCATTCGAATAAAAATTATTGGAATAAGCGAGGTAAAACAGATATTTTTTTATTCTAATGAATAAAATTTTTCAATTTTGAATAATAAAAATATTCCATAAATAATTATCGATTAATCGAGTACTCGAATAAATTTATTTTAGAGCTAAATATAAAAATTGTTTTATATTAACTAAAATATTGAAGAAACCAATACCAAATTTGTAGTGTTAATCAAAGGTGTTCATCATTGAACATTTTATTAATAAGGAATTTTCACATATATTTTTTAATAGATTTTGGATCAAACTTAACTAAAATATGAAAGTCGTGTGATTATTAAATACTTGAGTTTCGAATTAATTAATTCAATTTGAGCTTAAATTATTAAAATCTTAATTTGGAATTAAAAAATGTCAGCAATTCATTCCACAAATCCATTTCCAGAATCTAATTCTTTAGCTGCATTCAAATGTTTTTATTTAACCCTCTAATGCCCAAGTATACCAAAGGCACTCATCGCAAAAATGCCAATAAATGCAAATATAATGGATTTTTCATTTCATTTGCAGATTGCTTGAGAGCTTTATAATTTTGTTAAAAATTGTTATGGTTCAAATTCTATTTCTTATAGATAGCAGGTTTATTTCCTTCCAAAAAATCCTCTTATCTGCTTTTCGTTGCCACCTGAGGTAAAATATCATAAATTGTATGTTTGTCATTCCATTTGTAATTTCAACATTTTTCACTTGCGACCCCATAAAGTATATATGTATGAGTGTCCCTTAGAATTAAATTTTTTGAAATGTTGAAACGGTACCCGCTGAAAACTTTCGTAATGACCTAAAATACCACCAAGTAATTGTTTAACTTGTTCTAAGAAGGGCAACCCGTGCCGACTTAGCGATTTAATTTTGAGGTGCATTTACAAGGGTAAAAAATTATTTTTTTCATATTTTTTTTTTCAAATTTTTGCCATTAAATAATTACTTTTGCAATTTAATTTAAAATAATCGATATGTGTACGTAATTGTCGTTCTAATAAGGTATAAATTGGTTAAAAAATGCTAAAGTTATTAAAAAATCGCCAGGCCATTAACATGTCTCAGGTCACTAGAACAAGAAATGTAGGAACAAAATTAACATATTTTGAGAAATATTAAAATAAAAGCTTATTTTTACTTAAAATATATCCATATTTACTTGTATATGAGTTTTTGTCTGCATAGGATACAGTTAACCAAAAAAAAATATTTTTTAACGGCAGTTTCAAAACTCCAATTTCAAATTTTTAAAAATTTTGTTAAACAAATTTCAGAGTTTTTTGATCATCACATGGGGATTAATTTAAAACATAATAGGGAATAAAAATGTGACAATAGTATGTCAATACCAGCTATAGTTTTTCCGTACCTGCGATATAAATTTTGCGATTTTCGAGAAAAACTATTTGTTGGCCATATTTTGGCGAATGAGCCCAATTTCCTTACTGTTATTAATTTTAAGTATAACATATTCAGAATATTATAGTCCAGATAATCTTCTATATATATAAAGATGGATGTTTGTATGTGCGTATGTGTGTATGTATGTATGTTCCGAATGAACTCAAAAACGGCTGAACCGATTTTGATGAAATTAAAAACACTGTAAGGTCAGATTTTTAATTTTCGGTCTGAGGGTGGAGGGGTGTGGCAAAATCTAATTTTTACATTATACCGCTAATACCATTATAAATATAGTCCGAAAGTTTTCCTAAAATCGGAAAACGTTAACCCTTAAATCGTGAAGGTCAAATGTAAAATTTTTCAATATTTGGTATTTATAGGTCAAAATATAGCGAAATATTATATATATTTTTGCGCCGATTTTGATGAAACTTAAGAAAAATATAAAATAAAGTCTAGTATTTACAATAACAGCACAAAAATGGAAATTAACCCTTAAGAGTACTTGGTGTCAAAATTACTGTGTTTTTAGTGATTTTAAAAGTTCAGGGTCATTTGGACCCCAAGTGCTATATTATTTGTCCGTAGCCCCCAAATAACTTACATACTTGATTCATGCTATTTAAAATCGGAAAATCGGTCAACAAATGCCGGAAATATAAGGCAATTATGTTCATGATGAATCATTATATCAAAATATGTTGTTCTTAGATTATGATAACAATAAGCCAAGAACAACATAATATGGTAAATCCGTCATCATAAAAATGGTTGTCACAATCATACATATATAGATTGCTACAATCATGTGAGTGTCATGTTTACCATATTATGGTTACCACTAGCATATAAAATATTTTATTTCCACAATGACTTTATTGTAATTATGATTTTTACTTAGGTACTAATAATTTACTTGTGGTTTTATTAATTTTCTTAAAATGTCAAAGAATTTGGCCAAATATTAAATATATTATTATGTATATCTATTTTGTGTAACAAGGTTATCGAGTTAGTAACTAACAATATTTTTAGTGTGAGTTGTGGTGTCAAAGTGTTAAACATTTTATTCATATTGTTTACAATACAAATGTCAGCTGTATGACAGACAGACAGATAGACAAAAACACATATACACAAGTTGTCATTGTTAATAAATAAATTTAACAAAATAAAAAAAATAAAAAATGTAAACATTTGTATTTTTCACAATACATACTTCAATGTACTTCAATGTTGTAATTTAGAAATTTAGTAGCCTTGAGTATGCGTCTTTATTTACAGCAACACCGGCCAAACCAACGCCAGTGTAGGCAACTTGGTGATTTTTGTAAATAGTTTCAAATTTTAATAATAGTTTGACATAAATAAAAATTTCTGTAACTTTGCAAAATTTAAATATGATACATATATTGGGGTCTGTCTTTGCCATTTTCAATTTTATATTTATTTATTTCTTTATGTTTAATATATTCATATTTATTTTCGAGAATTGACATCACTCACGGACACCTCATTACACGTTACTTGTGTAATGTGCGGTTTTTCACTCTAATGATTACAAATGATTACTAATATGTATGTTGTTCAATCTGAATAACTTGTATATATTTAGATAGATTTATTTATTTATTTAAGGGAAATATCTATGAATCAATGCTAGTGTCAATCTAATTCTTTACAGCTATAATTAATGTATTACATTCACTCACTTTTTCCAATTATAATTTCAAAAAGAAAATGTAAGATCTTATGAAAAAGTAGTAGTGAGATACTAATTTTAAGAAGCTGTTAAGATTAAGTTAGATTTTGATGCTACGACGACCTTTGTTCGGTATTTTTATGTGAATTTATATATTTGAGGAACTAAAATACGAAAGTTGTGAAAAGATGTTGTTGAGTAAAATGAAACACTATTTTTTATTATTTATTAAAATTTTTAGCTATTATTTTGAAACATTTGTACAATATAAATTTATTCAAAGTATTGACCATTTTCCATCTTTCTGGCAACATATGGATTTCGAGCCAAAAGAACTTCTCATCTTTTTTTAACAGTTATTGCAACATGTGGCCGAGCGTTGTCATGATGGAATATTACGGTTTCATGTCTGGCCACATATTCAGGACGTTTTTCGGCCAATGCACGCTTTAAACGAATCAGTTGTGTTAGGTACAAGTTCCTGTGATGGTCTGGTCAGATTTCAGCAGCTCATTATAGATATAACCCTTTTGCTTCCACAAAATACAGAGCATTAGCGCCATGTTTATTTGGGTTTGATGTCGTTTCGGCTGATTAGCCGGGCTTCATGTACGATCGGGTTACCGCAATGTATTAATTTGTTATCGCAACTAACGATTCAGTGCAAAAATAATTTTCTTTTGTAGCGTTCAAGCATCATTTCGTCTTTCAAGGTCACTCGGCTTCAATTCGTATGGTATCCAATTTCCCAAGCTTCGGGTTACCGTAATGGATCTATTCGGTACAAACATAATTTTCTTTTACTGCGTTCATATATCATTTCGAAGATGAAAAATAGTTTTTCAAGGTTTCTCGACTTCAATTCATATGTTACAGAATTTTCCTGCTGCTCGCAAACGTTTTGAAGTTGCTGCTTGAATAGCTCCCAATTATTTTGCAAGCTCTTGTGTTGAGTTTGACAACAATCTTCATCGATTAATGCCTCCAATTCTTGGTCTTCAAAGGTTTTTGGCTGTCCTGAGAGATCTTTGTCTTCGGTGTCAAAATCACCACTTCTGGATCACACAAACAATATCTGGCACGTTGGAACCAATGGAAGTAAAGAAGTAAAGCAAAACTTCCCGCATATCATTCGTTGGTACACTATAATGTTCAATGACTTAATGAGAATCAATGACAGATGAGTTATTAAAAACAAAGATACGACATCTGTTGTGAATCCCGCATTTTTAAGTTATACACCCAATATTTTTAGGGAAAGCTAGAGAAAATGAGATTGGGGACAAAATAAAAAATAAAATAATAAATCAGTTTGGCCTAAAATATATGATCGCGAATTGAATCAAATACATGAATGTTTCAATACAATCATAAATTTATACATATTTCCCATTGATGACTACAATTTGACAGCCAGTTCTCAGAACCAAAAATAAAACAAAACAACATTGCACACCCATTTTCGCATTATTCTATTTACTTTTTTTTATTTATTATGTCACACATTCATCTAGAGTCATTCAATTCAATACAAATTACATTTTTATTGTATATTAAACAATTTATTTAAAATAAACTTGATAAACATACTTTAAATACATATGAATGTGTGTTATTAGTATAGAATTTGATTTTGCACATGTTGTCATAGAATTAAAACATAAAATTAACTAATTGCTAGTAATTTACTTTGATTTTTTGCTTTATTTTCCATACTAGTATTAAAATTTCGCTATAAATTATTAATTGACATTTCTGACGTCATACGTACCTACATTTAAACGCACATACTCAGCTACACACACACTCATACATGCATACATACATACTTACACAATCAGATTATGGCCGACTAGAGTAGATCAATGAGGTCACTTTTGTTTAAGTTCTGGTGGATAATTGAATAAACATGTTGAGATGCATTTTTTCTACTTTGGCATACATTTCGAGATTTATAAGCGTTTAAGTATGTTTGTTTGTATGGAAGTAAGTAAGTACCAATATATAGATAGATAGACAAGTACTTACTCACTTTTGATACAGTGGATGGAGAAAATGTTAATTTTGTTTAATAAAGATAAACTAAATAAGAAGAATTTAACTGAATATTCTGAAAATCAGTGTTTGGTTAAAATTTGTCCGAAAGTTTTTGGAAATTTTGAGGAGATCAGTCCACATCGGCTCTGAAGATTGAAAAGTGAAAAAATTGAATTTGATTTTCTGTTTTTGGAAAAAAAAATATTAAATTTTGCATTTAATTATAATGGACTCGTAATATATACAAAATTATCTATTTAAAAAAAAATATATATACAATTGGATATATTAATTTACCTTTGTAAAAAGGCTACATTTTTAACATTATTTACTAAACTCCATTTTCAAAATTTCTAATATTTTAATAAAAAAAAGTAAAAAAAAAGTAAATTAATACCTCTCATAATTTTGCGGTAATTTATGGCAATCATTCGGTCCATTAATACATCATTATTTTATACTGTCGCCAAGTCACAAAGTATACAGAGGTGACAATTTTGACGTTTTAAGAAATCAATTACTTAGAGCAGCTCTCAAGAATAGAGAAAGTTATAATAATGTTGGTACCTAATTTATAGCGTGTTTAACTCTTTCAGTCAGGCTTTTTTGTGTATAAGTTTAAAAAACAAAAACAATTGCATTTTTACTTTAATCAAGGTTAGTTTATAATAAAAAAAAAAGATAAAATTAATCAAGACATGAAAAAAACCACCCCATTCCAATGTTTTTTGTGGAGTGAAGTGGTTAGTTTACTAACCAACGTGGCGGTTGGAATTAAAAATAACTATGATCAAAATTTTTGTTTCGTATAAATTTTTTTAAATCGAATATTTTTTGACAAAATTTTCTGACCAAACAACCGAAATATCAAAGTAATACTGAATTCTATGAACAATAACAGAGTGTATAGTGCTTTTTTTATTGAATGCGTGAAAATCTCTTAAAAAAACTGATTTTTACAATATTTTCAAATTAATATATTTATCTAAACAGAGCACCCTGACTGCAAAGTTATGCAAAAAATCATAAACGATGACTTCAAAAAATATAATTGTTTAGCAAAATGACAATAGATGCCAGTAAACTATGTTTTAAAGACTATAGAAATGTGGTTAGTAAACTAACCACCAAACCGCAAAGAGTTAAGTAAACCGCTTCATGTTAAACAAATGGCAGTTCTGAAAGAACGAGAGAAATATAAAACTTGTTTAACATATGTCGCTTGATACCTCTGTATACTTTATGGGCAAGTTTTAGTATAACCAATTCAACGTTATCCCTTTAGCGAAATGTTATATATTTATTGCTGAATCTTCAGAAAAATATTTAAATGTATTTAGAAATTATATTGGAAAAATATGAAAATTAATCCTTTTATGACAATGGGGTCGAAATTGGTTTTCATTTTCACCACCAGTACATCAAAAGGTTAATTTTGGCAAAATTTTTATCATGAAATATTTCTCTGGAGTTTCATTTTCATCTTTTAATAAATAGAAAGTAATTCGTTACCTTTTTACGAAAAACTCATAAAATTATTTTATTATCTTATATATCTTTAATGAAATCCTAAAAGAAGATCTTAATTTTATAAAATTTTTTTAATAAAAAATTTTTAACTTTTTCAGAAACCCTCCATTATGGTTTTTATAGTGCTTTCTGTCATTTTGTTGGAACAGGTTGTCCATCTCCGTTTAAAATCTACCACACTTTTGGACACCTTTTTTAACAAGAGCCTAATATCTCTCCATTGGCCTTAGCTCCAGGCAGTTTAAGAGGATTTGCCTCTCTTGATACAAATACCACATTATTGTTCTTTTATCACTCAAGACCTTTCTTACCAAAGCGACAGGATGCCAAATCAGGCCAAAAATAAATAGACACATTAAGAAGTCTTATGAATGGAAGCATCCTTTTCTGCAAACATTCCTTGATATAAATTTCGTTATTTATAGAGCCATTTGTAACAAATGTTTATCTTCATTTGCTGCAACTGCATAAAAAAATTTTATGCATTTTTGTTCTTTTGGGTCCTAAACTTTTCTGCAACATTCCCTCGAGCATCAGCTACAGAAAAATATTGACACAGAAGCTGCGAAAAATTGTCCATACGTACGTTTCGTCATAAATTTGCAGCAGGTATATTTTTTGTATAAAATTTGTCTTCACTTTCCATGCTGTCTTTGGCCTCTAAATTTTTAGTAGAGTTCCTGCCAGGAACTTTTTGAGCCTTGTATGTTTTTAAACCTGCATTGGCTTTAACTTTTCGTACCAAATAGTCCGAGTACTGAGCTAGCCGGACTGCTTTCCTACCGGAAGTTTGAAATTGGATTGGATTTATAAGTATTAGGAAGGCGAAAATAGTATTGCATTATAATATGAGGATTTACAATAGATGACGTATCTTTTGAACACGGATTATGTTTTTAACAATTTATATGTCATTTATTCTTAGTTTATTAAAAATTATAGTGGAAACCAGGGTTTCGATATTCAGCTCTAGCAACATATTTCTTGCATTTGACTATGCAATAAATATGAAATTATCTCATTTCATCACAATCAGCTAATATAAATATTCATACTGTTCGTTCGTATTACTATTAAAATTGCAATGCTAGTCTGCAATTTTTAGTAGCAAAGACAATCCATTGCATATCCACCAGAGCTGTAAATGAATCATTCTTTTTTGATTTTAATTCATTATGAATTAGCTAAAGTTGGAATTAATTCATTGAATTGAAAAATGAATTGAATGAAATTTGAATCAATTCAAACGAATTAGGCAGAAATGAATTTCAATTAATTTCAAATTCAAATGAATTTGTAAAAATGAGTTGCAATTCATTTACAATTCATTTGAATTGAATTGATTTCGAATTAATTCAAATGAATTAGAAAAAAGAATTAGCAATTCAAATGAATGATTCAAAAATGAGTTGCAATCAATCAAATTCAAGAGCAGATCTCTAGGGGGAATGAAAGATTTCTCCTACCAAAATGAAAATATCCAGTACAAAAATTGAAAAGCCTTGTCCTGTATACGCGCCTGATCAATGAAAACATGGTGTTTGGAGTTTATTTCTTCAAAAAGAACTGATTTTTATTTTGAAATACGCTGAACGACAAAACATATTTAATATTCAAGAAGCAATTAATAATTTTTGAAATTTTGTGACCCACGACCACCCAACAACAACAAACTTTTTGATAATATTTATTAGATTTAATTAGAATGCATCATTCACCTTAAACAACAATAGCTTTTCAAAATTATCATCTGAAAGAAATCCACGTTTAGGAATGTTTAGAATAGAGGCGTACGAAAATAATCTTTCAACACCAGCTGACGATGTTAACGGCGCATTATATTTAAAGGAAGACTTTTTAACCGTCGATTAATTATACTGCATACTTAATGACATTGAAGAATCTGCTAAATATGCTGCGAATTTCGCGTCGGAGTTGGAAATGAATTGCTAATTTTTTTCTAATTCGTTTGAATTAATTCAAAATCAATTCAATTCAAATGAATTGTAAATGAATTGAATTAATTCAAAATCAATTCAATTCATTTGAATTGGAAACGAATTGCAATTCATTTTTACCAAATTCATTTGAATTAATTCAAAATCAATTCAATTCATTTGAATTGGAAACGAATTGCAATTCATTTTTACCAAATTCATTTGAATTGACTCAAATTTCATTCAATTAATTTTTTTGTGTGAATGATTCGCGAATTAAATCAAAAATGAGTGATTCATTTACAGCTCTGATATCCACCAAAATATATGTTCGTGCTTTAGTACCACACACAGTTTTTCTGTCGTGCTAATATTGCACTCCATTCGTTTTATTTTGTTGTGCTGGCAAACTTTTCTAGCAAAAATACACACTTCTGTAGTTGTGCTATAGCACAATTGACATTTCTGCAATTGATGCTATCTGTTGCTGTTCTTGATAAGTGCATAACAACATATCAGTAAACACACCCAATGTACAGTTGGGCAGAATCAAAATTTTTTTGAAATATATCTGGCATTTCTAAACGGCTGATCTGATCAGGATAAAATTTGACGCGGAAATAGCCAAGGAGTATTCGAGTTTAAATTATTGAAATGGGACCTACAAATGCCTCAGGGGCGGCGCTATGGGGGCTCAGAATAGGGTACCTTCGTCATGCAAAATTTTTAAACACGTGCCATTTTTTTGTTTCCCATTCGATTTCAAAGAGTTTTATATGTTTAGAAAGCGATCGCCTATGTCTTGAAAAAATATGCTTGTGTGTGCTATTTATCTCTTATACTTTTCGAGTTATAGGCATTTCAAAATTGAAATTTTAAAATTTTGCCATACCTTGGTCCGCTTTTTTAAAAATATAGGTCGTACTTTTGTACCGAACGGGCTCAATTTTGTTAGTTTTTTGTTAGTTAGACAACTAAATTATCAGTAATATACAAAATATTTCAGAGTAATATCGATTATAGATCCAAAAATAAACGATTTTCAATTTAAGAATTCAAAAAATAGTAGATTTTTGCTGTTTTTTGGATGAAAAGGTGACTTAAATCTTTTTTATTAAAAAAAAACTTTCTTTAAGAACATATAACAATTTTATGTTTTTCTGTAAGGTAGCTTTACAGAGAACATTTTGATATAAAAAACATGTCCTATTTTTTGAACATGTTGCCCTTTCGTCCTTCGGAATTTGACCTATTTTTTGATAAAAATTTCAACTTTGGGCCACATGTTCTAAAATCCCAAAGTTGGGATCAAAAAACGGAAAGCAGCTTTAGAAACCTTGATTTGTTCCCTATTTATCCCCAAAGTATTTTCCCAGCCCCGAAGGAAATGTAGACCATATGGTTAAAATTGTAAAAAATACCATTTTCGGGATTTTCGCTTAAATTTTTAGGAATTTTTAGGAAAAATATTTACACTAATGAATAATCGTTATTTCGTATTACATACTTGACAATAAAATAACTAGCAGCATCCAAATAGCCAAAAAACAAGAAATATCAATGCAACCATAGCAAAGCAACCAAAGAAATGTAAATTGCTGCCAGAGAAAATTGATAGCACAACAAAACAAAAACGAATGCTGACGCGCAATATTAGTTCGGCAAAAAAGTGTGTATGCTGCTATAGCACGAACATATATTTTGGTTGTTGTGCTACAATAACGAGTTGACAACTGGTTGTATCTGCTACTAGAAATTGCAAACTAACTTTGCAATTTGTATAGTAATATATGAATAGTAACAGCAATTTATATTAGCAGAGTTATACAAAATTATAATAGTAACTATATTTTTAGTATGCAGATTGATAAAAATGTATATTTACTGCAATTGACGGCTAATATAGTAGCAATTGTAAACCCTGGTGGAAACAAACAAATTTTTTTTTTTGCTTCAAAAATTTCGAATTTTGTACGAACAAACCATCATATGCGGGAAGTTTTGTTTTACTTCTTTAATTTGAAAACATAGTGTCGCTGAAGCACTCCGATTATTCACCAAAAGCAGGGAAATTGGGTACAATACTAATTGAAGTTGAGAGACCTTGAAAGACGATTTTGTATGTCGGAAATGCAGCTTGAACGCTATAATAGAAAATCATTTTGCACCGAATCATTACTTGCAATGAAAAATGGATTCATTACGATAACTCGGAGCGTAAGAGATCGTATGTGAAACCCGGCCAACCAGTCGAATCGATACCAAAGCCAAATATTCATGGCGCTAAGGTGATGCTCTGTATTTGGTGGGAGCAAAAGGCTCCTATCTATTAAGAGCCGATGAAATCTGACTAGACCATCACCGGCTTTATAGTCCAGAAAGTGCCCCGTCGTTTCGATCGATGCAGAACGCTCTCTCTCTGGCATACGCTTCCCTTTGGAACAGAATATCCGATATTTGCTGGATTAGTTCTTGGCCTCAAAAGAAGAGCAGTTCTTTTGGCTCGGAATCCTGCGACATTTATTATTTAATAAGAAATAGTTTGCATACATACATTTAAAAAAATAAATCAAATGTTCGGAGTTTTGAAATTCTTTAAAAAGTACACAAAATCACCATAGCTGTGGATTTCCTTTGAAACAAATTATTTTACTTCCTTGTAGATTTTACAACCTGTGATCATTTAAGCTGATCTCTAGCTATGTCCATCTAATACATTTGGTGAAATGTCAGCATTAAAAAACTATAGGTTGTTATTTTTATTTAAAAAAACCTGCTATATTTCTTCATTATTGATGATAACCATTTTGTTTCGTAGTAAGGGCAATTGATGTAATGTCTTCAAAAGTCAGGGGACATTTTGGTATTTGGAGAACTACTGGTAAGCTGTCAGAACTTCTTGTTAAACTTATAAATTCGCTATATCGAACAAAATTAATTTATATAAAAATTCAGAACGATTTCAGATTTGTCCATTCTTTTTTGTCTTTTAATCATACTCAACTTTATTTAACAATTTTTCCATCCATCTGTCAAAAAATTTTCAAAATCCTCAAAATCTCTTCTATTTGCATTTTAACTTTAAAACACTTCAAATAATAAAGATTGCATTGGTTATTCTTAAAAGAAGAGGAAGGAAATATAATTTCCTTTTAATATTTGTTATTTTAATAGTAAAATACGTTCTATATTCATTATATAATGTTGCTAATGCGAAATGTTGCTCATTCGTTATATCTTATAGTCGTTACATCGTTATGTAGTTAGCAAAATTGAGGGAAAATTCTGCGTTAGGTTAGTTTGAGGTTTTACCGAAAACTGCACGCACAGAAAAAATATAGTTGTGTATGTTTACCATAACCATTTCAACATTTTTACAAGTTTTAAAAATATGATGGTCACTGTAATTATTTATATGATTGCGGTAACCATAATATGTTTAAGTTGTCATTCACATCATTGTAGCAATCATATATATGATTGTAGTAAATAAATGGCAATCATGTCCATGATGAATCATTATATCATAATATATTGTTCCCAGAGTATGATAACCATTATACTAGATCAACACAATATGGTGAAGTATTACATCATAAACATGGTTGCCACAAACATATACAAAATTACTTCAATCATATATATTATTGCTATAATCATGTAAATCAGGGAAACGCAAAAAGAGAAATTGTAGTTTGTGTGCATGTATGGGTAAAAAAAAAAAATCCTCAACAACATCAAGCAACAGAATGAAATATTTGTATTTTTACGCTCTATTGTTTGCAACTAAATGAGTTATTTGTATTTTTTACGCTCTTGCTGTGAGTTTTGTTTACTTTCGGGTTGTGTACGTGTAAATTCACGAAAATGTTCGTAATCTCAACAATATGAACGCCTATCAATGATGTAAATGATAACTTAAGCATATTATGGTTACCGCAATCATATAAATAATTACAGTGACCATAATATTTTTAAAAACTTGTAAAAATGTTGAAATGGTTATGGAAAACATGCTGAACTATATTTTTTCTCTGCTTGTGATATTCTGATTTGAAAAGAAATTGAAAATCAACTAGAGATCGTTGTATGTTTGTCATGTAAAATTGAGTCTGGTTTCCAATACATAATTTCACATGTCACTGTAGCCTGATCATATGAAATCTATGTTTATTATGGACTCGTGTATGAGAGCAAGCTACGTTTTATGTTTTTTGTTTTTTTTTTTTGGTGTGTGTAATTTTTGCTGCGTTTTGTGGCTGCTAAAACAATGATGGCATTTATATGCGAATGATGGTGATGATAATCGCACGAGAGGAAATTACAATTCTATTTTTCAGCTGGAGCCTTAATTAATGTACAGCTGTCTGGCACACGTTCCGACCTTATTATTAGTGACTATCAGACGTATACTATAGACACAAAAAAAAAAACAACAAAAATAACACAACAACAGCAGCAACAAAAATAACGCATCTGAAAAAAAATAAGCCAGCCAACAAGCAACAACAAATTGACGGAAACCCCTTTTATTATTTACACATTCATCGTAAAGGCCTTCTGCGTTCAGTTAATTGACAACAATAAGAGCTGTTTTATTTTGTATTTTATTATTATTTTTATATTTTTGTGTTATTTTTTCAAGTTTTATTCAGTTTTTTTTTTTAAATTTTCAATAACCCAACATAAAAAACACATTTCATACATAATTTCAAATTTGCCAAACGTTTGGCATCTTTAGGATTCTAACAATATTTATTTATTTGTTTAGTTTTTTGTTTTTTTTTTTTTTCTTTTTTGTCATACAGACGATGTGTACAAACAATATTTTTTATTATTATTATTAATATTATTAGTGGTATTATTTTGATGATGTCAATAACATCTTTGTAAAATTCTCACCATAATTTGATACTGGCACAAAATGAATCAGAGAAAACGACAACAGCAAAGCAGCAATATTAGTAGCAGCAGCAGTAGTAACAACAACAACAACAACGACGACGACATCAACAAAAGCGAAATAAATGAACTTAAACAAGTTTAGCTGAGTAGTTGATAGTTTTTATTTGCTGCTGTTAAAGTTTTTTGTTTTTCTTTTTCTATTTTTTTTTTGGTTTGTTGCTGCTGCTAGTAAGTAAGTAAGTAGTTGTAGTAATAGTCATGTGTCCCTAGAATGGTAAAGTGTTTAAAATAAATTTAATTGACTTTGTGCTCATTCCAAAAATATTTTCACACACAAAAGCTTAAACCTCGTGTCACATAATCTATATAGTAGTAGTACTACGACGACTATGACTGCCACTACCTACTATTACTACTTACTATGTATGTACTACTATTACCACAACAACAACAACAACAACATTAACAAAAACCACCACTACTGTTTACTACTGCTGCTGCTGCTGCTTACTACTACTACTTACATCCAGTTTTAAACAACCGCCAAACATACCACCAACAAACAAACTAACAGCCAACGAACGAATGAAACATTTTACAGAGTTTTAAGAGAATTTATTCAAGAAATTAAGTTTCCATGATCACATGCTAGAAATTAATATTCATTGATGATGATTTAGCGATTTTGACCCATTGTAGGTCCGACTTTGCCTCTTTTCAATTCCATAAATTGCAAGATTTCACTAACCAATGTCATATTTTACTGCATATCAGAGAATGAATTGCTGAGCAAACATATCGACCCCTTAGCGCCAAATTATTGTAAGCGACAAAACACAAATTTTACAGGAGGTTTTTTTTTGATTATTTTGAAATTTATACATCAAATTAAAAATGTTATGATGCGATATAATATAATTTCGTTCAAGCTATTTGTATATTTTTCAAAAATATTTATAACTTTTGACAATTAAAAATTCATGGAATACTTTATAGAAAAATATGACAAAAAATGTTTTTTATTGAATTTTTGCATATATAAACATTTTTCGAATTGAAATAAAATTTTTATTTATGAATAGTTTTTTATGAAATTTCACAGTTATGTAGATTTTTCTATTTAAAATGGAAAAATAAAAACGAATTTTGAAATTTATTATCAGCAATCCCGCAATTCCCAAAAAAGTGTTGATAAATTCCAAAAATGGTAATTTTTAGTTTTTTTGGCTATAATATCCATACCAGGGTCGGGGTTATCGGGACCCTTTACAAGATAATTATACACATATTGGGCCACCTATAATCGGTTACTATACTTTGATATCGGATACGCGATTTGAATATTTTTGGCCTAAAGTTTTATTTTACATAAAAAATAGGTGTTTTTTGAAAGGACCTGGTCCCCTCGGTAACAAAAATTTTGAAATTGGTTTTCCTTTAAAATATTTTATGAAGACTAAGCTTTCAGAAAGTAAAAATTCTTTATACATCCTCTTAGAAATTTTTTGCGATAACTTAAAAAGAAAAAAAGTTATTTTTTTCCCAAAAAAAATAGCGAGAATTGCTTTTTAAAATTTTTTTAAATTTAAATGCATATAACTTTGGACATAGTCATTATTTTTAAACAGTTCTTTTTCCATTTGATACATACATGCGTTGTTAGTCCAATAAAGGAAAACTGGAGAGAATCGGGAAATATTTGGATACGCTGTTATCAAAAAACTGGAGTAGGGTGGGTAAAAATGTTGAAAATTTAATTTTCAAATGCGAATATCTCCTAATTGAGTGTCCAAAAACCTGCAAATTTGATAAACCGGTTTCCGGTTTAACGGAAAAAGTGTGTTTTTGAAAAAACCGTTTTTGATTATTATCTTTTTATAAAAACCGATAAACCGGTTTATATTAAATTTTTGTTTATGAAAAAGGTATCCTTCAATTTTGTATTATTTCTGGATGGTAATAGGAAATGTGTTAAGAATTGTGTACTAAATCTTCGGAAATTTATAATTTTTTTATTTTTAAGGCTCTATCTTTATGCAATTATTTTATATCTTTTACGAAATATTGTCAAATGCTATAGTTTTCTATAAAATAAATCAATATTTTTAAAAATTGTATCAAAGTTTTTCATAAATATGTTTCAGTGAGCTTTAGAAAATATATGTATTTCATTAAAACCGGTTAACAGTCTTACAAAAAACCGGTTTGTCAAAAAAACGAAAAGTTAAAGAAACCGAAACCGGTGGAGTTTACTAAGAAGAAAAAACCGGTTGACCGGTTTTCAGTTTTGGATACTCTACTTGTAATTCCCAAGTGACGCCTCTCATGTAGTTTATTGAGGACAGTAGTATTTATTGTGATAATTTGTTAAGCTGTGTTTCGTGCAGTATTTAGCTAATAACATTATCTTTGTGGGATACCCTTTCATACTAATATTCCTAGTATTCCAATCAGTAAATTTCCAGCATCGATACCCATTTTCCGATAATATCCAAATGTTGTATCAATTTGTCAAACATTCTGAAAGAGAAACACTACCCAGCAGTTCTAGGAGACAGTACCGAACTAGTGAATTTACCCATCATTTAGTTACTTCAATATTCACGTGACTAGTCATTTTTACACGGGCATGTTCTAGGCAGGGGCTCAATTGTCTCTTTTTGATTACAATGGGACTGTGTAATAGCTGGTCCAAAGTAGGCAACTGGATTCACATACTGGTTACATAGCGTCAGCTACCTTGGTAGCTTTGTAACTGGTTACTTGATCAGCTACTTGACTAGTTATTTTAACACGTGCATGTCCTAAGCAAGTGGTCAATTGACCCTTTTGATTACAATGTGACTATCGGATAGCTGATCGAAAGTAGTCAACGCTTCTGGTGGGTAAAATAAAGTGCAGTACAAAAAAAGATTGAAGTGACTTCACCATAGGTTACTAAGAGACACTAAAGTCACTATTGACTTCATGCTATGTTACATGGGATACCAGATACTTAAGCAAAAATAAAAATAAACTGTATGAGAATTATATCAACACAATTTGTATAAAACCAATTTGTTCGTATTACTCACAAAACGTTTAAATTGACTACACTCCAGATTACTTTGAGACACTTAAGTGTCAATTGTCTTCCCGCTAGATTACTTGGGATGCATAAAGTAACCAATTGTTTTCTCTCTGCAATACAAAGTGCACACAAGTGTCAAATGACCAAAATATATAAATTGGAGTCCGCCAAGTGATAACACATTTGTGACAATTACTGTATTTAAGGGATACATTGACTACTTGCTTAACTGCTGGGTTGTGTTAGTGCAAAAGTATGAATATGTTGAGTTTTTGCAACTGTTACTTGCATGTGTAAACGCTAGGTAAAAGTCAGCAGTGAAGTGAAATCTTCCATTAGGAAAATTATCTAGAAATGCAAAGAATTAATTCTTTTATAAACCGATTTAATACTCGATGTAGCTGAGACACTAAATATTTAATGTGTGAATGTGTTGTATGTATGTAAGTAAGTATGAATACTCATATCATCTGGTAGTAAGTAGTAAAGTCGTATGCCTATAGTATAGTGTGGAGTTAAGTTGAGTTGTGTAGCACCAATTCCAATACCGACAAATGCCGTACTTGACCGCATAAAACATAATGTAAAAATCCCATTATTCGCCGGCGTAACATTGCTTAAATAACAGCCACAACATAAATAAAAACAGCAACTAAACATACTACCACTATTGCCTGATATTCTTTGGCAACAACAACAACAACAGCAGCAACAACGATACCAACAACAGCTGTAGCAGTGGCAACAATTTTTCGTTTTTGTGAGTTTTTTTTTAATTTTTGTTCACATTTTCAGTTTTTGAAGCAGCAGCAACAGTAACTGCATAAGTGGTGGCAACGGTAGTGATCGCAGCCAAATAGTAGACAAAGCTTTTTTTTATTGCAACAGCCATAATATTAACAACAACTGCACTGCACTGCAACAATAATAACAAACAATTGCAACAACAAAGACAGTAGCAACACATTCAACGGGCAAGGAGGTACGAGTAACAACTAACTGAATAAACACAAAAAAAGTTTCAACAACGAAACAAAACAAAAACAAAAAAAAAACGACAAAAATGAGAAGAAAAAAAAGTGTCTTTAAAAACTCTGTTGTGCGACGAGTACTGCTGGCGTCGACAAACAACAACAGCAACACAGTTCAGTTTGGTTCAGTTCGATACCAGTTTTTGGTTCCCACAATATAATATGTCCATAAGCGGCAGACCACATGACGTAATTAGCATAGTGCAGCTTTGCAGATCTCACAAGCAACCAAACAACCAGCCAGCCAGCCACTGACTGTAAGTAAGGCTGACTTGACTGGCTGAATGGATGGTAGGTAGGTAGGTTGGTTGGTTGGTTAGTTCGCTGGCTGGCTGGCTGTTTGGCCCAAACAGACACCCAAAACACAGACAATTGACCGACCAAATGGTTGACGAAAAGTTATTTACTTGCCTTGTTGTTACTGTTCGATCTTTTAGCTGTTGCTGTTGTTGTTGTCGTCGTCATCGTTGCCGTCGTCATTGTTGTTATTTTTGTGTGTTTGGCTTTTTTAATACACGTTTAGTTGTAAAGTCGCAAAGTCGTAACGTAATGACAAACAGACTTTTAAAGTGGCATGCGAAAATCTTTGCAATAGTAGCTATTTACTCGCCAAACTAACGGCTGGCAGCGTAGCAGCAACAACAGCAACATCAGCACCAGTAGTTGTAATTGTAATTGTTGTTGCTGTCGTAGTAGTAGTAGTAGTACATAGTTGTAGAAGACGACTAAGAAGTAGTGGTAGTATGTATGTATGTATATGTTCGAGTAGTAATCGGTCAAGCAGATGAACTGGCGTCCTGAGTGAGCATTTAAACACCCCTCATAATGCTACCTGTGAAACTAAAAGCAGCTCGAAACCATCAATCTTTTGCTGTACGAGTACGAGTACATTTTATGTGAAAAACCCCAAAAAACAGAAAATGAAAAAACAAAAAAACTAAAAAAAAACTTAAACGTAGGAATTCCAATTTTTGTTTCTCTTCGCAATAATTTATGTCGCGTCTTTCTTGGAGTGCAGCACAACCAATCAGAAAAATAAAAAAGAACAACAGCAACTAAAAACCCAAAAAAAAAAACATAAAGTAAGCAACATGGCAAAGCACTTCTGCAACTGCTGGTTAAAGCGCACCCGTCGCACATAACACCGAAAACCACAACACAAGCCATCCGCCAAAAAATTAAAATTAAACACGATCGTTATCAATTCGATTATTGATTACCATGCAAGGAATGAGAGTGCAGTTCCAACAGGCTACTTGTGCGATTGCTGCATCATCAGCAGTCCTAAGCGCAGGCCAGCCAAGACAGCATGTTGTAGCAGCAGCTGCTACATTAAAGCCGAATTAAAAAACTCCCTATACCTAAATACAACACAACACAATAAGTATTATAAGCTGTATTTTGATGTTTGTTATTATTATTATTGCTGCTGCTTGTTGTAGTTGTTGTTGTTGTTACAAACATACCACAGAGATGGCAATTTTATTTGATTAACAAAAAATATTTTGTACTTCTTATTTAACTTTATTGCGAGTGACAGACATTTTTAGCACCCGTTTTTGTGTTACTAAACAAAAAAAATCGTTTTCTTTTTATTTCCAATTTGCATTTCTTTAAGTTGTTTGCATTTTTAGCAGCTGCTCAAATTGTTTGTTAACACGAGGGGAATTATTTTAATATTTGGTTTTAAGCAGAGCTTCGACTTATTAAATTCAACTTTAGCTTAATTCAGCAAATTCATTCCATAACACCATATCCAACAAAATAAATTCTTTAGTTTCATTCAAAGGCTTTATTTAAATAGAACTCATTCATTGTTGAATTAATTCATAATAAAATTCATTCCAGTTTTGAATAATTAAATTTTTGTTAATTCAAATCTAATCAAAATTGAATTAAAAGATTCTTAATCAAATTGTCAAAGACTTTTTGCAATAGATTTGGATTTGAATTAAAGAAAACTTGAATGATTCAATAAGGAACTAATTCTATAAAGAATGAATTCTCAAAGGAATTAATTCAATACGTTTGAAGTACATACTAATAAATTAAACTGATGAATTAATTAGTAATGAATTCATTAACGAAATGGTGAAGAGATAAAATTTAATTTGATTTTGCAAACGAACGTTTAGTTTAGAGTTTCCAAAAAACCAAAGAATTTCAAAACCGTGGTTTCGGTTTTAAAAACTTGCAGATCGATCGGTTTCGGTGTTTTTTCGGTTTTGTAATAATTTATTAAATATTAAGTGTTATAGAAACAAAATCAGTTGATAATATGGGAAATGCTATACAAATTTAAAATTCAAACTTGACGGGTGTTCAAAATGATAATGAAAAATTGGTACTTTTTCTTTGAAGGGTACTTTTTTAATATATTAAATTATTAAACAAATAATCAAGAAAATGGCGCTCAATGATATTATGCTACCAAATAAGGAGAACTAAACCAAACTAAGGAGTACTTTTTCGTTCTTCAAAATTGTACTTTTTGAATTTTTTTGTACTTTTTGAGATTTCAAACTTGACGGGGGGAGGGGTTTCAAATGTGGAAAATTGGTACCTTTTTCTTTTTTTTATTATATTAAATTATTTTACTTATTGTATATACAAAATAGTTGGCTGATATGATGCTGAGTATTTTTTGAAATTTCTATAATAATGAACTTATAAGCAGATAATTAAACATATGATCCTGACCGAGTTAGAATCTAAAAAAGGGACTCACAGGTACTTTTTTCCAACTAATAATATTTTTTGAATATTTTATAAATATGGTCCTAGACACAAAGGGATAATCAATGGTACTATTTCTTTATTGTAATGGTACATTTTGAATACTTTATAATAATGGACCCAGAAATATGAAATTAGGCATTCATGATGCTGAGTGGGAATACAAAATGTGGGTATTTATCGCAGTTTTTTATAATATTCTAATAATACGTTTTGAATGAGCTAGAATCCACATTACAATGAACCTTTAAACTTGAAACTAGAAAAATGTTTTCCTGAATTTGTATTAATTCACAAAGGGACACATCATAGTACGATTTCTGTCATGGGAGATCGTAGATTTGAAAATAACTAAAGGCCTTATTCATAAACAATTTTTTAAATCAAATTTTGTTTAAATAAGAATGATTATTATGACATTATGACATCGATTTGTTTTTAGAGAAATTGGATGAATCTTTGGATTACCAAGTTTATTTTTCATTCATAAATTTTGAATGTTTATACTGAAAATAAATTAAAAGTAAAAACCGAAGAATAGTTGTCGGTTTCGGTTTTAGTCATTGAAAAGCCGCGGTTTCGGTTAAAACCGAACACGAAACTCTAGTTTAGTTTATGTTAGTTATTGAGGTTTTAAACTGTAGACCGGCTAAAAAAGTATCAAATAATCAGAGGGTGTCAGATTTTCATCAGAAAGTCGGATTAAGAAATATTTTTTCCGTAATTGGCCCATTGTCGATACTAATTTCTAACTTGCGTTATATTTTGTTAGAGATACCTCTGAAATACCTTTTATTTGTCTATATACAAAACATTATCTACGATATATTTATGTATATGCATATTTCCAAATTTAAAGCCACGCCCACTCTAAATTAGGCGTAGCGCATAATTAATATGAATATCTTGGGTGATTCATTTAGAGGTATTTTAAATATAAAAAAAATTCTTAAAATTTAATTAAAGAACAATCTCTGAAATTTACTTTTTAAAAATAATTTCATTTAAATATTGGCCATGACTACGCTGTAGTTGGTTCATTCGAAAGTTCCAATTTTCGATCACTCTTTCCAGCATTGCTACTGTTTTTATTTATGATTCTTTACAAAACATTTATGCGTTCATGAATATCACAAAGTATTACTTTGCCTTGTAATTGCTTTGCATTACTGCGTTTATGAAGTCGGCCAAAAATTTGAAATATTTTTTTGTAAACAAAATTTAAAAAGAAAATTTTTCTAAAAAAAATTGATTGGAAAATTTTTTTTTAAAAATTTCTTTTTCAAATTATTTAATTCAAATTTCAAAACAAAATTGTATGACAAAAATATTTGTTGGTGAAAAAAAAATCTGTTTAAAAAATATTTTTCCTGATTTTGACCCATGGGTTCGACTTACTATGTCCTTAATAAAATATATAGATAAAAAAAATTAACTTTTTTGTCATCAAAAATTTATTTTACCATTTGTTTAATTTTTTCACCATTTTGCATAGATACAAATTTTTCAAATTGAAATAAAATTGTTATTTATAAATATTTTTTAATGAAACTTTACAATTATATAGACTCTTTTATTGAAAATGGAAAAATAAAAACTAATTTTGAAATTTGTAATCAGGAATCCCGCAATTCCCAAAAAAATATTGAAAAATTCCAAAAATGGGATATTTTCGTTTTTTGGCTATAACATCCATACCAGGGGCGGGGTTATCGGTTAACCCTTTACAAAATAATTAAGAACATATTGGGCCATCTAAAATGGGTTACTATATTTTGATACCGAATATGCGATTTGAGAATTTTTGCCCTAAAGTTGAATTTTACATAAAAAATAGGCGTTTTTTGAATGGACCTGGTCCCCTCGGTATCAAAAATTATAATTTTTTTTTCATTTAAAATATTTGATGTAAAGTTAGCTTTTCAAAAAGTATAAATTCATTATACATCCTTTTAGAAATGTTTTAGATAACTTAAAAAGAATAAAAGTACTTTTTTCCCAAAAAAAATAGTGAAAAATAGCATTTTTTAATTTTTTTAAATTCAAATGCATGTCACTTTGGACTCAGTCATGATTTTTAAACAATTCTTCCTTTATTTGGTATATACATCTGTTGTTAATGGCGAAAATCGGGAAATATTTGGAACCGCGGTCATCAAAAAACTGGAGTAGGGTGGATAAAAATGTTGAAAATTTAATTTTAAAATGCGGATATCACCTAAGCTATAAGAGATACATTTGAGGTTTTATGTAGTACTCGATGAGAAGATTCTATATATGTAATTTTTTTGAAATCGGAACACAAACGAAGAAATAGGATAATTTTTAAAATTGACCATACCCTAGGTGTCCTGCTTTGGGGACCCCTGGCCCAGCTCCTGGTGGGCTCGTGAGGTCCAGAACCTAAACTCGACAGCACTTCCCCTTTGCGCATGTGAAATTTCATTAAAATCGGACTAAGGGTTCAGAAGTTACAGATCAGGCTTGGGCGGTAATGATTACATTGTGTAATATATTACTGGTACATTACCATTACCTTGTAATTGTAATTGGATTTTTGCAATTACAATTACTTGTAATGTGTAATTGACCAATAGCACATTACAATTACATGTAATTGTAATTGAATTTTTCAATTACAATTACAAATAATTGTAATTGCAAAATTTTACATTACAATTACATGTAATTGTAATTGAAAAATGCCAATTACAACTACAAAATTAAGAAAAAGTAATAGTAATATGACTAAAACTATGTAATGATTACTTTCAAAGTATTTATTATTAAAACAATATAAAATTACAGAAGTTACCAATTACTTATTTTTATAGTGTGCAGTAGAATGCCGAAGACCAGTATGTTATATAGTAACACATACATATCTACTGATGCATACTCGATTAATTAAATTAGTCTTCAGTTTCCCAACAAAGATTGAAAATCTTTATATAAGTATAGTTTGTAAACAATAATTTTTAAATTTTTTCGAAGTACATATGTATATGGATTTTTAGCAACTTCGAATTCTCTGAAATTCAAAGTATACATTCTACTCATTTCAAGACGTATTAATTCGAAACTCCAACTTCATATCATTTTATATCCCTCTAAATTAGAACATTTACTTCTCAGAACTAACATATTGACCATTTTTGAAATATGATGTACGACTATTGAACAAAATTAACAAACTATTTTTAAAACGAAGTAAATTTGTAAGTTATGATTTACATTTAAAAACAAGTAAGAGTACTATATTCGGCCGTGCCGAGTCTGAAATACCCTCCACCGAAATATGATGAGAATTATAGAAGTTACATTGGTATAAAGATCCTATTATGTATGAGGATTGAGAAAATGTCATTGAAATACTATTAAATAAATATATGAAATAATATAACAATTGTTAAAAATACTATTTTGCGCAGAAGTTATTTCATTTTGAATGTAAAATAATTATATATAATTCAAGTGAAGAATCCGATTATAAAAAAGGGTATACAAATATATTTAGACATAGTTCAAAATTTTGCATACGGAAATTTTAATATACATATATTCGCGTTTAATGAATTTTCCGGATATGAGCCTTATATACGTGCAATATATAATTATGAACCCATAGTCTCAAAATCAAATAGTATGATTTCTGTCTACTTGAAACTGATTTCTGTTAAATTTTTGATCGATATAAAAGTGCGTTAATGTATTTTTGGGTTAAGGGACATATGTGGGGCTATGACCTACTTGGTTCAGTAAAGATTTATTTTGGAGATTTGTGAAGGTTAATGAGTTTTCCGGAAATGTTTCTCATGCGAAGGCTATGACGATAATTTATCTTCATAAAATTGAGTACAGTGATTTTTATATATATTGAAATTTTTTGTTTCGAATTTCAACTTGATAACTATATTTGTAAGAGATTTATTACGATCTTATTCGGGAGTTGACCTTATATGGGAGGTATAGCCAAATATGGACTATATTCACAAAATCCTGTAGTATGATTTGCAAATATAAATTACGGATAGGTATGGAATTTTTGTTCAATATTAATATTTTTTAGATATTTATGCAGCTTAATGTGTTCGTAAATGGTCCTTAAGAATTGAGTAATAAATCCTCGAAAATTTTACATTTTTTAATTCTTTATGCAATTATTTTATATCTTTGACGAAATAATATTTTAAAAAATAGTATCAAAGTTTTTAAAAATATGTTTAAATGAGCTTTAAAAAAACATATTTCATTAAAACCGTTAAAGAAACCTGAAACCGGTCGAGTTTACAAAGATGAAAAAAACGGTAAACCGGTTTAATATTTATAAATGTAATTGAATTTAAAGTAATTAAATTACTTTTTAATAAATTACATATCCTTTTTCTATCAATTACAATTACTGGTAATTGTAATTGCCATTTTTCAATTACAATTACTGTTAATTGTAATTGAATTTTTCAAATTACAATTACATGTAATTGTAATTGAAAAATCGCAATTACAATTACCAGTAATTGTAATCATAATTCTTCAATTACAATTACATGTAATTGTAATTTGAAATTATCAATTGCAATTACACCTAAAGTAATTTAATGGAAAATGTAATTGGCATCGCCCAAGCCTGTTACAGATTTATTTCCCACTTTTTTTTTCTCATACCACTGTGGAACGTTTATAATATTTTTAATAATATTGACATATTTTAAGGAAAATTGTAGCTCATAGATCGTTAATAAGATGTCCTAGAGGAAAAAGGATAATAATCTGTGATCACTCATAAATATCGATTTTTATACGAAAAATCAAAATTATTCTTACATCGTTAAAAGAGGTCCTAGAGGAAAAAATACAATAAACTGTGATCATACATACATATTTACCAACAACTATCGATTTTTATACGAAAAATCTAAAATACTCTTACATCGTTAATAAGAGGTCCTAGGGGAAAAAGGACAATAATCTGCGATCACTCATATTTCCCACCAAATATTGATTTTCATATAAAAGTAGACTTTTTTCATATTGAATTAAAATTTTATAAAAAATCGGTTAAACAGTTTTTTAGAATGATAAAAACTGACACCGGTTTTTTTGGATACTCTAGTAAATACCCTGAAAGATTCGCCCCAGCCGAATACAACACTCTTACTTGTTTATTGTTAAAAGAATCGAATTTTTCCCGAAAACTGGTCAAAACCAGATGTCTGGCCTTATCGGAAATATTTGGTCTTAGAGCTAAATAAATAACCAAAACGTTTGACTTTCGTTTTATTTTTTTATTCCAAAATATATTACCAGTATTAAAAATTTACCATCTCTGAAATGTTGTACGAATTGCCAAAACTGTTGGAGCCACTGCTCTCTTCTGTGCTAGTTGTTTGTTTGTTGTAATGTTTTATTTTTCTGTTCGCTGGCTGTTTGCAGTTTGGTACATTTTTATAAATGTTTGTATGTAACTGGTTGCAATTTTCTCATGATCACATGTGTGCGCGCAGGCAACACAAATATAAATAATTCTCATCGAAACTTGACAATCCATAAAAAAAACACAAAACAAAACAAAAACAAAAAAACTGAAATGAAATAAAATAAAAAGAATTTTTAGTCGAATGCGATCAATAAAAGAACTATTTTGTTTAAACGCATTTGCACGTATTTTTTTTTTTTTTGTATATTATGTATTTTTATTTTATTCAGTGGAGCTTTTTGTACTCTACTCAATATTAAACACAATGGCCATGTTGTAGCACATAAACACAAACTGTGGAACGTATGCAAGCATGCACTCGCATGCATGCATATTGTAGGCATACAAATATTCATACATAACGACACAAATGTATCTCTTTATCGGTTTTATGTAGATACAAACGAAAAGTAAAACGAGTACAATAATGAAGTTATAGAGATGAGAAGTATGTAGTATTTATGTAGAATAAAGGTATGAGCATGTGCGAACAATACTTTTCGACGCAATTTAAATGTCATTACCACAAAGTTCCACTGAGTGTCATTGTATGCTGTAAGTTTATACATATGTAGCCAAAGTTGTGAAATAAATTCAAAAGAAAAACATACTAACTTATAATATAAACTTACAAACAAACATACATTTAAATGTAAATATACATACATACATATCTATGGATGCGTACATGCAGAATGCAATCAAGTCGTATGTTCAGACGTACGTAAGTACGTACCTATGCGTTATCAAACAAATCCCTTTTTGCGATCATTCAAATGTCATATCTTGGCATACGTACATTTGCACATGTATCTATATACATATGTATCTATGTTTTTCTTTTGTGAGAAATAGTGCAAAAAACTGCATAGGAAATATAATAAACAAAAAAAAAGTTTACGCATTGCTAAGATTGACCTACAGCCTTCTGTGACTTGGAATGCCATCAACGCACATAAAAATGTCATCATGGGTGGCAAAGATAATTTAGAACAATAAAAAAAAAAATAGAAACATAGTTTTCATAGTGTTGTGCTTTACATTAAAATTAGGACAAATACAGAAATAAATACTACAAAAAGATAGAGATATATGTATGTATATTTTTAGGAATGCATCGGCAACAAATCTTTGAAAATACATAAAGAACCAAAATATTTAATAGAGTCTGAAAGTTTTATTTGTATGAAATATATGGACTTGGGATATGAGTGTGTGTGGTATATTTACAATATTGTCTTGGTATTGTGTAGTTTTACTGCCTGCTTGCATATCATCGTTCGTTGTAAATAGTCGTAAACATTAAAGTCGTCATTAATTCCAAGTTTGGTCAAATAGTGCACCCCTGTTTGCATAATAATTAAATACGTTATCAATATGGCAAGGTTACATTTAGCTAAAACTACAATAACAACATCGTCAACAGCAACGGCAATAACAACACAAACTAGTTAGATATTATGCCCGGAAACGTCATCATTAAACTGGTAGCACAACGACAACTTTGTCAATTATTCACCAAACTATCTAACATACGTACTCTAGCTCGCTCGCCCGCTCGTAAACGTCCACAATGTAATGCAAATCAGAGCTGTGTAACTTTTCAATAATTGATCTAAATTGTTTGTTTATAAATAAATTTGGCAACATAAATTAAAAATTTTTTTAAAACAGATCTACGAGAAATTCCTATACAAATTATGTGTTTAGTTCAGATCAGTAACCTTCCTTCGAGTTTTTGAAAGATGTAAATTTTCTCATATCAGGAAAATTACATGTTAAAGAGACAAATCATCTTTTTCTATCTATCTAGTCTATACATAAAAATGAAATGGTCCATATATGTAATGGCATCACGTGAGAACGGCTGGAGCGATTTGGCTGATTTTTTTTTATTCGATTCGAAATTTTGTAACGAAATTCAAAAATTCCGGGTAAAACTCGGATTTTTTTTGATTCCAGTCAACTGTAATAAAAAAGCTCCCTAAAGTATGCAGTACAAATTTTGATATTTTATTTGCAAATAAATAAGAACAGACAGGTGTATGTGGGTTGGAGAAACTTGAAGAACTAACATTAGTAAATGCTACCGGACGAAGCCGGTCTCTTACTCCGAAGAACCTATAAAATAACTAGTTTTTGTTAGTTTCCTTCCCTCTAGGAAAACTACTCTTCAACACATTAACACCAACCAGTTAAATGATATTTCCTGTTTTCACCTGTCAATATTTCTAGCAGGTTGCAATAATATTGTTTTCATAGGTTGGGGTTCAAGTGTTTTTGGAACAATTTCCAAATTTTACAAGAGCCCTATTATGAAAACAAATTCCCGGGGAGTTTTTTCTTTTTCCCTTTTCCCATTTTTCCTATTCAAATTCAATGTTAAAAATAAGAAAATGGAAAAAACTCCCGGCGAATTTTTTTCATAGTTGGGCTGATTGAATCAATGTAAAATTCAGAGCTAATGCTCATCTTCAATAGACTCCACTTCATAAGAAAAGCAGTTTCACGATTTAAAGGTTTCAATCCCGAAATCAGCCACTGTTCCTAGAGAACGACATTGACAGAGAAGTCATTGTCATTTTTCTCATTTTGAAAACTCTTGTAAAAGTCGTTGTAAGGTAATCAGAGACTTCTAGCATGGATGACGAATTTTCATTGCCAATGATAGCCGCCACCATGAAGCTTAGTTGTTAGGGTTATAAAAAGATACCCTTGACTAATAATCCGAATTCCTCGGGCTGTCATTCTTCCTTCAAAGCGAGTTCAGTTTAATGCCCTGTCCTGTATTTTCCACCAGAGATAGGCTCCATACAATTGTATCGGGCCTTACCGTCTTTAAGGATAAGTTTATGATGTTAATTTATTGGGTGTATGACTTAAAAATTTGGTATTCTCTATAGATGGCGTATCTTTTGAATGTGGTTTTTGTTATTAAT